>NC_064640.1:405911604-407144729 GCF_023864345.2 Schistocerca serialis cubense | reverse complement strand
GTCGGTCAGCTCGTCCCGCGCTGACGTCACAAACAGCTCGTCCAGCTTCTCTCCGCCGAACGCCACCGAAGTTATCTTCGGAGCTGGCATCTCAACCCTCTTCAGCAGCTTCCCAGTCGACGGGTTCACCTGAATAACCTGAAACGGCGCAGAACCACCCGAGTCTCAATAACATTAGCCAACACTGAAGATGTAGTCTACTGTACAGTTAATTAGCATCCACGTTGTACGTCATTTATGTTTCTTGGAAATTTATTAGTGCCGCATGCGGGGCACCAATACTACATCTACATCTGCCTCAACACTCTACAAGCCAGCTTAAGGAATCTGGTTCAAATGGTTCAAATGGCTCTGAGCACTATGGGACTTAACATCTGAGGTCATCAGTCCCCTAGAACTTAGAACTACTTAAACCTAACTAATCTAAGGACATCACACACATCCATGCCCGAGGCAGGATTCGAACCTATGACCGTAGCGGTCACGCGGTTCCAGACTGAAGCGCCGAAAACCGCACTGTCTCACCGGCCGGCCAAGGTATCTGGAGTCATACCACTACCTACTTCTACCTTCTCTGTTGCATCTGCGAACGGTGCATGGGAAGAATGATTGTCGATAAACTTTAATCTTAGTTCCGTTTTCTCGATTCTGTGGTCATTTCGTGACATACAGGATGAATCACCTACAACTTGCACCGCAGATATTGCGAAAATGCAAAATGCTATTGATGTGCGGTTTTCATGGAATGGAATGGTAGTCAGGGGCTCGTATTGTTAGCCAATAAACAGGTTATAATAATACTTCGAAAGTCTAGGTGGTAGGGTCCTGTGGGACCAAACTGCAGAGGTCATCGGTCCCTAGGCTTACACACTACTTAATCTAAATAAAATTAATTTACGCTGAGGACAATACACACACCCATGCCCGAGGATGGACTCGACCCTCCGACAGGGGGAGCCGCGCGAACTGTGGCAAGGCGCCCCGGACCGCACAGCTTCCCACGCGGCTAGAAAGTGTATTTTTTGTGCAAACTTGCACTTATTAAATGTAACAACGTCTACTGACACCAACAAACTAAAAGTAACATAAATTAGAATGTCAGTGGTGTTTGTTGCGGGATTTTAGTGCGATTCGTTCACGAGATACTGTATTTTGATAAGTTTCCACACCAACACAGTTTCCACACCGACACTTATTTGTGCCATTCAAACTGCGTCGTTGCTGGGTACTATGTTGTAATGTTAGGTTACAGTGTGCTTGTGTGTTCCTTGAGTGCATTGCGACTTGATAGTCAGTTAGCGTGTGGCAACAGTCAGAGCAGTGCGTCGTGAGTGGATGCAGCCTCCTAACAGACCATTTTCCACGGATGCTAGAAGACGTTCCTCTGCAGACTAGGAGGAACCTGTGATACCAACAGCCCATAGTGCACAAAGTACTATATCATGTCTTCACGAATTGTTTCCAAATCGTTGGGTTGGCCGCAGAGAACCTGTGCTTTGGCCAGCCCGTTCTCCGGATTTGATGCCTGTAGGCTTTTCTCTGTGAGTAAAGCTGAAAGACGCTGTCTGCAAGGACATATAAACTATATACCGCTCGTACATCTCCACTGAAATGGTAGCACGTGTGCAGCAGTCGTTCCATACCAACTGGAAGCGAGTGTTCCCGCTATCAGTAGTCATTTTGAACACAACCTTTGATGGTCAATTGTCTCGTTACTAGTCACAATCCACGTAACTACTGTATGCACTTGTGTTGTTCTTTAGTGTGTGCTACCACAGGTATTGTACAAGTTCTGGTGTGGGAACTTTCCAATATACCATATCTTGTAAACAACTCGCACTAAAATCCTGTAACAAACACCTCTGACATTCTGATTCAGCCTACGTTTTGTTTGCTAATATTAATAGTCATTGTTTCATTTAAAATGTATATCTGCACAAAAATACACTTTATAAATGTTATTGTAATCTGTTTGTTGGCTAGCAATACGAGCCGCTATCAATCATTTGTGTGAAAACCACACATCAGTAGTACTTTCCATTTCCACAATATTTACGATGCAAAGTTTAGGCGATTCGCCGAGTATACAGGTATGTGGGAGTACGTAATATATTGCCCTGCTCTTCCCCGCACATATTCACTCGCTCCTGGAGTCAGTTTCCGGAACAGACTGGAATTAGTGCAAGGGGCATAGCAGCATGTTCATGGTTCACGAGTCATCATTGGGTGTCCTTGATGTGTGCAGTGACAAAGAGCGGGACTATGTTTGATTTATAATTTATCTGGAGCAAACTGTGGATATATCAAAGGGCATTTTACAATAGGGACCAATCGAATGAGGCGGTGTGGTTGTTCAGATACTGAGGATGGATGGAGATTGCTCTGTCCGGCAATTCTGATTTATGTTTTCCGTGTTTTTCCTAAATCATCATCATTTCAGGCAAATGTCTGGATAGTGCCTTCATCAAGGCTACGGCCAACCATCTGTCCTGTCCTCATAAATAGACACTTATATATTTTTGAGCTATTTATTTCCATTGTATTATGATGTCAAATCCTGCATCATTGTAAGATGATCCGTGAATGAATAAGTAAATAAATAAATAAATAGTAAAGCTCATCGTGATGCACAAAATCTCTCTTGCAGCGTCTGTCACTGCAGTTCGTTGAGCGCCTCCGTTAACACTATCGCATCAGCTAAACCATTGATCATGACGAAAACATCACTTTTCTTTGGGTCTCGTCTATCTCTTTTATTAATTCAACTCGGTAAATGTCCCTAGACTGACGATCACTATTCAATAAATGGCGGAACAAGTGTTCTGCAAGCCCTTTCTTTCGTGAATGAACTACACATCCAAAACATTTTCGCAATAAATGTCACTGTGAATTGTACTGTAATTACTATTGTACAGTAGTTACTGTTCCAGTGACCAGTCGCCAATCATATAATTTTACAACAGTCGAATTCATCGCCTATTTATGCGCTGTATGTTGCATTCGTTTATGTTCAGGCTCAATAGTGTGTGGTGCATAACAACGATGTTATTTGCTTCACGATAGAAATCGTTTTTTTGCCCATAAGTAAATTCTTTGCTTATGCGAAAGTTAATGGGGAAGTTAATTTTATGCAGTTATCAATTTTTACCACTATTCTGGAAGCTAATTAAGGGTTAATGAACTATCACGTTATTTAGATACAGAAACTAATTTGTATTAATTATTTATTTACTATAAAAATTAGTACTTGCCTGCAGCTTACGAAATCATATTAGACAGGATTTGGTGCATCAGATACAGGTATGTGAAAATGATAGATTACACTTTCGTTTATTTGTACAAAACATACTGACTTGAACGAAAACCAGGAACAAGCCTTCGTTGTGGCTTAGACAATGACACACATATGCCCTCACATTCACAGGCATGAACCAGAATACAGATAACACATTCGGCTTGCAGTCTAAATTCTCAAAATACCGGTGGATAAAAAGTGTTAGTGTGTTAGAGTAAAATCAGCCATTGGCAGTGTTTTTGAGAGACGATGGCCAGAATCTGACGAAATGGATTAATAGATTCGACCATGACCTAAAAACAACAGATGATATGACATGATGCATCTAGCGATCTGCTGAAGACCAGAAAGCAACATCTTGGCAGAGAAGATACAGCATGTGACAATACTGTTAACACTGTTCGCTTTTCTATAAGTCTTTCTTTGGCGATACTTCAATATGATACCCACGGAAGGCTGATTATCACATTTTCTCTATTTGTGACTTACCATTACAACAGGTGTTAGCATAATTCACACAGATCAAGTAGTATATCTATGAGGCTTCCAGCACACTTTGCAATTAAATATCCTTGAAAAGTTCAAACATTAGTGTGACTGGATACATCCCAGAAATAATGGTGTCATAAATAACCTTCAATGCATGATGTTATCACTATGGCACTGACGCAAAATTAAAAAATTCAGGATGACAGGCTATTTAAAAAATCTGTCAGTTAAAAAATTTATAAGATTGCGAGATGGTGGATATAGTAAAGTTGTGCTTTTGTAACCTGTGGCTTAAACATTTTAGTGGCGCAAAAGACGGTGTTGAGAATGAGTCACGTTTGAGTCATCACACACAATTCTACACATCATCAAATGGGGGTGACAGATTCTTGCAGATGATAAGCAGCTGTCTTTAAGAATGAGAGCGAAGGAACCAAAGATATGTAAAGACATTCTAAGTACGAACATTCGCTGTCACTGCAGATATCCTGCAATGTACGACTACGGTGTGTGAGGTAATGGGCGAGTTGTGGCGCCCTGAAAACATTCTAAGTTCGGAGTCAGCATAGCCGCGCCGGCCGCGTGGCAGGCAGGCCGTGTGGTGCCGAACGTTAGCCGGGGTCCAGGCTGACCATGTGGCTGGGAATTCCTTGGTGACGCTGTGTTGATGAAGGAGACATCCCGGGAGTGCCAAAGATGGCAGACTTTGTGAAACCTTACCGGCAGACATTTCACAGTTCGTATAGAAATTAATAGTAGCCACATGAATCATGATACCTCAGAAAGAAACATGTACACTCTTTGACATAAAACTCGACCGGCGGCCGGCCGCTTCAGAGGCTAAGTCCGCGCCGATCGCGACATGGGACAATAAAACTGGCCAACTCGCTAATTCTCTAAGTCCGGTTATCTCCACAATCTGGCAACACTGCAGACTGCTGCACTTCCTGGAGGAAAACTTGTCCCATGATAGAGAAACACAAGGCTGATTACGCCTGTGGTCTAGTGGTAGCGTGTGTTGTTTCTGTTCGTAATGTCAGTGGATCGAGAGCAGCTGGCATAAAATATTTTTATAGCCTCTTCTGTCTGAATGCTGAAGACGTGAATGTAATGGTAGCGCAGATTCAATCTATTTCGCTTTCTGACACACCGATATCAAAATTTTATCCAGTAACGATTTTGCGGCAGATTTCCTGCAGACTGTCCTCCTCTGGACGCCGTATGCGGCAAAGCTCCGGGATCCATTTGCTGGCTACCGGCAGCGGCCGTGGCGACAGCAGCGGCGCTGCACTCCCCCGTTCTTTATCGAAAGCGCCTGCTCCCGCTCATCGCTTTTGATGATTTAAAACGCTTTATTATTAAATGTTGCTCCACAGAAAATTTCTACGATTTCCATTCACGCTCAAAAGCAACGGAGACAGACGCCCTGATTAGTAGGCGGGTATTATATTACATTAATCGGCAAGAGCTGAGTATGGCCCGAAATTAATTTTATAGACTGGGACGAAATTAAACCACCTCGCTACATTCGATGAATTCATAAATGCTTCATACCTCGTTTCTTTTCCTTTCAAACTCAATTATTTGTGCAACTTTTGGTCAATGTTCGGATGTTTTCGTCAAGCCGGGGTGAGCGTCTGTGGTGTAAAGTGTATTACAGTTCTTGTTTCATTCCTTATGGTAACTCTATGCGATAAGCTGTGTGAATACCTTGCAATGCATGCTCTGTAGCAGTACAGGAACACTGCACATTTGGAGTTCCATGTATGGGTTCATGAAGTATTTAATGTTGATCGGAAGTGATAGTTAAGGTCATCAGATTTAGACCAGAAAAATTTGTCGTTTTGGAGGTTTCAGAGAACGGAAAGGAATTGCTAACGCCGGTGTTAGAAAACGTCTACAGTTAAATGCTATTGCCAAGATTTAGAAGAGGGGAACTATATTAATCAACATGTGCACCTCATAAACAACCTTCTGACATGTTAGATCTATATGACGAACAAAACTCAAATTTATATCGTTGACAGTCGCTTTGAATCTTTTCAGGATCTATTTTACAGTGAAGCACCTTGGCATTTGCAAAGCAGACATCCACGATATTAACTTAATTTACTAAGTCGAATCGGACGAAGATTGATGTTTAAAGGCATTCTTCAGATTTCGTATAAAGAATTTTTACTAGCCGTTTGCAACTCCATTAATTAAAATGGAAAATAAAAGGTTGTAGTCAGCGGCTTCCACCGAGATTGGAACTGCTATGTCATATAGTATGACCACCGCAACGCACAAGGGAACCTCTTTTTTTTTAATTTTGCTTTTTTTCTTTTACTTTCTTTGACGATTACCCCTTTTTTTCTCTCTTATTTTAAAGCCCCTTAGGAAAATGGCAATAAAAAAAGAAACTAAGTGCCACCGCCACTTTTCATCCTATAACAAAAAAAAAAAAAAAATCTGGTGCACTTCAGGCGTTGGCTCCTGACTAAACCTACCCCAAGAGCTGCCTATATACCAGGGGAAATATGGGAATTCAAGGTTAGGGCTATCATTACAAACAAAACAAAATCTTCCTTTTTCTGAATTTTATTTTTATTTTGATTTTTGTTTTGTTAATTTTTGTTGTGTAATTGATCAGACGCCTTCTGCGCCCCGCTGGTAATATGTTGAGTCACGTCTTCTCGAAATTGGTGTGTTCCGTTCAGTAGTTCAGAAATGTTCATTGGTTCAAACTGGAAACCTTCTTCACTCTTGGCTTAACACATTCCAGCTGCGAGGCGGGTCGTGGAAAGCACTCCCAAGGAAGTTCGAGAAAAATGGTCTGTATTTTGGGTGGCGGACAACGACATAATGACGGTCGTTGAGGTATGTCCAAAAATCGAGTACAGAGTCTACAGTTTGTCCAACTAGGTAGTGAATGGCATGTCCGCGAATCCAATTCACAGCATTGGTCTTTGTCCGAGGAAAATAGTCACGTCCCGGAACTAATAATGAAAGGGGAGTATTCCGATTCAGAATGTCCCGCGTTAGAAAAGCCACAATATGACGAATAACCTCTGAGCTAACGTCACACTGGCGACCACAGACGGACTATAGTCACTGCGATGTTGCCTGAGCCTCAAAACGCAACCTTAAAACACACAAACAGGTGTTACTTATGTGAAGAACGCCGTTCTTGGAGTCCAGAAATTAATTATACTTTCTAAGTGTCTCATCTTACAGTGGATTCTATCGTACCAGTCTTCGATGTGGAAAACGAATGTCAAGTGAATTTAGCGAGGTAACGCCGGCCTACACCCGGAAGTAAATGCACTATCAGAGTGTTGACAAATACTTGCTACGACGCTGCCATTTCTCGGTTGTCTTACGAGGCAGCTCTTCAGCGAAATGCTTGCCGTGATTCTCCGATACGGTCCTTCAGAGTGGAGACGCGCGCGCACGTTTGGTTTTTATGCGGCGTTCTCCCCTGATGGTTTCTGACGTCGCCTTGTGGGCTATGTCTACATTTGAGACATTCAATTATCATTAATCCAGAATGATACAAGTTTCAGCTTCCGGCGTGGAAGAAGGCTGTTGACGCCGACATTATATCATTTCAACGTAGGGAAAGCAAAACGGGTCATTCAATGTTTCTCATTCAACATAAAGCATGTGAGATATTTTTCCGTAACGTTCATAATCATCTAAAAATACAAACGAAGTAAAAATACATCTGAAGCTTATTCGAATTGAATATAATGTAAGATACCAAACGCTTTGCACTTCGATGTCGAATTTGTCCACGTGCAATCTTTTGCAGCATACAAAAAGAATGTCATGATTACCACGAGAATGAAGAAATATGTTGGTACGGATGGAAGCAAGGAGAGACGCAGTCAACAAATATTCGATTCCTCATGGCATTCATTTCATTTGAGACGTAAGCAGAGTTAAAGCGGGATATTACTTTCGTTAACACGAAAGATATGCCGCACATATTGATAACGAGGAAGTCTGCGTCTTCATACGTTTCCTCCTTGAAATCTGTATGCTCTCTTATATACTAAGTAGCCTGATCATTGTTTCAGTAATGTTACCCTCTTGTTTGACCCCGTAACGATGAACAGATTCCAAATGCATGTCTCTGCATGAAAGTAGCTGTTCGAACCCTTCCTGGGTTGCTTTTTGTGTTTTATTGCTTGGAATTCCTGAAGCAGACCACTGTGCCTTCTCCCCTTGTGGGTTAGGTCTCAAAACTAAACCGCTTTTTATCCAATGGCATAATTTATTCAGACAGCATCAGCACAAGACTGTCAAACAAAGCCTTCCATTTACAGTTGCAACACTCTAACCAGCACTGACCGAAGTGTAATCCACGGTCATGGTCCGAAATTAGCAGCTGTCTGCTACTGTGGCAAAGTCCGTACTACACTTTCGATTCCGCAGCACCATTTTATCTGGTAACACTGTGTAGTTGCAGAGTTGTGCCAGCATGTCTGTCCTCACACTGTCAACTTTATGTATCTCACTTCTCCTGCAGCGTTGATCACGAGGAGCAGAAGTAAATGAGTGTATTCTGCATGACGTAACATTCAGTATTCCCTTCTTTCATAGCCACTCTTCATGTGCATCGATACCAAATAGGAATGTGAAAACTCTTGCGAGTGAGAGAATGACAATAACAATCGTGACAAGAACAATCAAATAATGAACGATGTTTATTCCAACGCAGAACGAGAATGGCTTTAAATATAAAAATCTATATCTATATCTATATCTATTGATCTTTGAGTTGGCACAATGCAAATATATTCTTAGCATTTAGTTACTGAATTTAGTTCGGGATGTTTGCAGAGAAAAGGAAAAGTCGGTACTTCTCGCTAGTGTAATATAATGTGAACCAGAAACTACCCTTTCCTTAGAACACGACTCAAGCAGGTCCCCAAGTAGGTACCAAGGCACTGCTGCATTCTGTTCCCTGACATTGCTCTGATGACGGATAATGCAGATAGTTCCGATTATGAAATACAAAACGTATTGCAGGTTAGTTCCTAGGATAGTAACATTAAATTTGCGTTGTAGACGGCACATGAACGTGACGACTATCCATATTACTCATCAATATAAAAAGACAATACTTTGTGAATTTAGCAGGATTACTCAACATGAATTCTGAAATTGGTTGACTGACCGCACAGGTGCTAAACGTCGTCAAGAGTATACGATGTCCTAATCGCATTAGGAATATGAAGATCGTCTTCGACAGCTCGCAACTTTCACATTGCTATCTCCACCCTACTCCAGACAGCCCTCGGTGGAGTTGCACTAAGTTGCCGATGCAATGTAAGGCCTTCAAACCGACAACAGACCACATATTGAAAAATACAAGCGAGTTCTCTTGCAGCGTAAGCTTATTGTAACTAATCTAAAAATTATTGGACAGGAACATTGTCCTATTCAAAAAAAGCTGTCCAGCAGGTCCTCTAATCGCTCCTTGGTACAGTCGTTTGACTATTGAAAATGGTTCCAACAAGTCACCACTAGAAAACACTGCTCTGTACCGCAATAACTCAAGATGTAAAGTAATACCACGATACTACAAATATCAGGGAACACCTTATCACAGATAAGATTGTCCTTAAGGCTTGTAAGCTCACATTTATTACAATAAATGACATACCTGAAATGTTACCACTCTCATTATTACGTCAGATTGGTAATGCACGTAGTAAGTTCGTCGTATTCATGATTTCCTCTTCAAAGTAATATACCGTACTTATTATTTAACACAAAATGACATTAAAAATTTAAGTTATTCACGATCAGCTAGTTGAGAATATGTATGAACTTCAAATGACACGACGAACCGTCTTGTTCCGCATATGGATTCAAACCCAGCTCATGCAGACTAAGCAAAGATTTCGTTACTGACGGAAACTAACAGTCATTCCTGATTAAGCATACAGAGAGTGATATACCTCGATTTTAGACAGTATCAGTTAGCAAATATCAACTTTAAATTGCATAACGCAAACATGTTTAACAGACGCGAATTCCTACCCATCATCTATTGTCCCTGTTAACGAACTACGAGAGATGTTAACTATCCGTTGGACACGGATTCGAACCCAGAGCCTACATCTACATCTACATCTACATCCATACTCCGAAAGCCACCTGACAGTGTGTGGCGGAGGGTACCTTGAGTACCTCTATCGGTTCTCCCTTCTATTCCAGTCTCGTATTGTTCGTGGAAAGAAGGATTGTCGGTATGCCTCTGTGTGGGCTCTAATCTCTCTGATTTTATCCTCATGGTCTCTTCGCGAGATATACGTAGGAGGGAGCAATATACTGCTTGACTCTTCGGTGAAGGTATGTTCTCGAAACTTTGACAAGAGCCCGTACCGAGCTACTGAGCGTCTCTCCTGCAGAGTCTTCCACAGGAGTTTATCTATCATCTCCGTAACGCTTTCGCGATTACTAAATGATCCTGTAACGAAGCGCGCTGCTCTCCGTTGGATCTTCTCTATATCTTCTATCAACCCTATCTGGTACGGATCCCACACTGCTGAGCAGTATTCAAGCAGTGGGCGAACAAGCGTACTGTAACCTACTTCCTTTGTTTTCGGATTGCATTTCCTTAGGATTCTTCCAATGAATCTCAGTCTGGCATCTGCTTTACCGACGATCAACATTATATGATCATTCCATTTTAAATCACTCCTAATGCGTACTCCCAGATAATTTATGGTATTAACTGCTTCTAGTTGCTGACCTGCTATTTTGTAGCTAAATGATAAAGGATCTATCTTTCTGTGTATTCGCAGCACATTACACTTGTCTACATTGAGATTCAATTGCCATTCCCTGCACCATGCGTCAATTCGCTGCAGATCCTCCTGCATTTCAGTACAATTTTCCATTGTTACAACCTCTCGATACACCACAGCATCATCCGCAAAAAGCCTCAGTGAACTTCCGATGTCATCCACAAGGTCATTTATGTATATTGTGAATAGCAACGGTCCTATGACACTCCCCTGCGGCACACCTGAAATCACTCTTACTTCGGAAGACTTCTCTCCATTGAGAATGACATGCTGCGTCCTGTTATCTAGGAACTCCTCAATCCAATCACACAATTGGTCTGATAGTCCATATGCTCTTACTTTGTTCATTAAATGACTGTGGGGAACTGTATCGAACGCCTTGCGGAAGTCAAGATACACGGCATATACCTGTGAACCCGTGTCTATGGCCCTCTGAGTCTCGTGGACGAATAGCGCGAGCTGGGTTTCACATGACCGTCTTTTTCGAAACCCATGCTGATTCCTACAGAGTAGATTTCTTGTCTCCAGAAAAGTCATTATACTCGAACACAATACGTGTTCCAAAATTCTTCAACTGATCGACGTTAGAGATATAGGTCTATAGTTCTGCACATCTGCTCGACGTCCGTTCTTGAAAACGGGGATGACCTGTGCCCTTTTCCAATCCTTTGGAACGCTACGCTCTTCTAGAGACCTACGGTACACCGCTGCAAGAAGGGGGGCAAGTTCCTTCGCGTACTCTGTGTAAAATTGAACTGGTATCCCATCAGGTCCAGAGACCTTTCCTCTTTTGAGCGATTTTAATTGTTTCTCTATCTCTCTGTCGTCTATTTCGATATCTACCATTTTGTCATCTTTGCGACAATCTAGAGAAGGAACTACAGTGCAATCTTCCTCTGTGAAACAACTTTGGAAAAAGACATTTAGTATTTCGGCCTTTAGTCTGTCATCCTCTGTTTCAGTACCATTTTGGTCACAGAGTGTCTGGACATTTTGTTTTGACCTACCTACCGCTTTGACATAAGACCAATTTTTGTTTGTTTGCAAGGCTTTGGCTATGTTTATGTTTGCTGTGAAGTTCCCTTTGCTTCCGCAGCCGTTTTCTAACTCGGTTGTTGTACCACGGTGGCTCTTTTCCATCTCTTACGATCTTGCTTGGCACATACTCATCTAACGCATTATGTACGACGGTTTTGAACTTTGTCCACTGATCCTCAACACTATCTGTACTTGAGACAAAACTTTTGTGTTGAGCCACCATGTACTCTGAAATCTGCTTTTTGTCACTTCTTCTAAACAGAAAAATCCTCCTACCCTTTTTAATATTCCTATTTACGGCTGAAATCATCGATGCCGTAACCGCTTTATGATCGCAGATTCCCTGTTCTGCGTTAACTTTTTCAAATAGTTCGGGTCTGTTTGTCACCAGAAGGTCAAATATGTTATCGCCACGAGTCGGTTCTCTGTTTAACTGCTCAAGGTAGTTTTCAGATAAAGCACTTAAAAAAAATTTCACTGGATTCTTTGTCCCTGCCACCCGTTATGAACGTCTGAGTCTCCCAGTCTATATCCGGCAAATTAAAATCTCCAACCAGAACTATAACATGGTGGGGAAATCTACCTAATCGGATTGCTATCGAAGCACAGTCAAATGTGACATATCGGATTTTCGCGGCAGGAGCTAGATGTTTTAACTGAAATGACGAGACGAAACATTAATTTTTTCCTTCCCAGGACTCCTACCCGGCACCTATCGCTGTTATATTCTAGAGAAAACGAACGTTAAATATGGGTTTGTTTCGCCAGCAGTGATATGTGAGCATGTTTGAACTAGAAATAAAATGACGAAGAGTTCAGCACTCACTGGGAATAGAGCCCCACATACATCGTTGTTGACTACACACAAAGAGACGTCAGCTACCGAATTTTTCTCCACCAGCTGCTCAGAATAACATCTTGAACTTACAGTCATCTCGCAAATAGTTTTGTGTCTCACTGGGAGTTAAAAACATCAGATATCGTTAGTATTGACAACGAATGAAAATACATTAAAAATCAAAATTCTTATCCACCAGCAGATAGGTGTTCTCATGCTAGAGCTTGATAATACATAATTAAATCTTTAGTGCCGGGCCAGGATTCGATCCCATTCACGCGTAATATGTGGAGATGTTGAGGAATCTGCAGTTTTGAACAAACAACAAATTGTAGCCGAGCTGTATTGTCACGAAGGGATCAAATTCCGCGTTAAGGGCGGTCTGAGTTGCATTCCCAGTTCAGAACCAATCTTATCGACATACAGAAGCTCAGATAAAAGATGGAATAAGTGTCCTGTGACCATATATAGCGTTTGTTTCGTCACTTGAAATAAATAACTAGTATAAGAAAGGTTACTGGTGATAGAGTTTCTACATGTCGCCACTCCAGACTTTATTGTGGTTCAACCTGCCGTCTACTTGGTAGAGAAGGAAAATCATCTTTAATGTGAATTTTCAGACCACACTGCCATTACACCTTCTTCACTTGGTGTAGCCAGGAGAGAATGGACTCTGTCTCTCCCTATCTAAAATCATTGACAGAAATGGGAATCCAACCCAGACCATAGGTATAACAACCTACCATCCGTCCAACAGACCACGAAATCCTCTTCTCTCATTTTTCTATCGTAACGCCGTTGCGCCACACTGGATGAGAATTCTGACACACAGGCGTCCTGTAGTAATTTGCACCATGTTCAGTAAATTCATTTACTTGGTTGACCGAATCACCATGAACTAGCTGCCTCGGCTACCCAGTGCATACATTCCACTCTATATTTTGTAATCACCGAAATAAAATCACGTAACTGCCACCTACACAGAACTGCCAACAGTGTAGGATGCAGAAGTTTAAATAGGAAGTGTTCCTTTCCACTTGAGCTATTCTATTGCGCTATCTGTTTGTAGAAAACGTCGTTCAGTAAAAAAAAAAAAAAAAGAAAAGTTGTAACTGTTGTTCTCTCAGAAGTCAAGACCTGACCATATGAATAATCTCACAGTGCTGTGGAATCAAAAAGTTCTGGAGGAATAGTTGTCGAGCTCTGGAGCTGTTGTAGCTACGTGTGAGCTAGTAGCGTAGATAAGATGTCACGAGTTCGAATACATTCAGTGCTACATTTTTTAAAACGCAATTCTGCTGTCTGCTGAAGTTGTCAATCTAATGGAACTTTGAACATACTTCCCTTCACTTCTTAACCCAAAGTAGTCGCATGTGGAAAAACGGCTAACTACTGTGACATTTTGTTCTGTTCAGGTATAATAAACAGCAGGCAGCAGATGCATCTCGAAGATGTGTAGGGAGAGCGTTATGCAATTTAAAGTTGATATTTGCTAACTGATACTGTCTAAAATCGAGGTATATCACTCTCTGTATGCTTAATCAGGAATGACTGTTAGTTTCCGTCAGTAACGAAATCTTTGCTTAGTCTGCATGAGCTGGGTTTGAATCCATATGCGGAACAAGACGGTTCGTCGTGTCATTTGAAGTTCATACATATTCTCAACTAGCTGATCGTGAATAACTTAAATTTTTAATGTCATTTTGTGTTAAATAATAAGTACGGTATATTACTTTGAAGAGGAAATCATGAATACGACGAACTTACTACGTGCATTACCAATCTGACGTAATAATGAGAGTGGTAACATTTCAGGTATGTCATTTATTGTAATAAATGTGAGCTTACAAGCCTTAAGGACAATCTTATCTGTGATAAGGTGTTCCCTGATATTTGTAGTATCGTGGTATTACTTTACATCTTGAGTTATTGCGGTACAGAGCAGTGTTTTCTAGTGGTGACTTGTTGGAACCATTTTCAATAGTCAAACGACTGTACCAAGGAGCGATTAGAGGACCTGCTGGACAGCTTTTTTTGAATAGGACAATGTTCCTGTCCAATAATTTTTAGATTAGTTACAATAAGCTTACGCTGCAAGAGAACTCGCTTGTATTTTTCAATATGTGGTCTGTTGTCGGTTTGAAGGCCTTACATTGCATCGGCAACTTAGTGCAACTCCACCGAGGGCTGTCTGGAGTAGGGTGGAGATAGCAATGTGAAAGTTGCGAGCTGTCGAAGACGATCTTCATATTCCTAATGCGATTAGGACATCGTATACTCTTGACGACGTTTAGCACCTGTGCGGTCAGTCAACCAATTTCAGAATTCATGTTGAGTAATCCTGCTAAATTCACAAAGTATTGTCTTTTTATATTGATGAGTAATATGGATAGTCGTCACGTTCATGTGCCGTCTACAACGCAAATTTAATGTTACTATCCTAGGAACTAACCTGCAATACGTTTTGTATTTCATAATCGGAACTATCTGCATTATCCGTCATCAGAGCAATGTCAGGGAACAGAATGCAGCAGTGCCTTGGTACCTACTTGGGGACCTGCTTGAGTCGTGTTCTAAGGAAAGGGTAGTTTCTGGTTCACATTATATTACACTAGCGAGAAGTACCGACTTTTCCTTTTCTCTGCAAACATCCCGAACTAAATTCAGTAACTAAATGCTAAGAATATATTTGCATTGTGCCAACTCAAAGATCAATAGATATAGATATAGATATAGATTTTTATATTTATAGCCATTCTCGTTCTGCGTTGGAATAAACATCGTTCATTATTTGATTGTTCTTGTCACGATTGTTATTGTCATTCTCTCACTCGCAAGAGTTTTCACATTCCTATTTGGTATCGATGCACATGAAGAGTGGCTATGAAAGAAGGGAATACTGAATGTTACGTCATGCAGAATACACTCATTTACTTCTGCTCCTCGTGATCAACGCTGCAGGAGAAGTGAGATACATAAAGTTGACAGTGTGAGGACAGACATGCTGGCACAACTCTGCAACTACACAGTGTTACCAGATAAAATGGTGCTGCGGAATCGAAAGTGTAGTACGGACTTTGCCACAGTAGCAGACAGCTGCTAATTTCGGACCATGACCGTGGATTACACTTCGGTCAGTGCTGGTTAGAGTGTTGCAACTGTAAATGGAAGGCTTTGTTTGACAGTCTTGTGCTGATGCTGTCTGAATAAATTATGCCATTGGATAAAAAGCGGTTTAGTTTTGAGACCTAACCCACAAGGGGAGAAGGCACAGTGGTCTGCTTCAGGAATTCCAAGCAATAAAACACAAAAAGCAACCCAGGAAGGGTTCGAACAGCTACTTTCATGCAGAGACATGCATTTGGAATCTGTTCATCGTTACGGGGTCAAACAAGAGGGTAACATTACTGAAACAATGATCAGGCTACTTAGTATATAAGAGAGCATACAGATTTCAAGGAGGAAACGTATGAAGACGCAGACTTCCTCGTTATCAATATGTGCGGCATATCTTTCGTGTTAACGAAAGTAATATCCCGCTTTAACTCTGCTTACGTCTCAAATGAAATGAATGCCATGAGGAATCGAATATTTGTTGACTGCGTCTCTCCTTGCTTCCATCCGTACCAACATATTTCTTCATTCTCGTGGTAATCATGACATTCTTTTTGTATGCTGCAAAAGATTGCACGTGGACAAATTCGACATCGAAGTGCAAAGCGTTTGGTATCTTACATTATATTCAATTCGAATAAGCTTCAGATGTATTTTTACTTCGTTTGTATTTTTAGATGATTATGAACGTTACGGAAAAATATCTCACATGCTTTATGTTGAATGAGAAACATTGAATGACCCGTTTTGCTTTCCCTACGTTGAAATGATATAATGTCGGCGTCAACAGCCTTCTTCCACGCCGGAAGCTGAAACTTGTATCATTCTGGATTAATGATAATTGAATGTCTCAAATGTAGACATAGCCCACAAGGCGACGTCAGAAACCATCAGGGGAGAACGCCGCATAAAAACCAAACGTGCGCGCGCGTCTCCACTCTGAAGGACCGTATCGGAGAATCACGGCAAGCATTTCGCTGAAGAGCTGCCTCGTAAGACAACCGAGAAATGGCAGCGTCGTAGCAAGTATTTGTCAACACTCTGATAGTGCATTTACTTCCGGGTGTAGGCCGGCGTTACCTCGCTAAATTCACTTGACATTCGTTTTCCACATCGAAGACTGGTACGATAGAATCCACTGTAAGATGAGACACTTAGAAAGTATAATTAATTTCTGGACTCCAAGAACGGCGTTCTTCACATAAGTAACACCTGTTTGTGTGTTTTAAGGTTGCGTTTTGAGGCTCAGGCAACATCGCAGTGACTATAGTCCGTCTGTGGTCGCCAGTGTGACGTTAGCTCAGAGGTTATTCGTCATATTGTGGCTTTTCTAACGCGGGACATTCTGAATCGGAATACTCCCCTTTCATTATTAGTTCCGGGACGTGACTATTTTCCTCGGACAAAGACCAATGCTGTGAATTGGATTCGCGGACATGCCATTCACTACCTAGTTGGACAAACTGTAGACTCTGTACTCGATTTTTGGACATACCTCAACGACCGTCATTATGTCGTTGTCCGCCACCCAAAATACAGACCATTTTTCTCGAACTTCCTTGGGAGTGCTTTCCACGACCCGCCTCGCAGCTGGAATGTGTTAAGCCAAGAGTGAGGAAGGTTTCCAGTTTGAACCAATGAACATTTCTGAACTACTGAACGGAACACACCAATTTCGAGAAGACGTGACTCAACATATTACCAGCGGGGCGCAGAAGGCGTCTGATCAATTACACAACAAAAATTAACAAAACAAAAATCAAAATAAAAATAAAATTCAGAAAAAGGAAGATTTTGTTTTGTTTGTAATGATAGCCCTAACCTTGAATTCCCATATTTCCCCTGGTATATAGGCAGCTCTTGGGGTAGGTTTAGTCAGGAGCCAACGCCTGAAGTGCACCAGATATTTTTTTTTTTTTGTTATAGGATGAAAAGTGGCGGTGGCACTTAGTTTCTTTTTTTATTGCCATTTTCCTAAGGGGCTTTAAAATAAGAGAGAAAAAAAGGGGTAATCGTCAAAAAAAGTAAAAGAAAAAAAGCAAAATTAAAAAAAAAGAGGTTCCCTTGTGCGTTGCGGTGGTCATACTATATGACATAGCAGTTCCAATCTCGGTGGAAGCCGCTGACTACAACCTTTTATTTTCCATTTTAATTAATGGAGTTGCAAACGGCTAGTAAAAATTCTTTATACGAAATCTGAAGAATGCCTTTAAACATCAATCTTCGTCCGATTCGACTTAGTAAATTAAGTTAATATCGTGGATGTCTGCTTTGCAAATGCCAAGGTGCTTCACTGTAAAATAGATCCTGAAAAGATTCAAAGCGACTGTCAACGATATAAATTTGAGTTTTGTTCGTCATATAGATCTAACATGTCAGAAGGTTGTTTATGAGGTGCACATGTTGATTAATATAGTTCCCCTCTTCTAAATCTTGGCAATAGCGTTTAACTGTAGACGTTTTCTAACACCGGCGTTAGCAATTCCTTTCCGTTCTCTGAAACCTCCAAAACGACAAATTTTTCTGGTCTAAATCTGATGACCTTAACTATCACTTCCGATCAACATTAAATACTTCATGAACCCATACATGGAACTCCAAATGTGCAGTGTTCCTGTACTGCTACAGAGCATGCATTGCAAGGTATTCACACAGCTTATCGCATAGAGTTACCATAAGGAATGAAACAAGAACTGTAATACACTTTACACCACAGACGCTCACCCCGGCTTGACGAAAACATCCGAACATTGACCAAAAGTTGCACAAATAATTGAGTTTGAAAGGAAAAGAAACGAGGTATGAAGCATTTATGAATTCATCGAATGTAGCGAGGTGGTTTAATTTCGTCCCAGTCTATAAAATTAATTTCGGGCCATACTCAGCTCTTGCCGATTAATGTAATATAATACCCGCCTACTAATCAGGGCGTCTGTCTCCGTTGCTTTTGAGCGTGAATGGAAATCGTAGAAATTTTCTGTGGAGCAACATTTAATAATAAAGCGTTTTAAATCATCAAAAGCGATGAGCGGGAGCAGGCGCTTTCGATAAAGAACGGGGGAGTGCAGCGCCGCTGCTGTCGCCACGGCCGCTGCCGGTTGCCAGCAAATGGATCCCGGAGCTTTGCCGCATACGGCGTCCAGAGGAGGACAGTCTGCAGGAAATCTGCCGCAAAATCGTTACTGGATAAAATTTTGATATCGGTGTGTCAGAAAGCGAAATAGATTGAATCTGCGCTACCATTACATTCACGTCTTCAGCATTCAGACAGAAGAGGCTATAAAAATATTTTATGCCAGCTGCTCTCGATCCACTGACATTACGAACAGAAACAACACACGCTACCGCTAGACCACAGGCGTAATCAGCCTCGTGTTTCTCTATCATGGGACAAGTTTTCCTCCAGGAAGTGCAGCAGTCTGCAGTGTTGCCAGATTGTGGAGATAACCGGACTTAGAGAATTAGCGAGTTGGCCAGTTTTATTGTCCCATGTCGCGATCGGCGCGAACTTAGCCTCTGAAGCGGCCGGCCGCCGGTCGAGTTTTATGTCAAAGAGTGTACATTACTATTATTTGCAGGACGATTCTGATGGTGTAATCAGATTTTCAATATATTTATTAGTTTAAAGTTTAGTTCAAAATGGTTGAAATGGCTCTGAGCACTATGGGACTTAACATCTGTGGTCATCAGTCCTCTAGAACTTAGAACTACTTAAACCTAACTAACCTAAGGACATCACACACTTCAATGCCCGAGGCAGGATTCGAACCTGCGACCGTAGCAGTCGCTAAAGTTTAGTATCTGATGATAATTTATACAAGTAACACCCAGCAACGAATTTCCAAAATCTAAACGGTACATCCGATTTTGTCGATCGACATGTCTTTAGAAAGCTATTAGTGTAAACCTAAATTGGTACAAATTACAGGCATGTAACTTAAATAGTACATGAGTTATTGGAGGTCAAAGTGGCCAATTACTATTAATCGCGTCAGGCCATAAGTACTCCACAGTGACACGAGAAAACGGTAGCAGCATGCTTATAAATATATCTATTCATCCATGTCTTTGCTTATATCCGATATATACCATTCATGAAGAAACTGGTCAATTATTTACTGTGTTTAGAAAACACAGAGACATTAGGCTACTGGCTTACTTCTGTTCTATTCCTTTGATATATGTTTACTTAATTTGTTTGTGTATTTAATAGTGTGTGTTGGAGCGTGTTTATGGTCCTGCCGTACGAATATTTATTTAGTTTGAAGTCATTTAAATGTAAATCCAGTATTTCGAATGTGTTTCATTATGTTTGTGAGTGTGTGTTGGCTTGGAGACAGGGCAGAAGCGCTCTAGCCAATCACAGCAAACATTCCAAAAATGACACTTGGAGAGACGTATGGAGGTTGGGGGGGAGCATCGTTTCCGGAGAGGACACGAGGCAGTTCTGAACAGTGCGGCATGAGTGGCAGTCGCACAGGACACGGGGAGTGCTGGACAGTACGGCGCGACGGACGCACTTTGGCGGGAATGACTTGGAGTGTTATTCAGTTTGCGCATGACCGCGAGAGTTAGAAATATTTCGTAGTGCCGACTTGTGCACTTGTGAGATTTCCTTGGCTTCTGCAGTGAAGACATAGGATGCGTTTAGAAGTGAATATCTAGCGATCTATGTTGCTCACAACTAATTACGTGAAGTAGGAATCTATTGTTTCCCTGTTATTCAACTTATATTTTATTTAATTGCTGGACCATCGACACCAATAAGTGTTTTACAATAATAAAGGGCATTCTTAAATGTACTTCTGCTATCATACTCATCATTTAAAGTCGTTAAAATAGTACCTGCAGAATTTATTTAACTGCAATCTTTCATTTATAAATGTCTATTCATTCAAAATTCGCAATTGCCGAGTGACAGAAACCTTAGACCATTCGATTCATGTGTATATTCATCTTGTATTCTGTAGACTCAGTAGTATTTGGCCTGTAATGCGGCAACGAGGTATCCCAGCCCCTAGACAACGAAACCAGCCAAAACTTTTAGTATTTCAACTCTGAGTCTGAGGGTACGTAGTTGAGGGCCACAACACCTCATTTCATTTATTATTTGAAAGCTCGCAAGTGCCTTAAGCGATTCCCCAAGAAGCATTTGCTGACAGTTTCCAACAGCTTTACAACCGAAGTGAGAAGTGTGTTGCACGTTGATGAACGAAAACATCGCCGCGCGTGATTAGCCGAGCGGTCTGGGACGCTGCAGCCATGGACTGTGTGGCTGGTCCCATTGATGTTTCACTTTCTTGGGAACAGTGAGTGTTATACAGAGTGAGTAGCTGAGAACAAGGAATTTCGATGTGCTTGTCCAATGAACTGGGTTGCAAGAAAGCGATCCTGTTAAGTAGCTAGTACTATTTAGTGGTGCGAAGAAGCTACATGTGTTGGTCCACGGAAAACAGTGCATTGTGAATTGCCGCCCCCCCCCCCCACCCCCCCGTCCCTTACAGTCTCTGGGGGAATGGCAGTCACCAACAATTTTGCTGTATCTTGAAAATGTGACTTTATCAGAACTAGTCAGAAACACTCCAAATTACTTAAATCTATTTGGAAGTATGTGGATCTTGCTGAGTGACGTATGGGAGGCTGTACTAAGATGTGTAGATACACTTATCTGGGGTAATTGTAGTCATACTGTAAACTAACTATAACTGCCCCCACCGTGTAAACTGAGCGTCATTGTCCCTATGATAGTACCAATTACGATTAGGATATGACAATCACCATACACTGTTCAGTATTCTATATTACACCATCCAAGCGTCATTTAGTTCATTATGGGAATACGCAGATTAAATGCTGATTCACAATAAAAATCTCATCAGAATAACTGCTTCCTTCCTAAAGTAGCGTTTGGCCAGTTCATTTGTCTTTTGGCTAAATTGTGTGTGTGGTTTTACATCGTGTATTTTGATTAAATTTTGGTGATATTTAGCAGTTGGTCATAGAAAATACAATGTGTAAACGTTTTAGAGAGCCTTGGCATTTGTTTTCTGGACAGTTAATATTGCAGCATTCCTCGGACGTTCTGTTTGTAAATGACTTCTATCAGGTCTAATTCAAATGCAAATAAAAATCAGTATTCGGCTGTTAATGACGTAGATTATATTCTTCTAATATAGAACCTTCGTCCCCCTGAAAAAGTCTCATGGTGAGGTGAAACATTACTGAAAAACTTGTAAAAACGGTAGATAATGTTATTTTGTGCTATGAACTATCAACAACATATCCTCAGATTGGAGTGCCAACAACCGAGATACCAGCGCAACACTTCAAAAGCATCATAGAACAATTCAGATGTGGAAATATTTAGTTTGATGGTCCATTGTGTCTTATAACAATTACCAGCATAGGGTGGTATTGAGGCATGGAAATGGTATTGGGCTCTTAATTTGAGAGTTCAAAGTCGTGTTTTAGACACTAATTTGATGTGTGTGTGTGTGTGTGTGTGTGTGTGTGTGTGTGTGTTTGAAAAACGAGATTTTGACCCTTGACATCAATATTGCATTTTTTATGTTAGTGACTTATTTTTTGGTTTGGAAAAAGCAAGCATCACAGAAAAGTTTAAATGTAGAAAATAATTAATTTGAGGATCTGTTGTGTCTTACACCAAGTGTAGTAGAATAATCAAACTATGAACATGTAACGAGCTGACACCGTTTGATGATGGCAAGCAGCAGGAGCATGAAGCTGCACATGATTTGGTTTTGCTTTTTGAGGTTTTGTGGAGTTGAAGTTAAAGTAAATCTCATCTTTAGCAACTACACATTTCTAATAAATTAGTCATATAGCATAAGGGCACGTTAGCTTTTAACATATTTTAGATGGGAAACATTACATTTTACACATGTTACATACATTTTTTGGATAAATGCTTTTGAACACAATGCAAAAAATTCTGATCATTCGGATATTTAAGATCACAGCCAATATGATGACTCGTAGGCTTCTCCTAGTATCTGCCATGTCGAAAGTGGACTGTAATAACTAATATTTAATAAAGGACATTCTAAACATTTGTGGTTCCCTTATGTATTGACTGCCAAGCCAGAACGAATCTCAGGGCTTGCGTACTTCTCCCCATTCCCACGATTCACTACTGCGCCATAGGGTCCACTCGTCCCAGTACCTCCGTGGGAACCAGCTTGATACTCGCTGCCATCGTATTCTGCAGCACTGCTCAAGGCAGCGAATTAATTCTGCTATCTGCAGAATTCTGGTAAACGTGAACTTCAGAAAATAAAATAAATTCCAAAACAAGTGAAACCTCATGCACCACAAATCGATTTGCCAGTTATTTATTTTAGTGATGTGTAGCTGTGAATGCTTATTTCGTACATCTAATATTAGAAATTAATTTCTCTGTTGTTTATATTTGTATCATTATGAACATCTTTGTCGGTTACACTAGAAAATGAGCTACTAAACAGAAACCTAGGCAGTAAAAAATAAATAATTAGTTAAATAAGTGACAAAATAGTGTTTTACATGTGACTGATAACAGTAAAATCACTGTCGTGTTTCATAAAAATAATCGTTATAAATTTAAGACTACTCTGCATTAGCCATATCAGTTTGAAGATAACATAAAATAATGCGTGGTGACCACTGGTTTTTACCATTGAATCTAGCGGCAGTGGACTATGTCTCATCCACAGAATCAGTCCACTGGCGTTTGAGCAAGTAATATATGGAGCCTCCAGTGCACTTTGCACTTCAGTACCATAGTATCGATGTGATGGAAACCAGTTAATTCAGTAGAAAATGAGTATTATTAAATTACCGCAGATTTTCGAAGAGCGACGAAGTTTTACAATCTAAGCAAGATATTTCGGCCGCTTCCCAATCTCGCCAGTCGGCGGTAGAATGTACTCGGAGCTTGTTCTTTTTGAGAGGATCGTTTCACTGTATTAAATTGTTACTGTTTTACGATGTTTGCTAATAAACGCGTCGTAATGGAATCCCTGGACTCCTTTCAAGTAAATTAGCACTCTGAATATCCACTTATAATCACAGGTGGCCTACTTGCACCTTCTGAAGAATCCAGCGCATTACAAAAACTGCTTCGGGGGGCTACATCTACGACAGATTAGCAGAAATAATCCACGTAATGGTTAGCTTAACTAGCGCAGTCTCAGGTGGGAAAGCATTACCACTTATACTATATGTCACCTATACCACTTTCTACGGAATCACGGCTAAATTGAAAAACGTTTATATCACTTTAGTACAGCGAGGGGATTCTGCAAGTGGGGCATAACTGATCAGACTGGGTTTGGCGTTCAGTCAGGTTTGGCTGTGTTAAGAAGTGGAGAGTAACCGAAGTCGGTCTGTTAATTCAGTATCTGTTCAGAACAGTTCTTGTAGTGCCTCTTCATCTCCAGAATTCCAATCAGAGACAGCTTCTGCCCACTGTGCCCAGAATGTAGGGTTTATGCATCTGCTAAATAACTGCGTCTGGTAT
This sequence comes from Schistocerca serialis cubense, assembly GCF_023864345.2. Lineage (NCBI taxonomy): Eukaryota > Metazoa > Arthropoda > Insecta > Orthoptera > Acrididae > Schistocerca > Schistocerca serialis. The sequence continues at coordinate 407,120,634 of NC_064640.1, read as the reverse complement.
CCAGAAGATGCTGCGCAAAGGTGGAGTCTGTTGCCTGCACCTTTCAACTTCTCTGGTGATCATTATGTCGAATACACACTCTCCAATCAGTTTTTCTATGTAGTATGAGCCGCACCCTAAACCTTGGCGGCAAAATTAGTTATTGAAACAAGTGGTCAAGAAATGTGTGTTCCATGTAATCATGTTTCACCAAGTATCAATCAATAGTGAGGTAATCAAGTGGTTTTCCATTTCTGAAGTAAATGTTTGAAAGCGTATTTTTTATTGGAATAGTGTGACATGAAATTATTACCAGATTGGCGTCATAGGAGGCTATCCACAGGTTGCCATCCGCATCAATAGCTTGGCCGTCTGGAAATCCTGCCACACCATTCGTTGGGTAGTCGAAGATGGTCCTCCTGTTTGCTTTAAACAGAAACAATCATTCGTCAGTATTTTTAATGTATTACTCACAAAGGATAAAGAATTATCCTATATATAACCTTACTTATTTTTCCAGCTTTTATGTCAAAATCGAATGCGTCGACTCTCCGGGTAGCAGAGTCAATGTAATACATGGTTTTGTTGTCTAAACTCCAGGCCAGGCCGTTAGCAATGCCAATTTTTGTCACGTGTGTTACTGCTTTTCTATCCTTGTCCAAGCTGAATAGCATACCTCGTTCCGGTGTGACTTTATTGTTCTTGTACGGACCCATTGTACCTGAAAATTGAATGTAGATGACATTATAGTATTTCAATACTTGAAATACATATTACAATTAGCTCCATCCCTTTGGTATCTACACTGCCTGGCAGCAAAAGTGAAGGACACAGAAGAAATGGGGAGGGGGGGGGGGGGGGGAAACGAAAAGAAACTTCACGAGTTGAGGGAATATGTGATATTATTACAGTGACTACAAAATCGTGACAAATTTATAAATAACTTGGCAGTATGATCCCACTTATCAGTATGACGTTGCATCCCCTCTGACCTGGGTGTACGCACTGATTCTGTTGGGAACGACTTCATAAGACTGTTGCATCCTCTCTTGAGGCAAGTTGGCCCATAACTACTGTAAATGGTCCTTCAAATCCTGGATACTGGCTATGGGACGGAGTTCACGTCTGAGCTGGCCCCACACATGGTCTATCGCAGACAGATCTGTGGTTCTTGCTGGACTGAGGAGTACCTCAACATCAAACAGACATTCCATAGTGACACGTGCCATATCTGGACAAGCATTATCCTGTTCAAAAACGGTACTACAATACTATCGCATGAGAAGTAACACACGAGGATGCAGGAGGTTCATAACATGACAGAGTTGCCTCAATCACTACCAGCAGATTCCTGAAGTTATACCCCATGGTTCCCTATAACATTGTTGTTGTTGTGGTCTTCAGTCCTGAGACTGGTTTGATGCAGCTCTCCATGCTACTCTATCCTGTGCAAGCTTTTTCATCTCCCAGTACCTACTGCAACCTACATCCTTCTGAATCTGCTTAGTGTATTCATCTCTTGGTCTCCCTCTACGATTTTTACCCTCCACGCTGCCCTCCAATACTAAATTGGTGATCCCTTGATGCCTCAGAACATGTCCTACCAACCGATCCCTTCTTCTGGTCAAGTTGTGCCACAAACTTCTCTTCTCCCCAATCCTATTCAATACTTCCTCATTAGTTATGTGATCTACCCATCTATAACATTATGCCTCTCCAAAACATTGGAAGAGTGGAACCTCTCCGCAGTTCGCCGACATTCTCCCCGTTCTACTTGTCACTGCATATTGCAACTCTCATCATTTAACATATTGGCCGATGGCGTGAACGTATGTGAAGTTACATTGAAATCCGACTCTATCTTCTGGGTGCTGCACCTTTCTTATCAGGCAGTGTACTTTGCACTCAATCTACCCTTGCTCCATGCCATGGTTTTTGTAGGTACAAACTAAGACGATAACTGGTCATATAGTTTTACAGCGCCAGCATATATGCCGACTTGTGCATGCTTAGATTCAAGATGGGGGGGGGGGGGGGGATAAAAGAGTAAAACCTATTAGTCTATGCATAATAACTTAATTGCTAAATAAAATAACACAGTAACGAAATACAACAAACTATTGTTACTCACACATTCGAGAAATGAAACAGTTCTGCTGGATATTCTGTACGGATTTATCCCACTCCATGCGTTGCCCCACGGTTGGCACTGCTTGGTGTGCTTTCCACAAGCTTGTCGGGATGCAGATGCGGGAGGAACAAACACTTAAACCTTCCGTGTGAGTTCCAGTTTCTCTCATTTTATTACGATGATCATTTCTTCCTAAGTAGTTTGGAGTCAACAATATATTTTCGCATTCAGTGGAGAAAGTTGGTGATTGAAATTTCTTGAAAATATGTCACCGCAACGGAAAACGCCTTTGTTTTAATGATAGCCACCCCAGCTCGTGTATCATGTCTGTCACCTATTTCGCGATAGTATAAAACGAGTTGCCCTTTTTTGAACTTTTTCGATGTCTTCCGTCAATACTATCTGGTACTGATGCCACACCTTGCAGCAATATTCCAGAAGAGGACGAATAAGTTTAGTTTAGGCAGTCTCTTTAGTAAACCTGTTGCTTCTTCTAAGCGTTCTGCCAATGAAACGCTGTCTTTAGTTCACCTTCCCCACGACATTTTCTATGTGGTCGTTACAGTTTAAGTTGTTTGTAATTATAATACCTAGGTACTATTCGAATTGATAGCCTTTAGATTAGTGTGACCTGTCGTGTAATGGAAATTTAACGGATTGCTTTTACTATTTATGAGGATGACTTCTCGTAGTTATACAATCTTTCCTTTCCCCCAGGTTGTTTCAGATATCGGAACAGGAATGTATGCGTGCAACCGTTCGAATGCGATTCTTATCATGTTGGAAGACAAGAGTGTCCACAGCATACTCATCAGAAAGATGTAGAGTGTAGGACTACACTTGGCCACCAAGAATATTGGAATACACATCCTGGTTGACGTTCACGTTAACTTTGAATGAATAGGCCCAAGAAATGGTACGAAAAACACCCCCAAAAAATCGCAGAACCACCTCCGGCTACAACTACACCCTCCACACACTGTTGAACGCCTCATTTGGCTGTCGGTGCACTGGACGTGTTGCATCATTTGAAAAGAGGGAAATTCGAGATTAGTCAAATCCCACTACAGCACTCCAAGCAACCACTGCCCATTTTTTGTGTTGCTTGGTCCATTGAAGGTGTACATTTTGTAACATTACCGGCACTTTTCTGTCCCCGTCTATTGGATGCCACATTCGAAGTACCTAGTCCCTAGCAAAATTACACCGCCCGTCGCTGACACTGTTTTACTTATTCTTCACAGACTTTTAGTCACCCTTGCTACTAGTGCTAAAACAGTTCAGTACTGACGAACAGTCACAAAATACACGGAATTGTCTGATGATAATGTGCATATTTCTCTGTCTGCCTTGGCTCGTACATACATCGGGTGTTTCAGAATTACACCGACATGCATCGAGGGGATGCTGAAGGTGTCTTGAGGAACAAAACGAGTATAGGAAAGAGCGTCCGGGAACGCCATCCAGCGACGCTACAGAGCGTAGACATCATAGGCGCCGGCCCTTGTATATGTATGTACACACAGGATGATTCCGTGATAATATTAAAAACTTTCATGGAAGGATAAATGTATCAATTTGAGTTACGGGACACTGGTCTGGAAACGAACGAGTCGAAAGGTATAAGCCAAAATCGTTCTGATACCCCTGACAGCGGAATACATGTACCGGTGCTGTTGCTGTAATTGTAGGATAGGCATCTTCCAGAGGTGGCAGTGTTGACCAAAACAAGAAAAAAAGGGTCAAGTAAACATGGGCTCTAAATTTCATACCTGGGGAGTTATGAGCACTTATTCATCTTCGATACTGTGAAACACATCGTCTCTGTGAACAAGTGCTCACAGCTCTTGCGGTAAGCGCTTAACAGCCCACGTTTGCTTGACAGTTTTTCTTGTTTTGGTCCATAGTACTCCCTCTGAAAGCTGCCAATCGTACAGCCTTAGCGACAACTGTAACGGTAAACGTATTCCACTGTCAGAGATATCAGAATGGATTTCGTTTGTAACTTTCCACTCGTTCGTTTCTGGGCGTCCGTCACCACAGACTGATACATTTATCCTTCTCCACTGTCCCTGAAAGTCTGTAATATCGTCACGGTCTCATCCTGTACGTACACTCATGTGTAGCAACGGCGCCTACAACTCTGACGCTCTGTAGCGTCGTTGGCTGACGTTTCCGACCCATTTCTCTCTCTCTTTTTTTTTTTTTCACGCACCCCTAAGTTAACTTTTATGTTCGACTTTGCATCTCCAACGATACGTCACCTTCCTTAGTTACATGTTAACTGCGTGTGGAACCACTTAATTCACAGCAGTATAATTATCAATTTTAAATGAAGAAAAGAAGAATTACACTAGTAAATAATTAAACGAATATGCATAATATGGTTGCAGCAGTTACTCGGAGATGAAGAGGCTTCCACAGGACAGAGTATCGTTGAATGTTACACCAAATCAGTCTTCAGACTGAAGGACACAGCAACAAGAAGGAGAAGAAGAAGAAGAACAACAACAACAAAAACAACAATAACAATGTCTTGTTTATTTTAACACGGAGGTTAGAGCTACCCTGCGGGATATGTGCATCCCTGTCGCATACCACTGATTTAGTTCAGCTAATAGACGGACCGGTACTACAACGGACTGGGTCGATGGTTTTCATTCGCTAACTTCCACACTCTGGTTCCACTCGAAAAATGAATAAATAACGCAACCGAGACTTAAAACTACAACCGAATGAGACGATTGTTTTCCAACAACAGACTGAATCGATTGTTTTCATTCGGCTGTTCCCATCACTAGAGTGGACGACATTTTGTAGCTTGTAGAAAAAACGCGTAGGTACTTAATAAGCGAGATCGGCTCATGGGTTGAACAAGTGTGAGCCGGGGCGCGGGCCCCGTAGGTGCGAATGAGAGCGCCAAGTATTTAGTATGTGGATAATACTAGCTGAGAAACTTGGCTTTTCTCGGGTATTTATTTGTTCTAATCTTCTATTAGTCTATCTGCTTCTCCCCTCTCCCTCTATCCATCTCCTCCTCCCTCTCTCTCTATTCGCCTCCTCCTTTCTTCTCCCCCCTGTTTCTGTCATCTGCTCCTCCCCTCTTCAACGTCCATCTTCTCCTTTCCCTCTCTCTTTCAACATCCTCCTCCCCCTCTTTCATTCATCTCCTCCTTCCCCCTCTCTCTGTCCTTCTCCTCCTCCCTTTCTCTCTGTCCACCTCATCACGCCACCTGTCTTTGCCCATCTCCTCCAGCCCCCTTCTCTCTTCCCCAACCAATTATCAAACACACCCCCACCCCAACGGAAGGTTGGTGGTTATTACTCCCACAGCATTTCCTTCCTGACTATAAGTAAAATGTCTACAAAGTTTGGCTGAAATCGATCTAGAGGCCCAGGAGGAGATGTTCAACATGTGTGTATATGACATATATTACACATCTGAAAAGTTAGAAAGGGTGTTGCACGGTAGGTTGTGTTGAGAAATAATTGTTAAGAAACAAATTCGGTACGTTGTCCTGTTTCCGATTTAATTAGCATTGAAGTTAGCCGATCACGTTGTTTCGCGTACAAATTGAAGCAGCCTTATGGAGATGGTGTTGCCAAACTTGTCCCTCGTTTCGTTTCCTCAAATAAAAAAGAGAATGATACAAAGAATGGACATTCGACGACAGCAAGGATCGAACCCGAGCCAGCAGCGCAGCAGTCTCAGGTGCTGCCATCTACGCTACGAGAACAACTGACATTAAGGCTATCAGCTTGTGTAGCAGAATTTTGTCTGCTAGTCATTCGATCACCTTCGGAAGTCGTATTTACGCAGCCGATCTTTGTTCGTTTAGCTGCCAATTTACACTGAAAGAGGTGTGATAGGTCAACGACGGAAGTAGGCGTGACACACAGTTCTCACAGAACTAAGCATAGTCATAACACTGAGTGTCATCGGTATTCCTTCGACGAATACGCCGATCTGCGGATCAAAATGTACACGAGGCCCGCATAATTTACAACGCAAGATTTCCTAACCGCGTTATTCCTTTTGGGACTACTTTAGTAAAGGTTGGCAGAAAATTAAGGGAGACTGGAAGTTTTTTGTTAACAAAGCTGACACTGGACAATAGCGCTATGTGTGAACAGCTCAGTTTGAACAAATCGTTCTCGATATGGCTGTCGCAAATCCTGCTGTCAACTTTGCGAGTAAGTAAATTTAATCATATTTCCTTACATTATGCCCAAAAACTAAATATTATAAAATGTATCCGTTTGTTTGTCGCAACAGGTTTCGCACTCTGTAGTATGGCTCTGAACACTATGGGACTTAACATCTGAGGTCATCAGTCCCTTTGAACTTAGAACTATTTAAACCTAACTAACCCAAGGACATCACACACATCGATGCCTGAGGCGGGATTCGAACCTGCGACTGTAGCGGTCGCGTGGTTCCAGACTGAAGCGCCTAGAACCACTCGGCCACTCCGGCCGGCTAGTATGACAAAACCTTATTTCCGTACCACCTAGGGAAACTGCAAGATTTGGTGCAAGACTATTCTTCTCGAAATCAATGTTACTTGTGATACTTAAACAAATAGACTGAAAATCCAAATTTCGCAAGGATGGTGTCGTGGACAGACGAGGCATATTTCACCAAAGAAGTGACATTCAGCTGTCGAAGTAGCCATGTTTGGAACGACGAAAACACACGTAGCACTTACGTTAATTTCTATAAGCATAAGCTTAGCGTTAACATTTCCGCAGCTATAGTACGCGACTGTTTGTTGGGTTCCGTCCTACATCCTCCCCGTTTAAACTGGCGGACATATTTAGCGTTTCGTGTAAACGCCTTTCCGTTGTATTTATAAGACGTTCGTAAGGGCGGTTCGTCAGGTAATGTGGTTCCAACACGACGGGTTGCGTTGTATCTGCAGAGGTGGATTGGTCGAGATGGTCTAGTTCTCTGGCTAACTCGTTCAGCAGATCTTACCCCTGTAGATTTTTATCTGTTGTGGAATGTGAAGAAAATTGTCTACGCGACTGCAGTAAACACAATCGAAGAGCTTCTTGTGAGCATAATTTTAGCCTTTGACGAAATTAGGGAAACCTTTGATTTTGGAAACCTTGCGGACTCCATGACGCAGCGTTACAATACTTGCAATCACAATGGAAGGAGTACACTTTAAGCAGCTTTTTTGAAAATTATTGTTATTTTTTATTCTTCGTTATTTTGTTGTTACATTAACGAATTGAGAAACCCTCAGATTTATTGGTTCATAACCATAATTATTTTCCTTGTATTTTGTTTTGGTTGCTGAGTAAGTATGAAGTTGATTGCCTTTTCATTACTATGGCTAAAGAAATGAAATGTACGTATGGCACACTTTGGCCGGGAGTCCCTTTTAGGGAGTTCGGTAGCCTGGTGAAAGTCTTTTAATTTGACGACACTTTGGCGACTTCTGTGTGGATGCTGATGAATAATGAGGACAACACAACACCTAGTCTCCTATCAGTGAAAATCTCCGACCCCGCAAGGAATCGAACCGGAGGCCTCGCACATGGCATTCAATCCTGCTGATCACTCAGCTACGGAACTGCGGTCTTTTTTTTCTCTAAGTGAGTCAAGTTAATGAATCGCAACAATCGCATTTGCTACCTAAACCTTTGAAGTACGATTTCTTTTTCTCGTGGAAGTCACGTTTAAATACGAACTTCCCCTTTTTATGACAAATCATAAAAACCATTTACGCAACTGAAATAAATGAAAAAAATCAGAAAATGTTATTCTTCTGGAACAAATTCTTGGAAAGGTTTGAAATTATGTGTCAAGTTTGTTGCAAGTCACTAAGTGCTCTTATTTTCGAATACTGGATGAATATAGTCTGGCTATATGCTTCTTTTTCACCCTCACCCCCATCACTTCGAGAGGTAGTAGTTCTTATCCTCACAGTAGCTCTTTCCGGACAGTAAGTGATACGTGTATCAAGTTTGATTGAAGTCGATCTATTGGTTTAGGAGATGTGGAACATACATATATATCCATTATAGTAATTTATAGGGATGTATGGATAGAGATGAAACTGTGAAATATGAATCAGTGTATCTTTCTTTGCTGCGACATAGCGGAATGGTAGCGGGAAACGGCTAATAGCAATGAAAATGTGGATAGTGTGGGAGTTCATGTCAGCTGAGTGGATTTTAAATTGACGAAGGGACCTTTTTTAAGATCTCAAGATATAATAAATCCAGTGTTCTTCAGAAACTATTTAATTTCGAGTTGCCTTTTTGAATACAGTATGTTTATTGAGTTACTTCTGTTGAAGAGTGGAAGCAGTAAATTGACAGGACACGCGTCAGATAGGTTATGGAAATTATTGGAGTGATACGTGCACCTAGGGGATTAATCTTTTCCGGTAATACTCTCTATAAATAGTTCGATGAAGAAACAGTAACAGCAAACAAGGGCTCAGGCAATGCAACAGTGAATAAAATCATGAGAAACGATTGTGTTACATACACTGTTACAGACACTATTTTCCCATGGAAAAAATTATTTGCGTTTTTACTAGTCAAATTATTTATCTACAACTCACTAAAAATAAACTGATATTGCACTACTAGTTTTTGAAAATAATATGTTGTGATTTTACACAAATTTGACTCCAATTTGAAAAAAAATGGCTTTTAATGCATTGAAAATAATTTCGCACAATTAGACATATACAGTATCCATTCCCTTACAACATAGTTATCTTGTGAGTTACTTTAAAATGACTTAAAACTGCATGGACATATATGAAGCACCACGCCAAATCTGCGTTGTCGACAGGACGTTAAACACTAATCTCCTCCTTCACAGATAGATGGCGTACACGACTCTCTTCCCGTGGGTTACCTTGACGACTGTGGTGACAACGGAAAATACACGGTACAGTCACATGAAAGTGACCACCGCTTATGTTCGACGTCAACGAACAATAACCACTCACAGAGGGCAGGTGGCAGGACTAGCAGTGGTGGGTATATAAGAAGTGCTGGGGGACGCGGAAAACAGTGCAGTCATTGTTGTAATGCGGAAACGGAGCGATTTATGTGACGTCGAAAAGTGCATAACCATTGGCTTCCGGGCCAAAGGTGGAAGAGTTTTTTAACCTGTTCGCGCGACACCGTGGTTAAAGTATACCGCGCATGACAAAATGGCGCTTTACAAATCAGGCGTCGAAGCAACTGAGGTGCACCTAGGGCCGCTGATGACAGGGTGAACAACGGCTGCGGAGATGTGTACGGACGAATAGACGTGCAACTGGACCTCAGATGAGTCACGTTTTATGCTCAATTGGACAGAAGCAAACTCGCTGCAACAATCGTCGGTAGGTGCTATGCCGGAGAAGGGAGCATTATGGTCTGGGGAATGTCTTCGCGCCATTCCCTGCGTGATCTCGTGGTTCTGGAATGCACAATGGATCAACAGAAGCATACATGTATCCTTGGGGATCATGTCCATCCCTACATCCAGTCTGGTGTTCCTCGGGACGATGACGTCTACCATCAGGACAATGCAGCATGTCACACAGCCTGCATTGTGCGTGCGTGATTCGAAGAGCACCAGGATGAATTTATCGTACTCCTCTGGCCTTCAAACTCCTCGATTTAAACCCAGTCGAGAATCTGTGGGACAAGCTCGACCGGGCTGTACGCTCCACGGAATCTCACCCGAGAAACCTAGCGCTCCTGGCCACGGCACTGGAGTCAGCATGGCTCCACACCCCTGTTGGTACCTTTCAGAACATCACTGACTCTCTTCCTGGACGTTTCGCAGCGGTCCGCGCTGCAAAAAGTGGTTATTCAGGCTTTTGACAGATGGTCACTCAATGTGACTGGACAGTGTAATAAAATTTTCCAAATCCTGAGAAAGTGGACTCCGTACTAGATGGGTTGAACACTAGGGAAAACAAGACCTTCGTCTTTTTGATCAATCATGACCTGGACGGCTGGTGCCGTGAACTTCTGCCAATAAGCTTGAAACTGCCTAACCATGAGATCAGTATGCTCTTATTTCACAAAATGACACCTACCCGCCCAGAGACGACCGCTGGGGTCGGCCTTTCCGTCGTTGATCCTGTTTGTCTCCTTGCCCTTCTCCTGGTCCACGCTGACCAACACCTCGACGTTCTGTGGGCTCTTGCTCACGCCATCCCACGTCAGGATGGCCACGTTGCGACCCAGGGTTATGATAAAACGGTCTTTCTGGCCTGCAATTGGTATGATGATTGACACTGGTTCCTCTGAAAACAAAAAAAAAGATTTCTGTATTTGGTCTTATAATAATATTCAGTACATATCAGACAAGTCAAAGTTTTAGTTACCATGTCTTAAAGAACGATGTCACTTAACTAACTTTTTGTTCGTTTCCAGGTACATGTCCGCAGCCCTGGAACACATTTAAATCCCCGCGCTACATAGCCGAAGCACACCACTGGAGGAGCCAAAACATTTCACGATCCAACTCGAATTTATCAAAACTGAAAGAGGGACATGTTAAACTGACATTGTTACTTCGAAATATCATCCCGCAGTGCGAAATTTTTATTATTTTTATTCTTAAGTGGACTTGTTGATCAGAGAACTGAACTTTAATGGTGTGTGCTGGTTTCAATATCACTCTTAATATTCAAGAGCGAGTACCAAGCATATTGAGGAAACTATCAGATTCTAAAGAGTATATCGCATATTTTTGACTGGGGTCTGTGAGTAATAGCGTGGTTCTGGTGTGATGCAGTGATTGTTGTGATATCACTGCTGTCGACTCAGGCACGCATCTGAAATTCATTTCTGGGGGTTTCACAGTTGGTTACTGCCCCCGCTCCCTCCAAATATAATTTTCCGTTTCCATGATTTTTAACGAACCACAGATGCCTGAGATTTTAAAAGTAATAGCAACATATTATTATTACCATGTTGTATTAAAACATTTCATACAGCATGCTTCACAATTCATGTTGCACACTTCCAGAGGCTATAGAGGGGACGTAGTAGATCAAGTTTTTCCTAGGAACCCATGACCGGAAACGTCATACAACGACGACACAGAGCGTCGAAGTTACAGGCACCGGCGCGTGTAAATCTGTGTTTGTACAGGGTGATTCCGTGATGAAGTTACAAACTTTCTAGCTCGACGAAGAAGGGTAAATGTATCAATTTGAGGTAAGGGTCCCTGTACCGGAAACTAACGAGTCGAAAGTTACAAGCGAAACACGTCCTGATTCCTCTGACAGTGGAATACATGTAATGATATTAGTTGTTGCTAAGATCGTTGGGTAGGCAACTTTCTGAGGGAGTAGTATGGACCAAGACAAGAAAAAATGTCCAGTAAACATGGGCTCTAAATGCATACCTTAAGAGCTATGAGCACTTTTTCAATACAGGAGATGTGTTTCACAGTAACTAAGATGAACAAGTGCTCATATCTCCTCAGGTATACATTTTAGAGCCCATGTTTACTGGAAATTTTTCTTTTTGGTCCATACTACCACCTCTGACAGTTGCCTACCCTACAATATTAACAACAACAGTACCGGTACATGTATTTCACTGTCAGAGGTATCAGAACGGTTTTCTCTTATAACTTTCGACTCGTTCGTCTCCGGTACTGGGACCCTTACCTCATATTGATAAATTTATCCTTCTCCATCATCACTGAAAGTCTGTAAAATCATTACGGAATCACCCTGTATATACATACATTTACAGGTGCCGACGCCTATAACTTTGACGCTCTGTAGCGTCCTTGGATGACGTTTCGGCACATGGATTCCTATGTAAAACTTGATCTACTAAGTTCCCTCTACAACCTCTAGAAGTGTGTAACATGAATTATGAAACACCCTGTACAAGTTTAAGTTGCGTACATAGCTTCGACATAACGCCCAAGAAACTGCATTTCAGATAAGTCATCTGAAGAGTGTTTGTCGAAAAATTTAAGGAGCACCTGTGTCACGAAATTGTTCTAAGACCTATAATTGCAACAAATTTCCAGATCTTCGATAATTTTGTAAGGTATAAAATCGAAGTGTGCACTCACTATCATTGGTATTTCACTTAGTACTAAGAGTGTGACACGTGTTTGCAGCCTATAGTTATGCGAGCAGATAATGCTGTATCTTCTTGTCGTTTCCACCTACCTTCGAGAAAGGCATTCTCTCTGTTATTTGTGTCTTAGTGCAGCACGTGCCCCTTTTTGTCTTACATTCCCTATACTTCCTGTGGCTGGCCAGTACCACCTGTGGACTCACGAACCCTATAACATTTGTTGTTGGCGCAGGTATGGTCTGCCTGGGAATGGGAGTCTCTTCCCGGCTGGAATGCTTTCTACAACCATTAAAGCTGAAAACCAGTCCCCGTGAGCTAATCTTCAGGAAAGCAAATGAGCAGTGTTCTGTGTTCAACGAAGCTTGTAATTTTTAGTATTTGCTGTCACTTTCGAGACACTTGTTTTACACGACACTCTATTGTCCGAAAGTTAGTTGAAAAATTTGAAAATTAATACATGTAAAAATGTAAACACTTTTAGTAAAATGTTGTTTAGGCGGGGGAGGAGGGGGGGTTATCATGAGCCTACCCGACCCCCTTATATTCGCACCTGATATCGATCGTCAGCTTCCACCCACTAATGATGTCACTTTCAGGAAAAATGGTGAAAAGAGTCTAAAACTATGGAAAGTAGACTACTTTTGCTATTTAAAAATCGTGATAAACAATACGTAGAGTGAAAATGGTGTAAAATTCGAATAACCTGAAAATCTTATGAAGAACGCAAAAATTCAAAGATGGTGAAAATAACACACTAGCGCAATGTAAATTCCAGATATAAGGAAGAGCTCAGTGTTTTTTATGGCAAGTAATTAAGAGAGAAGAGACTAGTTTAAGTTTAAATGGACGGAAGTATAGGCAGCAGAAGAGAAGTCGGGAAACTTCAATTTATATTCAGTGATATCAAATTAAGATGGCACCCAGTTACCTACCTCGGACTAAAAGTACCACAGAGTGTGCGGATGGAGAAAATACATGATGACAGCCTACATCATGAAATAATGATCTGGGAGACAGTCCACCTCGGAGAAAACGCAGGTACATTGACAATGTTCCAATTTGTTCTATCCCCCACTCCTTCCTTCCTTGCTCTGTAGTTTCCAACAGTCTTCATTAGTTGCTCCATGAATGTTCAAAATGAAGGACATTTAGCTATCCACCACTGCCGAATGTTACAAATAGTAATTATGCTTTGGTTAGCATGTCCTTAGAAATACAGGGTGTTCGGAAATTCCCGCTCCCATACTTCTTGGGCTTGTAGAGGACAGTGAGTACATAATATTTTGAATAGGAACCCGTGTCCAGAAACGTACCCTTTTTGTGCTACAGCCATTTGCAAACATATTGGTAACGCGACCACCTTTACAAGTAATTTATTAGGTGTGAGCTAGTACATCACTTGCTTCACAATTCCACTCATTAATAACCAAAGAAACAAAAAGGGAACTTAACCAGTTTTCAGAAAGACTGTTCAACGTATGCAGTACGGCTTATTCAAATTCGTGTGTGCGGCGCTCCTTGGAGCACCACAGTCACTCCTACTGATCGTGAATGTACCCCTTCCTCGAGTCGTTCCTAACGGTGGCGAAAAGAGTATGCGGTGGAGTCGGACATTGTAGATAATGATCTTCACAGAGGCGACGACCAGCTCTTCCATTACCTTGAGCTTCGCCGCACAGGATCATGTCGGTGTACTCTGATACTCACAGACACATGAATGAGGCTCGAACCTAGTCAGAGAAGTAGGATAGACGTCAAAAAATGACATCAGCCGGTCCGACGTAAGCGCCGCTGCCCCCCCCCCTCCCCCCCATGACTGCCCTGTTGCATTCCTACCTATTAAACATGTTTTCAAACGGCTGTAGCACGGAAACGGTACGTTTTCGGACATGGGTTCTTATTCAAAACACTATGTACTTACTTCCCCTCTACAAGTCCTAGAATTTTGTAACGGGAATTCCCAGATACCCTGCATGTTTCTGGACATGCGTTCTTATTCAAAGTATTATGTACACACTTCTCTCTACATGTCCTAGAACCTTAAATTTCCAACCACCCTATATAATTCTTGAACTCGACTATATAGTAACGGAGTATTGATGTAATTCACTCGAGAATGAAAGTGGCTACTGGGCAGTTCATTGCCGCATTTTGCACTGATAAAGGCCAGTGATGGAAATTCACCTGACGTGTTATTGGATTAACATACAATTTGTTGTGAGACCTTGTCTGCTTCAGTGTATGTTCCACAACACGAAATATGCTGACGGATGTCCCCTCATTTAGGAAGTGTATGTATGCAGACTATGCCATCCAATGAGTGAATGAGTGTTAGATAAGCGAGTCAAGTGGGCAGCCTCACGTCTACTGGTTCTATGGAAGCATCTGGCAAAATCTTGTGGCTGTGCTTCGGCAGGAAACTTCTTAGTCAGCGGAAGGATTCGTGGCTCGACGCTTTGACATAACTATTACGAGACGTAGCCAAAGTTTTAATTATTACCTTGAAAAAATAAATTTTATTTATCCCGCCGAACTGAAACAGGAGAGGAAATGTTGCAGCTGTTGTCACGTCGATCCAGATGACCGCCTTAGCCTCCGAATTACCATGGACGAGTGCTGGGTATGTCTGTGTGAGCCCGAGAGAAAGGAGCAACACAGGCACTGGAAACATTTGTGTTCACTACTGTGGAAGTCGGGACCATTGGTCTAGTGATAAAGCGTGGGTATAGAAACCGAGAGATCGTGGGATCGAATCCCAGTCGGACTATGGACATTTTCAGTGTTCCTTTAACCTAGCTTTCACCTCTGAAGGATGTGAGAAGTCGCCAAGATCGACAGGTGGTTCGACTTCCACGTTAAACTGTAGGTCTCCTTTCATCAGCTGAATAACAGGGATATGGCTTGGTTCAAATGGCTCTGAGCACTATGGGAATTAACTGCTGAGGTCATCAGTCCCCTAGAACTTAGAACTACTTAAACGTAACTAACTTAAGGACATCACACACATCCATGCCCAAGGCAGGATTCGAACCTGCAACCGTAGCGGTCGCGCGGTTCCAAACTGTAGCGCCTAGAACCGCTCGGCCACTCCGGCCGGCAACAGGGGTAAATTATGTACACAGAAGTCCCTGAACTTGTGTCCAATTGGAAGGCTTACACCCAGCCACTGAGCCGCAACACCGCAAGAAAAAAGGCGAGGACCCAGTCATCTTCGGGCAAGATGATGCTGAATTTTTTCCGGACTGTCATGGTGCGGAAATAATAGATTATGGTCGTAAGGAGCAAACCGCCATAGTAAATGCTCTTACAAGGTTTCTGGAGGCAGTTAATCCTCCGTTACTCCCACGATAATTCCTGACACGGTCACTCGTACGGATGACAGGTGTCATCCACAACATAAACGATGTATTTGGACATTTTGAACGGCCTACAGGAATGATTTTAGAAGTGTTTTATTTAAATCTAAATATAATGCATGTAATATACAAATACAGTAAAGTGTACACTAGGTGATAAACATTTTTGGCAGTTGATCGTAAATAGCTCTATTACCCTTCTGACAGCAGACCACTTGTCATTCTCTCTATCAAGGTTACTATCGAACCTCAGAAATCACGAGTACAACCTGAATCGGTTTTCATTCAAGCATAAGTAGCACGATTCAAGTCCGTTGCCCTTTCAATTATCCCACAACTTTGATAAATTCTTTCTAGAACGTCTCAGAGATCCGCAGTTATATTACAAACCAATGAAAGCACTGATCTCTGTAACATCTGTTTCTTTAGCATCCCTTTCTCTAGAAAAGTTATCACGTTCTTCGTTGATGTAAATGTTAGTACATGCTGCAATAATGGGTATTATACAGAGGGGTCCAAAATATGTATCCACTGGTTAAATGTCCATAAGTGGCAAATTAATTGACGGAGTTGTCTCATCTTTGGTAGTGTAATAGTCTGTAGTTCCGGCAATCGCCACACAAGCGTTGTGTTGCGTTGTTTGGTTTTGTCAGATGACATTCGCCAGATAGTCAGTGTTTTGTTCTTAATTGCACCTAGTTACTCGAGTAAACGTGGCTGGTGCAAGGATTACATTCGATGAAAGGAAGTCAGTTTTGAAGTGGTATTTTAAGTACGAAAACATTAATGAGGTTCACCGGCAATGGCGAAATGAGTATCAAACAGAGCCACCGACACGTTTAACGATTCGTCGCATTCGAGACAAATTTGAAGCCGAAGGCTGTGTTAAAGATGTACACAAACAACGATCTGGACG
Organism: Schistocerca serialis cubense; assembly: GCF_023864345.2. Classification (NCBI taxonomy): domain Eukaryota; kingdom Metazoa; phylum Arthropoda; class Insecta; order Orthoptera; family Acrididae; genus Schistocerca; species Schistocerca serialis. Next base: position 407,104,175 of record NC_064640.1, on the reverse strand, counting down.
ACCTGTAACTGTACCAAGTCCAGCTAACTCCCATCGTGTGGTACCAAGTCCAGCTAAGTCCCATCGTGTGTTACAACAATTCACTCGCTCACCAAAGAGACAGTGTGCCACAGAGACAGTGTGCCCATGAAACTGGAGTGAGTTGCTCAAGTGTTCGTCGAATTTTGAAGACAGCGAAGTAGAAGTGCTACATCCCACGATTGCTACACGCAATGAACGAGGACGACTCAGATCGTAGAACGGAGTACTGTGAGTGGTTTAATAACATGGTGCGCAACGATGAAGAGTTTGCAGAGATGACTGTGTGGTCGATGAGGCACAGTTCAAACTCAATGGTACAGTAAATCGCCACAATTGCATCTACTGGGCTGCCGAAAATCCGATCGTCCATGTAGACAAAGCCGTGAATTTGCCGGGAGTAAATGTGTGGTGTAGGTTGTCTTACGGGGCTTGATTGGGCCATTCTTCTTTGACAGCACACTTACAGGTGAGGTTTACCTTCAGAAGCTTCAGACATCCATTTTACCTGTCATCCGAGACTTGTATGGAAACGCAAGAGTTTACTTTCAACAAGATGGTGCCCCAACCCATACCAAAATCGTGTTAGGGCGTATCTCGACGAAAATCTACCAGGAAGATAGATAGACCGTAGAGGTGCTGTGGAGTATCCACCATGTTTCCTAGACCTAACTCCTCTGGACTTTTACCTGTGGGGAACACTGAAGGACGTCGTTTATCGACAAAAGCCAAGCACATTGGATGAACTTCGAGAATCCATCGTACCACACCACACATTTACTGCTGGCAAATATCCAACTGAACACGTTTCAGTCAGTAGTTCGTGCTGCAGCTCGGCGGCATCGTTTGTGTGTGGATGTTAATAGAGACCATTTCGAACACCCACAGTGATATCTTTAAGTTGGACTTTAAGCTACACTTTCACCAAAAATGAGACTACTCCGTCAATTAGTTTGCAAGTTATGGATTTTTAAACAGTGGATACATTTTTTTGGACCCCTCTGTATTTTCATCCAAGAATAACTTAGTAATATCTATTTCAGTCTTTGGTATTCGAGCTTTATTTTTGGATCCAGGTAACTGTAAAATAATATTATAAGATATTGTTCTAACGTTGGTAGGATATTTACTTTTCCCCCATTTAGCTAATCCATCTTTTCCTAAAAGAAAAAAAATCCTCTTGAATTATTTCCTCCAGTGATTCAAATTCAGCATTTTCTGACACTTCTTGTTCTGTTCCTGAATCATGACCGCTGTCATGTACACAGTACTCGTTCTATGGGTCAACAGTGTCACTGCCAGCGTCTTCATCACTCAACACATTCCAGCCATGCATAAGGACCTGTGCTAAGCACTGTCCTAGGTTTTTTTACCTTTGGCACTAAAAGTATAGAGATATTTACTTTTCGTAGGCAAGTATTCTAGGCATAAAGCAGATTAACTGTATTTAGTTTAGATTGTCTTAAAATTACGCACGTTAAAGTTGTAATGGATTTAGGGAAGCAATAAAGTAACATACACTGAATTTGTTTTACATTGTAGCAGTAGTGCTCGCGCGGATAACCACTGTCCTCCAGGCCACAATAATGTTTCATAAACAATGCAACCTGCGTAAGTGAAAGCCAGTAATGTGTGAAGCTAACAGATGAAGAGTTAAAAGAAAGGTACTGAAAACGGTGCGAACTCAATCCAACCCAGTCATACAAAATAGAGCAGGAAAATCATCTGGACGACGAGTGTCAGCCCTGCGAGCAATGGAGGGTTAAGAAGCATTGCGAAAAGCTGTCCAAGGGGATGTTTCTGCTCCATAACAACAATCCAGCGCACTCTGCGCGTGATACAATGACACATGCTACTTTCTCGGGAAAGCAAATTTTCACTCAGCCCGTCCCTGTATTCTCTTGATACAACTAGTTGCTTCTCATCCTCTCTGAGATGAAGAAACCATTTCGTGACAGGCATTTCCAGTATGATGGCTAGGTGATTTTTGAGGTATAACGTTTCCTGAAAATCCAAAATGCATACATCTACAAGCACGGACTCCATCAAGTCCACCATCGATAGAAAAGTGTCGCACTGAAGAGCGCGTATGTGGAAGGACAAACACCAATTTTCGTACTCTCAGCTTGATTTTCTCGAGGTGATAAAAAACTTGATGATTACGCTCGTAGAGGTCAGTATTCTAGAAACGTATTTGTACATCTACACCTACGTACACACTAGCTGATCAAAATTATATCTGTTAGTTGGCATTAATACGCGGTGTGCTTTTATGAGAGCTTGAACGCTTCTGGGACACCGCCAATGAGGAGTCTGAATGTCTGTGGAAGAATGGCAATCCCTTCTTGCTCAAGAGAAGGCAGTGACGGACGCTGGTCTCTAGTACGAAGCCGACGTTATAACTCATTCCAGAGGTGTTCCATTGGGTTGAGATCAGTCCGTTTCAAAAATATTTTTGTCCATAAACCATTGCCTTAGAGATACTGCTTTATGACATGGTGCAGTGTCCTGCTGAAACAAACAATCGCCGTCTCCGGTCTCTTTCTCTACTGTAGGCACTACACCATGCTGTAAAATGTGTTTATATCCTTCTGCATTTAGCGCTTTCTTAACTGCGATAAGGGGACCACACTCTAACCACGAAATACCGCCTTCATACCGCAATAACACATCTTCTATACTTCACTATTGGTACTATAATCAATGGCGAGTAACGTTCTGCAGGCATACGCCAAACACAACCCTTCCATAGGATTGCCACAGGGTATAGCTTGATTTAACACTCCAAATGATTTGTTCCCATTTATCGACTGTCCACTGGCGTTGGTCTTTACACCACCACAAGCTTCACTTAACATTGACTATAGAAACGTTTGGCTTATGAAGATCTGCTCAACCACTGCACCCCATACTTTATAACTCCCTACGCACAGTCATTGTGATAACTGGTCTGCTGCTAGCGCTCTGAAACTCAGGAGCGATTCCTTCCGCTGATCTCATGCGAGTTTAACAACCACCCTTGGTAATGATCGACGGTCCCTGTCCTTCAGTAAATGAGGTGTTCCTGGTCTTGGTTTAGCTATGGTTCTTTCTTCGCGTTTGCACTTCCCAATCACATCACTGAAATTTGACTAAGAGTTTAGATGTCCCTGATAGTTTTGTTACTCAAGTGTCATACAATGACTAGTCCACGTTCGAAATTACTGAGCTCTCCTGGCCAACACATTCTGCTGTTCCTGCTTCCCTACTTCTATACTGGCAAGTCTGCTTCTCGTGACATCTATATTGTTCCATTCCACATTACACAGAGGTGTCCGAGTACTTCTACTCAGAGAATGTACAAAAAATAAAATACAATTATTTTTGGTCCAGCATGTTGAACATGACTGTTCAGTGTAATCGCAACTGCAGTAATAACTTTGAATTATGAGCCAGCTTCATGAAAGTGCACAGATCGAGACTGTTTACCTCCATGACCCTAGGCTCGTAATCATTTGTAAATGGACTTGTTGGCTGAAACTGGTCGTGGTATTAGAAAATAAAATTTCCATTGGTGCTGTAGTTTGTTCTGATAAAATAGAAAACGCGTGTAATTCTTTAGAGAATACTTACGAAACGTAAGTGATGCTAGAGACTTGGTTGCCGGATCAAACTTGTGTACTCCGCAGCCCTCGATGTCGGTGAAGTAGAGTACTTTCTTGTCGTGGTCCCAGTGAGGGCCTTCGCCCAGCCTAACGGGATCGGTGATTTTCTCAATTTTGTATGATGCCATTTTTTGACTTTCTGAAACAGATAAAAGTTTACTAATTATGTGCAGCTCATGCATGTATACAGAAATTCAACGTACTTCTCCAAATTTTTCAATTTTGGGAGTGATGGTGAATACTTCACGGATTTTGGTGAACAAGTGCCCGGTATAGATGTGATGACTGGTATTCCAGTGCTAGATGCCATATATAACTTGCCATAACCTCCACTTTTAATGAGCCACAGATGTCTGAGATTTTACTAACAACAACGAAATATATGTAATGTTTAAATGTAATAATAATAAATTATCTAGTTACACTAAAATATGTATTTTTAATATAACAATTATTTATTTACACCCCTGTTTTAACATAACGCCCAAGAAACTGGAATAGAGTGAAATAAACCATTTAAAAACTTCAGTTGGAAAATTTATTAGGCACATGGTTCATGTAGTTGATTTAAGAACTATCTTCTGGTTCCTCGTATGCATCGCATTTCTTACCAGTGTCGGCAAGTTAATTACTGGATTTGTTAATGTTAGTGGTAGAGTGCGGCCGGATGCCCTTTCTTTCGCTGTCCATTCCCCCACCCCTTACCCTCCCTTCACGGAATTCTTGCACCCTAACTGTCTGCATCTAGTGTTATCCCATATGAAGTGTGCGAACGTTTTGTAAATGTTTTCGAATCGTGTAACTCTGGCGGGCCGTGGGTACCAGCCCGGTATTCGTCTAGTACGTGGGAAACGACGTAAAAACCACATCCAGGCTGGCATAGTGGAGTGCGTCCCTGAATCCCGGAAGTGGCGTGCTACGTCCTGGTTACACTGACGGCTCCGATTTAAGAACTGAAACTAACCTCTGTACGAACAGGCCTTGGACGACCCAACGGTACCCGCAGACCACCGAGTCCTCCTCAGCCTATAGGCATCACTGGATGCGGATATGGATGGGCATGCGTTCAGCACACTGCTCTCCCGGCCGTTATCAGTTTTGAGAACTATAAGAACCAAGAACTCAAAAGTTGGCCAACATCATAACTTACACAATACAAAACAGAAATGTGCACTCACCATTATTAGTGTTTCACTTATCACTTTCAATGCTTATTTGCGACGAGGGTTTTTAAAAGCATTTTACAGCTGGTCTGGGTCTGCGTTTCCTCCAATAATTTCCTATAATTAATGTATAACGACTGTGTCAAGTTTAACGTACGAAGGCTATGAATGTACAGTTAAGAATTCCTTGCGAATATCAATTGGAAATGGAAATGAGCGTTTGGCGTCATTGGCCGGGAGGCCATTACATTCGCCACATTGGGCGGCCTGCGCGCCGGACGGGGATGAAATGATGATGAAGACAACACAACACTCAGTCCCTGAGCGAAGAAAATCCTCGATCCAACCGGGAATCGAACCTGGGCCCCTTAGGACGGCAGTCCGTCACGCTGACTTTTTTGATCGTTCTGTTTGGTCGTTGCGGACGTCACATGACATCCGTTCATGTTCGTTTTGTTGATCCTTCCACTCAGTTTTTTATTACAGAGGCCAATCAGCTCTCTGACCGAACACGCTGAGCTGCCATGCCGGCAGTCCATTCAGCTATCGGGGCGGACGCGAATATCCACTAATTGTGTCTTACTAAATGTACAGTATGAACTGTAGCTTCCTCCTATAAAACAATGTTGGTCATTTAATAGCATGTTGTCTGATATAACATTTAGTCTTATTGTTAATAGTTTGGCATAGATAATGAACCCCGAGTTAAGAAAGCCGATACCTCGGCAGTTCCCTGGTTGAGTGAATTGATTGAACAGACTTCAGACAAAAAATTTCAGAACCAGTTGTCGTGATAAAATATAACCATGAGAACATAAGTTAGCTTGGTAACATTTTCGCAGATATTGCGATCATTTACATTTGAAGTTATGACTATTCACATGATGAGACGTATTTTTGTTCTTTTTCATGTTTCGGCACAATATTGTATTGACTGCTGCCCTTTTTTCCATGCGTATTTTACAATGACGAATGTGGGGCCTCTTCTTAGAACAGGATCGTCGAATGCATGTGTTTGCGAGAAGAGGTCACCAAAATGGCAAATGCACTACGTTCTCAAATCTGTATTTTGTAACGATGACTGTTGAGTCTGTAGCGGAGCCACAGGTACGTCAATATGGTGTTATTTTCACAATATATGACTCATTGTAACCCACAGTCAACACCGAGAACATGACCACATAAAACAAACAGCAGGAAAAGCAGATGTCAGACTGCGACTCATAAGAAGAATCTTGAGGAAATGTAACGCACCCACGAAAGACGTGGCCTACTAGATTACAAGATGCTTGTTCGGCCGATTCTTGAGTATCCTTCACTAATACGGGAGAGTCCTTGGAGGGTGTGGTCCATCAAAAAAGGAGGTGGCTTACATAACACTCGTTCGACTATACTTGAGTATAGCTCATCAGTGTGGGATCCGTACCGGGTCGGGTTGACGGAGGAGATAGAGAAGATCCAAAGGAGAGCGGCGCGTTTCGTCGCAGGATTATTTGGTAAGTGTGATAGCGTTACGGAGATGTTTAGCAAACTCAAGTGGCAGACGCTGCAAGAGAGGCGCTCTGTATCGCGGTGTAGCTTGCTGTCCAGGTTTCGAGAGGGTGCGTTTCTGGATGAGGTATCGAATATAATGCTTCCCCCTACTTATACCTCCCGAGGAGATGACGAATGTAAAAGTAGAGAGATTCGAGCGTGCACGGAGGCTTTCCGGCAGTCATTCTTCCCGCGAACCATACGCGACTGGAACAGGAAAGGAAGGTAATGACAGTGGCACGTAAAGTGCCCTCCGCCACACACCGTTGGGTGGTTTGCGGAGTATAAATGTAGATGTAGATGTAGACCCTTACCAGGCAGGACTGATAGAAGAGATAGAGGAGATACAACGAAGAGCGGCGCGTTTCGTCACTGGATCTCTTGGTCAATGCGAGAGCGTTACAGAAATGCTCAACAAATTCCAGAGAGACGTAGTGCATCACGGAGAAGGTTACTACTGAAATTTCGAGTGGGCACTTTCTCGGAAGTGTCGGACAACACATTGTTGCCTCCCACATATATCTCGTGAAATGACCACGACGAGAAAAATTTGAGATATTAGATCTAATAAAGAGGCTTACCGAGACTCATTCTTCCTGTGTGCCGTTCACGAGTGGAACAGGGAAGGGCGGATGAGTTAGTGGCTCCAGAAATATCCTCCGCCATTCACCGTTGGGTGGCTCGCGGAGTATTGATGTAGATGATATAAAGACAATAACAATATAAGAACATAACATTAATTGCAAATCAGAGTCATGCACCATCATGCCAATGAATACTTACATTTTACTTTACGTTTGCGTTTTAATTAATAAGCACACCCGGGCAAATCTTAGTCACCCCAGGAAATATCACCTTAATTCAGCGTAACTCCATCTCTAGCTTTGACAGTGGTTTCGTTTCCGCGAAGAAGAGACGCCACAAATTTCTTACGTATAGCACGTAAAGTTGAAGGCACTCATTGATGATTACGAGGACGTGCTGAAAAGTAATGCCTCCGACTGACTTACGTGAAAACTCTTAACGCTTTTTAAATAAAACAAATATTCTACTTCTTTATTCTTCACGTCTACACATTTATTTTTCAACACAGTCACCCGGGCGACAAAGACATTTCTCCCATCGAGAGACCAGATTGTTGATACCGTCACTGTAGAAGGTTTGACTTTGTTGACGGAGCCACAACCTTACCTCTGCTTGCACCGCTTCATCACTATGAAACAGAAATCCTCGTAGGTGACCTTTAAGTTTTGGAAACGGATGAAAATCGGACGGGGCTAAGTCGCAGCTGTGTGGATGAAGATCGATGATAGTAAACACGCGGTGTCGGAATGTTGGAGACGTCGCAGAGCTTGTGTGTGGTCTGGCACTGCCCTACTGAAGGAGAGGGTGCTGCAAGTGTGGACGAGTTCTTCGAATTCAAAACTCGATTACGGCAAGTTGTTTCCCACACACCGCCCTGTTACACGCTGCATTTCGGAGCCCTCTAGCGGCACAGAGTTGCTACATGCTTCAGCGAAGCGTGAAAATCGACCGCGTAATATGCATGAGATGTATACCTCAAACGATATTGAGCACAGAATACAAAATTCGGAGGTTTCCAGCACGCCCTCGTAGAAGCCAAAGAACTACCAAACGGCGCGGATGTTGATAGCTACTTTTCTCCTGCCGTTCCAAATAGTTGCTGAAGCTGACTGTCAATCGATTCTACAGCCGCCAACATACACTATGTGGTCGAAGGCATCCGGACCCCCCCCCCCCCCCCACCAAAAACAAAACCTTCGTTTTTCATATTAGGTGCATTGTGCTGCCACCAACTGCTAGATATTCCATATCAGCGACCTCAGTAGTCATTACACATCGTGAGAGAGCAGAATGGGGCGCTCCGCAGAACTCACGAACTTCGAACGTGGTCAGGTGATTGGGTGTCACTTGTGTCATACGTTTCTAAGCGAGATTAACACGCACCTAAACATCCATAGGTCCACTGTTTCCGATGCGACAGTGAAGAGGAAACGTGAAGGGACACGTACAGTTCAAAAGCGTACAGGCTGACCACGTCTGATGACTGACAGAGGCCACCGACAGTTGAAAAGGGTAGTTATGTGTAATAGGTAGACATCTATCCAGACCTTCACACAGGAATTCAAACTGAATCAGCATCCACTGGAAGTGCTATGACAGTTAGGTGGGAGGTTAGAAAACTTGGATTTCATGGTCGAGCAGCTGCTCATAAGCCACACATCACGCCGGTAAATGCCAAACGACGCCTCTCTTGGTGTAAGGAGTGTAAACGTTGGACGATTGAACTGTGAAGAAACGTTGTGTGGAGTGACGAATCACGGTACACAATGTGGCAATCCGATGGCAGGGTGAGGGTACGGCGAATGCGCGGCGAACGTCATCTGCCAGCGTGTGTAGTGCCAACAGTAATATTCGGAGATGGTGGAGTTATGGTGTGGTCGTGTTTTTCAAGGAGGGGCTTGCACCCCTTGTTGTTTGGCGTGGCACTATCACAGCGCAAGGCTTACATTGATGTTTTAAGCACCTTCTTGCTTCCCATTGTTGAAGAGCAGTTCGGGCATGGCGATTGCATCTTTCAGCACAATCGAGCACCTGGTCATAATTCACGGTCTGTGACGGAGTGATTACACGAATCCTATAGAAAACCTTTGGGATGTTTTGGAACGCCAACTTCGCGCCAGGCCTCACCAACCGACATCGATACCTCTCCTCAGTGGAGCACTCCGTGAAGAATGGGCTGCCATTCCCCAAGAAACCTTCCAGCACCTGACTGAACGTATACCTGTGAGAGTGGAAGTTGTTATCAAGGCTAAGGGTGGGCCAACACCATACTAAATTCCAGCATTACCGATGGAGGGCGCCACGAACGTGTAAGTCATTTTCAGCCAGGTAGTGTACATTGCGCGTAAGTGCCACGAAGATAAGATACGAGAAATTAGGGCTCATACAGTGGCATATAGGCAGTTGTTTATCCCTCAGTCTGTTTGCGAGTGGAACAGGAAAGGAAATGGCTAGTAGTTTTACAAAGTATCCTCCGCCACTCACCATACGGTGGCTTTCGGAGTTTCTACGTAGATGTCGATGTAGATAGTCCTAGATATTTTTATGGAATTAAGATCGTGCGATTTAACGAGTCAATCGAGGTGTGTTCGCCAAACCGGGAACGTATGCGTGCAACCCTGTGAATACGACACCAGTTACCTTGGAAGGGGAGTGCGTCCACAGCGCACTCATCTGGAAGATGTAGGAGAGATAGAGGAGATGTGTTTCACAGTAGCGAAGATGCTCATAGCTCCTCAGATATGTATTTTAGAGCCCATGGTTGGTTCAAATGGCTCTGAGCTCTATGGGTCTTAACTTCTGAGGTCATCAGTCCCCTAGAACTTAGAACTACTTAAACCTAACTAACCTAAGGACATCACACACATCCATGCCCGAGGCAGGATTCGAACCTGCGACCGTAGCGGTCGCGCGGTTCCAGACTGTAGCGCCTAGAACCGCTCGGCCATACCGGCCGGCCTTAGAGCCCATGTTTACTGGACATTTTCTCTTGTTTTTGTCCATACCACCATCTCTGAAAGTTGCCTATCCTACAATCTTAGCAACAACAGTACCGATATATGTATTTTACTGTTTTCTCTTATAACTCTACTCGTTCCCTACCGGTACAGGGACCCTTATCTCAAATTGATACATTTATCCTTCTCCATCAGCCTAGAAAGTTTGTATCACCATCATGGAATCACCCTGTAGACAGGCTGATTCTTTCCACCGTGTAAAAACTCCAGGGACTGATCGATGAGAGGACACAGAACAAAAAAGGTCTAATGAACTTATATCTGGATATGCATGGTTTCCATGCTAGAGACTATTTATTCAATCATACTTTGTTATAGAGACTGCGGTCTAATACGCGCTGTACCATGCAGCCACACTTACAGTATGCATGGTTTCCTCCTAGAGGTTGATACTGTTAGGTTAGGTTAGTGTTTTTTAACGTCCCGTCGACAACGAGGTCATTAGAGACGGAGCACAAGCTCGGATTAGGGAAGGATGGGGAAGGAAATCGGCCGTGCCCTTTCCAAGGAACCATCCCGGCATTTGCCTGAAACGATTTAGGGAAATCACGGAGAACCTAAATCAGGATGGCTGGAGACGGGATTGAACCGTCGTCCTCCCGAATGCGAGTCCAGAGTGCTAACCACTGCGCCACCTCGCTCGGTTTGATACTGTTCCTCATACGTCTTGCCCTAGCGCCCTCTCCTGACATAGGCATTGGTAATGTTGTGTCCGATTCACTTCTCTTGCTGACTCACCTTGTAGTGGATGTGATACAGCGCTGTACACAATGGTGCCGTATCCGAATCGAGAGCTTGCCGACATTATGTTTAAGTAAACAACGGGCGGCGGGTAGCAAGGTTGTATCAGGAGACCCGTCCCCGCCGACAACAGCCACAGCATTCAATGTTTGCAACAGTGTACCGCCGTTTGTCTGAGACAGGGTCGTTTCGGGAAGCAGGAAATCATGAAGGGCGTACCCGAAATGTTCGGACACCAGACTTGGAAGAAAATGTGATTAACACCGTGGAAGGCGACCGCCGTGTCAGTAGACGGCAGTTGGCCCGCCAGTACACGGTAAGCCAGACGACCGTGTGGAGCATTCTCCATGACAATTGTTACTACCCTTATCACTTACAGCACGTGCAGGGCTTACTAGCGGCAGACTTTCCACATCGAGAGCAGTCTTGTCGCTGTTTTCTTCACCAGGAGACGACGATTCCGGGATTTGTGTCATCCAGCCAAGTGACAGATGAGGCCACTTTTATACGGATCGGTATCTTTAGCATTCATAACAGTCATCCGTGAGATAATATGCAGAACCCCCATGGCATGGTGACAGTGAATCATCAGCATCGGTGCAGCTGGAATGTGTGGGCCGTGATAACTGGCGACGATATTTTGGAACCAGTCTTCCTTCCACGTCGCCTAACAGGCCGGAACTATCGTCGTTTCTTCAAATGGTTCAAATGGCTCGGAGCACTATGGGACTTAACATCAGAGGTCATCAGTCCCCTAGAACTTAGAACTACTTAAACCTAACTAATCTAAGGACATCACACACATCTATGCCCGAGGCAGGATTCGAACCTGCGACCGTAGCGGTCGCGAGGTTCCAGACTAAAGCACCTAGAACCGCTCGGCCACACCGGCCGGCCGTCGTTTCTTGCGGGTGACTTTGCTCCCCTACTGGAAGAAGTGCCATTGATGGTTCGGAGGGTTATGTGTCTGCTATATGTTGGTGCTCCAGCCCACTTCGCCGTTAACGTCCGGAAGCATCTCAATCGTGTCTTCCTTGGTTGATGTATCGGACGAGGGGGTCCAGTTGTATGATCTGCTCGTTCACCAGATCTCAACCCTTGTGATTTCTCGTTATGGGTCCATGTCAAAAGCATCGTATATGCAGAGCCCATTCCAAATGTGGAGACAATGGAGCAGCATATTCATACGGTCTTTGACACTGTTCGGATGCAGCCTGGCCGATGTGAACGTGTGAGACAGAACATGCGTTGAGGTACATGGAAACCATTTTCAACACTGTAGCTGTGGCTGAATGGTACAGCGAGTATTACACGCAGTCTCTGCAACAATGTATGATCAAATAAATGTTCTCTAGCATGGAAACCGTGAATTTCTAGACATAAGTTCATAAGATCTTTTTTTTTGTTCCGTATTCTCTCATCGATCAGTCCCTACAGTTTGTACACGGTGGAAAAAAATCACCCTACATACATACTATATTTACAGATGCCGGCGCCTATATCCATGACGCTCTGCAGTGTCGTTGGATGGCGTTTCCGGAAATGGGTTCCTGTGTAAAACGTGATCTACTAAGTGCCCTGTACAACCTCTAGAAGCGTGTATAACATGAATTGTGAAAAATTTGCCATTTTTGCCATTTGTTGTACGTCTGTCTGTCCGTGTGTCTGTTAAGACGCGTTATTTTCAGGAACGGATGGAGGTATCAAGTTGAATTTTATATCAAATACTAAGGTCTACTGCCCCTTGGCATATAAAAAGATTAAGCTTTGAAGTCAGTACAATCAAACAATATGGACACTTATGTCACATATTTTGATACTAGCAAACTCACTCACGAAAACCTTGAGATGAATTATCTATAGGCATAATTAAGTTTGTACGGAATCCTCAGAGCGCGAGTTCTAGTCACACGGGATTGTCTACAGAGATAAACCAGCCTTCGTGTTATGAATAATTTCGTAACTTGTTGCACTGTGGCAATCGCCTTCAGAAAGACTCAATTACACAGACTTCTCAAAGTTTTCAGGGCGCCCGCTAACCCTTCTAACTGTCTCTTGACAAAAAAAGAACATTTCTCCGAACTGCCATTCCCACTCTTAACAAGATTAATTTTATTTTTATATATTAGAACCTTTAACAACACTGGTGCTTTATTTTATTTGTGCGTTGATTAGAGGCATTCCTCTTTTATCTCTCCTGATTGCTTGGTTTGGTGGTAACATCCGCTGACAAACCGTCCAAACCGTTACCTGCGTGAAAATAGAGATCTTATATGCTTGATGTGAAATATTTCTTTTGTCTGTACTCTGAGCCTCTTTGGACTCCCGCGAGGTCCCACGCGGACAGAATCCACGCTGTTTTAGCGATGTGCAGCCTGCGTGCCAAATTACAAGACGATTAACGCCGCTAATTTGCCCACAAATGTTTATTGACGGACTCAGCTTGATCCTCTGCTCCGCTACACTTTTAAATAAATCTAAATAATGGTCGACAGCCTCGCTATAACCCGCGAGGTAGAGTTGCACTTCTCATTATTTCTAAATCAACGACTAAAGCCTTGTAGAGGCATTCTACTTTCAGAAAGATTCCGAAATATGATAAAAAAATTGTAAATGCCACCGTTAACAATTCATACACTACCTCCATCTGACTCCAAAGAGCCGGCAGGTGTGGCCGAGCGGTTCTAGGCGCTTCAGTCTGGAAACGCGCGACCGCTACGGTCGCAGGTCCGAATCCTGCCTCGCGCATGGATGTGTGTGCTGTCCTTAGGTTAGTTAGGTTTAAGTGGTTCTAAGTTTTAGGGGACTGATGACCTCCGTTGTTAAGTCCCATAGTGCTCAGAGCCGATTGAACCATTTAAAAAAAAAAAAATTTTTTTTTTTGCTCCAAAGAAATTGCGCCGATAATCTGCATCACAACAAAACAAGAATACAGTCCGAAGTCAATTAGTCAAAATATCCACAAAAATAGTGTACTTCGAGTTTCCACAGAAACAAAGGGAATTTATTGGGTTCAATTAGACCTTACCAGTTGCCCGCCCGGATAGCCGCTTGCGTTAGTACACTGCTTCTGGGATTCAGGCAGGTGCGCTGACCCCAGGTCGAATACGCTCGGCCGATTAACGACGAGGGCCGATCACCCGGGTATGGTTTTTAGGCGGTTTCCCATACACGACTAGGTGGATACCGGGATAGTGCCCAAGATCGACCTCTGTTACACGATTATAAAACATATGTAAAATGTTCGTACAAACACTACATGCAGGCAGCTGGGGTATACACATGGTGGCATGAAGGGCACTCGGCGACCGCTTAAAATAACCATGCCACATCCAGCAGCAACAGTGCCGACGCAGCGTAGTTGCGGGAAAGGCACAAGGAAAAGCAGAATTCAACGTTGCCTAGTCAGTCTCTTTTACAACACTTCACTTCCGACTGCCTAACCGCTCCACTACTTGGTACCAAACTGCTTCCGACCAATCACCTGTGCACGCACTGAGCTGCACTGTACATCTATAAAACTGAAACACTTCAATACCACACCAGTACATGGAAACGCAGTTGCGAATGCTTCTAAGATTTCCGTACCAGAAGAATAACTTTCACGACTACCAAATATCAGAATTTTATACAGTTGGTAGGACCGACTCCGTAGGGTGGGAGGCTGGCCGTACAGAGGTACTGTATGTGAGTTACTCCCCTGCCGGTGCATTACTCACCGGATGAATGGAGATAGCGCGGGCCAGGGGAATTCTTGTGTGATGATGCTACTGCAGTGCGAGCGTAGTAAGAGCAAGAAGAAAACCAGTTGTGTCGTTTATCACAGGAAACGACGCCAAAGCCTGGAAACTTGCCATTGTCTTAATCGCTGCTTGCTGAGCGGGCTCTATGACGACCTGTTTTCTGTTACGACTAAGACTTCCTGCAATGAAGTGTTATATCCCATAACTTGGTTTATGTGCTTTAGCGTAACGTACCTCGGGTACGTGTGGTTTGCCGACGTGTAATATCCTAGCAGTATAAGGAAACCAGAAAAAAATTAGTCACTCCTCTGACACATCGCGCTAAACCTGTGTAACACGGCCTTGATAACAGCCTCAGTGCACAGACAAAGAGAGTACATAATATTCATCATGTGTGCCATTTCAAGCTACAGTCACTCACTGATTTATTTTATTTATCTTACGGCAGATGGTGGCAGCACATATACAAATATAAATACAATAATAAATAAGAATATAAATGTGTAATTCGAACAACAACTGGACACAAACATCGAAAGACTGCGAGAAATGCATGACTGAACATACGAGTACATACAGATGCTAGCCAAGCCTGTAGGATGCGCTGTTGTATTTGACCACAAATGGCACCTATGCAATGTCCTCAAAAAGTGGCAAGTGTCAGCCGTGATCAGAACAGTGTTCTCTGTAGCTGTGAGCGCATTTTTTCGGAAATAAGTGAATTCTAACTTTGGTAAATTGTTGGTGCTCGCATGGTGGGTAGTTCCGTAACCAAGGTCACAAAGGTATATGGTGTTTCAAGAGGGACGATATCGAAAATTAATGCCGCATACAGGGGGAGCGCAAAAATATCAACCGCAAGTCACAACGCGGACGAAAGTGTGTGTCTAGTGACCGTGGCAGACAGTCATTGAAGAGGATTGTGACGTAAAGTAAGAATCAGGCAACTGCATAAATCACTGCAGAAATGAACGTCGCTCTCGCGAACCCTACCAGCACCGAAAGAACACAAATGGAGCTCTTTAAGCTGGAATCAGAGGACAAGCTAGAATTCCAAAACCATTAATCAGTGATGAAAATTCCCGTAGCAGGGAAATGTGGTGGCGAAGCCACAAAAATTGGACTATGGAGCAGTGGAAGAAAGCCATTTGGTTCACTGAGTCTTGTTTCTAACTGCTCCAACTTCTGGCCGAGTTAACGTCCCAAGAGTGAAACATTGCGGAGGTTCGGTGATGATATGGGCAGTCATATCGTGGTACTCCATGAGCCCCATGGTTACTGTGCAAGAACGCAATACTGCCAACGATTATGTGACTATTGGGGCTGATCAGTTATACAATGTGTGTTCCCAATGGTGATGCTGCGTTACAAGACAACAAGGCCCATGCTCACACATTCCGCGTTGCCCAGGACTGGTTTTGTGAAGACGATGGTGAATTGTCGCGTCTCCCCCGGCCACCACAGTCACCAGGTCTCAATATTATTTGACTCGGTGCCCCACTGCAGACTCCTAACTAAGGTGCGAGCATATGGGATTGGTTCCCAAATATGTGAGTGGCTCGAAGACTTCTTAAGAAATAGAACCCAGTACGTTGTCCTCGATGGTGAGTGTTCATCGGAGGTGAGGGTACCATCTGGAGTGCCCCAGGTAAGAGTGGTAGGTCCACTGTTGTTTTCTATCTACATAAATGATCATTTGGATAGGGTGGATAGCAATGTGCGGCTGTTTGCTGATGATGCTGTGGTGTACGGGAAGGTGTCGTCGATGAGTGACTGTAGGAGGATACAAGCTGACTTGGACAGGATTTGTGATTGGTGTAAGGAATGGCGGCTAACTCTAAATATAGATAAACGTAAATTAATGTAGATGAATAGGAAAAAGAATCCCGTAATGTTTGAATACTCCATTAGTAGTGTAGCGCTTGACACAGTCACGTCGATTAAATATTTGGGCGTAACATTGCAGAGCGATATGAAGTGGGACAAGCATGTAGTGGCAGTTGTAGGGAAGGCGGATAGTCGTCTTCGTTTCATTTTTAGAATTTTGGGAAGATGTGGTTCATCTGTAAAGGAGACCGCTTATAAAACACTAATACGACCTATTCTAGAGTACTGCTCGAGCGTTTGGGATCCCTATCAGGTCGGATTGAGGGAGGACACAGAAGCAATTCAGAGGCGGGCTGCTAGATTTGTTACTGGTAGGTTTGATCATCACGCGAGTGTTACGGAAATGCTTCAGGAACTCGGGTGGGAGTCTCTAGAGGAAAGGAGGCGTTCTTTTCGTGAATCGCTACTGAGGAAATTTAAAGAACCAGCATTTGAGGCTGACTGCAGTACAGTTTTACTGCAGCCAACTTATATTTCGCGGAAAGATCACAAAGATAAGATAAGAGAGATTAGGGCTCGTACATAGGCGTATAGGCAGTCATTTTTCCCTCGTTCTGTTTGGGAGTGGAACAGGGAGAGAAGATGCTAGTTGTGGTACGAGGTACCCTCCGCCACGCACCGTATGTATGTAGATGTAAATGTAGTCTTTGTGTTCTAGTTTGGAGAGTAGTGTGCGTGATCGCTATCCACCTCCAACGTCGTTACCTGAACTAGACACTATTTTGCAGGAAGGATGGCATAAGATTCTCTTGAGAACCACATAGGATTTTTATTTATCAATTCCGAGACGACTGGGAACTGATTTGAGTGTCAAAGATTGTTTTTGGTGTTTCCGTGTAAGAGAATATAAAGGACACAGTAAGTATCACAGTGCAAACACACGTAATTAAGATATGTAGAATGCGAGACTAGATGTTGACTACACATCGATGTCCAGATCTCGTATGCACTTCATAGCATGAAGTATGGCTTTTATGAAGTCCTCAGTTGATCCACCGTATTTCTTTATAGGGCATACTTTTATGATATGGTCCAGAGTCTGCTCTGGTACTCCACAGTCACAGCTTAGGCTGCCCGTAGGTCCTCATTTATAAAGCATAGCCTTGCATCTTGTGTGGCTGTTTGGACACGATTGAGTCTAGTTCAACCTTTTCTTGGGAAGTTGAACCCTTGCAGTGCTTTTGAAGGATTAGTTATGATGATTACTAACTGAGTTCTCCCAGTTCTTTTTGTACGTGTTTATTAGGTTAAAGGTGTTCTGCCCTCTTCCATATCTGTTGTTCCATATTAGTTTCCGCGATTTCAAGCGTGTATTTACTAAATTTATGACTACTTCCTGAATAGGTAAATTTCTTGAGCGGTCCGTCTGTAGTATTTTTTCGCATTCTGTTGTAGTTGTTTCTGTCTCTTAGCTTTTGTGGAGTTATGCTATTGATGATGGAGAGGCCCAATATCGGAGCAGACTTCAATGCTTTAATGTATCGGTAATCATAAGGTTAGTTTAGTGGAGCTACACGTTTACCTTGTTGGTACAATGACCTACTTGCCAGACCAGAGCACAGTATTCTGCAGTGGTAAAGACTACTGACGTTGCTTCTGATCGCAGTGTGAATGTGTCTGCCCCCAAGCGTTACCAACCAACTGTCCAATAATAATATTTCCTGTCTTCAGTTTCTGACCAACACTTTTAAGGTGTACAGACCTACCCAGCAGAATGCCAGGATATTTAGAACAGAAGTTGCTTTTCACTCTGTGTTAGTTAAATAACACCGTCAGATCTTTATTGGCTATCTCACTGTTGAAGTGAAAAGCACAAACTCCAGTCTTAGGTGGTTCGAACACAAACGCCATCTTCTACAATATTTGTTGCTGGTCTCAAGACCGTCAGTCTGGGTCCTTGCTCCCTCCACAAGAGCACTATTGTGACCAGATCACCTGAATTTTTTTGCTGACTATGTAAGACGTATCACTACTGTAGAGGTTGAATGATGATGGCGCTAGAATTGAACCTTGAAGTAGTCCATTCTTGATCTTAAATGATTTACCGACACCTACTCTACTCGTCACCTCGAAATTGGCGTCATTGGGCGTGTCTTTCTGCGAGTGTTGTAAGGTGAAGGCATGGAATCACTTTCTTCGGTCTCAGAATAAGTGTATCCAACAAACTCTTCAAGATGGCGGCTAGAGTAAATGTTAAGAAGGGTCCTTCCAAAAAAAACATAAATTTTGCCGTAAAAAAGAAATCATGTGAAAATTGTAAGGACGAAATTACGAAACAGAATGAGCGCATAACGAGCTTACAGTTCAAAATCGTTAGTTTGAAATACAACAAGAAAATAGTGAGCTGAACACGCTAAATCTTGAGCGAGATAGTTCGTCCGGTAAGTAAAATGGTCAGATGTGTAGTGCAATAACAGCTAGACCAAAGTGCAAAATCGGAAAACCTGTGAAAGTTATGCAAGCTTTGTGCACAAAAACACGTTTCAAGTACTTTCAACCGCCAATAGTGAGAATGCAACACACAGTTCGCATGAACGATGGGAAAAGCAAAAAGGCACTGTGAATATGGGCAGAGAAGAAAATTTATTGACGCAAACAAGCGTTAATGAGGTCAATGTAAATGTGTCGACCAAAAATTATGCTGAAGTGTTTAGTAAAACAATACAACACGATTCCCACATCGTGAACTCCAATAACAACAAACTGTTTGTGCTTTCAGACAGCCATGTTCGTGGATTTGCGAGTAAACTAAAAGAAACAACTAAAACATATTCGTGGGGTATAGTGAAACCGGGTGCCCCACTTGGCGAAATTTAAAAAATGACTGCATCCGCAGAGGTAAAAAATCTGCACGATAAAGACTTTGTTGTACTTCTGGGAGGCGAAAATGACGTGTACAAAAATGAAACAGCCAGTGCAACGCTCGATCTTAAACAGTGTGTGAGAAACCTCACTAACACAAACGCAGTAATGGTCAATGTTCCACATCACTATGATCTTGTAAGACGGTCATGTGTTGATACGGAAATAAATAGTGCCAACAGTCAGTTTGCAAAAATCTGTAGACATTTTAAAAACGTGAAATGTGTCGATATAACCAATATTGGACGTAGATTCCACACACAACACGGACTTCACCTGAAAGTCTTGGGGAAATAATATCTGGCAAACCTGATAACCAAGGAAATAAAAAACCACCAAAATTAATTCAAAACCAAAATGATAATTGCATCGCCATCGCCAGATTTCGTAACGAAAACTCTTCAAAAAAAGGTAAAAGCGTTAGAACCATCATCAGCACCAGCAAAGCATGTAAAAAAAGACGAAGTGTTAACAGAAAGAACTGTGGACAGCGATTTCAACGAGAAGAGAACTACAGTTCCTCATCATCCAAATATTATTTTAGGCGGAAACAAGAAAAACGAGAAGACTCCAAGTTCACAAGAAAACACAGCAGTAGTGGCAGAACCAACATTTGAAGTGTCAGAAACAGCATCACCAACGACAACAACAACATAAGTGGCAGTATTAAGTACATTAGCAGCAGCAGCAACAAGCAACTCACCACAGCCCAATGTACAGATACGTCGCGAGAGGTGCAGCAAACCTGTCCTTCTCAAGGATATTTGGTATCTCACCAAGACACGGGAACGAATATGACAGCACAAACGTAAATAAAACTGTAACCAGCTCTCACTCTAGTCACCTGCAGATTTTAAGTCTAAATATTCAGTGCCTTAGAAATAAATCACTAGAACTTGAGGTAGCAATGAATGGTGCAAACATGAGGAGCATTGGTCCAGAACTTTTGGATTAAGTATCATTAATATTCATCCATATAAGTTGGCAAGTCAGTATTGTAGAGAAAAAGCCAAAACCAGAGGTGTATGTATCTTTACTAAATCAAGTATCATGTACAAAAGAAGGTGTGAAACTGAATTATTGAGTGCGGAAAAACATTTTGAAGCAGGAGCTATAAAGTTGTATGAAATACGGGGAAAAGCCATAGTAATAACAATATACTGACCACATAATGGGGACAAGACATATTCATTGATAAATTAAAAACACTGCTTAACATTCTTTTTACTGAAAGAGCTACTGTAGTTTTCTGTGGGGATTTCAACATAAATCTTATCACCGAGGATGTTGGAATTAACATCCTTGCGCATGTTCACGGTGACCCGAATGAGTGGTTCCAAGCCATTGTACGGAAAACGCGCACCTGGCCTGAGCTACACCCTTCACACACAGTGAACTTAACTCCTTATTGACCTGTGCACCATATACCTTAAATTATACTCTAAAAAATTCCACGAAGGAATTATCCGAATGCGACAGAAATCGTTAGATGTTATGTTCTTGTACAGACAAACATTTCTTTCCATAGCAGGACCCCTTTGGTCGTCATCCGTAGCAACATTACAGCATAACGGTACGTCGACGATATTCTAGTCCTCGTTTTGTTGCCCTTCATAGTAAGTCATTCTGGGCTTACATTTCAGCAAGATAATGACCACCCGCACACGGTGAAACTTTCTACTGCTTGTCTTCGTGCTTGCCAAACCCTACCTTCGCCGGAAAGGTGGTCGGGTCTCTCCCCAATTGAGAACGTTTGCAGCATTATGGGCAGGGCCCTCCAACCATCTTAGGGTTCTGACCATCTAAAGCGCCAATTGGACACTATTTGGCTCGATTACCCTTAGGGGGACATCCAGCTACTCTATCAATCCATACCAAGCCGACTAACTGCTTACATAAGGGCCAGAAGTCGACCAACGCGTTATTGACTTGCTCAATTTGTGAAGCTCTTTCTCTTGAATAAATCATGCAATTTTTCTGAGATCGTAATCATTTGTTTGTCTGGACTTGTAAATCATATCTACGGATTTCCGTCCCATTCGGATGATTCCTTCGCCGTGTGTCACTTTTTTTTGTCTTAGAGTGTAATTTAAAAGAGAGGAAACTGCGATTCGCCAGACCACAATACACGACTTCAGTCAGCTAGTGTCCAGTTTCTGTGTTGTTTGTCATACCGTAGATGTGCAGGCTTAGCTGCCACTGTGAGCAAAGACCTTTTGCAAGGTACTCGACTGCTAAACTCGTTTGAATGCTACTTTCTCCGCAATGTCGTGCGGAAAGTTGTTGTGATAGACCAGCATTCACTAGGAGCAGCAATTCCTGTCAGATTTGAAAACTACTGTCATTGACAATGACAGTCTCCACTCCCCGAAGATCTCTTTTTTGGAAATTTGTGGTAAGGTCTTATGGGATCAAACTGCTGAGGTCATCGGTCCCTAAGCTTACGCACTACTTAATCTAACTTAAACTAACTTACACTAAAAACAACACACACACACCCATGCCCGAGGGAGGACTCGAACCTCCGACGGGGGGTGCCGCCCGGACCGTGACAAGACGCCTAGACCGCGCGGCTACCCCGCGAGGCGTAGATCTCTGGTTTACACAACGCTATCCTTCCGTTCATCAACCGACGATGTAATGGAACGCCGAAACTAGTTGCGTAAATAAATTAAATGCAAAAGGGACGGCTGCAAGTGTTTTAATATTTATATCTAATTGAAAATATTGAATCGAAGAAAGACGAAAATAATGAGAAGTAGCAGAAATGAGAACAGTGAGAAATGTAACATCAGGATCGGTTATCACGAAGTAGATGAAGTTAAGGAATGCTGCTGCCAAGATAGGAAAACAACCCATGAGGGACGGAACAAGGGGCACATAAAAAGCGGACTAGCAGTGGCAAAAAGGGCATTCCTGGTCAAGAGAAGTCTGCTAGTATTAAACATAAGCCTTACTGTGAGGAAGAAACTGCTGAGAATGTACGTTTGGTGTACATAGTTGTATGGTAGTGAAACATAGACTATGGAGAAAACCGGACAAGATGAGAATCGAAGCATTTGAGACGTGGTGCCACAGAAGAATTTTGAAAATTAGGTGGACTGATACGGTAAGGAATGAGGAGGTTCTCCAGAGAACCGTCGAGGAAAAAAGTATTTGGAAAACACTGACAAGAAACAGAGACAGGATGGTAGGGCATCTGTTAAAACGTCAGTGAATAACTTCCATGATACTAGAGGGAGCTGTTGAGGGTAAAAACTGTAGAGGAAAAGAGGGGCTGGAATACATCCAGCAAATAACTGAGGACGTAGGTTGCAAGTGCTGCTCTGAGATGAAGAGGTTGGCACAGGAGAGGAATTCTTGCGGTCCATATCAAACCAGACAGGACACAGATCACACACACACACACACACACACACACACACACACACACACACACACACATACAGCGAAAGTACAGCCGAAGCCCTTGTAACTATCTATTACAAGGGTGGACAAACAAATAATATTTTATCTGGTGTGCGTACATGCGTACACAATTCAACACTTCTCACAAGCATGCGCTGTGCTGGTAATATGTTCACTCACTAAGTTCAGTGCAGTTTAATTTAGTTTAGAGGAAGGATCATCAGACACCATCTCCTACTCACCACGCCCCGCAATACCAGCCTTTGTCTGTCGATGGTACTTGTGTGATATCTTACACAGAGTACGAGTGTTTTTGAGGTTTATTGGATTCCTCAAAGTCACGTGCTCCAGGCAGGAGGTACACACTGCGGTTCTACTGCAGGTAAGTAATAAATTATTCTTCGTCCGTTTAGAGTAATAAAACCCGGAAATAAACTGCGATTAAAGAGTGGAAATGTTTCAAGGGCCATTTTTCGCAAAACGTGTTTTGGTACTCCTGTGTTCTTATTAACCTGCTGCATGTCCCTAGAATAGTTCCAGGTAACAAATCACAGAAAAAATGTTTCAAACTTCCATTATTAGGTGGTGCATGTTTTCTGTGATAAGTAGCGCTTCCCTCTGGCGTTCCAAGTGCCATGCGTTAAGATCTCCGGCGTTTAGTTGATGCACAGTTTGTGTGGTAATCAGAGTGCATGTAAGCTTTTGTTACTATCAATAAACATCTTTGTAATTGAAGGAGATAATTTGCGTTTAAAAAATAGCAAAAAGAAATTAGGAGAAGTGAACAGACAAAACAATGTGCGACTGGAAAATGTTATGAAAAGAGAAAGACAAGAGATAGAATTCCTGATGAATAGCCGCCTAACAATGAGGTTCTTTGAATTTCAAAGTGCTGCTGAAACACTGTTGTCAGTGCAGGCGTGTAAGATCTCCAAATGCAGTACGATCGAATTGTCTCATACTCACATATCTCAGGTAACTATTAAAAATCCTTACTGTGAAACAGAAATGGGAAAAACGTCAATGTATTCAAAAGAGGAAAGACCTAGGCTGGTGTGTGCCATGCCGTACGTCCTCTGAAAGACCAGCCATATTTGTTAGCTGCAAAACAGAATGACCTATTGATGATATTGCCATTTCTTGCTGAACAGCACACGGAGTTCTACAATAAACTTTGCAATATCTGACCCCAAGAATGGAGGTGTGTAAAAAACAGAACCCTAAATTGGGAGATTTTTTCTTAACTGTATTATTTTCACATGAAAAATAAAAAGATATGAGAAATTGTTTTCGTTGACTATGATAGTACTGCTGTATTTCTGTACTTGTATTATCACAAATAAAACCTAGTGTCGTAGTATGATAGTACTTGCAACACAAACATCCTTATTGGCACTTGAAGCCAGCCAGTTCCCTAGTATGGCACCTAAAACATTCTTAATAAATTACTTATTTTCTAATTTGTCTCATTATTTTCTGCAGTGATGAATTGAGTAGCATAATTCTGTGGTATCAGAATACCTCCGCAATTTTCTCGGTACAATATGTTACGTTCCAAAGAGACACATTGTTTTTCGATTCTCGTGACAAATGCGCGATTTGGCACTTAGAATGTCTGACAAGTCCACTCTTCAATTCGTAAAGAAATTTACTTAGATTATTAATTTTTTTCATGCAATGAGAATATCTGCACATAAATTATTTTGTCATGGAAGGGTCTTTGTGCATACGGACTGCAGTGTGACAATCAGTATAAAATTTAAAACAACACGAAGATGAGACGTCTTGGTTGTATGAACAATAAGTAACCCATGATTTTTGAATGCTGTACACATCTACAAGAAACTTCAATACAGAATAAAAGGAAAGCTTTTCAACGAATATTTGAAACTCAAGGGTGAAACACTCACTTTTTCCGTTCTTTGGAAGCAAGATGAAATATATAACTTGCTACCGTTACTCCGCAGTGTAACACAAGTGCACATTCTGATTATGTATAACATTTACAGAGTACGTGCTGTGGTTTCTTTGTTCGGAGTTCATGGTATACATTACAAATCAGATACAAAACTTTGTTTGTTGAGATGAAAGACCTCTAAGTCCGAGAGTTGACCATTGCCCTGTGCGAAGTTTATGAAATGACTCTGTGACTCACTCTTTTCGCCATTTTCTAGATTAAGATTATCCGTTGTAAATGCACAGAATTGCTCCAGAATATATTATAAGATACAATAGAGGCAAAACTTACATAGTAAACAGAATTACAGTTGTTAGTGTCAGTCTAAGTAGAAATTATTCTGACACGAGTTCTTAGATAATTGTTTTCAACCATATCAAACGGTCATCTTCAGATATGCAAAATAAAACATGTATATAATGTTAAATGGCATGTTAAATGGATTTCATATTATAAAATTATCATACCAATGTCCAGCACAGTGCATTAAAATATGCATCTGTAACATCTGTAACTTTGTTAACAAATATAGCAACCATGGGTATACCATACGATTATGAAGTCGCACTTCATAAAGAGAATATCCTTAGTGTGCATGCGGCAGTGCTCAGTTTCTGCCCAAGGGCATAAATGCGAAACTTCCAATACAACTTTCTATCCATATTCAGTGATAAGAATTTAAGTGTTAGGCTTCAGTGATTATATGGCCTGCGTGTGATAGTAACATTTCGCTAAAAGCCATCTATGTTAGAAATTTGCAGTTAACAGACCAGCCGTCCTCTGTACGCAACGAGCGGAAAACAGTCACTGCCGTATTTGCTAAATCGTTTGCATTTCATTGTACTTCACCAACCACGGTACTTACACCATCTGCATGTAGGAAAAATACTTTCCGTTATCTGGCATGTACAATAGCATGTCGCTGATATTAAATAGAAGCCGTGAATTCCTTCCACCCCCCTCCTCCGTTCTGCCACCTCAATCACACTATTTATCTGCTGCCAGATACGAAACAGGCTCCTGGCAAGATTTTCCCTTACTTATGTAGTACCATAATTTATGCAAAATTAAAGCATACTCAACTCAGTGAAACGTTTCAAATAAATCGAACGGTATATAGAATGTTTCAGAAACGTTTTTTATCCCCGCAAGTGGTTCGCACATAAAAGAATAGGTTTTCTTTTCTGTCGATTCTCGTTTCTTGAAACCAAACATACCCTGAAAATAAATTATGTAGGGAACGACATCACTGAAACACCAAAACCAGTTGCAAAAATATTTGTTCCCAGACAACTAGTTTCGGTCAAGTTTAAAGTACCTTCTTTGGTGTCGAATACGTAATTGATTTTATTTGCTGCATCTGGCACATACGCATGCGTCCATTACCTTATTGATTTTTCATCAGTCACCAAGAACAAAAATCTACAGTTATTTATAGTGTTAGCTATACAGGCTGGCCAAAGTCGTACCGTGGAACTCAGTTTACTTTGCTCATTTTCTTTCTGTTTTACCTTCGTGTAGGCCGTTGCTCAAGTGTCTCGGAATTTTAGTTCCTTCCTCCCTATAAATAAAGTTCTACATGGGGCTTGTAATTTATAGTATATGTTTCTACTAAAGGAAAAATACTACCGGACCAAGGCTTACCACGGTGAAACAATTATAAATCTGAGAAAGTTGAATAGCCTACAGAAAACTCCTAAAATAATACTGCAGGTCGTTCTTATTGCCATTTTCTAGGCTAAGATTATCCTCTGTGAAAGCACAGAACTGCAACAAAATGTGATACTGTAAGATACAATGCAGGAGAAACTAGGGAAGTGGAACAAACGTGTACGGTACTACTTTGGCCACACACTCTAGTCAATATACTAATGGACTATCGGTTTTTGCACCTGGCGACTGATGAAAAACGTATGAGATGTTAGACGGACGTGTATGTGACAGATGTTGCAACTATAAAATAACATTGGGAAATAACCTGCCAAATGTTTTGTGAATTGATTTGTCTAAAAGTAATAAATAAAATACGTTAGAGAAACATTGGACGCGCTTCTGGGCGATGCTCGAATTCATATACAGCAAATAGGTGCCGATTGACAATTTAAAATTAACTTAGAACCTTAGAATTTTAATTTAGGACCTTAGAATATTAAAGAGCAGTAGAGGATGTTTGCTGTTCATGATTGCGAGTATCATTCAAAGACGCGTCAAATGTTTAATATAGTTTATTTCTTTAATTTTCATTGCAACAGGGTCCGCAGCTGCGATGAATTTTTTGAATGATTTCGACCTGCCTTTAGATGCCATTCTCTTTATTTCATGTACGATTGTAGAATTTCGGCCTTAGGTCATTTTCAAGTATCTAAAACGGAAACATTATACCTTGGATACGTTAGTTGGTTCAAATGGCTCTGGGCACTATGGACTCAACATCTTAGGTCATAAGTCCCCTAGAACTTAGAACTACTTAAACCTAACTAACCTAAGGACATCACACACACCCATGCCCGAGGCAGGATTCGAACCTGTGACCATAGCAGCCTCGCGGTTCCGGACTGCAGATGTACTAGGCGCATTACATCTTCATGAACTATCCTTTGGTGGTTTATTGTAGCATGTACGCTCTTGCTCCTATGGCTGCATGAAATGGTCATAAAATGAATTAGAAAATGTTTTTCGCTATTTTAGGAGCACATTACTTTCGAGAATTTGTTACAAAGCTTATGCAATATTTGAAGTGATTCAAGTTACAGGAATGAAGAATCATGAATGTGTAGAGGAAATTGAAATTTATATCCACCTAAAAGGTCAGTCAGACAGAGTTTTAAATGAGCAAAAAGACCTGCGAAATGGAAAATTCCTAGATAACGTTTTACAAGTTTTACGATGGAGTATTACAGAACTATAGAATGTAAAATTATTGCTATAGTCATTAATAGCCGGACGCTGTGGCCGAGCGGTTGTAGGCGCTTCAGTTCGGAACCGCGCTGGTGCTATGGTCTCAGGTTCGAATCCTGCCTCGGGCATGGGTGTGTATGGTGTCCTTAGGTTAGACAGGTTTAAGTAGTTCTAAGTCTAGGGGACTGATAACGTCAGCTTTTAAGTCTCATAGTGCTTACAGCCATTTGAGCCATTTGAACATTAATAAATATGACTGTAATGTGAAAGATCATGTAACCATAATGCAGTTTTTACTCGACTCTCATAGTTTTCAATACTGTTTCATCAGAGTGCTGCGATCGATGTTATATGTGAGATCATTGTAACAACTATTCAAAAATGATGTGCTCCCACAATAACAGAACAAACATTTACAAGTTATTTTAAAGAAATTACATACAGTCATATTTACATAAATGATGACCGACAGTTAAATTGAGAACAAAGGCATATGTAGATCAGTCAACAAATTTCTGTAAAATAATTATCATCTTCACAGTGTAAGTACGTTAAACCACCGACCTTATATGTAAGAGCTTTGCAACAACTGTTTGAATGTAACGTGCTCCTAAAATAACGAGAAACTTTTTCTAATTTATTTTGGTTCAAATGGCTCTGAGCACTATGGGACTTAACATCTGAGGTCATCAGTCCTTTGAACTTAGAACTACTTAAACCTAACTAACCTAAGGACATCACACACATCCATGCCCGAGGCAGGATTCGAACCTGCGACCGTAGCGGTCATGCGGTTCCAGACTCAAGCGCCTAGAACCGCTCGGCCACATCGGCCGGCTAATTTATTTTATGACAATTATATGCACTCATAGGAGCAAGAACGTACGAGGCATAACATAACACAAAAGAATCGTCCATAAAGTAAGTTATAATCCGCCTAGTATATCTAGAGATATTATTTGTTCCTACATTAAAATCACAAGTGTCACTTTTGTATCCAATGTATAATGCTTCCGTTTTAGATACTTGAAAATGACATAAGACCGAAATTATACCGTCGTGCATGAAATAAAGAGGGTGGCAGCACGCAGTCATTGAAAAAAAACATTTCTTACTTTTAGATCGATATTTCACAAAATACTCGATTTTCATATTTTGTTTTTCAATTTTCAGGTTTCTTTCAGAAAGCATGAAATACAATATATTTAAATATCGATCGGTATTATTTTATTTTTGTAGCTACTCTGATTACTTGTATATTTCCCACTCTTCGTTCGGTAATGAAAGTTCGATCAAAAATCTATAATTTCTAGGGAAACTCATTTTCGGTCAAAAATTTGACCAAAACGCAATTATTGTATCCGACACCAGAGAACCTACCTTGAACATGATATAGTACTAATGCGTGACTAGGATATGGTCGCTTAGCGAAACGATTTGTCTGTGACTAGTTTAATAAAACTAATTTTGGTGCCTCCGTGTGGGCGTTCTTTAAGCACATTGATGGGTTTTGCGGGACTGTGTACAGAAAAAGTGCGTTTGTGTGGTGTACTGAGAGATCTGTGCACGGTACCTGCAGCTGCGGGGCCAGTAGCGTCTGGAGACAGACTGAGCGCTCGCACTGCTGCCGATGGCTGCTGGTCTGTGTTACGCAACAGCAGGCTGGCCGCAGGCCGCCGGGGTGATGTGTCAAGCGCGTATGCCCTAACCCCACATCAACAACATTCCTAAATCATACGGCGCGTCTTTTACTGTCGCTCTCTAGGATTGTCAGAGGGCACAGCTTTGCCCAACAAGATGTAGGGTGGAGCAAAACAACCTGATAAGGTCACAGCAGGCTACGAGGCGTCGAATCGAGCAAAAATTTTTTCAATAATCGTCGGTCGTAAATGTACCGTTGTGTAGTAAATAAAACAATAACCAGTCACCGGCGAGCGCACAGAAGTGTATCGGGTAAGCGAACGTTGTGAGCCTGTCACTCTTTTTGAAGCTGTACCTAAGTGTTCATACAAGATTGTGAACACTGTTTCCGTCCTAAAATAAATCCCCAGACGCTAAATGTGACCCATTAAAAACGCAATCTGAATTCAAAGTTAAGATTTAGAAACCATCGCTTTTGCGAAATTGGGAGTTTACCCTTCACTCGCGCGGTATCCTGCGAACCATGGATCAAGGGCAACAGAAGGATTCCTTATTCCCAGATTTGCGGAAAGCGTTTGACACTGTTCTCCACTGCAGACTGTTAACGAAGGTACGAGCATACGGGATAGGTTCCCAGATATGTGAGTGGCTCGAAGACTTCGGTAATAGAACCCAATAGGTTGGCTTCGCCGGCGAGTGTTCTTCAGAGACTTGGGTATCGTCATGAATGACCCAGGGAACTGTGATAGGGTCATTCTTATTCTCTATACACATAAATGATTTGACGGACAGGGTGGGCAGCAATCTGCTGTTATTAGCTGATGATATTTTGGTGTGCGGGAAGATGTCATCGTTGAGTGACTGTAGGAGCATACAAGATAACGTAGGCAAAATTTCAAGTTGGTGTGGTGAATGGTAGCTTGCCCTAAATGTAGAAAATGTGAGTTAATGCACGTGAATAGGAAAAATATTCCAATACAGCATTAGTAGTGTGCTGTCTGACACAGTAAGGTCGTTTAAATATCTAGGCGTGAAGTTGCAGAGTGACATGAAATAGAACGAGTACGTAAGGACGGTAGTAGGAAAGGCGAATGGTCGACTTCAGTTTATTGGGAGAATTTTGGGAAAGAGTGATTCATCTTAAAGATGACATATATAGAACAATATTGCTACCCTCTCTTGAGTGCTGTTCGAGTATTTGGGATCTCCACCACGTCAGATTGACGGCAGACATCGAAATAATTCTGAGGATGGTTGCTGAATTTGCCACTATTAGGTTCGATCAACATACGAATATTACGGAGATGATTCGTGAACACAAATGTGAATCCCTGGAGGGATGACGAGGATCTCGTCGCTAAACGCTATTGAGAAAATTTAGAGAACTGCCATTTGAAGTTGACTGCAGAACGATTCTGCTCCCGGGAACGAATATTTCGCGTAAGGATCACGAAGATAAAGTAAGAGAAATTAGAGCTTGGCGGAGGCATACAGACAGTCGTTTCTCCCTGGCCCTGTTTGTGAGTGAAACAAGAATGGAAACGAACAGCAGTTGTACGAGGTACCCGCCACCATACAGCATACGGTAGCTTGCGCAGTATGCATGTGGGTGTAGATGGCAAAAGTTATTCAAAGCGCACCGAAAGGAGGTGTACTACGAAGTAACACAACTGATTTTTTAACTAGAACATTAAATGTGAAACTCACACTGTACTGCACCGAACTGTATTAAAATTGGGCCTTATGGCTCAATTTGTGCAGGACAAATATATTTACGTCTGTTAACTACACTATATAATAAGTTAAAAATGGAGGGCTTGTGTGGGGGCAGCAATAATTCACGATTACACCGACTCTGCCGTCGTATGGCTCGAAGAACTACACGAACGACGCCTTACTTGCCTTGCTCAAAGGTTCTTACGGAAGATGAATACGAACGCTGTAAGTATCTGTAGTGTAGACCCTTAGCAAAACGAAATATAACTGAATGGAACACGTTTTGTAGGAAGCAAATCTTAAATACTCACACATAGACTTAAGGTATATGTGGTGTAATTTGTGGACAAAGAAAGGTGTAGGATACTGAATTCGTGAAACCAAGACATATGATAAATCCAGTGTAAATCAGACGGACAAAGCCAGCGGTTATGGTTAAAGACAAACACTGGATTAGAATGTTAAAGATCCCCTCCATACATTATGGCACAAAAATACATAAAAATAAATTTACAAACTATATAAAAACAGCTTTATTTTTATGTCCAACACGAGATACACACGCTCGACTGTGTCGTAGGGAAAGGCTTGGGGCTCTGCTTCAGGGTGTACTGTTTCACTAACTGAAACACTGAAGGGCCTGTATGAGCCAGGAGGAAGTCGTGGCCCTCCGTGTAGCCTTTGACCTCATACATGGAAAAGTGTTGATCCTGACTGGCGATGTAGATGTCCCATGGCTCTGCCTTTCGGTCGTAGGGCGGAAAAGCCGGCGGCGCTTGGCTGTAATTCCTCAGGGCTGACGCTCCGTGGTAAGCGCGCCACAGCATTCCTCCTCCCCCCCCCCCCCCCCACCCTCCTCCTTCATTAGGACGGTGGCGTCGAGAGTCGAGATGGAGACAAACGTCCGAGCCCTTCGTTACATGTGGGAGGCGACAGGGGGTGCGGGGGTGGGGAAGGGAAGGGGGCTAGGTCCAGGTGGAGGATCTTCCCAAGTTAGGGTTTGATCTCTATGAACTGCCAGCTCCAGAGTTCCTGGAATAAATGGTGATGTCAGATTTTCTGCTGGTTGTGACCTTCCCCATTGTGGACGAAATTGATTTAGGTAGTGTTTGTGCTTAGACACATTAGCACACGAGTTTTCAGCCACAGACCTTCCTAGGTGCGGCTGAAGGCTGACTGGGACCCATCGTGGTCGTCTTCTGCTGTATGGATTAGTCCAGACTGGGTCTTGAGGGGGATACTTGTGATGTCGTTGATGGGAGGACTGATGTGATATAAGCATCAGGTGGATGATAGAAAGTTGAGAACCGAACAGATGCCCATGTAGTTTCTCAGTAGGTGACACCGCCTTGTGATGGCGTCCCTGGTAAGATGATAGAAAAAGGGAAAATGTATCAGTGAGTGAATGATTCTGGTAGAGTTTAGACATTTGATTCCCCAAAGTTCTGACAAACAATTCTGCCAGGCCATTGGAAGCTGTGTGAAATGGGGCTGTATGGACTAATGTGAGTCTGTTAATGTTACAGAATTCCTGGAACTCTGTAAATGTAAATTGGGACCATTCTCTTTTACTATAGTTTCTGGGGATCTCTCTAAGGAGAATATCCTGGCTAATGTCTGGATGGTGGTCACCAAAGTCATGGAAGGCATTCATGAGATGAAGGGGTATCCTTAGCCTGCATGTATAACAATGAGCCAAGAAGTCCCTAAAAATGGGCCAGTGAAATCCAGATGAATTCTTGACTATGGGGTCAAAGCGAAATGCCACTGGAAAAAAATCTGTGGGCAGGGGCCACTTGCTTGGATAGGCAAGTGGTAACCATTTTTGTAATGGTTATGTCCATTCCTCACCAGTACATGTGGTGTCTGGCCAGCTGCTGAGTAAGGACCACTCCCACGTGCCCTTGTGGAGGAGTTCCAGTGCCCTCTGTGGGAGCGATCTGGAGTTATGACACATGTTTGCCCATTTTGCCCTAGGAGCAGTACGACCCCCTGGAATATAGAAAGATTATGGTGATGATCCCAGAAGGCCTGAAGTTCTCAGTTCTGTAACAGCTTTCTGGTGGATGGCCTCCGAGATTACACCCTTTTGAAGACCTTGCTGAGGATTGGGTCCATTGTTGCGTGTTTCTTCATAGTATTGGTATCTAGAGGTAGTTTGTTGATGGCTTCTTCTGGTGTAACACCCAAATGGAAGCAGACATCCAGGTCATCGTCGAAAGCAGTATTCGCCTCTACAGGTAATCGGGAGAGAAGTTCCTCATCATCATGGTGCGTAGCTGAATGAAATTGAAAGTCATATGAGTAACCTGACAAAAGGAGGGCCAGCATTGCAAACGTGGGAAGTTCTGCTGATGAACGGAGGAGCGGAAGGAGTGGCTTGTGGTCTGTGAGGAGTGTGAACTGATGGTCATAATGTAATTGTGGAATTTCTTTGTGCCGAAAATGATGTTCAAGGCCTCTTTTTCTATTTGGCTTTAGTGTTTCTGCATATGGTTTAATGTTTTGCACACAAAGCCTATAGGACGTTCCACTCTGTTCACAATGTAGGAGAGTACCACCCCCACACCATAATAAAATGCGTCAGCCGCTAGTACCAATGGCTTAGTTGGATCATATGCAATTAGGCATGTAGGTTTAAGAAGAGCGTGCATCAACCTGCAGAAGGCTTGATCACATTGGTTCGTCCATTTCCGTGGTACACTTTTTCGTAAAAGTTGATGTAATGGTTCGGCTATGCTTGCTGTCTGGGGAATGAAGTGGTGGTAGTAATAGATTTGATCTAGGAGTTACTTTAGTTGCGAGGCATTCTTGTAAATAGGAAGCACATAAACTGGGGTGGCCCAGATAGCTGATGCACTGAATGGATGCCCCAGATATTCTACTTGCTGTAGAAAGAATTCACACTTGTCCAGATTACAATGTAGATTCACTTTTTGAAAAGTAGTGAACAGTGCTACTAAATTACGAGTGAGTTCTTCAATGGTTTTTCCTGCCACCCAAATATCGTCCATGTAGTTGGCTGTTCCAGGAACTTTTCCAATTAGCTGTCCTAAATACCTTTGGAATATGGCCGTTGCACTGGAAATGCCGAATGGTCATCGATTATATCTAAAAAGTCCAAATGGACTTCTTAGAGTCTTTCTCAAGGAGAGGCTGCAGATAGGTATCTTTTAAGTCAATTTTGGCAAACACCCTACCCCAAGCGATACAAAACATAATACCTTTCACTTTGAGGATTGGATATGAGTCCATAACTGCTTGTGCATTGATGGTAGCTTTGAAATCCCCACAGACGCGCTCCGCCCCCCCCCCCCTCCCCCATTCCCCGCAATTACCTTTTTCGGCTGAGAAGAGCGGGGTTGCCCATCGATTGTTGTGCACTGGGGACAGAACACCATCGTTATGAAGGCGTTTGACTGCAGCATAGAGCTTATCCCCCAGAGCGAAAGTCACAGTCCGAGCTTCCCGAAACTTGGGCATGGACTGTGGTAGCATTGTAATGTTTTTCTCAAAGTTGTTTATCCCTAGCTTATTGGGTGACAAAGCCGTGGGGAACTGTTGAATGAAATGTTGCACTAGTGACAGTAACAAACTCCTGCAAATAAATTCCCAGTTGGGAGAACACCCTCCCCCATCCACCCCCTGCGAGCAACATAAATAAACAGTCAAAACAGCATAAACTTAAACCCCATGGCTGAATAGAGCTCTCAAACTGCCCGCCCACCCCCAGTGGCAGTCTGTCCACTGAATACACAGTTGAGGCTGTGTCGTGGATCTCGAAGCCCAGGGCGTGGAAGAGATCTATATCAAGCAAATTACAGGCGCTGAGTGTAGCGACAACCAGTATGCGAGCTGTAACTGCCTTGTCCTTGTAACACAACTGTCAATGAAAAAAAACACTTCACCGTGATTACATCATTGCTGAAACTCTTCAGTGGGGCAGGAAAATGATGCATGGGCGGTTTCCCCACTTTTGTGCAGGCGTCTCTGTCAGTTATTAGACAGCTGAACCAGTGTCAGTTTGTAAGTCCACTGTCACCCCTTCAATTTGAACCTCTAACGTCATACATTTGGCTAAAGGGGTGAGGAGGGACTGAATGTATACTACATCTGTACTCTCCCACTCTGACAGGTGTTGGTCCTGCTCAGTTTGTTCTGCTTGAGTATAATCCACAGGCCGCTGGGGTCTGCGGACAGATTTGGCTAGCTTGGACGCGAGCACAAAGCCAGGGCCCTGTAGGGTTGCTGAAGAGCGAATCGACTATTCATATGCACGTATGACTGGGAGACATGCCTCCAGTGACGGATCCTTGAGCCGAAGGAGATCATGTCGCAGTGTTTCGTCTGGAGCGTACACTAATACCATGTCTCTAACGAGCGAAGCAGCGTACGACTGCCGGTACTCTCCATTACTACTTGTAAATTTAAAGTCGCTTGATAGCCCCTGTAACCTGGTGAGCCACTCGCGGTATGACTCTGATGCTGCCTTGTAACAGCAGCTACGTAGATTTGGGAATCAAAATAATCTGAGAGACTAGCCTTGAGGGTATCGTAGGGAAAGGCTTGGGGCTCTGCTTCAGGGTGTAATGGTTTCATTAACACTGAAGGACATGCATGAGCTAGGAGGATGGCGTGGCGCTGCGAGTCACCTTTGACCTCATACATGCAAAGTGTTGTTCCAGACGGATGATGTAGCAGTCCTATGTCTCTTCCTTTCGGTCGTGGGGAGGAAAATAAGTCGACGCTTGGTGGTTATTCCTCAGCAATGTGTCGGCGTGTGCCGGGTTAAACCTCCAGCCTCGCGTCCAACCTCTAGCTGCTATGCTGCAAGTGTTGGAGGATCATTACGATATCACTTGTGAAGACCCTTGTCTCGTCTGGAGCTGCCATGTTGAATCCTTAGGTCATTTTCTGTAACAGCACACGTAAAAACTGTTTTTAACTCGTCACAAATTTTATTTCCAACACAAGACACACATGCTCGACTGGAATGAGTAATTGTTTATTCCTACAATTGTGATTATTAGAACAGACAAATGTACTTGGAGAGTTTTCACCATTAAAAACCAAATAAACAAACACTTCTTCCGTTATTCTTAGATGGCATAAAAGATTATTCTTGCTACTGCCAAGAATGTAGTCACTATGTAGAGGAAACAAAAGTCAAGTTCTGAAATGCTACTGGTCCACTCGTCCTTAATGTTAAGTTCTTTTACGACTCCAGTTAAATTTCATTTACGACAATCCCCGAAACGATGTCCTAGTCAAGATCCGCGTAGCTAATAGTGTCCGGTCCCCGATAGCGCTACCTCTTGGTCAGAAGAGCGGCAGTGAACGGTGAACTGGACGACGTCAGCGGCAGCGGCGGCGGCTCTGGCGATGATCATCAGTTCCGGGCAGGTGATGTCACAGCTTTCTGCTTCTTCAGCGAGAGCTTAAATCCTCGTTTCACGGAGGATTACTTCGTTTTAATTGGCTGCAGAGCTGGACCACGGAAGCAGAACGTAGTGGCGATCTGCGCACGTCAATTCCAGCTGCACGCCAATTCCCTCTGCTGGCCTCCCTGCTGCCTTCCTCGCCCTGCCGCGGTACGAGAGGAGCCGTGGGAGTTTTAATATTGTGGCCAGTAGGCATTCGCCCGCTGGCGCTCCGTGGTAGGCACGCCACAGCACTTGTCGTTGAGAGCATATGTTTGTTAAGTCACTTGAATCTACAGGCAGTGAACCCCTCAACCGGGCTTATCCTTGCAGCGAGTAGCAGACCAAGTCGTGCTATTTCCCAGCACTGTGGTGTCACATTCTAAGTTATTTGCGCACGCCACTACATGTTCCTGCCGGTATAATCATCCCCACGCTTCGCGGCGCTTTCTTACAGCATTTTGTAATCTGACACCTCGCGGCATGCTTTTCTCAAATCGAGTGATACTTGCGATTATAAGTTGCCAACAGTTCGAGGCTTTGAGCAGTAGCAAAGTGTGTTACGAAAATAAGCAAATTACTTTTGATCTATTTTGACAGTATTATGAAGGATTTTACTGGAGGGACTAATGCATACATATTCGTTTTCGGAAAATTGGTGTTTCAAGAATTTGTTTCTCTGAGTAATACAAAATCAGGTGTCTGAACTATGTCTTATACGAATAACATTGCCGACAAAGAATACAATTCTCCGTTGACGTTACCCATTTGTGCACTGTAATGAATCTTGCCTCCTCAGAACTTTCGTACTTCAATTGAAATGTTCGATTCGTTATAAATTTCGGCCTGACTTGAGTAATTGTAATACTTAAATTATGTAGTCCACATCTAAAGATAATTTTGCATATATTTGATCACCAAAACACTATTTTTTTGATAATATAATTTTATGTTTCATAACGGTGCATTTCACAACATTGATCATAAAACGTTAATCTTTCTTTAATGTCAGTACCACCATTAGACTGTTGTTTTAAATAACAGTCTAATGGCGGTACTGACTTTAAAGAAATATATTATGACAGTGGCCCCGCATCATGAGAAAATTATTAAATGAATCGTGAAAGTTAGTAATCACAACTGTTAATTTAAATGAGTCAAAAACCATTTTACAGGAAAATAACATTATTGTGCTTTAGTTTCCACGTAAACAACATTTCTGTATTCATTTTTAATTTTTCCAATTTTATTATCGATAATTTAATCTACAATTATACAAAAACAGGAAGCTGATAGTCTTTATATTGTCAGAATTTGTAACCTTCATTATCCAATATTAGGCGCATAGATCTTTATGTAAGTAACTGTTTTCTGAAAACATTATGTAAATTATACCTGAAAGGTTATTCCAATTAAGACAGTCATAACAAAATTTATTTTAACTACATCCTGTTCTAGAAGGATGTAGAAGCTATGTAAGTAATACTTACAGTAATTTTAGGATCCAAACGCGCCATAATAGTTTGTTGTTGTCGAGATTGGTCAGTGTAACTATCAAGTTCTTTGTGTTGAGTTGAAATGTTCCGCAATGCATTTACTTAGAGAGTGGTGGTGTAGAAAGTCTCAAGAATTATTAATAAATATTAATGATGTCAAAAAGCAACAATATCCCATCGACTTTCACTGAAACATAAAAAAAAACGTCGGATATATTAATTGGAAAGCGTAAACAGGAACCGACACCCTAGAAATGAGTCAGCTATAGCAAGATAAGTAACATTTATCTATATTCTTGCCCTTACGAAATTATATAAGCCTTGACAACACTACAATAGTTAGTTCAACGTAGGGTATTTACTTTCTGTATCTATGAACATTTTGATGTTAAGGAATATGTAACGTTGTAGCACACACGATCATTGCTTCAGTGTATCCATCGTACGAACTTTCGAACTGTTTCGTATGTTCGTTCTTCTCATTAGTTATCATCGCTGACACACTATCACCAAAAAATAATGTGAAAGTATCAAGTGGATTCGGCGGATCTGAAACACGAATTTTTGCAATTGGTGTCCCTATCAATGTAGAACCAATGCCAGCAGTCAGCACTTCGTCGGCGATACAATCGCATTCTGATGTTCCGATATCAGTGTCATTAAAGTTCTCACCGTCACTATCTTCTCCACGCATCAGAAACGGCAGCGAAGTCTGTTGTATGACGCTTACATTAGATAATGCGACCATAGCAACTGGTATCGCTCTTTTCTCGAGGCACTAATGCAGAAATTTAGTGATATGGCATTTGAGACCGACTGCAGAATGACTCTGCTGCCACCAACGTAGATTTCGCGTAAGGACCATGACGGTAAGATAAGTGAAATTAGGGCTCATTCGGAGCCTTTTAGAAGGTCGTCTTTCCCTCGCTCTATTTGCTAGTGGAACGGAAAAGAAAATGACAATTACTGGACGCGGTGCCCTCCACAGTGCACCGTGCAGTGGCTTGCGGAGCATGTATGTAGATAAAGGTGTGGATACAAAATTTTAAGGCCCATCGTAGAGCCGTACGAATGTTGTCGATTGCGCGCCCGTGCGCCGTTCGTAGAGCTCGCAGCGTAGCGTAGCGGCACCACGCAGCCGGAATTCAGTCCGGACAGCAAGGTCAAGTGGTTCATTCAGAAACGAATGCCGATCGCCACGTGTCCTGAAGAGATGAAAAGCGTAAACAAAGTCACGACATTGTAGACGGCAGGTCTGAATGCAAACTACCACACGAAAATGACACAGTTTTACATAACTCCGACACTCTCGCAGTTTCCAATCACGTGAATATAACCAGAATTCTCGCAGATTACCATTATGTTGAAAGTTGCTAGTCGAATGCGCCCATATCAAATACACAGGACAAGAGTCTGAATCTCTCCTGCTATGTCTGCTGCCCAGGAACGCAACGGACCAAAGTGCTCTGCTCTTACAACTGAATTAGGCGTACAGCCATTAATACGCGCTCAGCGCTCTGATTGGCGTGCACCAGTCAAAGCTATGGCCTTGCCACAACAAATACCTACCCTTTTCTGTTTGCAAAGATGTACGGCTCCACTGGACAGAGTCGACTAATGACAGATCGTCCGTGAGCTGACAAGTGACTTACGTGTGGCGTACGAGATCGCGCTTTATGAAAGGTGTTCGCCACAAAATGGCAGCCTTTTAACTTGTTTTCGTGTGTCTACCAGGACGGTTTAGCCCCACTGAACTGTTGCTGCGTTATGGTTCAAATGGCTATGAGCACTATGGGACTTAACTTCTGAGGTCATCAGTCCCCTAGAACTTAGAACTACTTAAACCTAACTAACCTAAGAACATCACACGCATCCATGCCCGAGGCAGGATTCGAACCTGCGACCGTAGCGGTCGCGCGATTCCACACTGTAGCGCCTAGAACCGCTCGTCCAGTCCGGCCGGCGCTGTTTTATGCTACGGCTGTTTCGTTTCAACGATTTCAACGATGCCAACTTTGTAGCGACGTTGGAGACAGAAATTTAGAGTATCTCCTGTAAGGAAACGCGATTTAGGAAAAAAAAGAAAGTTTGAAATTAATTTTTTTTTTTCATTTTTCACCATTGTCTTACTTCAGGCTTACAGTTTTACGGTACTTATTAGAATAAAATATCACACATGCTCTCTGTACACTACCAAAAACTATATCTTTTAGATGCAGTTACTCGTATTAACAACACTGCAGCTTTCGGTTGCACTTGTCGACTATCTTGCTGCATTGTAGCTTATTATCGTAACAAACTACGCTCTAAAAAGTTGTCTCTTACCTACCAATAAGAAAATTACGAAAAAACTGTAATATACAAATACAGACTTGAGACATTATGTAACATTTATTATATATGTTCACGAAACATGTTAGAGA
Source organism: Schistocerca serialis cubense (assembly GCF_023864345.2). Classification (NCBI taxonomy): domain Eukaryota; kingdom Metazoa; phylum Arthropoda; class Insecta; order Orthoptera; family Acrididae; genus Schistocerca; species Schistocerca serialis. The sequence continues at coordinate 407,064,023 of NC_064640.1, read as the reverse complement.
GGTTAGACACAAATATAGAAACACCGCAACAGATAAGTGCTTGTACATAAATGCAGATGCTAGCCAAGCCTGCAAGCTATGCTTTTGTATTTGACCACGAACGGCACCTGTGCAATGTCCTCAATACGTTGCAAGCATCAACCGTGGTCAGAAAAAAGGTTCTGTGTAATTGTGAGAGGACTATGTCGGAGCTAAGTGAATTCGAACGTGAGAAAATTGTGGCTTCCTTAACCAAGGTAGCAAAAGGATTGGTCTTTCAAGAGGCACCGATTTATACCGAGCAGGGAAAGCGGAAAAACATCAGACACGAAATTACAATACGGACGAAAGCGCATGTTTAGTCATTGTGAAGGACGGTCATCGTAGAGCATTGCGACGAAAAATAAGAGGATGTCAGCTGCAACGATCACTACAAAATGGCTCTGAGCACTATGGGACTCAACATCTTAGGTCGTAAGTCCCCTAGAACTTAGAACTACTTAAACCTAACTAACCTAAGGACATCACACACACACCCATGCCCGAGGCAGGATTCGAACCTGCGACCGTAGCAGTCCCGCGGTTCCGGACTGCAGCGCCAGAACCGCACGGCCACCGCGGCCGGCAACGATCACTACAGAACTGAATGTCGCACCCAAACAACACGAAGGGGCTCCATAGGCTGGGAATAGTAGGGCGTGCTGCAGGGCGTGATGCTAATGCCTCTAACGGGAAAACGTGGTGCCGAAACCGTAACTACTGGACTATAGAGCAATGGGAGAAAGTCATTTGGTCGGATGAGACTAGGTGCAATCTAATTTTCAACTTCTGGCGTACTTACATCCCAAGAGTGAAACATGGAGGGAGTCGGGAGTTAGGTGATTATTTGGGGAGCCATTTCGTGGTATTCCTTGGACCCCAATAATTTCTCTGCGAAGTTGCACTGCTGCATGTGATCATTTTGGCTTATCAGGTCCATTTCATGAAACAATGTGTGTACCCCAGTGGCGATGCTGTATTCCAAGACGACAGGGCCACTATTCACACGGCCGGCCGTTGTGATCGAGCGGTTCTAGGCGCTTCAGTCTGGAACCGCACGACCGCTACGGTCGCAGGTTCGAATCCTGCCGCGGGCATGGATGTGTGTGATGTCCTTAGGTTAGTTAGGTTTAAGTAGTTCTAAGTTATAGGGGACTGATGACCTCGGATGTTAAGTCCGCCTAGTGCTCAGAGCCATTTGAACCACTATTCACACAACTCGCATGGTTTTCTGAGCACGAGGATGAACTGTCGCGTCTCCCCTGGCCACCACCAATATGATTGGTGCTTTGTGGTCTACTTTGGAGAAAAATATGCGTGACCGCTAGCCATCTCCGTCATCGTTATCTGAACTTACCAGTGTTTTGCAGGAAGTTGATATAAGATTGCTTTGAAAACCATATAGGACCCGTATTTATCCATTTTGAAACGACTAGAAGCTTTATTGATTGCCAACAGTTTTCATACGTCTTATTAGGCACTGTAATGGGCTGTGCTTTCGGCATACCCATATTTTTGTCCACCCTCTGTACTGCAGGCCACTGAAGATGTTTGTAATTAAAAGGAGGTAAAACGCGTATTGCATAAAAACAAACAGCCCTTTATTTGGTTACTTAAATGAGCGACATCTACAAGAAGGTAATAATAATAATAACAATAATAGTGATAATACAAGGCAACTAACCAACTACAGAAAATATAAAAATGACGAAACAGTTGAGATTACGGAACTTTCAACGAAGCTGATTTAGTAATTAATCTTTACAAAGTAAACATCACAAAAAAGTCATATCTGACGTGACCAGTCATGGATAGCAATTTCTGGTTAGCCTCGCTTTGATAGTTGAGCCGAAGCTCAGCTATACCATTTAGCATAACAGCTATTATCTGTACAAAGCTACTTTACACTACTGGCAATTAAAATTGCTACACCAAGAAGAAATGCAGATGATAAACGGGTATTCATTGGACAAATATACTAGAACTGACATGTGATCACATTTTCACGCAATTTGGGTGCATAGATCCTGTGAAATCAGTACCCAGAACAACCACCTCTGGCCGTAATAACGGCCTTGATACGCCTGGGCATGAGTCAAACAGAGCTTCGATGGCGTGTACAGGTACAGCTGCCCATGCAGCTTCAACACGATGCCACAGTTCATCAAGAGTAGTGACTGGAGTATTGCGACGAGCCAGTTGCTCGGCCACCATTGGCCAGACGTTTTCAATTGGTGAGAGATCTGGAGAATGTGCTGGCCAGGGCAGCAGTCGAACATTTTCTGTATCCAAAAAGGCCCGTACAGGACCTGCAACATGTGGTCGTGCATTATCCTGCTGAAATGTAGCGTTTCGCAGGGATCGAATGAAGGGTAGGGCCACGGGTCGTAACACATCTGAAATGTAACGTGCACTGTTCAAAGTGCCGTCAGTGCGATCAAGAGGTGACCGAGACGTGTAACCAATGGCACCCCATACCATCACTCCGGGTGATACGCCAGTATGGCGATGACGAATACACGCTTCCAATGTGCGTTCACTGCGATGTCGCCAAACACGGATGCGACCATCATGATGCTGTAAACAGAACCTGGATTCATCCGAAAAAATAACGTTTTGCCATTCGCGCACCCAGGTTCGTCGTTGAGTACACCATCGCAGGCGCTCCTGTCTGTGATGCAGCGTCAAGGCTAACCGCAGCCACGGTCTCCGAGCTGATAGTCCATGCTGCTGCAAACGTCGTCGAACTGTTCGTGCAGATGGTTGTTGTCTTGCAAACGTCCCCATCTGTTGACTCAGGGATCGAGACGTGGCTGCACGATCCGTTACAGCCATGCGGATAAGATGGCTGTCATCTCGACTGCTAGTGATACGAGGCCGTTGGGATCCAGCACGGCGTTCGGTATTACCCTCCTGAACCCACCGATTCCATATTCTGTTATCAGTCATTGGCTCTCGACCAACGCGAGCAGCAATGTCGCGATATGATAAATCGCAATCGCGATAGGCTACAATCCGACCTTTATCAAAGTCGGAAACGCGATAGTACGCATTTCTCCTCCTTACACGAGGCATCACAACAACGTTTCACCAGACAACGCCGGTCAACTGCTGTTTGTGTATGAGAAATCGGTTGGAAACTCTGCTCATATCAGCACTTTGTAAGTGTCGCCACCGACGCCAGCCTTGTGTGAATGCTCTGAAAAGCTAATCATTTGCATATCACAGCATCTTCTTCCTGTGGGTTAAATTTCGCGTCTGTAGCACGTCATCTTCGTAGTGTAGCAATTTTAATGCCCAGTAGTTAAATACACATTATTTTCAGCCGCACCATTTCACCATAACACGTATTGTCTGTGAAAAGTTATACATATACTCCCACACACTTTTTGCTGTTTTGTTGTGGTGTTACGCACAACGATTCATTTCCGACATATTATTATCTGGAGAAATTTTCTCGATTCGACGTCCGCTGCCCTTCTATAACCTTATGACCATATTCCTTTTTCCACCCTGCACACTCAAGAAGAAGTAATGACTGAGATTTCATTTAACAAGTTTGTTTGCGTGGCCATCCTCCGCAGCATGCACATAAATACTTGTTTTGTAGATAAAACCGCCTTTTTTTGCTCCAATTTAATTTATTTTTCCCAGACACGTTTCGCCTTTTCCTGGCTCTAAGGCATCATCAGTGGGATTTATAACGATACAGTTCTGTTATTTTTATATTATCAAACAGTTCACGTCGCGATTTTTTATGTAAGTAGTTACTTACGATTTGCTGTGATCTGCGTTTCCTCTCATCTGCTCTGGAGGTCGCACTACCATTTTATTACCGACACATAAGCACAATGTTGTCTTCCAAACTTTTTCACACTGTTCGCCATGTTTCTCCTTCTTTTTGTGGTGTATTATTATTCTTTTGCCACTCGATATAGCTATTTCCTCGGACAATGTGCTTTTAAGAACGTAAATGTTGTAACTTCATTAATGTGTTTCCTCCTCTTAGATTTGTTTACCTACATGTTGCCAACCTTACGAAGTATGTGCTCAAAACCAACTTCTATTTATGATGTTAATATCGTTTGTGTGTGTGTGTGTGTGTGTGTGAGAGAGAGAGAGAGACAGAGAGAGAGAGAGAGAGAGAGAGAGAGAGAGAGCTGAAGAGTATGTATACGGCTTTTTTTGTGGTGTGTGTGTGGGGGAGGGTGGGGGGTGGGGGATCGGTGGTTTCAGTTGTAGAGCATTGAATATGAGTGTACTAACTTTTAGCGAGTGGTTGAAAGCTTTGCTCACAGCTGATTTGACGTTTCGTTTAAGTGTTCTGTCTAGAGGTTCGTGGATAAGTGAATATAAACATGTTGGGTGGTTTTATTATTATATTGGATGGTATTATTATATTAATCCTCTTTGGGAGCGTTATTCTATTATTTTTTCTATTAGTGTAAACAATGAATTGTTTGGTATGTGTGCTTGATCACTCAACAGGGTTTTCCTTTCTGCTTTTGTTTTCTGTATGTGGTAATTTTATTGCAGGATGAGGAGGTGGTTTATATTGTTGAATCTAATTATTTTCACGTCTTCTTCTCTAGTGGTTGGTTTGTGGTTATGTTCTTTTAGGTGTTCTGAAAATGGGGAGTGGTTTGCCCCATATTTCCAAACTCTCATGTGTTCTTTGTACCTGACATCGACTGTTCTACCTGTGTGTCCTATGTATCTGCCTTCCAAGTGTTACACTGTACTTGATATATACCCGCTTTCTGGTATATGTCTGTTTTTTGTCAGTTTGAGTTGTCTGTTGTGTGTGCTATGTTTATTCCCTGATGGTACACAATGACAAAAAAACACAAAGTCACACATAATTTCACCAACATTTTCAAAAGGCAGGGAATAAACATAGCATACATAACAGACAATTCAGTAGAAAAATACTGGGCACAACCATGTGTACGTCCGGCCTTAGTACAATTTAATTTCGGTCTTGTGAGTGTTCGTACACTTTTCTGTCGCTGGAGTTTTATATTCGTGAATTCCAGTCGGGATGTTTAGCTTGCGATCTCCAGCGATGATGAGTCGCGATGCTATGTTCAGTATGGTGCTGATATTGTGTGTTATGATGTTATTTGGCGTATTGCATAGCGATGTCTGGTGCAGGCTCCGCTGAACTTGACGCCCATGGCTGTGAACTCTAGTCTTTCGAGTTCGGGGAGCTCTATATTTGTGTGTTACGTGTCTCTATGTATGATTATTGCTGTCCCGGCTCCTGCCCTGTCGGCTAGTGGTCGGTACGACAGAAGCAATAGCTTCAGATGCAAAGTTGTCTGAGTAGTGTCTCTTTCACGAGATCCGGATACCCTTTTGCTCTATGAACCCAACTAGTTCAGTTCTTCTGTGATAGATCCCGTTAAAGCTCCAGAACAGGATCTGTGTCAGTGCTGTGTTGTTTGCGTGGTGTGTGGGGAGTGGGGGACGGGTGTGGTGTATTATTCATTGTTAGGTGTCAAAAGCGTAGTGAGAAATGTTTTGGTGACAGCCTACTCTTGACCGGGTGCGGACGTGAGCAGCTGTATAGGAAAGAGAGATCTTGGGAAAAATAGCGTCCCAGTCTGTGGGTTATTGAGTGTTCGTATTGCGGCTGTTTGTAGTCGTGTCGCTGTGGAGAGTGGGCAGGCTTGCGTGCTCGGTGCGAGATTTGCATCTGTTGGCACCTGTGAGGCAGCTGTTACGAAAGGGTGTGTAGTGTGGGTAGTGGTTTCATTGTCCGAGTTGCGTACCCGTATTTGCGTGTTCTGTCGTTGATTTGGTTGTCGTGGTGTGGGAGTGAACCCCTTTTTGTTCGTAACGTTTCTCCTTCTTCTTCTCCTTCGCTGGGGCTTAGGTTTCCCTCGTGTCAGTGCATCTGTTGCCTTGGTCTGCATGTTGCAATCCGTGGTTTCAGGGGTTTCTGTCGTGTTGTGAGTTGTGTTGTCTGTTTTGCCCAGCGAGGGCAGCATTTCTGCTGTTAGTTGTGCAGATGTGTCGTTGCTGGGAGGCGTGTGAGAATCCTCTCCCCTTCCCGTTTCTCTGATAACACCAGGGAAGGATACACCTTTCAACACTAGTCGTGAGGGTGCAGGGGTTTGGAATTGGAGCTTTTGGCGTTTTTACTCGTAAACACCTTTTTATGTGTAATGCATCCCCTGTAGTTGGCCGGGTGTGAACCACTACAGCTGGTGCATTTCCGTAAGTCTTTCTGTTTTAGTATGCGCTGTGGCGTGTGATGGTTGCCACGGTAATTGTGGCAGCGAATTGACAAGCTATAGCGTATACCTGCATGGCCAAGCCGCTGACAATGGTGGCCCTGTGGGGAGGGGGAGAACGATGGTTCGTATATCTCTACCTTTACCACCAAATGAAGAAAGAGTTAGTTCTAACTTCAAGATAACTTGGATTAGGCCGTGCCGGTAAGCCCCACTAAGTAGTTTGGAAACGGTCTGTGAGTTCTGAACTCTCTCATCTGGTTCACACTGATGCATTTCCAGCCAAGGTTAGGGAATTCTTTCAGTAATGTCGCGTTAGGGATCCTGTTGTCCATCCCTTTCACCACGTACTGTTGGGTTGGAACTCTATTGTACTTTCCTTTACGAAATTCAGTAGGTTTGTATTGTCAGTTCTAGTGTTCACGTACAGCGCCGCGTCTTGTACCCCTGCGAGTTTGGTGGAGTATATGTCTGGTTTGTGCTTATCAACGAATATCTTGTTTAGGCGACTTAGGTCGTCATAGTTCTGAATCATGACTGGACCAGCTCGGATCAGTTTCCGTAGATGTAGATAGTGATCGATCAGTCGTGGATAAAGACGACTCCTTGACCCTAACGCCTTCAAAGTCCCGTCGTAACCAAGCCACGACGCGTCGCCGCCGATATTAGGGCGAAGTACACTGATGAGACAAAACATTATGATGCTGCCCAATGCGATACTGAATGCCGCCTGGTGGCATTTTGAGCGCGTGACGCGGCAAGGAAAGTACTCAAGCCAAGTAGAGACGAATGGGGGAACATCCCCTGACGATTTCCTAACCTACAAAGGACTTCCACACACCTGCTGAAAGCCAGAGGTAGCGTCAGTTTATCAACATCCTCAATGAGCATGTAATTTACATATCCTTAGCCATCCGACTTGATACAGATGCTATCCATAGTGGCATTATTGCTTCCCCCAGTACCCCGAACCTCCTGAGGCATACCACAGGAGAAGTCCTAGATCCTACACCGTGTCAAAATCGGACTAAAATCAATCTCAGTCATCTACCCAGATGCATCCAGGGCTATCGCTGTACAGATTGGAGTACTCACAATGCCCAGATTCATACCCTGATCGAAAGCCACCTTCAAAACCCTGACGACATCCTGTGTGATGAAGATTTTCTGCAGCACACCGCCACAAATGCAACTGACAGTCATATCCCACTAAGAACTATCTACTAAGACCGTCCAGTTGCTTTTTCTCTGTTCCAAGAATCTCGTCGCCTCTGCCGTTAATTCCTCCATACTCGCGATCGAGACACCCTCATGCGTCACTGACGGCTCCGACAAAGGTGTCTGTTGTATATCATGGGATACGTGGGAGTGGGACTTCCTGGCAACCTCATCAAATTCAACAACTTCGCGTCCTACCAAGAAGACACTTTCGCCATCGGACATGATCCCAACTTTGATACTGTCAGACGGCATCATTCAGTTGTAGGATAACACCCGTCGTCATGTTACCAAGGCTGAAGAAGTTTCGCTGGGAAGCTTTACACATCCTCCATACAACCCCGATCTCTTCCCATGCGATTTTCATATTTTTAGAGCACTGTAAAAAGACATTCGTGGCCGTCGGTTTGATTCGGAAGAAGAGGTGGTTCCGTGGGCAGCCACAAATATTTTTTCAGGAAGGGATTGACCCTCTTGTCTGACAATGGGGTAAAACCACTAACGGAAAAAAATCGGAACCCCCAAAAATAATTAATGTAGAGTAATGAAACTTCGGGAATACATTTGTATAGGTCACATATTTCAGTGGTTAATATTGCAAGATCACAGGTTAATGTATATGCGAGATAAGCCATTGCAAATTTGAAATGCTGGTACATTAATAACAGGTGTAACCGCCAGAATATTGAAAGCAGGCATGCAGATGTAAATGTGCTGTGTCGTACAGGTACCGGTTGTCAGTTTGTGGAATGGAGTTCCGTGTCTATTGCACTCGGTCGATCAATGCACAGACGATTAATACTGTTTGTGAATGACGCTGAAGTTGTAATCTGATGCCCCATATGTGCTCCATTGAGCACAGATCTGGCGATCAAGCAGACCAAGGCAACATGTCGACACTCTGTACGGTATGCCGGGTTACAACAGCGGTGTGTGGGCGAGCGTTATCCTGTCGGAAAACACCCCCTGAAATGCTGTTCATGAAGGGCAGCACAACAGTCGAATCACAAACACCCGTCGTCATGTTACCAAGGCTGAAGAAGTTTCGCTGGGAAGCTTTACACATCCTCCATACAGCCCCGATCTCTTCCCATGCGATTTTCATATTTTTGGAGCACTGTAAAAAGACATTCGTGGCCGTCGGTTTGATTCGTACAAATTTGCAGTCAGGGAGCGTGGGATAACCACGAGAGCCCTCTACTGTCATACGAAATCGCACCCCAGGCCATTGTTCGAGGTGTAGGTCCAGTGTGTCTAGCTCGCAGACAGGTTGGTTGCAGGCCCTCAACTGGCCTCCTCCTAACCAACCAGTCGCAAATGGTAGTGGTTTGGGCTCACTGGAATGCTCGCTACAGGGCGTCTTCCTCGGAGCTGTCCTTGACGTAACCGATTTGTAACAGTTCGTTGTATCTCTGTGGTGCCAAGAGCTGCTCCAACTGCTGTTGTAGATGCAGTGAGATGCTCCGAACTTGATAGTCTTCCCTTTCAGTAGTGCCATGTCGCCGTCCGGAGATCGCTTGCGACAGTAAATTCTGTAGGAATATTCATCTTCTCGTAGCCCTAATACACGTCCTCGTTCAAACTCAATGAGGTGTTGATAATAGCGTCTTTGTCGTTTTAAGTGCATTCTTGACTAACGTCGACTCACCACGTCCAGCTTCAAGGTAACTAACGATCACGACCGTTACAGCGTGTATTTGGAGTCATCCTGATTTGCAACCCCATAGTGGCGCTACTAGCGCTGCTCTTACGCTACTGCCGCGAAATCTGAAAAGGCATTATCTTTCAGATGTAGAAACACGCCTACCAACGTAACTTTATGTCACACAACTCCTTCTTGGTGTTGCGAGTTTTTTCAGTGTATGTTTACAGTTAGGGCGGTTACTTTTGAAATGATAAACAGTTTACTCACTTGTTTCCATCTGTTTCGCTTTCATTTGTCGGCTCCTTTTACCTTCATCTTATTTTTTATATATTTAAAAATATACGAGGGTCATTTTTAAAGTAGGAACCGATTTGCAATGGGATAAGAGAAACTTCACTTATGAACGTAAATTGTTCCACAAATTACAATATGCACATTTTCTTTGACTTTTCAACGTAGTGCTCGTGAATATTTAAACGTTTGTCAGGTCGTGGCACCAGCTTTTGGATCCCAGCATCAAAGAACTCTGCCGCCTGACTGTTAGATCAGTTACTAATAGTTTCTTTCAACACGTCATCATTTTCCAAGCGCTTTCCACCAAGAAAGTCCTTCAGTTTTGGAAACATATGAAAGCCGGATGGTGCTAAGTCAGGGCTGTATGGTGGACGATCCAGTAGTTGCCAGTGAAACTTGTCCAGTTGCGTCTTTGTTCTTATCGCAACGTGAGACCGAGCATTGTCTTGAAGCAGAACGACGCCGCTAGAGAGCAGTCCCCACCGGCGATTCTGAATACCACGCCCAAGCTTTAGTAATCACGGTACCTCTCAGCATTTATTGTCATTCCCCTTGGCAAAAAAGTCGTAATTTTCCGTCTTGAAGGTTCTTATTTGAATTTTCGTTGTTTCATCAGGGAATTTGAATGATGCCACTCATGAATTGACGTTTATTCTCTGGAGTGTAGTGCACAATCCACGTTTCATCACCGGTCACAGTGTGACTAAGGAACTCATCACCATTCTTGTGATAGCGCTCCAAAACGGAAGAAGAATGTACCATGCGCTTTGTTTTGTGTTCTTCTGTCAACATATTTGCTCACGTTTTGTTGTAGTCAAGTTTGTCAGTAACAGTGTGAAAAACTACTGATCTTGAAACTTTTGGAAATTTCTGATGCAGCTCGTCAATAGTGAAGCGCCTATTCTGGTGAACTGCCTCGCCAACTTTTTGTGTGAAGCCTTCATTGAAGACAGTAGGCCGCCAGATAGTTCTTCATCATGAAAATATGTCTTTCTTTTATTAAACAGCCATTTACGCACATTTCCATAATTCATTACACCTGCACCATAAACTACGACAAGCTGCCGGTGAATTTCGGCAGGACGAATTTTTTTTTGTATTTAAGAACCAAATACTCGAGCGCATTTCCCAATCGACGTGATTACTGATTGACATGGCGACAAACGAAACAGTAGAACCATACAACGAACACCGGCAGAGACGTGAAACGTAATGCCGGGGTAGTGAAAGACTGGCCTAGAGTGGCCGACCGTGAACGGACGTCACGTGGCAGGATGTGCTGATACGACGCGCTATCGGTTTTTACTTTACAAATAACCCTCGTATATATTAAATGTGTAAAGTCTTTGGCCCAAGAACGGTTTTATCCGCTGCCAGCCTGCCCCTTCGTGAGAAACTGAAACGAAAATGAATAAGAAAAAGAATGGGGAAACGTTCTAGCGACGATACGGGTCGCAAATATGAAACCACTGACATAAGAGAATTTGACAAGAGGGAACGAGCGTCTCGGAGACGGCGAAAAGAGTCGGCTGTTTGCGTTTGCTGCGGTGAGCATGTGTGTGGAGTAGCTGAAGGGCAGTGAAAGCGCGAGACGAACACCCCTCATCACAAAACGTCGAGGTCGGAGGCTCGTCCGCTCTCTGAAAGCACGTCAGGCGGTGATCTGGGGAAGATCTGACCACAGAGTACAGAGCTCGAGTAGGCATAAGTGTTCCGGGGCCCACCATTAGTGCACAATATTGAACATGGTGCTCCAAAGAAGACGACCCCAACGCGTTACCATGTTGACCCAACAACACCGTCAATTATGACTGCACCGAGAGAGGACAGCGGATCAATGGAGACGCGTTGCGTGGTCGGACGAACCACATTTCTTTGGTTTTCGAGATGTGACGTTTCCTGAGCGACCAAATAGGCATGGAACTCCATTCCACAAGCTGACATCCGGTACCTGTACTACACAGTTCATGCACATCTGCATGCTTGCATTCAATATTCTGGCGGTTACACTGGTTATTAATATACCATCAAAAATGGTTCAAATGGCTCTGAGCACTATGGGACTTAACATCTGAGGTCATCAGTCCCCTAGAACTTAGAACTACTTACACCTAACTAACCTAAGGATATCACACACATCCATGTCCGAGGCAGGATTCGAACCTGCGACCGTAGCGGTCGCGCAGGTCCAGACTGAAGCGCCTAGAACCGCTCGGCCACCGCGGCCGGCAATATGCCATCATTTCAGATTTGCAATGGCTTATCTCGCGCATACATTAACATTTGAGCTTGCAATATTAACCACTTAAATATGTGACCTACGCAAATGTATTCCAGAAATTTCATTACTCTACATTAATTATTTTTGGAAGTTGCGATTTTTTTCCGGCAGTGTGTTTACCCCACTATCAGACAAGACGGTCAATTCCTTCCTGAAAAAATATTTGCGGCTGCCCACGGAACCATGATTGTACCCAGGGACCTTTCCGAATCAAATCGACGGCCACGAATGTCATTTTTCAGTGCTCCAAAAATATGGAAATCGCATGGGGAGAGATCGGGATTGTATGAAGACACTGGTCATACGTGTGATTACGATGTACCCAGACTGCTATTTTTAATCGTCCATTTTTTACGAAAACTGAGGAAAGTGCGAAATTATTTCCCATACATTTTTGTATCGCTAGTTTGCATGGAACCGCACTGTGAAGTGAGAGTGCCACAGTTTTTCTCCCCACTGAATAACGCAATCCCAATTTGATTTCTCAACCACTCTCTTAACGAATAAGGACAGAATGGGTTGCATTGAGTAAACAAACGGAACTACCTTCCCACTTTCTCATAAGAGAGACTGGAAGTTGCATGTAACGTGACGCATATTTCTAAAAATGGTTCAAATGGCTCTGAGCACTATGGGACTTAACATCTATGGTCATCAGTCCCCTAGAACTTAGAACTACTTAAACCTAACTAACCTAAGGACAGCACACAACACCCATCCATCACGAGGCAGAGAAAATCCCCGACCCCGCCGGGAATCGAACCCGGGAACCCGGGCGTGGGAAGCGAGAACGCTACCGCACGACCACGAGATGCGGGCACGCATGTTTTTGAATTGATATACCAAAACCAGTACGTTACAGTCTGCCTCAACTTCTCCACATTCATCCGTTTACAACCCTACTGCATATGACAATCCACCCGAGACCTTTGCTCAGCACCACGAAAATTCACAGTGATCCATCTCCCAGTAGCCTGCTGACGAATCAGTTTGAAACAAACATGTGACAGAGATTAAGTCCGGAAAAAAAGCTTGGTAGTAGGCGGAAGATGCTATTTAGGCAAAGAAGACGTAGATCAGGCCCACCATCTCATCGGAGAAGACTTTCTCTTTACTACTTTTAATAGGTGGCGTTTCCCGCCACGAAAATAATCTGTGATCATGAAACTTGGAGACGGTGTTACTGCTACACCCCTCAATGCGACACATTTTCGCCAGCGATGGATGACTTGATGGCGACATTGCTTGTGCAAATCTACATACACAGACGATTAATGCTGTTTGTGAATGACGCTAAAGTTGTAGTCTGATGCCCCATATGTGCTCGATTGAGTACAGATCTGGTGATCAAGCAGACAAAGGCACCATGTCGACACACTGTACGGTATGCTGGTTACAACAGCGGTGTGTGGGGAGCGTTATCCTGTCGCGTCCGGATACGCCGTCACCTAGGCGAATGCCTGCTCGAAACATGCACCGCGTCACAGACGCGGTGTGGGCAGTATTATGCTATGGGGGGGGGGGGGGGGGGGGGGAGGGCACCTAAGATTTTTGGAACTTGTGGTAGCAATCTAAGGCACCATGACAGCTGTGGACTACGTGAACATTAATGCCTGCATCTCTTCACGACTGATGTCTTCCCCGATGTTGGTAGCATCTTCCGACAGGATAACTGTCCATGTCACAAGACTTTAATGGTGCTATAGTTAAACTTCCTGGCAAATTAAAACTGTGTGCCGCATCGAAACTCGAACTCGGGACCTTTGCCTTTCGCGGGAAAATGCTCTACCATCTGAGCTACCCAAGCACGACTCACGCCCAGCCTTACTTCTGCCAGTACCTCGTCTCCTATCTTCCAAACTTTACAGAAGCTCTCCTGCGAACCTTGCAGAACTCGCACTCCTGAAAGAAAGGATATTGCGGAGACATGTCTTAGCTACAGCCTGTGGGATGTTTCCAGAATGAGATTTTCACTCTGCAGCAGAGTGTGCGCTGATATGAAACATCCTGGCAGATTAAAACTGTGTGCCGGATCGAGACTCGAACTCGGGACCTTTGTCTTACGCGCACACACTGCTGCAGAGTGAAAATATCATTCTGGTGCTATAGTGGTTTGAGGGGCATGATAGTGAACTCACGTTGATGTCTTGGTCACCAAATTCGCCTGATCTGAACGCGATGGAGTACATCTTGGACGCTATAGGGCATCAGCTCTGAGTCCACAAACCACCACTTACGGAATTACATGACCTGTGCGTAGACATCTGGTCTCACATACCGCCGGAAACCTAGCAACCACTTCTCAAATCAATTCCAAGCAGTTATGTCGCGCTGCTGTGTAGCGTTCCAAAAGTGGACCAACAAGCTATTAAGTAGTAAGTCTTAACGTTTGCACTAATCAGTGTATGTTGTACATAAGCGGTAAATACACTCCTGGAAATTGAAATAAGAACACCGTGAATTCATTATCCCAGGAAGGGGAAACTTTATTGACACATTCCTGGGGTCAGATACATCACATGATTACACTGACAGAACCACAGGCACATAGACACAGGCAACAGAGCATGCACAATGTCGGCACTAGCACAGTGTATATCCACCTTTCGCAGCAATGCAGGCTGCTATTCTCCCATGGAGACGATCGTAGAGATGCTGGATGTAGTCCTGTGGAACGGCTTGCCATGCCATTTCCACCTGGCGCCTCAGTTGGACCAGCGTTCGTGCTGGACGTGCAGACCGCGTGAGACGACGCTTCATCCAGTCCCAAACATGCTCAATGGGGGACAGATCCGGAGATCTTGCTGGCCAGGGTAGTTGACTTACACCTTCTAGAGCACGTTGGGTGGCACGGGATACATGCGGACGAGCATTGTCCTGTTGGAACAGCAAGTTCCCTTGCCGGTCTAGGAATGGTAGAACGATGGGTTCGATGACGGTTTGGATGTACCGTGCACTATTCAGTGTCCCCTCGACGATCACCAGTGGTGTACGGCTAGTGTAGGAGATCGCTCCCCACACCATGATGCCGGGTGTTGGCCCTGTGTGCCTCGGTCGTATGCAGTCCTGATTGTGGCGCTCACCTGCACGGCGCCAAACACGCATACGACCATCATTGGTACCAAGGCAGAAGCGACTCTCATCGCTGAAGACGACACGTCTCCATTCGTCCCTCCATTCACGCCTGTCGCGACACCACTGCAGGCGGGCTGCACGATGTTGGGGCGTGAGCGGAAGACGGCCTAACGGTGTGCGGGACCGTAGCCCAGCTTCATGGAGACGGTTGCGAATGGTCCTCGCCGATACCTCAGGAGCAACAGTGTCCCTAATTTGCTGGGAAGTGGCGGTGCGGTCCCCTACGGCACTGCGTAGGATCCTACGGTCTTGGCGTGCATCCGTGAGTCGCTGCGGTCCGGTCCCAGGTCGACGGGCACGTGCACCTTCCGCCGACCACTGGCGACAACATCGATGTACTGTGGAGACCTCACGCCCACGTGTTGAGCAATTCGGCGGTACGTCCACCCGGCCTCCCGCATGCCCACTATACGCCCTCGCTCAAAGTCCGTCAACTGCACATACGGTTCACGTCCACGCTGTCGCGGCATGCTACCAGTGTTAAAGACTGCGATGGAGCTCCGTATGCCACGGCAAACTGGCTGACACTGACGGCGGCGGTGCACAGATGCTGCGCAGCTAGCGCCATTCGACGGCCAACACCGCGGTTCCTGGTGTGTCCGCTGTGCCGTGCGTGTGATCATTGCTTGTACAGCCCTCTCGCAGTGTCCGGAGCAAGTATGGTGGGTCTGTCATACCGGTGTCAATGTGTTCTTTTTTCCATTTCCAGGAGTGTAATAGTAATAATGAATATATTATGTTTCATAAGTGCCAGTTTCATCAACAGTGTATTAATTTATGTGTGCGTTTCGCATTTATCGAATGTAAGTAATGTCATACAACAAAACTGAATGACAGCAGCACAGAAAGAATCAATTCTGCAGAACCATACTGGTCAGGAGAAGAGCGAAAAATAAGTGGATACGTTTAACAGATGTGTTGGAGAACGAAAACGTAATAGATAGGGATAATGAAAGCAATAAAGTGTTGACAGTTTGAGAGAAACACTACTTCATTGTTCGACAGAAGGAAGACCCTTGGGATATACCTAGAGAGAGGCTACACCGACGATAACAAGTGATAGGACACAGGTTAATGTGTGGTTTATTCCACATGCGTGTGACTGAAATGGACACACATTTAGTGTTACGCACACGTATAGCCAAGATGCTGGACTTATCGTATCTTGTGTTGTAGTTATGGAGTGGTGATAGCTATTTGATAGGTAGCGGACACCAGTGACTGAAACAGATTAAAGAAACATATTGTGTTGAAAACACGTCGCCTATCGGGCGGCATCCACTCTAGTTAAGCATAGGAGCGACTGAGGTGATCAGACAAGACAATGTTGCCCACACACACATCTCTAGTTGCACGATATCCCACTTCATCCATTATCACGAAATACACAAAATAGAACTACTTTTAACAGCCATACACACAAACTATTCTACAAGACAGTTCAATACAGGATACTTCACTTACTACGAAGCTCAACATTTTCTAAAAAAAAGGAGGCGTCATTTACGTCAGGTTGAGAAATTTACTCCATCTGCTAATACAAATAACGTTCAGAAAGCACAGAGCGAAGTGAATATGTTGTAAAGAGGAACCAATGTTTCTGCTGCAGGAGAAGTTCTGCAGTAACCCTGCACAGCTGTTGTGTCTTCCTAGGCTAAAACTGGCTCATTGGTTACTCCTTACGCTGATACTGGCGGGCGTAAGGAGGTCAGGATTCGCCTTGAACTTCACCAGGATAAGATAAACGGTACAAAGAACTCATGACGGCAAAAGAACGAAAACAAAAACTGAATACTAGCAGTTGTTCTTAGTTTTAAAATGTGTTTTTTTTTCGTTTAGGATCAACTTTATCCTACACCTGTTTGTTTAGTTTTAGGTATAGCGTCATGAAGAGCGATGAAAAACGAAATTAGTCTTTCCAAACTACACAGTGATGTTGACGGAGCAGAGAATTTTTTTTAATGCCACGATTACATGAGTCTGTTGCGCAGACGAAATAATCTTTATTACATAACAAGGTTCACTCCGAAATGTTCCGTGGGGTTATCTTTATCAAATGTCAAAATAAAATGAGCAGTTTGCATGTGCATAATAGCTAGAAACAAAAACTTCATACGAGAAATTAAATATCAACACATTGATGGATGTGTACGTATATAAAGGTCCGACGTACTTAACTGACATCTACAGGTTTAACGACAGGCAGAGCTGAAATGTCCAAGGAATTCGTATATACAAATATCTGTCATGAATTTAACATTTCAGACCTCGGTACAACCTCAAAAACAAATGCCATATGTACAGATGACAAGGCTGCAATTATTATAAGCGTCATAACTTTTACCATGTATGGTACGACTTTGTTTTATCACTGTCTAATATTGATTATGCCCACGTAAATCCTGAGTTGAATTTATAGCCTTTGACATACGTGAATCTTCGGGTTGTTATGGAGTTGATCTGATGATTTTTGTTCATTATGCTTTAGCACTTTATACAGTTCGCAGAGCGTTGCAAATTACTCAGGTTGTTATTGCTAGTCAAGTACAAAAACAGCTGAGTGCCACAACTGCAACACTAAGAAAGAGATAAGAGTTACGCGCGATAGTACAATTTTCAACTATCATCTCGTAAAATTAAGTCACCCGATTGATGTTTTGTTTGTTTGCAGGAACTTGTCTGCAGTCCTGGTACACACTGAAAACCTCACACCACAGTACCGCAGCTGGCAGCTACAAGAACCAAAACAAAATGAAGCAGCACATTGATAAATTGGAACATGGTGCGGTACTTTTTTTTTTGAACTCTGGATCAATTTTCAAGATGTTACACGATATTTTGAACACGGCGAAGATCACTGTATACTGGGTTCCACGACTGCTCACACCCAACTAAAAAGCGCGTAAAGCCCCTTATACACGATCGACTTTCTTGTCTCAGTTGCTACTCAAGACAAGTCAGTCTACTACACGGTCCCGGGGGAGGTTCGAGTCTTCCCTCGGGCATGGGTGTGTGTGTTTGTCCTTAGGATAATTTAGGTTAAGTAGTGTGTAAGCTTAGGGACTGATGACCTTAGCAGTTAAGTCCCATAAGATTTCACACACATTTGAACATTTTTTTTTTTTACTACAGCCCCCCTGGCGTTTTGTTTCCATATTGAGTCTCGTCTGTTTCGAGTGGTTATTTTTGTATTGAGGTCAGCGAAAAAAAATGGTTCAAATGGCTCTGAGCACTATGGGACTCAACATCTTAGGTCATAAGTCCCCTAGAACTTGGAACTACTTAAACCTAACTAACCTAAGGACATCACACACACCCATGCCCGAGGCAGGATTCGAACCTGCGACCGCAGCAGTCCCGCGGTTCCGGACTGCAGCGCCAGAACCGCTAGACCACCGCGGCCGGCGAGGTCAGCGAAAAAGTTCCGTGTGTGAGAGCTGTCTGCTGAGCAGTTTGGCATCTGAACTGCGAAAGTGAGGTTAAGAGGGACCATCCTTTTTACGAAAAAATCAAAATATAGTACAAAAGGTAGGAAAAAGCAGGAATAATAGAGCTTATTAGGGACCAAAGGACAATTCATAGTGGACATTCTTGTCAAAGGTCGCGTGATAAATTCTCCACACTCCTGAGAACGGAAAGAATACTACGAAAAGTGCCATCCAAACATGTCAAGCCGGCCGGTGTGGCCGTGCGATTCTAGGCGCTTCAGTCTGGAACCGCGTGACCGCTACGGTCGCAGGTTCGAATCCTGCTCGGGATGGATGTGTGTGATGTCCTTAGGTTAGGTAGTTTTAAGTAGTTCTAAGTTCTAGGGGACTGATGACCACAGATGTTAAGTCCCATAGTGCTCAGAGCCATTTGAAACATGTCAGCCACACACATTTATTTATTCGAAAATATGTATACTTGCAAACACATTAAACAATATCTAGGACGCAGTAAATAGTGACTTTTTGCTTTATCCTGTGTATCCTGCATTCTTGCTACGTGAAAAAAAACATCGAAAATTACTTTTCTCGTCAAATAATGCTGACTTTTTCACTGTTGAAATAATTTTCATTAAAACATGTTCATCTATTTATGTTTATTTATGCACAGTGTAGGCGTTTTCTCTCTAAACCGTAAATGCTTTCAGATATTTCCTCTATCTTGCAAGAGAACCCTAGAACGGTAAATACCAGGACCTTGTGTAAATTTTTAGTACGTCACGAAAACAAAGCAAACAACACAATACAAATGAAGGAGACATGAGAGCCTAAAAACCATTTCTATAATACGAGTGAGCCCAGCCAGAATAGGTTAACTTTCGATTTTAGCAGACGCTGCCAAAGTCCCTTTTGCCTGCGCATACGCAGTGTGCAGCATGCCGGGAAATTTACAGGTTTAAAGCCGGGGCAGTTGCGGAAATGTTGCAGCAGATGACTTCTTTAGCCACATAATCACCATGGACGAGTAATGGGTGTATCCCCATGTCCCTGCGACAGAGGAGAAAAGCGAGCAGATGAAACATGTACGAGGGCGTTCTGAAAAATAATGCCACCGAATTTTAAACGTCAAATTTTTCGAAGATCTTTAAATAAAACATATTTTGTTAACACTTTGTATCTTTAGCCTTCATGTCTACATATTTATTTTGCAACATAGCCGCCCTGGCAACGATCACATTTCTCCCAACGAGAGTACAGTTCGTTGATACCACCACTGTAGAATGTTTGACTTCATTGACGAAACCAGAACCTCACCTCTGCTTATACCGAATCATCAGTCCACGATGGTGTTCTTTAAGTTCTGGAAACGGATAAAAATCGGGTGGGGCCAAGTCGAAACTGTATGGTGGATGATCGATGACACTAAATCCAAGGTATCGGACTATTGGAGATGTCGCAGCGCTCGTCTGTGGACTGGTACTGTCTTGCTGGAGGAGAGGCTGCTCCATGAGTGGACGAACACTTCTGCGGTTAGAAACTCGATTCCAGTACGCTGTTTCTCTCACACTGACATAGTTACATTACACACTACCTTGCTACACTCTGTAATTGGGAGCCCTCCAGTCACAGAGAGTTGCAAATTGCGTCAGCGAAGCGGGAAAGTCGGCTGGCCGAGTAATATGTATGACATGTAATACCTCAATCGATATTGAGAACAGAATAAAAATTTCGGAGGCATCACTTTTCAGCACTTCCTCGTAGATTCAACATTGCTGAAAAATGTGAAGACCCGACCATGAACGATCGAGGTGATATTTAATTTTTTTTTTGGGGGGGGGGGGGGGGGGGGAGGACTTCCATAGTGTAGCGCTTACAAACTACGCTCTTACGGGGAAAATCGAAATACCCAGACGGGGCTATCAAGACGGAGTGTCGCTGGAAGCTGTTCTAGGAGACGCTTTTGGTTAAAAAGAATGCGTCACTTCACTCTTCACAGCCATTAAATGTTGCCTCAGACTCCGTACTCTGCTGATATGACACCCAGTGACTTCCTGCTTCCTCGCACGAAGAAATCAATGCGTGGCTGACAATTACGGAATGCCGACGAGTTGGTTTTCGAGATGTAACGGCCGGCCAGTGTGGCCGAGAGGTTCTAGGCGCTTCAGTCTAGAACCGCGCGACCGCTACGGTCGCAGGATCGAATCCTGCCTCGGCAAAGAAAGAAGGATCCTTTATTGTATGATTATATGATAGCGGAACAAACACTGGTAGCAGTTACTTCTGTAAAATATCTGGGAGTATGCGTGCGGAACGATTTGAAGTGGAATGATCATATAAAATTAATTGTTGGTAAGGCGGGTACCAGGTTGAGATTCATTGGGAGAGTGCTTAGAAAATGTAGTCCATCAACAAAGGAGGTGGCTTACAAAACACTCGTTCGACCTATACTTGAGTATTGCTCATCAGTGTGGGATCCGTACCAGATCGGTTTGACGGAGGAGATAGAGAAGATCCAAAGAAGAGCGGCGCGTTTCGTCACAGGGTTATTTGGTAACCGTGATAGCGTTACGGAGATGTTTAATAAACTCAAGTGGCAGACTCTGCAAGAGAGGCGCTCTGCATGGCGGTGTAGATTGCTCGCCAGGTTTCGAGAGGGTGCGTTTCTGGATGAGGTATCGAATATATTGCTTCCCCCTACTTATACCTCCCGAGGAGATCACGAATGTAAAATTAGAGAGATTAGAGCGCGCACGGAGACTTTCAGACAGTCGTTCTTCCCCCGAACCATACGCGACTGGAACAGGAAAGGGTGGTAATGACAGTGGCACGTAAAGTGCCCTCCGCCACACACCGTTGGGTGGTTTGCGGAGTATAAATGTAGATGTAGCTGTAGATGGATGTGCGTGATGTCCTTAGGTTAGTTAGGTTTAAGTAGTTCTAAGTTTTAGGGGACTGATGACCTCAGATGTTAAGTCCCATAGTGCTCAGAGCTATTTGAACCATTTTTTTATTTTTTTCGAGATGTAACGTTGCCGGCCGAAGTGGCCGTGCGGTTCTAGGCGCTGCAGTCTGGAACCGCGAGACCGCTACGGTCGCAGGTTCGAATCCTGCCTCGGGCATGGATGTGTGTGATGTCCTTAGGTTAGTTAGGTTTAACTAGTTCTAAGTTCTAGGGGACTAATGACCTCAGCAGTTGAGTCCCATAGTGCTCAGAACCATTTGATGTAACGTTTCCTGAGCGGCCAAAATGTAGACTTGCACAATTAATGTCGCCATCAAGTCATCCATCGCTGGCGAAAAGGTGTCGCATTGAAGGGTGTAGCAGTAACACTGTCATCAAGTTTCTTGATCACAGATTATTTTCGTCATGATAAAAATTTGTGACTACACTCCTCATTAACCGCTACCTATTTAAAGTATTAAAGAGAAAGTCTTCTCCGATGAGATGGTGGGCCTGATCTACATCTTCTTTGCTTAAATAGCATCTTCCGCCTACTACCAAGCTTTTTTCCTGGCTCAATCTCTGTTACATGTTTGTGTCAAACTGATTCGTCAACAGACTACTGGGAGATGGATCATTGTGAATTTTCGTGGTGCTCAGCAAAGGTTCAAATGGCTCTGAGCGCTATGGGACTTAACATCTGAGGTCATCAGTCCCCTAGAACTTAGAACTACTGGAACCCAACTAATCTATTGACATCACACACATCCATGCCCGAGGCAGGATTCGAACCTGCGACCGTAGCAGCAGTGTGGTTCCGGACTGAAGCACCTAGAACCGCTCTGGCACAGCGGCCGGCAAAAAATCTTGCCAATAACGTCCAAGTCGCCAGAGGTACGGGGATGTTTGAGTGGAGACTGTGGGGTGAAGCACAGGGCAGCTCACGGCTGCGGAGAGACGCTGCGGCCATCTGTAAACATTTTATTCCTTTGCTTCAGCCGGGATAGGTGTCCGTCGTCCCGCTCACGTCGAATTCCCTGCGGCTGGGTCACTCTATTTTGCCGAGGGCGCAGTCTCGTTACCCGTGGCCTAGTTGCGACAGCCACCGCGAGGCACACTACCCCGGCAGCGAACTCTTCGATGCACTCGCGTGGCGCTGGCCCGCTCTCCGCCACGGCGAAAGGCGGGTGCTGGTGGGTGGATCTCGTCTGCAGCAGCCGGGATGCGACCGTTTTGCCTCCGGGCAGGAGTCCAGCATGCTGCTGGAAGGCCTAGTCTGGCCCGCTGCTGGCTGGTTCATAGTCCCTTGCGAACTCAAGAGTGTGGAACCGCGGCTCCGCCACAGACCGTCGGAAGCTTCATGTGGCCACCCGTGGAGCCCAACATCAACGTCTAAGAGGGCGGGGACTCTAAAGACACAGGTATTATTTGATTATTTGACTACTCCCTATTTATACTCGGCAGTGCGTGTATGTTTTGCGAATGCACCTCTTCAAGTCACGTATAGACACGCATTAGGTTAGCGTCAGTGCGCTGGTTTCGATGGCGGTTACTCGCAATCTCGCTGAGCAAGTCGTCCCGGCAACTTTTGCGCCCGTGTAGGCCGACACACTTTGCTACTTCACCAACAAGCCCGCGCCTGACTTATGGGTACAGCTGAAATCCACTGCCATAAATTCACACTAAAACTACCTTATGCGGTGACGCTCCTACACCGTATTTAAACCTCCTATTACCTAGAATTGTTTGTTTGACTAGGTGCATTTTGACCGAAAATAATTTACACGGGATTTATTTATTTTAATGAACTGACAAAAAACATACATTATTTAATAGTAAACATGGAAACTATATAGACATGCATTTTAAATGTTGTCTTTGACCTTTACCTTAATCATCCGTATGTTTAAAGCTGTTTAAATCTGAATGTTGTTTACAGACAAGGGAAAAATATCTTCTGCACTTTTATGCATGCTGTTTATTCAAGGAACGTTCGCATAGGGAACACTATTCACGTTCTGTCCCCCTTTGCACTGTCCTGGACGAAAAGGAGGAAGAACAAGAGGAAATTTGCTGAGCTAACTACTGTTTTCTGTACTATAGACGTTTCCAGTTAAAGAAAAAAAATGGTTCAAATGGCTCTGAGCACTATGGAACTCAACTGCTGTGGTCATCAGTCCCCTAGAACATAGAACTACTTAAACCTAACTAACCTAAGGACATCACACACACCCATGCCCGAGGCAGGATTCGAACCTGTAACCGTAGCAGCAGCGCGGATCCGGACTGGAGCGCCTAGAACCGCACGGCCACCGCGGCCGGCCCAGTTCAAGAAGAAATTCTCTTCTTTTGTAGTTGGCTTCTTTCTTCCAGTCAAGACGTAAGTACAGCGAAATTATGAAGTTATTGAGGATACTAATAGACAAAATATTATTAAACAATACCATGAGCCTTGTTCTTGTCATAAAGCTTGTAGTGTGCATCCTAGTTAATTTGTCCATTGCGTCTACATCTGATTTAGTTATAGTCAAGGATTATAATAGGTGTTGGTATTTCACCTTCACTTATTTCCTCTTTGAAACGCACAGTAGCTATCAGTCTCACTTTCTAACAATTTTTAGGAAATACGAGACTACTGTAGTTCATTTCTGCAATACGAAGAGACTCGAAGCTGCAGTTCTTCTTGTTGTTACGACAAATTATGCGTGTAGTTCCCGATAATTTTTTCTTATTGTTCACTTGGTTTCGTCGTAGTTCCTTATGAAGAAATTACCTAGAGAGATATTTTTACCACTCCTGAATAAATCCTCTGTCAATTACAACACTATTCTTTTACTGTAATTTTTTTGTCTAGGCTGGTCTTCGCCATTTCCTGTGTACATCTGCAGATTTGTGACACAGTAATTAGTACTGTCACATGCAGTTTATATCTTGATACCATACTTTCCGAGTTTTGAGGGAATATATTGACAAGGACACCTGTCCCTAAAAGTTATCTGTTTTTCATCAACTATAATATTCCCATGTGGTTAGTATGCATCATGTAATGTTGATCGTTCACTGTGCAAATATATTCCTTATAGGAGCCAATTTATCAGGGCTACGATTCTGCCACCGTTTCTGTGCATCATGGAACCGAATACAGTGTGACATTTCTGTGAAATGGATCCTACCCATAGAGCTATTGAAAATAGGTTAGCCATGCCCTTTGCTCCATAAATTCACTATGGCCTCATTGTGACCATTGTTTACTGCTGCAAGTAAGGCATGGCAAGAAAGAACTCAAAGTCTTCTGAATCAAGATTTCTTTGCTCCAGATTTTAATGTTACCTGCTTCGTTCGTCCGGTTCAAAATTTTCTGTAAATTGCTGGGTTTCATAAATAATTCAGATTCTGGGTGCACAGTATTTACAGTTCTCACACTAAGCAGGCTTGGACCTGGAGCCAACTTGAATATGTCTCGTGCTGGCTGCCTCCCATATAATCTAATAGGACTTTTTCCCAATGTTTCTTTTCCGTTTATGTAACTGAAAGCAGCAAGATTACTATTTTACATACTTACTTATACGTTATTATTATTATTTCTCTTTCCTGTCTCAGACGTTATGTCTGGTTAAAAATGGAAAGTGACGCGGACCTTGGTCAAGCGTGACTTCCTTTTAACTGTTCGGTATATGTTACGTTGCATTTAGGAACTTTCGGGTAATTGAACATGTATCAATAATTACAGATTTCTGTAGTTGTATATATACGTTTGGATGTAGCTGTATTGCGTTGATGTACTGGTGGATATTGTGTGGTATGACTCCTGTAGTTGATAGTATAATTGGTATAATGTCAACTTTATCCTGATGCCGCATGTCTTTGACTTCCTCGGCCAGTTGGATGCATTTTTCAATTTTTTCTCCTGTTTTCTTCTGTACATTTGTTGTATAGGGTATGGATATTTCGATTAGTTGTGTTAATTTCTTCTTTTTATTGGTGAGTATGATGTCAGGTTTGTTATGTGTTGTTGTTTTATCTGTTATAATGGTTCTGTTCCAGTATAATTTGTATTCATCATTCTCCAGTACATTTTGTGGTGCATACTTGTATGTGGGAACGTGTTGTTTTATTAGTTTATGTTGTATGGCAAGTTGTTGATGTATTATTTTTGCTACATTGTCATGTCTTCTGCGGTATTCTGTATTTGCTAGTATTGTACATCCGCTTGTGATGTGATCTACTATTTCTATTTGTTGTTTGCAATGTCTGCATTTATCTGTTGTGGTATTGGGATCTTTAATGATATGCTTGCTGTAATATCTGGTGTTTATTGTTTGATCCTGTATTGCAATCATGAATCCTTCCGTCTCACTGTATATACTGCCTTTTCCTAGCCATGTGTTGGATGCGTCTTGATCGATGTGTGGCTGTGTTAGATGATACGGGTGCTTGCCATGTAGTGTTTTCTTTTTCCAATTTACTTTCTTCGTATCTGTTGATGTTATGTGATCTAAAGGGTTGTAGAAGTGATTATGAAATTGCAGTGGTGTAGCCGATGTATTTATATGAGTGATTGCTTTGTGTATTTTGCTAGTTTCTGCTCGTTCTATAAAGAATTTTCTTAAATTGTCTACCTGTCCATAATGTAGGTTTTTTATGTCGATAAATCCCCTTCCTCCTTCCTTTCTGCTTAATGTGAATCTTTCTGTTATTATTATTATTATTATTATTATTATTATTATTATTACTGTTGTTGTAAATAAATGGTAGATGAAATATACTTGAAAACATTCTGATTTGAGATGTCACCAATTTGTGGAACAATAGTTTCCGAATCTCCAGTATCATCATCAGCATCTTAGCTGATTCACTGTCTTCATAAATAATAGCATCAACCGGTATCTCGCCAATTGATGATATTTTACTTAATTACTCTTCTTCATTCAAAATTGCTTGCATTTAGAAACTGCCCAAACATTTTCTATTCACAATGTAATTCTACAACACACTGAGGCAAGACACTACAAACAGCTGAGGCAATACACAGCTACAGCTGGGGCAAGAAACCCAAACGGTGGGTAAAATAATAAGTGGGAAATTCAAGACATGAAATATAAAAAAAACATTGTATATGGGTCTATTGATCCCAGTGCCACTCAGTACAAAAACCGTGAATAAGTTTCAAAGTGTCGTAAATATAAAACTCAACAAAACATCAGTCGACACAATTGTTTCAGAGGAAGACAGTCATATACCTTGAAACTTTGCCCACAACACGCCAAACAAAATCACCACCAACTTAATGCACCAACCTTTTTTTTCACTCTGTTTAACGAAACTATTGGACGTTAAAAACCGAATTACAATTTCAAATAATTGCGAGTGCAGAAAAGCCCGCTGCAGATATAGGCTCAAGGTGCGATGTGTCGCTATTACCTTGGCTGACACAGGATAGCGCCAGGCGGCCGTAGACCAGTGGAACAGAAACTCTTCTGATAAGGACAGGTAGCCACGAGCCCTTTCTAGGAACGTTTTTTCTTTTTCACGGTTTTGCTATTACTGGCGGGCTAGAAAATGAAGTAAATTATCTCCAACAGATTGATATTGTTAGTAGCCAGACGAGGCGTGGTTTCGTATATTACGGAAAAATAGGGTTCAGCAACACAGATTTTCTTTTGCGCTATGAGACACCTACTATGAACAGATCGTGCAGCAGAGCAGCTCAAGCAAGAAATTCTGCGAAAACTTCTGCATCGTACAGTGTCGGTTGTTTGTGAAGACGTCCGATATGTGATTTTATTCCAGTGATTAAAAACTCAAGTCGAATGCACGCATCTGGTAGTCGAGGCAGCTGGTTAGTGACAATTCGATCAAACAAGGAAATGAATGTATTGAAAAGGCAGTAATCTACTCCATGGAGTCAAGGAGGCAGATTTCTTATCCACTGCGGCGCATCTGTGTTACAACAAAATCATTACCAAATCGGATGTGCATTTTCTTGGTGTGATGGTAGATTTGTATGCGTATGGCCTGAGTTCGATTCCTCCTTCACCGAATGGTTTTTAGTAGGCACCAACGAAACCTATTCATCTATAGACACGCAAAGTGAACAACGTAAGACTGCACCGTAGACTAGAGGATAGGATGGGTCACCACGGAGATAATGTCATAAGACACTAATTCCGCTATTTATTTTACCTTGAGATGTTGAGTACGTATATTGGTTCTGGACTGATTCGAAATCGGGTCTGCCTTTTCGCAGAATTTTAGCCCTTGTGACGATACAGTTCCATTAATTCTTTGTCTGCTAAAGGCTCTAAACCCCTCAATGTCTCCACGTAAGAAGTGTTTCTAGGTGAGAATGCTGTTCAGCACAAAACTTTTCATTTTGTCTTTTCAAGCCCTAGTATGTGCACACCTAACTGCTGGTAGAAAATAATTTTCATTTTCAACGTTTCTTCATTCGTTGTCAGCAATAACGATATGAACTGTTTCGACTCCCAGAAAAACACAGAACTTTTCATCACATCGGTTCTTTCGAGTTCATACATGCCACTCCCAGCTACTGGTGAAGTAGAACACCATAGTAACCATCTCTTCGTGTGTAGTCAATTACCATATGTGTGGATTCGATTCCGATTCAGCACTGTTATTTATAGTTCACACATGCGCAAACCTCACTATTGTCGAAAGCTACTTGTATTTAATGTTCATTCGTGATTAGAAAACAACGGCGCTATATTCCGGGTTTCAAATCACGGGAGAGCAGAAAGTACTGACATCTGATTGTACTTCCGGGTTCGAATCCAGTTCCATCACAAAAGTTCATCACGTTATTTCTAGGTTGTTACTTGCGAATGAAACTACATTTAACACCTTTCATCGCTAGTTAACAGGGACTATAGTTGCCAGACAGAGTATTAGTTCAGTAGAGAAAGATTTTCCGCATGTAATTTCAAGTACAGATACACTAACTGATGTTTTGTTGTGGTATTCAGTCCGAAGATTGGTTTGATGCGGCTCTCCATGCTACTCTATCGTGTGCGAGCTTCCTCATCTCCGAATAACTACTGCAACTTACATCCTTCTGGATATGCTTACTGTATTCATCTCTTGGTCTCCCTCTAAGATATTTACCCCCCCAACATTTCCCTCCCATATTAAATTGGTTAAACATTGGTGTCTTAGAATGTTTCCTGTCAGCCGACCCCTTCTTTTGGTCAAGTTGTCCACAAATTTCTTGTCTCCCCAATTCTATTCAGTACTGCCCTATTAGTTACGTGATCTACCCATGCAATCTTCAATAATCTTCTGTAGCGCAACATTTCAAAAGCTTCTATTCGCGTCTTGCCTAAACTGTTTATCGTCCACGTTTCAATTCCATAAATGGCTACACTCCATACAAGTACTTTCAGAAAAGACTTTGAAACACTTAAATCTATATTCGATGTTAACAAATTTCTCTTCTTCAGAAATGCTTTTTTGCCGTTACCAGTCAACGTTTTTTATCCTCTCTACTTCAGCCACCATCAGTTATTTTGCTATCCAAATAGCAAAACTCATCTACCACTTTAAGTGTCTCGCTTCCTAAACTAATTCCCACAGCATCACCTGCATTAACTCTACTACATTCCATTATTCTTGTTTTGCTTTTGTTGATGTTCATCTTATATCCTCCATTCAAGACAATGTCCATTCCGTTCAACTGCTCTTCCAATTCCTTTGCTGTCTGTGATAAAACGACAATGCCATCGGCAAACCTCAAAGTTTTATTTCTTTTCCCTGAACTTTAATTCCTACTCCAATTTTTTCTTTGGTTTCCTTTATTGCTTGTTCAATGTACAGACTGAATAATATCGGGGATAGGCCTGTCTCACACCCTTCTTAACCACTGTTTCTTTTTCATGCCCCTCGATTCTTATAAGTGCCGTCTTGTTTCTGCACAAGTTGTAAATAGCCTTTCGCTCCCACTATTTTGCCCCTGCCACCTTCAGAATTTCATAGAGCGTATTCCAGTCAACATTGTCAAAAACCTTCTTCAGCTATACAAATGCCACAAACGTGTGTTTGATTTTCCTTAACTTATCTTCTAAGATAAGTCGTAGAGTCAGTATTGCCTCGTGTGTTCCTACATTTCTCCGGAATCCAAACTGATCTTCCCAGAGGTCGGCTTTTACCAGTTTTTCGATTCTTCTGTAAGGGATTCGTGTTAGTATTTTGCAACCATGACTTGTTAATCTGAGAGTTTGGAAACTTTTACATCTGTCAGTAACTGTTTTCTTTGGAATTGGAATTATTACATTCTTCTTGAAGTCTCATACATGTTGCTCACCAGACGGAAGAGTTTTGTCATTGCTGGCTCTCCCAAGGCTGTCAGTAGCTCTGACGGGGTATCCTCTACTCCCGGGACCTTGTTTTGACTTAGATCTTTCAGAGCTTCGTCAAATTCTTCTTGTTGTAATATATCTCCCATCTCATCTTCATCTACGTCCTCTTCCTTTCCTAAAATATGGGCTTCAAGAACATCTCCCTTTTATAGACCATCTATACAGGGTGTTACAAAAAGGTACGGCCAAACTTTCAGGAAACATTCCTCACACACATAAAGAAAAGATGTTATGTGGACATGTGTCCGGAAACGCTTAGTTTCCATGTTAGAGCTCATTTTAGTTTCGTCAGTATGTACTGTACTTCCTCGATTCACCGCCAGTTGGCCCAATTGAAGGAAGGTAATGTTGACTTCACGTCATCAACATAGATTTTCTGTGAACGTTGATGTCTTGATTGGGCCCCATGTTCTTCCACCTACGCTCAATGGAGCACGTTATCATGATTTCATACGGGATACTCTACCTGTGCTGCTAGAACATGTGCTTTTACAAGTACGACACAACATGTGGTTCATGCACGCTGGAGCTCCTGCACATTTCAGTCGAAGTGTTCGTACGCTTCTCAACAACAGATTCGGTGACCGGCGGACCAATTCCATGGCCTCCACGCTCTCCTGACCTCAACCCTCTTGACTTTCATTTATGGGCGCATTTGAAAGCTCTTGTCTACGCAACCCCGGTACCAAACGTAGAGACTCTTCGTGCTCGCATTGTGGACGGCTGTGATACAATACGCCATTCTCCAGGGCTGCATCAGCGCATCAGGGATTCCATGCGACCGAGGGTGGATGCATGTATCCTCGCTAACGGAGGACATTTTGAAAATTTCCTGTAACAAAGTGTTTGAAGTCACGCTGGTACGTTCTGTTGCTGTGTGTTTCCATTCCGTGATTAATGTGATTTGAAGAGAAGTATTAAAATGAGCTTTAACATGGAAAGTAAGCGTTTCCGGATACATGTCCACATAACATATTTTCTTTCTTTGTGTGTGAGGAATGTTTCCTGAAAGTTTGGCCGTACCTTTTTGTAACACCCTGTATACTCCTTCCACCTTTCAGTTTTCCCTTCTTTGCTTAGGACTGGTTTTTCATCTGAGCTCTTGATATGCATACAGCTGCTTTTCTTTTCTCCAAAGGCCTCTTTAATTTTCCTGTAGGTAGCATCTTTACGTTTGTCCATTAGTCATTCCTGCTTAGCCATTTTGCACTTCTTATCAATCACATTCTTTAAATGTTTGTATTCCCTTTCGCCTGCTTCAGTTGCTGAATTTTTATATTTCCTCCTTTCATCAATTAAATGTCATATCTCTAGTGTTATCCAAGGATTTCTACTAAGCCTTGTCTTTTTACCTATTTGATCCTCTGCTGCCTTCACTATTTTATCTCTTAAATCTACCCATTCGTCTTCTACTGTATTCCTTTCACCTGTTCTAGTGAACCGTTGCCTAATGCTCTCTCTGAAACTCTCGGCAACTTCTGGTTCTTTCAACTTATCTAGGTCTCATCTCCTTAATTTCCTACCCTTTTCCAATTTCTTCAGTTTTAACCTACAGTTCATAACCAGTAAATTGTGGTCGAAGTCCACAGTTGCCCCTGGAAATGCGTTACAATTTAAAATCTGGTTCCTAAATCTCTGTCTTACCATTGTGTAATAGTATGAAACCTTCCGGTGTATCCAGGTCTGTTCCAAGTATACAACCTTCTTTCATACTTCTTAAACCAGCTGTTAATTACGAATAAATTATGTTCTGTGCAACACGCTACCAGGCGGCTTCATCTTTCATTCGTTTGCCCCAGTTCATATTCACCTACTATTTTTCCTTCTCTTCCTTTTCCTACTATCGGGTTCCAGTCCCCAATCACTACTAAATTTTCGTCTCCCTTAACTATCTGAATAATTTTTTTTTATCTCGACATATATTTCTTCAATCTCTTCATCATCTGCGGAGCTAGTTGGCATATAAACTTGTACTACTGTGGTGGGTGTGGGCTTCGTGTACATCTTGTGTACGATAATGCGCTCACTATGGTGTTCATAGTAGCTTACCCGCATTCCTATTTTCTTATTCGTTATTAATTCTACACCTGCGTTACCCCTATTTGATTTGTGTTTATAACGCTGTATTTACCTGACCAGAAGTCCTGTTTCTCATGCCACCCAATTACACTAATTCCTACTATATCTAACTTCAGCCGATCCATTTCCATTTTTAAATTTTCTAATCTACCTGCCCCATTAAGAGACCTAACATTCTACGCCCCAATCCGTAGAATGTCAGTTTTGTTTCTCGTGATGACAACATCCTCTTGAGTAGTCTCCGCCCGGAGAGCCAAATGGACGACTATTTTACTTCCGAAATATTTTACCCAAGAGGACGCCATTATCATTTAACCATACAGTAGAGATGCATGCCCTCGGGAAAAATTACGGCTGTAGTTTCCCATTGCTTTCAGTCATTCGAAGGACCAGCACAACAAGCCCGGTTTGGTTGATGTTCCGAGGCAATATTAGTCAATCATCCAGACTGTTGCCCTTGTAACTACTGAAAAGGCTGCTGCCTCTCTTCAGAAACCACACGTTTGTCTGCTCTCTCAACACATACCCTTCCGTTGTGGTTGCACCTATGGTACGGCTATCTGCATCGCTAAGGTACGCAAGCCACCCCATAGTCAAAGTTCATGTTTCATGACAGTTTGGGGGGAGGGGGGACGGTAATAACTGATATTAGTTAAAAATGAGGTATATCTTTTCTCTTTATGCCTAGTGAGGAATGAAGATCAGTCCTGTGTTCGAGTCTCCGTCAGGTATAAAGGCTTTGGTTAGTCTGCATTGCCTATAGATATTGGATTTGAATCCGTATCCAGAATAAAACAGTTGTCGTGTCTTCTGAAGCCCAGCATGTGCCGAACTAGCTACTCGTGATTTTTAATGTCACTGTGTGTTGGATAACAAGGGTGGTTGGTGTCTTTTGAACTGCACATAGACTCAAGTGCCATCATGAGTACAGTGAAATTATTTTTATATGATGGCAACAAACACAACTCTGGCTGTAGAAAATTTATTAAAACCGCGACCGGTTTCACACCAGTTTATGCGTATCCTCAGGTCATCTAAACACGGATCAGAAAGGAAGTATTTAACACAGGCTTAGTGAATATTGTTAAATGGAGTAGAATAGACCCGCACGTTAGGTGCTTCCATAATTGTGTCTACAACATTATTTAACGCTTTCTTGAAGCCTCTTCCTGTCCTTCACGTCACTGATAAAATTTAAACCCACTAGAAGCGTTTCTCAAACAGATAAAACTGCGTGTCCCTAAAACAAAATAAAACGAGTATTTGATGCCGAGAGAGTAAAATAAGCCCTTCAGAGCGTGCGAATTTGTATATAAGCACCAATAAAAACGTATCACTGAATCAGCTGGAGGCGATGTGGGCTCTGCCATAGGGAACACTATCTAGAGCCCTATGCTAGCAGCCACGAGGAAAATTGCATTGGCCGTTGTATCCGAAAACCATTTTCCATTTTCACTCCTTCAATTTTTAGATTTATGTTAAAGATTAAAGGTAACTCGCTTGAATATGATATTTATAGAAAGCCAAAGACTTCTGATACAGTTATACGAGGTGCGACAATAAAGTAATGAGACTGACGTGAAAAAAATGTTACTTACCGTTTTAGTCAAGTTTAGTGTTGTCTCCTTCAAAGTAGTTCTCTTCTGATTGCACACACTTTTTCCAGCGCTTCTGTCATTGATGGTAACATTTCTGGAACTCATCTTCTGTAATATCCTCTAAGACCCTCGTCACAGCTTTTTGGACATCTTGTGTTGTTTGAAAATGGTGTCCCTTGACCGCCGTTTTGACTCTTGGAAATAGAAAAAAGTCGCACGGAGCGATATCTGGTGAATAAGGTGGCTGTGGTAGTACTGAAATTTGTTTTGAGGTTAAAAATTGCTGTACTGACAGAGCAAAATGGGATGGCGCACTATCGTGATGCAGAATCCAATTATCAGCAATGTTGGCATGGACACAAAGAACTCTTTTACGAAGTTTTTCTAAAATTTCTTTGTAGCAATATTAGTTAACTGTATGTCCAAGAGGTCAAAGAAGCACACACGCATGCATTTCACTTTTGACTTTGACATGCGAGCTTTTTTCGGTCTTGGTGATCCCTTTGAGCACCATTGCGAACTTTGGCATTTTGTCTACTGCATCTCTTATCAGCAATGTGACGCCAAGTATATAGGCCCAACTGGCAGAAATATTTCAACTCGGTTAAAAGAGCATCCCAATTGTGCAAACAGTGGATCAGCACTAAGTGGGCATTTGAGCGACACGCGACATCAGATCACACATTACTGCAGTATTAAGGTTATTATTGGAACATTAGCACAGTTTTTTTACATCGCAAAGAAACCTATTAAAACGGAGATGTGGAAAGAAATACATAGAGTAACACTAGATTGGGGTATGTTGTGTCTGGCAATGATACTAGTAACGAACACAACGACTTCAAACAAGCTTACACCTATTGCTAGATATATCTCTACTTGACGACAGATTGTCTGGAATCTCAAATAACGAAGTGCTGTGACCTCTTAGCAAAATTTTAAAAAAATGAGTGAAGATTATTGTACCCCACAATAGTATTTCTGGCTTAATATAAAATACAAACAGAGTTTCCAAAAGATATTGATACATTTTATAAAAATGTAACATGTATGTATGCATGTATGTCCTCCTAAACCACTGGACCGATTTCAGGCAAACTGTGTAGGTAAGAACCACCTAGCTATAGGGGTGGGAGTGGGGGGGTGAGAAGGAGGTGTAGCCCATGACATGCGAATATTCAGATTTAATTTGTCAAGTATTTGTGAATGAGAGCAATTAGTAACTTGCAACAAACTTTACGTATACTTTCAAGTCTTTACGAAACTTTTTCTCGCTGACAATCTCCACAAAAGATGGAAGGAAGGAAGTCTACCGCTTAAGACATTTCCGCTGTTCATACAGTAAAACTGCTTCATCAGACATGCTATTTTAATTTATTACTTCTTTACTACTAATTTTATTCGCGACACATTTTGCAAACAGTATTCACACATACTACTGAATGTATCTGCAAAATTACATAGTTGTACGACACATAGTTAAGGAGATATGACGTCATAAACACTGTAATGCGTGAACAACTGATGCATCATGCATAGCGTTTAAATCTATTACCTATTTGTTACTAATTTTGATGGCAACACATTTCGCAGACAGTATCCACATGTTCCACTGAAAGTATCTATAAAGTTATATTATTGTAAGACTCACAAATCAGGAGATATGATGTCATAAAATCTCCTAGAACGTAGCGCAATGCTATCCCAGTAAAATACCCAGCAGACCTCTGAAGTTTGGACTGTAGGAGAGAGATACTGGCTCTGTGAGGCACGTCTGTTGGTAAAGGCCGAAGTCCGAGTCCCGTGTATGTCCACAATATTTATCTGCTAGCGAGGTTCACTCAATATTTGTTTCTTCTAACTGACACCCTCAGTGACGCGTACATTGGACTGCAGCCTTAAACTAAAATGTGAATAAAGGAACTCGTGTTTTTTGACGGTTCGCCCCATTTCTCTTACGTTCCAGTTGTTGGGGTCGCACACTAACTCGTCTGAGAATTATGGAGTGAGACCATATGGGAGAGCCTCCACTCCGAGGGAGCAGAGCGGAAACGAAGAATCACATTGCCTTCAGGCGGGCTCCCAGCTACCCAATACCCTTAAAATAAAATGTCATTAAAGTAGGCATATCACCGGGGGACAAATCACGAATAGAATGCAAAAGATGGTACGTGACAGAGGGATTGGGACAACGAACACACTTGCCGTCGCAGGTACAAATTGTTCAGAGACATAGAGAAAGGAAGGAACTGCAGTATATAAACCCTGGTGGAGGCATGGTCTATTTCATAACGCGACGTGGGCCTTACCTTGTATATCTGCATAAAATCGGCGAAAGTCAATCGGACAGATGCCTGTATGTAGAGAACGAAACACCTGATCATATTGTATTACAGTGTTGTCTAAACAATGATATCAGGGGCCATATCACTACAGACATGGATCTCCAATATGCATTAATAAGCCCTGATTTAAGGGCAACTGTAAATAATATTGCTAACTCAAATATCTCAAATAGTTCAAATGGCTCTGAGCACTATGGGACTTAACATCTGAGGTCATCAGTCCCCTAGAACTTAGAACTACTTAAACCTAAGTACATCACACACATCCATGCCCGAGGCAGGATTCGAACCTGTGACCGTAGCGGTCGCGCGGTTCCAGACTGCAACGCCTAGAACCGCTCGGCCACACCGGCCGGCCCAAATATCTCACATCGAACTTCTAAGGTTCAGGGTACAAAGAAATGTAAACGTATGAAGAGTCAAGCACGCCAACATTTTCAGATATCAGTAAGAATAATTATTAACGTCTAAATACATGAGTATTAAAGGGGTCCTGCTATGAAAATAAATGGCACCCTAGACAATTACAGCTGGCTGTCGGACTGTATGGTGGGCGACGGTCAGGTTGATATCACACCGCCGTCTGCGGTGTCTCCAGACACGTCTCCAGCCTGAGATGTCATTGACTATAGCGAAATTGTCTTCACTGATGAGTTCCGCTTCGAACTGAGACCCCATGAGAAGCGAAGACGTTTCTAGAGATGCACCAGATAGAAGTTGGTTACTAATGGCTCTGAGCACTATGAGACTTAACTTCTGAGGTCATCAGTCCCCTAGAACTTGGAACTACTTGAACCTAACTAACCTAAGGACATTACACACATCCATGCCCGAGGCAGGATTCGATCTTGCGACCGTAGCGGACACGCGATTCAGACTGTAGCGCCTAGAACCGCTCGGCCACCCCGACCGACAGTTACTAATCTAAATGTCGCCTACCATATGGCCCGACAACCAGGAGTGATGTTCTGGGGTGCCATATCATTTCATAGCAAGAGCCCTTTACGTCGACGATATTCTAACCCCCGTTTTGTTGCCCTTCATAGCAAGCCATCCTGAACTTACATTTCAGCAAGATAATGCCAACCCAGTCGGACACGGTGGGAGTGTCTACTTTGGCTAATAAGGTCACCGGATCTCTACCCAATTGAGAACGTTTGGAGCATTATGTTCAGGGACCTCCAACTAGCTCGGTATTTAGACGATAAAGCGCCAATTTAAATAGAATCTGGCACGATATCCCTCAGGAAGACATCCAACAACTCTGTCAATTAATGGCAAGCTGAATAACTGCTTGCATAAGGGCCAGAGGTGGACCAATACGTTATTGACTTACTCATTTTGTGACGCTCTTTCTCTTGAATAAATCAACCTATTATTCTGAAATTGTAGTCATTTGTTTGTCTATACATATACGTCACATTACCGATTTCTGTCTCATGGGCATAAAAACTTTGCGGTGCGTCTTTTTTCCCTTGTTTTAGCGTGTATGTTGAACACATACAGTAAACAATGTTTTTTGTATCTTGTATTATGGTTCGTAATTGGAACAGATGTAGTATTTATATTGTTGTAGTGTGGACAGGCTCTGCTGGTATGTAATAAGTTGTATGTACTTCATGCATTTTGCCTTATAACTAAACATCTGGCAACTCACACGAGATGTAGCGCCTTGAGTTCTACCAATTACCACAAAATGGTTCAAATTGCTCTGAGCACTATGGGACTCAACTGCTGAGGTCATTAGTCCCCTAGAACTTAGAACTAGTTAAACCTAACTAACCTAAGGACATCACAAACATCCATGCCCGAGGCAGGATTCGAACCTGCGACCGTAGCGGTCTTGCGGTTCCAGACTGCAGCGCCTTTAACCGCACGGCCAAATTACCACAAAAGTGTAGGGCTTTATGTACCAATAGAATTTGTTAACAGACATAGTGGGTGCTGTGACTCGAGTTTTGTCGAGACTGGCATAGATCCAATGTACAATAGAGTTGAAGTTAGAATTAATTTTGAGAACTGTGATGGCACATACAGGGTGTTAAGGGTATAAGTGCAAATATTTCTATTGATTACTGAGGATAGTGCACTGAGCATTAGATCTTTATTTACTTAATTGGAAGACTAATAACTATAACTGTTACGAGTAGCAGGTTTTAAGGTTGGCTAGTATTTCCAAGCACACGTGGCGCAACCAAGCCATTAATGATTATTTTCCCCTGGGCACCAGGTCAGATATTGATTTGTGGACGTATGAACGCAAAATAGAATGTCTGTACTAACAAGCCTCGTCCACTTCACGGCGCGGTTATGACTGTGCAGAAAACATCAGGTAATAAATTACGTTATGTGTTTGTGGGAAGACTGTTAGACGTAGAGAAAAAATAATTAGCATACTTAAAAAAAAGAACTGGAACCCCTTCATGCTGCATTAACATGGTGACCAACACAAAAAATCCCACTGTCACCTCTGCCGTTTGGTTAGTATTCAAACCTAGAAGTCACTGGATTGGTGTCTGTGATGTTGTCTGTATGTCTGGGTGCGATCACTCACTAATGTGCTACAATTTGGGAGACTGTGATATAAGCGTTAGAAGAGTGACGGTTTTTAAGGGCGGTGGGAAGAAAGCGCCACGGCAAGCAGTGCGGGAAGAAAATTTCTGCCCAGTCTGGGCGGGAAGTACGGCTGTTGGCGGATTTGTGACAGCAGCGATAGTTCATGCATGGGTACGGGAAAAGTTAGTTGACAAGTATTACCGTTGTAGCTAGTGTCTGATGTCTCCTGTGCCACCTGCAATGTCGGCATACCAGTAACATGCCAAATTGTCATCTAAGTGGTCAGTTGGTCATAAAGTGGCCGCTCGTTGTGTAGACTAGTGTGGGGTCCGTTTATGTTCTGTGTTTTCGGCTTCCCTGTTTGTATCGTTTGGTAGGCTGCATGGGCGCAGCTGACAGTGCGAGTCAGTTTTTCTGTGGTACAGGGGTTCGATGAAGTTTCACTATTTGCGTGCCTAATTTAAGCCCTCCGTAGGTGGCTAGTTTCCCCTAAGAGAAAGTGTTTGTGTGCAGTTGTGCTTCCACCTTTGGTTGTGAAGTAGTTTCCAGATTCAGGATGACGAAGTTGTTCGAGTGTCTAGAGTTTCGGCACAGTCGTGTGACGAATTTTTTGAACACCTGTTCGAAAGTCGGAATTTATTATGGAATTCCGCGGGTCGTGTGTATCTTGGACCATTGATTATGATTCGTAGCACCTCGTTTTTTTATGATATGCATCGGCGCAGGCGTGTTGGGGTTACGTAGCCCCAGACTGAAGCTGCGTACGTCATCAGTGGTCTATAAGTGTCAAGTACATGGACATTGACACCCTCCTATTCAGTGTGCTTTGTCTGTTAAGTGTAGGGTACACCTGTCTGAGCCTCGTGTATGCTTTGTTAGCAACGTACTGCATGTGGTCCTCCAGTGTTTCCGGTCTAGTCAGAATCTTAGATATCTGACTTTCACACCGAAACGTACTGGGCGTGCGTGTAGTGTGATTTATCTACCGTGTTTATGTTTGTACAGTTGTTTACTTCTACGCGTGAACAGAACTGCCTTACTTATCGATGTTTACCTTGACACGTCATTCGCCCAACTAAGCCTCGAGAGTTCTGAGTGTTGTCTGTAGTTGTGAGCTGATGTTTGATGGTTTCCAGTCTTGCACCAAGATAGCAGTGTCGCCTGCGTAGACGGCAACCATCGTGTTGTGTATTGCTAGGATATCATTAAAGTAGAGGTTAAACAAGAGTGGCCCCAGTATGCTGGCCTGGAATATTCGGCAACATACAATGCCGTGTTGATTGTTCACCCTGAATGTGAGTGTTAAAATTTCTGTTTGTGAGGTATATGAGACATACGAGTTCTTCCTTGGGGAACCCAACACCGTTGAGTCTGTGAATGAGGCCGTTGTGTCATAGACGATCGAAGGCTTTTTCCATGTCTAGAAACACAATACCCGTTACTTTGCTTGTGCTATATCTGTCTGTTACGTGTTCAGCTCCGCGGAATAGGCAAGTCAGTCAGGCCCTTGTAGAGTGGAAGTGTAGTGTCGCTCGCTGGTGAAGTGTCGAGCTAGGTTTCAAACTCTGTCATGTGGCATCCAGGTCAGTAAGTTTCTGATCCCACTATGTGTTTCGATGTGTTTGTATCTTCTCCCGTTTAATTTCGTGGAACCTGTTAACATTATTTTATACAACATATGTCTGGTGCACTGCCAGTAGGTCCTGAGACGCTTTCTTATATAGATAAGGCCCAGGATTTCCTCGGGCCGGGTGCGTTGGTGTTGTCGTGGTGTGAGACTTGAAATGGCGTCAGGGATATGACTGCCAAGAATCTACTTGAACAGAGCACAATTTACGCGTTTGTAGTTTAATGTCCGGGGTTGTTCTGTGTCCTGCAGTAATTCTTCCGTGTACAGTTTAAGTGGTATTCGGTCTAAAGCTAGATCGTTTTCAACTTCAAGGTTGAGAGTTCTTGTAGTGCCCTTGACGAGGGCTATGTCTAACGCATCTGGTCTCTGACGCCTGTGGTTTGGCGTGAGCATGGGTACGTCCTGCCCTAATATAAAGTACTTTCACCCTATTGAATGTTCGTATAGTTTTTATCGTTAGAGTTTCGCATTCGTGAGTTTCAGTCGTGGTGGTTAGCGTTGAGATCTCCGGCGGCGATGACTCGCGGTGTCATGTTGAGTATGGTTCTGATATCAAGTGTTATGATGTTATTTGGCGGATTGTATAATATCAGTGCGGTGTAGGCTCAGTTGAACTTGACCCCGATGGCCGTGGCCTCTAATCTTTAGATAACAGGGAGCTCGGTGTTTGTATGGTCTATGCGTATGTGTATGGTGACTCCTTTCCCGCCTACTGCCCTGCCGCCGGGTCGATGGGTACGATAGACGCAATAAACTGACTGTGAGATGCGAAGCTGTTTGTGCGATTTCAGAAGTGTCTCGTTCACGAGAACGATCCGGATGCCCTTCCGCTCCATGAACACGACTAGTTCAGTCCTCTCGTGTTAGATCTCGTTCTCATTCCAGAACAGAACGTGTGTCTCTGCTATGTTGTTTGTGACAGGTTGGTGGGTGAGGTGTATTATCCATTGATAGGTGTTATCAATGTTTTCAGAAGTGTTCTTCCTGGCCGGGTTTGGCCGCGAGCAGCTGTGTGGCGATGGTAGTGATCTTGGTGAGAATCACTTCCAGCGGAGGTTGGGGATAGTGTTGCCACAAGTCCCCCAAGAAGTGGTGCGTGGATTGTGTCGGCCACAGGGTCGCTATGTGCGTGCTTCCCGGTCGTTGGTCTGTGTTGGTGTTGCGGATAGACAGGCTTGCTTGTTGGTTGTATTAGATGCGTTTGTGGGCGCCTTTGTGGTAGCTGTGGTGACGGGGTCAGTTATATGGGTTCTAGTTTCACCATCCGAACTGTGTTGCTGCGTTTGATTTAGAAGTTCACAAATTCTCTTCTCAGGCTTCCTGCCCTATCTCCGCCGCTACCATTAAAGAAGCGAAACCTGTAGCAACGGAAAAACAAGGGTGCATGTTTACTGGAGCACGGTGGTTAAAGCAGGCCAAGTTTGGTTTCTGATAGCCTGGCTAGCTTCACAGCTGCTGCACCTGACTGACACCTCTATCAATCCAACGTGACTAGCCATGTGTGATTTCGAATGACTTTTCATTGCAGCTCATTTATCATAACGGTGGGAGCAGCAAAATTAACAAAATATTTAAAGGAGGCTGAGGAGAAATTGAGAATTGGGGAATATATACCAGTAATGAAACAGAGCAAAAGTCCAGCAAGGGAACAGTTGTCGTGTGTTTGTGAGGCAGCTTCAGATAAATTGGTAAGTGCCTCGCATTGCTAATTGTGTAAAACGTTACTAATCACTCATTTGGGAACCTCGAGTATTGACGACATAATTGTAAATTTTGTCAGCAGTTTCCTTACTCTATAAATATCTTGAAAGAGTGGCTGACAAGTGGTGGAAATGCGTACTAATTACTTGAGGGCCTTTAGGGTAAACATTGATTGAAATAGGAAAAAATATGGCGCAGTGGATCTTAAAAACCACATTCTGGTTGTATGCAACGTAGTGCAAAGGAAACTTAGTATAAGGCAAAAACCTTCTTCTCTCGGACATGTACTTTTTAGATTAACGTAATTTGAAAAACGAACTTTGTATTTAGTGAAATGCATTTGGGGTATTTAGAATGACTACTTGGCCCTTTAGAACGATTTCAGCGAACTCACAAAACACATCCTGGAAAAATTAATTAAAATTGGTAAAACTGGGACCATATTTGGCTGGAACACAATAAGGTTACAGAATCTAGACTTCCAAACCTTGAATATGAAAAGAAAAAGCCGCGCGGAATTAGCCGAGCGATCTAGGGCGCTGCAGTCATGGACTGCGCGGCTGATCCCGGCGGAGGTTCGAGTCCTCCCTCGGGCGTGGGTGTGTGTGTTTGTCCTTAGGATAATTTAGGTTAAGTAGTGTGTAAGCTTAGGGACTGATGACCTTAGCCGTTAAGTCCCATAAGATTTCACACACACACACACACACACACACGTGTCAAAAAAGGTGAAGTTGCTGAGAAAATCGTTCATACCGGAATAAGTAAATAAGCCCAAATTACACCTATAAAAAAAGACAAATACACTCAGGTTACAGAAGCCATGGAATAGCTATATGCACACATGCAGATGGTGACAGTATCGCGTACATAAGGTATAAAAGGGCAATGCATTGGCGAGACTGTCATTTGTACTCAGGTCATTCATGTGAAAAGGTTTCCATTGTGACTATGGCCGCACGATGAGAACTAACAGACTTTGAATGCTGAATGGTAGTTGGAGCTAGATGCATGGGACATTCCATTTAGAAAATCTTTAGGGAATTCAGTAATCAGAGATCCACAGTGTCAAGAGTGTGCCGAGAATTCATAATTTCAGGCATTATCTCTCACCACGCACGACGTAATGGCCGATGGCCTTCATTTAATGACCGGGAGCAGCAGCGTTTGCGTAGAGTTGTCAGTGCTACAGACAAGCAACACTGCATGAAATAACCGGAGAAATCAATGTGCGACGTTCGACTAACGTATCCGTTACGACAGTTCGACGAATTTTGCATTAATGGGCTACGGCAGCAGACGACCCACGTAATTGCGTATGCTAAGAGAACGACATCGCCTGCAGCGCTTCTCCTGGGCTCGGGACACTAGACGACTGAAAACTGTGGCTTGGTCATAAGAGTCCCGATTTCAGTTCATAAGAGCTGATAGTAGGGTTCGAGTGTGGCGCAGACCTCATGAACCCATGGACCCAGGTTGTCAACAAGGCACTGTGCAAGCTGCTGGTGGCTACATAATGGTGTGGACTCTGTTTACATGGAATGGACTGGCTCCTTTGGTCCAGCTGAAACGGACATTGACTGGAAATGGTTATGTTTGGCTACATGGAGACCATTTGTAGCCATTCGTGGACTTCATGTTCCCAAAAAACGATGGAATTTTAATGGATGACAATGCGCCATGTCACCGGGCCACAAGGCCACAATTGTTCGCAATTGCTTGGAACAACATTCTGGACAATTCGAGCGAATGATTTGGCCACCCAGATCGCCCGACATTAATCCCATCGAGCATCAATGGGACGCAATACAGACACTTCGTGCACAAAATCCTGCACCGACAACGCATTTACAATTATGGACGGCTATAGAGGCTGCATGGATCAATATTTCTGCAGGGGACTTCCAGTAACTTGTTGATTCCATGGCACGTCGAGTTGCTGCACCATGCGGGAAAAAGCAGGTCAGACACGTCATTAGCAGGAACCCCATGACTTTTGTCACCTCAGTGTATATTTTTATTAATAATTAAAAAACAGTCTTGATCGCAAATTTCTTTTAATCGGAGTGACCGGTTACAATCCTTAAGGATCATCTTCAGACTCTGAAATAACATACGTACAGATAGAGGGAACCTTACAGTATCATATATACACTGAAATACAGTTACAAACTACATATGCCCAGAAAGGCAGGTGGACTTACATGGAGCAAGCTGCACCGACACACGACGCTGAACTGACTGCTAAATGGATAGGCAGGGAGTGGTCTTAAATAGCACTAGTCGCGCTCACCGTTCTATGTGTGATATCAGTGCTAACCAATCAGAAGTATAGTGTGTACTATTAGAATAAAATGTGTTACAATAGTCTATATTACTAAGATTTGAAGTGGAGTTATAGTTAAAATACATTGTAAAGTTGCTATGAAATAGCTATTCGTCAAAAATATAAACTGTAGTAAATAATTAGCTTAAAATAAACTAGTCTATGCTCCCCTCTGTTATCCGTTCCGTAAAATATGTGCTGTTGGCAAAGATATATGGAATAGCTGTCACAGGTTACTATAGCGGTAGAGAGAATCTAAAAAATGGTTCAAATGGCTCTGAGCACTATGGAACTCAACTGCTGTGGTCATTAGTCCCCTAGAACTTAGAACTAGTTAAACCTAACTAACCTAAGGACATCACAAACATCCATGCCCGAGGCAGGATTCGAACCTGCGACCGTAGCGGTCTTGCGGTTCCAGACTGCAGCGCCTTTAACCGCACGGCCACTTCGGCCGGCAGAGAGAATCTACTAGCAAAGTTAATCTATATAGACGTTGAGAGTTGCCGTAGAAACGGCGTCCTCTATCGATGCGACATTCTGGAAAGCTGGCACAAAGTGCTGTAACTACAGCAAAGAAGATCTATGTAGACGTTAAAAGTTGCCGTAAAGACGGGGTCCTGTATCGTTGTGGCAAGAGAAAAATAAATAGAAAATATAGTTGTGAATATAATAGTCGTTAAAGATTTTTCATAGTAATATGAATGGCAGAATAGTGAAACATGGGGCGTTATTTAACAAGCAATCTTTCCTAATATGTAGGAAGGAAACATAGGTACAAAGGGCAGCATAAGGTTTCAGATATGCAGAGCTCCATTACATCTTGTGTTAAACATGATATGGTTATAAATTCATATAATA
This sequence comes from Schistocerca serialis cubense, assembly GCF_023864345.2. Classification (NCBI taxonomy): domain Eukaryota; kingdom Metazoa; phylum Arthropoda; class Insecta; order Orthoptera; family Acrididae; genus Schistocerca; species Schistocerca serialis. Next base: position 407,019,359 of record NC_064640.1, on the reverse strand, counting down.
GATAATATGATGTAAAGTAATAGTGATGAGGAAATAACCTATGCAACATTAAAGGATACAAAATCCGTTAAAAGGAGACTGTTAGTGAAAAAACAGTTTGTGAAGAAAAAAAAGGGGGGGGGGGGTTGAGGACAGAACGTTAAGAATACTAGATAACAGCAGTGATAAATATGAAGAAACTATAACGTCATTAACCATGAATTCTGATGTTCCACCTGCCGAAGCCAACAGGGACTGTCAACAGAACAATAGTACGTATTTTGTTGGTTTACCTGACTATGACAGGTAAATGTGGCTTTATCATTAAAGAATGTACATCTGGAGTATCCTGTCCTAATGCCCATGTACAGATGTTAACTCAATTCTCATAATCATTTCCAAGCAGCTCTTGATGGAGAGATATGTGATAGGGATGGAACCTACGTCGATGGAGAATGCGTTAACACTTGTCTGACTAATGCTCCTTCCGCATGCGACTGCGCAGGGACTAACGTGCGAATCAACTGCAACAGCAGTAAGAACATTAATTTTCTTCTGTTACGTTGTTTAATTGTTACGCTATCACTTTCACGAAACTGGTTGAAGAGACTGATAAGTACGAGGGTCGGTCAAAAAGTAATGCCTCCCATTTTTTTTCTACTTAAAGAAATTAAGTTAAGTGAAAAATTTGAATTTGGCGCCATTCCTCAAACCTTCTTCTGCAATCCACTGCAGTAGTAACTTTCTGTGTCAACAGGTGGCAGCACAGCAGAAGTTTGTACGATGGCCGACATCGATGTTCGTTTGAGACAGCGTTGTGTGATTGAATTCTTGAATGCAGAAGGTGAAACGCCCATACGCATTCATGAAAGACTGAAGAAGGTGTATGGTGTTGTGACAGTGGATGTCAGCACTGTTAGACGATGGGTTCGTCGTTGTAAGGAAGCTGAAGGGCAAACACCGTTGACTGACGAAAAGCGGAGCGGCAGGCCGGTGAGTGCAGTGACTCCACACAACATTCAGCAAGTTGATGACATCATTCGTGGTGACCGTCGGGTGACTGCAGATGAAGTGTGTCGCATTATTTCTCTTAGTAAAGGCAGTGTGATCACGATTATTAAACAATTGGGGTACTCAAAAGTTTGTGCACGGTGGGTTCCAAGAATGTTAACCGATCAGAATAAAGAGGCAAGGAAAACAATAGCCTCCCAACACTTGCAGCGCTTCCGTTTGGAGGGAGATGAGTTTCTGAAAAAAATTGTGACCGGGGACGAAACATGGGTGCATTTTTTTGAACCCGAATCAAAGAGGCAGTCAATGCAGTGGCGTCACACAAGCTCGCCGAGGAAGAAAAAATTCAAAACTGTGCGATCGGCAGGGAAAGTTATGGCAACAGTTTTCTGGGATACAGAGGGTGTGATTCTGGTTGATTTTTTGGAGCAGGTATGCACAATAAATTCTGTTCAATACGTCACAACCCTCAACAAACTTAAAGCACGTCTTCAGCGAGTTCCCCCAACAAAATCAATGGCAGATGTTCTTCTTTTGCATGACAATGCAAGACCACACACCAGTCGTCACACCTCTGACGAGATTGTCAAAATTGGATGGGAAGTTTTGCCTCATCCCCCATACAGCCCTGACCTGGCACCATCAGACTTCCATCTGTTCGGGCCACTAAAAGAAGCTCATCGTGGGATTCATTTTGAAGATGAGGAGGCCGTCAAAACATCCGTGCGTCAATGGCTTAGGAAGCAGAGCTGTGATTTTTACCGTGCTGGGATACATGCCCTTGTTCAAAGATGGACCAAAACTGTAGAGATGGGCGGAGATTACATTGAAAAATGACAAAATGATCCTCAATGTTGTGGTTTTCAACCTATGTAATTGCATTTAAATTTCCTGACAATTAAACGTAGAAAAAAAAATAGGAGGCATTACTTTTTGACTGACCCTCGTAATAGCCGAGACGGTTGACATCTACTGGGATCGCCCTACACTCTCCATAATTCATGAACATGTCGTTTTTTTCTACATTGGTAAATCCCATCGTCCACTCACGACCTGCAGCTTGGACTGTCACACACTAAGTGACTAGGAAGTCGGAGTGCACTCAAGGGACACACAAGCACACTGTAAGCAAACGTACCATCATCGTACCTAGCAATACGCTGGTTGAATGGCACAAACAAGTGTCGGCGTGGAAACTTTTCAAAATATGATATCTTGTAAGCGACATGCATTAGAATCCTGAAATAAACACCAGTGACATTCTAATTGGACCTTCTTTTTGTTTTTTGATGTCAGTATACATTGTTCCATTTTAAAAAGTGTATGTTTGCACAAAAAATACTTTCTAAGTATTATAACAGTGCGTTTATTGGCTAACGATACTCTATGAAAACGCTGCATCAGTAGCACTTTATATTCCGCAATATATGCGGTACAAGATTTAGATGATTCATCCTGTATGCTGTAAAGATACAAGATTTATGCAACAGAGGGAAATAATTTTGAAAGAAATCCAATTGTAAACACATAGCAAAACTACACAATTTTGTGTATGTATTAGTGTGCTGCAGGGGTCCCTGTATCCAGGATAGGTCCACAGTAGCGTCCGGAGATGTATCTACCCACATTACGTCTAACATAGTGTTTGGAGGTGGATTCATCTGCGCTACATTTGGAATAGTGATCAGAGGTGGATCCATACACGTTAGGTCCGTGGTAGCATCAGAAGGTGGATCGAATGTGGAATGATTTTACGGCCACTGTGACAATCCAACACATACACAAAATAACACAACTGGGCTAGGCGTTTACAGTTGAATAAAGTCAGTTGCTCGAACATTATTCCCATCTGTTACATACATTTTCGATCTTTAGCGCATACAAAAAACCTTGGCATCTGCTGTTGATCAATATTCTAAGTGAGAATGGGTGACGACTTTGTTAGGTGGTTATGCAGTGAGATTTTGTAAGAATCAGTAAGCATAAAATGTATTTAACACCGTTTAAGTCAGCATATTAACCTGTGATATGTTTACTAACATTATAAAGCACCCCACCTCAGTCCATGTGTTTTAGTGTATACACTGAATTGGCAAAAGTCAGGGGATACCTCCTAATATCATGTCGGCAATCCTTTGGCCTGACGTAGTGCAGCAACTGGTCGTGGCATGGACTGAACAAGTCACTGGAAGTCCCCTACAGAAATAATGAGCCATACTGCCTCTGTAGCCGCCCACAACTGCGAAAGTGTTGCCGGTGCAGGATTTTGTACAAAGACTGACCTCTCCATTATGTCCCATAAATATTCGATGGATAGGCAAATCATTCACTCGAATTATCCAGAATGTGGTCTGGTGACATGGTGGATTGTCATCCATAAAAATTATATCGATTTTGGGGAACATGAAGTCCACAAATGGCTGAAAATAGTCTACAAGTAACCAAACATAATCATTTCCAGCCAATAATCGGTTCAGTTGGATCCGAGGACCAAGTCGGTTCCAAGTAAACACAGTTCACACCATTATGGAGCCACCACCAGCTTGCACAGTGGCTTGTCGACAACCTGGGTCCATGGATTCATTGGGTCTGCGACACACTCGAACCCTACAATCAGCTCTTACCAACTGAAATCGGGACTCATCTGACCAGGCCACGGTTCTCCAGTCGTCTAGGGTCCAACCGATACGGTCACGAACCCAGGAGCGGCGCTGCAGGCGATGTTTTGCTGTTGTCAAAGGCTCTCACGTTGGTCATCTACCGCCATAGTCCATTAACACCAAATTTCGCAGCACTGTCCTAACGGATACGTTCGTCGTACGTCACACATTGATTTCTCCGATTATTTTACGCAGTGTTGCTTATCTATTAGCACCGACAACTCTACGCAAACGCCGCTGCTCTCGGTCGTTAAGTGAAGGCCATTGGTCACTGCACTGTGCGTGGTGAGAAGTAATGCCTGAAAAGTGGTATTCGCAGTACACTCTTGACACTGTGAGTCTCGGATTATTGAATTGCCTAACAATTTCCGAAATGGAATGTCCCATGCATCTAGCTCCAACTACTATTCGGCATTCAAAGTCTGTTAATTCCTGTCGTATGACCCTAATCACGTCGGGTATCCTTTCACTTGAATGACCTGAGTAAAAATGACAACTCTGCCAATGCACTGCCCTTTTATACCTTGCATACGCGATACCACAGCCATCTGCGTATGTACATATCGCTATCCCATGGTTTTTATTATCTTAGTGTACAACCTGACGTTGTGTATTTACAGAAGTTTTTTTTCTGGGTAGATATTTCGAAGAACAAATGGTCCTGCATACACTTAGTAGATAGTCCGGCTTGGTGACAGACTCTGAATCACTGCTGGACTCTAAAGAAACCAACTCATTCCTGGTTGGGTGAAGGATAAGAATATCTCTCTTCTTGTACCAAAATCTTTATTAGTCATTGCATAGAAATTTAGACACTGGATATGGAAATAATCTGGATACGAATGGGTATACAGAAGATCTGCATTTACTTTACGTACTATTGGAGGCTGATCACATGTTGGTGAACTTACCAACAAGTGATGGTTTCCAGAACGTTTACTACGTACACAATACTTTATACGATATGTCTGATGTGGGAAATATAGATGATAAGTAGACGTTTTGCATATTCTGCATAGTACACACTGCATTAGAGATACATAGTCACAAATCCTACAGTAGTGTTAGCAAAAAACTGTTGTATAATTATACAGGGTGTTTGTTTTAACCTGAAACAATTAAAAATCTCGGAAATGTCGCATCGTAGGAAAAAAAATGTTCAAGTTGAAAAGTTCATGTTAGTAATTGGGATATCTGACTGTGCTACAACAGACCATAACTACCCACCCCTCCTGTGTAGGTGGATAACCCAGTTTTTATTGCAAATTCTAACTGTATGGCAAAACATACGTATGGTTTACTCAAACCATTGCTTTCCATTCGTGGTAGATGGTGCTGTAATCGGCAAGTAAGAACCGAGAAGGAGGTGCAGGAAGACGAGATTAGTGTTTAACGTCCTGGCGACAACGAGGTCATTAGAGACGGAGCACAAACTCTGATTAGGGAAGAACGGCGAAGGAAATCGACCATGCTCTTTCAAAGGAACCATCCCGGCATTTTCCTTAAGCGGTATGGGAAAATCATGGAAAACATAAATCACGATGGTCGGCAGAGGGTTTGAACCGTCGGTCTCCCGAATGCGAGTCCAATACGTCAACCACTGCGCTACCTTGCTTAGTAGTAAGAACCGCAGCAATTGATTCTATATTTCGTTTACGATGTAAACGTAAACCTTTGTTTTCTAACGATTGATGTTTTTTTATGTTCTAAATTTACTTTAGTTTTGCAAATTTGATTGCAGAGTTCAATATAGTTCTCCGTTTCAGTGTCTGATTAGCAACTACGTTTAGCGTGATCCAGGAACACAGGTGCAACAAGAGGTGAGATAGTGGCTCCGTCAACGAAGTCAAACATTCTACAATGACAGTATCAACCCAGTGGTCTCTCATTGGGAGAAATGTTCGTCACGAGGGTGACTATGTTGAAAAATAAATTTGTAGACATGAAGAATAAAGATTTAGAATGTTAATAACGTTCGTTTTATTTCAAAAGCTCTAAGAGTTTTTACATAAAACATTCGGAGGCATTACTTTTGAGCACGCCCTTGTGTAAGTGATCCGGAAAATATTTCGTTCACCTTAAGATAGGTAACCTTGGGCAGATTACGCAAGTTAGGTTTCCTGTCTTCAGATGCAGTCGATATTATTCTGGCCAGTTTTATTTTGCCTACCTTTCACAATTTTTGTGAACTGTGGCTGAGATGTGAATTATTAAAAGCATTAGTTAACCTCTCAGTTGCTACTAACTGCCTGTGGAACAAGATGTCCCATATTCAGCGCCAAATTCTGTGTTGCATTTAAGAAAAAGCTGAAGCACTTACTTTTCTCAATATTATAAATTTTCCCTAAAAGTTAACACACATGATCAGTCTAGTCTCTGTCGAGCAGTAAAGCAAATGCCTCCGTCTTCTCCCAGTTCTGCCTCTTTTCTCAGTCAGTCACACATTTTCGTTCCCCCTCTCTCATTCCTAGTGTTCCTGTCATATCTTTGTCTGCCTCTCCCACCTCTTCACAGACACCCATTTCTCCCAGTGTCCCCAGTTTATATCTACCTGACTGTAATCTTCCTTTGTTGCTCAATTTATCACAAACTAATACAATCTCTGTTTTTTTCTGTTATAACTGCTACTGCTTTCTACTATTTATGTTACAGTTTGAAACACATTGGCCTGTAGCCAGCCTCTCATTTCAATCTGATAAACTATGTTTATTGATGTAAGGTCGTGGTCCATGAAATTCTTCAGCTCCTAACGTTTCGTCCAGAGCTGCGCTGGACATCTTCAGAGGGGTGTTTCTCCTCCGGTGAGTCTTGCAGACTGACGGGTCGGACGTCTGAGAGCGACTTATATATGTTGGTAAGATGAACATTTATAAACTCATACGTAGTTTGGCGAAAGAAACCGATTAATGTGGCAATAAGGAGGCTCATTTATTACTCAAAACTCGTCACTGATAACGTTTCTCTGATGAAAAATAAAGGTGATGATGAGTCTGGGGAAAATAAATCGCTACTTCTGTTAAAATTTCGGCGGTATCCTATACAACAGTATATTTTTAATAACGAATGATATTGATTGAAACTGGGCGACGGATTTTATTTCTGTATCTCAATAATCTAAGAAAAATGAAAACAATTATCAGCGCATAGAATGCCATCTTTTCTATCCCTATACAGAATGAGGGGCTGTACTTTTTCACCACAAACATCTTATAGTTTGTCAAAGATCTTGGTAATTTGTTTACATCTTGATAGGTAGTTGACTGGTTTTTGTAAATTTGACTGTTTTCATATTTCTCAGATCAGTGAGTTACAGAATTGAAATTCTTTGGCCATTGCTAGTCAACATCAATCATTAAAATCACATGGGGTATAGGATTCACTTAAAATTTCAATTGAAGTATCGATTTATTTTCACCAGACTTCTTATTCCCTTTAATTTTGTTCAGAGAGACGTTACCAAATGTTCAAATGTGTGTGAAATCTTATGGGACTTATCTGCTAAGGTCATCAGTCCCTAAGCTTACACACTACTTAACCTAAATTATCCTACGAACAAACACACATACACCCATGCCCGAGGGAGGACTCGAACCTCCTTCGGGACCAGCCGCACAGTCCATGACTGTAGCGCCCGAGACCGCTCGGCTAATCCCGCGCGGCGAGACGTTATCAGTCGCTAGTTTTGAGTAATACATAAATTCTTTTGTTCCCATGTTCAGATCTGGTTCTCTTACCAAAACACAGCAGAGACCGTAAATATTCATCTCACTAACATTCAAATGCATTTGAAATTGCGACGCATCATAAAAAGCAACTGACTTAATGACAAGTGAATAGTTTATGAGAATGCCCATTGTCGGTATAGAAATAAAGTGAAATTTCTTCACTTTTGTTTTTACAAATCCATAGTAATTCTATAATAATAATAATGTCGTGTGACTAGAGCCTCCCGTCGGGTAGACCGTTCGCCTGGTGCAAGTCTTCGATTTCACGCCACTTCGCCGACTTGCGCGTCGATGGGGATGAAATGATGATGATTAGGACAACACAACACCCAGTCCCTGAGCGGAGAAAATCTCCGACTCAGCTGGGAATCGAACCGAGGCCCTTAGGACTGACATTCTGTCGCGCTGACCACTTTTTTATTTTTTATTTTTATTTGTAATCCTATTTTGTTCGCTTACGTTCTTTGCATCTGCTCGTGGCGGACGTCGTAAGACACCCGTTTAAGTCCGTCGTTGATCGGTTAACTAAGTTTTTTTATTACAGAGGGCAGCTAACCCTCTGATTGAACACTTTGAGCTACCGTGCCGGCATTCTACAGTTTCAGGAACCACTCAGCTACCGGGGTCGGACATAGTAACTCTAATTTCACCAGATATCAATGTCGCTTAAGTGTTACATCATTTCATTGAAAAAAATCTGCAGTCGCTTGAATGTAACAGTAGATATGGAAGTTTCACAGATTAATTATGTTGTGAAATACTCTTCTCTTTGGATACTGCCATTTACCAAAATCTTGTTTCGGTATCTGAAACCATTTATGAGATATGAGGAATTTTGTGAGTATTTCATTGTGGCTTTTTCACTGGCACGAGAGTTCAGGACAAAGTTCTTTAGATACGGTCCATTTTCTGGAGATTGGTGGTAGACAGCAATATCCTTCAAAGTTTCAAGAAAATTTCACTATGTTAGCTACATTTCATACGCAGCATCATATGACCTAACATGCACCGAACCCAAATTCATATCGACCTCTATTTTTCACTGCAAACTTTCCGAAATTTTGCAGCAGTTTACTTAATCGTAAAATATCACAATAAATATGACCATTAACGAAATGATAGGCAGTTCATTATGAAGCTAAAAAATTAAGTTTGAGATATACGAGAATTAAATCCTTTACCGAATAGTTCCTTTACAGTAGTTTGAGAATGATTGCAGTTAGGCCAGCTTCCACTTCCTGCTGTTAAACGGAATCAAGTCAGCCAGCTAGATTTCACACTGTGTGAGAGGTTCAGCATGCGAGATAGCCCTCACCGCCACCTGATGGCCGGTAGTCATGCACGCCATGTAGCAAACTTGCGGAGAAGAGCTTTAGGATGGGGCACAGGCTGAAAGCAGGTCAGGGTTTGGGGAACTGGCCGCCCCAAGCCATTGCACAAGCGAGACCAAGGGGCGTGGGGCCTTTCGCCATGGTTATTCAGCTGGGCCAACGGGCCTTGTGTGTGAGGGAATTAATGTTTCCTTCAAACAACAGCGCCTGAGCTGGTATGGTCAGCGTACCGTCTCCACCACATCCGTGAGGCCACCATATTTTCTATAGAGGGTCTCCAAACTGCCAATGACCACAGGCATAGTGGGTGGGGACGGCTGCATTACGTCTCTGCCGACCCCATAGGCGCCAGGGCACGACCAGCTAACTAACGAGTTGCTGAAACACCTCCCGCCACTGGATATCGCATATTTGACAGATACACTGTCGGAAAAAAGTCGTAACATCAAAAAATAATTAACGTAGAATAATGAAATTTTTGGAATACATTTGTCTATATAACATATATAAGTGATTAACATTACAAGACTATAGGTTAATGTAATCATGAGATAAGAAATTTCAAATTTGAAATGTTGATACATTAATAACCGGTATGACCGTCAGAATGTTGAACGCAAGCACGCAAATGTATTGTGTTGTACAGGTGCCGGATGTCAGTTTGTGGGATGGAATTCCATGTCTGTTACAGTTGGTCGGTCAATAAAGGGACGATTATGCTGTTTTTGGATGGCGCTGGAGTTGTCCGATGATGTCCCGTATGTGCTCGATTTGTCGCCTTAAAGACATGCTTGACTAACGTCAACTCACCACGTCCAGTCTCAAAGTAACTAACACGCACAACCGTTTCAAAGTGTATTTAAAGCAATCCTGATTTGCATCCACAGAGTGGCGCTGGTAGCACCGCTCTTATGCAGCTGGTGGGAAATTAGTGCAGTCGTGCAGAATTAACTTTCATTATAGGTCCCTTCCTTACACCTCGCTGTTGCAAATGGACGTTACACCACCACACAGACACAAATTTCAGTATAGCAAACCTTGGGGAAAAAAAAGAAAATAAATGTGCGACGGAGCTTTGAACACAGCTCGCCCGCTTGGTAGTCCAACACCGTTACCACTCAACCACGACGCCGTCCTTTTGCCAGTGGACCGTTCATTCTTTCTTACATTGTTTTTTTACAGTTCAGTACACCTTCTTCCTGTTTTCATGCTTGATTTGTTTTCAGTTTTTGATGGGCTGTCCACTGGGCCCTCTTCCCATAAAATCTGAGGGGGGTGCGATGGGACGTTTCCCTTGTTAGCAGTCCATCACCTACCTCGACAGCATCCCACCTCGTCTCAGTTCAACTTGGGTAAGCTCTCACAGCAATGTCACGAGTGAGTAATACTCGCTAGGGAACAGGCGCGATTTGATCTTACTTTATATTAATCGGTCATGCCTCGTATTTGACCTCTTGACCATGACTTTGTTGATCGGTTTTCAGACATTCTTATCCACCTCACTTACCGAATCGATGCAGGCATCATGACAAGAGTGACCTCGCGTTTAAGTTCAGTTAGATCCTGCGTGAAGTTTGTTGCCAGAGTGTTATCAATTTCTTTACGAACTGCACCGCTCGTCCTAACTGCTTAACGTGACCACTTCCATTAACCCAGGTTCCGCACGCATTTCTCATATGAGAGAGACATTGTTTGCTTGTTTGTGTCCAGTGATAATTTACATTCGTTTAACTTGACAACAAACTATAATGGTTCTGAATTCCTGTTTCATTTCAGTGGCTATCTGTCCCCTATGCTTCTTTCATGTGTATTAAATTAAGACAAGACCCGCAGCTATTGTTCACCTATTAGGACCAACCTTCCATTCCGTTTAATTGCACATATATCCTTATCATAATTTTGAATTGCGGTGGGTAGATTTGCATACCGAGAGGGGATACTCGGTGCATATCATAGACTCATACCGTAAAAACATTGGTATTAACCCCAGTGGCGTCTTATAAGTTACTTCTAAAGTTGTATCCCATAGTAAATGTAAGTTTTTTATAACATCTGCATAGTTATGTGCACATAATACAAAACATACATAATCCTTGGTTAGATATGAGAAAGGACCTGATGGCTTTAATCTTGCCAGAATGAATAAACCAATAAATATAAGAGGCAATCGATTTTTTTCCGTTTGAGGGCGTTGCTGCAGCGTATTTGCAACCTGGCGCGACTCCGATGGGGGTATATAAGCACTAAGACGTAGGCAAGGGATTAGGGCGGCAGTCGCGTCTTTCCGACGTACGCGCGGTAAACGCGGAAAAGTGAACTATGGCGAAGCTATTACTAATGCGTCCAAACAGGACCAACGTGCTGTTATTGTTCAAATGGTTCAAATGGCTCTGAGCACTATGGGACTCAACTGCTGAGGTCATTAGTCCCCTAGAACTTAGAACTAGTTAAACCTAACTAACCTAAGGACATCACAAACATCCATGCCCGAGGCAGGATTCGAACCTGCGACCGTAGCGGTCTTGCGGTTCCAGACTGCAGCGCCTTTAACCGCACGGCCACTTCGGCCGGCGCACTGTTATTCTTTTCTTGGCTGCCGAAAGACAAATACCGGTAGAAATCCATCGGAGAATGAGGAAAGCGGGTGGGGCAGCATGTCAGTCGAAATGTATCCTTGTGGAATGGTTGACAAGGGGTGTTGCTGCTTCATGATGACGCACTTCCCGTATCACGAATGACTTAATGCAGAAGTTACGCCAACTCAAGTGGGAAATACTAGAGCACCCGGTCTGTACTCCTGATTTTTCTCCATGCGGTTATCACGCTTTCGGCCTCTTAAAAATGTGTTGAAGTGTCGACTATTAGAGTCGGACGAGGATCTGCTGACTTGTAAAGCAGCAGGACACGGTGCTTTACTAAGTGGGTATTTTCAACCTGGTGCGTCAGTAGGACGATCGTCTGAACCTTCACTAAATTTTATCTAATTGGCACGCCGTTTCTGGACTGTACGGTCTTCGAACGGAAACTTTTTGATCCCCCCCTTATAAATAAAATTAAAAAGTAATAAAAGAGGTTTCGTCTCGTGAGTGCAAATCTTCTCCAGTATACGGTTCAGTGGATGGACTTACTGCGTAGTTTTCTTACCTGAATAAAACAGAAGATACTTGGAAAACCTTCAGGAGTCATGAGTATGTTCCAGCTATTACTCGTCCTCGCCGCTGAATGGAGCTGGTGGAAGAAAGGGGCTTCACTTCTTACGGGACACATTAACACGTTTACATATCATGCTACATTCCATTCAGAATATGAAATTGCATTACTTGTCCTGAAACAAACCGCTACAACCACGCGTTTCGTCTTTTGGGTTCATCACATTCGACACAAAACTTCTTGATTTGTAAATTTTTTTTATTTTTCCTTGCGTTATGAAAGCTACCACACTTACGTATATACTTTTCTACTTTTTCTGCACGAAGTAACACGAAAATAACTATTGAATTATTTTTTGTGTCTGCTACTTATAATTTACTTTATGTATTTTGTACAGTTCTGTTTCTGAGTTTTCAGTTCCGAAAATTTCTTTACTTCGAGTTGCTATTGTTTCCTTCCAAAATCAGTAGGCAAAATGCGTATCATGAAACTGTTATCGTAAAACTGGCTTTCGTGAAGTAAAATATGAAAGAAGTACAAATGTTTCGTGTGTGCACGCCAGCGCTGAGATATGAAAAACATTAAATCGTATTCAAGCTCTGAAGAAAGGTTACTAATGCAGAAGATTTGTGCGTTGAAGGATTATTTGCATATAATAATACTTCAAACTTCGTTTCAGTTAACAAGTTTTTATAACAGTTCTCAGATGAAAGCAATATTCTGAAGGATAAGGTAATATCAGTAAACATAATTTGGCAACATTTTTAACTCGCCAGAGAAACACAAATATGACAATTCTTAAACTAAAGAAAATGGGCCAGTAAATCCCAATTTTTAACTAATAATTCGTTCTTTTGCATCCTTTCAACAGCAGACGATTTTTTTTTATTTCCAGAATGAGTATTTTCCACTTTTTTCTCGTAATTCCGATCTCCTTAACAGTTACTCGTCACTGTTTTCTGGTCCTGTTGGTTGACTATTTTGTAGGTGTAACTCTTCTGATCTCCCACTTCTTCCCTGAAAAAAAAAGAAGGAACTTAGTTATTTGTACGCAAACAAAACCGGTTTCGACAGTTTTTTTTGTAGCGAACCTTCTCGGATTAATTAAAGAAAGTCGTTTTAATGTAACATTAAAGAGTTCCCAATTCATTGTTTTACTTCGCGTGAGGATGAAAAATAGAAATCTCGTGAAAAGTTTCATTGAGACGAATTACCACTATCAGATATCGTTCATTGTCCCGAGTTTTGTTTTTTAAGGATATGAGGCATACGCTACCATACATGTACATGTGACTGATTGTAGTGGATTTATTACAAATTGTTCACATGACAAGGATACAGATCTCGAGATGGCTGGCGATGGTCGAAACCAGTATTTTCCATTTAGTGTTTTAGTTGAATGTGGTGGACAGTAAATCACTTTAAAATATTATAATTAACTGACTAAACGATTTTGCGAGGTATATTTGCAAAATTTTGAGCTCTGAGGCCCATATTCGGAAGAAGGCCACGTCTGAAGATTACTCACCTTCTGGAATGATCACCACGTCAATAGGACACTCAGCTTTTGTTCTTGTCCCATAAAGTTGTGCTCACGACCAACAACGAAGACAAACAAGCCGAAGACATGTTTATTGAGCGACTTTCATACTATTTCTCTACCGTTTCATTCTCTAACAGCGCGCGGGAAAAACGAACACTTGAAAACGGAACGCACTGTTGGCCATCAAAACTGCAACATCATGGAAAAGCTGTGCAACAAACGTCAAACTGGCGTGAAGTGTTACACTTCCTTGCATATACAAATCATTAACATTCTAATCCAACTGCACAAAGTAAGAAGCACGATCATCCTCTAAATTCTGTATACAGGGTGAACATTAACAAAACTAACAATTTGCAGGGACGGATTCCCGACTGGAAATAGTGGTAAAAAAAGTTCTACGAACGTGTGTTCGGAAATGGACGGTGTGCGTGCAACCACAACAAATCGTCCCGAAATGCAGTACAGAGCTGCATCGCATCCATGTCACAACAAATGTGCAAAATGGCCTCCATGGGATGCAATGCACGCGTTCACATGTCACATCATGGATTTATGATGACAGAAATCCCATAATTGTAATGGTCTGATGCAAAAACTATCGCCAAATCCTTCCCTTAGAGGGAAATCCGCTGCTGATAATACTTCCACTCTTTGCAGATGATAGCGAATGTAACGGTTGTCATGCAGAAGACACATAATTGTACCCCGGGTTACACTATGATGGCGGGCCACTTGCCTGGAGCTTGTATTAGGATTCTTCTCAATACCCTGTAGAACCCGGTCCTTCAAATCTGCTGTACGCACAGTGCGTTGCCTTCCTGATCGTTCGTCTGTCAGAAAGGACCCATGTTCACACAAACGCCCAAATATGGCATGATATCTTGTGTGACGTGGTTGGGGTCTGAGACAGTACTTGTTTTGGTATAGCCGTGCTGCATCTCAACGCTTTTCATCTGCTTGGCAGTACACAAACGCCTTCTCGGCTTGTTCCCGACGTGAATATAGGACCATTCTGTTGCTTACAGTACGCTGCGTCAATCACACGCCACGTGGTCAAAAGACCTTTCATTCGTCAGCGCCATCTGCCGTGGCAACGATGCATTTCCGGGCACATGTTCGTAGGATCATTTTTCCTTCATTTCCAATCTGAAATCCGTCACCGCAGTTTGTCGGTTTTATTAAAGTTCAAACCGTATAAGAAATGATTACGCAGAGGTTTTTTTCATTCGAATGTTTTTTGTTTGTGATAAGATCGTGTTATGTCCTTTGCAAGAAGTAGAAACGTCTATTAGTATCTGACGGAATTTGACAATGGATGGAGCGTTCCTATCGAGACTACTGTTTATTGTTCCGCAATGTTGGCGCTCGCATCGGTCAGAATCCCAGGACCTTCTAGGTAATACGTAGTCGTTGCGTTCAGGAGGGCCATACTGAACGCCATGCAGAATCTCAACGGCCCTGTGGAACTAGCGCCTGGGAGCGCAGGATATATGGGGATTGGACAAAACTATGGAAACACAGCGAGAAAAGCATGCCTGAACATAAATAAAAAGCTAGCCAAGCCTGCAGGTTGCACCATCGTTTTTGACCATCAACGACACCTGTACAATGTCCTCAGCGTCAGTCGTCGTCAGAACAGTGCTATGTGTAGTTATAAGTGCGTCATGTCGTAGCTAAGTGAATTCGAACATAGCCAAGTTGGTACTCGTATGCCGGGTGCTTTCGTAACCGAGGTACCAGAATTGTTTGGTGTTGCAAGAGACACCACATCAAAGATTTATACCGGATACATAGAAATCGGAGACACATCATCCACTAATTCACAAATCGAACAAAAGTGTGTGTTTAATGATAGTGACACATTGAACTGTGACGAAAAACAAGGGGATGACAGAAGTAGGGAGTTGGGGTTACAGGTGCATTTGATATCAAACAGATATTCAAATTAATTAAATTGATCAATTAAACACCCCCGGCCCCTACGAAACCGCCGGTCGGGGTGGCCGAGCGGTTCAAGGCGCTACAGTCTGGAACTGCGCGAGCGCTACGGTCGCAGGTTCGAATCCTGCCTCGGGCATGGATGTGTGTGATGTCCTTAGGTTAGTTAGGTTTAAGTATTTTTAAGTTCTAGGGGACTGATGACCTCAGAAGTTAAGTCCCATAGTGCTCAGAGCCATTTGATTTTTTGAACAACCAAACCCGCCCACGACCACGCCCAACCCCGCCCCCAGATGACGTCAAGTGTTTTCTCAGCTGCACATGTGTCCCAGCCGCCTCCCCCTTTCACTCCTTTACCCCCCCCCCCCCCCCAACCTACCCTATTGGCGGGAATTTCGAGTTTTGGTGGGAATTTTGAATTTTCGTGGGAATTTCTTTGGCAAGACAAGCCACTCAGCCCCCCACCTGGGAATTGGCTGGAAATTAAAATTGGCAGTAACCTTCCCACGACTCGAACCCTGGTCCTCTTGGGCGGAAAGCCCAAGTGTACCCCCCTAACACAATTAAACCACCAGAGACGCTTGGAATTCACGAGAAATTAAAAATGGCTGTGTCCTTTCTGGGACCATATGTGCCTGTACACACGAGACTGCTTTTTATGCAGAGTGATAGTAACATAGGCGTTATCATCGTGTTTTTTAATAGTGCGGCCGTTACGCGAAATGTATGTTGTGGGTTGCAGAATCCCTCTGTGGTCAGCTTCAGATGTCATTTCTCAGTATTGTTCTTCGAAAAGAACATCGTGTTCCCTCAACGGATTCCCAGTTGTCCTACTTGATGAGTATAATCCAACTGCTGAAAAAAAGTTACCGGCCATACAAAGTGACTGTCATGATCAATTTAATTAATTAGCCTATCCATTTGATATCAATGACGTGCTGCCTGGAGGGTGGAAGAGATGGCTAGGGCACCACGGAATGACTCTTGACAAGCGTTTTTTTTTTCCTTGCGGCGATATCTTTTAACGAAATTTCAATCTCCCACCTACACAGGGCGAGATAGGCTCTCTTGATTTGTTTCGTAAACGCTAGTACCATACAGCATCGCATTGGTAAAAGGGGAACTATCATAGTGTACAAAACAGCTATGTTCTTTTGAATTATAGCTTATTGTTGTCAAACATTAACTGAATATGTTTTTCTTTTCCGACATATGTGGCATTGGCGTGAAAGATTGTCTGAAATGTTTGTAATACACATATGCATGAGAGTTTATTTGCAGACACTGAATGCGAGAAACGCTCTCAGGTCGTGTAATTTGTGCAACGAGCTGGAAGAAATAGCTTAATATAGATTTTTTTCTTTGGAGTTTAAATTCTCACTTTTCTTTACTCTGATGGCGGTTTGGAATTAACGAGGAAATTCTGTGGTGATTGGTAGTTCTCGCATTAAAATAGTCAAAGTTTTTTTTCCTGATTTTATGCAGGGTGGGCATGTCCCTGCTGATCATTTGTGATCGGTGGCGGTATACTTCGCTGGACATCACAAAATAATGAGATGCGACAGCAGTCGAACCTAAAAACTACACCGATTTTGCTCATAAAACTAAAAGAAAATGGACCTTACCTATTTTCATGGAAAGAGGACATTTATTATGGTCGCAAATGTGTTTGCTTTTTATAATAGCTGCTTGACATAGACGTGTTGACGTCAAATACAATCGTTCTCGATTGCCTAATGGCGTGCTGCTGTGGACAAGGGAAGGGGTGACATGTCTGCTGTGGTGGTCGCCAGACACAGCCGTTCTCTGTCTGGAGGGCGGCATGTGGGGCATCTGTCACTATATTTTAGACGAACAAGTTGCACCTGAGGTGGCCGTCCTTTTATCTCCTACTGTTTAAGTGACTATACATGCTACTGTGCGTGCGTAGGAGCGTCGCCTTAAGGCGGCGGCCAGGTGGTGGAAAGCCGGGTTCTGATCCTGACCGTTCTCCGGATGGGTGGGGTTATGCCTTTAAATTTCCCTTCTGTGCTAGGGGCCGCCAGATCAAATGCATGCCGCATATCGCGTGGGCCTGATGGGGTCTGCAACCGTGCATGGGTCAGCAAAAAACAGCAAAGGGGGCGACTTTTGAATACGCATTTGGTGCATCCTCGGGATGTGCGGGGCTATGCTACTAAATTTCCCTTTTGTTGTCTACGACCGCCGCCTTAATGCAGCGGCCACATGGTGGAAAGCCAAGTGCGGCGTGTGACCACAGAGGGTGGCAGCAAAGGGTGGACAGTTGCCTGCCCGTAGCATGAGGTGGTCAGCAGTGCAGCTGACCATTTGAAGGAACATGTGCCCCCCCCCCCCCCCCCCCGGTAGGTGGATGGACGGAGGGAGGGAGGTAGGGGGCCTCTATTTTCCGCATTTTGTGGACGTCTATTGAGGAGAATGCACATTCAACTACCACCTCCTTTGCAGTCTTTTAGGACGACGATTTCCCCGGTACATGTGCTGCATTATGACCCGTTCATTACGAGTGCTGGTTTTTTCACGACAATTTCGAAGTGTAATTAGAAATGTGACACATTTTTTTTCCATCAGTCGTGGTAACACGTATTGGCTTTGATTACCTGACCTGCAGGATGATTTTTGAGCAGACATCTGTAGCGAACTCTGATATCAGACAACGATAGATACTGTATGCTTACAGGTAATACACTTTTTAACCTCCTTTCCGTCCAACACCAGCATCTCATCACTTGAACATATTTTCTGCCAAAAAGAATAAAAATAATACCTTACACTCCAGCCTTTTTCCTGCCAGCTTGTAGGTGTAGGGTAGAGTTTGAATATGTCTGTCGGTAGTTTCGAGTGGTATTGAAAAATATTTCCCCAGCAGGGTAACACCAGTTGTACGGTATCATCATTTTTTGTGTTGTATTGCAATTTTATGCCATCCTTGTGTAGTACTATGCATATGATTGTATAATTAGGCCAGATCTTTGTGATTAATTATGTAATTAGGATCGAACTTTGCATCAGTTTCCCGACCAAAATAAATAGAGTACACTAACCTAACCTTCCTCTCCCGCATCTGGACAGTTTCCATGTGTTAGAGGTTGCACTTGGACTTTCCATCTAGTAGAATCAGGGTTCAAGTCCCGGAAAGGACACAGCCATTTTTAATTTCCCATCAATTCCAAGTGCCTCTGGTGGTTTAATTGTGTTAGGGGAACACACTTCGACTTTCTGCTCAGAAGGACCAGGTTTCGAGTCCCGGAAAGGGTACTGCCAATTTTAATTTCCCGCCAATTCCAGGGTGGGGGGGTGGGGTGGGTTTTCAGATCGGGCCTGGGACATGGAAATTCCCGTCAAAATTCGAAATTCCGACCAAAATTCGGAATTCCCACCAAAATTCGAAATTCCCGCCAATAGGATAGGTTGAGGAGGGGAGGGGGGTGGCGCAGGGGAGTGGGATGGAAGTGGGAGGGTGAGGGGGCTGGGGCACACATGCATCTGAGAAAACATGTGACGTCATCTGGGGCGGAGGTGGGCGTGGTCGGGTGCGGGATGGGCGGGGGCGGGAGTGATTAACTGATCAATTTAATTAGTTTGCATATCGATTTGATATCAAAATTGCTCCCGCAACCCCAACTCCCTACTACTGACGACAACTGCAAAAGTCACTGCAGGACTGAATGCCGCTCTCGCGAACTGTGTCAGTAACAAAACAGAACGAAGGGAGAGCCACAAGCAGAGAAATTCAGGTCCAGATGCAATTCTAAAATAATTCATCAGTGGTACAAATGCCCGTAACAGGAATACATTATGCCGAAACAATTGAGGAAAGTCATTTGCTTCTATAAGTCCTGTTGCACACTGTTTCCAAACTCTGCCCTAGTTTACATCCCGAGAGTGAAACATGCGGGGTTTTGATGATGATTTGGACAGCCATATCGTGGTATTCCATGGGCTTCATAATTGCTCTCCAAGGTCGCATTACCGCCAAGGATTATGTGACCATTTTGGCTTTGTCCGTCCCATGGTACTATATTTATTTCCCAATTGTCAATCTGTGTTCCACGACAGCGGGGCTCCTGTTGACACAGCTCGCATCGTCCAGAAGTGCCTTTGTGAGCACGAGGATAAATTGTTATTCCGTACATTTTTCCGGTGTAATAAATGTTGACGCTCTTCACGGGTATGCAGCCGGATTTCGTCGTCCTGACACACGATATTTCGAAGGTCCACCTGGCCGGCATCTTAAGGGGAGATTGCAGCTGCACAATCACGTCGGAACTGAAGTAACATCAATACGGCGGCTCCTTTATGCTCTGGAGTGCACCCATTTCAGTTTTCCCGCACACGCAGCGGCCTGTCCTGAGGTAAAGGCGCCACCGTATCTAATGTTACCGCAGTTCCGGCACCTGCTATCTCACATGAATATAGCGGCCACTTGAACGGTCGAAATATCGTGTCGTCAGGACGATGAAATCTGGCTGCATACTCGTGAAGAGCATCGACAAGGTTAAGTTGTCGTGTCTGCCTTGGACACCTCAGTCACCAGATCTCTGTGTTATTGAGCATTTGTGATCTACTTTGGAGAGAAGGGTACGTGATCATTGACCACCTCCATTATCATTATCTCACTTTGCCACTACTTTGCAGGAAGAATGGTTTTAGATTGCCTTGAAATCATACAGGGCCTGTATTCATCCATTCCGAAACGACGGGAAGCTGTTTTGAAAGGCAGCATGTTTGCCGGTGGGTGTGGCCGAGCGGTTCTAGGCGCTACAGTCTGGAACCGCGCGCCCGCTACGATCGCAGGCTCGAATCCTGTCTCGGGCATGGATGTGTGTGATGTCCTTAGGTTAGTTAGGTTTAAGTAGTTCTAAGTTCTAGGGGACTGATGACCACAGATGTTAAGTACCATAGTGCTCAGAGCCATTTGAACCGTTTGGCAGCATGTTTTCTCCGCCGTATTGCATATGATAATGTGTCGTATTTTTCGTGTTGCAATAACCTTCATAGGTCACATTTTACGGCATAACAATTTCATTAAGAGAATATTAGAAGGAATCATTGAAGGAAGAACTCGCCGAGGACGACCTAGATTAAGCTACATTCAACAAGTAATAAATGACATCGGGTGCCAGACCTATGCAGATATGAAGAAGAAAGTTGACAAAAGAACGGAATGGCGTGCTGCTGCCAACCAACCTGTGGGTTGATAACCGAAGAAGAAGAAGAGAATATTTTTGTCCACTCCTCTGCAGTTAGCTCACGGTAACGTAATCTGAGACAGGAAATGTTTTTCTTTGCTGCGAGGCAAGTAGGCCTATCTACACCAAGGATGTCAAGCTCGAAAGCTGACCTGGGCAAATGTTTTCTTTCTGAAACTTAATATCTATTTGCTGCTAATATCTTTCCTATTACGGGAGAAAACTAATTCCTAGAAATAACTTTCAAAAACGAACTGAGGTGAATGTATGAAATCTCGGATCTGACAGGTCTATTTCCGTTCCTTCATAACTATTTCCATACATGAAAATAATATACGCAAATTTTCGTGTATTTTCAGACTTGGTAGGGAAATATTTATAAACTTCTGGTACACCAACTTCACTAACTTTTGATTTCGAATCTGAATATACCTGGATCTCACATATCTCCATTTGCGTTTCATTAGGTATTGAGCCCATATCTATTGTCTAAACCAAAGAGAACAAAGGTCCAGACTGCAGCGCGTTGTGAAGAGAATTGAAACTCCTTTTCTACTTTTTGGGTCTGTAAACGATAGGCGGCTACCGAAATATTCACTGCTAGTCGGGTTTGGTGCGCCTGCGCAGGGGAAGCAAGATGTTTATAGAGGATGGTCAGAAACAATCTGAAAAGCTTGTAAACGGCCAATCAGATACTATTCGTGTCAGTTGTTCTCATATCGTAGATGATAGTGCACGAAACTGCCCCTCCCTTGGCTCGGTTTCGACCCTTACTACTGTCCCGTGTCCAATTTTTGTATCGCTCTCTTGTTCGGTTTTAGGAAACCAAATGAAGGACACGTTTGGCGACACCGTCTCTGGCAGTCCGCTTCAATCTGCGTGCGCAGTGGCCTGATTGTCTAACGTAAATGCTAATTAACTCGGAAACGGTGCAACGTATCGAATCTTTTTTTTTAACTATTATTTCTCAGCACAACCTACGCTGCAACACCCCTTAGAAAAGTGTTTGCGCCTACCATGGTATCCCCATTTATTCGCCAATATGCTGAACCTTCTATTTCGTCGTCAGTGTATCGGTAGAGTTAACCGGTCCTTGCGCTATTCTCGTCATGGTGCCGTTCAGCAGTGTTCTTACGCAGTTTTAGTTTCATTTCTGTGGAGATGTTTCTCTTGTTTCCTTCTTTAATAAATACAAAGGAAATGAACAAAATTGTTGCTGACAACGTCTGGAAAATATTTTTTTTATTATTTAAATAGCGGAAGCCATGTAGGATGAGCTGTGATTCTGTTTCATGTTTTCTTTTTTTGTAGCAAATTATAAAAAAAATAAAAGAACAAAAAAGGCCAGCAGTATGTGAGGGACAAGCACAGTAACAGGCGGAGGAGAGGCATCATGGCCAGGCATACCACCCCTGCCCATCTTGTCTCCATCCAGCCTGAGCTTACTGTCCGTTCTTTCCTGCCGGTACAAGCATTTTCCTGCTGCTTCCATCTTTTTTGTCTTCATTTTCTTTTATTTCTTAACAAAAGAAACAGAAACAAAAATTTAAAAAAAAACGGCAAAGTGCGTGCCGAAAAACCGAGAGGTCACAGGATAGAATCTCGGTCGGACCACGGATTTCTCAGTCTTTGTTTTCGCCTAGTCTTCACCTCTCAACGATATGAGGAGACGCCAGAAACGACACGTGGTTCAGATTCCACCTTAAACTATAGTCACGCTTTTCCCCGTTGGATAACTGGGTTAGGATAGGGAAAAACAAGTCGCTACAGTGGCGCCCAATAGAAAGACTAGCACCATGCCATTGAACCTCACGGAATTATTAATATTGTTACTATTTATCGTTATGTTATTGGGACAGGACTCACAAATAACCTTTAAAGTTTGGGGAGGGGGGGGGGGAGGGAGGCATAGCGCCCGCGGGTCGCGTGTTTCGGACAGTGCGCCGACTTCTCAAGTCACGGTGGAGTGTTCAGCCTGTGTTGTGCCGTGCGGCGCTCCGTGGTATGACTGGCTTGTAACGTAAGCAAGTGTTGCTGTATATGTATATCACGTTTCCTTGTGCTGGTTGGTTGGTTAGTTGATTGATTTGGGGGAGGGCACCAAACAGCGAGGTCATCGGTCCCATCGGATTAGGGAAGGATGGGGAAGGGAGTTGGCCGTGCTCTTTCGAAGTAACAATCCCAGCATTGGCCTGAAGCGATTTAGGGAAATCAAGGAAAGGCTAACTCTGGATGGCCGGACGCTGGTTTGAACCGTCGTCCTCCCGAATGCGAGTCCAGTGTGCTAACCACTGCGCCACCTAGCTCGGAGTATCCTTGTGCAGCCCCTGTCTGCCCCGATAGCTGAGTGGTCAGCGTGACGGATTGCCGAACTACGGACTCGGGTTCGATTCCCGGGGAGTTTCACCACTCAGGGACTGGGTGTTGTGTTGTCTTTATCATCATTTCATCACTATCCAGCGCGCAGTTAGCCCAATGTGGCGTCGAATGTAATAAGACCTGCACCAAGGCGGCCGGACCTGCCCTGTATGGGGGCTCCCGGCCAATGACGCCCAGCGCTCATTTCCATTTTCGTGCAGCCACTGTACTTGCAAGTTGTAATTCTTTCTGTTCATCGTCTTTTTGTATTGTTCGTGAAGCGGAGGTTCTGCTTCGTAGTTGTAATGATGTCCATGGATTCGATCAGGAAAAAATATTTGGAGGTTCGCCTTTGACAGGAATTCAGTGACTAGCTGCATGACAATTTCGGTATTTCTGGCGATAATGTGGAGTTCATTCAAATGGATAATGAGAAGTATCGTGTTTATTTTTATTTTTTAAATTGCATAGCTCAGTTATGTTAGACAGAGTATTACTGAAAAACCTAGACAAAAAGAATTCTGTCATCGTGATCATTCTGTTAGTACCGTTAATATAAGTAACGCAAACAGTCAACTGAAAACTGTCAGGATACCAAATCTTCCCCCAGGCCTAGAGCACAATGACTTGATACAGGTACTTTGTAATTTCGGACAGGTCGGAAATATCGAATTCGAAAAGTGATCTAAGAGATGCAAGATTCAGAGCCAAAATGGGATTAGGTCTATCTGAATGTCTGTGACGACCGATATCCCGTCACACATCCTAGTAGGTGGTTTCCGGCGGCTATTTGAGTTGGTCAAGAGTGCCAGTCTTGCTAGAGAGATGAAGGCAGAGCTCACCATCTGCAGCATCGTCTACAGGACCGATTGAGGACATTTGGTACAGAGCCGAGTGGAGGGTCTGAATCAGAGGCTCGGAAGGTTCTGCGACCGTGTAGGATGCAGATTCCTCGACTTGCGCCATAGGGTGGTGGGCTTTCGGATTCCGCTAAATAGGTCAGGTGTCCACTACACACAGGAGGCGGCTAGATGGGTAGCAGGGGCTGTGTGGCGTGGACTGGGTGGCTTTTAGGTTGGATAGTCTCGGGAAAGATCAAAAAGGGCTCCAGTCTCAAAGGGTGCAGGGCAAAGACACGACGAGAATCGACCAAGCAACAGTCGGTATTGTAGTTGTAAATTATCGTAGCTGTGTTGGAAAAGTACCAGAGCTTCAAGCGCTGATAAAAAGCAGTGAAGCTGAAATCGTTATAGGAACAGAAATTTGGTTAAAGTTGGAGATAAATACTGCCGAAATTTTTACAGAGGTGCAAACCGTGTTCAGAAAGGATAGAGTGAATAAAGTAGATGGTGGTGTGTTTGTGTCTGTTGATAGTAGTTTATCTTGTAGTGAAGTTGAAACAGATAGTGCCTGCGAATTACTATGGGTAGAGGTTATACTCAACAGCTGTTCCAAGAAAACTTGAATCTCATTACAAATAAGTACCCCACTCATATAGGTATAATTGGTGGAGACTTCAATCTACCCTCGATTTGTTGGCGAAAATACATATTCAAAGCCAGTGGTAGGCAGAAAACATCTTCCGAAATTGTACTAAATGCTTTCTCTGAGAATTACTTTGAACAATTAGGTCATGAGCCCACACGAATTGTAAATGGTTGCGAAAACACACTTGATCTCTTAGCCACAAATAATCCTGATCTAATAGAGAGCGTCATGACGGATACAGGGATTAGTGAACACAAAGTCATTGTAGCGAGGGTCAAAACCATATCAACCAAAACCACTAAAAATAAACGCAAAATATATCTATTTAAAACAGCAGATAAAAATTCGCTTGATGCCATCGTAAGAGAGAGTCTCCATTCCTTCCAAGCTAATTATGTAAGTGTGCACCAGATATGGCTCAAATTCAAAGATACAGTATCGACAGCAACAGACAGATCACTACCGCATAAGTTAATAAGAGACGGGACTGATCCACCATGGTACACAAAACACGTCAGAACAGTGTTGCAGAAGCAACGAAAAAAGCATGCCAAATTCTGAAGAGCCCAAAATCCCCAAGACTGGCTAAGTTTCATGGAATCTCGAAATTTAGTGCGGATGTCAGTGCAAGATGCTTTTAATAGTTTCCACAATAAAACACTGTCTCAAAATAAGGTAGAAAACCCAAAGAGATTCTGGTCGTGTATAAAGTACACCAGTGGCAAAAAATAGTCAATACCGTCACTGCGCGATAGCGTTGGAAATGTTACCGATGATGGTGCCACTAAAGCGGAGTTACTGAATACAGTTTTCCGTAATTCCTTCACGAATGAAGACGAAGTAAATATTCCAGAATTCTAAACCAGAACAGCTGTCAGCGTGAGTGACATAAAAGTAGACATCTTAGGTGTTGCGAAACAACTCAAATCACTTAAGAAAGAGGCAAGTCTTCCGGGCCAGGTGGTATACCAATCAGGTTCCTTTCAGATTATGCAGACACAATAGCGCCTTGCTTAGCAATCATATACAACCGCTCACTTGACGAAAGGTCTGTTCCTAAAGACTGGAAAGTAGCACAGGTCACACCAATATTCAAGAAAAGAAATAGGAGTAACCCAGTGAATTACAGACCCATATGACTGACCTCAATTTGCAGTACGATTTTGGAGCATATACTGTACTTGAACATTATGAATCACCTTGAAGAAAATGACTTATTGATACATAACCAACACGGATTCAGAAAATATCGTTCTTGTGCTCTTTATTCCCATGAAGTAATGAGTGCTGTCGACAAGGGATCTCAGATCGATTACATATTCCTAGATTTCCAGAAGGCATTTGATACCGTTCCGGGGTAAGGGATTTTCTCTGCCTCGTGATGACTGGGTGTTGTGTGATGTCCTAAGGTTAGTTAGGTTTAAGTAGTTCTAAGATCTAGGGGACTGATGACCATAGATGTTAAGTCCCATAGTGCTCAGAGCCATTTGAACCATTTTGATACCGTTCCTCACAAGGGACTATCAATCAAATTTCGTGCATATGGAGTATTGTCTCAGTTGTATGACTAGATTTGTGAAATCCTCTCAGAGAGGTCACAGTTCGTAGTGATAGACGGTAAATCATCGAGTAGAACAGAAGTGATATATGGCGTTCCGCAAGGTAATGTCATAGGCCCTCTGCTGTTCCTGATTCACATAAATGATCTAGGTGATAATCTGAGTAGCCCCCTAAGATTGTTTGCAGATGACGCTGTAATTTACCGTCTAGTAAATTCATCAGACGATCAATTCCAATTACAAAACGATCTAGAGAGAATTTCTGTATGGTGCGAAAAGTGGCAGTTGGCACTAAACAAAGAAAAGTGCGAGGTCATCCACATGAGTACTAAAAGAAATCCGATAAATTTTGGGTAT
The DNA here is from genome assembly GCF_023864345.2 of Schistocerca serialis cubense. Taxonomy (NCBI): domain Eukaryota; kingdom Metazoa; phylum Arthropoda; class Insecta; order Orthoptera; family Acrididae; genus Schistocerca; species Schistocerca serialis. Next base: position 406,993,047 of record NC_064640.1, on the reverse strand, counting down.
ACGATAAATCACACAAATCTAAGGGTTGTCAATTCGACTAAATACCTAGGAATTACAATTACGAGCAACTTACATTGGAAAGACCACATAGATCATATTGTGGGGAAGGCGAAACAAAGACTGCGCCTTGTTGACAGAACACTTAGAAGATGCGACAAATCTACTAAAGACGCAGCCTACATTACACTTATCCGTCCTCTGCTGGAATACTGCTGCGCGGTGTGGGATCCTTACCAGGTAGAATAGACGGAGGACATCGAAAAAGTGCAAAGAAGGGCAGCTTGTTTCGTGTTATAGCGCAATAAGGGTGAGAGTGTCACTGATATGATACGCGAGTTGGGGTGGCAGTCACTGAAACAAAGGCGGTTTCCTTTGCGGCGAGATCTATTTACGAAATTTCAATCACCAACTTTCTCCTCCGAATGCGAAAATACGTATGTTGTTGACACCCACCTACGTAGGAAGAAATGATTATCATAATAAAATAAGCGAAATCAGAGCTCGAACGGAAAGATTTAGGTGTTCCTTTTTCCCACGCGCCATTCGAGAGTGGAATGGTAGAGAAGTAGTATGAAAATGGTTCGATGAACCCTCTGCCAGGCACTTAAGTGTGAATTGCAGAGTAACCATGCAGAGGTAGATGTAGATGTAGATAATTCATGTTGGGTAAAATCCCACAAGTTGTTTATGCAATGAACCAAGACATCTTCGGCAAAACTGACCATGGCGATTGTTTATTCTCCAATATAATCTGCAACAGCGGACAAGATCCGAAGCACAGGAACTGATCCACACAAGCTATGCACCGGCAACGCCGATAATATTTCTGTGGAATCCACTGACTAATCCCTTATTTTAGCTACAGGGAAATTCCCCACCCTTGAATATGGGACCAATAAAAATGAATTACGTGAGAAATCAGACAACGCTGATGAGTCTGAAACTGATGAGGACCATTCTGCAACTACCTACCAAGAAAACAGCTACAAAGTCCATGAAATAACAATTCACCAGTAAGATAACGATCTGGATGCGGGCAATGTGAGTCCCACCAGTTCTCATCCAAATAAAATAAAATAAGGCCGGAAATGCATATCCTCCTATTTCCATCTATTGTACTATTATTTTTTTTCCTTGTTTTGTTACCTCAAGATATGACATTACTGTCTCTTTATATATTGTAATTGTTTACTGTTTGTATATATATATATTTATGCACTCATGTCGATGTATAATTGGTTTGTTTCGTAAATATTATTTGTAATTTTACGCTGGGTCTTGCCTAGGGAAAACTGCTATCGAACGATTACATCGATGGGTCGTGTGAAGAATCAAAGTGTGTAGGATCTTTGGTAGTGTTAACTCTGCCGCGTGGAGCGCGGGCAGGGAGGGTCTGGCTGGAGTAGCGAGTGGAGCAGGTGTGCTGTGTGACGCTCCCGCGAGTTGCCGCGCTTTCGGGGTTTGGCAGCATGTAATTGCGCTCGACTCGCGATGATAGTTTCTGACATGGTGTCGCGGGCGGGAAGCATTAGCTGGCGCACATCAAGAGCCCGTTTCGCCTGGTGACCGTGTCGAGAAGAAGGCGCGCCAACATCCAGCTTCTGCAACAGCGACGGCCGACAATGAGTGACTGTCGCCACCTCCTCGATCGACGGCTTCAAACCTTCAATCAACCAACAAGGAAGACTAAAAGCACGTAAAGTTTCAGAACTGTATGGCAGACCTCAGCTTTTCAAATTGTTCCATTTGCCTCGCAAAATTACAGCAACTTAGCATGAACCTTTGTTGCTCATTGTCCCAATTGCATTGCCAAGCAGGGTCCCTTCCTTTTCCGAAATGAACCCGAGTGTCGTTGAAATTCAAACGCCAGCATAATTCCATTTTACTGCTTTAATTTCAAAGTTCAATTTAAGCATTAGCTGGCTACAATAGTTAGATTACACAAGCACAAATTAAGAGTGCGAGTTTTGTTACCGTATTTTAGCTTACCTGTGACTGCAGCTCAGCTTGGTACGTACTAAATTTTACTATTGTTAATTGTTCAGAATCGTTTAATTCAAGTTCAAAGTCAAATCTCTTCTTTCTAAATTGCGTAGATTCAAGTAGCTTTAGAAATGATTGTTGAGGTAGTCCAAGACTAACTGTATTTCGATGTGCTTCAGAAAGAAAGCTCACTATTAACTTCAGTCACTAAATTAACTTTCGATTTTCCGGTTTCATTAATTCTTTTGCTAAATTAAGTGTAGCGAAATTTATTACTTCTGACAAACATCCAGTTTTCACACTACACGTGTCAACCTTCAGTTGCCACGCTTCTAGTGCTAATTATATGTGTAATAACCATTCTTTTTCAGTTATTATAGTAATTGTCCATAGGACTGGCGACCGTAATTTCCCCCAAATCTCAAATATCTAATTACCGCTAGTTAATTGTTAACGTAACGGCCGCACATTTACTTTCTTCATTAACCTTACCCATTTTCAAAATTAATTTCCACCAGTTTCATTTGCATTTTTCCTTTCATGTAGATGTAACCCTTTCCTCCCTCTTTACCGACAGATTAACTTCGGTGACGATTGCTTTTCCCAAATTTCCATTAGGTACACGCGGTTTAATTTTTCACTGTCATTAAGGTCGATAAGTGAGGGGGAGGTTACACGTGGCGACCTGGTGACAGGACAATCTTCGGATTTGAGGTTGTTCTGGACACGAATTTTGTATGTTGCAAATCTCGTAACAAAGTATTGGTTACGTACAGGCCGTTACGTCAGCGAGAATAAGTAGTGGGAGTAATCCTAATTATATTTGAGATTTGGCATTTATATTGAAAATTATTAAAATGAGTGAAGGCAACAATTACCAAAATTTGGTAGACTTGGATGCGGAACAATCGGTCGAACAGTGGGAAACGCGCACCACAGTACCCATTGTTCAGGGGCAGGCGGCGAACATGAAAGACGCGACCGCCGAAACGGAACAAAGAGCAGAAATGGAATTCCAAACTTTAGAAAATGTTTCGGAATCGGAAGTGAAAATCAAATCTGAATCCCTTGATGACGAATACGGGGGGAAAATTAAAGAGGAAGCCGCTGCGGAAGTAAAACCGGTAGTTTCCGGGAATTTAACTGATTTATTGAATGTTTTGATTAACGAAATCAAGAGTCAATCGGCCAAGCAAGAAGATCAGGCTGCCAAGCAAGAAGCTCAGTCTGTAAAATTTGAACGGATGCTAGACAATCAGAACAAAGCTATTAACGTTGTTATCAACAATGTTGGAGTTGTTAACACAAAAGTTGATAAAATCAAAGAAGATATTGTTGTAATTAATACCGAAATCGGTAATCTTAAACAGGAAATGATAGGCGTTCAGGCGGAAATTGCGAGCATAAATACTCGTTTTAATTCTGAAATTAGCAGAATCGAGAAAAGTGTAGGAGAATCAGTTGCTCCGATCATCGAGAATAAGGTGACGGAACAAATTCAATTAGTGAAAAAAGAGGATCAAAAGAAGGTGGAAACTTTAAAGGCTTTAGTATCCGAAGTAGATACCAAAGTGACGAAGCAGGCTAATACCTGCGAAGAGAAAAAAAGGGAAGTAGAAACGCTTGCGACAACCACTTGCCAAGTAATTACGAGAGTGTCGGAATTAGAAAAGAAACTTGACGAAAAACAGAGCTATGTGCCAATCTATGCACATAGTTCGGAATTGTTGACGAAAGAGGAGCGGTTCGACCCCTTGAAAAAAGGTGGTATACACGCGACGGATTTCATTAAGAATTGTGAAAGAGTTTTACCCAGATCATGGACTGATGAGAGAAAAATTAATGCGATTATTGATGTGTTGGCTGGTGATGCCAAGCGTTGGGGCTTAAACCTCAACATTACGAACCTGACTTTTGACGAATTTAAAAATTTGTTTCTGGCTGAATACTGGTCAGAGCAAAAACAGCAAAGTGTCTGGCGAGAATTTGTCGTATCGAGGCCTTTCGATGCGAATTCGCGCGGTTCGATGAAGGAGTTTTGTGAGGGCTGGATCCGCAAGTTGGAATATTTGCGTGACCGCCGCTCGGAATCCGAAATAGTCTGGGAACTCTACAAGAAGCTTCCAGATGATACAAAACGATACGTAGGAAGCAATTACAGGACAATCAATGATTTCCTGGAAAGAGTGGAGGACGAGGACAATTGGCGCAATAATCGCGACAGTGGCAGAGGCCGTGGTATCAACAACGGGTACCACAGCAACCACAACAACGATAACCACGGGAATAATGCATACCGCAACCATGGCAGCAATAACAATAATGGTTCGGACCGTAATAACAATCGGTACAATGCAAATAATAACAGGAATGACGGAAACCAGTATCATACTAACGTGATACGGGCTTCACAGAATAGTAATAACGCCAGAGGGTGTGATCAGCCGCCTCAGCAGCATCCGGGGAGCGTATCTGCTGGGACGAGACAGGGAAACCATTAGCCGCGCCGGTGAGGGGCCGACCAGGCGTGGAGAAATTTTGGCGGCCCAATAACAGGAGAAAACCCAGGTGTCGTCGTTATGAAGATTCCGTGTGGAATAATCAACGGCGGGAGAGTGTGCCAGTGTTAGGAGAAAGGAGTGCGCCCACAAGTAGTAGATCAACTGTATACACGGCAGTAGAAAATACATTCACTGTCAGTGAGAACAATTTAAGTAGTGTTCCGGAAATCGATTATAAAGGGGCAGCTGTAATATCCACAGCGGAACTGGAGATTGAGTTTAAGAATGATTCGCAATTGTTGAGAGAAGATCAGATGTCGGATAACACGTCCGTCATTGAGCGAGGGGATGCAGAGAGGGATGAGGTCTGGTTAAGGCAGTTCGGTCGCTTATACGACGAACTAAGAGATTATAGGGGCCTGTACGAGAGAAGCATTTATGGAGAGCGCGGGCAGAATTTGCCGCGTCTCGTCCCACAGGAAGATAGTATTTGTGAAGTGATGGAAAGTTCTGGCCCTAACCGGCAGACTTTACCAGAAATAGTTGATGTTAATGGGGAGCACGAGCAAGATTCGTCGTGTTTCATCCCGCAGGAGTTAGATGTTGAAGTAGTAACGGAAAGTTCTGGCCCTAACCGGCAGACTTTACCGAAAGTTATAGTGATAGAAGTAGCCGACCCATCCGACGCAAACCTCCAGTTTAAACGTTGCGAGAGTATTAAGGAGAAAGATTACGAAAATTTTAGTGATAGCCGGACACGATTGGTAGAAAAGCACATAGATTACAGCGTGTATGAGGTTAGAGCTGACATTATACAGTTAGACGATAGCAGTGTGGGTTGCGCAGATCCAGAGGAAGTAATTTCAGATGCTACTGGGCACATTCCTCCAGGTAGATTGGCAGATTAGATCAATCTGACCAAAGTGGAATCAACGAAGGTGACAATTAGTGAATTGATAGCAAAGCAACACTCACTAGTTGACGAGTTACAGGAAAAGGTTTCGGTATTGGAGGCGAAGCTAGAGACTAAGCCTCAGGACAAACGTGTTGAAATTAAAACTGTAAGTGAACAGAGGCTGAGAAAGCCGCCAGATAAACCGGATTTAGGATCAAAGCCGGATGGTTTGTTCTGGAATGACCTGGATATAGAGGAGGATTTACTGTGGGAAAATAAAGAAACAGTCGAGGACAAGTGTAGACAGATAGTAGTGTCTGTTAATATGCACGACCTACAACTAAACGCGTTGATGGACACCGGTGCAGAACTGAGTGCTGTATCTGGGAAAATATTTGAGTTACTGAAAAACAGACCCGGCATCGTAGTTATGCCAGTAACAGGAGTGAAAATTATTGGTGCTACTGGGAAGGCCAGTAAACCGGTCACAAAACAGATTTTTGTCAACTTCGAGATATGTGGGGCACAATTTGAGCAAGAGTTTGTCGTCGTGCCAGACTTAACTACGGAAGTAATTATCGGGTTAGATTGGCTATTAAAGTACCGTGCAGTGATTAATTGCGAAAGCAAAACTTTGACATGTACGTCCCAAGGTAAAACAATAGTAGTTAGTTTTTACGAGGCAGGAGACGGTGTGCATAGACAATACCAGCCTATACGCATTGTTAACTGGCCCAATGGTATTGACGTAGGTATGAATTTGAACTACTGTAATGTGAGGAATCTCGGCATTGACAATAGTATAGAAAGTGAATTGGAAATTATTGTAGACGGTGTGTCAAACGTAACACACGAACAAAGACGAGGCCTGTATGAAGTAATAATGAGGAATAAGAGTGTGTTTTCAGACAAACCGGGACTTATGGAAGGATATAAATGCAAGTTGCACGTAATTCCGCACGAACCATTCTTCGTGAGACCGTATGCTATACCGCTGTCCAAAAAGGAAGCAGTGCAACGGGAGATAGATAAGATGATCGAATGGGGGGTGATTGAAAGAAGTACGAGTCCATACAATAACGGTTTGGTCATTGTAGCAAAACGGGATGGTAGTGTGCGTATTGTGATTGACGCACGCACGTTGAATAGGGTCGTTCAACGCGAAACAGACAGACCAGAGAGTATGGAGGAGATTTTGCAACGTTTTCATGACGTTAAGTTCATGACTAGCCTCGATCTGACGGCTAGTTACTGGCAAATAGAACTCGAAGAAGAATCTAGGCCATACACCGCCTTCTTGTTTGCGGGCAGGTGTTATCAGTATAGAGTACTGCCGTTTGGACTTAATATATCTGTGTCCGTATTCATCAGGGCCCTAGATAAAGTGCTAGGACCGGCTTTGAGTTCAAGATTAACTGTATATGTTGACGACCTATTGTTGGCCAATGCCACTTGGCATGACCATTGTGACCTGTTAGATGAAGTTTTTAGAGCATTGCGCCGTGGCGGAATGACTCTAAAGCTAAAGAAATGCGAATTTGTGAAGCAGGAGCTGAAATTTTTAGGGAATGTAATTACCACTGCTGGTATTACGAAAGACTCAGAGAAACTAGAGGCAATAAGGAATTGTCCTCCACCCAAGTCTAGGAAACAGTTAAAAAGTTTTCTGGGGCTCACAGGATTTTACCGTAAATTTGTAAAAGGACAAGTGTTTAATGATGAAAATTTGAATAACCTCTTACGCAAAAATGTTCCGTTTGTGTGGACTGACGGGTGTCAGACCGCTTTCGAGAGATTAAAAGACGAGTTGTTAAGATCTAACATACTATTTCATCCTGATTTATCGCTACCCTTCCATCTGGGAACGGATTCGTCGAATTACGGGGTGGGGGTAGAACTGTTCCAAGAAGTTGGTAAAGGAGAGGATAAGGAACACCGGACGATAGCGTTCGCGAGTCGAACTTTATCAAAAAGTGAGCGAAACTACACGATTTCTGAGAAAGAGTGTCTCGCTATCGTGTGGGGATTCAAGAAGTTCAAGGGTTACCTATGGGACCGTAAGGTGATTGTTCATACGGACCATAGGGCGCTCACTTATCTGAAGGATTGTAAACTACTTCACGAAAGACTGACTAGGTGGTCGTTGTATTTACAGCAATTTAACTATGACATCTGTTACGTAAAAGGGACCGACAATTGCGTAGCGGATGCGCTGTCGCGGTTGCCCGAGTCTAATCAAGGTCTATTGAAAGATGAGGCAGATGGAGTGGTCAAATTGTACTATTTTAAAGAAGTTGAGGGACGTAAATTAATAATGAACATCTGTAAGAATCTACGTCGTCATCAGAACGAGGATGGTTGTTTAAATATGGTGAAAACCCGATATGATGAAAAGAGTCCAGAAGGAGAGAAATTAAGGAAGTATTACAAGATATACGATCATATCTTGTACATACGTAAGGGTGAAGATAGTAATATTTGGCAGGTATGCTGGCCCACCAAATACGTCACGGAAATAATAGACTACTACCATTTGGCGTATGGTCACTGTGGACCAAAGAAATGTACGGAAAAGCTGAGTGAAGTAGTGCATTTTAACAACATGTTAAAACGAGTTACTGACAGAGTGAAAACTTGCGATTTATGTCAGAAGGTGAAGGTTACCAACTGTACGAGTCGTGGTCCTATGCAAAGTATAAGGCCTAACGACACCTTTGAGTTACTGTGCGTGGACTTGTACGGACCTTTGCCCAAGTCATCAGGAAACTTTGCCTACATTTTAGTAGTGCTAGAAGCTTTTTCCAAGTTCATCAAACTATACCCGATTAGGAAAGCTACAGCCAAAGCGGTCTATAGCAAGCTTGTGAACGATTATTTTGTTCATATTGGTAAGCCCAAGGCGATTCTATCAGACAATGGGGCACAATTTACTTCTAAGTTGTGGAATGAAGGCATGGAAAGTAATGGGGTCGAGGTGATCCATATTTCTGCTTATTGTCCGGCTGGGAATCCCGCTGAGAGGTATATGCGCGAGCTAGGCCGACTGTGCCGTACCTATTGCCATCACAACCATAGGGCATGGGGCAAATATGTAGCAGTATTTGAGAGAATTATGAACACCTTGAGACATGAATCGACGGGATTTTCTCCAGAGGAAATCCTGTTGGATGACAGAAGTAAAAGTTCAGTGGAAGAGATAATCAAATTCCCTCCACGGATTGACATTAGTATTGGTGTGAAAAAAGATCGTTTGCGAGAAGTAATGAAGCTTAAAGCCGATGCTCGCATACGTCGTCATGACGCTAAAGCGCGTTTTGCTAAGTTTGCAATCGGAGACTTAGTACTTGTAAAAGCTCATGAGAAATCGAGCGAGTTAGACCATGAAATCTCTAAATTTAAGTTTGTTTATAATGGACCATATAAAGTCATTGGTATACCTCACACAAATGCTTATTGCTTAGAGTATCCAAGCTCTGGAAAACTATTAGGTATACGGAACATTGTAGACTTGAAATGGTACCAACCTAGGATCGATTAATACCACACAATGGGTAATTTATACAGTATGTAAAATAGAGTGTAAGATTTAACGATCTGCTAGATTGCCATGCTTTTGACTGACCAAGGTCATTAAAGAAGTTGTAATTAATAAGTAATTAATTTTGATTAATCAATTTAATTTTAATCAATTTAATCATGATCTAATCAACTGAAAAATCCAAGCTGCTAGTTTAAGTTTTCAGCTGAGTCACAGTAGATTGAGGAATGTAAATATGATTTTGTAAATAGCTGTAAGATTTCATAAATATGTGATTTACTAGTCATTGCCGATGTACTTAGACGCTGTTTTAAGTTTCAGGCTAGTACATGCGTGTGATGATGGACAGTGTTGAGTTATCCACTGTGATAGAATTAATGGACTCCTTGAGATTACTCGGGAGTGAGTTTTTCCGAAAGAAACGGACGTTCTGGAAACGCCGTCACAAGGGCGAGTGAGATCAAGCGTGCCGCACACGCGGGCGCAACAATACTTGCGAGGCGAGGCCGCTGTCGGCTCTTGTGCCGCTGTCGGCTCTTGTGCCGCTGTCGGCATTCTTTGTACTTGCGAGTACGGAAGGCGGAATTGTTTTTCTTCCTGGACAGCTGAAAGAATTCTGCTGTAAATATTTATGTTTTTGTCGATCTGCTGTACATTATTTTCTTGTTTAACGTTAAGTAGATTCTCGTGACGAGAATATTAATTATGAAAAGGTTATATAAAATGTGTAGTCTATTTAATTATTTATTTGCGTATTTTGATCTACCTGTTTTTATGACCATGCACTCTAATTAATTTTGCAAATAGTATTCCATTTCTCATAGTGTTACGAATTTTAATGATTTTGGAATAGCTAAACCATTTTCTATATTTTCTATGAATTTTAATATGTTGTCAACCTGTTTTATTTTGTGCAAGATGACAGAGTGGAATAAGATTAGGAGTGTCCCCACTCAATTATTATGGTCTAAAAATTGATTTATGGTTAATTAGACGAATGCTAAATTTTGTTGATGTTTTGAGCATATGCATTTCCGCTGTTTCTTTTTTGGGACATTTTCTGAGTCTGTTTACGTTACACGAACATCCTCAGACAATGTGGGGCACGTGTAACGCCGGAAATGCATATCCTCCTATTTCCATCTATTGTACTATTATTTTTTTTTCCTTGTTTTGTTACCTCAAGATATGACATTTCTGTCTCTTTATGTATTGTAATTGTTTACTGTTTGTATATATATATTTATGCACTCATGTCGATGTATAATTGGTTTGTTTCGTAAATATTATTTGTAATTTTACGCTGGGTCTTGCCTAGGGAAAACTGCTATCGAACGATTACATCGATGGGTCGTGTGAAGAATCAAAGTGTGTAGGATCTTTGGTAGTGTTAACTCTGCCGCGTGGAGCGCGGGCAGGGAGGGTCTGGCTGGAGTAGCGAGTGGAGCAGGTGTGCTGTGTGACGCTCCCGCGAGTTGCCGCGCTTTCGGGGTTTGGCAGCATGTAATTGCGCTCGACTCGCGATGATAGATTCTGACATGGTGTCGCGGACGGGAAGCATTAGCTGGCGCACATCAAGAGCCCGTTTCGCCTGGTGACCGTGTCGAGAAGAAGGCGCGCCAACATCCAGCTTCTGCAACAGCGACGGCCAACAATGAGTGACTGTCGCCACCTCCTCGATCGACGGCTTCAAACCTTCAATCAACCAACAAGGAAGACTAAAAGCACGTAAAGTTTCAGAACTGTATGGCAGACCTCAGCTTTTCAAATTGTTCCATTTGCCTCGCAAAATTACAGCAACTTAGCATGAACCTTTGTTGCTCATTGTCCCAATTGCATTGCCAAGCAGGGTCCCTTCCTTTTCCGAAATGAACCCGAGTGTCGTTGAAATTCAAACGCCAGCATAATTCCATTTTACTGCTTTAATTTCAAAGTTCAATTTAAGCATTAGCTGGCTACAATAGTTAGATTACACAAGCACAAATTAAGAGTGCGAGTTTTGTTACCGTATTTTAGCTTACCTGTGACTGCAGCTCAGCTTAGTACGTACTAAATTTTACTATTGTTAATTGTTCAGAATCGTTTAATTCAAGTTCAAAGTCAAATCTCTTCTTTCTAAATTGCGTAGATTCAAGTAGCTTTAGAAATGATTGTTGAGGTAGTCCAAGACTAACTGTATTTCGATGTGCTTCAGAAAGAAAGCTCACTATTAACTTCAGTCACTAAATTAACTTTCGATTTTCCGGTTTCATTAATTCTTTTGCTAAATTAAGTGTAGCGAAATTTATTACTTCTGACAAACTTCCAGTTTTCACACTACACGTGTCAACCTTCAGTTGCCACGCTTCTAGTGCTAATTATATGTGTAATAACCTTTCTTTTTCAGTTATTATAGTAATTGTCCATAGGACTGGCGACCGTAATTTCCCCCAAATCTCAAATATCTAATTACCGCTAGTTAATTGTTAACGTAACGGCCGCACATTTACTTTCTTCATTAACCTTACCCCTTTTCAAAATTAATTTCCACCAGTTTCATTTGCATTTTTCCTTTCATGTAGATGTAACCCTTTCCTCCCTCTTTACCGACAGATTAACTTCGGTGACGATTGCTTTTCCCAAATTTCCATTAGGTACACGCGGTTTAATTTTTCACTGTCATTAAGGTCGATAAGTGAGGGGGAGGTTACACGGGCGATTGTTTATTCTCCAATATAATCTGCAACAGCGGACAAGATCCGAAGCACAGGAACTGATCCACACAAGCTATGCACCGGCAACGCCGATAATATTTCTGTGGAATCCACTGACTAATCCCTTATTTTAGCTACAGGGAAATTCCCCACCCTTGAATATGGGACCAATAAAAATGAATTACGTGAGAAATCAGACAACGCTGATGAGTCTGAAACTGATGATGACCATTCTGCAACTACCTACCAAGAAAACAGCTACAAAGTCCATGAAATAACAATTCACCAGTAAGATAACGATCTGGATGCGGGCAATGTGAGTCCCACCAGTTCTCATCCAAATAAAATAAAATAAAAACAGGGAACGGCCACTAGAAACGAGATGTTCGAGTTCCGAAGAGGACTCCGAGGAGAAATCGGCACAGATAACCAGGAAACAGAAGTCTGATAACATTACAGCGATACACGATAGATCCGAGATGGAAACGGGAAATCATGGAGAAACAGCTGATCCTCAATCCCGAAAATCAAACGTGGCCGTCCACAGCAGGGCAGCAGGAACCAACACGCCAGACAACAACACAGGAGCAGCTGACTGAAATCACAGCAGTCGATTGAAAGATCGTGCGGAATCAAATTTCACTACCATCACAGAATCAAAGAAACACTCAGTAAGGGGCGTTGAGGGAAGAAGCACCGTCAAACATTCTACAGTGACGATATCAGCAAACCGGGCTCTCGTTGGCAGAAATGTGTACGTCGCCAGTGAGGCTATGTCGAGAAATAAGAAAGCAGACATGAAGAATAAAGAATTAGAATTTCTGATTTACTTAAAAAACTTTGGCATAAAAAATTCGGAGGTATTAATTTTTAGCGCGTGCTCGTATAATCGGGCAAGGTGATCCTGTTGTTTTTTTTGGCCTGCTGTGGCATGGTACAAATAAATTAGGCTCGGAAGGGACAAACCGTCCAAGGAGAATACCACTGAAATATCCTGAGGAGGTTACGGGAGGCTATCAGGACGAAACGTAGCGAAAAGCTGACCAAGTACGTTTTTGCCTCACCAGGCCCCAGCTTATTCTGTACAAGACACAGTCATATATGCTGTTTCTTGAAGGCTATCAAATTTTGCCACGCACTTGTACTGGCCTTACATGACACCTGATGACGATTTTCTCTTTTCTCGGATGAAGAAACCAGTGCGTCACAGGGATTTCCAGAATGACGAAGAGAGGATTTTGGAGGCGGAATGGTTCCTTCGTAGCCAAAATGCCGACCTCAGCAACAAATGTCTCTGTCAAATCAAGGTCTCCGCCAAAACAAGGTCTCCTCCAAGTCATCTGTCGTTGGGGAAAATGTGTCGAATTAAAGGGTGAATAAACGGAGAAGGACTAACACCGTCACAAGCTTTCCTAGTCGCAACTTGATTTTCTCTTGGTGATAGTTAAAACTTTATCACTAATGCTCGTAAAAATATTACATAATTACTGATAGTTGTGAAATTTCCACGTATTAAATATTTCAGAGTCACAGAGAGATGATATAGCAGTAATGACAAGGTATGTCCACTCACTTGTTCCGTCTGGTATCTTCTTCAAATGTGTCAAGTAGTGGCTGTCCCTTAGTCTCAGGTAGGAAAGAAATACCCACCGTCGTAATCAGTGCTGCGCATCCTATGATTAGCATCGGCAAATGGACCCAGTACGCGTCCTAGAGATAGAAGTAACACAAGAATAACATATTAAGAGAAAGTTGAGGGCACAAATGTTCAGACTATCTTTTACTACTTAAAAGCGGTATGCTACTTAGGAACATTATGTACTTAGACCAACAAGTTATGAAAACAAAGCATAACGACGCATGCGCTAGGGCGTGCTGAAAAGTAATGTCTCTGATTATTTTATGTGAAATTTCTTAAAGCTTTGTAATAAACCAAACGTTATTAACATTCTACATCTTTATTCCTCATGTTTCCAAATTTATTACTGAACATAGTCATCCTGGCGACGAACACATTTCTAGCAACAAGAGACCAGATTGTTGATACTGTCACTATAGAATGTTTAACATTTTTGATGTAGCCACAACCGCACTTCTGCTTGCATCGCTTCATCACTATCAAAGTGAAGTCCTCGAAGGTGTTCTTTAAGTTTTGCAAACAGATGAAAACCGGATAGGACGAAGTAGGGACTGTATGGTGGATGATCTATGATAGTGAACCCAAGGCGTGGGAACGTCGCAGCGCTCGTTTGTGGTCTGACATTACCATGCTGAGGGAGAGGGTGCTTCATGTGTGGGCAAACTCTTCGAATTTGAAACTCGATTACAATACACTGTTTCTCACGCACCGACATAGTTACCTTACACACTGCCATGTTAAACGCTACCATTCGGAGCCCTCAAGCGGCAAAGTTCTGCAAATATGTAGACATAAAAATAAAGATGTAGAATATTAATAACGTCTGTTTTAATTACAAAGCTTTAAGAGTTACCATATAAAAAATTCGGTGACATTACTATACAGCAAGCCCTCTTACGTTTGCTGATGTACTGCAAAGGAATGAAGTTTTCATCTTTGTTTTTAAGCCATCAGTCATTTTAAACAGTTACTCGCAATTCAGATCACTACATGGAAGTGCACCATTAGTGAGGCGTTCACATTTTTTTCACTTGCTGTTTTTTATAAGACCCATTTCCTGATTTCTCATGGTGGATCGTTTTTGGCCTCTTGGCCGATGCGTCTGTCCTCCGAGCTTGGAGGAGCCAAAGCTGTCCGCCACCAAGACCTGTGTCCATATACCCATGTTTGCCACGTGGAGGCCGTCCATTTCTTTTACTCTTTCGTTTTTCATTTTTGTTAAAGCAGCTTTTCACTTACTTAAAATAAGATAAGAAGTTTCGTGAAATGGAAATATAAATAAATTCTTTGATAATTTAGGCAGAAAAAAACAGAAGATAAGATAGATGATAGAGGTTACAGCCGTGACCTTGATGTCTACGGGTGAGTACCTTGGTATTTGCTATCGAGCGTTAAGCTAGAGCTATATTTGGTGGGTATAATATACGTACCACTAAGCTTGTGTACAGATTTATAGTGTCTTAGGTAACAATACACCGGCACTGTTAAAAATACTAACTTACACTTCCGTACAATCTTAAAGCGACCTTTCGATAACAGTGACCGTTCTCTCTTTAAAAAGTTTTGCATCGCCCCGGTTCTCAGAACTCATGAGGACAGCCGTTGACTGTGGATGTTGTATCACAGACACAGTCCCTTTGACTGTTCAGATATGTCACTAAACCCGCCCAAAGATGTAAACAACCATGCGTGAGCAGCGCCTATTAAACGGAGGGGATCAGCCAGCCGATCAGTTCTAGCCATTACACCAGAAAGGAGGTACACAAGTTCGTGTTGTCTGTAGTTTAGTTCAACCATGCCTAGACGGTCAGTACCGCGGTTCAATCGCGTCCGCATTGTTACTTTGTGCCAGGAAGGGCTCTCAACAACGGAAATGTCCAGGCGTCTCGGAGTGAATCAAAGCGATGTTGTTCGGACATGGAGGAGATACAGAGAGACAGGAACTATCGATGACATGCCTCGCTCAGGCCGCCCGAGGGCTATTACTGCAGTGGATGACCGCTACCTACATTTTATAGCTCGGAGGAACCCTGACAGCAACGCTACCATGTTGAATAATGCTTTTTGTGCAGCTGCAGGACGTCGTGTTACGACTCAAACTGTGCGAAATAGGTTCCATGATGCGCAACTTTATTCCCGACGTCCATGGCGAGGTCCATCTTTGCAACCAAGACACTATGCAATGCTGTACAGATGGGCCCAACAACATGCCGAATAGACCGCTCAGGATTGGCATCACGTTCTCTTCACCGACGAGTGTCGCATATGCCTTCAACCAGACAATCGCCGGAAACGTGTTTGGAGGGCAACCCGGTCACGCTGAACGCCTTAGACACACTGTCCAGCGAGTGCAGCAAGGTGGTGGTTCCCTGCTACTTTGGGCTGGCATTATGTGGGGCCGACGTACGCCTCTGGTGGTTATGGAAGGCGCAGTAACGGCTGTACGATACGTGAATGCCATCCTCCGACCGATAGCGCAACCATATCGGCAGTATATTGGCGAGGCATTCATCTTCATGGAAGACAATTCGCGTCCCATCGTGCACATCTTGTGAATGACTTCCTTCAGGATAACGACATCGCTCGACTACAGTGGCTAGTATGTTCTCCAGACATGAAACCTATCGAACATGCCTGGGATAGTCTGAAAAGGGCTGTTTACGGACGACGTCAACCACCAACCACTCTGAGGGATCTACGTCGAATCGCCGTTGAGGAGTGGGACAATCTGGACCAACAGTGCCTTGATGAACTTGTGGATAGTATGTCACGACGAATACAGGCATGCATCAATGCAAGAGGACGTGCTACTGGGTATTAGAGGTACCGGTGTGCACAACAGTTTGTTCAAATGGCTCTGAGCACTATGCGACTTAACTTCTGTTGTCATCAGTCGCCTAGAACTTAGAACTAATTAAACCTAACTAACCTAAGGACATCACACACGTCCATGCCCGAGGCAGGATTCGAACCTGCGACCGTAGCGGTCTCTCGGCTCCAGACTGTAGCGCCTAGAACCGCACGACCACTCCGGCCGGTTTGCAGTTTGTACCACCACCTCTGAAGGTCCCGCTGTATGGTGGTACAACACCCAATGTGTGGTTTTCATGAGCAAAAAAAAGGGTGGAAATGATGTTCATGTTGATCTTATTCCAATTTTCTGTACAGGTTCCGGAACTCTCGAAACCGAGGTGACGCAAAACTTTTTTTGATGTGTGTCTAAGGGGCTGTCAAATGAAGACGAGACAGATGGAAAAAAAGTTAAGTAAACTGTTTATTATTTCAAAAGTAATCGTCATAACTGTTAGTACATGTATCCCACTGTGAGACAAAATGGTTAGTGTCTTCAGGAAAACGTTTGAGGCTGTCTACGGAACCATGATTGTGCCCAGGAGTGCACCTCTTCGTCCAAAGCAAATCGACGGCCACGAATGTCTTTCTTCAGGGCTCCAAAAATAGGAAAATCGTATGAGAAGAGATCGAGGCTGTATGGAGGATGTGTAAGGGATTTGCAGGGAAACAGCCGCCCCACAGGCTGCCAATGGTGTTTCGAGTACGATGCAGAAGTTTCGATGGGAATCCCTTCACATCCTCCGTACATCCCCGATATGTCCTCATGTGATTTCCATATTTTATTCGACTGCCCTTATGTCTATATGCAATACATCTGCTGCCAAAGAGCCTAAAGTTCATAGTCAACTGTTATTTAAGTGCTTCCTTCTCCTTCTTCCAACCTATGAATTCTCTCGTTTTGTTGCATACTGAGTTCCCCTCTGTATGGCCTAGCGCTTAAGTTGTTTTGGAACGTTCGCCAGCAAATTTATTTAGCTACTTCTAGTGATCAAAGTCCCTAATGACTTCCTATATTTGACGTTCAGCGGTTATGTTGTGTATGTGTGATATGTCTCTGATGTTTCCGTAATTCCGTGTGTTCTGGGGTTCTTAGTCCGCCACATGTGCAATTTGGTGTCTGGTTTAAATGCGTGGGATAAGGTTTGTCTCCAGTTAAGAAGTGCAGGATCTGCTAGGATCGGCATATTTCGTTGTTAACCGCTACGAGATTTCGAGGAAAAGGGTTTAGCCTTACCGCTGACCTATTCACCTTGCCAGGTCTCCATTCGCCAGAGTCTGAGGTGGTGCTTTTTGTTAATAGGTTCATCGGCTTTCAGTCTAATCTGGTCTAGTCTACCCGTCTTTAAACAGTACGTTGCAATCCGATATCCGGTAGTAATATCAATCTGGTATTTTCCAAGTGCCACGCACAGTACAATCACTGATGTGGTGCCGTACGCCCTTGACAATTTAAGCAGTAAACTCCGTTGCCATCGCCTACCAGCTGTTCTTTTCGCGACGAGAGTTAATCGGCGTGCCCATGTACTGGTTGTAAGCAAAGCATTCATTCGAAGAGTGCATACTGGTATGTTCGTGTAACTCGTAAAGATAGTGGGGCGTTCGCAAGAAAAAGTTTAATCAAACATGGGACAAACGCAGGGCACACACTACAGTCGGAACGTCACAAAATAGAGTGAATGACGACAAACCGTAGCCAATTTATGGAAGATGTATGATCTTTCTCAGGCAGTTTCTCTGTAAGACCTTACAGCACAACTACCAAGCTGTGATAGAAGCATTCGAAAAGTCGTGTGCAGAACACAACATGAGAAGAATGCAAGTGTAAAGACGCGTGTCTCATTCAACTAGCGGTATGGACACGAGATGGAATAATTCGCGGCTCGGCACACTATTGTTAAGCTATTTAAACATAACTGTCCAACCTTAGCCCAGTGTGTAGCAAATTACCGAAAGTTTTGGACTGAAAAGTATGGAAACTTTTCTACACTGTACAACACAATTAAAGGGCCGCTTTTTCGAAACCATCTAATTGTCTCCGATTGAGACGCAGAAATTTGAATTTTGGCCCGAAGGTACCTACAACCTTCCTCTTAATGGTGCAAAAGCACCCTTCGACGTCACCATTGGGCCCGGTGACACTTCAAACAGCAAGGCCAGAGCTCAGAAATTCATGTAAGGTGTAAGGTAGGTTAATGATGTCACATTGGCACCATATTTCGCCGCAATTCTGCCCAACGCCACCGCGGTCATGTCACACGATGAGAAGGTCGTCACACCCCCTCTTACCCACATTTCATCCCTTCTCTTGATACTTCTGCAGTGGAAATCAGAGGTGCGACGCCCGGCGGTGAAATCATGCGGTTGTCTTCTGAGTCGCCGAGGAAAACATTTCAGACACACTGCCACTCAGAATCGTGATAAAAGACCTCATGGAATGGCATAAAGGACGCCAATGAAACCACCCCTGCCCCTGGCGCTTTGACTACCACGCATTTCGCTGTCGAAAGCGATAGTTCGCAGTACGACGAGCAACAGGACGATTTTCTTCAAAACCTTTGACACTGCTGACACCCTCTGGAACGATTCAACCCCTCTGTAAATACATCGTGGGCTTGCAACCACACTGAATGTGATCACACGCCTTTGGACTGTAGTGCGACCACAAATTTTGCTCTGGTGTACAGGATGGAACCACTGGGAACAGTTATAAACCAGATACCTCGTCTCCTACCTTCCAAACTTTACAGAATCTCTCCTGCGAACCTTTCGCGGGCAAGTGCTCTACCATCTGAGCTACCCAAGCATGACTCACGCACCGTGCTCACAGCTTTACTTCTGCCAGTACCTCGTCTCCTACCGCGAAAGGCAAAGGTCCCGAGTTCGAGTCTCGGTCCGGCACAAAGTTTTAATCTGCCAGGAAGTTTCATATCAGCGCACACTCCGCTGCAGAGTGAAAATCTCATTCTGGAAACATCCCCCAGGCTGTGGCTAAGCCATGTCTCCGCAATATCCTTTCTTTCAGGAGTGCTAGTTCTGCAAGGTTCTCAGGAGAGCTTCTGTAAAGTTTGGAAGGTAGGAGACGAGGTACTGGCAGAAGTAAAGCTGTGAGGACGGGGTGTGAGTCGTGCTTGGGTAGTTCAGATGGTAGAGCACTTGCCCACCAAAGGCAAAGGTCCCGAGTTCGCGTCTCGGTCCAGCACACAGCTTTAATCTGCCAGGAAGTTTTATATCAGTGCACACTCCACTGCAGAGTGAAAATCTCATTCAGTTAAAAACCAGTCGACGAAATTTGAACGTGATTTGAAGCACCAAGGGGTGTTTATGCTTCACCAGCCTTCCTGTTTCGGCCTTCTGTGGTATAATCACGAGGGGGGGGGGGGGGGGGGGGGGGGAGGCATTGACGGGGGTTCGCCATGGACGATTTACGACGTTGACGGTGGTGTGCTACTGACACATGCGTGCGAATAAAACAGGAAAGGGTCCCTCTAAGAACCCCCACCCCCAAGTTCGGCAACACCCTTGGTGCCACCCACACATCTTTGTTGGGCCCTTTAAAAGTATTCCTGTGCAGAGACACTCATTCACTGATTCCAAGGCGCCGGCGAAACCTCTTAGATTTCGCTTGCGCCCAATAGACGCTAGTTCAGCGACGTAATGCCAATCACTTGAGTATGTTGAAATGGTTGCCTGTCACACCGGCACCTAGGAATCAGTGAATGGCTGTCTGTGCAGGGAATATGTGAGAATCGACGCCCCAAGGGTGTACTCTAAACTTAAGCGAAAAGAAGTAGGAATACTTCTAACGATTCGGATCAGAATAGAGTAATGCAAAAATTATTGCTCATCCGGTGAGCTAAATAGAATTTCAAGGCGAATTTTCTAATACGTCAGGGCGATGTTAGAAACATACTGATACGCTAAAAGGTGGCTGCACGTAAGTCAGTGAAAAAAATGATGTCGTTAGCAAAGACAGCATGTTGTACATAAAGACTCACTTGTTATCACTGTACGAAACATGCACTACCTTCCAAAAGTGTGAAACACTCAGAAGGGGAGGAGGAAACGAAGTGAAACTTCATAGAAGGTACGTGATGTTGTTTCAGTGATTACAAGATAGCCGAAGTTACAGAGGACTTTGCAAATGGTTCAAATCGTTCTGAGCATTATGGGACTTCACATCTGAGGTCATCAGTCCCCTAGAACTTAGATCTACTTAAACCTAACTAACCTAAGGACATCACACACATCCATGCCCGAGGCAAGATTCGAACCTGCGACCATAGCGGTCGCGCGATTCCAGATTGAAGCGCCTAGAACCGCCCGGCCACACCGGCCGGCCAGAGAACTTTGCAGTGTGAGCCCACTTATAAGCATGACGTTGCACTCTTTCTGGCCTGGATATATCAAGCGCATCGGTTGTGGAGGGCGTCATTAAGGCATTGTACCCTCTCCTGAGGGAAGCTGGCCCACAACTGTTGTAACTAAATGAAGATGGTATCTGTTCTTTCGGACATGTCCGAAAAGATAAGGCTTACCGGCCAATGATCTTCTTCAGTGCAGATGCACTCACATTGCTCAAATTCTTACGGGAATCGGTAGATTGACTGCCACGAGTAATAAGTATAGTGGCCAAGGTCACTAAAAATGTAGTATGTGGACCGTAAGTTGGAAATGTGGATCTCACGGGGAGCGTGCCAGAGGTAAGTCCCTGTAGTCGCACCATCCTCTGCGTCCCTCATGGTGCAGTCGGATAGAGCGTCTGCCATGTAAGCAGGAGATCTCGGGTTCGGGTCCCTGTCGGGGCACACATTTTCAACTGTACCCGTTGATATTTATCAACGCCTGTAAGCAGCTAATGGTCTGGATTTCATTGTAAATTCACTGTTGTAACTGGCCCTTGATTCCTGGATATTGACACTGGGACGAGGTTGACATATACGTTCGTCCAACACATGCTCTATCAGGGCAGATATGGGTATCTTGTTGGCCACGAGAGTACTTCAACTACGTGCAGACTGGTCATATAGACACGTATCATGCGTGGACAAGTACTGAAACATAGCACCACAATGCTGTCCACGAGGATAGCGCATGAGAACACAGGATGTCCGTGAGACACCGTTGTGCCGCCAGAGTCCCTTCAATCACTACCAGCTGTGACCCAAATTTCGAACCCATCGTTCCCCACATCATGACGCCAGGAGTAACACCGCTGTGTGTTAGGTGGGTAAGCGTCCGGATCTGCCGAGCGCTGTTGACAAGCGCGGTGCACTCAGTCGTTGTGAGCCCAATTGAGGAGCTACATGATTGCAAAGTAGCGGCTCCCTTCACGAAAACTGACAACGTCCAGGAGAGCGGTGTGCTGACCACATATCCCTTCACATCCGCATCCAGTGACGCCAATCGGCTGAGGATGGT
Source organism: Schistocerca serialis cubense (assembly GCF_023864345.2). Lineage (NCBI taxonomy): Eukaryota > Metazoa > Arthropoda > Insecta > Orthoptera > Acrididae > Schistocerca > Schistocerca serialis. The sequence goes on along the minus strand of NC_064640.1, from coordinate 406,971,527 downwards.
ACGGCAGTCGGTCGGTACCGTTGGGCTTTCCGAGGCCTGGACAGGAGTGGTAAGATGGATCGATGTTGTGGAGACGTATCGTAATGACAGAAAGAATCTATCGTGTTTGAAAGTGTCCTTGACCATAATGTGAAAGAAGCTGTCCGATTTGTTGGTATACAAACACAGACTGCCACTGTGTCTACAAGGAATAGCCTTGGATTTACTGTCATCGGTCATCTTCCCTACAGTTTGGACTTGGCCCCATCCGATTTTCAACTGTTCCCAAAATTTAAAGAACGCCTTCGAGGACCTCACTTTGACAGTGATGAAGCGATGCAAGCAAAACAGAGGTTGTGGCTGCGTCAACAAGTCAAACATTCTAGAGTCGGTATGAAGAAAGTGGTCTCTCATTGGGATAAATGTGTTCGTTGTCAGACTGACTATGTTGAGAAATAAATAAGAAATATGCAGAATAATGATGTAGAATATTAACAAATTTGTTTTATTTAAAAGAACTTTCAAAGTTTTCACACACAAAATTCGGTGATATTACTTTTCAACATGCCTTCGGAATTAAAACAAAATATGTTAAATTCTGTGATTCTCTTCAGTTCTGTATAGAAATGGAAACACTCTCCTCGGCTGTGGCTAAGCAATGTCTGCCCTTTAAGTTTTCTTTCAGGCGTGGTAGTCCCGCAATCTATGCAGGAGAACTTCTGTGATGTCTGGAAGGTTGGAGAGAAGGTACTGGCGGAAGTAAATCTGTGAGGGTGAATCGCGAGTCGTTCTTTGATAACTCCCTATACCGCCGGCCCCATTTCTACAAACAACTTGCGCACCGCAGCGTAGCGTAGCGTGCGCTGTTTCGAAACTACGCGGATGATTAAAACTGCGCAGCATCGGGATTCGAACCTTTCCCCTGCCAATGCTCTAGGTCGACTGAGCCATTCAGGTATGACTGAAGGTCCGTCTTCAGGGAAATCTGTCAGTCAGTCAGTCAGTCTCCCCCTACTTTCCAGACTCACAGCAGGAAACCTTGCAGATTCCGCTGCGAGATACAATCGCTAGTATATGGATAAGCCATTTGTCCGCAATATTCTTTCTTGCCGGAAAGGTATTCCAGTATAGCATACAGTACAGCTTCCGTAAAGTTTGGAAAGTAGGAGGGAGATTCTTGCAGAATTGTAGCGGTGAATAGAGATCCTCTGTTGTGACATGTTAGCTGAGTTGGTAAGGACATTGCCCCTGTATAGCAAGATTCGGGGATTGAGGCCCAACGTTCACACAGTTTTAAACTCTCAGTAACCTACGACTGAAGTTATTAATTAACTTTTATGTTGTTGAGTGTAGGCGGAGGAACACGTTTGTATTTCCAGATGCTGTTTCGAGTGTTTCAGTTAACTCCTGAACTTAGAGTCGTACGAGAATAGGTGCAGATCCAGGGTTCTGTTCTGGGGGTGTTCATATTTTGTTGTTACTGTAGAAGTCTCTCTCTCTCTCTACCTATCTAACTATCTATCTCCCACTACCACTCCCTCCCCAACCATATGTAACAACCCATCACTCACACTTTTAAAGTGTCACTGATGTGTATGATATTATTAAGGGTAAAATATGTTTAAAATACTAGTAAACTGATCAATTACCATATATATATATATATATTAATTACCATATATATATATATATTAATTACCATATATATATATTAATTACCATATATATATATATATATATATATATATATATATATATATATATATATATATATATATATATATATATAAACATAGTGTCCCAAAAATTGCAATTCAGAAAAATATAGCCATTGAAAGGTATACCGCACACGCGCAAACTTGTCATGTAGCGAAGAGTGTTCTACCTTTGACACTTTTCAGATTTTGCCTCTCGCCAGCTGTCTAATGGAAGATTCATATATTTTCTTATTCTATTTTTAAATGATGGTCTTCACTTTTAACGCCCTGCAGTCTTTTTCTGAAATAGTAAAAAATTACTCCGGAAAATTAAAGTTTGTCCAAATGTCAAAACATTCCAAGATACAATATCGTCATGTACCTAGGAATAAATATTTTAAAGAAATTTAAAAGCGTTGCAATCGAGCACAACCTGTCAGTACTGTATGTAGTCGTCTATCTGTTACATTATTACTCTACTAAACGCCAATAATCAGTAAGTGAAATAAAATTTAATAGAACTGTTATCATATACCAGTTACACGTTAAATACCTGTTCAGACTAAATCTATTGGAAACTAAGACAAATTTCCGTTTTCAATACAGGTAAAACTGTTAAGACACAAACAAAACTAAATGAATGTGCAAATATCCCACGTTCTGTTTCAAAGCGTAAGATGGTGCCCGACCGACGAACTATGGCTTCACCATTCGCATGCTATGTAACCTGTTTTAAAAATATATAGAGTTTTACTTGCCATAAAATTCTCTACCTGAAGAGTCAACAATATAGTCCAAATAGCTTTAATATATTACACAACACTTAGATGGGTGGAACTCGAAATATATGAAAATGCTGCACAAAACACAACCTCATGTCTAGCAACAACAAAACTGTAGAAAATGACGGGAGCGGGTTAATGTGATCTCTAGTCCGCATTCCTTGATGTGCTTTTAAAATAAGTCACTAGACTGAAGTATCTACCATAAAAACATCACGTGTTCCTAGGCACCATATCCTCGTGCTACAATACTCTCCCCTGCATAAATCTCGCAATTAATTTGAGAACTATAGTAGAAATAAACTCTCTCTACTTTGGTAATATAATTTATAAAATATAAAACCAATGTGTGCACTCACAATTATCAATATGATTGTGAACACTGGTCTGCAAAGAATGGCTGTATGATTGTTTAAATGAGGAGAATGAAGTTCCTTTCAGTCGTTTAGGTCACGTTCAGCAAGTCATAGTATCTGTTTTTATATTTCTTAGTGAAGGGTCTTTCCGTTTCTGTCTTCCTTCGCCCAATCAATTTCCTGTGGTTTGCCGTTTCTACCTGTGAATTTAGGACTGTGATAGATTTGTTGTTAATAGTAGGTATGATTGGAAATTCGTGGCAGATTAAAACTGTATGCCGGACCGAGACTCGAACTCTGAACCTTTACCTTTCGCGGGCAAAGTATGTGCATCTTTACCTGGCTGGAATGTTACCGGTCGAGCTGCAAGCCCATCCACGTCGGCAGGCCTTGTCGCGACCTTACAATATTTTAGTCATATGTCGAATCATAAAGAGAAAAAAACGATTGAGCGGTGCTCACCCGTCGAGCAAGCCTGCATACACGAAGACACGGAAAGGCAAACAGGATATTTGTAAAAGATAAAGCGTTTAGACACGTCTGGCAACGATCTATCTCTTGGAGGTCGGTCAATGCTCCAGCATGAAAGTAACGCTTGTCACCTCACCAAACAAGTAGAACTCGAAATATTTGCTAATGATCCACAAAATACAGCCTCATGACTAACAATAACAAAAACTATAGAAAACTACGGAAAGTGCTTATGGCGGGCTCCAGCTCGCATTCCTTCGTGCGCCTCGTGCGCTTGGAGTTCGAGGCCAAACCAGTGGCAGGAAAAAGCCAAAGCTGGATATGGCATGTTAAACGAGAATTAAGGCGATCACGTGCAGGTGGACTGTTCCACAAAGATAATGAAGAAGGTCGTGTGCAATCAGATCCGAGTGGGGACCAATTAAGAATTATATAAAGGAACAGCCATGAGCAGTAGGACTATCAGTATCAAGTATCCAGTATCCAGCGAGCACCCAGCCTGCATCAAGATCTCATTGGACAGTGACGCCTACCAGCAGGTACTGATGGAACTTTAGAAACTTCGACTATGACAAGACAGTGAAACACTCTGGTGGGCACAACTAACTGTTAAATAAGTAGCGCTTTTCGTTTTCATTGGAATAGCATTGAACAGAGAGAGCTGGTATCTGTGTTGAGCAATCGGTTGTAACAGAAACAAGTCACCGATTAATACTTAATTACTGATGATGATGTTTGGTTTGTGGGGCGCTCAACTGTGCGGTCATTACCGCCCGTACAAAGTTCCAATCTTTACACAGTCCAATCCAGCCAATTTCACGAATGATGATGAAATGATGAGGACAGCACAATCACCCAGTCCCCGGCAAAGAAATCCCCAACTCGGCCGGGAATCGAACTCGGGACCCAGTGATCTAAAATCGGCAACGCTAGCCACAAGACCACGAGCTGCGGACAGGGCCAATTACTGATAAGTCAGGTCAAGTGATCAGAGAATCAGTAGTTCACAGAACGAGTGACAGTAACAGTACTCGTCTCTCATAGAAACTGTAGCTGGTGTGTAAGAAGATTAGGCTCCTAAATAGAGGTTCCGGCTGAATCTACAGGAAACTATTTGACTCTAAATAAGTAGTTAGGCGGACATCTCACATGTCAATGCGTTCAGAGATAAGTAAAAATGGTTCAAATGGCTCTGAGCACTATGGGACTTAACATCAGAGGTTATCAGTCCCCTAGAACTTAGAATTACGTAAACCTAGCTAACCTAAGGACATCACACACATCCATACCCGGGGCAGGATTCGAACCTGCGACCGTAGCGGCCGCGCGGTTCCAGACTGAAGCGCCTAGAACCGCTCGGCCACACCGACCGGCAGAGATAAGTAAATCTGCTAAAAGAAGGTTAATAACTTGCTACTTCGGCAGACAAAACGAACTCCTTGTCACCAGTCGCGCCGACCGCTGTGACCGAGCAGTTCTAGGCGCTTCAGTCCGGAACCGCGCTGCTGCTACCGTCGCAGGCTCGAATCCTGCCTCGGGCATGGATGTGTGTGATGTCCTTAGGTTTGTTAGGTTTACGTAGTTCTAAGTCTAGGGGACTGATGACCTCAGATGTTAAGTCCCATAGTGCTTAGAGCCATTTGCACCATTTTTCACCAGTCGCCAACACAATCTTAATCAGCCTAGGAGGTTCTACTCCCTCTCATGTTGATTGGAGTAATTACAACAACACCACAAACTCTCACTGACGTCACCATCCCGATTGTGGCACGTAGGCCACATCGACTCTATATTGGTGGACTAGACCGGCACCAGGACACGACAGCCTCAAAAAACCAACAGAAACGTATCCTGTGTTACAAGTTACTTGTAATTTCTAGAATTTCTTGCTATTTGCGCGGCTCTTTAGTTTAGATGCTGCTTTACTCTCTGAAAATTAGGAGTGAAATTCGGAAATTTATATGTGAAAAATAGAAGAACCTCCCTTCCTGCATACGCATCTGTCTGTGAGACACCAAGGAGTCTTATAGTTATACCTCCGAGCACAATGGCCCCTTTCCACACAGTGTATGAGAGTTATGTCTTACGAATATCAGTTGAGTGTAGGTGACCGTAATTGATGTGTGTGTGTAATGTAGTGTCGTGTTTGAATTATATAATGAGGGGGGAAAACCTGTGCTGGCTCACAGCCTGCCCCTCTCGAATAGCACATAGAGGGCCGCCGAAGGTAACGTCCCCATCCGGCGGACAGTTTACCATCCACAATGTCACGTGCCTTCGCTTCACGAGACACTGCGGAGAAGTTTGGAGTGTAATCCAGGATAATGGCCCAACGTTTGGTAACCGGGAACTTTACGCCACCACGTCTCCTCCTCTTGGCAATCAAATACAGGCGATGAAAATTTCTTCCATCAACAGGATTCGAACTGGCTACTTCTGAGTCGAGCATACCAGCACACTCCATGATTCGACAAATCTGTGCTGCGGTTCACCGTCATCGGGACAAAAATAAACAAATTTCTTATGCGGTTAAGAGTAACATCTTCCAGCTTTGTTGTCCTACGATCCACAGTTGCGAGTGATATTGTTTTGATAATTATCACGTTGGGTCAGTCTAACTATAGCTTAACAAAACGAAATTTTCGTGTCATACGCGTTTCACTTTTAAGGTTTTAAAGCATCATCAGTGACAAATTTTGGATCGAAAACGTAATATGAAATAAGTGAGTGTTATGCAGGGAATTAGTAAACAGATGCTGCTTGATCTTTTATTTTTGTACATAAGCTTAGTTCAGCTTTATTGCCTTAATCAGTACATCTGCAGCCGGCCGGTGTGGCCGAGCGGTTCTAGGCGCTACAGTCTGGAACCGCGCGACCGCTACGGTCGTAGGTTCGAATCCTGCCTCGGACATGGATGTGCATGATGTCCTTAGGTGAGTTAGGTTTAAGTAGCTCTAAGTTCTAGGGGACTGATGACCTCAGAAGTTAAGTCCCATAGTGCTCAGAGCCAGTACATCTGCAAAAAATCACGTTTATTTACGTTTTACATAACGTATAGTTTATAAGCAAATAAAAATTGTAATATAACGAAAAATATAATAAAATAACATTATATATACATAATAAATGGCTCAAATGGCTCTGAGCACTATGGGACTCAACTGCTGAGGTCATTAGTCCCCTAGAACTTAGAACTAGTTAAACCTAACTAACCTAAGGACATCACAAACATCCATGCCCGAGGCAGGATTCGAGCCTGCGACCGTAGCGGGCTTGCGGTTCCAGACTGCAGCGCCTTTAACCGCACGACATAATAGATAAATAATAGAAGATGTATTATAATAAAAAATATAATGAATAAAACATATACATTCAGCATTAAATCATCGGCCGACTTTGAAACATTAGTGAAAAAGAAAATGTCACATCCAAAAACTGTGGACAGCAACAGTAGTTTACTCAAAGTTGACATATGTCCGTTCACTGCATCATAGCGTGAGTACAACATCCAATGTAAAAAAAAGAGACCTTTATAAATGACATGTAATGATATATTATGTGAAATATAAATAAATGCGATTGCTTGAGATGTACTGATGAAAGCAATAACGCCAAAATAAGCTTATATATATAAACAAAGATCAAGCAGCATACTGTTCAATAATGCTCTGCATAATACCCTATTGTGACATAATATATGCTGCAGGTCCTATTGTAAAGAAACTTAAATGGGTGTTCTTTTCCTAGTGTTATTCAAATTAAATTCCGAATGGCAGTAAGCTGAAGAACGGCTCTAAAACCGACTCAAGAATACTTGCAGAGCAGCATCTGCCAAATATGCCGCTGGTGATGCTATCAGCTAATGAAGGCGAAACGCATATGGCACAGAAAATTCGTTTTATTCAGCTGTAATTAGAGAGACTGAAAGTGATGCTCATCAACATCAAATGAAGAATAGCTCGTGAATATTCTCATGCAGAATTATGTTACCGACTCATATCGTTCTTAGCCTTAAAGTTATTAGTTGGTGTGAGTATTGAGGGAGTGAAATTACCATCGACTTAACAAACGGAGCTATCGCAGAGCCCAGGCGGCTAAACATGGCTGCAAAGCCGAGGCCGGCATTGCGCACCACAGTGGGCAGCAGCTCTCCGGAGTAGAGGTACACCGTCGTGAACGACACTGCCATCGACGTGATCGCCACACCCGACAGGCTCAGTCTCGGCCAGTCGTACGCGTAAGATCCTGTGGATTAGATCAAAATCAAGTAAATCAAAAATCATAATCAACTTACCTCGAAGATTTACATCAACTAACAAAGTCTTTTTTTGTTATTTGCGCAAGATAACCTCGATAAAATAAATTCGCGTCATTATTTTTCTGACAACGGAAGATAGGTCTTTATAGAGGTCTGCACCCAAGTTGCCTCTCTAGACAGCACTTTATTTTTTCAAATGGATAACGCTATTCTTCAGACTACCATCGTCAAATTCCAAACCTACTAGGTAATCGGTGTAAATATGTTGCCATGAAGCAGGCAGATAAACGTGATTTTGCTAACAGAATTGTGAACTAAACTAATATCCATTAACTGCAGCAGAGACATGACTTTTAAATAAAGGTCTTAAGCTCAATCTTATTCCACCCTCTGGCTCTAAAGCTGTTATAACTACTACTGCTGAGGTCAAAACTGTATGTGATGTAGCATCACTTAATAGGCGTCAACAGGCTGAGGTCGCGGTCGGCGTCAATAAAGCCCTCTGTATGAGGAGAAAGATAACAAGAGTAGCCTTAGCTAATTTAAGTACTGTTAAACTTCTCAATAAGGAACTTCTTTTGCATGAACTTACTGTAACTAAGGCTAATAAAGGTAACACAGCTGTGATGAATCTTGATCACAAGTATAAACTGAGAAGTTCTTCAGGACAATGAAGTTAAAGAAGCGAAAAAGGACCCTCTGCATCAGTTTCACCGCGACGCAAAGAAAAAGGTAGCGGATAGTGTGGTCTTACGCACGTTTTCTGAAAACTGTCTTGAGCAGCTAGTTCATCAGTCTACTCGCAATGGAAATATCTTATATCTTGTAGTTACAATTCTGCCGGATCTTATCGTCAGCGTCAGTAAAGAAACGAGGATTAGTGACCATTATGTCATTATAGCAACTATGGCTACTAAGTCTAGGACAGTGTTTATGTCAGAAAGGGCAAATAAGCAATTGTTAGCATCTCACTTAGTGAAATGACATCACTTAGTTCCAGTAAGATGTACGTAGAGGAATTATGGGCAAAGTTTAAGCCGATTGTAAATCGTGATCTGGAGAATTGTGTACTTAGTAGGTGGATTAACGATGGAAAAGACCCACCATGATTCACTATCGAGGTTCGGAAAATGCTGAGAAAGCAGAGAGCGTTGCACCAGAGAACGCACAAATGACGACAAGCAAAGATTAGTAGAGATTCGTGTGTCTGTGAAAAGATCTATCGATGGAGTACACAACAACTACTACCGTCATACCTTAGCAAAAGATCTGGCAGAGAACCCGAGAAAATTCGGGTTTTATGTAAAATCGCTAAGTTGGTCTAAGGCTTCCACCCAGTCACTTGTTGACCAGTCTGGTGTGTGGCAGTTGAAGAGAGCAAGCCGAAAGCCGATGGTTTAAATTTCACGTTTAAGGAATCGCTCATGCACGAGAATCGAACAAACACACCGTCGTTTGACCTTCGAACATACTCCCATATGGACCACCCAGTAATAAACATCCCTGGAGTAGAAAAATTACTGAAAGAGTTGAAAACAAATTAGTCACCAAGTCTGAATGGAATCCCAATACGCTTTTACAAAGACTACTCTACGGCATTGGCCCCTTACCTAGATTGCTTTTATCACGAATCTCCCGCCCAGCGCAAAGTCCCAAGCGACTGAAAAAAGCGCAGGTGACTCTTGTATATCAGAAGGGTAAAAGAACGGACCTGCAAAATTACAGACCAATATCCCTAACATCGATTACCTGCAAATCCTTGAACACTTTCTCAGTTCGACTATACATATTATGTCCACGAATCGGCATGGTTCTAGAAAGCATCGCTCGTGTGAAACTAAGCTTTCCCTTATTCTCACATGATATACTGCAAATTATGGATCAAGGGCAACAGGCATATTCCATATTTCGAGATTTCCGGAAAGCGTTTGACACGGTGTCCCACTGCAGGCTGTTAAAGAAGGTAGGAGCATATGGAATAGGTATATAGATATGTGAGTGACTCGAAGACTTATAAAACCCAATATGTTGTCCTCGACGGCGAGTGTTCGTCAGAGACAAGGGTGGTATTTAAATGGCTCTGAGCACTATGGGACTTAACAGCTGTGGTCATCAGTCCCCTAGAACTTAGAACTACTTAAACCTAACTAACCTAAGGACATCACACACATCCATGCCCGAAGCAGGATTCGAACCTGCGACCGTAGCAGTCGCGCGGTTCCGGACTGCGCGCCTAGAACCGCGAGACCACCGCGGCCGGCAGAGACAAGGGTATCGTCAGGAGTGCCCAAGGGAAGTGTAATAGGACTGCTATTATTCTCTATATACATAAAAGATTTGGCAGGCTGAGTGGGCAGCAATCTGCGGTTGTTTGCGGGTGATGCTGTGGTGTACGGTAAGGTGTCGAAGTTGAGTGACTGTTGAAGAATACAAGATGACTTAGACGAAATTTCTAGTTGGTGTGAGGAATGGCAGCCAGTTCTGAATGTAGAAAAATGGAAGTTAGTGCAGATGAGTAGGAGAAACAAACCTGTAATGTTCGGATACAACATTATTAGTTCTGTGCTTGACACAGTCACGTCGTTTTCATATCTGGGCATAACATTGCATAGCGACATGTAATGGAACGAGCATGTGCGGATTTTGGTAGGGAAGGCAAATGGTCGACTTCGGTTTATTGGGAGAATTCTAGGAAAGAGTGGTTCATCTGCAAAGGAAGCCGCATACAGGACGCTGGTGCGACCTATTCTTGAGCACTGTTCTAGTGTTTGGGGTCCGTATCAAGTCGGATTACAGGAAGACATCGAAGCAATTCAGAGCCGAGCTGCTAGATTTGTTACTGCTAGGTTCGAGCAACACATAAGTGTTACGAAGAAGCTTCGGGAACTCAAGTGGTAATCCCTGGAGGAAAACAAAATTGTGCAGTGGAGTATCGTGGGGTAGTTTGTTTTGTACATTTGAAGGGGAGCAACGGCGCAACAGCCCATGCTGAGCGGGTGGAAATGTGTAACAACAACGCATCATGATATGACACAAGAGGTTAGCTGTAAACGCTCCCCAAGTGGGCAAACAATTCTGGATGAGGAAGAACATAGTATCAGATCATCTCTTTACGATGAACTGGGGATTCAGCATTAGTGGAGACCCTGGTGCTCGCATACCGGCGTATCGCAATCGAAGCGATAGTGGAAAATGCGAAAATCAATCATGGAACAGTTTTTAACATCTTGGACGACTTTTTGTACCTGACGGAAGTCACCAACCCCTGAGTTCCGCGACTGCCCGCACCCATTCAAAAAGCCCGCCGAACCGAGCAAGCAGCCGAAAGTTGCAGCTGTGTCGATCGAACCCAGATGACGTCTTCAGCAGCCTAAACACCAAGGACAAGTGCTGGGTGTATCATTGTGCCCCGAGTCAAAGGAGCAAAGGAGGCAGTGGAAACAACAGGAGGGGCTATTCATTGGTAGCAAGTGAAGTGGCACTTCACCAATAATTTTATCTTGCCGCACTTAAAAAAGTTTGTCCCGGTTTTTACTCCAAACATATTTCCCTGTTTAGTACTGCACGGAACTCTCTTGTACCAGCATGCGGGCGATTCAGACCAAGTGAATTAAAGTAGGCCTCCTCTTTTTCGCAGCTCAACCTCAAGGGCGGGGCCACTGGCCGAGCGTAGCTGTACGGTTGCTATAGCTGTTTGCGATACTGTTTGAGTTTGTTTGTGGAGGAAGTATCCGGTGAGGTAGATGGAGATTTTATCCCCGGCTGCTTCCAGTTCCAGGCGGCAGACCGTTAAAGCATTGGTTGTTGTGTGTATGGAGCATGCTTCTATCTGTAATGCGTTTAGTGTTCTGTCATTAAAATATGAATCTTGCTTATGATATAATGTGTATTTTATTAAAAACGCCATTTTCACGTTGTTTCGAGAATCATATTAAGAAATTTTGGATCACTTTTTGATGGAAATGGTGAGAGATTTCGTAACTGTGAAAAAATTTAGGTAGTTTGCCTTGCCAATACCAGAAAATATGAGGAACATAACATATGTCTTACTTCTAGTTTACTTGAAAACTTACAAACTTTAATTGAATCCGTATTCTCAAACGGACAATGCCTAAGAAACGAACTCTCTGTTTTGTATGCTGATGAAACGTACAGAAAGATTTCCATCCGAAAGGTGTTAGAAATGCTTAATAAGAATAAGGACATTTTTACGGATACTTATAAACTATTCTCCCTGATTCTGACCATCTCTTCTACTACGGTACAGCATCTGTGGAAAAAAAGCTTTTCTTGCCTGAAGCGTATAAAAATATGCCTGAGGAACGCAATTTCGAAAGAGAGACTTTCTTCCTTAGCGATTACTTCAGTTCAGAAAGAACTTCTAGCGCAGTTAATAAAAGCACAGCCATTCTATGAACACATCACCGACAAGTTTGTAGCTTAAAAGGACCGAAGGATTGATTTGGGTCGGCCGTTGTGGCCGAGCGGTTCTAGGCGCTTCAATCCGGAACGGCGCTGCTGCTACAGTCGCAGGTTCGAATCCTGCCTCGGGCATGAATGTGTGTGCTGTCTTAGTTAGGTTTAAGTAGTTCTAAGTCTAGGGGACTGATGGCCTCAGATGTTAAGTCCCATTGTGCTCAGAGCCATTTGAACCATTTTTTTGCTCAGAGCCATTTGAACCATTTGATCCGTGCCCGATGGAGGTAGTCCCACGGATCCGCGATTGGATTTAAATCCTGGGCGTTTGGTAGCCATGGGAACACAGTAAAATCATTCTCGTACTATTCGAACCATGTGCGTAAACTATGCGCTGTGTAACATATTGCATTGTCCTGCTGGTAGATGCCATCGTGCCGAGAAAAACAAGCTGCATATAGGTATGGACACGGTCCCCAATGATAGATGCATACTTATGTTGGTTCACTGCGCGCTTCAGAATAACGAAATCACCCAAGGAAGATCATAACGCAGCTTCCTCTGTCCTGGCCCTTCTGACGATTGTTGCAGGGTGTTTGCTTTCAGTCCGATGGAACATAAAACGTAATTCATCTTAAAAGGCCACCTGTCGCCACTCAGTGAACGTCCAGTTACCATACTGTCGTCCAAACTCCAGCCTTCGTCGCCGATGAAGAGCAGTCAGCATGGATGCTAAATAGGCGCATGTTGCGGAGGCCAGAGCACAAAAATATTCGCTGAGCTTTCGTTGAGGAGACACTGCTGGTAGCTCCTTGCTTCATCTGGGCGAAGAATTTCTCAACAGTTAGTTTCAGTCTATTCGCCCATATGCATCTCCGTAGCCGCCATTCATCCCCGTCACCTATATCCTATGGTACACCGAGTTGCCGCCGGTTTTGGATAGCGTCTATTTGCCATCCACGGCATACCTTAACCAGGGCGGCACATGAATAGTTTACAAACTTAATCGTTTCGGAAATGCTTCCACCCTTGGCCCGAGAACCAATGATGATGCCCTATAGTCGTCAGATAAATTGCTCTGTTTCCGCATTACGACAACAACTGCACTGTTTTCCGCGTCCCCCCGACATGCTTTATATACCCTCCACTGCTAGTGCTGCCACCTGCCGTCTGTGAATGATTATTCCACGTTGACATCGAAGATAGGCAATGGTCACATTAACGTAACGATGTGTATATTCCACTGAAAGGCGAATATGTGGAGAAGGACTAACAACAGCACCAAGTTTCATGGTCGCAGCTTAGTTTTTCAAGATGTTAAAACTGTATGACTACCCCTCACATAGATAACTGAAATCCAGTGAAATAAGTAATATGTGAGATATGTTATTAACAAAAACTATACTGGAAAGTGGTCTCTGAATGAAACCGGTCGTACAAATAAAAATAACTTATTCAATAGATTCACATGTTACAATATGTCATTTCTATTAAATAACTGCACCTCACAGAAATGAATATTTCGCTTCTTTCACGCCTTTTTACTTTAATACAACTAGTGCGCTGGTGTTCAACAAAGTCACGACAATTCCCCAGCACATTCTGCACAAGACACAGTCACACAACCTACTTCTTCGGGCTATTGGTTTTTGTTCTTACTCTTTGTATTCTCATGAGCTGATGCTGGAAGAATCTGTTCAGAGACTTGCATTGTCCATTGTTTGCACCATCTATTGGGAAAAAGCCCACATATTCGGTTCAATACCTAGGAAATTTTTATTAATCCGGCGGCTATATAATGTCTATCCTTCAACTTGATCTTCAGGTATTCGATGGAGAACTATACAATAAACACACGCAATTATATCTTTAGCTGAGCTCTAAAATAAGACAGAGTTGCACATCACCTGCCTGCTGTCGTATCAGATAGAAACTGAACCCAACTGGTCATTCTGTAGATACAGTTCCTGAAATTTCCAATGGAAAACTCATGCGCTGATCCAAAAAGACTTCTCCATAAATCGATGTTACTCGTTATATTGTCTCCACTGGTACCACCCGTCAAACCACCTCCAAGAAATAAACTCATTTGTCCTGTCTCGACCCGACAGAAAATACCTTAAACGATCAACCTTGCCGTCCTGGGGTGGCTTCCGGCCTTCAGCGATATGGACAGCAGTTAATTACGTGCAAACAACACCGGAGATGTATCTCTGGAGAGGCCAGAATAACATACGGATCCTGAAGAGAGGCAGTAGTCTTTTCATTAGTTGCAGGGGTAACAGTCTGGATGAATGACTGACCTGGCCTCGAACCAATAGCCAAGATACCCTCGTATGTTAGTACTACAAACGGCTGAAAGCAAGGGGAAACTACTGGAGTTATATTTCCCGAGTACATACAGCTCTACTGTATAGCTTAATGTGATAGCATCCTCTTGGACAAAAAATTTCTGAGGTAAAACAGGTGAAGGGGGCATTACTAAGGAAGCTGCAGTCATCAGAAAAAACTAATCTGTTTTTCTACTGGATGAGGGTGGAACGTTATATTCCTTAATCGGGTACGTAGGTTAGAGAAATTAAAAAAAAATTAGCGGTTAAGCTGTAGTTAGATTTAGTGGGAATTAGTGAAGTGCAGTGGCATGAACAACAGGACATCTAATCAGGTAAGTACGGGGTTATCAATACAGAATCAAATGCGGGTAATGTAGGTGTAGATCCGATAATGAATAATTAAGTAGGATTGCTGACGAACTAATGTAAACAGTGGGGAAAACGTTTTATCATAGCCAAGACATACGCAAAATCAAGTCCCATGTGAAATAGTATAAGTTTCTATGCCTGCTACTCTGCAGATGATGAAGAGATTGAAATAATGTATGATGATATAAAAGAAATCATTCAGATAGTAAAGGGAGACGGAAGTTCATGATGGCGGACCACAACTCGACAACAGAAAGAGATGGAGAAGGAGAAGGAAAAATAGCAGGCGAACATGAACTGGGAAGGGGGGGGGGAAGGATTAAGCGGAAGAAACTCGGTAAAATTTTGAGCAGAGGATAATTTAATCATCGCAAGCACTAGTTTTAGGAATCATGAAAGAAGGCCGTATATGTATAAGAGACCTGGGGACATTGGAAGGTTCCAGGACGCTTGTAAAATGGTAAGACAGAGATTTCGAAACCAGATATTAAACTGTAGACAATTCCAGGGGCAGAGTAAAACCGAGAAACTGCTGCAGAAAGGTAGGATTTGGGACATGGATAAGCTGAAAGAACCAGAAATTGTTGAGAACGTTAAAGGGAGCAGTAGGCAAATGTTGACTGAGAAAAGGGAAAATAAAACAACTGAAGACGAATTTGCATCTTTCAGAGACTGAACAGTGAAGACGCCAGAGGATCAATTAGGCTAAAAGATGAAACTCAGTAGCGATCTTTGGATAATACACGAGGTATTAAATTCAACTGATGAAGGGAGAAGTTATTACAATCCAGCTGTCATTCTCACTTTTATGTGACTGACAGAATGTACAAACAGGCTAAGCAAGAATGGATAGCAGAGAAATTCAAAGTTGTTGAAGCATACGTGACTATCGAAATGATAGATGCCACCTGTAGGAAGAATGAAGACACCTTTAGAGAACACAGAAGCAGCTGTGCGAATATCAAAAGGTCAGATGGCAAGCCAGTACGAAGTAAAAATTGAAGGCTGAAGGGCTGAGATAATATATAGATGGGCTATGCAAAGGGAACTAAATTGATGGCAATATTAGGAGGAGGAAATAGATAAAGGGGAGACGGTAGTTATCACGTTGCATGAAGAATTTGGTAGAGCACTGAAAGAAAGTCGAAACAAGGCATCTGAAGTTAACGACATTCCCTCAGAATCATGACAAAACTATTCCACAAGGTATGCAACATACATCAAGACAAGCGTAATAACGTCAAACTTCAAGATGAATGTAATAACTGCAGTTTCAAAGTAGGCAGGTGTTGAGAGGTGCGAGTATTACAGGACCATCAAAGTTCCAAAATACCGACACGAAAGCTGACTCCATATAACCGACTAGGACGTGCACAACACTTCGCTCCGATGACTCACATCAGCGGTGGAGGCTCACATGACCACATGGTATCAGTCCTACACCATCTGTTCGTTCCAAATCATCCAGTGCACTCTTTCAAGGGGGTTACTTATATTTTGTCCGGTGAGTTTATGAACTCTTACTGGTATACTATGTTGCATCATCACTTTTGGATCCCAAACTTCTCTGTCCAATTTCCCCCCCCCCCCCCCCCTATCCGTCAACCCTCACAGCTACGACCACAAACGTCTAAGAGCCAGGAATCTAAATCTGCAGGTTTGTTGTATCAAACCCTACATCTGCATAGACAAAGTAACAGAGTAGCATCGGGTTTATACGCTGTTGAAAACTAGACAATTGCTATTCAGAGCCTTTCTTCCACTACTGACCGACTTTCCCTTAATGGACACCCCTCTCCCGTAGTTTCCTTTTTTCACGTAAAAGCACACTTGGAAGGCTGTTTCCCAAACAGAATGTAATCTATGTGCATCATTTAATGTAGGACATAAACCTGAATACAATGGCAGTCACAAGCTCTATGTTGCAAATTTATTGTAGATCTTCAGTTCTATAAATGCTGGAAACTAGAAGCGTTATTTCCTAGTAACTGTTCGAAATCATAATTTCCAGTCCCGAAATATCACATCATTTTGTTAACAGAAGTTAAGAAAGAGTTAATTTAAATTTACATACTCGAATATCAAGAATGGGAAATAAATACAGATGCAGGTAACAATGTGAGGTCAGTCATATAGACAAAAAAAATTAATTTTGGTGCTTCGATTGTTTAGTCGTATTGACACGTCCACTGAATAAGGTAGTGTAACAAATGACAACCATCAAAAATGAATAATGAATCACTACAAGATTTCAACATTATGTCATATCTAGTAATTTTGTTAGATTTAGTAACAATTTCTTCACAGAGAATCAATAAATTTTACTAGTTATTACAGCTATGTTGAGATTTAATGTTTCGTGCTTCTTTCCAAATATAAAGAGGCAATCAAATTTTTTAACTGGAGGCTTATGAAACGTACAATTCACAGTGTGATTCATACCTTTTGGAAAAGCTGTGATAAGGAGACAACACATAATTAAAATGATCTGCCCAATCATAACACTGCGTTTTCGTCCCAGGCGAATAACAAACAGGCATAGTATTGTTCCTGGAATTCCAACAACCCCTAAAAAGAAAACAAAGAACAATAGTTATTACAACATACTTGTTATACTGAAGTTGCACAAAAGCTTAAAAATGTAAATTTTATTTTAATCAACACTATCTTGCAAACTGAAAAATTTCATTGTAAGAATTGTTCTCACCTAGAAAGTAAGGCTCACTTTCTGTTTTACTATAACATACGTGAACTACAAATGAGAAAGCGAAAATATAGTCATTTTTGCTACAAATGATTCAAAATACAGTCGTTGAAACATCATCGAGACATCTACAGAGAATATACATCGTGTATATTCGAAATTTAGGAAAAAATAATTAGCTGTTGCTGGCTAAAGAGAAGCTGTTAATTTTGAAGTTCCAGTGATGCACGGAAAAACAAATGCTTTGTGGCTTTCCAACACAGAAAGTGTTGTAATAAGTTTTGTTTCACAGTTGTCCTGATCTGTTAATTTCACACCGTTAAACAGATATAGGTCTTTCTCAAATCTGGTTATCAGCCAGAGAAAGTGTATGCTCGATGTCGATGAAGTCTGGAATACACGGTTTTCCATCTAAGATAAAAAAAGAGGCATACTAAATTTAAAAAAAAATCTTAATAGTAGAGGCAATAGGTAACGCTATAAATAAGCAGCACTGTCTGTTATGAGATCTTATTCTTCACATAATTAGCCCCAAAACTATATATTACAGTTATTTGTTTTATTCCTGAAATTACGTTGTATAACTCGCTATTAATTACGTGCTATATGTACATCCTAAAAAGGAAATTTGGAACAGGGTTGCTGACATGCGCTAGAAAAATAGAACTGAACGTTTGTGATGTGCTAATAGGTTTTGAGGGTGTCAACTGAGAGATCACATTATTTACATATTAAAACTGGGTATTGTTAGGGTTCAGACACTTTTGTTATACATTTTAATAATTTTTCTCCGTTAATAGCTATTTTTGGGAAAACTGTTGTTTGCTTGTATTTGTGAACATATTTTAATGTCTTGATATGCTTCATAAAATGAAAGTGCCTTGTTTCAGTCATTATTAACATCATGCAAATTTCAGGTACTCTAGTACCGTAGTCAACAAATTTATTGCAAAATTATCCATTTTGTGTAAATTCTTAACTTCCAAAGTTTATTACTAAATATCACACAAACTCAAAATCACTGGTCTTCTTGTAAGCGCCATAATATGTAAAACGCTTGCAAGTGAATGAAAATGAATAACATAAAACATATAATTGTATCACCGAGTACCACACGTGATGTGGCGCAGGCTTTGCGAGAAGTAGAGCAGTTGAGAGTTGAGTTGAACAGAGACCAACAGTTGAGAGTTCCAATCCGTTCTGAGACGAAATGTATGGAAGTTTTTCAGTGGGAACACTACGAACTGTTAAGTAAGATCAAATGAATAAACAACTTGTATTACTCAGGGCGCTGTTTTTGAAGTGTAATCCTTATTTAAATTACAATCTTATGATTTACAATCTCAGTTTTGTAGTAGTTAAAAAAATCTGCCTAGAGATCTGAAGCTGCAGCTTGACGTAACGTTACCAACATCTTGAACAATAATTACATAAAGTAATGTTTTTCGGGCAACGAAGAGAAAATAATGAAATAGCTTTGTAGTTCATTTCTCAGTGAGTCTTCTAAGACGATTTGTTAATCACACTTAACTCGCATTACAAGCAACTGATGCACTCAAATAACAGTCAGTATAAAACAGCTTTGGGTAACCCCATATCCCAAATAATTTTCGTACTGACATTGGATGGAGGGGAAGCAAAGAAGAGAGGTATTAAAGTCTGTAGTACGTTTATTAAACACGCTAATTAATCTTTAATCCTACAGAAGTAATTTTGCCATTTTACTGTTGCTTGTTCTGAACAAAACCACAACGACAATACGATTCAGTTTTGTCTTGCTCTATCTGACGATGGAAATTTGACAAGATAATGAATTGTTTCTTACTACAGGCCGTCCATTTCTTCCCATTTATCGCGATTTAGGTACAGTAACGAAAAAAATTATGAATATGAAGTCATAATCAGATAATAATATGCAGAATTTTAAGTGACAAAATTCGAACGCCAACACTTTTGGATTCTGTTAATTGGTGAGAAGGATATTACAGAAATAGTTATATAGCCGCGCAATGACTAGACAGAGTCGTTACTGTCAAACAGAATATTAAATTTTCGTCTGATAAGTACACATAGTACAAGTATTGTGATATGGCGTGGACAATTTCGAGTTAAGTAAGTTCTAATATACAACTTTCATATTACTTTCAGATACTTGATTTGTCAACAATGGTACAGTGATACGATGGGTGATTGTCATATTATGGTTTAGAACTACACTACTGGCCATTAAAATTGCTACACCACGAAGATGACGTGCTATAGACGCGAAATTTAACCGACAGGAGGAAAATGCTGTGACGATTAGCTTTTCAGAGCATTCACACCAGGTTGGCGCCGGTGGCGACACCTACAACGTGCTGACATGAGGAACGTTTCCAACAGATTTCTCATACACAAACAGCAGTTGATCGACGTTGCCTGGTGAAACGTTGTTGTGATGCCTCGTGTAAGGAGGAGAAATGCGTACCATAACGTTTCCGACTTTGATAAAGGTCGGATTGTAGCCAATCGCGATTGCGGTTTATCGTATCGCGACATTGCTGCTCGCGTTAGTCGACATCCAATGACTGTTAGCAGAATATGGAATCGGTGGGTTCAGGAGGGTAATACGGAACGCCGTGCTGGATCCCAATGGCCTCGTATCACTAGCAGTCGAGATGACAGGCATCTTATCCGCATCGCTGTAAAGGATCGTGCAGCCACATCTCGATCCCTGAGTCAACAGACGGGGACGTTTGCAAGGCAACAACCATCTGCACGAACAGTTCGACGACGTTTGCAGCAGCATGGACTATCAGCTCGGAGACCACGGCTGCGGTTACACTTGGCGCTGCATCACAGACAGGAGCGCCTGCGATGGTGTACTCAACGACGAACCTGGGTGCGCGAATGGCGATGACCTCAGAAGTCCCATAGTGCTCAGAGCCATTTGAAGTATCGTGTCGGACGTCTTTTGCGGGGCGTAGTGCAGCAACTCGACGTGCCACGGACTCAACAAGTTGTTCAAGTCCCCTGTAGAAGTATTGAAGCATGCTGCCTCTATAGCTGTCCATATTTGTGGAATTGTTGCAGGTGCAGGATTTTGTGCACGAACTGACTTTCTTGATTATGTGCCATAAATGTTCGATGGGATTCATGTCGGACAATCTGGGAGGCCAAATCATTCGCTCGAATTGTCCAGAATGTTCTTCAAACCAATCGCGAGCAACTGTGGCCTGGTGACATGGCGCATTGTCATCCATAAAAATTCCGTCGTTGTTTGGGATCATGAAGCCCATGAATGGCTGCAAATAGTGTCCAAGTAGCCGAACATAACCATTTCCTGTAAATGATCGGTTCAGTTGGACCAGAGGACCCACTTCATACCACGTAAACAAAGCCCACATCATTATGGAGCCACCACCAGCTTGCACAGTGCCTTGTTGACAACTTCGGTTAATGGCTTTGTTGGGTCTGCCCCACACTCAAACCCTACCATCAGCTCTTACCAACTGAAGTCGGGACTCATCTGACCAGGCCACGGTTTTCCAGTCGTCTAGGGTGCAGGCTATATGGTCACGAGACCCAGAAAGGCGCTGCAGGAGGTATCGTGCTGTTAGCAAAGGCATTCGCGTCGGTCGTCTGCTGTTATAGCCCGTTATCGCCAAATTTCCCTGCACTGTCTTAACGGATACGTCAGTCGTACGTCCCACGTCGATTTTTGCGGATGTTTCAAGTACTGTTGCTTGTCTGTTAGCACTGATAACTGTTCGTAATCACTGCGGCTCTCGGTCGTTAAGTGAAGGCCTTCGGCCAGTGTGTCGTGCGTGGTGAGAGCAATGCCTGATATGTGGTATTCTCAGCACGCTCTTGACGCTGTGTATCTCGGAATATTGAATTCCCTAACGGTTTCAAGAGGCGCCATGTGGTAGGTCTATACCGCATACAAGGAAAGTGGAAAACATCTTCCCCTAAGTCAAAACGACGATGGAAGCATTTGCTGAGTGATCATGACAGACAGTCACTGAAGAGGACGACGTCTGCAAAAGTCACTGCAGAAGTGAATATCGCTTTCGCGAACCCTGTTAGCATAAAAAAAACACAAAGGATGATCATAAGTTGGAATTGCAGGGAGAGCTGGAACTCCAAAATCACTCATTAGTGATGCAGATGACTGTAACTGGAAAACGTGGTGCCGAAGCCATAAAACAAGGTCTGTAGAGCAATGTAAGAAAGTCATTTGGTCGGAGGAGTCTTGTTGCACACTGCTTCCAACTTCGGGTCGAGTTTACATCCCAAGATTGAAACATGGTGGTGTTCGGTGAGTTCGTCAATCATATCGTCGTATTCCATGCACCCCATGGTTCCTCTACAAGGTCGCATTACTACCACGAATTATGTGACCGCTTTGACTGATCTGGTTCTTCCCATGGTGCAATGTTTGTTTCCGAATGGTGCCGTGTTCCATGACAGTGGCCCTATTCACACAGCTCGCATCTTCCCTGTCGCCAGATCTCAATATTATTAAGCCTTTGCGGTCAACTTTGGAGAGAAGGATACCTGAACTTGCCACTATTTTACAGGAAGAATGGTATAAGACCCCTTTGAAACCCACAGGAGTTGTATTTATCTATTCCGAGACGAATGGAAGCTGTTTTGAATGTGAGAGGGTTACCTACACCGTATTAGGCATAGTTTTTGGCTTTTCTATATTTCATCCACCCCTTATATATCTGAGGAAGCTTTATAGGCTACCTGCCGTTCTCGCACTACATAAACGGTTTAGGAGACTACCTCAGCAACCGTCTTAGATTGTTTGGAAGATGACGATGTCGTTTATTATCTAGTGAAGTGATCAGATTGTCAAAATGAGTTATAAAATTATTTAGACAATATATTTGCACCGCGCGAAAAGCGGCAATAATTGATCCTGCACCATAAAGAGTGTGAGATCCTCCAGCACGTACTAAGCATTGAGGTATCCAAGGACGACTCACGACTCACTCCCGCCCTCTCAGCTTAACTTCCACCAGCATCTCTCTCCTGTCTTCCAAAGTTCTTTTCTATTTTTTTAATTTACTGACTTTCGGAACGTGCGCATACAGCTGTCTCAAATCCTAAACTTCTAAGAGGCCCCTCTTGCATATTAATGGACTAGCACACCTGGAAGAAAGAATTGTATTGTCTTTGGTGCGAGGACTGGTTTGATGCAGCTTTCCATGCTAATCTGTTCTGTTATAGCCTCTTCATCTCTGCATAATTACCGAAACCTACTAAACTTAACTCCGTCCGAACAGGCCTTGGAAGGCCCAACGGTACCGATCGGCAGCCATGTCATCCTCAGACCACAGGCGTCACTGGATGTGGATATGGAAGGGCATGTGGTCTGCACACCGCTCTCACAGCCGTATGTCAGTTTACGATACCGAAGTCGCTACTTCTCTGTTCAAGTATCTCCTCAGTTTGTCCCACAAGGGCTGAGTGCACCCCGCTTGCCAACAGCACTCAGCAGACCGGATGGTCACCCATCCAAGCGCTAGCCCAGCCCGACAGCGCTTAACTTCGGTGACTTGACAGGAACCGATGTTACCACTGCGGCATGGCCGTTGGTTACTATAACCTATACGCATCTGTATTTAAGCCTTGGTCTCCCTCTACATTTCTTACCCGCACAGTTCCTTCCATTACTAAGTAGACGATTCCTTGATGCCTCAGGATGTTCCTAACAACCGA
Organism: Schistocerca serialis cubense; assembly: GCF_023864345.2. NCBI lineage: Eukaryota > Metazoa > Arthropoda > Insecta > Orthoptera > Acrididae > Schistocerca > Schistocerca serialis. The sequence continues at coordinate 406,948,450 of NC_064640.1, read as the reverse complement.
GCCCATCATTTACTCAAATTGTGCGATAAATTTGTTTTTTCCCATGCGATTCACTATTTCCTAATTAGTTATTCGATCTCCCCATCTAATCCACAGCATTTTTCTACGCTGCCACATTTCAAAAGCTTCTATTTTCTTCTTGTCTGAATTGCCTATCGTCCACATTTCACTTCTAATCAAGGGTACACTCCAAATAAATACCTCCAGAAATACTTCCTAACACTTAAATTTATATTAGATGTTAACCAATTCCTCTTTTTCAGAAATTGTTTGGTTGCTATCGTCTTGCATCGTCAGTTTTCTTGTTGCCCAAATGCCAAAACCGCTCTTCTACTTTTAGTGTCTGATTTCCTAATCTAATTCCTTCAGCATCGCCTGATTCAGTTCTACCACATTGTATTATTCTTGTTTTATTTTTGGTGAAGTTCGTCTTATAACCTCTTTTCAAGCACTAACCACTCCGTTCAACTGCTCTTCCAAGTTCTTAGCCATCTCTGACAAAAATACAGTGCCGTCGACGAACCACAAAGTTTCGCTGAACTAGCACTTCTGGAAGAAATGGTATCGCGGAGGAATTCTTTAGTCATAGCGTAAGGGGGGAGGGGTGGTGGGAGCTTCCCAGAAGTTTCGAAGGTAGGAGAGGTACTGGCAGAAGAAGGCGCGGCTCATAATTTCCTTACTGGGAAAAGCTGCGACATTTACCGATCGGAACTAATCTAGACGCAGACCGGTCTTTCACTGCAGCCAAGATTTCAGGAAAAGGGGGGGGGGGGGGTCGAGGGAGGTGGAGAGACTGGGAGCAATATCACACTCCAGCCACAAGTTTACACACATCTTTCCGTTTCATACTCACCCACTTAGTAACACCAGAAGCTAAATCCGCGATAGGATCTATAGGTAGTACATTTATCTACTGATGTCACGTTTCCCGACACTTCTTCGCAACAAATCGTACTAAAAAAATCGTTTCGGAGAGTGATCATTAATGCTTCACTATATGCTTAATGTTTTTCGTGTTTTCAAATCTAAACTTAGACGTTTAATGCTATGTGTGTGTTCATGTCACGGCGTTTATGAGTCCGCGAGACGAAATAGTGATGTTTCCGTGACGTGACGGGTCTTGTGCTGTGATTGGCTGACAAGAAGCAAAACAAGTTGTTACCATGTTGACTTGCTTGCGAACTAGTCCACCTATAAAAATATGCAGTTTAAGTGATAAACTATACTAAAGATCTCTTCGAAACGCGTCAATTTGTAGTGCTAAAGTATCAGAAATTGTGATGTTGGTATATGAACATTTTACCACTAATTTTAAGCACCTCATTTAGTAGGTTAAATAGGTACTTACAACAAATTATTTCGTTTCGTCTATTAACGAACGGTTTTCTTACCCTAATTGATTTGTTTATGGATGAAATCAACTTGTCTCCCCTTCTGTGCTGTAAAATTAATTTCATTAAAATTTAGATGATTCAATAGTTCTTTTTCAAGCTCATGTTTTGCCTAATAAATTGCACACTAAATTCATGTTGTCTTCTTTTTAGATTCCCGGTACGCTGTAGTTATTCGTAAGAAAGTGAAACTCAAAATACACTCACAAAAAGAAACTTGGTAATAACGATAACGGGACTTTTTTCCGACGCGTATTTCCTCTATTCATTCGTGAAACTCCCGCTATGTGGTGTCATTTAATGTTGCAGTCAAGAAGGCCAGAACCTCCTCGGTTACAATATTCTAGTGCTCTCCATGGAGACATTTACAAACTTATTGCTACAGCAGATAGAATTATCAATGACAGAGACAAAAAACTACGGCATCTAAGTCACTGTCAAAACATTCATACTAAATGTCGGTTGATGACACATCAAAGCATAATAGCGATATAGAGAGACAAGGACTCGATAAAGAAGTTTTAGCCAGTTTCTTCATTCTTTTTTTATGTAAGCAGCGGAACGTGAAAGTCGTGTGGAAGTTGGTAGGGCCGTCGGCTCACGTTGACGTGCATGCAGACGGGTTATCAAACGTTACGAGATGAAGCACCATCGGCACACGACACTAGTTGGTTAACGTAATTTTGCGCAATCAGCTCCGTTCACTCCTACTTGGCATGCAAACTATGCAGTTTGTTCACGGAAATGGACGCGCGTAGAATGCCTACGGTAGCTCTATTAGAAGGCACATTTCCTTTCTTGACCATATGCGTCATTTCCGTCTGTGGTATACATAAATAAAAACTTCAATATTTCAATATCGTGAACGTGTAAAAAGACAAAAATGAAAGGTACATGACCATTCAGCGAGGACATGAGCTTATAAAAGTTCACCAAATCGAAGAAACTCATTCCTGACAGAAGAGTGCACATATGCTAGGGTTATCCGGAAACTAACGTACAAGGCATGTAGCTTAGCATGAAATATCCGTGGTGGAAGTTGGTACCACTGCCGTGTGGCGGGAAGTCAGCGGAAGGAACGAGCATTCCCGACAATCAGTGCTCGTCGGTTAGTGTTGTGGTGACTGTTAGAAATGAGCGTTCTCATTCCGGCTCCCGCCAAGTGCGAAGTGCGCGTTGTAATTCGCTATTTAAATGCTAAGGGCAAGAACGCCGTTGTGATTCATCGCGAAAATGTTTCAGTTTATGGAGAGGACGTAATATCAAGGCAGCATGTGACGAAATGAGTACGGAATTTCAGTGTTTGAAAGACGGAAATTCACGATGAATACAGAAGCGGAAGGCCGTCTTTTGTGTTTGATGTGGTGCAGAAAATTGAAGAACATCTTCTCTCCGATCGCCGTTCGACAATTGACGACCTGCATGCAGTTTGTCCGAACATTTCACGAACTGTTGTTCATGAAATCGTAACTGATCGACTAAATATCGCAAGTTGTGTGCGCGACGGGTGCCCAAAATGCTTACCGAAGCACATAAAATGAACTGAGTCAGTGCTGCTCACAAATTTCTTGACCGTTTTGAGACTGAAGACGAGGCTTTTCTCAACTCTATAGTGACAGGAGATAAAATTTTGTCGTATCATCATACTCCAGAGAGCAAACGACAATCAGTGTAGTGGCGCCATACTCATTCTCCTTCAGCCAAAAAATTTCGACACGCAAGTCGCCGAAGTGGCGTCAACTCGACAGACTTGCACCAGGGGAACGGTCTACCCGACGGGAGGGCCTAGCCACACGGCATTAATTTTTTAGCCAAACAATTAAAAACTCATCAAACAGCGAGGCAAATTATAGTATCAGCGTTTTGGGACGAAAAGGGGGTTCTACTCGTTGATTTTTTGGAAAGAGGTGAAACAATAAATGCTGCAAGATTTTGTGAGAACATGAAGAAACTTTGCATAGCCATGCAAAACAAATGTCGCGGGATGCTGTCAACCGGAGTCTGTCGCCTACATGACAAAGCGTGTCCGCACATCGCTCATGCAACACAAGAGTTATTGCCTTCGTTTGGTAAGCATATTTTAACCCACTCGTCTCACAGCCCCGATGTTCCACCAGTTCACTAAATTGAAGGAACACTTTTCATACGACGACGAGTTCAAAATCGAAGTGAAGAATTGCCTGAAAAAAGCGCGGGAGTCGTCTGTGACACAGGAATCAAAGAACTCGTCCTACGGATGACAAAATGTATTGAGATAAATGATGATTATGTAGAAAGACAATGCAAGACCTACACTACAATACATGTAAATTTTATAAAAATAAATTCATTTTTTGTACTTCAAAAGATTCTTGTAACCTCACTTTCCAGATTAGCCTCGTATTTACATAACATCAAATACACAGTATTACAGAAATTATTTCTACTAATTTCATAGGAAAGTCTCATAGTCTTTTAGAATATGCGAAAGTGAAAAGAAAAAACTGTATACAACAGGAGGATGCGAACCCTACAAAATTCTACCCTCACTTCCGGATCGTAGTGCCTCAACTAACTACACTACGCTGAAAATATGCCGCGATCGCCCTTGTATTTTGTCTTTCACTCTTCTAAAGACTGTAACTGTCGAAATATTAATTTACACTTAATTATAACAAATCCTAACAAGAAAGACACGTTTTCATTAATCTGCAAGGGTCGTTACCATAAAACATGTTACTCTTGTAACATGTGAGCTATAAAGCGAAAATAACTAAATACGAAAATTCTTTAACCATCAACATGAGGCTTCCCGTCACTTTGTTACAACATATCGTACAAGTAACGATCCGTTCTTGAGACATTCAATGTGCTGATGCTTAGAAACAGCATATATTCATAGGGTATAACGCATAATATAAAAACCACCAAATATGGGTTTCTACTGAATACGACAAATACAGTAGGGCGTCTTGCTTTCTGGCTCCGTTTTTGCTTCCTATTGGTTCTACTTTACGACATATGTTTCCGAAATGTCGCGGAACTCCTTTTGTGTTTCACGTGAAAAAATCGCCCCTCAACGTGAAATAACAGGGATTGAAATCACAAATAGCTCAGCCTGTGGAGGCTCATACGAGCTGTATTCTGTAGAAGCTACACCTCCAGGGCTACACTACAAAGAGCTATCGGGCATTTTAAGGCGCAACCTTCAGACCCGCTACTACCTGTTTAAGCAACGTCAGTCGATATCAACAGTTCCAACAATGCTTACTGCCAATATTCGTGTGGGAAATATTCGAAATGCGTCTGACAATTTAAATTCTATAATCAGTTGCTGAGAAACATATTTCATTATACAGGGTGAAAAGTATTTAAACTGACAAACACTTGGAGGTTGTAGGGGACATCAAAACAAATATTTTTCCCTAATGTCATTTTTCTGTATGAGGAGTATTTAAATCGGTTGAGGAAGATTTCTTTAGCAGCAAATTAATTAAACCAACAAACACTTTTCCATTTTTTATGACCAAGAGACAACACATTAACACAACCCAATTTCAATTACAGTAGATTTTCAAAAATGCCTCCATTGACACGTAAACGAAGGTTACACCAGCGGATCATGTTCTGTCTGACACGGGCAAAAACCCCAGGAATACTCTGAATTGTTCCTGCTGCTGCTGCTACTATCCAGGCAACGAGATCCTCTTCTGATGCAACAGGAGTTGTGTAAACAAGGTTGCGCATCTCTCCCCACACAAAAATTCCAGAGAGGACATGTCTGGGGATCGAACAGGTCATGGTACAGGACCACCTCTGCCAGTCCACGTTTCTGGGAACCGTCGGTCCACGAATCGACGCACACGACAATTGAAATGTGCCGGCGCCCCGTCATGTTGGAACCACATGCGTTGTCTTGTAGGGAGCGGGACGTCTTCCAGCAATTCTAGGAATGCTCTGGCGAGAAAATTGTAATAGTGCCTGCCATTTAATGGCCTAGGTAGCAGATACGGCCCAATTAAACAGTCTCCAACAACATCGACCCACACATTAACGAAGAACCGCACTTGATGAGCGCTAGTAATTGTGGCATGTGGGTTATCCTCACTCCAAGCATGTGAATTGTGCATGTTGAAGACTCCATCACGCCCGAACGTTCCTTCATCGGTAAACAACACAGAGGATGGAAATGTAGGATGCATTTCACACTGTTCCAGATACCACTGCGAAAACTGTGCTTTGGGTGGATAATCAACTGGTTCCAGGTTGTGGACACGCTGTATGTGAAATGGACGTAACAACTGCTCCAGAAGGACTGTTTTTACATTCGTCTGATTCGTCCCCATGCTACGTGCAATTGCACGAGTGCTGATTGAAGGATCCCGCTCCACATGCTGCAAGACAGCTTCCTCAAATTGCAGCGTTCTTACCGTGCGACGGCGTCCCTGTCCAGGTAATCTGCAAAATGACCCGGTCTGACGCAGACGTTGGTACACAGCAGCAAAGGTCGTAATGATGCGGGATACGGCGATTAGGATATTGTTGTTGATAAACCCGCTGTGCAGCTCGTCCGTTGTGGTGCGCTACGTGGTACGCACCAACGATATGAGTGTACTCACTCCCGGTGTATCGCTCCATTAGTAAACAGACACAATGAACTACTACACTGGTGGACAGCAGTTGCCTACAACTGAAGATCGTAATACGCCCTCCAACAACTGAAGATCGTAATACGGCCTCTACCGGTTTAAATCATCCTCATAGGAAAAAATGACATTAGGGAAAAATATTTGTTTTGATGTCCCCTACAACCTCCCAGAGTTTGTCGGTTTAAATACTTTTCACCCTGTATATTCTGGGGCAGCTCCGCCTAAGAGCCTTTAAGTATGAGCGCGCCTGAGCAGAAGTAAAACTCTGAGGGCGAATCATGAGCCGCGACTGGACAGCTCTGTCGGTAAACTATTTGCCCGCAAAAGGCAAAAGTCCCAGGTTCGAATTCCGTTCCGGCACATGCTTTAAATCTACCAGGAAATATGAAATGAGTGCAAACTCCGCGGCAGAGTGAAAATTCTTTCTGGAAATCGAGTCAAGGCTTCGCAATGTAACTCGAACTTACCTGCCATCGTGATGTTAAAAAATATGTTGCTTCCCATTCTGTCGAGAGACTGCGTGAAGGAGAAGAAGGTAAGGCCGGAGACGAACCAGGCTTGGCAGAGCACGCACATCCTGCGCCGCAGGGAGGTGGACCGGAAGAGCGCCGTGATGTCCGGCCGGGGCTGCTCCTCGGGCTGCTGGATCGCGGCTGGCAGGCGCTCCCGCACCGCCGCCGCGTCCAGCCGGTTGAGCTCGGCGCCACGCCTCAGCACACGCACCGCACACTCGCGGCGCCCCACCGCCAGCAGCCAGCGCGGAGACTCCGGCACCAGCCTGCACACACATTGCCGCAGGTCACGGCACATCCTGAAAGCCAGGAACCTACATCCACTCCCTACGGCACACAATGAGGTGACAAAGGTCATGCGACAGTTGTCGCGTACTCAAGGTATAAAAGGGCAGTGCACTTCCGGAATCGTCATTTGTACTCAGGTGATTCAGGTTAAAATATTTCCGACGTGATTATGGCAGCACGACGGAAATTACCAGACTTTTAACACAGAATGGTAATTGGAGCTAGAAGCATGGGACATTCCATTTCGGAAACAGTTAGGGAATTCAATATTCCGAAATCCACAGTATCAAGAGTGTGCCGAGAATACGAAATTTCAGGCATTACCTCTCACTCCGGACAACACAGTGGCCATCGGCCTTCACCTAACAACTGAGAGCAGCGGCGTTTGCATAGAGTTGTCAGTGCTGACAGACAAGCAGTTCTGCGCGCCGTAACCACCGAAATCAATGTGGGACGTACGACGAACGCATCCGTTAGGACAGTGCGGCGAAGTTTGGCGATAATGGGATATAGCAGCAAATCACCGAAGCCATTGCCTTTGCGAACAACACGATATCGCCTGCAGCGCCTCTCTTGGGCTCGTGGCCGTATCAACTGGTTCCTAGACGACTGGAAAACCGTGGCCTGGTCAGATGAGTCCCGACTTCAGTTGGTAAGAGCTGATGGTAGGGTTCGAGTGCGGCACAGACTCCACGAAGCCATGGACCCAAGTTCTCAATAAGGCACTGTGCAAGCTGTTGGTGACTCCATAATTGGGTGGACTGTGTATACACGGAATAGACTGAGTCCTCTGGTCCATCTGAACCGATCGTTGACTGGAAATGGTTATTGTTGGCTGCTTAGAGACCATCTGTAGTCATTCATGGACTTCTTGTTCCCAAACAATGATAGAATTTTTATGAATGTCAACACGCCATGTCATCAGGCCACAATTATTCGCGACTGGTTTGAAGAACTTTCTGGATAATTCGAGTGAATGATTTGGCCACCCAAATCGCCCGACATGAATCTCATCGAACATTAATGGGACATAATCGAAAGGTCACTTTGTGCACAGAATCCTGCACCGACAACATTTTTGCAGTTACGGACGGCTCTATAGGCAGCATGACTCAATGCTTCTGCTGTGGACTTCCAACGCCTTGCTAAGTCCATGTCACGTAGAGTTGTTGCACTCCGCCAGGCAAAGTGAGGTTCGACACTATATTAGGAGGTATCCTGGGACTTTCGTCAGCTCAGTGCACAATGCAAACCATTTATGGTGTGTGTTTGAGGGTATCAAATGTATAACACTGTGCCAGTAAACATCTGGAACGCAATACAGCAGCAAACCTGTATTCAACAAGTCCTTCATACGTTTCCGGAGGTATGTGGCACCAGATGTCTACGCACAAGTCACACAAGCCCCATATTTACAGACCGGTTGTTTGTGCGCACTGAGTTGGCACCCGATAGCGTGACATGTGTCACTGCGATCAGATCAGGCGAGTTTGGCGGTCAAGACATCAATGTCAGTTCATAATCACGCTCCCCAAGCAACTATTGTGCGTTTTTGGTTCAACGATAGGGACAGTTATCGTACTAGTAGATGCCACTGCCATCAGGGAAGTCATGAAGTATGAATAGATGCAGGTAGTCTGCAGTAATGTTCACGTGGTCCACAACTGTCATGATGACATCGATTACTGCCACAAGTCCCACAGATATCCAGGTGAGTGTACCCCACAGAATAACAGCCCCCGCAGGCCTGCATCTTTGATGCAGTATATTTTTTGAATAGCCTTTTGCAAGGATAATGGTATGTCCAGCCACGACCATCGACCTGGTGTAACAAGAAACATGATTCATTCAAGCAGGCAATACGTTTCCATTGATTCATGGGCCAATCTCGATCTACAGGTACATCTACACACATACTCGGCAAGCCACTGTAGAGTCCCTTCAGCCTCCACTAGTCATATCCTTTCTTGCTCTGCTTTATTGAGTGAGGAAGAAATGACTGTCTGTGTGCATCTGTATGAGCCCTAATTTCTCATACCTTGTCTTCATGGTAGTAGGGAGACAAAGAGCTGAAGTTGGGACAGTCAGTATTGTCGCCAAATTTATTCAAGATGACGGCTTTCCCTGGCGGGGGGGGAGGGGGGGACATGTGGCAATATCACATGATGATGTCACCACCCCTACTCGCCCCCTCCCCCCACTTCCCCCTCCCCTCCCCATTTCTAAGCTGCTGGAAAGGAAGAATGTAAGGCACTGTTTTTATTTATTTACTTTATTTATTTTTGAGGGTGTTATACTGCTGCTGGACTGCCCTACTGCTATCTTCCCTTCCCCATTTGTTAATTGGCGGAAAACATTACGTTTACAATACAACAATATAACATACGCAAATTTCGTTTTATAAAAAGTATGGTATTTAAATTCTTGTTCTGTAGTCTGTTGTTTAAAATACAGCATTGCAAGATACGCAAATTTCGTCTTATAAAAAGAAAAGTATTTAAATTTTTCTCATTTAGTCTGTTGTGTGTATCAATAATTGTTACTCCTGCCTTGGAGAAAACGGTCTCTGCAGAAACTGAAGTCGTTGGAAAGAACAAATATTTAGTGGCCATTATAAGCAACATACCATCAGATTTTAGCCAATATTCTAATACACAAGCACGATTGTCTATTACAAGTTTTTCAAAATACTGACGTAGGTCAATTATGGAATCACTGATTTTTGTAACGACATCGACGTTATGCTGTTGCTGATTGGGCAGAAAAAGTAGATCATCTGATTTCAAACTGGTAGAAGTATGTGGGCTTTCAAAAAAATGATGTGGTGTGATGGCCCTCAACTACGTACCCTCAGACTCAGAGCTGAAATATTAAAAGTTTTGGCTGGTTTCGTTGTCTAGAGGCTGGGATACGTAGTTTCCGAATTGCAAGCCAAATACTACTGAGTCTACAGTATACAATATGAACATACACATGAATCAAATGGTCGAAGGTTCCTATCACTTTTCAATTGCGAATTTTGAACGTATTATAGACATTTATAAATGAAAGTTTGCAATTAAATAAAATCTGCAGGTACTATTTTAACGAATTTAAATGATGAGTACGATAGCAGAAGTACCTTTAACAATGCCCATTATTACTTTAAAACACTTATTGGTGTCGATGGTCCAGCAATTAAATAAAATATAAGTTGAATAACAGGGAAACAATAGATTCATGCTTCGCGTAATTAGTTATGAGCAACAACCTAGTTCGTGAGATATTCATTTCTAAAAGCATACTACGTCTTCACTGCAGAAGCCACGAAAATCTCACAAGTGCGCAAGTCGGCACTACGAAATATTTCTATCTCTCGTGACCACGCGCAAATTGCTCCACTCTCCAAGACTTTCCTGCGACCGTGCGTTTGTCGCGCCGTACCGTCCAGGACTCTCCCGCGACCTCTCCCATAGTGTCCAGAACTCCCCTGTCCTCTCTCGAAACGATGCTCCTCCCCCACTCCCAAACAGTCTCTCCACATGTCCTTTTTGGAACGATCGCTGTGATTGGCTAGAGCCCACCTGCCCTGTCTCCAAGCCAACGCACACTCACGAACATAATGAAACACATTCGAAATACTGGATTTACATTTAAATAGCTTCAAATTAAATAAAATTCCTACGGCTGGACCATAAACACGCTCTAACACACATTATTAAATACATAAATAAATTAAATAAACATATACCAAAGGAATACATCAGAAGTAAACCAATAGCCTAATGCCTCTGTGCTTTCTAAAACACAGTAAATAATTGACCAATTTCTTCATGAATAGTGTATATCGGATATAAACAAAGACATGGATGAATAGATATATTTATAAGCATGCTGCTACCGTTTTTTTTTTTTTCGTGTAACTGTGGAATACTTATGGCCTGACACGGTCGATAGCAATCGGCAACTTTGACCTCCAATAACTCATGTACTATTCAAGTTACATGCCTGTAATTTATACCAGTTTAGAATTACACTAATAGCCTTCTAAAGACATGTCGATCGACAAAATCGGATGAATTGTGTAAAGTCCGCAGCTCGTGGTCGTGCGGTAGCGTTCCGGGTTCCCGGGTTCGATTCCCGGCGGGGTCAGGGATTTTCTCTGCCTCGTGATGACTGGGTGTTGTGTGCTGTCCTTAGGTTAGTTAAGTTTACGTAGTTCTAAGTTCTAGGGGACTGGCGACCATAGATGTTAAGTCCCATAATGCTCAGAGCCATTTGAACCATTTTTTTGAACTGTGTAAGTAGGCTGTTTAGATTTTTATGTTGGTAACGCCGCGTTGCCCTCTGTATGAAAATCACTGACTGTGCTGTGTGCAGTCTGTGGCTGGTTTGCATTGTTGGAATATTTGCTATTGTAGTGTTGGGCAATTGGATGTGAACAGCGCATAGCGTTGCGCAGTTGGAGGCGAGCCGCCACCAGTGGTGGATGTGGGGAGTGAGATGCAGAGTTTTGAGAGCGGATGATCTGGACGTGTGTCCATCAGAAAAACGAAATTTGTAAGACCGGATGTCATGAACTGATATATATATATTACGACTTTTGAACACTATTAAAGTAAATACATTGTTTGTTCTCCATCAGAATCTTTCATTTGCTAACTATGCCGATCAGTAGTTAGTGCCTTCAGTAGTTAGAATCTTTTATTTAGCTGGCAGTATTGGCGCACGCTGTATTGCAGTAGTTTGAGTAACGAAGATTTTTGTGAGGTAAGTGATTCATGAAAGGTATAGGTTATTGTTAGTCAGGGCCATTCTTTTGTAGGGATTATTGAAAGTCAGACTGCATTGCGCTAAAAAAAAAAAAAAAAAAAAAAAAAAAAAGTGTCGGTTTACTGTTGATCAGAATAAGTAAAGAGAGAAATGTCTGAGTACGTTCAGTTTTGCTCAGCTGTTTGAAAATCAAATAACGTAAGTGGTTTACCAGCATTGTCATTCTTAATTTTTCTAAGGGGTTGTTTCAACCGTTTAGATTTTGGAAATTCGTTGCTGAGTGTTACTTGTATAATTTATGATCAGATACTAAACTTTAAACTAATAAACATACTGAAAATCTGATTGCACCATCAGAATCGTCGTGGAAATAGTGGTAATGTACATGTTTCTTTTTGAGGTATCATGATTCCTCTGGCTACTATTAATTTCTATATGAACTGTGAAATGTCTTCCATTAAGGTTTCACAAAGACCGCCATCTTTGGCACTCAGTGGCGTACAAATCTCCTTCATCGACACAAAGCCATTCCGCGACACAGCGTTAACATGGAATTCCCAGCCACGTGGCCGGCCTGGACCACGCGCTGTGGCTACTGGGGCTACCCCTCTTGCTCCGTCTAACGTACGGCATCACGCAGTCGCTGACGAGCCCCGGCTTGCGGCCACGACAACTCCGAACTTAGAATATTGTCAGGGTGCCATAACTCGCCCGTTACCTCATACGTATCAGAAGAAGTATTAGCACTGTTCATGGATGCCACTATTTCAGGTATTATTCTCGGTGTCGATGCGATGATAGAAGCATACTCTTTCTGAAGTAATTGTGCAGCTTTGTCTGCCTCTCGCAATGTCCCGGAAACAAGTTTTTTAAACCTAGGATATAATAATGTCACAAGCACGTTAAAAGTTAGCGTGTTAAATTGTATCAGTCTTTGATTGACTGATTTATTCAAGGAATCCACAACACTTCGTGCTTCATTAGTTATTAAGGTGCTTTCCAAATCTGACAACTTTTCAGGAATAGCTCGTATCAAAGGTATAATTAAGGATTCAGTGACGTATGACTCTTTTGAGACTGTTCTTGCTGCTACTTCAAAAGGTTCAAGAAGACCTATTATTTCCTGCATAGGCAAGTAATTTCCTACTGTGAGGAAAGGCAGTGCTTTTGAACTTTCGTTGATCGCAATCGCAAGCTCACTTTGTACTTCCAAGCAGCAAAGAAAAACTTTACAAGCTATACCAACTTGACTTGTTCTGGAAAGTACCGGTCACAAGAAGGAGCCATAACTCAGTAACTCAGCATGGATCAGTGAACATTTGATTGTGGTGTTTCTGGCAACTCATATCTGTTGTCTAAGTTATTAAAAACATTTTTCAAACCTTGATGGTTGGAATTTCTGAAGAGTTCTTTTTTTTTTTTTTGCGCCTCTTGCACTTTATATTCTTTTACTCATCCATGGTTCTCTAGTTTTTCACCTTAAATTAGTCGTATTCCCTGAATGTTTATATTCTTAGATGCAGATGGTACACTTCACAAACTGACTATTGTCCCCACTTTCTTGAAAAACTTCCACACAGACGATGAATTTTTAAGATTCATTTTGAAAACAGTAACAAAAAGCTCTATTTATGCACTAAACAAACGTAAATAAAATAACCTTGGAAGCGCTGGATTTCTTCAGCCAACAGAGACTATCTGCAACGCGCGAAAAATAGTGATCGTTTCATGTCGGCAGCCTTCCGAACACTTTTTGACGACTGTGTTCTTTGCCTCACTGCTACCAATGACAATGATTCAACATGTGTGGCACTATAGTTGCTTGACGAAGAGTAATCCTGTTGTTGTGTGGCGTTTAAATAAAGAAATTAGAGACAAAGAAGCCATTGTTGCCAAATTGAAGGGACCTCCTACGATAACCCAAAGAGCTAGAAGCGTTAGGTGCAGCATTCTTCCTCGTGACGCTGGAAAAATTGTTAGTCAGGTCGCAGGATGCTGTAAACTCAAAAAATAAAGAAAATAAAATAAAAATAATGGCGAGATAATTCACCCACTGCTCAAGTTTCAGACAAGGAGTTACAGCATTAACAGACAAGAGCTTAAGAAATATCTACAGGATACAGTATTTCCAAAAACATTTCCGGACATCCACCGTCAACTCTTGGCAAGAAGAGATTAGTTTTGTCTCAGATCCATTCAAACATTCACGTCTCACCCGCATTACTTATGAATAATGCATTGCAATACTTTAAAAGCATATAGTATGTAAATACAGCTGTATATTTTAACTATTATTTCCAGCCACCATACAAATAAAAAACTTGACGCTTGACAGGTTGGGCTTTTACAATATTCAGTTTTGCAGGAACTGGTGTTTCCTTAACGAACAAGAGCCACTAACCGAACACAACACATGCAGCCAACGTATGAACGATATTTGTGCCTCTACAAAAGCAGGGGCGTTAGGATTGCGTCAGTTTTTTGTGTTTTTGAACCACCTTATACATTAATTAACATATATAATTGAAAACACCTATAAGTACAATGAGGACTTAGAAACAAAAGAGGATGAGAGCGGGTGTGTTTAATTAATAACGATAGTAATAGTATTTATTTTAAAATGCATTATCCAGTAAAATCACAAACTCTTAACAAATCTTTAAAATGTCATTTTTTTCTCTACTAACTGCGTTGTATTAAAGCCTTATTTACATTTGTATTCCATGCTATATCTAATCATGCTCACACATTTGAAGATGGCAGTCCGTATAATGTGCATTCATGAATCCATGTTACTTACGTGTGTAATTGTTACTATAAGCATCTGGTCGGTACGAGATACGCACGACCGTGAGTTGTCATCACTAGAAGACAAACAAGACAATTCATTCTCTCACGTTCCCTACCCCACAGCAGCCAATCTATAAACGACATACATTTATAAACAGCATAGACTGGTTGAGGCGCTACCATATTTGATGTTGATTAAATACCTCCATGCAATCTACTTTCCCTCTTCACTCCACACGCAATGGACGTAATACGATCCGACAATTTTTGGGGTGCTAGTTAAAAAAGAATTACATTATAAACGATATGACTCTCAATAGTTAAATCAGACTACCGATAGTGCAGATGCTATCGGTTAATCGATAGTTTATCGATATTTAAAAACGTTGGACCAGAGTAAAGTTATGTCGCCTGTACTGTAGGAGGACTCTATCCCACAGACCACCAGTCGCAAGAGAGGGTTACTGTGTTGTTGTTTGATTCATTTTTTTTTTCTGCTGTAACACATCTAAGCTTTGTGCACCGCTATACATTTTGTTTATTTCCACCATGACATCAAGGTCTGTGTCAGGTTCTAAACTGACTTTAACATGTTTATATCCACTGGCTCTGAATGAAAGCTGGACATCGCACGGTATAAATTATATTGCTGCTCCCACAACACACAGGATGATGATTGAAATACACTACTGGCCATTAAAATTGCTACATCAAGAAGAAATGCAGATGATAAACGGGTATTCATTGGACAAATATATTACACTATAACTGACATGTGATTACATTTTCACGCAGTTTGGGTACATAGATCCTGAGAAACCAGTAAAAAAAAAAAAAACACCTCTGGCCGTAATAACGGCCTTGATACGCGTGGGCATTGAGTCAAACACAGCTTGTATGGCGTGTACAGGTACAGCTGCCCATTCAGCTTCAACACGATACCACAGTTCACCAAGAGTAGTGACTGACGTATCGTGATGAGCCAGTTGCTCGACCACCATTGACCAAATGTTTTCAATTTGTGAGAGATCTGGAGAATGTGCTGGCCAGGGCAGCAGTCGAACATTTTCTGTATCCATAAAGGCCCGTAGAGGACCTGCAACATGCGGTCGTGCATTATCCTGCTGAAATGTAGGGTTTTGCAGGGGTCGAATGAAGGGTAGAGCCACGGGTCGTAACACATCTGAAATGTAACGTCCACTGTTCAAAGTGCCGTCAATGCGAGCAAGAGGTGACCGAGACGTGTAACCAATGGCACCTCATACCATCACTCCGGGTGATACGCCAGTATGGCGATGACGAATACACGCTTCCAATGTGCGTTCACCGCGATGTCGCCAAACACGGATGCGACCATCATGATGCTGTAAACAGAACCTGGATTCATCAGAAAAAAATGACATTTTGCCATTCGTGCACCCAGGATCGTCGTTGAGTGCAACATCACAGGCGCTCCTGTCTATGATGCCGCGTCAAGGGTAACCGTAGCCATGGTCTCCGAGCTGATAGTCCATGCTGCTGCAAATGTCGTCGGACTGTTCGTGCAGATGGTTGTTGTCTTGCAAACGTCCGCATCTGTTGACTCGGGGATCGAGACGTGGCTGCACGATCCGTTACAGCCATGCGGATAAGATACCTGTCATCTCGACTGCTAGTGATACGAGGCCGTTGGGATCCAGCACGGCGTTCCGTATTACCCTCCTGAACCCACAGATTCCATATTCTGGTGGTGGTGGTGGTTAGTGTTTAACGTCCCGGCGAGCCATATTCTGCTAACAGTCATTGGATCTCGACCCATGCGAGCAGCAATGTCGCGATACGATAAATCGCAATCGCGATAGGCTACAAACGTGATGGTACGCATTCCTCCTCCTTACACGAGGCACCACAACAACGTTTCACCAAGCAACGCCGCTCAACTGCTGTTTGTGTATGAGAAATCGGTTGGAAACTTTCCTCATGTCAGCACGTTGTAGGTGTCGCCACCGGCGCCAGCCTTGTGTGAATACTCTGAAAAGCTAATCATTTGCATATCACAGCATCTTCTTCCTGTCGGTTAAATTTCGCGTCTGTAGCACGTCATCTTCGTGGGGTAGCAATTTTAATGGCCAGTAGTGTAAAAGACAGTCACAGCATATGGAAACTGGAAGAATTTCGCGGCATCGTGGAGCGTTTCCAAACAGATGTCCGAAGGCGACTGACGACCTTTACGTTTAAATTGACCAGGTAGCAGATGGCTTGGTGTCCCATATCGATTGATTCCTCATACTGCAGTCATGTACGCGATCACCAACACTCTCTGTCCACCTCAAACAAGTGATGTCAGTCTGTCATTATGTGGTATACAACAGTGTGCCAGTGGACGGATGGGATGGAAAAGACAACGTCGATGTACTGTAACAAGCATCAAAGTTGATAGTGTGATCAATTTTAGCAATTTCACCAGTTTATATCCCTAATTTCAACGCCGACCAATGACACAGCAACATGCTACCCAATTTCTGTATCATCGCTATACCACTACTCCGCTACTTTTCGAGTACTACTGCAAATGTAGGCAGATGACTGTGCACTGTGTCCATTCATTGTTAGTTCTCGAACATACATATATACCAAAGCATGCCAGACAGCGTCTTATACCGATCTACATATTTCTAGCACTCTGATCGTAGTTGTAATTTATGATTACGATTGCGCATTTTTCCGTATGTGGATGGGAGGCACAGAGCATTCTCGCATTTCTAGGATAAAGTTAGAGATTGAAAGATCTGCTCGCACTGTTGTGACCAACCCTTCCCTGCAACACTGTCAGCGCTTTAATTCGCAGCTGACCAGAAGTAGACCGATACATGCCACATCTCGTGAAGGAACAGAGCAAGCCGAGTTCGTAACTGCTGTTCAGTGAAGACTGTTCCTCACCAATCTTGCTTACGACAGCTATCCAAGTGCTCAAAATCTCTCCAGACGCGCGCATGTCGTGGTGGTTAGCGCTCCTTATCGATGTACAGTAGATATGAGAGTGTTGTAATGATATAACAGATGGTTATGAAGGAAACATGTAGTTTTATGCTTTATGGAGCTCTAGGTGGGTGGAGTTTGAAGCATTTTACGTGACTCAATTGCACTGTTAATTCTAAAGTATTGCTCAAGTGTCTGTGGTCAGTATCAAGAAGGTATTGGTAAGAGAGAATACAGCGTAGAACACAAACACATGTACTCTAATGCAGGCCATAAATGTCCAACATCTGACATACATCCACCCTGCAAGTTTTCTATCCCACTCACTACGATGACATATTTTACGAAGATAAAACTGCTTAGAGTCTTTGTGATACACGCGCAATATAGTTTCTCGGAGGTGCATAGCGCCCACTGTTCACATCCGATCATGGTTCATAAATTATACGAGTACTACGCTCGCGTCAGTCCTATAAAATGATCGTTAGTAATGGAGAATGCGTCTTACAAGGAAACAGGCGAACGCTTAGCAGCGGTGTTTGACATGTAAAATTACACGTCATGTTGCCACTAACTCCGTAAACAGGACATCTGTCAAGCTGATGTATACATGGGGATTGCAGTACCTCACAAACGCCTGTCACTAACTCAGAATCACCATAGTTACAAAACTCAAGACTCTATTTTATGCCCAAGATGCAGCAGGGGAATGGAGTACGTCGCATCAATCTTTGTCCATCTAGAGGAAGGGAGCCGAAGCAGGATGGACATGTTTCATCATCATCACACATGATTTTGAAGTCCTTTGATGACCGTGAGGTTTGCTGTTAATGATCACAGATAGATGGTGCTCTAAGTCACACACAGAACGCGCAGTTGTGTACGAGTTGAACACTGGTTATGCCATACAACTGATTCACTCCGAGAGAACAACGGGAAAAAAGGTTAAATGACCTGCAGCAACATCTCCCTCTCTCTAGAATACATCATCAACCTACCATTAAATCATACCTCATTACAACTCCACCTCAACCGATCACTCCTTCCACTTTCTGCCGTCCTTTAACGCGATGCAAGCCAGTTTAGAGGCAGATGGCTCCCTTTTCCAGGAAAGCATCAAAGACAACTGTCAACTTGCATGTATCATTATTACCTCAATAGACGTACAGTAGAATGTTGTTAAAAAATGCAGCAACTGTTTGTTAGCTGACACCGCAAGCTTGTGATTGGCGGAGAGTACAGCGAAGTACATTGTAAATACTGTACATTAGGGTTTAAAACATCTAATCAGTCCTGCACATGGTCAAACATGCGATCCATTCTCTAGTCGTATATTGCAGTCGCACAGCTGGTAATACAACGCTCGTTAGCTAAGGACACATAGCGTCCTGCCATCTACCAGGCTGCAACATGCATCGGCTGCCAGGCGTCACCACACCAGCAGGGCCTGGGCACTCGGGTATGCGTTAATTCAGGGCACACTCCCTGTCCTGCGGGAAATACTGGTCACACCACGTGAAGCTGGCAGCAGACATGAAGCTACACTGCCTTCCACCCAGAGCCATCCGTGACACACAGGCATACAGAAAACAGAATGTTTATTGTGGTTGACCACCAAATGAAGAAGAATATGTCGAATCGCAATCCCAGGTGTGACCCCAAAGTCATCAGCAAACACCTTATAGATTTTTATAAAGCGTCCTTAGCCAAACAGCGTTGTATTACCAGCTGTGGGAATGCAATATGTAACTACAGAATGGATCGCGTGTTCGACCCTTTATTATTTCGACTTCCAAGTATTGTCGTTTTGGCATGTAAAATCGGATGTTGCAGCTGATATCCATTTCGTGATCTATTTCCCACAAAAGCGTTGAGATGTCTCAGAGACTTCACAAGTGTGCCACGATCTTTTAGAGTCAGTGTTCAAGCGTGGCGGTATACACCGCAAAATTGAGACAAATTACTGTGCAGCGATCTTTGTGAAAGTGTATTTAGCGGCTTATTCAATTGGATTTAAAAAGTTCCTGAACCAGTCCAAGGTCAAAGACAAGAGGAGGCTGTGGTATTTCCCACAAAAGGTCATAAAATGTCTCTGGGAGTTTTCATAAGTAAGTGTGGCGGTATACATCGCAAAAATTTGGGCAAACTACTGTGGAGCGATCTTTTTGAAAGTGTATTTAGAGACATATTCAGTTGAATTTAGTAACTCCTGCAGCAGCTTGTGCTCAAAGTCAAGGATAGAATGTGGTATTTACCACAAAAGCGCCCAAATTGTCTCAGGGACGGTTACACAACTGTGCGACGATCTTTTTTTAGAGTCCATGTTCAAGTGTGGCGGTGGTATTCCTCAGAATAAAACGCGTAATTACATCGCAAATTGTTTTACTATTCTTGCGTCATCTGCAAAGCACTCTCTCTTTGTGCAGTGGTACATTTAGTTCCTGTGATATCTTCAAGTTATATGTGTGACAATATTCCACACACCCCTTAAACACCAGATTTAATAACTCCCAAAGCAGTTTGTTTTCAACGACAAAGGGTATCCGTGCGAAGGGGATGGGAAGGAGGAAGGTTGCAGGTATTTCCAACGCAACAGGAAGTATTTAACGTGCAGTGACCCCTGCAGCTACCGCGTGGCGGAGAGTGGAGAGGGAAAGGGAAAGGGGATGGAGTTGGGTTTGTGGAGGTAGCCCAATTGACCAATTTTCCCACCAACATTAGAACTTCCCGCCATGACGTCAGTGCGAACTTGCCACATCTAAGGCCGCCATCTTGGATCCGCCATCTTGAATAAATGTAGCAAAAATGCAAGATGGGGCCGCACCCCGTTTGTCCCACTACTAAAAGCTTCCTTGCCAAATAACAAAATATCGTCTTCCCAAAGAAAGTTGACTCTTTTTGGTTCACAAGTGCTGAACAATAACATTTTCACATCTTACATCATTTTTGGAAGACAATGAACAAGATCCCATGGAGGATTTAGTGCCAGCCATTATTACACATTTAGAGGTCATTCAAAGTAATTACAAAAAGTAATGGAAGAAGTAATCACAAAAGAAACTTTCATCTATGTGACTAGCGAGAGCTCAATGGAAGATATTTTCAAAAGAAAAGTCTGCTTTCTTTTTGGATGAGAACAAAAACCGAATACAGTATCCTTCTCTTTTGAAACAAGTAATACGAATTTTGGTCCCATTTCTTATTATGTACAGACGTACTCATAAGTATCCGAAAGACCTGAATTGCATTTCGCCTCATTCGCATACATCCAGCATAACGCAGCTGTCTAGCAGGTCCTCTAATCGCTCCTTGGTACAGTCGTTTGACTATTGAAAATGGTTCCAACAAGTCACCGCTAGAAAACTGTGCTCTGTATCGCAATAACTAAAGATGTAAAGTAATACCACGATACTACAAATATCAGGGAACACGTTATCACAGATAAGACTGTCCTTAAGGATTGTAAGCTCACATTTATTGCAATAAATGACATACCTGAAATGTTACCACTCTCATTACTACGTCAGATAGCTAATGCACGTAGTAAGTTCGTCGTATTCATGATTTCCTCTTCAAAGTAACATACCGTACTTGTTATTTAATACAAAATGGCATTAAAAATTTAAGTTATTCACGAGCAGCTAGTTGAGAATATGTATGAATTTCAAATGTCACGACGAACCGTCTCGTTCTGCATATGGATTCAAACCCAGGTCATGCAGAGTAAGATTTCGTGACTGACGGAAACTAACAGTCATTCCTGAGTAGGCATACAGACAGTCATATACCTCGATTTTAGACAGTATCAGTTAGCAAATATCAACTTTAAATTATATAACGTAAACATTTTTAACAGACGCGAATTCCTACCCAGCAACTATTGTCCCTGTTAACGAACTACGAGAGATGTTAAGTATTGCTTCTTCACAAGTAACTTACTTGAAATGCCATGAGGTAAAGCTTTGAGTTGGACAGGGATTCGAACCCAGAACCTAATCGGATTGTTATCGAAGCACAATCAGCTGTGACATATCGGATTTTCTCGGCAGTACCTAGATGTTTTAACTGAAATGATGAGACGAAACATTAATTTTTTCCTTCTCAGGACTCCAACACGGCACCTATCGTTGTTTTGTTCTAGAGAAAACAAACGTTAAATATGTGTTTGTTACACCAGCAGCGACATGTGAGCATGTTTGAACTCGAAATAATATGACGAAGAGTTCAGTGCTGACTGGGAATCGAACCCCACACATATCCTTGTTGACTGCACACAAAGAGACGTCAGCTACCGATTTTTTCTCCACCAGCAGCTCGGAATAACATCCTTGAACTTACAGTGATCGCTCAATAGTTCTGCGTCTCACTGGGGGTCAAAAACGTCAGATATCGTTAGTGTTGACCTCGAATGAAAATGCATTAAAGATCATAATTATTATCCACCAGCAGATACGCTCTCTCATGCTAGATCTTGATAATACATAATGAAAACTTTTGTGCCATGCCAGGATTCGAACCCATTCACGCGCAATATGTGGTCATGTTGAGGAATCTGCAGTTTTGAACAAACAACAAATTGTAGCCGAGCTGTATTGTCGCGAAGGCATCAAATTCAGCGTTAAGGGCGGTCTGAGTTGCATTCCAAGCTCAGAACCAATTTTATCGGCATACAGAAGCCCAAATAAAAGATGGAATAAGTGTCCTGAGACCCTACATAGCGTTTGTTTCGTCACTAGAAATAAATAACTAGTATAAGAAAGGTTACTGGTGATAGAGTTCCCACATTTCGCCACTCCTGACTTTATTGTGGTTCAGCGTAATGTCTACTTGGTAGAGAAGGAATATCATGTTTAATGTGAATTTCATACCACAATGCCATTATACTTTCTTCACTTGGCGTAGCCAGAAGAGAATAGAATCTGTCTCTCCCTATTAAAAATCATCAGCAGAAGCTGGAAACGAACCCAGACCACCATCATAGGAACCTATCATCAATCCAACAGACCACCAAAGGTTTTTCTCTGAGACTCATTTTTCTATCATAACACCGTTGCGGCACACTCGATGAGAATTCTGACACACAGGCTCCCTGTGGTGGTTTGCAGCATGTTCAGTACATTCATTTACTTGGTTGACCGAATCGCCATGAACTAGCTGCCTCGGCGACCCAGTGCATACATTCGACTCTATTTTGTAATCACCGAAATAAAATCACGTAACTGCCACCTACACAGAACTGCCAACAGTGTAGGATGCAGAAATTTAAGTAGGAAGAGTTCCTTTCTGTTTGTTGAAAATGTCGTGCAGTGCAAAAGGAAAGCTGTAACTGTCTGTCTCTCAGAAGTCTAGATCCGGTCATATGCACTATCTCACAGCACTGTGGAATGCGGAAGTTCTGGAGGAACTGTTCTTGACTTCTGGAGAAGCTGTAGCTACATGACAGCTACTTGCGTAACGGTAAGCGTCGCGCACTGTGGATAAGACGTCGCGAGTTCTTTTACATCCGCTGCAACAGGTATGCAAATGTGGCATTTCATAAATAAAGTTATGTATTCCTAGAAATCGAAATTTGAGAGATCACTGTAAGTTCAAGGATGTTATTCCGAACTGCTGCCGGCCGAAGTGGCCGTGCGGTTAAAGGCGCTGCAGTCTGGAACCGCAAGACCGCTACGGTCGCAGGTTCGAATCCTGCCTCGGGCATGGATGTTTGTGATGTCCTTAGATTAGTTAGGTTTAACTAGTTCTAAGTTCTAGGGGACTAATGACCTCAGCAGTTGAGTCCCATAGTGCTCAGAGCCATTTTTGGACCGAACTGCTGGTGGAGAAAAATTCGGTAGCTGACGTCTCTTTGTGTGCAGTCAACAAGGATATGTGTGGGGTTCGATTCCCAGTCAGCACTGAACTCTTCGTCATATTATTTCGAGTTCAAACATGCTCACATGTCGCTGCTGGTGTAACAAACACATATTTAACGTTTGTTTTCTCTAGAACAAAACAACGATAGGTGCCGTGTTGGAGTCCTGAGAAGGAAAAAATTAATGTTTCGTCTCATCATTTCAGTTAAAACATCTAGGTACTGCCGAGAAAATCCGATATGTCACAGCTGATTGTGCTTCGATAACAATCCGATTAGGTTCTGGGTTCGAATCCCTGTCCAACTCAAAGCTTTACCTCACGGCATTTCAAGTAAGTTACTTGTGAAGAAGCAATACTTAACATCTCTCGTAGTTCGTTAACAGGGACAATAGTTGCTGGGTAGGAATTCGCGTCCGTTAAAAATGTTTACGTTATGTAATTTAAAGTTGATATTCGCTAACTGATACTGTCTAAAATCGAGGTATATGACTGTCTGTATGCCTAGTCAGGAATGACTGTTAGTTTCCGTCAGTCACGAAATCTTAGTCTGCATGACCTGGGTTTGAATCAATATGCAGAACGAGACGGTTCGTGGTGACATTGGAAGTTCATACATATTCTCAACTAGCTGCTCGTGAATAACTTAAATTTTTAATGTCATTTTGTATTAAATAACATGTACGGTATGTTACTTTGAAGAGGAAATCATGAATACGACGAACTTACTACGTGCATTACATCTACATCTACATGACTACTCTGCAATTCACATTTAAGTGCATGGCAGAGTGTTCATCGAACCACAATCATACTATCTCTCTACCATTCCACTCCCGAACAGCACGCGGGAAAAACGAACACCTAAACCTTTCTGTTCGAACTCTGATTTCTCTTATTTCATTTTAATGATAATTCCTACCTATGTAGGTTGGGCTCAACAAAATATTTTCGCATTCGGAAGAGAAAGTTGGTGACTGTAATTTCGTAAATAGATCTCGCCGCGACGAAAAACGTCTTTGCTTTAATAACTTCCATCCCAACTCGCGTATCATATCTGACACACTCTCCCCCCTATTATGTGATAATACAAAACGAGCTGCCCTTTTTTGCACCCTTTCGATGTCCTCCGTCAATCCCACCTGCTAAGGATCCCACACCGCGCAGCGATATTCTAACAGAGGACGAACGAGTGTAGTGTTAGCTGTCTCTTTAGTGGACTTGTTGCATCTTCTAAGTGTCCTGTCAATGAAACGCAACCTTTGGCTCGCCTTCCCGACAATATTATCTATGTGGTCTTTCCAACTGAAGTTGTTCGTAATTTTAACACCCAGGTACTTAGTTGAATTGACAGCCTTGAGAATTGTACTATTTATCGAGTAATCGAAATCCAACGGATTTCTTTTGGAACTCATGTGGATCACCTCACACTTTTCGTTATTTAGCGTCAACTGCCACCTGCCACACCATACAGTAATCTTTTCTAAATCGCTTTGCAACTGATACTAGTCTTCGGATGACGTTACTAGACGGTAAATTACAGCATCATCTGCGAACAACCTAAGAGAACTGCTCAGATTGTCACCCAGGTCATTTATATAGATCAGGAACAGCAGAGGTCCCAGGACGCTTCCCTGGGGAACACCTGATATCACTTCAGTTTTACTCGATGATTTGCCGTCTATTACTACGAACTGAGACCTATCTGATGTAATAATGACAGTGGTAAAATTTCAGGTATGTCATTTATTGCAATAAATATGGGCTTACAAGCCTTAAGAACAGTCTTATCTGTGATAAGCTGTTCCCTATGTTTGTAGTATCGTGGTATTACTTTACATCTTTAGTTATTGCGATACAGAGCAGAGTTTTCTAGCGGTGACTTGTTGGAACCATTTTCAATAGTCAAACGACTGTACCTAGAAGCGATTAGAGGACCTGCTAGACAGCTGCGTTATGTGGGTTGCATGTGTATCAGGCGAAATGCAATTCAGGTCATTCGGACACTTTTGAGCATGACAGTATGTGGTGTGCGTCCTGTAAGACCTTTGGTACACACACCATCAGATTCTTTGACTTGTCGCTCTAACGAAGTAGGCGAGTGTCAGCAATATGTCTCGTGGTCTTATCGTGGCGTGTTTATCTTCTGCCTTTAGGTCAGACGATAGAAATGCCACTTGCACGCTTAGAGTAGCAGCTTCACGGTGACCAACTTTAAACAGAACTTGATTAATTTTCACACACATTTATTAAAATAATAACAAGCATAAAAATAACTTAACTTGGCTCTGGATGCTGTTTACAATTGACAATCTGAAGTTCCTTTGGTCTTGGTATGTTAATCTTATTCTCACATATCTCTGATACTTGACAAAGTGTCTATTCATTTATCTTCATGGCTATGTACAGGAATATAATAATCTTATTAGGCGCAGACTGAAACTTGACTATAGACTGGTACAGACAGGTGCAGACTAATGCAGACTAGTGCAGACTGATGCAGACTGACTAATCGGAGGTCTGTACACTCATTATAATACCTTGTGCATTCAGGTATTACTGTGCGAGTGTGATCCGCGAGGAGAAAAGGTTCTACGTTAGCAGCAATCTCATTGGCTGCGTTACATATTAATATGCGGATCGGCGGAAGCAGAATTTGGTCCGTCTCTAAGACAGCGCCACTTCGTAGTGCAGAGACGGACGAGCGCTGCGCCTGCGCTGTTGTGCTTAGTGGGGCGCGCTCTAGTGGGAAATTTGTGTACGCGCTGACTACACGGAACTATGTACACAACACTGTACATGTGTGAAAGTGCGTTTTCTGAGTTGTTGTACATTAAAAATAAATACAGAAAAAGCGTTAATGCTGAAGAAGACTTGGCAGTAAAGTTGAGCTCAGTAGAGCCAGCCTTTCAAGCTCTGATTAAAGAGAAACAGCAACATGATTCCAACTGATACATGTAGCTGTTCTTTCGTCAGAATCGAAGTTTGAAAACTCAAATGGCTCTGAGCACTATGCGACTTAACTTCTGAGGTCATCAGTCGCCTATAACTTAGAACTAATTAAACCTAACTAACCTAAGGACATCACACACATCCATACCCGAGGCAGGATTCGAACCTGCGACCGTAGCGGCCGCTCGGCTCCAGACTGTAGCGCCTAGAACCGCATGGCCACTCCGGCTGGCGTTTGAAAACTGTCTAATTACAGTTTCAGAAGTCTGATTTGGTGTCGAAGTTTGATTCGTCCCTTCTTTTTACTATACTCGATGTCCAGTTTATTACTCTCTTGCATAAATGGTATATATTATTAGTGATGTAAGAGTTTAACATATGATTTAAATGTTATTCATCTATTACTCATTGAACATTTCTATCAGAACCGGCTTAATGCAATTTCAGATTATTTGCCACAAATAAGTACCACATGCGAACATAAACGACTCTGTAAAAAAGTGCTTCCACGAAACCTTGGTACTTGAGTGCATCGCATATCTACCACAAACAATAGTTGATCAGCGAGACGCTAAAACCGTATGTGTGTTGTCGGCACTGAGCAAGATGGTGTAAATTATTTCTCCCGCACCGTTTCTCATCCCTGAGTCAGTCATCAACTTTTCGCACCCACACTCCCTCACAGTGAAATAGCTACAGTGGTAAACCCAAATTTCTAAAAATGTCGTGTGGTATGCGCTGGCAAAAATTCTGGGAACCCCTATTCTAGAGGACTACTAATGTCAGTCTGTAGAATTTTCAAACATTTCATTCTACGTAATTTCTCACTTTTCAGATCACGCATTAGTCAACACACGTTTTAGAAGATCACCTTACTTGACTACTTTCATTCTTTTTCCTTAACACACAACACCTATGATTATTTTAGCCCTATAATGTCAGAATATTTCAGCACCGAACGTTTCACACGTTCATTGACTCTTTTTGGGAAGTACCATGGAGTCGACAGCTCAAAAAGGAACTTGGCAGACACAAATTAAACTTTTTTTTTTTCAAAGTGAAGTAGCAAAACTGGAGTCATCCAATCAAGACCTTAAAGGAAGTGGTGAAGCTGTTCAAAATACAGGAAAATAGTTCTAGTTCCACTTCTTGTTCTCGGCTTGTTATAATGAGTTCAGAAGATGGTACGATTGTCTTAACGTTTCTCCATTTCCAACTCCACCATAAAAAATTACGTTTTTTCATTTGTTGACAGAGGTAACTTAAGCGAAGCTGATCATTTTGAAATATTAAATAATATATCGATAATTATGCCGAGAAAGAAAAATGGACTGTCACATAACATGTGGTCTACAGCGCAGCGATTTACATCGTCATCAATAAGCACCGCAATTTTCCACTGCAGCACCTTCATTTCCATTCATTTGTATCAGAATTTTCAGTAGATGCAATTTTTGTTCCAAGTCTAAATGTTGAAACAGTTTACAACTGCTCAGCTGCTAATACTTTGGGATACTGACCTGAATGAACATCTTGTGCTTCACAGAACTGAACCCCCCCCCCTCCCCCCCAAAGAAAAAATACGTCCCTGGTGTAAGAACAGTGTCTGTAAAAAGACCCTAACCGACAAAGACATTGCCAGTGAGAATCGATTTCAAACCTGACAGGAGTGGCTATTGTCAGTGAATGCAGTTCCAACTCAGTCAGTTTCCAAGTTTCCAGTGACACATAAATCCACTTGTCATCAGTGAGTCAAACAGCACAGAAAGTGGACAGTAGCTAACTGAAGGTGTGAAGCGTAGTCCGGCAAATCGCTATTTTTCCTCTTTTCCGTTGATATTCTGGATTTTAACATCTTCATAATGAGTTGTAAGATGCCTACTCGATTATTCGTATCTATCACGGGCAAGTTTCTCTCTAAAACCAGCTGTGTTGATATAACCACGGCGACCGGACCGATGTTTATGCTGCACAGTTGACTGTGGGCATTCTATTCGCAAGGAACATGCACCTGAAGACTAAAAATGGAACATGTGCCTACAGGTATATGCCCTATCAAAATCACCACAGCTGCCATTAAAAATCTTCACACTAAATGTAAATGTCATGTGACTAGGGCCTCCCGTCGGGTAGACCGTTCGCCGGGTGAAAGTGTTTCGATTTGACGCCACTTCGGCGACTTGCGCGTCGATGGGGAGGAAATGATGATGATTAGGACACCACAACTTCCAGTCCCTGAGCGGAGAAAATCTCCGACCCAGCCGGGAATCGAACCCGGTACCTTAGAATTAACATTCTGTCGCGCTGACCACCCAAGCTACCGGGGGCGGACTCTCTGCAAACGCCGAACTTACAAGGGAACCTCCCCATCGCAACCCCCCCCCCCCCCCCCTCAGATTTAGTTATAAGTTGGCACAGTGGATAGGCCTTGAAAAACTGTACACAGATCAATCGAGAAAACAGGAAGAAGTTGTGTGGAACTATGAAAAAAATAAGCAAAATATACAAACTGAGTAGTCCATGAGTAAGATAGGCAACATCAAGGACGGTGAGAACTCAGGAGCGCCGTGGTCCCGTGGTTAGCGTGAGCAGCTGCGGAACGCGAGGTCCTTGGTTCAAGTCTTCCGTCGAGTGAATAATTTACTTTCTTTATTTTCGCAAAGTTATGATCTGTCCGTTCGTGCATTGACGCCTCTGTTCACTGTAATAAGTTTAGTGTCTGTGTTTTGCGAGCGCACCGCAAAACCGTGCGATTAGTAGACGAAAGAACGTGCCTCTCCAATGGGAACCGAAAACATTTGATCGCAAGGTCATAGGTCAACCGATTCCTTCACAGGAAAACACGTCTGACATATTCTATACGACACCGGTGACGGCATGTGCGTCACATGACAGGAATATATTGTCGACCCACTTAACTTGTACACCTGGCGAATGGGTAAAAAGATTCTTCTACCTTGCCCGATTTAGGTTTTCTTGTGGATGTGATAATCACTCCCAAAAACTGATCGCATCGGACGGACGGACGGACAGATAATAACTATCTGAAAATAAAAAATTTGCCTTTTTCACTCAAGGGAAGACTTGAACCAAGGACATTTCGTTCCGCCTCTGCTCACGCTAACCACAGGACCACGGGGCTCCTGAGCTCAGACTCTTCTTGATGTTGCCTATCTTGCGCATGGACTACTCAGTTTGTATATTTTGCTTTTTTTTTCATAGTTCCACACAACTTCTTCCTGTTTTCTCGATTGATCTGTGTTCAGTTTTTCAAGGCCTATCCACTGTGCCAACTTTTAACTAAATCTGAGGGGGATGCGATGGGGAGGTTCCCTTGTCAGTTCTAATAAATAATGAAACGAATTCTAAAGTAGACACTGACTTCATAGAACTGAGAGGTTCATTGTCTCTAGTATACGGCACAGTTCAAGTAAGACAGTGTTGCTGCGCTAGGCCGCTATGTGTAAGGTACAAATATCGATACTCAAAGAGTAACTATATCTGTAATCTTACAGACACTACGTTTACATGTTACACACCTTCCGGAAGACGAAAACCGAATTTCTAAAACCGTTTTTCTCTGTCGTGTGTACATGTTAAGACCTGAAGCGGATTTGCTAGCCCAGTTAAATATGGCGGCTGGAAAACAGCTGATCCAGTTTATGATTCAGCCAACACAATCGTTATTTCTCCTCTCTTAAAGGTAACAGCTTCATGCTCAGTCTAATATTTCTGCTTTTCCTTCACTGCACTATAATTCCATATTAACCGAATATCTGAAAACAAGACGTAACTTGACAAACCAAGCACAAGTTTCAACACCGATTACGTTTACATGGTAGCGAAATCGATAGCGGAATTGGAAAACGGGCATCTAGAAACTGATTGTCAGAATCGATTTTGAAGTGCTTACATTACCACCCAGAAGCGGTATTGGGAAATCGGTTTACGGGATCTGGTTTTGGGAGCGCCATGTAAACGGGGCGACAGTGTGCTTCGGACACTCTCGTCCTCCAAAATAACAACAGTCATACTCAGACGGCTGCTTGCATACATTCCCAGTTTAATGAACACACTGGCATCCTATCACACGTCGGATGGACAGCTAAACCAAAGGATCTTAATCCCACAGAAAGAGTTTTAGACTATTTGAAACAGCTGGTGTAACATAGCAGTCAACATCCAAGCAACTGGGTAGCTCTACGAGATCTAATCGTCAATGAGTGTCTTCAACTGGATATGGCATACCCAAAGAAACTTGTGGACGTCCTTCCTTTCCGAAATGAGGTAATTATGAAAGCTGGGATCGGTGTTGCACAGTATTAGCGTAATTCCCCTAGTGGTGGCTATTTTATTGTGTAATTTGCTTAGGCGTTTGTTGTCATGTACCAAGCAGACTGAATTTTAGGAACATGCATACTCAGTGCAACAGTTAGGTAAATGATGAGGTAGTGCATACCAGGCGTAGGAGAGGAAGAGTGCAGAGAGCGCCGATAAGGAGAGGTGGAAGTGACGCCAGTCGCGCAGCATGTAGGCGGCGGCTGCCATGATGCACAGGCCCACGGTGAACGGCAGCTGGTAGAGCACCGACACTGTCGTCCGGTGTCTGTCTCCCGAGATCTCCATTGCTGAAATCAATGCATTCGTTAACCAAATTGTACAAAAATCGCACAGTCAGAAATAATTCGGATGAACTTAGAGCATCTGCCACAGGCGCGGATTGTAGTTAAAAACCTCTAGAGCAGAGCCGCCCAGAAAGGAAGACTGAAATACACTGAAGCGCCAAAGGAACTGGTATAGGCATGCATATTCAAATATAGAGATATGTAAACAGGCACAATACGGCGCTGCGGACTGCAATGCGAATATCAGACAAGTGTCTGGCGCAGATGTTAGATAGGTCAGTGCTGCTACAATGGTAGGTTATCAACATTTAAGTGAGTTTGAACGGGGTAATATAGTCGGCGCATGAGCGATGGGACACAGCATCTCCGAGGTAGCGATGAAGTGAGGATTTTCCCGTACTATCATTTCACGGGTGCATCGTGAGTACCAGGAATCCAGTGAAATATCAAATCGCCGACATCGCTGCGGCCGGAAAAAGATCCTTCAAGGACGGGACCAACGACGACTGAAGAGAATCGTTCAACGTGATAGAAATGCAACCCTTCCACAAACTGCTGCTGATTTCAATGCTGGGCAATCAACAAGTGTCAGCGTGCGAACCATTCAACGAAACATCATCGGTATGGGCTTTCGGAGCCAAAGGCCCACTCGTGTACCTTTGATGACTGCACGATACAAAGTTTTACGCCTCGCCTGGGCCCGTGAACACCGACATTAGACTGTTGATGACTGGAAACACGTTGCCTGCTCGGACGATTCTCGTTTCAAATTCTATCGAGCAGATGGATGTGTACGGGTATGGAGACAACCTCATGAATCCGTGGTCCCTGCATGTCAGAACGGGACTGTTCAAGCTGGTGGAGGCTCTGTAATGGTATGGGGCGTGTGCAGTTGGAGTGATATGGGACCCCTGATACGACTAGATATGACTCTGACAGGTGACACAAACGTAAGCATCCTGTCTGATCACCTACATCCATTCATGTCCATTGTGCATGCCGACGACCTTGGGCAGTTGCAGCAGGTCAATACGACACTCCACACGTCGAGAATTGCTAGAAAGTGGCTCGAGGAACACTTTTCAGTGTTTAAACACTTTCGCTGGCCACCATACACCCCAGACATGAACATTATTGAGCATATCTGGAATGCTTTGCAACGTGCTGTTCAGAATAGATCTCCACCCCCTCGTACTCTTACGGATTTATGGACAGCCCTGCAGGATTATTGTGTCAATTACCTCCAACACTACTTCAGACATTAGTCGACTCCATGCCACATCGTGTTGCGGCTTTTCTCCGTGCTCGCGGGGCCCTACACGATATTAGGCAGATGTACCAGTTTCTTTGGCCCTTCTGTGTAGTTTATTACGGATTTTTAATTCTCAGGAAACATCTAGAACATTTTCCACAGTGAGGTAATTAATGACAGACAGTGCTTCTAGAACTGTTAAAATCGAGTGATGTTTTCAAACAGGTAGTAGCTGCACCATGGAACACCGCTTAAAGGTGCGGCTTCTCTGATGCATCTGGCGACGGCGGTCATCGCAGTGCTAGCCTCTTAACATGAAGCCCCGAGTTATCTCGTTTTATTATTTTGAAACAAACTTAAAATCCCCAGTATACTCGGACAACTTAAAAACAGACCTTCGAAAAAATAAAATGCCGCTGATATCCGTTTAAGTATTGACAAATATGTGTTCTCCCATTAGGGAGCATTTGGTACTAATTTTGTAGCCTGGCTGCCGTGTTTTGGTTAAGTGGTTGAAACTAGATATCGTCATTACTGTTTGCAGCTTTGGATAGTCGACATCAAACGCGTGCTTTCAGACTCTTTCCTATATTATTGTTCAGGAAATGCTTTCAAAAACGAATTACTATAGTGATCATGTGTTTGACATTGAATTTAGCGGCTCAGAAAGCGCAGACGAATGTGATGTTACTTCATTAGAGACTGAAACTGACGATAGTTCGTCAGTTGAGCGACAAGTGGTGGCCTGCGGTACCAGATAAATACATCCACTGTGCTCCAGCCAGCTTCTCCAACATTTATGTTCTCAAAAAACCGTTGTGAAATGCATGGTTAGGCTTCACAGTTACACAGAAACTAAAAAATGGTTCCAAGTTCCATGATATTTTAGTCGAAGTTCAATGCACGAGTATACTCGGGATATTTTTATTGGCATTTTTAAAAATTTTGAGCTTTATATGAATGACATTCATTACGGGATGTTTTTCATTAATAGAAAATACTTTTTTGGAATATAATTTGAAAGAAAAGTTAAGAATCTAATGATGATCACAGCAGACACATTAACGAGTGATTACCCATGAAGCGGCTAAGGCCTACTGTGATAGTACTATATGAGAAAAATGAGTTTTCCGATTTCCTTGTTGAAAGAAATCTTGTTTGTAAATAAAGCATAGATGCATCAGCTTGTGCAGTTAGTTTTTCGGTGCAGGTTTTGCTTTTTCTTGAAAGAATTGAAAACCACTTCATTCCATTTTCCATATTTTCTTCACTGAACATACTTCTCATTAGATTTATAGGAAACTAAATGGCACATGAATTTGACTTTCCAATCTGTATGATGAAATTGCTATTTTTTGATATCGATCACAGTTATTGTGAAGCTTAGAAATTAAGTAACCAGTCGCATAAAATTTGAAGGAATTTCAGTAAAAAATGTGGTTCCTGTCCTGGTCAGTTGCAATTTCAACAGATTCCCGATCATATTCTTTCATTAAACAAGAACTTATAAGAAGCTCATTATTAGAAAATGAGAACATCGAAGTTGTTCACTTAGATTGTTGCAAACGCACACAATTTCTCCTGTCATCAGCTATCAATGAACCTTAAGAATTACATTATTGCATTTATAAATCTGTAGTTACTTATATACATATGGAAGTTTCGCATATTAGCTATATGGCAAAGTATTTTTCTTTTTGTGTGTCATTACTTACCAATAATCTATTTCAGTGTGTTGAGTTGTTTATGGAATATGATTGTTATTACGAATAATTCACTACACTTCCATTGTAGCACACATGGAGAGAAATGAGTGCAATATATGAACTCCATTTTCTCGACAATGGAGATCGATATAAACCTCGTCTAAATAAAAATTCAATATGTTAGTTACATTTCATATGCAGCAATATATGGCCTAACATTAACCAATCACAAACTCTTAGCGACTTCTATTTTCCATCGCAAATCACTTGAATTTTGTGCAGTGGGCGATACAATTTGGAAATATCACAGTAACTATGACTGTCAACGAAAACGTAGGCAGTGCTCCATGATGCTGACATATGGGAATATAAGTAACTAAAGAATCAATTTTTGTCACCAAACAGTTTATTTAAAACCGTGTGAAAAAGACTGCAGACCAGGTGGCGTGCACGTGCTGTTTTCCATCTCAGACTGTCCCTCTCTGCGTGTATCCTAATCAACGAAGCCAATAATATGTCGACTGGGGTAAAAAATTCGTGTAGCTGCAAATTTTTCTACATTCGTCATGACCAACCAACTAAAAATCCTATCCAGTGTGAGTGTGGGGGTGGGGGGCGTTAAAAGGTCACTTTTTTGTGTTTTTCTTGACTATCTCGAGAACCGCGTCTTCCAACGAAAAATTTTCCCTCTATCAGATAACTACATTAAATTTCCTGCAAATGAGGCCCTACGCATTTTTTCTCTAGAACACACTGCAAGGGATGGAAAATCGCAAATCAGAAGAGCAGTGTATTAATGGTATAAAAGTAACGTATGTTGTTACATACCGTGGGTTAAGAACAAATATTAAGTGTTTGTACCACATCTAAGTGCAGTGAAACCGTATTAATCGATAGAATCTGTTCTGGAGTGTAACAGGGTGGAAAGGTCCTAATAAATGTTAGAAATGTGACGGAAGGAGGTAATGCATCTACCTGCCCCATAGGTCTGCAAAATGAAGAGCGAGCAGGCAATTTCCCATTCATTCTAACACACTACGTCTCAAAAAGCAACTGAATGGTATTTGACAAAGTTATACCGACCCTTCCGCAGTTCGCCTTATGAATCACTGGCGACGCAGTGTGCAGACACTCCTGGGTGGGGGGTTATTTTCCACAAAATGTGTTAACATTACATTGAATACAGATATGAGTTGTTAATACGACAAACGCAAGAAAAGCGCATGGGCGTTTTATACGTAAATCTCTGCATACTGTTGTACACTGCTACAGAGGAAACGGATTATTGTATGGCAGTTGTAGCTTTCTTCCGGGACAGGCGACTTTCTCCACCGTGAGCGATACTCTATTTTCAGTTTACAGACAGACTTTATCTCTTCTGCATTTCTTATCTCGTTCTTTTATGTAACTAGAAAAAAAATAGCTCTAGCACTATGGGACTTAACATCAGAGGTCATCAGTCCCTTAGAACTTAGAACCACTTAAACCTAACTAACCTAAGGACATCACACACAGCCATGCCCGAGGCAGGATTCGAACCTTCAACCGTAGCAATCGCGCGGTTCCCAACTGAAGCGCCTAGAACCGCTCGGCCACCGCGGCCGGCTATGTAACTAGATAACGTAACATTATATAGTACAATTATTTTAACTGCATTAAGTGAGTACTTATTTGCAGTGGTTAAGTGAGTTTTTATGTAAAATAAGTTGCTGTAAACAATGACTGAGAATTGCTTAATTTTTAAGTGTGATGCCGTCCGTGATCTATGTAGTGTTGGTAGGAAAGGGATTGGACTGGTAAATGCGGTGTCTTGCTGCTGCCTGTCGTTCATAGCATTCTGTAAAGCTGTGTAACCATATGTGAATTAATGAATGACCAGAAACTTACTGCATTTGAATCAGCACTAATTGTGTTACTCGTAAATCGCATAAATCTCTCCCATTCAGGAAATGCTGCCACTTGTAGTGTCGGCTGCACTGATTGGAGCCATATTTTTTTTCTAGTTACAAGAACAAGATAAGAAATGCAGAAGAGATAAAGTCTGTCTGTAAACTGAAAATAGAGTATCGCTCGCGGTGGAGGAAGTCGCCTGTCCCGGAAGAAAGCTACAACTGCCGTACAATAATCTGTTTCCTCTGTAGCAGTGTACAACAGTATGCAGAGATTTGCGTATAAAACACCCATGCGCTTTTCTTGCGTTTGTCATATTAGCAACTCAGGCTGCAAGGTGGCCGTTAATATATCTGATGGAATGGGACTAAACAAGTTTAAATCTAGAACACTAATCCCCTGCAACTTATTGCTTTACTTGAAATATCTGAACTTCTATAACATCTGTTAAAGAGAAAGGCAATTTAAGCCTCTGGGGATGTTGGGAAAGCTGAGGCAGCAATGATGCACTAGATATCCTCAAGCTACAAAAAGTACTCCAGCCATTCATTGTGGAGACAACGAAATCGGCAATGTAGAATACCTAGTGAGGGAATTTCAGTGTGGTAGACAGCTGACAGCTCCAGCTATAGATCTTTTTGTAAAATAGCTCTTTTAACAACTACAAATAAAATCTTACTTAATAATCTGAAATTAACTCCACCATATCAGTGAAGTTATTTTGTCTTTTAATATGAGAGGACTGGACAGGAAATGCTGGGAAGACATAGTCTGTCTGTAGCGGCTGATTTACATAAACAGTAGCACCTCGATAATCCGACCTCGGATGGTCCGACTCTCCGCTTAGTTCGACCATCCCATTTCCGGTGTCTGGCCTGGACTTATCGATGACTCACCGTCTACCTTATGGATCAGCAGGCAGTTGACAGCTGCTCGCTGCGATAGTTCGATCAGGTTTAGTCTAAACCAACTTGTTTGTAACTCGATCAAGCTGCGAAGGGTAGCAGCGCGGTCTGAGGCATCCTGTCACGGTCCACGCGGCTTCCCCCGTCGGAGGTTCGGGTCCTCCCT
Source organism: Schistocerca serialis cubense (assembly GCF_023864345.2). Classification (NCBI taxonomy): domain Eukaryota; kingdom Metazoa; phylum Arthropoda; class Insecta; order Orthoptera; family Acrididae; genus Schistocerca; species Schistocerca serialis. The sequence continues at coordinate 406,911,782 of NC_064640.1, read as the reverse complement.
TGGGCATGGGTGTGTGTGTTGTCCTGAGTGTAAGTTAGTTTAAGTTAGATTAAGTAGTGTGTAAGACTAGGGACCGAAGACCTCAGCAGTTTGGTCCCACAGACCTTACCACAAATTTTCAATTAACTCGATCTATAAGTGCTATTGCGCACTCATTTGTTTTATAAATTTGTGACAGTGTTCTTCCTACATACTAAAATGTGTAAAACTAAATTATGGCATCAACTAAACGTAAACATTTGACGCTGTCTTTACAACCGGACGTTGGAGCCAGTAACGTGAGTGAGTGGGTCAGTACGGCTGACGTTGACTGCACAATGGAAGCAGAATTAACTGACGGCCATCTTCTTGACGCTGTAGCTCCATAAACCGACGAGAACGAGAAGGGTGACGCCGAAAACGAAGAAAATGAACCTACCCTTTGAGTATCACATACAGATGCTAAAAATGGGCTTGATATGGCCCTCCCTGCACATCGAAGAAAGCTCTACGTCTACCCATATAGAAGTTTTGCGGATTAGGAAATGGCGGAACATCGTGGCAAAATCAAGACTGTCGTCTGCTAAGCAAAATAACGTTATACTTTTTGTCCTATTTAGGAACCGAACATTTCTTACCGTGTGATAGCTCATGATCTAAACAAGTAAGTGTAAATCAGTTCTGCGTCAACGCAGTGCTACAATAAGGTAAATACAGAAGTAAAACTTTCACTCAAAGTACCAAAGTACCATTTTCTTACCGTACAATACAGCCGTATTCTACAGTACAGGCACTACTGTACATCACATTTTCATGTAAGACATTCTGATGTGTGAACGTTTTCATTTCGTTTTGTTACTGCTGTAACATGGAACAATATTTCAGACAGTATTTCTAGTCGAAAATTAAAGCTGTATTTTCCTGTATTGGGATGTTATGGTTCAATAAAAGCGTTCCTCTGATAATCCGACATTTTTAGCGTTTCAGCCTTGCACCCAGTCCGAGGTTCTACCGTAAGCTCACGAGGCACGGATCTAGGGACGGCAGCCTTAGATGTCGGCATTTTTTGCATTGTATTTATTTTAACATTTTATGTTTTAAAATAACTGCACTTACAAATGACAAAAATTGTTGATATCGTGAGATAGCTTGATATTTTAAACAAGCCGTAAGAATGATAATCGACAGCCGGCCGAAGTGGCCGTGCGGTTAAAGGCGCTGCAGTCTGGAACCGCAAGACCGCTACGGTCGCAGGTTCGAATCCTGCCTCGGGCATGGATGTTTGTGATGTCCTTAGGTTAGTTAGGTTTAACTAGTTCTAAGTTCTAGGGGACTAATGACCTCAGCAGTTGAGTCCCATAGTGCTCAGAGCCATTTGAACCATTTTTGATAATCGACAATACAAGCTTTGAAATGATATTAGTTTACTTGGTGACTGAATGGAAAATCAAACACACAATTTCCATCTGGAATCGTGTTTATGAAATTGTTCACTAATATTTTAAAGCAAACTATCAGGACGACAATCGAAAATACGCGCCTTGAAACGTTATTATTCCGAGTCTGCTGTCGGTGTCTAACTTCTGTTCATTGAGAATAGAGAAAGAGGCGACAATGAAATTAAATTATTTTGTATTGCCGTTCTTGCCTTCACGGTTTTATTTCATAGCAAATTTCGGTCAAGTAATCCAATCTAGTCATTTGATCACTGTCGTGTTTAAAGTAAAATGCTTTGTACTCGTGTGCCGTGTGGTACGATTTTCAACTGGATGCTTCTTATTCGCAAACTTATTTTCTGTTATGTTGGTGCTGGTTGAAAATTTCGTAAATGTCTTTAACATGAATAAGTGTGACGAAAACAAAGGGGAAAAATTAAGTGGGGAGGCATTTCGGAAATTAGCAAATGAAAATCGAAAACTAGAAGTTAATGTTCTAAAAACGCTTGCCAGAGTAGACAAATTTTTCACAAAAAATGTTGCTGATTCGACTTCAGGCAGTACTGATTATAGATCTAGCACTACAACTGTAGTGAAAGAAGTAAATGCCAACGAAACAACAGTTACAAATGAAGAAAAACAAATTGTTCTGAATTCGAGCCTCGCAGCCGCGTGGGATTAGCCGAGCGGTCTAATGCGCTGCAGTCATGGACTTTGCGGCTGGTCCCGGCGGAGGTTCGAGTGGCATGGGTGTGTTTGTCCTTACAATAATTTAGGTTAAGCAGTGTGTAAGCTTAGGGACTGATGACCTTAGCAGTGAAGTCCCATAGGATTTCACATACATTTGAACATTTTACGAGTCTCACAAAAACCTAAGCGTAGAATCACATATCACAAAAAGAAATAGCCTCGTTAGTGACGATCCTGCAGAATAATGTCTTAATGAATCAGCAATCGATATTCTTTCACACCGTGGCATTAACCATATTTTTCTAACACATTAAGGTCAAAAGGCGGTAAAACCAGGTATCTGAACATAAACTTATTTTATCGTAACTTTTAAATGGTGAATCAACTCGGCGTTATTACTTAGTGTACTGTAGTATCGGTGCTATTTTTTGTGCACCATGTAAATTGTTCGGAGGTAAGACCGCGACTGCTGCTATTGGCATTCCAGATTGGATAAATATTTCTAGTATTTTATCTCATCATGAAAATTCATTTGAACACAAAAATTTTGAGTTATCACTTTTAACAAGAAGAAAAATCACTTGGAACGGTAGAAAACCATTTCGAGTCACATGTTTGCACAGAAAATATGTACTGGCGCAATGTGTTGAAAAGGATGTTTGCAGTAGTTTGAAGCTAACAAGTCGTGGACTTCCCCTAATTGGACACGTTAAAAATCTGTTCATTACATAACGGTCAATTTATGATGTCTCTGTTCGAACCGTGGCCGGCCGCGGTGGTCTAGCGGTTCAGGCGCTCAGTCCTGAACCGCGCGACTTCTACGGTCACAGGTTCGAATCCTGCCTCGGGCATGGATGTGTGTGATGTCCTTAGGTTAGTTAGGTTTAAGTAGTTCTAAGTTCTAGGGGACTGATGACCACAGATTTTAAGTCCCATACTGCTCAGAGCCATTTGAACCATTTTTCGAACCGTGTTCCATTCTTTTCTCGTAGAGTACACGGAATGATATGGAAATCCGGGGCAGGGATACACAAGTTATTTACCTTCAAGAATCAGTGATGAACTAATAGAGATGCTTTATGAACGAGTAAAAAGAATTATCGTAAGTGATATCAAACAGGCCAAATACTTCTCTATAATAGTAGATTCTACTGCGTGCATTCACATATTCATCAGTTATCGTTCTTATTAAGATATGTGAACGGTAGTGGTAAGTCTGTTGAAAGTTTTCTTCTGTTTTTACCAAACGCAGGACACAAGTCTGAAAACCTAGTTGAGATCTTACTGAAAGTCCTGTCTACAAACTCCAAGGCGGCCGGACGTGGCCCGCAGAGGGCCTCCCGGACAATGACGCCAAACGCTCATTTCCATGTTACCGACTGTAGGTGCCAGTCACATGACAATGCAAGCAACGTGTCAGGAGCCTACATCGATTTGCAGGCACACATTGAAGAACGAAATCCGAAAACGCATTATGTGCCTTGTGCAACACATTCTTTGAATTTAGTTGGCGCTACTGCTGCAAGCTGTTGTCAGGAAGCGTTTCCATTTTTCAATTTAGTGCAAAACGTTTATAATTTTTTCTTTGATTCTACACAACGCTGGGATCAACTTCTTTCATAAATCCAGGGAGCCAAACACCTAAAAGTTTATCAAACACACGTTGGTCAGCAAGTGAGGAAGCATGTGTAAGTCTAAACGAAAATTCAGAGAACGTTAACAATGCCCTCACACATGTTACCAATAATACCTGCGAGAAACCACTTGCGCGAAATGAGGCTTTAGCTTTACTGAATCAACTCAGTGGACTAGAAACAGTGTTCATGATAACGGTTTGGTGAGACATATTCCAGAGATTTAATAGTGTAAATGTGAAATTGCAAAACGTAGTTATCGATACTGAAGTAGTGCATGAATTGTATGAATCACTTGTAGCGTTTATTAGCTCTATTCGTGGCATGTTCGACTATTATGAAAATAAATCCATGGAGATTATGACTGATATTTGAAGATATAAAAGATCAAGTAAAGGCAAACTTCATATTGATGAAGAAGTGGGCGCTGAAGATGTTCCTCAGACGCTTTACGAGAAATTTCGGGTAGCAACATTTTTCGCGATACTCGACAACATGTACGCTGAATTAGTGACGGGGAAGGAAAGTTATAAAACATTGTTAGACTCCTTTCTTTTCCGTAAACTTAAGAACAGTTCACCACACGTTACATCTGAATGCGCAGCAAAACTCCAAGCGTCAAATGAAACCCATTTAGAATCTTCCTTCCCAAGTGAAAGCACACATCTTGCGACAGTATTGAAATCTTGTGAGGAGCGGTTAAAGTCATGTTTCCGAATGTTGACATTACTCTTAGAATGTTTCTATGTACGACACTTAGAAACTGTCCATCAGAACGCTCGTTTCCGGCTCTTAAAAGGTTGAAATCATACCAGCGTTCTATCTTGTTTGAGGAGAGATTGAATGCCTTGTGTATGCTTCAGACTGAAGCTGACCTCATAACTGATGACCGTCACAATTATGACGATATGATTCACTTGTTTGCTGCCATTATAGCCAGAAGCAAACTCTGCTGACTGGTGAGTTTTGTTTATTTTGTAATACTAGTTTTAAACATTTCAGTTATAATGTGAGTTTTATTAGCAACTTACAGGACATTAATCATGATTTAAAAACTATGTAGTTATTATTTAAAATATGTTTCTTGAGGGGCGCATATTTTACTGTGTGCCTAGGGGAGCAAAAATATTAAATCCACCATTGTCTGTCCGTAAACTTAAAAAGCGGGTAGCACTCATGGTGGGAGAAGTTGCCTTTCCTGAAAGCACGCTACAGCTGTCGTACAAGAGGACTAAGTAGCTGTTTCCACTATAGCAGTGTAGAACAATGTGCAGAATCTGTCCGTATGCATTTCTTGTGTTAGTCTAATTGGCTTCTCATATCTGTATTCAATGTAGTGTTAACACACGTCGCAAGTGACGCATAAGGCAAGCTGCGGAAGGGTCGGTAAAAGTATGTGAAACACGCAGTAGTTGCTTTTTGCGACGCAGTGCGCTAGAGAGAATGGGGAAGTGCCTACTCGCTCTTCATTTTGTAGACCTGTGAAGGAAGGATGTGCATGACTTCCTTTCGGCACAATTCTAACATGCATTCCCACCTTTCCACCCATTTACAACCCAGAACAGAATCTGTCCCTTAATACGGATCTACTGCACTAACAAGGGAAACTCCCTATCGCACCCTCCTCGGATTTGGTGGTAAGAGGGCCCAATGGACAGGCCGTCAAAAACTGAACACAGATCAAGCATGAAAACAGGAAGGTGTGCTGGAATGTGAAAAAAAGCAAAATAGAAACAGTGAAAGGTCCATGAACAAGAAGAGCAATGTAGAGCAGTGGGGAAGGAAAATGGCGTCGTGCTTAAGTGGTTATGGTGTTGGATTACAGCGCGGGCGAGCCTGTAACAAACCTTCTTCATACAATTATTTTTTTCTTTTTTATCAGTTATAGAATATGAGTCATGTGGTAAGAATACCTTACTATCGCAAGTAAATGTGATGAATAGTGAGAGTGGGCGAGATACCATATAGATGTCTCACAGAAATAAAAACAACAAATAAACGGGTGTGAACTATAACAAAGGAATTCAAGAGTTAAGACTTCCAAAACGGAACGCAACTTCAAAAACGTTAAAAACATATGTTTTGACGGAGTATAGAGAAAATTTGTGTGATTGTGAAATTGTTGCGTTCATTTGTTGCAGCCTATGTCACACGCTATTAGGTTTTCATCATTTACTTGGGAATAATCACACTGACATTAGTACGAACACCAAATCGGGCACGGAGGCATATCTTACTCACTTACTAGTCGTACAAGTTAAGTGCATCGACAAGAGGTTCCTATCATATGACACACTACTGCCACTAATGCATATCTGTGACATACCAAACGTGTTTGCCGGTAGAGGATTCGGTTGATTTATCGCTTTGTCGTCATGGTACGACACAGACACAAATTTGAATAAATCGAACAGCGAAAAAAAGAAAAAAAGATAAGAGCGAGGTTGGAACCCGGCTCGCCCGCATGGTAATCCAACACGATAACCACTTAATTATGACGCCATTACTCTGCATTGTACTTCTTGTTCTTGTTCTTTGACAGTTCACTGTTTCTATTTTGCTTTTTTTTTCAGAGTCCAGTACACCTTCTTCCTGTTTTCATGCTTGATCAATTTTTGACGGGCTCTCCACTGGGCCCTCTTACCACGAAATCCAAGGGGGGGGGGGGGGGGGAGGGGGAGAGGTTCCATTGTTACATATGGTACAAATATTTAATATTTGTTTTGTAAATAAAGCTGCCTTTTCCTGCTGCTAGTTACTTTATTTATCGTATTCCATACGTGTTTCGCCTTCTCCTGTTCTAAGGCATCATCAGTGGGATCTATAACGATACAGTTTTGTTAGTTTCAGATTATTAAACAGTTCACTACGCGACGTTTTTGTAAAAAAAGTAATTATTTACGATTTGCTGATTTGCGTTTCCTCACATCTGGTCTGGAGGTCGCACTACCACTTTTATCACTGCCATATAATCACACCTTTGTGTTCTCGCCTTCCACCCACTGTTCACCATGTTTCTCACTCTTTTATGTGGTGGACTATTGTTCTTTTGTTACTCGATACAACTATTTCGTTGTACACTGTTTTTCACAACGTAAATATTGCGACTCCATTACATGATGCCTTAGAACAGGAGAAGGCGAAACGCGTGTGGGATACGATAAATAGAGTAACTAGCAACAGGAAAAGGCAGTTTTATTTACAATACAAGTATTTATATGCTTGCTGCGGAGGATGGCCACACAAAGAAACTTTTTATTTTATATTTATTCCTAACCCACGTTATTCAACAACATACGTTACTTCTATACCATTAAAACACTATTTTTATAATATGCGGATTTTCCAACCCCTGTAACGTGGAAAATATTAGTCCTAGAGAAAAAATGAATAGGACCCCAGTTGTAGGAATTTTAATATAGTTAAAAAAATGGCTCTAAGCACTGTGGGACTTAACATCTGAGGTCATCAGTCCCCTAGACTTAGAACTAATTAAACCTAACTAACCTAAGGACATCACACACATCAATTCCCGAGGCAGGATTAGAACCTGCGCCCGTAGCATCAGCGCGGTTCCGGACTGCAGAGCCTAGAACCGCTCGACCACAGAGGCCGGCTAATATAGTTCAGTCTGATATCGCGAAACATTCGCTAGATGTCGCGGTTACCTTGATGAGCACTGGACTCGTATTCGGGAGGACGACGGTTCAATCCAGCGTCCGGCCATCCTGATTTAGGTTTTCCGTGATTTCCCTAAATCGCTCCAGGCAAATGCCGCGATGATTCCTTTAAAAGGGCACGGCCGACTTCCTTCCCCGTCCTTCCCTAATCCGATGAGACCGATGACCTCGCTGTCTAGTCTCCTCCCCCACAACAACCCAACCTAACCTTGATGAGATGGTTCTCCAACTATGCGTTAGAAGTAGATTTCGGACAAGACATTCAGAATACAGTAACACTAATCCCTGCCTCTGGCAACAATTGTGATAGCGTGACACTCCCAATCTATAGTCTGCCTGCTTAGCTGGGTGGTTACGTGCTTGCCTCCCATGCAGCGGGCCTATGTTCGATTCCCGGCGGGTTGGGGATTTTATGTGGTCGTAGACTGGGTGCTGTGTTGTCCTCATCACAATTTCATCCTCATCTCCGGCACGCAAGTCGCCCAATGTGGCGTCAACTGAAATAAGACTTGCACTCGGCGTCCGAACTTCTCCGGATGGGTCCTCCAGGCCATCAATGCCATACGCTCATTTCATTTTTTTCCCAATCTATATCAGCCAAGCTGAAGTTACCCTTCATTACAACAATATGATCAGGAAAATTACTAACGATATTCTGCAAGTTCTCTCTGAAGCACTCTATCACTACAGCTGCTGACCCAGGAGGTCTATAAAAGCATTTGATTACCATTTTTGACCAATGTTTAATGCTTAATTTCACCCAAATTAATTGACATTCGGAAACTCTGATAACTTCGACAGATATTACCTAGTTCTTTATTGCAATAAATATGCCACCGCCACTGGCGAGTAACCTTTCCTTGCGACAAATATTCCAATTAAAACCTAGGATTTCGTTGCTGTTCACTTCTGGTTTCAACCATCATTCTGTTCCTGATACCATTTGGGCATTATAACCTTCAATAAACGATACTGTTTCTGGGACCTATCCTTGGATGCTAATATCCTTATAACTTTTTCTACATCCGATATGCAAGGACGAGAATTCTCTAAGAGCGTTGTGGTTTATGTAACTTCGATTTTGGCAAGCAATTTGTCTCTGATCCCAAGGGGGTGGTTCTCAGACTTAACACAAACGCCATGTGCACGCCACACGTTCCTTACTACCCAAGTAGCCAGTTCCTGCGTGTAGTGCACGCCAGACCTATTAAGGGGAACCATACAATTCTCCACTCTATAGTGGAGGTGGAGAACTTTGCTTTCGATACCGTCGCGGAGTCGTCTGAGCTTCCACACTGCTCCAAACCACAAGACAGCAATCGACCCTGGGTACGATGCTATAAATAGCCAGCTTAGCCTGCAACCTGCATTCGATGTTAGGTGCCCGCACCAAATCAGTCATCCGCTGAAAGGAACCAAGAACGGCCTCAGAACCCAAGCAGTAGGCATCATTTGGACCGACATGTGCCACAATTTCCACACAGTGCGCTCGATAGCCTCCGGCAGGACCTCTTCCACATAATGGACGAGACCCCCCTGGCAATCACACCGAGTGGGCACTGACATTCTTTTCGACCTTGCACGTAATTCCCCTAACTTACGCTAAGGACAAGACACACACCCATGCCCGAGGGAGGACTCGAACATCCGACGGGGGAAGCCGTGCGAACCGTATCAAGGCGCCCTAGACCGCGCAGCTATCCCACCACTCATTCTCGTGTGAGGACGGACTCGTCAGATGTTACGTGACAGAAGACGCAGTGACAACCAGGTCACCAGTGAATTCCAACGGCACCAAAGGTGACGCACATGTCGCCACCGGCGCCCCGATGTCGCCACAGCTTTGAGAATTTGCCAGAAAGCTTGTCGACTGTAGCCAGTGCTGCTTCAAGCTGTTTACGGACAGCAGTCAATTCTCCTTTGGTGTGCTCTCAACAAGCACAGTCCCTAGCCATATCGTACCGTGTGAAAGATTGGTATAAGGTCTCAAAAATACAAACAGAGCAGTCAGGGGTAACTAAAATAGTACGAACAGACCCCCGAAAAAGAGTCAGTTACCGAACTGTGGCGCTACTGAGGCTGGAATGAACGCAAAATATAACGAGGAGAATAAACAAACAATAAAGCCTGCTCTGCAGAGTTCTTACCATAGCCTGAGACGACAGGCTCTTAGAAAAGAACTCTGTCTACTGAAAATGGATGTAGTAACAGTTGCTTTTTACTGGAAACTCTGCTTACACAAAAGCTACTGCAGGAAATAATGCACTGATCTAAACTATAAGCTGTGTACTAACACGAAATTTAAACGTTGCCACGTGATGTAGCACTTTTGGCGGCGGCAAATTGCGGGGGGAAGCCTCCTCGCACAAGGACATGAACTAAGATTTACGTCAAAACAAAAAATGCATAGGTATACACTGATGAGCCAAAACATTATGACTACCCGCTTAATGGCTTGTTTGTCACTCTTTGGAACGAAATACATCACTGATACAGCGTATCAGGGATGCAACAGTTTGTTGGTAGGTTTGTGGCGGTATGTGTATGTGTACGCACAGGTCACGTAATTGGCGTAAATAACGGGCCTCTGATTTGCGTACGCGGTGAAGCCGCCCGACAGCGACCCAGATGGTTTCCGTGGGATTTACATCAGGCGAATTTGGTCGCCGAGATATCAACGCGAGTTCACTGTAACGCTCCTCAAATCACTGTAGCACAGTTTTGGCTCCGAGACACGGACAGTTATGCTGCTGAAAGATGACATCACCGCCGGGGAAGACACCAAGCATGAAAGAATGCAGGTGGCTCGAAGTTGTCAGCGTGTCTTCGATTACTACCACAGGTCCCATGCAAGCGCAGGAGAATGTCTCCCGTAGCATAATACTGCTTCCACTATAGTTCAATTCTTTTATCTTGGCGGCTCGCGCATGCCCGCCCAGACGCGGGAGATTGCTGCATTGCCAGTTGCACACGACGCACGCGCCAGTAGAAGCAGCGCCATAGTATAGCATAGTTCGCAAGCTTACGTTTAGGGGGGAGCGCGCAGTTCATGAAGTAAAGCCACCACGGCCGCATTAACCCTTTCGCTGCTACAAAGACGTGCTCCCTGCATTCCGCGCTGTGCGCGATTTTGTCACTGCACTGCTCGCCTGTGCAGACACATCGTGTTCCGACTGCTTTGACACTCTTATCAATCGATTCCACAAAAACTATTTGGCCCAAAAAATAGATTTTTAAACATCTTCTTGACTGATACTTTCCCCCCCATAAATTACTTAATTTTGTTTCGATGTTCAACGCAGTTATTATGCAGCATTAAATATAGTAAACCATTGCGCGAAATTTTGAAGAGTTTGCAGAGGTAAAAGTCCATAGCGTATACTTTCCGTATGGTCGATTTTAGTTGCCACAATGTTGAGAATGAAATGTGGACAAGATACCTAAATTTCATATAAAATTTACTGTATAACAATAGCTCATTTAAGTACCACATAGGTGTCGTATGTAATATTGAGAAATATTCCGTCTTTCGCGACTGTAACAAAAGTTTTATTTACACTGAGCACGTTTGGCTTTATTTTAAAGCACTTCAATCAATCAAAAGGAAGTAGACAAAATACATTAAACAAAACTGTGGACTTACAAAAACATTAGGACTTGAATATACCGTCTATCAGTGAAGTGCTCTGAGCTATGTCAAATATAATTTTTGTATGTGGCACACACAAACATCATTTATTTGCTAAAACACTGATCTGCCAACACAAACGTTGAATATTGTGTTACCGCAGCACAAAACTACGAAAGGTGACTTGTCAATGGAGGAGACAAAATACTGTCCACTGAAGAGGCTTCAAAAGAGAGAAACGCGTCTGGTCTAAATAAGCCCCTTATTACAGCTGCAGAAGAGGAATATATTTCAGTACCATTGGTAAAACTGCGACTGTCGAACAAAAACAAGAAAGAAAACATGAGTACCATTGTGTATGTGCCATACCTTTCCTTGATTGAAGTGCTTTAAAATAAAGCCAAACGCGTCCGGTGTAAATAAACTTTTATTACAGTCGCGTAAGACGGAATATTTCTCAATATTAGATACGACACCTATGTCGTCTTAAATTAAATGAGATATTGTTATGCAGTAAATTTTATATGAAATTTAGGTATCTTGTCCACATTTCACTCTGAACATTGTAACAACTAAAATCGACCATACGGAAAGTATACGCTATGGACTTCTACCTCTGCAAACTCTTCAAAATTTCGTGCAATGGTTTACTACATTTAATGCTGCATAATAACTGCGTTGAACATCGAAACAAAATTAAGTCATTTATGGGGGCAAGGTATCAGTCAAGAAGACGTGTAAAAATCAAATTTTTGGGCCAAATAGTTTTTGTGAAATCGAATGATAAGTGCGTCAAAGCAGTGGGAACACCATGTGTCTGCACAGGCGAGCAGTGCAGTTATGACAAAATCGCGCACAGCGCGGAATGCGGCGAGCACGTGTCTGCAGCAGCGAAAGAGTTAATGAAGAGACAAAGCACTAGAAATTTCAAAAAATTGCATTCAAACGAATATAATTCGTGAAGCAAAGCACTTCGATATTGTTTTTAAATAATGAAAATATTAAGCACTACACAAGGTTTGAACTCATAACCTTCCACGTAGCAACCCAACACCTTTACTGTTCCGCTAACGCACCTCGTCCGAGTCCATATTCCATGAGGACTATAACACGTCACGGAAAATACTGACAAAAACTGTTGGTATGACTATGAATTACTCACGCTTCGTCGCAGTACAATAGGAAATAAACAATTACCGCTGTTCTTTATTGCGAAAAAGTGGTTCGTGAGAGTGATACAAACACTTTTCCTTGCTATCGCCTGAATTAGGAGTCTTATTGCTTGTTTGGTTTAATTAATTAATAGAATATGAAGCAATTGGTATAAAGAATGCTTTTTCCAAACTTTCTATAAAAGAATGTCTGCTATCAAGACATTGCTTTTGTTCTATTACTTTATTTATGACTGAACGTTTCTAAAACTAAAGACAGTCGTCCATGCTCTGCACTGCAGTCGAGATGTGGCAAAGTCGTTCTCTGTTCATTGGCTGACTGTGTTTTGTGACGTCAGATGCGCAGAACGAACCTAAACTCGGCCGCCAACATAAATGACGCGCACTTTAGTATGTGTCCGTGGGTGCGCTGCACGTTTTGAACAGCCATTCACCTCGATGATGGCGTTGTGAAGACGACCATCGACCTAGTATAGCAAAAATGTAATTTACCCGAAGAGCTGACTTTGCCATTGACTGACAGTCGAATCCCAATGGTCCCGTCACCCGTGACCACTGCAAGCGTAATTGACGATGTCGTTGATTCAAGTTGTGAACACGTGGGGGTAGTCTGCTGTGGAGTTCCAAGTTTAGCAACATACGATGAGCGGAGTGCTCAGAAATACTTGTGCGTGTACCAGCAATGTGTTCTTTTGGCAGAGATGCCACAAATCACCATCTATGCTACTTTACAGAGCAGACAAGCCTCCGAACCCTATGTTCGTGAAGAGTCGTGGACGTCCAACCATTTAGTGCCTAGTGGTAGTTTCATTGCCCTTCTACCGCTTTGCATAGATGCTCGCGGCAGTAGCACGTGAACATTTGACCAGCTTCGCCGTTTTCGAGATACTCGTTCACAGGCTCTGCGCAATAATAATCTACCCTTCGTCAGCGTCGGTTATCTCAGTTGATTTCCTCATTTGCAGCCCATGTCTTTGCTAGGGTGATCCCCAGTGCTTGTCTGCTCCGCTTGCCTACTGTTGTTACCGCGTCACATGCCTTCAACGCCACCAGACGTCATCCAACGTCGCGGTTGGCAGTGGTCATAATGTTTTGGCTTATTGGTGTATTTTACTCCTTCGCAGAAGTAAGTGAAATAAACAGAAACTAAACTAAATTACTGTGTATCAGCCAACTGCTACTGCTGCTAACGCTGTTGACGCTTCTCTGTACCTTTCTATTATGCTTTGATTCGTCATTAACCGATGTTTAATATTCACCTTTTGATACTTTTAAGGATAAATGGTTCAAATGGCTCTGAGCACTATGGGACTTAACTTCTGGGGTCATCAGTCCCCTAGAACTTAGAACTACTTAAACCTAACTAACCTAAGGACATCACACACATCCATGCCCGAGGCAGGATTCGAACCTGCGACCGTAGCGGTCGCGCGGTTCCGGACTGTAGCGCCTAGAACCGCTCAGCCACATCGGCCGGCTATCAATTGCTAAGTCACACGTGCTCAGGGGTCGTGACAAACGGTCGCTGAAGAGGATTGTGACGAAAAACAGGAAGACGACGGCTGCAGAAGACTCTGCGGGATTGAACGACGCATTCGGGAGTCTTGCCAGTACCAAAACAACACGAAGGGAGCTTCATAAGCAGGGAACTACAAGGCGAACTGGAAATCTTGTCCCACACGTCACTGGTGCAAATGCCCCGAAGTCATAAAACCTTGTCTGTGGAGCAATGCAAGAATGTCATTTGGTCGGATGAGTCTTGTTGCACACTGTATCCAGCTTCTGACCGAGTTTACCTGCCAAGAGTGAAAAATGGCGGAGGTCCGGTGATGATTTGGGCGGCCATTCGTGATATTCCATGGACCCCATACATACTCTGCGAGGTGGCACTACTGCCAAGGATTATGTGACCACTGTGCCTGAACAGGTCCATCCCATGGTACAACGTTTGTTCCCCAGTGATGATTCTGTGCACACAGCTCGCATCACCCAAGACTGGTTTTGTGAGCACTAGGATGCACTGTCGCATCTCTCCTGGTCCCCACAGTCGCCAAATCTCAGTATTATTGAGCCTTTGTGGTCTTGTTTTGGAGAGACGTATGAGCGATTGCAATCCACTTCCATCATCGTTACCTGTACTTGCCACTATTTTGCAGGAAGGATGGTATATGATTCTCATGAAAACCATACAGTACTTTTAGTGTTCAATTGCCGTGTCGAGTGGAAGCTGTTTTGAATGCCAAAGATTTTCCTACACCATATTAGACATGGTAATGTGTTTTGTTTTTGGTGTTTCCATATAAAGGAACTTATTGGACGCAATAAGTATCACATAGATGGCGACTACATATCCTTGTCTAGATCTTGTATCCAATTCGTGGCATTAGGTACGGCTTCTATAAAGTTCTCAGCTGATCCATCGCATTTTCTTACGGGGCACACTTTTATGATGTGGTCCAGAGTCATCTCCGGTACACCAGAGTCACAACCTGGGCTGTCCACAGGTCCCCACTTATAAATCGTGGTCTTGCATTTAAAGTAGCCGATACGTATACGGTTGAGTCTAGTGCAGTCTTTTCTTGGGAAGTCGAACCCTCGCAATGCTTTTGAAGGATTATTTATGATATGATGATTACTAAGTGAGATCTCCCAGTTCTTTTTGTACATGTTCATTAGGTTAAAGGTGTTCTGGGCTCTTCCATATCAGTTGTTCCTTATTGGCTACTATGGATACTTTAAAATTTCATCGAAAACCATATAGGACCTGTATTTATCCATTCCGAGACGAATTCAAGCTGTTTTGAATGCTATTTGTTTTCCGACACTATATTAGGTGTCGTTATATGTCGCATTTTTTATGTTTCCTTTTTTTTATCCAACCCCTGTATGTTTGATAACAAGTTTCTAACACACCATTCAACAAAACCCGACGTTTTAATTTCACAGAATGGTTACATGATTAGTGAAACTGAGCAGTTCAAATTTCTAGGTGTTCAGATAAATAGTAAACCCACGTTCAGGATCTTGTAAAAGACTTATTGCTGCTATTTTTACTATTCGAACGGTATCTGAATAAGTTATCGTTCAACAGGAAAAATTGTCTATTTGCTTATTTTCATTCCCTTATGGTTTTGGGTAACTTTTCCCATTCTCAAACGACATTTTTGGCTCAGAAACGGGCAGTTCGGGCAATAAGTGGTGTATCTTCGCGAACCTCTTGTCAACCTCTGTTCACTAGTCTGGGTATTCTGACACTGATCTCTCAACAGGGTGGTCCACTGATCGTGACCGGGCCCAATATCTCACGAAATAAGCGTCAAACGAAAAAACTGCAAAGAACAAAATTTGTCTAGCTTGAAGGGGGAAACCAGATGACGCTATGGTTGGCCCGCTACATGGCGCTGCCATAGGTTCAAAAATGGTTCAAATGGCTCTCAGCACTATGGGACTTAACATCTGAGGTCATCAGTACCCTAGAACTTAGAACTACTTAAACCTAAGTAACCTAAAGACATCACACACATCCATGCCCGAGGCACGATTCTAACCTGCGGCCGGCTACCATAGGTCAAACGGATATCAACTGCATTTTTTTAAAAATAGGAACCCCCATTTTTATTACATATTCGTGTAGTACATAAAGAAATATGAATGTTTTAGTTGGACCACTTTTTTCGCTTTGTGGTAGATGGCGCTGTAATAGTCACAAACATATGGCTCACAATTTTAGACGAACAGTTGGTAAGAGGTAGGTTTTTAAATTAAAATACGGAACGTAGGTACGTTTGAACATTTTATTTCGGTTGTTCCAATGAGATACATGTACCTTTGTGAACTTATCATTTCTGAGAACACATGCTGTTACAGCGTGATTACTTGTAAATACTACATTAGTGCTATAAATGCTCAAAATGGTGTCCGTCAACCTCAATGCATTTGGCAACACGCGTAACGACATTCCTCTCAACAGCGAGTAGTTCGCCTTCCGTAATGTTCGCACATGCATTGACAATGTGCTGACGCATGTTGTCAGGCGTTGTCGGTGGATCACGAAAGCAAATATCCTTCAACTTTCCCCACAGAAAGAAATCCGGGGACGTCAGATCCGGTGAACGTGCGGGTCATGGTATGGTGCTTCGACGACCAATCCACCTGTCATGAAATATGCTATTCAATACCGCTTCAACCGCACGCGAGCTATGTGTTGGACATTCACCACGTTAGAAGTGTATCGCCATTCTGTCATGCAGTGAAACATCTTGTAGTAACATCGGTAGAACATTACGTAGGAAATCAGCATTTAGATTGCCATCGATAAAATGGGGGCCATTTATTCTTCCTCCCATAATGCCGCACCATACATTAACCCGCCAAGGTCGCTGATGTTCCACTTGTCGCAGCCATCGTGGATTTTCCGTTGCCCAATAGTGCATATTATGCCGGTTTACGTTACCGCTGTTGGCGAAGGACGCTTCGTCGCTAAACAGAACACGTGCAAAAAATCTGTCATCGTCCCGTAATTTCTCCTGTACCCAGTGGCAGAACTGTACACGACGTTCAAAGTAGTCGCCACGCAATTCCTGGTGCGTAGAAATATGGTACGGGTGCAATCGATGTTGATGTAGCATTCTCAACACCGACGTTGTTGAGATTCCCGATTCTCGCGCAGTCTGTCTGCTACTGATGTGCGGATTAGCGGACAGCAGCTAAAACACGTACTTGGGCATCATCATTTGTTGCAGGTCGTGGTTGACGTT
Source organism: Schistocerca serialis cubense (assembly GCF_023864345.2). Classification (NCBI taxonomy): domain Eukaryota; kingdom Metazoa; phylum Arthropoda; class Insecta; order Orthoptera; family Acrididae; genus Schistocerca; species Schistocerca serialis. The sequence goes on along the minus strand of NC_064640.1, from coordinate 406,894,806 downwards.
CACATGTCGCTGAACACCTCCTGTTTCCTTAAACAACGTAACTATCCGGCGAACGGTCCGGACACTTGGATGATGTCGTCCGGGATACCGAGCAGCATACATAGCACACGCCTGTTGGGCATTTTGATCACAATAGCCATACATCAACACGATATCGACCTTTCCCGCAATTGGTAAGCGGTCCACTTTAACACGGGTAATGTATTACGAAGCCGATACCGTCCGCATTGGCGGGATGTTACGTTATACCACGTACTTATACGTTTGTGACTATCACAACGCCATCTATCACAAAGCGAAAAAAGTGGTCCAACTATAACATTCATATTTCTTTACGTACCACACGAATATGTAATAAAAATGGGGGTTCCTATTTAAAAAAAACGCAGTTGATATCCGTTTGACCTATGACAGCGCCATCTAGCGGGCCAACCATAGCGCCATCTGGTTTCCCCCTTCAAGCTAGACAAGTTTCGTTGTTTGTAGTTTTTTCGTTTGATGCTTATTTCGTGAGATATTGGGCCCGGTCACTATCAATGGACCACCCTGTATACATACGTACATATATTTATTCTTTACTGACGCTTCTTGTTAACAATATCAGCTTATTCCCAAAAGTTAGCAGCTTTCATTCAGTCGATACTAGCCAAAAATCCAATCTACATTTGGATCGCACTTCCACACCTCTTTAGTAGAAAGGTGTGCAGTATACTGCTGCATCCATTTTCAATAAGCTACCACAAGAAGTCAAAAATCATAGCAGTAATCCACGCGCTTTCAAATCGAAGCTGAAGAGTTTCCTCATGGGTCAGTCCTTCTATTCTGTTGAGGAGCTCCCTGAAAAATTAAGCTTATTCCTATGTTACATTGTTGATTGCGTTTACTTAAACTTATGGCCTGACTTTTTTGGATTCATTAACATTTTATTTTGTCTGTTATTACTTCTATGTTGTAATTTTATATACTGACACGTTGCATGACCTTGGAAATTAGCTCCTAAATTTGGTCCTACGGAACTAGACGTGGAAATAAATAAAATGAATAAGAGAGACGATGAGGCATGAATATTACAAGTGGTAAACTGAAGGTGTGTATGCGTACCCAAGACGAAACCAATAACGAGAATGCCTCCAGTGGCGTTGGCCAGGATGAAGCGGCACAGGATGAACAGAGGGAGCCACGGTGCCAGCGCGGCCGCCGTGCTAGCCAGCACTTGCAGCCCGATGCAGAACATCAGTGGCTTCTTGCGGCCCCACCTGCAACAAATTTTGGAAATTTGTGGTAATGTCTTACGGGACCAAACTGCTGAGGTCATCGGTCCCTAGGCCTACACACTACTTAATCTAACTTACACTGACTTATGTTACGAACAACACACACACCCAGGCCCGAGGGAGGACTCGAACCTCCGACGTGGGGAGCTGCACGGACCGTGACAAGGCGCCTCAGATCGCATGGCTACCCTCCCTCCCCCCCCCCCCCAATCCCCTGCAACACACACAGTCATAGCAATGCTAGGCTGCAGCACGGCAACTACAAATGGTCGTGTTCCTAAGATTTGTCAGAGTCCTCGACGCGACCAAAGGAAAAGCACTTACACCAATCCCCAAGAATCACTCTTTACCACAACAACACTTCGCGTGCCTTTTATTATAAAAAAACTTTCTCTTATTTCTTTTCTATAAATGAACATACACTGATGAGCCAAAACATTATGTCCGCTGGCTTAATAGCTTTTTGGTCCACTTTTTAAATGCAATGCAGCAGCAATGGAGCTTGACATGGATTCGACAAGTCCTTGTTAGGTTGTGGAGGTACGGTGCACCAGATGTCTGCGCAGTCCCCGTAAATAAAGAGTCGGTGATTCGTGGACGCGGAGTTGGCACCTGATAGCGTCCCAGATGTGTTCCACTGGTATCAGAGCAGGCGAATTTGGCGACAAAGACATCTTTAAGTTCACTATCAAGCTCCTCAGACCACTGTTGCATGATTCGGGCATTGTGACACGGACAGTCATCCTGTTGGGAGATGCCATCGCCGTAGGAGAAGACCTCAAACTTAAAAGGATGCTGATGATTAGCAATAACGTTCACGTGGTCCACAACTGTCACGGAGACTTCGACTACAACCACAGTCGCAAAAGAAGCAGAAGTAAATGTTGAAACTTAATAGTTTTCACTTCAACAGCTTATATTGCTGAGTGAAACTGAATGCAAGTCAACTTGCATTAACTGCTGAGTGAAACTGGACGTATTGAGCCTACTTTCTCTTTAGTTATTCTCATCATTTCTACACTGACCTACAGAATTTGCCCTGACAAACAGAACTCAAACTTTGTCTATTCATTAATTACTCACAATATTCAATGATATCGCGATCTGACTGCTTTAAAATTGATAACCTGACTTCAAATAATTAATACAAAAGAATGGCCTTGAATTAGTAGAAATCCTAACAAGAACCTAAACATTTCACAAGTCACTTGCCTCACAAAAGTCTTCATCACACGAAGTACACCAATGCCCCAAACACCAATACTGCCATCTAAATAAAAGATTCTAACTACTGAAGGCTCTAACTACTAATAGGCATGTGGTTAGCAAAGGAAAGGTTCAAATAGCTCTGAGCGCTATGCGACTTAACTTCTGAGGTCATCAGTCGCCTAGAACTTAGAACTAATTAAACCTAACTAACCTAAGGACATCACACACATCCATGCCCGAGGCAGGATTCGAACCTGCGACCGTAGCGGTCGCTCGGTTCCAGACTGTAGCGCCTACAACCGCACGGCCACTCCGGCCGGCAGCAAAGGAAAGATTTTGTTGCAGAGCAAACAATGTATTTACCAGATTTTACCTTAATCAAGTGACAACCAGTTCAAAAAAAATTATATAATAATCAGTAATAAATCTCCATGACGGATGCACATTCAGACCGTCCGCTCGCGCTAATACTGCAAACCTCCAACACTGCTAATTATTAACGTCTAATCTCCATCACTGCTGACTACTCACTCCCAACTTCCATCACTGCTGGCTGTTCACCTCCAACTGCGAGTCCGACCAGCCACAGAGTCTCTTACAGAGCGCCACAGCATTGTCAGAGTTATTAATGCAGAGCACTACATAGCGCTGCCAACATACAAACACATAAACAGGCTACTTACAATGTCCCCCATAGGATAATACTGCCTCTCATGATAAAGGATGTGCGCTGAATGGTGTGCTTTAATACATCTGTGGCTATGCACCATCATTGTACTCTTTTGTCAGATCTGTCAGTCACCATCAATCCCGCTGCTCTACTGAGCGAGGAAACCTCGCACCTCGATGTTCTGTGATGAGGTGTGACGTCCAACACTTTGTCGCCCACTCGTGGTTTCACCTTCGTTGAATAACTTTCCATATATGCTCACAACGGTAGCACGTGACCAGCCGACCAGCTTCGCCATTTTCGAGATGTTCGTTCCCAAGCACCGACTGATAAGAATCTACCTTTTGTCAAAGTGGCTATGTCAGTAGATTTCTCTATTTGTGGCCCGTATCGTCGATAGAATGATCCCCCATTCAGCTGCAGTGTCCCAGGAGGAATGATCAATATTCAGGGATATGACGGGAACGGTCATTTGATGCAAAAAACTTTATGTGGACATCCGAGGTGTGTGAGGGAATTAATGAGACAGAGAACACTGCGGGTGATCTGACAACGCTGTGCTGTCCTACTTGTGTAGACCGCTGTGTACATCCCTCAGTCCGAGCTTCAGTTCCAAGAAATTCCTCAGGGCGCCATCAGAGGAGTTGTGTTTTCGTTGCGTTTTACGAAAACGGAACAGCGGTATTTAGAGCAACGTTATGCCATTAAGTATTGTGTTAAACTTGGGGAATCCGCGAGTGCGATCTTTGAAAAGTCGTAACAGGTCTATGGGAAACATTCCTTACCAAGAACAGAAGTTTTTCGCTGACACTAATCATTTTTGGAAGGCCGAGAACACGTTGAAGATGAACCTTGCTCAGGGAGACCTTCAACGTCAAAAACCAACGAAAACGTCGAACGTTTGCGTGCTCAAGTGAGATCAGTCCTCCAGGATAAAGTGTCAACCAAGAGTTTCACAAAGGTGTCCTTGAAAGGCCCATGAAAAGTGTAAATCGAGTGAGACCGGACATTGCAGACAAGAGAATGCTCCATGTCAAACGACCGCTCCCATCACGGAATTTTTGGCCTGAAAAGGCATTCCTGTTGTCCCACAGCCCCCCTATTCACATCATCTAAGTAATTGTGACTTTTTTCGAAACTGAAAAATTCTTGAAAGGACGTCATTTTGGGACTCTGGAGAACATTGAAAAGAATGTGACCGACATATTAAAGGCCCTAGTGGTTGAATCCTTTCAGCGCTGCTACCAGTTGCAAGATCGTCACCAATGTCTGTTTGCCGGCCGGAGTGGCCGAGCGGTTCTAAGCTCTACTGTCTGGAACCGCGCGACCGCTACTGTCGCAGGTTCGAATCCTGCCTCAGGTATGGATGTGTGTGATGTCCTTAGGTTAGTTAGGTTTAAGTAGTTCTAAGTTGTAGGGGACTGACGACCTCAGAAGTTAAGTCCCATAGTGCTCAGAGCTATTTGAACCAATGTCTGTTTCTTAGGACATTGTTAAAAATAAGTATCACAAGCCTCTACGATCAAAATAGCAATCGTAATGCAAACGTTGAGTACGTTTGTCTTCTTGAAACCGTTGCAGGTATCCGAACAAAGTTTCGAGCGATGGGTTTGTAGACAGTATGATACACGATAGTTTCGGCCAGTTCTGGAAGAGTGTTTGGACAGTCGGAGTGGTAAATCCGAGTTCGAGTCCGGCGAAAGTTTTCAGGTGTCACCAAAAGGTAATATCCTCATACATAGTGCAGCTAATGTCAGAAATAATCCACAATTGAGAATGAATTTCGTAAATTTAGTACAGCTGCAGGATTTTTACCAATGTTTGTTTCTTCAGACATTGTTAAAAAAAGCATTTAATATACATTTGTTTCTGGACTGGTGGGACACCTGTGTGTCTTATCCACCCAACCTCTTTGACATTTTCTTCTAGCCTAGTCTACTTCGTTGTTTGCAACCGTTTTGCTTGGTATATCTTCCTGCCATTAAACTAGCCTTTTGAATGCACAGTTGTCTGTGGTGTGTTCTGAGTGTGAATGTCTTAAAAATATGCATTTTTCAATTGATACTTTGTATAATGCATATTGTAAAGTTAACTAACGTTTGTGCATATGTATATGCATAAACCTGACCATGAATTGAATAATACAGAAAATAAATAACAATGTTCATAAAATGTGTTGTATCTCGGAAACCATTCGGAATAGGGCACATGTCCATACGAAGTTTTTTCCTTCAAATTATCGTTCCTGTCACGTTGCTGAATGCTGACCACTCCTCCTGGGACACCCTATATACTTCCCTGCTGGCAACAACGCCAATAAATGGAAACTAGGGAAGCGCAAACCAGCGCACATGAGAGCAGCACATCCAAGCAGACGGCGAACAAGCGAGCAAACAACAAAGGTACTCCAACGTCTTATAAGAAGAAAATAAACAACCAGGCAAACATAAAGTTCCAGAGAAGATGACGATCCTACACGTTGAATATCGAACAATGCAGTCAACGTATCAGGAACGGGCGATCCAGACCGAGCAACCAAAAAAAGATGGTGATCGACAGAGAAACTCTGTCGGAGCACGTCGTCAGAGAAGAAATGGTGATATCAGTCAAAGTATACAAACAGACGAGATAGTCGACAGATTCTATTACTTATCAACACCTGAAATCATCGACAGGGAAGACGCCAACAATTCCGCCACACAGCCAAAACATGGAAGCCGTACTGGAAACGGCCCAAATATAGTCAAGACCAACAAAATAAGGTGGCAACATCAACAGTACTAGCCAGGGTTTTTAGAAGTTTTTCCTCGGCTGTAAGACGAATGTCAGAAATGTCCCCTCCAGTTCCCCCAAATAAATTCCCAATTGGGAGATAGAAGACCCCCCGCACCTTAGTTATAAGATCAATAAAATGTGCCCAACAGAATAAACTAAGCTAAGGCGCCAACAGAGCCTCAGGAACTCTCAGGAACGGGAATGAAAAGCTAAAGAAAGTTAGTTACGTTACATTAAATTACAATAAACACTCAGGAGCTCAGTTCGTCAGCAAGCCCGATGATTCCGACATATCTGATCGCCGAAATATTATGTCCTTTGAACTCTATGGGCCTGCAGTGCGCCTGTAGACTGTTCGATTAGTTTTCTGTTGTTTCTATTCGTTGCATCTGTTGCCAGAAAAAAGAATTTGGCAGTCCTTTCTGGACAGTTTAAAACTTCTAAAAAGTCTTTAACACTCTTGGGAACTAGCACATTTTTCACAAGCACTCCTGCCTTCATGAAGAATGAAGACTGAGTTTAACGTCCCGTCGACGTCGAGGTCATTAGAGACGGAACACAAGCTCTGATTGTGTCAAGGATGGGGAAGGATATTGGCCGTGCCCTTTCAAAGCAACCACCCCGGCATTTGCCTGGAGCGATTTGGGGAAATGACGGAAAACCTAAATCTGGATGGCCGGATGAGCTTTTCAACCATCGTCCTCCCAAATGCGAGTACAGTGTGATAATCACTGCGCCACCTCGCTCGGTCTTCTGCCTTCGTATGTCCACATTTCAGTTTTGAAGCAACTATTGGATCGATGAATGTATGGGATAGTAATTTATTCCCACAGTCAAAGCTGGAATAACTTAAATTATGCATTACAGCATGATAACCTAAATCCAGTTCACATGATGCAACACCATCGCATTCATTTTTCTTATTTAAGTTTACAAAATAGTTCGAGCGTTTAGAACTGCCTACACTTTAACTTTCCTTCAATGTAGGTCCTATATACAGGGAATGTTGTTTGAGGTCACATTGTCCACCATGAACAATGTTAAAATTCTTCCTGCACCCCACGCAACATGCCCTGTCTTTATTTTCCCCCGGTTTTATCCATGAAAGTAACTTTTCCCACTGCTTCAAGTACACCTGCTGATGTTGAGATCTTTCTTTCTCCTTCGGAGGAGTCTTTGAAACAACGTTTTCGCTATCCCTCATTTCTGAATGCCACGTGTTACGGACTGTAAACTTGATGGAGACGTTTGCTTGAACACAATGCAAATGGTGAGCACAGAATACAAACAATGCCAATGGTAAGCGCTACAAGTGAGGACCGGATGGGTGCTACTTTCGAACCAATCTTCGTTTGGTTTGCTTTCAATTGTGGCCAACATTGGCACGTATAATTAAAAAAAAAATTTGTCTCTCACCAGAGATAATCATATTTCAGGCAGAAAATTGGAAAAAACGGAGTGGTGAAATTAAAATCAGAAAATGGAGGAATCCGTTAAAAACGGATTATCTGTCAACCTTATCACATAGCGGAATGCTCACCTGTCAGCTGCTGCGCCACCGACTACCGTCCCCAGCAGAACTCCCAACATGAAAGTGAACTGCGTCACGTCGGCCAGGTGCTTCCGGCTGCATACCAGGTCCCACTGCAAGCAAAAACGTAACTGCACTACTTACGTTCCGTTGCCGTTAACTTAGGATAATGCTTAAAAATCGAATTTCATTTTTTGTTTTTTTGAATAAATCTGAGGCTATAAACGGTAAACCCGAAATCCCCCGGCAACATTTCGGAGATTGTTTGTGGCTATTTTCTGGATATTTTAGCATAAGCGGCTCGTTACAGAGTGATTTCTTACTTCCATTTATCTTTGTATGTGTAACGCATTGAAAATATCTCCACAACGGTCGAAATGTCTTTGTCGGAAGCAAAACTTGTTACATACACTCACGTTACTTGCTATTGACAACAGTAACGCCCGCATTACTATTCACCCTCGTGCTTGCATTCAGTGCTGTTTGGTTCTGTCTCAGGTTTGTTTGTTTTTTGTATTTTTTCTAGCAGTGTTAGTTGTATATTAACAGCAATACACGGCCACGCGGTGTAATATTCCGACTCCCGAGACTGTGCTGGTGTGCGATGTTTTATATAATATCTGTTTAAGAACCCTATCAGCTGAGGGTTCAAAAATGGCTCTGAGCACTATGGGACTCAACTGCTGTGGTCATCAGTCCCCTAGAACTTAGAACTACTTAAACCTAACTAACCTAAGGACACCACACACATCCATGCCCGAGACAGGATTCGAACCTGCGACCGTAGCAGTCGCACGGTTCCGGACTGCGCGCCTAGAACCGCGAGACCACCGCGGCCGGCCAGCTGAGGGTTCAACGAACTCGCTATTGCTTTAACGATAAATTCTGAAATACGGCTATGTACCGCATTCCACCTGTGAGAGAGATGCTTATACTATTTTGACTATAGTTACTCCTTAAAGAGCTAAATCCAAAGCAAAATGCAGAGATAGATGACACACTCTATGCGATCAAGAATAGACGTGTACAATCCTTGAACAGAATTATAACTCATTGTTGTCCGCCATGAAAGTAAATTTTATTTTGCTTTGCTTTTGTGATGAAGGTGTTATGTGTGACTAGGGCCTCCCGTCGGGTACACCGTTCGCCGGGTGCAAGTCTCTCGATGTGACGCCACTTCGGCGACTTGCACGTCGATGGGGATGAAATGATGATGATTAGGACAACACAACACCCAGTCCCTGAGCGGAGAAAATCTCCGATCCAGCCGGTAATCGAACCCAGGCCCTTAGGATTGACATTCTGTCTCGCTGACCACTCAGCTACCGGGGCGGACATGAAGGTGTTAAAAGTACCAACTGTAAATGTCGTGTGACTAGGGCCTCCCGTCGGATAGACCGTTCGCGGGGTGCAAGTCTTTCGACCTGACGCCACTTTGGCGGCTTGTGCGTCGATGGGGATGAAATAATTATGATTAGGACAACACAACACCATGTCCCTGAGCGGAGAAAACCTCCGACCCAGCCAGGAATCGAACCTGGGGCCTTAGGATTGACATTCTGTCGCGCTGACCACTCAGTTACCGGGGGCGGACGTTAAAAGTACTGAAGAGAGGAGACTGTAATTATCCTCAAGGATATAATATAGTGTTGAAAAGGTATTTAAACAAGTTTCATTTTATAAACGGTGCATTTCGAAGAGTGAACGAACATATGTGCTAGGCTTCTGTAGGACCTTCGGACATCTGGTTCGTGATGTTTGCTGACGAATCTGCATCATGCTCATAGGACACATCGGGAGGCGTTTTTTTACCGATGACTGAGGTAATCTGCTGTTCGGATACGTATCGTCGAACCAAATGATAAATGAGTTGCACTGAATCAGTTTCAGAAGCTTCTATATAAAATCCTAAATATTTCCAGCAAATGAAATGAATTGAGCTTATGGCATCGTTGACCGGGAGGCGCCTATTCGGGGAAGTTCGGCAGCCACGTTCAAGTCCTATTTCATTCGACGCCACATTGGGCGACTTGCGTGACCGTGATGAGGATGAATTGATAATGAGGACAACACAATACCAAATCCCCAAGCGGAGAAAAGGCTCGCTTGCATGGGAGGCGAGCACGTTACCACCCCGCTAAGCAGGCGGACTTATTTCCAGCAATTTACAAGCAACCGGCAGAGATCTGTAGCTCCTCCTACACAGAAAGATCGTCGAGAGCCGTTATTACTGTCTTACAATTCTCGGCAGGGACTAATGAATTTTCAACAACGTACAGTAAGGAGTCTAATCAAGACATTCAAGACAGTCAAGGAAATCTGTCTTTTCTGTGAATACATAATAACGAACGATTTTAACTTAATTGAACTTTAATGAAAACCTTCCCTCTCACGAAATAATTTAATTTCAGGAAGCTTGCATATACTTGACTTCGAAATTACTTACTTCCGTTGATTATTTCCTTCAGGTGTAGGAATAGAAAAGCAAGTAACAACAGTTAATTATTTATCTAATCCCCCGGCCACATTTGAATTAAAATTAAAGGTAATGTTATACCGGATAGTTTTACTGATGAAGAGTTAGTCGGTGTACAGCTCGTGAATGGGCTCAGTGAATGGAAGAGGGACACAACGACACATTGCTGAGCTGTATCCACTGGAACGGTACCCATGTCACAGCACCTCTGCATGTGTCTCAAGCTAGCTGGATTATTCTGTGTTTTGTGTTAAAAGTTTTGCTGATAGCTCATCACGGGCCATTTCTTGTTGTGAAGATATTTTCACAGAAACATAGGTAACTGGGGTAACAATCCGAATAATCATAATTACACTATTACTTTGCAACGAGCATCTGGAGACCTCTGATCACTAGTATCAAAATACCCATAAAATATTCCTGAACAACTTCTCGAATTTTGTCGGTGGATTTCTGGTGAACATTGTAGAAGTCAGGACGAATTATTTCAATCATATAAAAGGTGAATCACCTAGCATACGCACCGTAAATATTGCGGAAATGGGAAGTGCAATTGGTGTGTGATTTTCACAGAATGGATCGGTTGTCAGGGGCTCAACAGCTTGTAATAATACTTAGAAGGTATACTTTTTGTGCAAACATTCACTTTTGTAAATGGAACAATGCGTACTGGCCTTAACAAACTAGAAGTAGGGTAAATTAGAATGACAGTGCTGTTTGTTACAGGTTTCTTGTGAGAGTCGTTTAGGAGATTTCTTTTGTGTCGTCTCGTTGCCACTGTAGAGTCTAGTACCATGGGAAGCAAGGAGAGGACATTGTTTGGTGGCCGCTATCCTCTTTCTATAACACAACTGCACGCATGTATTAACAGGGTTCTTTATTAACATAAACAGAGATCTACTTATCTTAAAGCAAGTTGTTGTGGTACATACTCTTCCGTAATAGACCACGTTAGCCTCACTGCTGGTGAAGTACACGTCCCACTATGCACTCTACTCTGGTCGCTATGTGCTGGCTGAGACTGAGACTCTGATTGTGACTACGACTGTCTGTGATTGCAAGTGACTGGGCTGCGACTGATGACACGACTCAGTGACTCACTGGATGACTGACTCGGCCCTCCGGTATGCGGTGGCGATCTCAATACTGGCGGCCGAGAGGGCACTGCTGGCGCATTTCTTGCAAGTCTGTCTTTGGCCTCTCTCCTGATAGGCTCGCTTGCTCCAGCGCCTACTATCGATCTTTTCGCAGCGTCTTTGCCAACTGGAGTTCTGCATACAGCTTAAGCCAGCACAATTTCAAATTTTGAAAAGTACCCACACCAACAGTTGTACAATATCTGTGTTAGCACACATAAGGACAAAGCACATGCATACACCAATTATGTAGTTTTGACCAGTAACTACAACATTCACCATCACAGGTTGTATTCAAAATGACCAGTGAAAGGAGCAATACACGCTTCCAGTCTGGAACGGAACGACTGTTACACAAGTGCTATCATTTCAGTAGAGATGTCCAAGCAGGCTGCAGTAATATGTTGTTGCATATCAACGGTTGCAGTTTGCATGCCGTTGTAAACAGCATCTTTCAGCTTTTCCCACAGGAAATAGTCTACAGGCATCATATCCGTGGAATGGGTCGGTCAAGGTATGTCCTCTGCATCCAGTGCAATGATTTGGGAACAGTTCGTGAATACATGCTGTAGCACTTCGTGCACTGTGGGCTGGACAGCCATCATGTTGGTACCACAAGTTCCTCCTAGTCTGCAGAGGACGTCTTCTAGCACCCATGGGAGATGGTGTGTTAGGAGGTTGTGATACTTGCGTGCGTTCAGTGACCCATATGTGAAAAACGTGCCTGTGAGCTGGTGGTTCACTATCCCACTCCACACGTTTACACTCCATGGACGCTGAAATTCCACGTGACAAAGTCGACAGGGATGGTCAACAGACCAATAGTGCATGTTTCGGTGGTTTATCTGGTCATGATCGGTAAACATGGAACATCACCAAACAAGATACATGATATATCTGGAATATACTGTCTTAATGCCCGTGTATAGAAGTTAATACGATTCTCATAATTGTTTCCGTGCAGCTCTTGATGGAGAGAGATGTGACAGTGGTGGAACCAATGTCGATGGAGAACTCGAAGGTCACTTGCCTGTTTCATGCCTCTTCCTAGTGCGATTGCGTGGTAGACAACGTGCAGATGAACTGCAAGAGCAGCAAGAACATCAATTTTCCCCTCTTCTGTCTTCACTTGTTTTCTTTTGTTACTTTGTCTAGGTGTTACACTACCACTTTCACGTAACTGGTTGAAGAGACTGCTAAATAACTGCCGAGATGACTGACGTCTATTGCGATATACTGCTGCATACACCGTACAAGAACGAGTCTCATTCTTCTTTCTCTCCCCATACACCGTTAGCATATCGGCTTTTTCTGCGTTGGTAAATCCCGTCGTCCACACACGACCTACTGCTTGGACTGTCACACTAACTGACTAGTAAGTCGCAATGCAGTCAAGGAACACACAAGCACACTGTAAGCAAGCATAACAAAATCGGACCTAGCAACCATGTAGGTTGAATAGGAGAGACAAGTGTTGGTATGGAAACTTTTCAAAATACACTCCTGGAAATGGAAAAAAGAACACATTGACACCGGTGTGTCAGACCCACCATACTTGCTCCGGACACTGCGAGAGGGCTGTACAAGCAATGATCACACGCACGGCACAGCGGACACACCAGGAACCGCGGTGTTGGCCGTCGAATGGCGCTAGCTGCGCAGCATTTGTGCACCGCCGCCGTCAGTGTCAGCCAGTTTGCCGTGGCATACGGAGCTCCATCGCAGTCTTTAACACTGGTAGCATGCCGCGACAGCGTGGACGTGAACCGTATGCGCAGTTGACGGACTTTGAGCGAGGGCGTATAGTGGGCATGCGGGAGGCCGGGTGGACGTACCGCCGAATTGCTCAACACGTGGGGCGTGAGGTCTCCACAGTACATCGATGTTGTCGCCAGTGGTCGGCGGAAGGTGCACGTGCCCGTCGACCTGGGACCGGACCGCAGCGACGCACGGATGCACGCCAAGACCGTAGGATCCTACGCAGTGCCGTAGGGGACCGCACCGCCACTTCCCAGCAAATTAGGGACACTGTTGCTCCTGGGGTATCGGCGAGGACCATTCGCAACCGTCTCCATGAAGCTGGGCTACGGTCCCGCACACCGTTAGGCCGTCTTCCGCTCACGCCCCAACATCGTGCAGCCCGCCTCCAGTGGTGTCGCGACAGGCGTGAGTGGAGGGACGAATGGAGAGGTGTCGTCTTCAGCGATGAGAGTCGCTTCTGCCTTGGTGCCAATGATGGTCGTATGCGTGTTTGGCGCCGTGCAGGTGAGCGCCACAATCAGGACTGCATACGACCGAGGCACACAGGGCCAACACCCGGCATCATGGTGTGGGGAGCGATCTCCTACACTGGCCGTACACCACTGGTGATCGTCGAGGGGACACTGAATAGTGCACGGTACATCCAAACCGTCATCGAACCCATCGTTCTACCATTCCTAGACCGGCAAGGGAACTTGCTGTTCCAACAGGACAATGCACGTCCGCATGTATCCCGTGCCACCCAACGTGCTCTAGAAGGTGTAAGTCAACTACCCTGGCCAGCAAGATCTCCGGATCTGTTCCCCATTGAGCATGTTTGGGACTGGATGAAGCGTCGTCTCACGCGGTCTGCACGTCCAGCACGAACGCTGGTCCAACTGAGGCGCCAGGTGGAAATGGCATGGCAAGCCGTTCCACAGGACTACATCCAGCATCTCTACGATCGTCTCCATGGGAGAATAGCAGCCTGCATTGCTGCGAAAGGTGGATATACACTGTACTAGTGCCGACATTGTGCATGCTCTGTTGCCTGTGTCTATGTGCCTGTGGTTCTGTCAGTGTGATCATGTGATGTATCTGACCCCAGGAATGTGTCAATAAAGTTTCCCCTTCCTGGGACAATGAATTCACGGTGTTCTTATTTCAATTTCCAGGAGTGTAAAATATCTCGTAATCGACTCGCTCCAGAATCCTGCAACAAACACTACTGACATTCTGATTTACCCTACTTTTAATCTGTTAATGTCAATAGGCATTGTTCCATTTCAATAAGTGTACTTTTGCACAAAAATAAATTTTCTAATTATAAATGAAATCTGTTTATTAGCTGACAATACGTGTCCCTGACTACCAGCCCATTCTGTGAAAACCGCACATCAATAGCACTTCCCATTTCCGCAATATTTGTGGTTCAAGTTTAGGTGATTCACCCTGTATGTTTCACAGTATTTTCATTATGCCCTGTTGAATTTTCACGTTCGGGTAGTCGTGGCTCACAGATTCTCAACAGTGAATAACATTCAGTTTTGAGATTACCTATCAATACTTCGATTCTCCACATATTTATCTGGAAATTTGGAAATTTGTGGTAAGGTCTTATGGGACCAAACTGCTGAGGTCATCGGTCCCTAAGCTTACACACTACTTAATCTAACTTAAACTAACTTACACTAAGGACGACACACACACCCATGCCTGAAGGTGGACTCGAACCTCCTACGGGGGGAGCTTCGCCGACTGTGACAAGACGCCTCAGAGGGCGGGGCGTAGCCTATTTATCTGGATATATATAGTGTGAACTGTGTTCAGTTTACATAAAATGAATCACTCCATGCCGTATTATGGGAAAGGTAGCCTAAAACCAAATTGTTTTCCAAAGATTCCGTATGTATAGGTTTGTTGGATGCGATTTGTTCTTTCAATGATGGTTCTACATCTGCGACACAGATTCTTGAGGGAATCGGTGTGGTATACTGAAACTCTAAAAAAAATCTTCGTAGTTATGCAAATGAAAACCTGTAAACATAAAGAAGAATGCAAAGTAACTAGAGGAAGATACAGGACGGATAAGAAAAATCTACAGCAAAGGACTACGGATATGATATTTTTTAGAATGCATGTTCAAATTTAGAGTTAATTTTGTATATTTTTCTTTAAGTGGTTTTTTTCGGAACTTGAATTTTTGCTTATTTATAATATCTTTTCTGCAAACCTACTAACGTCAACCCAGTTCAGTTTTGAGATCTAGTGTTTGTTTCTTCCAGCTATTATTCAACGAACGAAAATTTAAAGTTGAAAATTATCATTTTTAAAAATGTTCTAAAATTATTAAATTAAATTTCAGTGAGTTGTAAATATTTTTTTCGCTAATTTGCGTCCTTTATATTTTTCTGACTAAAATGTAAGTTTCAGCCTCATCCAGTACATACAGCAGCTACAACAGCAATTTTTGTTTTTAATGAGATTATTATATGTGCTGTATTTCAGCAAAATTCTAGAGAAAATGGTAAGAAAGTTTATGAGAAAGTCGTTTTTAATGTCTCAACAATGTCGTTCAAAACTGGATTAAAGCTCGAAAAAATTGAAAAGGTTGTGTACCTCCAATTTTCGCAAAAAAATGGAGTCTTTTAAGAGTATTAATCTAAAACGACTTGCGTCTGTGTGAGCTGTCAGATATGAAATTTCATACTTACCTCCGTTACTATAGTAGATGTGAAAATGTCAGGCGCGTATTCCCACGATGAGCATGGTTCCAATGACGAACTGTCGTTCCAAGTGGATGAATTACGTGGCACTACGCAGGCGTCATAGGATTCCTGAGACAAAGTTTCACAAATCAGGCATACACAACAATCTCAAGTGTGTGGTTCCCACAAAGTCTTAGTTAACAGAAACTAACACATTTGGTACAGAAAGAGAGACTGGAATGTATTAGCAAGTAATCGTTCCTTTTTTCGGTTTACTATAAAGAAGACGATTGGGATGAAAGACACTTCACTGACGACCTAACAAAAGAACGACGTCACAAAGATGAAAAGAGGTTATAGACACAATGGCAATGTATACGTGTTCCGGGAGTCTCTGAAAATGAAATCTGTGTGCGGCACATTTGGCAGGGAATACCCTTCTGGGGAGTTCGGCATTCTACACAGCTTACTTGCAGGCCTCTGGTCCTGAACTGGTACATTTAAGTTTGGAGTGTGTAGTACAAGAGGACTAAATGTTCTCCCCGTTATTCCCTTCCACAATGATGAGAGGAAACACAAGCTTTACGTGAAAATACTTTTTTCCGTATTACTTAACAAGTGCACAAGGTGATATTCAGTAATCTTTTACAAGGCGCCCGCGAGCTGCGGCCCTTGGCTGGTCGAGACATACGTCTGCTCGCCGCAGTGCCTCCAGGCTGCCCGAGGCATCCACTCTCAACGCATAATAGGGGGAAAGTTCAGTTCGGTGCACACAGAGTTACAATATTTCCCGCCAGGGAGCTTGTTATTCTGGACAGACTGACCTGTCCAATTTGAAATGTCACTAGATGGCTCTTTGAGTGGCAAGTGAGTTACGGAACTCAGCAGGCAGCCTGCTGTAAATCATCTTATTTGGCGCCACTTCAGCGACTTGCTTGACACATGCACACGCACGCACACACACACAAACGCGGGCGCGCGCGCGCGCGCGCGCGCGCACACACACACACACACACACACACATACGCAACTTGGGGTCCTGTGATCGAGCGCCAGCAACTCCAAGTGCAAGACCGTGAGCTGTTGACCAGAAGTCTGTATTTGCAATGACAGTTTATGGTACACAACTACGATGCTATGCAGAATGGCTAGGATTAAACTTAACACCAGGGTGGGAAGTTGTCTTACACACTGTTTATTGGTCAGTTGTTGAAGCGTTATGCAACTTGTTTCGCGTTACGAAGGCGTGCTGAAAAGTAAGGCCTCCGAATTTTTTATGTGAAAACTCTTAAAGATTTTTAAATAAGACAACGTTGTCAACATTCTACATCTTTATTCTTCATGTCTACGTATTTATTTCACAACATACCCACCCTGGCAACAAACACATTTCTCCCCAACGAGGAACCAGTTTGTTGATACTGTCTCTGTAGAATATTTGACTTTGTTGACAGAGCCACAGCCTCACTTTTGCTTCCACTGCTTAATCACCATCAAAGTAAAGTCCTCTAAGGCTTTCTTTAATTTATGGAAGAAGATGAAAACCAGATGGGGCCAAGTCAGGGCTGTATGAAGATGGTCTACGTCTGTGAAACAAAGGCGTCGGATTTTTGCAGACGTCGCAGCGTATGTGTGCGGTCTGGCATTGTCATATGCTGAAGGAGAGGCTGCTCCATGTGTGGACGAACTCTTGGAATTAATGCTTTCAGTTTACAGAGGGACTACAGTAGACTGTTCCTCACGCACCGATATAGTTACGATACACAACGCTACGTTACGTGTTACAATTCGGAGCCCTCTAGCATGTCTACATATTTGCAGTCTTCTGCGGCTAGAGGACACATAATTGTAGCGTGTAACATGGTGGTGTGTAATGTAACTGTGTCGTGCATGAGAAACAGCGTGCTGTAATCTAGTTTAGAATTTGCTGTAATCTAGTTTAGAATTCGAAGAGTTTTTCCACACATGGAGCACCTCTGCTTCAGCATGACAATGCCAGACCACACACGACCACTGTGACACCTACAAAAATCCGACACCTTGGTTTCACAGTCATCGACCATCCTCCATACAGTCCTGACTTGGCTTCATCCGGTTTTCTTCTTCTTGCATAAATTAAAGAACACCTTCGAGCACTTCAGTTTGATAGTGGTGAAGCAATGCAAGCACTGTCACAGAATAAAAACATAGAACATTAATAACATTTATTTTATTTAAAATGCTTTAAAAGCTCTGACATAAAACATTTTCAGCACAACCTCGTAAACTGATTGTTTCTACGCTAAGGTGTACGGCGCAGCTACGCCTAAGCATGGGTCTACTAAGCTGTTCAGTGCATCGGTGGCTACATTGAGCATATTCTTTTACCTGTGATGATAAGCTCTCTGCAGAAGAACTTAATCACCCCAGTAAAACGACACTCTGGTCACTTTCAGAGTATCATGTGACTATATCGCTGATGTACACTGATCAGCCAGAACAATATGACCACCGACCTATTACGATCGGACACATCTAGGGTGTGATTGAATGTCGCGTCAGAGCTCATCGTCCCCCTCGACGGAATTTACGGGAAATAGGTGTATGCAGATGTGGTGCGAAATCCTTCCAGCGACTTACCAAGACCTCACTGCTTCCATGCCACAGTGCATAGCCCCCGTTATCGGCGCCAAGGGTATTAGGTAGGTGGTTATAATTTTCTGGCTGGTCAGGGCAAGTCATGGCAGTGAAGCTTACACTGAGGTGACAAAAAATCATCAAGCACCTCCTAAATATCGTGTCGGACCTCCTTTTGCCTAGCGTAGTGCAGCAAATTGAAGTTCCATGCATTCAACAAGTCGTTGGAAGTCCCTTGCAGAAATATTGAACCACACTGCCTCTATAACCGTTCTTAATTGCAAAAGTGCTGCCGATGCAGGACGTTGTGTACGAACTGACCTCTCGATTATGCCCCATGAATATTCTACGGAATTCACGTCGAGCGATCTGGCTGGCCAAACCATTCGTTCGAAGTGTCCAGAATGTTCTTCAAACAAATCGCTAACAGTTGTGGTCCGGTGACGTGGCACATTGCCATCCACAAAAATTCCATCGTTGTTTGGGAACATGACGTCCATGAATGGCTACAAATGGTCTCCAAGTAACCAAACATTCAGAGGACCCAGTCCATTCCACATAAACACAGCCCACACTGTTATGGAGCCACCACTAGCTCGCGTAGTGCCTTGTTGATAATTTGGGTGCACGGTGTCGAGGGGTCTGCGTCCTTCTATCAGCTGTTACCAACAGAAATCGAGAGCCGCTGACCATGTCATGGTTCCCCAGTCGGCTAGGGTACAACCGATATGGTCGGGAACCCAGGAGATGCGCTGCAGGCGATGTCGTGCTGTTAGCAAAGGCACTCGCGTCGGTTGTCTGCTGCCGTACCTCATTAACGCCACATTTCGCCGCACTGTCCTAACGGATCCCTCATTCTGCCATCATTTGACGCAGAGTTGCTTGTCAGTTAGTATTGGCAACTCCACGCAAGGGTCGCTGCTCTCAGTCGTTAAATGAAGGTGTGTTCTCAGCACGCTTTTGATACGTGGATCGCGGATCAAAATATTGAATTTTGTAACGATTTCCGAAATGAAATTATGCTGAGTTCCTTTTTTCCTGTTTTGGACTAATGTAAACACGTAATGTTTAAGTGTTAATACAAAGAAATGTGCCTAAGTGATAAACGGATGTTTCGTTAAGTTTTCTTTCGAACTGTTAACTAATAACTGTACTGTGTTACGCCTAATTTAATTCCTCAAGCAGAAGTGGATGAGTTAATGATCTAAATTGAAAACGTCGTAGGACGGGAGCGGTACGTTTCCGGACATCGGTTCCTATTCAAAATGTTATATAGTTACTCCCCTTTACTAATCATTGAAGTCTGTAACGGGGATTTACGAACGCCCTTCATAGCTTGTGGACAATTAAGCCATACTTCGTCGGTCGTGCACCATCTTGAACCATGAAACAGGAGTTATTTGACCATGGAACAGGTGGTATTTGTAAATTAACCGAGTTTTGTTAATATCTTAACAATTTTGCCTGCCTCGAATATGGAAATCTGTGCTAGTTTCAAGTAGCTTCAATTTCAAAATATGTTTAACTTTTAACTGGTTTTTGATAATAGTTCTGCTTAATTGGATTTCACTAACTGATTTTTCGTGTCTAGCAGAGTGATATTGTAACGGATAGATGACTAAATATAGTATTAACAAGATTTTCTAGGTGGCAAAGTTTTTAAATTTCAATAGAATATTTGCTCCTAAGTACACGACCATGTTGTACCTTGGAATATGTTTTCACATTTGGAAAACCTTAATTTTCGGGAATTTTTTGTAATTTCAAGGAAAGACTGCAGCGAATACCATAATTTAAAAATGGGATAAGAAAATATAGTAAATTTCTCTTCCACGGCTGGCTAGAGGCCAAAGTCTGAAAAGCGTTCCAAGATACAACATTGTCCCTTATGTTACAGAAGAGAAAGAAAGGTGTGGGTGTCGGCTTACCTGCGTGGGCGGGTGTCCGGCGCACCAGAAAGGCGACGGCGCCTCCAACACGAGGATGCTGAGCTGGTACCAGGCGACGGGCAACTTGAGCAGCGACAGCAGCACCGCGTTGCGCCACTGCCACCGCCCCCACTCGCCCACGCACAGCTGCACGGGGTCGCCCGCTGTCGGCACCAGCCTCAAGGTGTCAAACCGTGCGTATACATTTTTTTAAAATTTTTTTGTTATTTCATCCCACTTGCAGTGGGTGGACTATCAGGAGGTAACGCATTCACTCCTCAACCAGATGAGATATTAAAAAAAATATGTACAGGGTGTTTCACAATTCATGTTACACACTTCTCGAGGTTGTAGAGCCGACTTAGTAGATCAAGTTTTACATAGGAACCCGGAGTCTGGAAACAGTTTGTTTCCATGTTACAAGGAAAAACAATAGCTACTCAATCGCGCGCTAGATATCTCTTACGCAGTGCGCCTGTTATGGCTAGCTACCTACATTCATGCCGGCCGCGGTGGTCTAGCGGTTCTAGGCGCTCAGTCCGGAACCGCGCGACTGCTACGGTCGCAGGTTCGAATCCTGCCTCGGGCATGGATGTGTGTGATGTTCTTAGGTTAGTTAGGTTTAAGTAGTTCTAAGTTCTAGGGGACTGATGACCACAGTAGTTAAGTCCCATAGTGCTCAGAGCCATTTGAACCTACATTCATGAATGGTACGATGACGCGAGTCACATGATTTCGTCTGTTTCCATCTGCCTTGTTTTCATGCTTACTTGTGATGCATCAGTTGACATTACTGTGACTAGTACCGCAGTAGCAGGATGCCTGAGTACAAATTCGCAGAGTACACCGATATGTTGTTAATTTACCGTGAAGCTCGCCTTAATGGAAGAGAAGCTCATCGTCTGTACCACGAGTACTTTCCAAACTGTGTGTCCGCATCTCATCCCATGTTTACCAGAGTAGGTAAGCGGTTGCAGGAAAATAGGAAATCCACAAGCGATAGAGCACATTTTGGTGCTGCAAGAAGGCGGTGCACTGTGACACTGGAAGAAAAGGGCTTCATCAAGTTGAACAGAACCCATCGAGGGTACTCGAGCCATTGCACCTGACTTGCATGTGTCTCACTCGTCTGTTTAGCGTGTTGTGCATGAACAGCAGCTCCACCCATATCACCCTCAGAAGTACATGTCATGCTTCCGGCGGATTTTGTGCCAAATGTCAATTTCTGTACTTGGTTTTTATACCTTTGTGTGGATTTTCATCAATTTCCAGGACCAATTTTTGTTCACCGTCGAAGCGCATTTCAACGGGGAACGTGTTCTGAACGTACTAAATGGCCGCACATGGGATCAAGAAAACCCCAAAACCACGAAGATTTCAGGAAACATTCGGCATCTGAGCGGGTATCTGCGATGGTCGTGTCCTTTGGACGTACATCCTTCCCCCCCTCCCCCCCCCCCCTCCTAACTGGTGCCAGGTACTTGATATTCCTCAACAAGTGCTGGCGGTGTTTTCGGAAGATGTGCCGTTGGACATTCGACATGAACTGCGGATCCAGCATGATGGCGCGGCATTATATTTTGCAGTTCGTGTCCGAATCAATCTGAACATAGTCTACGGGGGCAGTTGGATCGGTCGAAGTGGAATACATGCTTAGTCGCCAAGATTCCCAGATTTAACCCCTTTGGACTTTTTCTTGTGAGGCCACATGAAGGGTCTCGTTTACGAGACCCCTGTCCAGTCGGAGGCAGATCTAGTTGCACGCATCTTGGCTGCGGCAAAAGTCATTAACCTTGCACCACGCATTTTGGACAGAGTTTATGCGGACTTACTGCGCAGATACACTGAGTGCACCGAACTTGGTGGTCGTCATATCGAACAGTAGTTGTAATTTCACAGTAAATAGGAGTGAAATCTGTACATCTTGTCATACTTGTAACATGGAAACGAACTATATCCGAGCATGGGTTCATACGTAAAACTTGACCTACTAAGTCCCCTCTACAATGTCTAGAAGTGTCTAACATTAATTGTGAATCATCCTAAGTAATTTAGAACCAATAAAAGTGTAAAATGTGACTATTGTTGTCGCGGTCTTCAATTCAAAGACTGGTATATAATGTGCTATCATCTTCATCTGTGCAAAACTACCGCAGCCTACACTATGTGGTCAAAAGTATCTGAGCACCTGTTACTGGATATTAAACCTTTGATTACAAATTTTTTTCGGAGTGAAATGTGTATTTTTTAAAATTAATATCATAACAAGAAATAACAATTTGAAACTAATATTTTCCAATCGTTTCGGTTTTCAACGTGGGGAGGTGTTGGACATACAGAGTTATTCATAACCAACTCCAGGATTTCAGAAAACAATTCCGCGGATGTTACAAAACATACAGAAAATAGACACACATCAGTGGATAGACCATCTCTCCAGGTTTTAACTCACGTTATAGGTGCGCGTTTGTGTTACGGCAAACGTTGATATGTGCGTGCAATTCATTGACACGAATAGTCAGGGAAGGCGCGACGGCAGCCCAATTTGCACATCTGTTCTACGCGCGTTAATTCGGTGCAACGATACAGAGCGGAATGGAACAGAGGGTTGAAGACAGCACAACCTACAGGTGCAAGCCGTAATTATAAGAATTCGGCAAACCATTAGCAGGCTTTCCTTTACTACTGGGACATTGATGCATACCAATAACACGATGGAAACTCCCACTAGTTCTCCTACACCTATCATGGTACGCATATGTTCCAATGGTAGTGAAAGGGTTTATATAGGCTGTGTCCACCGCTCGCCT
Organism: Schistocerca serialis cubense; assembly: GCF_023864345.2. NCBI lineage: Eukaryota > Metazoa > Arthropoda > Insecta > Orthoptera > Acrididae > Schistocerca > Schistocerca serialis. The sequence goes on along the minus strand of NC_064640.1, from coordinate 406,871,933 downwards.
TTATGATAACTTGATGTCTGGTAGGACCAGTTTCAATGAAATGTCTGAATGTCTGCGGAGAAAGGCAGCCCATTATTCCTCAATAGCCAGTTTCTCTACTGGGATGTCGGAGTTTCATCTAATGTACAGAAAAAAACAATGATCATTCCACACCTCTCTGCCACCAGAGTAGTTGTTTACGATGTGCAGTGCCCACCCGACCTATCTAGGGAGACCTTACATGTCTCCACCGTGTAGCGTAGGTCGAAAATTAAACAGCCGACCTCGTCACTGAATCGGTGACGCCACTCGGTTCCAGACTAGAGAAAGAAGTAAAGCATAAAGTAGTTGAAACCCAGTCAGCGTTCCAAACACGTAGATACTCCTATGTTGCAATTCTCCGAGGGCGAGAAGCAATATTAGATGTCGATAAAAAGGATTCCCCACCTACTTTCTGTCCAATTGTCAAAATATTTTGGTACAAGATCAAATGGCTCTGAGCACTATGCGACTTAACTTCTGAGGTCATCAGTCGCCTAGAACTTAGAACTAATTAAACCTAACTAACCTAAGGACATCACAGACATCCATGCCCGAGGCAGGATTCGAACCTGCGACGTAGCGATCGCTCGGTTCCAGACTGTAGCGCCTAGAACCGCACGGCCACTCCGACCGGCTGTGGTACAAGTCATTTTTGCCATAGATGTCTTAACTCTTGTACCAAGACTGAGTATCATGAAGGGCATCTGACTGCCTGCTCTGCGCAGAAACCGGTACGTGTGGAAATGCCTACCCAGAATCAAAAGACATTGAAGTTTAAGAACATCTACCACGAGGAACAATGTCCCTTCATCTTATACGCTGACTCTGACTGCCTCATACTCTAGTGGGGCGTTGTGAAGATACAGAACGGCACGTACTGTACGCGGCAGGCTATCAAGATGTATGCTCATATGACAGCAGTTTCACCAAATTCTAATGATACGTCGGGGATAATCCTACGAAGTGGCTGCTCTCTGAGGTCGAAAAACTTGTGTGTAAAGTTGATCGCATCTATCGCAACAACATTCGCATCTCTGACTCGCAGGAGAATGATGCATTATACAAGCAGGCAGTTGACAGTAATATTTGTGGGCTGCTGTTGGATAGAAAAGCGGAAACTCCTAGTAGAGAGTGTCATCTAAAGAGGAAGTTCCGCAGTGCACGTGACAACGCGTGCAATTTGAAGTACCAACTACCACGACACATACCTATCTCCTCCCATAAATTGATCAAGTATGATGCTCACTTCTTTGTTGAGCACTTACATGGTTTCGGCTTGAAATATCGTAAGGTCAGTGTCATACCTGACATCGTTGAAAAGTGCATTTCTCTTTCCAAGCGAATCACGTCAAAAGTAACACTCCACTTGCTGTATTCCTTACTTTTCGTGGACGCATCTCTTCATGAACTTGCACATCACTGGAGCTGCATATTCGATGATGAAAAGTTACAAATACCAGGATTCGGGGGAGAGACCCCATGTAACCATATTTCCCGACACAACTGCATTATACAGTAAACTAACAGGCAGAGCCTTAACAGTAGATGAGTAAGAGCACATGGTGAATGTTTAGCAGGGATTCAACGTCCCTGATTCAGGAGAATACGCTAGATTGTACGTGAACACCGATGTACGCCTGCTCTCAGATATTTTTGAGAAATTCCGGAGTGTATGACAAGTTTTATGGATCCTGCCTTCTATTACAACACGTCAGGGCGTTCGTAGGATGCTATGTTAAGAAGAACACGTGCCAGAATTGAACTGTTGACTCATGCTGCTCTTCTTCGCACGTGGGATTTGTAGGGGGCTTTGCTCACGTACACCAAGACGAATAATCTGCGAATGAGTGAGGAGGTGAATAGGCCACCTTACGATTTACGTTACATCCTTTACTTGGATATAAATGACTTCCACGGGTATGCCATGCAACAGTCTCTGCCGTTTTGGTGAGTTTCGATTGCTGCCCAAACAGAAGTCGACAGACTGGAAGATGAGATCCAAAATGTGGCCGCTGATTCTGGTGAGGGATACGTCTTGGAGGCAGAACTGAAACACCTTACCCATTTGCACGACGTGCACAGTTACTTGCCACTGTGTCGGGAGCACCTGGACCTGTGCAATGGTACCGTCCTCAGGCTGACGACAACGCTGGGATGTAAGTGGAGATTTATTCTGCGCTACAGAAACCTTCAGCAATGTCTTACTTTGGGATTGAATCACCCATGGCATTGATGTAGACACCGAATAGAGGACTCTCGTGATGTCTGTCTTTGAAATGTTTATAAATTGATGAATAATTCAAGTTTCGGGAAAATCATGGAAATTTTAGAGAATAGCGTGAAATTTATTTAGTTTACCGATGATGGAAAAGGTCGTTTTGGCGCAAGAATTAAACCGCCAGATCAAATTTCAAATGGGTCACCATCTTCAATATATGAATCGCTGCTGTGGAGATGGTTATGGTTTCAGTGCAGCTCACCAAGCCTGTCTATAACCGTAGGTATTCTCCGTTCCTCTCCAAACTCCACTTCGAGTCTGTGAAGCTAAACTTCGCTGGCCCTAAATTACTTTATATGGAGACAGACAGTTTCATCTGCTGGCTGAAAGGCTGCGATTCATATGAACTAAGTACCTACAACCCCGAAGCACCCAACAGCAATTCTTGACCCATGTTTGACAGAATGGTCATACGAGAAATGGCTTGCGACCTTAAGGCTTCGTTGCAGGAAAACACTAGCTCTGGTGCAAGCTGCCTATTTCTTATTGCCTATCAATGACAATCAAGAGTTGCCTAGCAATCACTTACTAGATTGGCACAGACAACAGCCTGCCGATACGCTATTTTCTACGAATTACCTACTAGAGGCGCCTTCCAATCAGCCACCAGAGTAGCACAGCCGGCCCACTCGATAGGTATCTCTTTTCAAATTGTCCAGTTATATTGCAGATATATGACGTCGGTAGCCACCTTATAACCGAAATGGACAGTGTATAGGGGAAGACATTCACCAGTATCAAACAGACAACTGCCCTGAAGACGACCGCAGCAAATCGGTCGAAATGTCGGCAATTTGATTGTTTTAGTGTTTTATGATGATGTGGCCTAACACGCGAAATTATTTTATTCAAACAATAAAAATTACTGTAGAAAATTACAGAAATTTTTACTCGTAAACCATTAATTAATTTGTTACATCATATATTATTTCCCGACGTTTTCACTACTAAACTATAGAGAAAAAATTATTGTTAACAATAATTTGTTTATAACAAATTTGATCCTCTACTTATGGTGCACTGACCTCGAATGAAGACGCCTAAGCAACTGAATTAGTTACAAGGGATGAGGAGGGGTTTCCCGGCATTTTAATGTGCTCTTATTGGCTAAGAGGAGCATGGGAATGGAAGGGGTTTTCCGCCAATTTCATATCACACAAGTGCCTGACGACCACGTGACCAGTATAAGGTTATGTCCTGTAGCACATACAACTGCCTCAGGTGTGTGTTTAGGACAGGAGTTCGCCTGGGTGACCTTCCACAACTGCCCCACGTGCGTAGTAGGCAAGATAGTGTTTCTCTGGGGAGAGCGGTGGGGAGGGTGATCTCGCCCAATTGCCTCAGTATATAACCTAAAACAGGAAGTCCTTATCAGCGAACTTGAGATAAGATACTTATCTGGGCCAGAACTAGTCGTAGATAACTACTGCTTACCATTTACAGCGTTATTTTACCAGCAGAAGAGATGCATCGCCCACGTTTGTCTGAGCCGGAACATACACAAAGTAAGTGCCGATTTGGGCCAAAAGAAGTAGAAGAATTAAGAGCAAGACTAAATAATACGTATATAAAAACTGAAGAAGGATCAATGCTCAAACCTGATCTGCAGCTGCTATCGGAGCCACTAGATCTGATAACACAGGATATGAGGTACTAGAGAAAGATATTTAATGGACGCTGGTTAAAACTGAATGTGATATCAGTAGTGATAGCAGTGTTGTTGTAGTACATTATGTCACAAATGCCCAAGTGTAGCCTTGTTTAATACAACAACAATACAGAAACTAAAAAGCACTACACCGAAACGCCAAAGAAACTGGTGTAGGTACGCGCATCCAAATACAGAGATATGTAAACAAGCAGAATACGGCGCTGCGGTCGGTAACGCCTATATAAGACAACATGTGTCTGCCGCAGTTCTGAGATCGGTTACTGCTGTTACAATGGCAGGTTATCAAAATTTAAGTGAGTTTGAATGTGGTGTTACAGTCGGCGCACGAGAGATGGGACACAGCATCTCCGAGGTAGCGATGAAGTGGAGATTTTCCCGTACGACCATTTCACAAGTGTACCGTGAATATCAGGAATCCGGGAAAACATCAAATCTCCGACATTGCTGCGGCCGGAAAAGATACTGCAAGAACGGGACCAACGACGACTGAAGGGAATCGTTCAACGCGACAGAAGTGCAACCATTCCGCAAATTGCTGCAGATTTCAAATTTGGTTGAAATGGCTCTGAGCACTATAGGACTTAACATCTGCGGTCATCAGTGCCCTAGAACGTAGAACTACTTAAACCTAACTAACCCATGGACATCACACACATCCATGGACAAGGCAGGATTCGAACCTGCGACCGTAACGGTCGCGCGGTTCCAGACTGAAGCGCCTAGAGCCGCTCGGTCACAGCTGCCGGCTCTGCAGATTTCACTGCTGGGCCATCAACAAGAGTCGGCGTATGGACCATTCAACGAAACGTAACCGATATGGGCTTTCAGAGCCGAAGACCTATTCTTGTAGGCTTGATGACTGCACGACGCAAAGCTTTACGCCTCGCCTGGGCCCGCCAACGCCGTCATTGGACCGTTGATGACTGGAAATATGTTGTATGGTCGGACGAGTCTCGTTTCAAATTGTATCTAGCGGATGGACGTGTACCGTATGGAGACAACCTCATGAATCCATGGGCCCTGCGTGTCAGCAGGGGGCTGTTCAAGCTGGTGGAGGCTCCGTAATGGTGTGGAACGTGTGCACCTAGTGGGACCCCTGATACGTTTAGATACGACACTTACAGGTGACACGAATGTAAGCATTCTGTCTGATGACCAGCATCCATTCAGGTCCATTGTGCATTCGGACGGACTTGGACAATTCCAACAGGACAACGCTACACGCCACAGGTACATAATTACTTCAGAGTGGCTCCAGGAACAGTGTTCTGAGTTTAAACACTTCCTCTGGCCACCAAACTCCCCAAACATGGATATTATTGAGTATATCTGGGATGCCTTGCAACGTGCTGTTCAGAAGAGATCTCCACCCCATCGTACTGTTAAGGATTTATGGACAGCCCTGCAGGATTCATGGTGTCGATTCGCTCCAGCACTACTTCAGACATTAGTCAAGTCCATGCCACGTCGTGTTGCGGCCCTTGCTCGCGGGGCCTCTAGACGATATTAGGCAGATGTACCAGTTTCTTTGGCTTTTCAGTGTATATCAATAATTACTTACTGCTTACTTCCAAATACGTAGAAGCACATAAGAAACACTTAAACAAATGTAATATGCAACCTTGAGCATCTGCTGCGGAAGTTGCTGTACCCACTCTTGCAGCATGAGAGCTGAGGCACCACAGATGGCCATACTCAACGCCATGCAGAATCTCAGCGGCCTCTGACGACTAGTGCCCGAGAGGAAAAATATATTGTTCATTTGTCAGTGCATGATTGTGGAGCATTGTCACGCACCTTGGGTCAGACAACAGGCTTTTTTGTAGCAAGACAATTATCTTCATGGGCAGTTCCCAGAACACGATGAACTGTCACCACAGCGACCATCGTTGTAGCTTCCCTTGACACACCAGCAGAGAGAAGCGTGCCAGCATTGGTGGGTCAAACGAGAAAACTTGACTCAGAAGTAACACCAAATTACCTTTTCAGACACAAGTCCTAGTTCTGTGTACAACATCATAGTGATCGCATCCAACCTAGTCATATGGGTCTAGCACCAGTGGACGGCTAATTGCGGTATTTCCGCGCAGATTCCAGTCTTCGTCACCGATGAACACTAGCCAGCATGAAACAGGTGCTTGCCGTCAATACACATCAACGTTCGGTGAACGGTCGATGAGCGATCGTTGAGGAGATAGTGTCTGTACCCCCTTGGTTTGTCTGAGTGCTCAACTGCGCAACAGTTGACGCCTATCCGCCTATACACATCTCCACAGCCGTCGTTCACCCCTGTTATTTATGGCTCGAGGTGCATCACAATTGCCTCGGCGTTGGTTTTGGATAGCGCCATTTTCCCGTTCACGGTTTATTTTAATCACGGCGGCATGCGAACAGTTTACAAACTTAGGCATTTCAGAGATGCTTCCTCCCTTGGCCTGAAAGCTAATGATCATGCCCTTTTGGACGTCAGATAAATCGCTCCGTTTACGCATAACAAAAATGGCTGCACTGTTTTCCGCGTGCCCCCGACAAGCTATATATATACACCCTTCATTACCAGTGCTACCGCCGCCGTCTGAGAGTGATTATTTCATATTGACATCGAACATATGCGTTGGTCGCATTAACATGACTGGACCGCATATAAGTAAAATATAAGTTAAAATATGGATGATTTTTTTGAACTACTGTTAAAGCACAAAGCCGACTGTTTTATAATAAGTAAAGTTAAATAAAACCGATGCTTTCCACTGGCGTTTCTCATTTTTGCTGATGATGCTGGTTCTCGACTTTGGGATCTCCAGGGTGCAGGGGTGTGTAAGGAATAGCATTTTTTGATTTTGAGGAAGCAGAGAACCTCGCTGTTGGGAGATTGTGTAAAAGTGTAGTTTGGAACAGTTATGGGATGGAAATGATGGAATGCTGTTGAAAACAGAGGGGACAGAGTGGGGAGAAGACGAGCCCTGACGTAGACAGGAAGACGAGTATTTAGTTAAATCTGCAGGAACGGATAGATCTGTGGGCGACCTTCACGGTCAGGTACGGAAGACTGGTCGAAATTTCGTCGGGATGGAATGTGGAGTCCGTCTAGGTGAAACGTCGAGAAGGTGCACTAGTACAAACACGGCAGAATACGTGGGCTGGTAACGAGGGAGAAACGATCGGCCGGTTGCTCTCAGTTTTGCAGGAAATCTAAAAGTGCAGAATATCTCAAGGTGTTGATCGTGGGAGAGGAGAGGAAGGAAATTAATAAGCTGCCACGGGATTCGAGTGGGGGGAGCGTAGACAGATGTAGGAAGTGAAGCATTGTGAGTGCCATTCGAACGTTTGGAGGTAGTGATTGACTTTTGGTGTAGCGGAAATCCTGCAACATTAGCGTAAAGAGGTAATATGTCGTATGTAAGCTTTGTAGCTGTGGAGTATGGTAAAGGAATGCAAAACCCATGTACTAACAGTTAGTAGTTTCGATATTTTTATTATTCTGTGGGCTTTTTATTGTATGCTTAGTACACAGAGTTTCCATTATAGCTTTAATTTGTCCGCACATTTGTAAATGGAGAGGAGCAGTCATTGGGGTGAGAGCTATAGGTGTCTTGTCTTATAATTATTTCCAGTATCTTGTGCAGACTGATCTATATAAGTCACTTGTTGCTCAGTGATATAAACTAGTTGAAATGGCGAATAAGGGATTGTTAAGTGTTATCACTAGACGGTTGTACAAAGCATTATGAGCACTGCGTGTTGGCGTTGCAGACACGTGACGCAGCAGGGAAAGTTTTAAGTATTTACGAGAAGCAGAGAGTAATGGGAAATCATTCGAGTAACGATACGATCCGCCAATGGGGAAATGCAGTGACATAAGCCACACTGACAAAGGGCAGATTGGTGCTTTCGCTTACTACCATATGTCCAATAAAAGCCCATGTCCCCATAGCATAATACTTAATACTGCCCTTTCCGGCTTCCTTTCGCGGTGCAATGCATATTTTGAGCAGCCATTCGCCTGGAGCTGACGTATCCAGACACGACCGTATTCTTGGTGTAACGAGAAACGCGATTTACCTGACTAAGCGACACGTTTCCTTTGATCCACAGTCCTGTCTCAATGATCCCATGCCATAAGCACGGCGCCTTTCAACGAGCATCTCTGGAACGGCAAAGCTCCTCGGCTGTTCGGATGTTACTGTGGTGAACATCTATGGAAGGCGTTTGAAGGATGGACGGACCTGCCCATTGTAAATTGTAGGGAGAAGACGTGGGGGTGAGAGCTATAGGTGTTTTGACCCACAATTATTGGTAGTATCTTGGAAGGACAGGTCGATAGGAGCCACAAGTTACCCAGTGGGGTAAACTATTAGATATGGTGTCAGAGGGATCGTTGAGAGTTATCACGGGAAGTACATGCAAAGCATTTGACGACGGCCCTCCACACCAGTGAATACCAGAAGAATGGTGAAGCCATGAGTAGGCGACAAGATGTTGGGCGTCCACGCTTCATCACAGAACCCGGAATTTGGAGGCTTGCCCATTCTGTAAAGCATGATAGGCTGTGATCTGTCGCATATATCATGACAGAGTACAATTGGTGCAGACACTAGTGTTTCAGAGCACATCGTCTAGCGCACATTGTTGATCTCGGTGCTGCTCTAGTCCCCTGCGTGCTCCTATGCCTACCCAACGACATCGTCAACTACGATTGTAGTAGACATAGGATCATCGAGACTGGACCATGGATCAAAGGTAACGTGTCGCCTGGTCAGATGAATCACGTTTCTCGTTACACCAATAAGACGGCCGTGTCCGAGTAGGCTTTTATGGGACCAGTGGTAGTAATCGAAGGCATCATGACACTTGTGGACTACATAAACATTACTGTGGACCATCTATGCCCCTTTATGCTTGATGTCTTCCCCAACAGTGATAGAATCTTCCAGCAGGATAACTGTCTGTCTCACAAGACCAGAAAAGTGCTGCAGTGGCTTGAGGAGCATAATAGTGAACTGACGTTGATGATCTGAACCCGCTGAAATGCATCTGGGAAGCTATAGGGCGCCAGCTCCACACCCACAAACCACCTGTCCGCAATTTACGGGAATTGCGTGACTTGTGCGCAGACATCTGGTTAATTATATCTCCAGAAACTCACCAAGGACTTGTCATATCCATGTCACACAGAAACACTGTCGTACAGTTTTTCAGAAGTACGCTAACATGCTGTTAGGCAGGTGGCCATTATCTTTTGGCTCGTCAGTGTATATGAATAACATTCCATGCCTAAAAGATAAATCACATATCAAAGTAGACCATTAAATGAAGACGGTACATGGAAAGCTGAATTGCTCGGTATTAAAATATAGATACAGAACAACAAAGAAATGTTTGATGTATACTGAAAACTCGCAACAACTGAGGCAATAACACATCCGATACGAAATCACCTAAGCTCACACAAATAAGCAGTTGTTAGAGATGTGAATATTTTTAAAATATTAGAAAGAATCAACGAAAATAAAGAAAGATGGCTCTCACAGCTGAGCAGAAGACAAGATGAAAAACTTTTATCATATAACCCCAGTGGTAAAAGAAACTTTGGGGGACCAAAGAAACTTTGGCAACAACTTCCTCTGTGACCGGAACATTGGAGTCGACTGCTACTTGAAAGAGGAAGAAGAAGAAAAGAAAAAAAAAATAGTGGAATAGGGAGGAACCCATCCCCTGTAAATATATGTAACGACTGAAATCAAAGAAGAGCTGCCGTATAATATCGAAAGAACTTAGAACTACTGTTGAAGCAGCCACATTACAAGTATAGATGACTATCATAGCCCTTCCCTCGGTTGGAAATGAGTTTGTAAAACGTGACCTCCTGACCACAATGATGACTGGCTGATTTGGAAATCCCTGAATAGTCTGTTGTCAGAAGTGAGCATATCAAGAGTCAGTCTTGCAAGATGTAAATACATTGAGAAAATAACATTCAGTGTAATTGTGGTGAAGAAACGGAGAAAGTTATGAAACTGAACGGAATACTATACTACAAACTGCCACAAATAAATAATATAAAGATAGCTTGGTTATAAATCTGGGTATCAAACTCATGAAAAAATACGAGGAACATAGAACAATAGCTAACACAAACATAGACTTCCACACAAACGAACATGTAAGACACAGAGAAACTAAAGAGGATGAGAAGAAGAATACAGAAACTAAAGAGGATGGAAAGAGGGAAACAGAAAATACAAAAAAATTAGCTAGTGACACATACCCACAAATAACCACCATGAATATCTCTTATCTTTTTCAGGCGAAGCTTAAATATCGCTCACCTAACCAACAATTCCATTGACAAGTATTTTCCTAAAATAGAAGCAAAACCAGAGCTATACTAGGCATCAAGTATTTATCAATTAAAGTGCAGCATGTGCGGTGGAAGATATGTGGAACTAGTAGTATATTTGACACCATATATACTGGAGAGCCAAAGAAACTGTTGCACCTGCCTATATCGTGTAGGGCCCTCGCGATCACGTACAAGTGCCGCAACACGACGTGGCATGGACACGACTAGTAGTGCTGGAGGGCACTGACACCACGAATCATGCAGCGCTGTCCATAAATCCATAAGAGTACAAGGGGGTGGAAATCTCTTCTGAACAGCACGTTGCAAGGCAGCCCAGATATGCTCAATAGCCGGCCGAAGTGGCCGTGCGGTTAAAGGCGCTGCAGTCTGGAACCGCAAGACCGCTACGGTCGCAGGTTCGAATCCTGCCTCGGGCATGGATGTTTGTGATGTCCTCAGGTTAGTTAGGTTTAACTAGTTCTAAGTTCTAGGGGACTAATGACCTCGGCAGTTGAGTCCCATAGTGCTCAGAGCCATTTGAACCATATGCTCAATAATGTTCATGTTTGAGGAGTCTGGTGGCCAGCGGAAGCGTTTAAACTCAGAATCGTGTTCCAGGAGCCACTCTGTAGCATTTCTGGACGTGTGGCGTGTCGCATTGTCCTGCTGGAATTGCGCAAGTCCGTCGGAATGCACAATGGACATGAATGGATGCAGGTGACTAGACAGAATGCTTATGTACATGACACCTGTAAGAGTCGTATCTAGACGTACCAGGGGTACCATATCACTCCAACTGCGCACGCCCCTCACCATTACAGAACCTCCAACAGCTTGAACAGTCCCCTTCTGACATGCAGGGACCACGGATTCATGAGGTTGTCTCCATACCCGTACACATCCATCTGCACGATACAATTTGAAACGAGCCTTGTCCGACCAGACAACATGTTTCCAGTCATCAACAGTCCAATGTCAGTGCTGACGGGCCCAGGCGAGTGGTAAAGCTTTGTGTCGTGTAGCCTTCAAGGGTACACGAGTGGACCTTCGGCTCCGAAAGCCCATACTGATGATGTTTCGTTGAATGGTTCGCACGCTGACACTTGTTGATGGTCCAGCACTGAAATCTGCAGCAATTTGCGGAATGGTTGCGCTTGTCACGTTGAACGATCCTCTTTAGTCGTTGGTCCCGTTCTTGCAGGATCTTTTTCTGGCCGTAGCGATCGATGTTGGAGATTTGATATTTTACCGGATTCCTGATATTCACGGTACACTCGTGAAATGATCGTACGGTAAAACCTCCACTTCATCGTTACCACGGAGATGCTGTGTACCATCGCTCGCGCGTCGACTGTAACACCACGTTCAAACTCACTAAAATCTTGGTAACTTGCCATTGTAGCAGCAGTAACCTATCTAACAACTGCCCCAGACACTTTTTGTCTTATATAGGCGTTGCCGACCGCAGCGCCGTATTGTGCCGGTTTATATATCTCTGTATTGGAATATGCATGGCTATACCAGTTTCTTTGACGCTTCAGTGTGTAAAGAACATAGAAATACAGAACAATTTATGGAACTCTGCAGCACCAACATAAAACTAAAAGAGACAAAGGCATGTAAATTACAAGACTAATTTGTGAGGAATACTTTCTTACTTTACAGGAGAGTAACGGAAAAGAAATGTCTATTAAACTACTAGATAAACCTGTCAAATCACACATTTCCTAAATTAACAAAAGAAAGATATGGTCTAATATCTCTCTCTCTCTCTCTGTCTCTCTCTCCTCACACACACACACACACACACACACACACACACACACATTCACAAATAAGAGCGAACCTACAAACACTGCATTCTTGAAGTTCGCAATTCACACGATAGTCAAATGAAGGCACAGCTATGCAGCACTGAATGTAAAACGTACAAAGTCAATGTGGAATTTATGTGAAGTTACCTATAGTACAGTTTTACGAAGTTAAGGTAAAGTACTTATAGAAACCAAATGCAGTTTAAGGAGAAGTGGGCTTCTAAAAATCAGAAAAAATGTTTTTGTCTTGAACCTCTGTCGATAACTAATGGGAAAATAAGTTCTCATTACAACATGTTAAACTGAACAGTAAACACCGTAAGTCATAGAAAAAGCATATTTCAAAGAGAACAGATTTAACTCTACAGTAATCAAAACATAAAAAAGAAGTATATTCAAAATGTTTACGTTATCATCAGTGAGGATGCTTTCCCAGTTAGCTGAAATGGGTCTTGGGAAAACTTTCCCTAATTTTCAGCTAATGATAGAATGGGTTACAACAAAACTATAAAACGGTGGCTTCCACGACGCGGAAGTCCTCTCCAGTTTTTCTTAGCAAGCATGAAAAATAAGAAGCGCTACAACATCCAACAGATGATTAAATCAAAATAATACTTGTTTTTTTGTGTTGTAATGTATAGTTCATGCGCTATCAGTTTCTCGAAATACTAGATAGCTACAAGTTATGACACTACAATATTGGGTTTTAATTGCAACTACAGAGCCATAAGCACTTAGTTGCGTAGTTTTGTAGCGCTGTAAGCTGCAATTCACTCACTGTTCCTGCCGCTGTGAGAACGTGCTCTCCCGTCGGTCCCAGTCAAATGGATCATTTCCGCTGACTGGTCTTGTGGCCTGATACGCAGTAACTGCGCCCCCTCTGCCACTGTTGGATCGACGCGCAGGCTGTGCTGAAAGACGCAGTATTTTCTGTTTGCCGGTATCACTCTCCATTTTGAAGCTAATCCTCGGAAATGATACAAAATTTGCATTGCTCAAATTCAAAACCCCTTTTCATTTCCATTTTATTCTTAAAGCTTGTCTCTCTCTTGCACTTTTAATTTTGTTCGTATTTTTGAAGAAGCCGTTGCCGGAACATACGTTCCTAGAACAGAAGCTCGCAGACTTCCAGCCGAAAATCGTTACGAAATTTTGTTGAGTGAACAAAAGTGTGAAATGTGACATTTTGAAATCAAGCGCAACGTCGACAAAGGTTTACGAGCGCAGGCCACGAAACAGTAACGTCTGAAAGTCATATTATACGATATTCGCTGTAGCTATGACGTCTAAGTACACAAGACCGAACAACTGTTTTATACTTGATAACGAAGTAAAGTTTCAAATACTGAAATTTATTTCTGAAATGCAACTTAACTGTGATAGGTATAGATATACTACCTAATACGACATGTGAAAATTTTGCCGAGCCGGTTCGAACCCGGATTTGCAGCTTATAGTGAGCAGTCGGCTTACATATTTCTTTAATAATCGAAGTTCTTAAATCAAACCGAACTTTCTCTACAATTAACTTTTATACACTGACTAGGAATTACAGAATACAGGCAACTAAGGAAACAATTTTGTGCAGGTCTTTTTATTTTTTTATTTTTTCAGTTACATAGTGTAAAAGAATAACAGAAGACTCATTTATTTAACATGGGAAACAGGAAAAAATAACTCCAAGATGCTCCTGATGTGCGAAAACAAATCGGCCATCGCTCGTTTTCAAGAAGCCAGTTGGGGACATAACTTCGGAAAGCAACGCCGATTCTTTGATGATCATCAGAATAGAGTTGCACCTATCAATCCCGCTCATCGGGGAGGTTCAAACTGTGGGGCACGTTGGAAAAAATGCTCCCTAAATTGAGGACTGGTATTTGACGTATCGTCTCATTACGTGGTGTCGTGTCAGCAAAAACGTCCTAAAATCGATCGCGTTCTTGGGGTCATTTCTGGAAAGATAAAGGACGACCACACCCTTTACCCTGGAGAACGTTCGGCCGGACGGAGGAACGTATTGGAGACGATCATGTGCGTTGACACCCGGAGATAATTGCCCTGTACCTGCTGGAGAAGGAACCGTACGTCCACTGGTGTGCCGCAGAGGACACGCTGTTTGTCTACGTCGTCCACATCACACTTCAGCCAGAGGGGCGAGGCGATGGCAAGGAGTTTGTGTCGCGTCCGGTATTTACTGGTAACGACTATGTACCAAGTGGCGCTCGTTTCCGTGATGAAGTATGGTTGACAAAGTGCGCGCCACACCACCGGCCACCCAACTTCTGCGTGACGTGCTTCGGTAACGTTCCTGAGGCGATTCCCCATTAACAGGTGAGGAACATCTCACGTAGTGGGAGTCCGAGTACGAGGAAAGTCTTCACGGACGTAGTTGTATTCAAGAGGGAAAAGTTTGATATGTGATAGTGTTAGTGCAATGTGGGCCAGGGCGATCGGCGGTCGACATGAACTAGGCATCAGTTCATCGATAAAAGTTCAGTGATACAGGTGAGGCTGTGATTCCGTAACTTCAAGATTAAGATTGTATGTACGTAAAGAGCTGTAGCGCGTGTACGGACATTGACCAGGCTGGAACCCCCCCCCCCCCTCTTCGCTTAGGGAGTACGATAGTGTCATACATGACCTTGAATATGTGACCGGAACTGACAAAGCAACCGAAGGTCGCTCGGATCCGGCGCGCCATCACTGTAGAGACAGGTAAAATCTGTGCGGCGTGTGTTATGGGGTATGCTATATCAATGTCAATAAACTGCACCTTTCGTAACATGTCAGTTGATCACAATAACTGATTCCAATGCCAGTCCTGATGTTCTGAAGAAGACGACGAAAGTTGATAGCCGTGGTGAGACGGATGTCTCAAGTGAAAACTATTTCTAGACATCGTCCTGAACGGAGCCACACTTCCATCCGTGATTCCCCTTCCAACCGTCTCGGGCAGGATTTGGCGATCTTCATGTGGCTGTAAGCTCCCTTCTCGTATTGCTCGACCCACCAGGTTGCCTTTTGTACCTCCTCGTTGGTGAGTACGATGAAGATTGGGTCGTCTGCATAGGCACGGTGTTTGAATGTGCGCCCCCCACCCCCCCAGGGTGATCCCTGATAAACGACGGTGCAAGCTGCAGAGAAGTGGTTCTATTGCGATGGTGTACATGATCGTTGAAAGGGGCAACCCTGTCGGACTGTTCTTACGAATGATATTGGTGTCGTCATCCGTCCACTGGCTATCACCCTCGACGAAACGTCACGAAGGGAACGCATGATTACGAGGACGAAGGAAGATGGGAAATCCTTCCTTTCCATCGCCTTTGCGAGGAATGTGTGATTCATGTGATCGAGTGCCTGATCGAAGTCGACGAAAATCACGGTTCGCTTGAATAGACAGATTGTTGCAATGTCGATGACGTTCCTATAATCACTTAGCGTAAAATTTATATTAGCATCTCCGCCCGAGGACGTCTGCGCGGGCGACAGGACCTGGTGCAGGACCCGTCTGAGACGCATCGTGAGAAGGCACGTAGAAATCTTAAAATTTGATTTGAGTAAAGTGATTGGACGAAAGCTGTCAGGTCGCGTGCCTCCAGAGGGTCTGGGTATCGGAATGATTAGACGGTCCAGAAATTCCGGTTGCGACAGCATCGTAGGGGACAGTAGTTCCTGGACATTTCCCTCCATCACGGCAGCATTAAGTCTTTAAAGGTCCTCTAAAATTCTAACGGCAAGCTGTGTGGTCCTGGTGTTCGGCTGAGAGCCCCCTTGGCTAGCGCATCAATGGTGTCTTCAGTGGAGATGTTTGCTCAAAAATGGTTCAAATGGCTCTGAGTACTATGGGACTTAACATCTGAGGTCATCAGTCCTCTAGAACTTAGAACTACTTAAACCTAACTAATCTAAGGACATCATACACATCCATACCCGAGGCAGGATTCGAACCTGCGACCAGATGTTTGCTAAAAGAGAGTCCGCCAACGGGGCATCAAGGGTGCAATGGACTGCCCGTAGTATGTCTGTACGTGCCCCAACGTTAGCGTCTTTCTCACGATAGAAATGACGTTTGTTAGCTTCGAAGACTGTTGCGATGTCTGCCTGTGATACCAGCCGTCGGCCGTGAAGTAAACGCAAGGACTGTATCAGCGCTTGTAGATGGCGTCAAAGATCTGCTACGACGTGGTGCACTGACGTCACTTCTCCATTGATGCTGTCTTGGCATTGTGCTCGGACAACTACACCATCCCACAGGCACCGAGTAAGAGCTAAAATATCAGGCCTAAGGCGCTGAACCTCAGCCTGAGGTTCCAGTGAAAGCGGTTGCTGTCCCGGAGGGTCATGAAGTAAAATTCTGTCGTGTCTCTGGGCCATTGCATCCGTTCTTTGCCATATTTTACCACTGCGCGGCGTAGAGCTAGCTTTACACACTTTTACCCACCAAAGGACCATGGACGAGTACTGTGTGATGCGCCTTTCACAGGATTCCAATGTGGTCATGACCATTCATCGACATTCCGTTTCTTGTAAACAGACGATGTTACGTTTCCACTGACCCGGACTATGCCATTTTGTTTCACGTTGAAGGTTGATCGTGCACACATAAACACTATGGTCTGAGAAGATCGAAGGCCACCTTCCCGCGTTCAGGTCGTCTGAATCGAACAGGGAAGTCACGTAGACACGATCCAATAGACTGACTGAGTGGCTAGTGAGGTACTATAACCCAGGCGAGCGTCGGGCACCACTTCTCTGGTGTCTATAAGATTGAGTCGACGTACTGTGTAACGGAAGTTTGGGACGGGTGGTAAAATTTGGATATTGATCCTTCCTCTCGAGAACTTGTTGAAATCTCCGCTCGCTTCCCACGCCCGGGTTCCCGGGTTCGATTCCCGGCGGGGTCAGGGATTTTCTCTGCCTCGTGATGGCTGGGTGTTGTGTGATGTCCTTAGGTTAGTTAGGTTTAAGTAGTTCTAAGTTCTAGGGGACTGATGACCATTGATGTTAAGTCCCATAGTGCTCAGAGCCATTTTTTGAAATCTCTGCCGACAATTATATGCGCATATCCTCCTAGAAAAAGCAGTGTGAACGTTTCAGAATAAAACTGTGGGTGCTCTCGTCGTTGGTCTGTGCTGGATGGCGCATAGACTTTCTCTGATCTGATCTCATGTGCTGTGAGTCCCCTCATACTGATGCAAGTAAATGACGTCTTCTACTGTAATGCCATCGCGCATGATAATCGCAGCACCGGTATCTCCGTTGCGATGACCTGAGCAGTTTGGTACCATAAGACCTTACCACAAATTTCCAACGTCGCCCACACACGAAACGGGTCAGTCAGATCCGATTAGCGCTGATGCAGGACGAGCCGTTATCGTCACAGTATCTGTGATGGTGGCGTGAGAAAACCCGTCGTCAGGGTCTTCAGAGAGTTGCTGTGTTCCGGAGTCAGACGGTTAATTGTCCTGCCTGTGATACGCACAGGCGCGGGCAACTGCGCGTGAGACCTCCTCCTGGGAAACATCTGGCGGGCGTGTGATGGATTAGACGTGGAAGCGCGATTTCGATTCTGCTGTAGATGTCATCCTCCTCTTCTTGCGTCGTGTTGATGACCTCTGTTTGTGGGGGTGTGGTTAAGTCAGACGACAAGATGGAGTCACGACGGTCAGGAACAAAGGTGGCTGTAGGCACAACCATGGCATCGAGATCCATATCACCTTCAAGTCTGACAACATCTTCATCCAGCACCGGTATCTTCGGGAGAGGCATCGGTCACTGTTTTGGACGGTCGGCCTCGTCTCGTCTGGTCTCTGCAGATTGTGAAAGATCTTGTGGAAGTTGCTGCGCAGTCGTCCGGAGAGCATCGGGTCTCAGTACCGCCGCGTAGGTGTGTGGAACGGATCTCGCAGCCAGAAGGGGAGAAGCGTCGTTGGTTCGCAGCTGTGTAATTCTGCGATGGAGGCACTCCTTTCGCACATTCCCTTCTTTGCCGTATCCAGAAGGGCCTTGGCTACACATCATATATGACTATGATCCGGCTACCGCAAATGAAGAGGTAGGATGGGACATGTTTCTTCAGCTCAATGCGGACTCACCTCACTCCATTCAAAACTGGGTACGTAGTGAAATGTGCCCATTTCTCTGCTACTTGCCGTGAACTGATCCACAAGTGAGCAGTGCCGCCATCATGTCTTCTGCCGGCATTTCTAACAGAAGTTCAAAGATATAGACTGTGCATAATCCTACGGTGGCATGTTCAACAATTACTGAGCCGATGTGGCCGACCGAATGCCGGACTTTGAGGCCGTCTTTCGTTCGTGCTAAGATCTTGTCGCAAGCTGGATCTTTTGTTAGTTTGACGTAAACCACGCTACTAACAATGGACAGAATTCAATATTCCGAGATCCATAGCGTCAAGAGCGCGCCGAGAACACCAGATTTCAGGCGTTACGTCTCACTGTGGATAATGCAGTGGCCGACTGCCATCATTTTACGTCCGAGAGCAGCGAAGCCTGCTTAGAGTTGTCAGTGCTAACAGACAAGCAACACTCCGTGAAATAACCGCAAAAGTCAATGAGGGACGCCTGATGAACGTATCCGTCAGGACACTGCGCGAAATGTGGCGTAAATGGGCTATAGCAGCAGAAGATCACGCTGCACTACATCGTCTGCAGCGCCACTCCTGGACTCGTGGCCGTATCAGTTGGACCCCAAACGATTGGAAAATCGTGACCTGTTCAGATGAGTCCCGATTTCAGTTTGTAAGACCTGATGGTAGGGTTCGAGTGTGGCGTAGATCCCACGAAGCCATGGACCCAAGTTGTCAACAAACCACTGTGCAAGCTGGTAGTGGCTCCATAATGGTGTGGGCTGCCCTCTGATCCAACTGAACCGATCGTTGACTGGAAATGGTTACGTTCGGCTAATTGGAGACCATTTGCAGCCATTCATGGACTTCATGTTTCCAAGTAATGATGGTATTTTTATGGATGACAATGAGCGATGTCACTGGGCCACAATTATTCGTGATTGGTTTGAAGAACATTCTGGATAATTCTGGCGAATGACTTGCCACCCATTGAATATTTATGTGACATAATCGAGAGGTTAATTCATGCACAAACCTGCACCGGCAACACTTTCGCAAGTATGCGTGACTATAGAGGCAGCTTGGCTCAGTATTTTTGCTGGGGACTTCCAAAGACTTTTTGTGCCTATGCCACGACGAGTTGCTTCACTGTGCTGTGCAAAAGGAGGTCCGACACAATATTAGGAGGTATCACATGACTTTTTAACAGACGCTCGAGGGTGGCGACTGTCGCGTACAGCAATAACACTGTAAGCCGTAAAAGCAAAAGTGATATAACTGACCACAAGGAGTGAAGGTAAGAGAGGGATAAAGGGGCACCTTTCGGTCATGGAGACCCTACTCCAGGCCGAAGGCATGATTTAACGACACACGCTTCTGTCCACTCACTCAGCCTTCAAAGAATAGTCCACAAATATACCTAATGAGATGGTCAGTGCCCTTCGAAAACACGCAACGTCAGGAACTGGTGAGAGCGAAGGGGGAAACTAAACAAAACTCGGAAGCAGGACGCTCCGAGAGGTCTATTGCAGTCAGAGTAGGAAGTTGGCAGTACTATCAGCAGGGGCAGCCAACGAGATTAGCCAGGCAGGTCTCAGCAGAGTTATCTGCCGTTATTGCAGGGTAGCTATGGAACCCTGCTCCTTTAGCTAGGGACTTCTGCGCGTCGTATCATGGGTGAACGTAAGTACTGACAGTTTCGTTTTAAGTAGACAGAACGGTGCTAGTTAGTTATAGTCTCTGTGTAAATAGTTGGTACATTCGTGAATACAATTCCTTCAGAGCAAATATATCAGGGGTTGATACTGTTTGCTGAATAAAGTCAGAGAGTGTAAAACACTCACACTGCTTGTCATTTCAGTGCTTATTCCATGCCTCGGGTTTTGTAACAATGGAATTTTAACAACTCAAGGTCAAGACTCCCTCTCACTTAGGCCAGCCAATTATTTCCCTACTTTCCGAATGCTGTCACCCAGTCCCAAGCAACATTCACATTTGAGACGCAACAGGTATAAGTAACCAATGCTGTACAAGCCCTGGTTAAAATCTCTGGGTCAGTGTATCAATCTGATATCCTGTAGGGGACCGCTCCAACATTCATTTAACGGTATGAAACAGAAACTATGCTATCTAAGACTTGAAATGTCAGAATGCTTTTGAGGTACGGCAAGCTACGGAAATTGGAATTCTAAATTGCCAAAATTAAAAAAAAGTTATAACTGGAATTAGAGAAATAAAATGGCTATAAAATGAAGAGTTTTTCAATGGAGACTATAAAATCATAAACGCCAAGCACTAGCAAAACAACAAGAAGAAGATGGTCTCGATTACTTACCTGCAGAGCTCCTTAAATCAATATAATCTAGTACATGAGTAATCATCTTGAGGTTTGAAGCTCATTTGTCCGTGTTTTTCTTTAACAATACATATGTTTTTGGATGGGGTCCACCTTTAGCAAAACACAAACATCTTTCACTGCAGTTGCAGTATCGTCAGCGGGCTTTTATTTTATGGCTGTTAAACATAAAGAATATTCTTTACTGTTTGTACACATGTAAATGTTAGTTTTTAAAATCGTAATTACAAGTTTTTGAAGAACACATAAAATTATGCATTCATACCTTCTTACCACATAGCGTGGTTTTCCTGAGGTATTATGCTTGTATAGTGCCTGTTTTCTGTAGTGTCGCGGAATAGTAAAGAGTTGGAAACGTGGAATATTGTCAAAGTTTCGTTGCCTATGCCGAGAGCCAGTGGCAGTAGGTTAGCCAAGAGGATTGCACATGTGTTGGAATGTGTCGTCACGCAGGGGCAATGGCCTGGTTACACACAACAGGCGAGAGAGAATTGCTTAGCGCGCGGGTTTGTGTTAGACGGAGACTTTCGTAGAGTGTAAGACAGAGGTATAGCGTGAGCTGTACTGTATTTCACAACTTTGCGTAAGTCTGTCGTAACAACACGTAACTCTGTCGCAAGAACACCTAAGGGGCGAGTACGACAGATGAATCAGCAGTATAAGTGGAACAAATGCGTTCACTACAAACGAGCTTGACTTCAGGACGTCGCTCGTGCTTCCTTTAAATACGCCAGCTTTGATAGCAACAAGGCACTCGCAGTTAGACTTGCAGTTAGGTGTGTACTGGGTCGCTGCGTAGCGCTCAGCTCGGTGATCGACATGTTAATCTTTAATAAGGAGATGTTGCAGTAAGGGCGGCCCATCCAGCAGCAGACGTGAGTGGACAGTGCCAGCTCTGGTCCTCTCTGCTGCCGCTGTCAATCATCAACCCAGGATTAGCAGACATCGCGGCAGACTCTCTCGCCGCCAATGCTGACCGCATAAGTGAGCCATCGTCGAGATCGTGCGGGGCCTAGGCCCTGTGCATCCGCCGTCACAATCGGGTGAGCCGACGACGCTGAGGGACTCCAGCCCGCTCCGACCGTCCACCGCGGACGAGCCGCCAGGAGGAGCAGGGAAGAAGATGGGGTGGGATACAGTAAACTCCGCACTACAAGAACGCCTCTCACGCCGACAGCGCCGGGACTCCAACCCGGAGCCTCCTACGTGCAGCAGCTTGCTGTCCACAGCCGAGCCGGCCGGCCAGCCGGGCGCCACCAGCCACGCACGGCCGAAGTACGAAGTAAGGACATCCCTTTGCTACGTCACAGCACGAGGCGCTGCGCTAGCAAGACTGTGCGCCCCGGAGCTGGTGTCATCGCTATGAGTCAGCAAGGACTCGGGAAGGTCGTTGATATTACCAAGCCACATTTTTCTCGGCAGGAATAAAGGTGTTATGAATTAATAATGTTTCTTTGGCGTTTCTGACGCGTCCACAGTCATTTCCTAGCATCCTGACAACTGGAGAGGTCACCGCTCGGCCTTCAGTCCACCATAGGCGACCGGGACCACCGGGGCGCCTACATTTCTTTTCAAGTTTGTTATCTGCAACCATATACAACTTAATGTAGACAAATTATTTAAGCAAAAATTACGATTTGGAAATTCTTATGGCTATGCCTGAAATGAATTAATTCTATGTGGAAGGTTGTGTGTGTGTGTGTGTGTGCGTGTCTATTTACATTATGTTTCGCTTCGGTTTTCTTTTTTCCTCATCTTAATAATAATGAAAAAATTCTCAAACCTTCTCTCTCTCTCTCTCTCTCTTACAGAACTTCACAGTGAAGAAGATGAGGTAAAAAGAAAACGTAAGTGAAACCTAATGTAAATAGACACACACACACACACACACACACACACACACAGAATTAATTAATTTCAGGCATAGCCATAGACCAAACTACTAGGTCATCATTCCCTTGTTCCGAATAAAACAATGCCACAAGTGTGAGAATAAAACAAACGAGACTGACAACTCAAAACGGATGAAAGGAAAAATCACAAGAACGATGAAGGGTAACAAACATTTAAATGGACAAAAGGGGACAAGAAAACCACAGAAACGCAAGAAACGGGATGAAGAGATTAAAACAACAAAGCAGATTACCATGGCTGGCAGACCATGAGAATAAAAAACAAGACAGCCACTCTGGAACACATTAAAACCTCCACCCTAGAAGAACTAGGGTGGAGGACACAGAGGGACAAAGGACATGCGCTAAAACTTAGATCAAATGATAAAACCCACCCTCACGAATGAAACGTAAAACTAAATCAGCCGATGAGGCGTTGTCAGATAAAATTAGCGGCAACGAGTCTGGTAACCCAAGATTTCGTCGCTGGGCAGTCAAAGTGGGACAGTGCACCAGAATATGGACCACTGTCAACCGGGCACCGCACGGACACTCAGGCGGATCTTCACGGCGCAGGAAGTAACCGTGGCTCGCCAAGTGTGGCCAATGTGGAGCCGGCAGAGGACAACTGATTCCCAGGGAGAAGTCTGCATGGAAGTCTTCCACACATTCGTAGTCTCATTGATGACACACAGTTTGTCGTGTGTACTGTTATGCCATTCCGTCTCCCAAAGCCGAAAAACCCTATGGCGTAAGTCAGAACACATGTCAGGTTCAGAGATGCCCATCTCCAGAAGCGGTTTCCGCGTAGCCTGTTTGGCCAGCCTGTCGGCAAGTTCATTGACTGGGATGCTGACGTCTCCTGGGGTCCACAGAAACACCTCTGAACGATGGGACCGGTCCAGGGCATAGATAGACTCCTGGATGGACGCTACCAGAGAATGGTGAGGGTAGCATTGGTCGATAGCTTGTAGGCTGCTCAAGGGGTCAGTACACAGAATGACGATTCCACTGAGCATGAACAGATATACTAAAGAGCCGAAAGATGGCCACCAGCTCTGCAGTGAATACACTGCGGGCATTGGGCAAGGAATGTTGTTCAAAATGGCCCCTGTGGACGTAGGCGAAGCCAACATGACCATATGCCATCGTTGTAAACCACTTCAGAGCCCCAAAACACGTCAAGAATCGAGAGGAAGTGACAGCGGAGAGCGGCAGGAGTAACTGAGTCCTTAGGGTCATGAGAAATGTCCAGACAAATCTGCGTCCTAGGTGTACACCAAGGAGATGTATGTGGATGGCCCTGGATGGGTGGTGGTTCAGACAGAAGGGTTTGCATGCGAACCACAATCATTAGCCCTAAACTGGGCTGCCGATGCGGGAGATCAACTGCCATGGGTGGAAGAAGGAGACGGTAATTCAGATGCTCAGGAGAACTACGAACATGTACAACGTAACTGGCAAGCAGTTGTGCACGTCAGATCTAAAATGAAGGGACTCCGGCCTCCACCAGGACACTGGTGACTGTACTCATTCTAAAAGCTTCCGTCGCTAGGCGAATGCCACAGTGGTGCACTGGGTCGAGTACACGCAACGCTGAGGGCGCCGGCGAACCATAAACTAGACTCCCATAGTCGAGGCGGGATTGAATGAGGGCTTTGTAGAGTTGCAGCAGAGTAGAGCGATTCTGCACCCTAGTTGGTGTTGGTCAGGCAGTGGAGGGCATTGAGGTACTGCCAGCACTTCCGCTTAAGCTGACAAAGGTGAGGTAGCCAAGTCAATCAGGTGTCGAAAACAAGTACTAAGAATCGATATGTCTCCACTACAGTGAGTGGATCGTCATTAAGGTAAAGTTCTGGTTCCGGATGAACGGCACAACGCCGACAGAAGTGCATGACATACGACTTAGAGGCCGAAACCTCGAAGAAGTGGGCGAGAGCCCATGACTGCGCCCTGTGGATGGCTCCCTGTAGGTGCTGCTCAGCAACACCAGTACTGGTTGAGCAGTACGAAATGCAGAAGTCGTCTGCATACAGAGAGGGTGAGACGGATAGCCCCACACCTGCTGCTAGACCGTTAATAGCCACAAAAAATAGTGATACACTCAATACAGAGCCCTGCGGGACCCCATTCTCCTGGATATGGAGGGAACTATGTGAGGCACCAACTTCGACATGGAAAGTACGAAGAGACAGGAAATTCTGGATAAAGATCGGGAGCGGGCCTTGGATACCCCACCCATATAATGTGGCAAGGATATGATGTCGCCAGGTGGTGTTATACGCTTTGCGTAGATCAAAAAAGATGGCAACAAGCTGTTGGCGTCTGGAAAAGGCTGTTCGGATGACAGACTCGAAAATGTTGAAATGTGTGTGAAATCTTACGGGACTTAACTGCTAAGGTCATCAGTTCCTAAGCTTACAAACTACTTAACCTAAATTATCCTAAGGACAAACACACACACACATGCCTGAGTGAGGACTGGAACCTCCGCTGGGACCAGCCGCACAGTCCATGACTGCAGCGCCTTAGACTGTTCGGCTAATCTGACGCGGCTGACAGACTCGAGGGCACAAGGTTATCAGTGGTAGAGCGCCCTGGTGGATGCCGCCCTGACATGGAGCCAGTACGCCACGTGACTCCAGGACCCACCCCAACCACCGACACACCATACGTTCCAGCAACTTACAAACAACGTTGGTGAGGCTGATGAGCCGATAGCTATCCACATCAAGCGGGTTTTACCAGGTTTGAGCACCGGAACGATGGTACTCGCCCGTCATTGCGATGGAAAGACGCCATAGCACCAGATCTGGTTGAAGATGACGAGAATATGGCGCTTGTAACCACACGAGAGATGTTTAATCATCTGACTGTGGATCCGATCCGGTCCAGGAGCTGTGTCGGGGCAACGTGCAAGTGCGCTGAGGAGCTCCTAGTCCAAATAAATGAGGCGTTATAAGGTTCACCATGGTGTGTGGTGAACGAGAGGACTTTCCTTTCCATTCCCATTTGAGGGACTGGGGGATAGTTCTCTGATGCAGAGGCTCGAGCACAGTGCTCAGCAAAGTGCTCGGCAATCGCGTTTGCGTCGGTACGTAGCATGCCATTGCTGGTAACTCCAGAGGCACCTGTTGTATGTCTGGTACCCAAAAAGAGGTCTGATCTTCGTCCAGACTTGGGAAGGTGACGTATGCCACCCAATGGTCGACACATGCCTCTTCCAACACTCATGTTTCCATCTTTTTATAAGCTCGCATACACCGGCACGGAGCTGCTTAAAGGCTATCAGATGCTCTAGGGAAGGGTGCCACTTATGTCGCTGTAGAGCTCGCCGACGCTCTGTAATTGCCTCAGCGTCTTCCGGCTACCACCAAGGGACTGTCTTTCGCCGGGGGCACCCTAAAGAGCGAGGAATCGCATTTTCTGCCGCAGAAACGATTGTGGTAGTCACCTGCTCAACCATCACATCGATATTACCATGTGGGGGACAGTCAACGGTGACATCAGAGGTGAAAGTGTCCCAGTTCACCTTGTTTAAAGCCCATCTGGGTAGGCGTCCATGGGTCTGACGCCAGGGCAATGACAGGAAGATGGGGAAGTTGTCACTACCACACAGGTCGTCATGTGCTCTCCAGTGGATAAATGTTAAAAGTCCTGGGCTGCAAACTGATAAATCAGTGGCCGAGTAACTACCTCAAGCCACACTGAAATGTGTGGCGGCCCCAGTATTTAAGAGGCTGGTGTCGAACTAAGACAGTAAAGTTTCGACATCTCTGCCTTGGCCAGTAAGCATGGTGTCACCCCACAAGGGGTAATGGGCGTTAAAATCTCCCAAAGGTAGGAAAGGTTTAAGGAGTTGATCAATCAGTGCAGCTAATACATTCAGAGGTACTGCACCCTCCGGAGGAAGATATACATTGCAGACAGTTATTTCCTGCATTGTCCATATTCTGACAGCCACAGCTCCAAGAGGGGTTTGAAGGGGCACAGTTTCACTGCAGACTGAGTTTAAGACATAAACGCAAACTCCACCTGACACCCAATTATAGTCGCTACGGTTCCTGTAATATCCCTTATAGCCACGGAGGGCATGGGTCTGCATTGGTGGGAACCAGGTTTCCTGGAGGGCAATGCAGAAAGCAGGTGTAAAGCTTAACAGTTGCTGTAGCTCAACCAGGCGGTGGAAAAAACCGCCACAATTCCGATGGAGGATGACATCATCGTGAGACTGGGAAGGCATGGAACATTCAATGAGGCAATTTACGCCTCAGGGTCAACTGCTGCCACCGACTTTTTGTCTGAGCACTCTATATCCATTGTGTCTGAGGGTCCGGCGAGATCTAGGTCCTCAGCACACGCCAGAATCTCCACCCCATCCTCAGACGCAGAGCTTGTATGTAGCGGTGGTGTGGGTGCCACCGCAAGTTCCTTGTTCTTAGGGGTCTTCTTTTTCGATTTCTCGCGCTGTTCCTTGGGTTTCCCTGGCTAGGAGAACTTCACTGAATCAGTCTCTGGGACTGAGGATGAGTGTGAAGCCCTATGATCAGCTGCTTTTGGGCTCTTCAGCCGCTGGTGGGTGTCATCTTTCCCACTAGCAGAAACCTGGGAAGGGAGTCAATCATGGGACCCCTTCCTAGCGAGAGGAGCCGAAGAAACCTTACGCTTCTCTGGCTCAGTAGTGGGGACTGAAATTTTTTGCGAAGTAGTTGGTGCGAGAGCAACAGGGAGGGAAGTGCTCCTCACATCAAGGGAGCAGATGTAGTCTCCTGGTTCCGAGAGGCGACAGGAATTCTAGAAGCTTATGGGGCGACAACTGTTTTCGTAGTGGCGGCGTATGAGGATGTCATAGTCACAGGATGTAGGTACCCAAATTTCCTCTTAGCCTTAGTGTAGGTCAGTCGGTCCAGGGTCTTATATTCCATGATTTTACTCTCTTTCTGTAAAATCCTGCAGTCTGGCGAGCAAGGTGAATGATGCTCTCCACAGTTGACACAGATGGGAGACGGGGCACACGGGGTATTGGGATACGATGGACGTCCACAATCTTGACAGGTGGGGCTGCAAGTACAGTGGGAAGACATACGGCCGAACTTCCAGCAGTTAAAGCACCGCATCAGGGGAGGAATATATGGCTTGATGTCACAGTGGTAGACCATCACCTTGACCTTCTTGGGCAATGTGTCACCCTTGAAGGCCAAGATGAAGGCACTGGTGGCAACCTGGTTATCCCTCAGACCCTGATGGACGTGCCATTCGAAATGAATATCTCGCCGCTCTAAATTGGCGGGCAGCTCGTCGTCAGACTACGAAAGAAGGTCCCTGTGGAATATAATATTCTGGACCATATTTAAGCTCTTATGAGGCGTGATGGTAACAGAAACATCCCCCAACTTGCCACAAGCGAGTAATGCCCGCAACTGGGCAGAGGATGCTGTTTTTATCAAGACTGACCCAGAGCGCATTTTGGAAAAGCCCTCCACCTCCCCAAACGTGTCCTCCAAATGCTCCACAAAAAACTGAGGCTTCATGGACATGATACATTCCCCATCAACTCTCGTACATACGAGGTACCTGGGCAAATAAGCTTCACTGCCATCCTTTGCCTGGCTTTCCTCCCATGGTGTCGCCAGGGAGGGGAATGACTTGGGGTCATATTTCTTAGAATTGAAGTCAGACTTTGTCTGCTTAGAGACTTGAGGCGGCGGACCACCAGCAAGAGACGACGTACTATGCTTCATGGCGTGTCATCGGCCCTGATGCCACCCACTTCAACCAGGGGCCCTCCCCACAGGCACCACCCAGCAGCAGCAAAGGCCACCTGGCAAGATGGCCATTGCAGGGAGTCCTGATGCCCGAGGGTGATGGGCATCTACTCCTTGGCATACGTGGGGAGTTAACGGCGCAGGCATCAGCAGAGCAATCCTTGTGTTGTCAGGGGGCTACAACCAATAGGGTACATGGCGGCCCCACGACAACAGACTGGCTACCGTCCTGGATATGAAGTGCAAAGAAGTCCATGGTCATCGTCGGCGCAAAAAGCGACACTGCATAGTGCATGGTGGAAAACGCACCCAGGAAGGCGTCCTCGCCCAAGAGATGGAGAATGAACTGGACTGCAGTGCGATGATGAGAAAGTGGGCTAAAGATCTCAAGGCACGATGACCAAGGTGCATCATGTAAGGCGCCCTTCCCCAGTTGGTTCGCTCTTCGGGAACATTTTGAAAAATGGAGGTCAAACCCTGCAGGGGACCATGGACTATCACATAAAGGCCAAAACGTGTGACTCCTCTTAGTCGCCTCTTACGACAGGCAGGATTACCTCTTGCCTATTCTTATCCCCGGACCCGCAGGGGGCATAATTTTTGCTTAAATAATTTGTCTACATTAAGTTGTATACCGTTGCAGATGAAAACAGGCATTATACAAGCATAATACCGCAGGAAAACCACACCATGTGGTAAAAAGGTATGAATATGTAATTTTATGTGTTCTCCAAAAATTTGTAATAACAATTTTAAAAACTAATATTTATATGTGTAAAACCAGTAAAGAACATTCTTCATGTTTAACCGCCATAAAATAAAAGCTCACTGACGATGCTGCAACTGCAGGGAAACATATTTGGGATTAAAAACAAAATTGGGTTTGCTAAAGGTGGACTCCATCCAAAAACATACGTACTAGTACATGAGGTTCAGGGTGATCCTCAGCTCCAGTGGTAAAATTTCGTAGGTTGTTTAGGAATTATTTCCCGAGTATTTTCGTATGAGGGACCACTGTTCTCCGATGGCTCCTTGCAGAGGAATTGCATTTTGTTTGATCTCTTACTCCGCATCTGTATTTCACTGAAAATATTTGCACAACAGAGCAAATGTCGACGGCATGCGCTGTGTGTCTTGTTTGGTAACAAACTTGTTCAATTCACTTGCTGTTGACAACAGTACTACCCGCTTTATGCCCTCAAACGCGCATTCAGTACCGCTCGATTCTGTGTCGGGTTTGTTTTTCCGGCAGTGGTAGTTCTTCGTTAACTGTGAGACACAGTAGTAGGGATAGGTTTTCTCATGGAGAGTTGATCGATGTGCACCACGTTTAGGTGTTCACTGAACGCAGTGGAAGAGCGAGACAACGGCGCTGTGCTGAGCTGTTCCGCAACGAAGGCAACCAGTTGGCAGCCCTGCAGCCAGGCGACTAGCGCGAGTTTTGGTGTTCTAGTGAAGATAAGTCATTTTAGATTATAATAACATTTAGTTTGGTACTGATTACGTGGTAAATAGGTGTATTAGTGTGCTTTTTAAGCGTACCATTAAAGGTTTCATTTTTCTTCACGTAATATAGCAGAAAACGTGTTATAGTCGTATTTTCTGTTTACGTTTCGCCGCAGCAAATCTATAGATTTTCGTTTAATTCTTCTTTGCTCTTCCAGCAATTTAACTGTAGCGTACCTCTTCCTTATTTAACACACATTCCCGGAAAGTAGCGTAAAGTTTAAGCTGTTGTTCCAGAAACTTTGCATTGTTGTTTTTGTTTACATACAGTTGCGTATAGGCCAAATTTGTGGAATCATATTTTCGTGATCATCTGTAATTTAACTGGTTTATTCTTGATAAACTATTACGTTTATCATGAGTGAAAAGTGCTTGACTGCTAGCTCGGGGCTTTGCTGTGACAGGTGCTTTAGTTTCTTCCATGTGGGTGACTGTAGTGGCGTGGAAGCAAGGGAAGTAAATGAGACTCATCAGTGGTTTTGTAGGATATGTAGTAGGGGTAGGAAGATTCTAGAACAGGAGGGGAAAATTGCTACCCCTTAGGCTGAGTTAGAGAAGGCCAGGGGACATCTTGACAGGTTAAGGAGGGAGAAGGGTAGAGAGAGGTGGGAAGTGGCAACAGGCAACAGGAGGAACAGGCCTAGAACTTTGTCTGACAGCTTCGTGGTGAATGTGGAAAATAGATTTGACCTATTGCTTCAGTTAGAAGCTGGTGAGCTTCAAGCAGTTGCAGGTGCAGACAGGGCACAACAAACTTTCAGCAGCAAATTGAAAAGTAAGAATGTAGGGAAATCAGTAAAGAGAAAGAAAGTGTTCTTGTTATGTAGTTCCCATGGAAGAGGTGTTGGCCAACTTTTGTAGGATGAACTAAGATCAGAATACTAGGTCACCAATTTTTTTTTTAAACCTAGTGCTGGTCTGGATCAGTTGAAAGATGATATAGGATTACTTTGCAAAGATTTCACTAAGGAAGACACTGTGGTTACAGTGGGTGGGCCAGGTAATAATACTGAGAGAGATTCTGGGTACAGTATAGAGTGTGACCTGGAAAAGATTGCATCAGCATCGAAGCCTACTAGTGTTAAGTTCTCATTTTAACACTTCTGTCAGGAGAATTAATTTTGAGTTGGAACGACTGCTTATGTCGGGTGCATGGTCACACATTGGTGTAGTTCCTGTTGATTCTTTCAGTAGGTGGGATTATACTAAGCATGGACTTCGCCTCAACAGGAAAGAGAAGGGTAAACCGGCTGGGAAAATAGCAGCAAAGTTAAAGGAGGGAGGCACTGTCATGAGCGATAAAATACCAGTGTTTATAGAGTTCAGAAAAGCTCCTTTTTTATGGTAGGAAAGACAGAAAGAAACCAAGTTTTAAGAGGTCAATGTGAAATGTCAGCTGTCTTTATTGCATCAAAATATTCGAGGACTGAGAAATAAAATTAATGAATTAATTATGTACATAGTGAACACTATGTGCCCACTGGTATAGAACTTTTAAGTGTCACAGGAGTTAGGTTAGCATCTCACCATTGTAGAGCAGGAATAGAGAAAGGAAGAGTTGCCACATTCATCAGGAACTGTCAAATTTAAGAACATAGACATGCGTAAATTTTGCCTGGAACAGCATATGGAAGCATGTGCAACAGAAGTAGAATTTCATAAAAAAGCCTTTCATAATATTAAGTGTATATCGATCACCTGCAGGTAACTTTAATCTGTTCATAAACCACCTTGAAGCTATACTGACCCATTTAACAACCACATACAAAGAAATAGTGGTTTCTGGTGACTTCAATGTAGATTTCCTTAAAGACTCTCCCAATAAGAACTTATTTGAGTTAGTAACACTGTCATTCAACTTAATTATCACTGTAAAGTTTACAACTAGGATAGCCAATTGCTCACAAACAACCATTGATAATATCTTTATAGAATAGTCCATTGAACAAAATTATATTACAAAACCAATAGTCAATGGCCTCTCAGACCATGACATGCAGTTCGTTCTGTCGAATGTTAATACTGAACAGGATATAAAATCTGTTAAATCTGAACTCAAGACGGTAAACAATAAGCCAAAAATTGATTAATTTGGGACACTCCTCAGAGACATTCACTGGAGTGATGTTTACAGTGCTCATGGATGAATGAAAAATATGACGCTTTTGTTAATAAAGTGCTTACTTTATTTGAACACTGTTTTTCCCCAAAACTAACCAAGGTTAGAGCAAAGTCTACAAAGAAGCCATGGATTACTCAAGGAACAGAGATATCTTGTAAAACAAAAGAAAACTGTATCTGTCTGTCTGTAACAGTTCTGATGTCGATGCTATAGCACATTACAAGAAATATTGCAAAATATTAAAGACTGTAATAAGGACAACAAAGCAAATCTATTACAAGGAAAAGATAGTCATATCAGATAACAAAATAAAGACAGTATGGGATATAAGGAGGAGACCAGTAGAACCAGACATGAAGGGGGGCAAATACGGACAACAAAGCAAATATATTACAAGGAAAAGATAGACATATCAGATAATAAAATAAAGACAATATGGGGTATAAGGAGGAGACCAGTAGAACCAGACATGAAGGGGGGCAAATAGCATTAAGAGTGAAAGATACATTGGTGACAGATGTGTATAGTGTTGCAGAACTTTTTAACAAACATTTTGTAACTGTTACTGAAAAGATGAGGTTGTCAGGTTCTGTAGATACTGCCATTGGATGCCTCAGACCACACATTTCAAGTAACTTCCATAATATGAATTTGACCCTCGCTACCCCAGCAGAAGAAATATCCATCATAAAATCTTTAAAATCAAAAACGATGAAATATCATCAAAGTTAATTAAAGAATATGTTTCTGAACTACGTAACATATTAATCTATCTGTGTAACCAGTCGTTTGTGAGTGGAATATTTCCTGAATGGTTGAAATATGCTGAAGTTAACCCACTGTTTAAACAGGGAAATAAAGTAATAGCATAAAATTTCCGTCCAATTTCACTTTTGCCACCATTCTCAAAAATTTTAGAAACGGTAATGTACAGTCAGCTTTATAACCCTCTTATCGCAAATAACATACTGTCAAACTCGCAGTTAGGATTTCTCAAGTGTTCTGATATTGAGAAGGCTATCTACACTTACAGTGAAAATGTACTTATTCCATTAGACAAAAAATTGCAGGCATCTGGTATATTTTGTGAGCTGTCAAAAGCATTAGACTGTGTAAATCACAATATCCTTTTAAGTAAATTAGAATATTATGGTGTAACAGGAAATGCTACATAATGGTTCAAATCTTATATCTCTGACAGGAAACAAAGAGTATTATTAGGAAAGAGACATGTATTAAGCTATCAGGCATCATCCAACTGGGAACTAACTACATGTGGGGTCCCAAAAGGTTCCATCCTAGGGCACTTACTTTTTCTTGTGTATATCATTGACTTTTCATCAGTAACATTACCAGATGCCAAGTTCGTTTTGTTTGCCGATGATGCAAACATTGCCATAAATAGCAAATCAAGTGTAGTCTTGGAAAGTTCGGCTAATAAAATATTTGTGGACATTAATCACTGGTTCCTAGCCAATTCTTTGCCACAAAACTTTGAAAAAACACACTACATGCAGTTCAGAACTTGTAGGGGTGTCCCACGAGTATATGTCTAACATATGATGACAAGCAGGTAGAAGAAGTGAACAGTGGTAAATTCTTGGGATTACAGCTTGATAATAAACTCAACTGGGAGGTTTGTGTTTTAGGTAGTAAAATAGGAGTGGGGTAGTTTTAGATAGTAAAGCAGGAGAGAATGACTAGATCTGGAGTATACTTACCAGACGAGCGGAGAAGGAGCAAGGGCTGCGGATACAGAATTGCTACAGGTGGCTTACCAGAAAAGTAGTGACTTCGACGAGCTCGCTTGGTGAAATAACCATACCAGTAGAAATATCACAGACGTTTGTGCCCCTGAATACGAACTATGCGAGACTGGTGAGAATGCTTTTGGTAATGTGAAATCTCATTGCCTGATTCCTCTTTCAGTGTTGTATTTCTGACTATCTCTACGAAGCATAATGAACTGACATTTATTTTTTAGTATACTAACAAACATTTAATCAGTGCCTTGTTTCTCTGACGCAGTTAGTAGAAATTTTGTTGAAACTCGGCAAAATCATACACAACCTATGAATTTAAAACACACACGCACACACTCCGTCTTCAGACCACAAGTGGGCCATCCGGACCATCCGACCGCCGTGTCATCCTCAATTGAGGATGCGGATAGGAGGGGCGTGTGGTCAGCACACCGCTCTCCCGGTCGTTATGATGGTTTTCTTTCACCGGAGCCGCTACTATTCGGTCGAGTAGCTCCTCAATTGGCATCACGAGGCTGAGTGCACCCCGAAAAATGGCAAGAGCACATGGCGGCCTGGATGGTGATGCATCCAAGTGCCGGCCACGCCCGACAGCGCTTAACTTCGGTGATCTGACGGGAACCGGTGTATCCACTGCGGCAAGGCCGTTGCCATTATGAATTTAAGACAAAGTGTTAATTCATTAAATCTTCTCGGTTTACAAGACGCGTCATTTGGAATAAAACACTTTAGATTCC
Organism: Schistocerca serialis cubense; assembly: GCF_023864345.2. Lineage (NCBI taxonomy): Eukaryota > Metazoa > Arthropoda > Insecta > Orthoptera > Acrididae > Schistocerca > Schistocerca serialis. The sequence goes on along the minus strand of NC_064640.1, from coordinate 406,837,576 downwards.
GATAACTGTCATCGCCATCGCCAGGAGTTAAAAATCACTGATTCCCGGGACTGGCGCGGTGTTCTGCTTATCCTTGGAGTTGCCCAACTTGACTTCAGCGCATGGGTCACTCCACCCCTGCCAGGAAGGTTCCACGCGCTGACATTGCATCTTTATAAGCAGAATACCGCACCAGCCCCTGCAGTCAATGATTATAACTTCTGATGACGATGGCGGAGTCAGCTGCCGAAAACTCGAGTGTTTTATGCGAATTGACGCTGCTTGTAAACCGAGAGCCGCGCGGGATTAGCCGAGCGGTCTGGGGCACTGCATTCATGGACTGTGCGGGTGGTCCCGGCGGAGATTCGAGTCCTCCCCCGGGCATGGGTGTGTGTGTTTGTCCTTAGGATAATTTAGATTAAGTAGTGTGTAAGCTTAGGGACTGATGATCTTAGCAGTTAAGTCCCATAAGATTTCACACACATTTGAACATTTTGTAAACCGAGAAGATTTTATTGAATCATGCCACCGCAAAAGATTCCAAGGACAAAGTGGTAATTCACTCTCACTGTCCCATTCCACAGCTTCGTTCACAACTTGAAAATGGTGAATTGTGTTACGCTGAAGTGAAAAAAGTCATGGGGTACCTCCTAATATCGTGTCGGGTCTCTTTCCGCCCGGCGTAGTGCAGCAACTCGACGGGGCATGGACTCAACAAGTCGTTGGAAGTCCTCTGCAGAAATACTGAGCCGTGCGACCTCTAGAGCAGTCCATAACTGCGAAACTGTTATCAGTGTAGGATTTTGTGCACGAACTGACCTCTCGATTATGTCCCATAAATGTTCGATAGGATTCATTTCGGGCGATCTGGGTGGCCAAATCATACGCTCGAATTGACCAGAATGCTCTGACATGGCGCATTGTCATCCATAAAAATTCCATCGTTGTTTGGGATCATGAAGTCTATGAATGGCTGCACATAGTCTCCAAGTAGCCGAACATAACCATTTCCTGTCAATGATTGGTTCAATTGGACTAGAGGACCCAGTCTCTTCCCTGTAAACACAGCCCACATCATTATGGAACCACCAACAGTTTGCACAGTGGCTTGATGACAACTTGGGTCCATGGCTTCGTGGGATCTACACCACAACCGAATCCTAGCATCACCTCTTACCAACAGAAATCGGGACTCACCTGACCAGGCCACGGTTTTCCAGGATCTAGAGTCCAATCGATATGGTCACGAGCCCAGGACAGGCGCTGCATGCGATGTCGTGCTGTTAGCTAAGGCACGTCAGTCGTCTGCTGCCATACCATTAACGCCAAATTTTCCGCACTGTCCTAAGAGATACGTTTCGTCGTACATCGTCCCACATTGATTTCTGTGGTTATTTCACGCAGCGTCGCTTGTCTGTTAGCACTGAAAACTCTATACAAACACCGCTGCTGTCGGTCGTTACGAGTTGGCTGTCGACCACTGCGTTGTCCGTGGTGAGAGGTAATGCCCGAAATGTGGTATTCTGGGCACACTCGTGACACTGCGGATCTCGGAATACTGAATTCCCGAATGATTTCCGAAACGGAATCTCCCATGCGTCTATCTCCAACTTCCATCCCACGTTCAAATTCTGTTAATTCTCGTAGTGTGGCCACAATCACGACGGAAACCTTTCCACATGATTCACTGATTATAAATGACGGCTCCGCCAATACACAGCCCTTTTATAACTTGTGTACGCACTGCTACCGCCGTCGGCATATGTGCATAACGCTATCCCATGACTTACGTCACCTCAGCATATACCTACTTCTAAAGAATACTGGAAGACAGATATAGGTCCATCATTCCATATTGTTTCAACTCCAAGCCAGAGTTGTGCAATAAAAGTGGCTGGCGAGTGCTGGGGTGCCAGTCGCTCGGCAGAGAGTGCGGGCTGGCCAGGTCAACAGTCGAACAACCTATGTAACGGTCTTCCGTTATCTTGTTGAGAGATAACGTCCTGGAGACCGCGAAGATCGGGCACCGCCACCAGCCGTAACATTACAGAAAGGAAACGGCTGTTGTCCAAAGTGTCGCCTTTGTGAACCAGACGTGATCGTATTATGTACCCAATGCCACATTATACAGGGTAACGTTTTTGCTATTCTGAACCTCCCCACACAGATACGTCTATTATGATGCAGTGCGCAAAATCGGTACTAAGGGTCTGAGATAGAGGCATGGCGTTTATCGCTGAAACAACTGGTTTTCGGTTGTATCGTTTCTTTTTCATGCTAGCTTAACCTGACTAAAAATCGCTCAAAAAACCGGTTTCTGGAATAACCGATTTTCGGTTTTTTATACCTATTACTCCTGTAATAAACGTACAAATGTAACAACGACTGGAAAATTTTGACCATCTGAGTTTCAAGATACATACAATTAAAATATTAAATTAAGTAGGCAAAAAAAAAAACTTATTCCGTCCACTGTTCCCTGTTTTTATTGGAAAGTGATAAGTGGTTGAATAATACAAAAAATCATCAGCTTTCTCCTACTGATTCTAATTTTTTGAAACTCTGTTCAAAAATCATCTTGTAATTAGGGATGATACAACTATTCTGGCATTACGAATAGTCAGTGGTAAAGGATGAAAACTGAGGTTGAAGAACTGTGTTTCGTGTTAATTTGTCCATTTTCAAGGCTATAAGCAGAAAGAGGTATATTATGTAGACACAGGCAGCAGATGAGCTACTTTCCGTTTTTATTGTATGCTATGAATGAGGTATTGTTGGGTTTTTAATTGATTGATGTTACCATAATTTCCTCCTCTTTTATTATTTCATAGAAATGGCAAACAACTCTTTATTCTTTTAAAGCAAATGAAGCATTGTACTTCATTGTTACGCCACTTCATAAAAATATTTCGAGGCTAGGATTGGTGCCGTTCTGCAATACAATGGATGCCCGGCGACGACTGCGAGAAAATACCGGATAGACTAGGCGGGGCAAGTCTTGCACACTGCACGTACACGCATACCTTAAGACACGAGGGACATCATTGCCTCAGTAGTACTGTACCAATTCTCCAATTCTCATGCTATGTTTTCGTTGTTTCTGTCAGCATTGTTATTAAAATACGAGTAGCACTTATCTCTCTTCCCATTTCCTACACTAACACAATATTTCAAACCAATGCAAATTTTACGAATAAAAGTAACTCCTTTTTTAAGAAAGTTTTATTTAAAAATGAAACATTTTAGCACTGCTGCTATTGCTAATTAACATTTCGGTTGTTTTACTGGGTTATTAGTAAACAATAAAAAACACTTATCATAACGGAGACCAAAGAAATATCAAAAAATAGCGGTTATTCAGAACTGAAATACCGGTGTCGGTTTTAAACGGTCGGTTTTTCTCATCTCTACTGAGAAGACGGTTTGAAGCCACTCCTATGTCCAGTATTGTTGGGCGCACAATTGTCAGCGCGCCTCTCCCTGCTACCGCCGCAACAGCGGTCACTTTGTTGTCAGCCCGTGGTGCTCCAGAGGTCGTTACACTGAAAGTATGGCTACATGTGACGCTGTAAGCAAAATCATTTTCCGACTTGAGGTATATGACTCGGCTGTACAGTCCTACACTACGAGCGAACAATACCTATCCTCTGATATGCTAGTCATGTGGGGCAGTTGAGATTTTACGTGGTGTCGAGTATGCCCTTCTCAACCAATCGATTCCATATTCGCATGACAGTCGTTTGATCCCATCCAACGCCAGAAGTAATATCGCGAAACGATAAACTGAGGTCTTGACAGGACACGATCCTACCAGAGTGCTGATAGACGTTTCTCCTTCTTACACGAGGCATAACACGATCTTCTCACACATAAGGAACATTGAGGTGCGATTTCTGAGCGAGAAATCCGCTGCATAATCTTTCTTAAGGTAGCACCTTCACCCAGAAAACCAACTCCAATAAACAAAAACACACAGCTGCTGTACAGGGTGACAGTTATTGAACAATATGAAATAAAATCGTCAAAACTTCTGAGTGGTTTGCGTTAGGACGTTTAAACTGCACGGTTAGCCGCAGGGCATGACGGGAATTAGTATGAGCATGCACTTTGGTTTAGCGACGAAGCTCACTTTCATTTCGATGGGTTCGTCAATAAGCCAAATTGGCGCATTTGGGGTAATGGGAATCCGCATTTCGCTATCGAGAAGTCTCTTCACCCTGAACGGGCGACTATGTGGTGTGCAGTGTCCAGTCACGGAATAATCGGTGCGATATTTCTTGGTGGCTCGGTGACTACCGAACAGTCTGTGAAGGTTTCGGAAGATGATTTCATCCCCATTATTCAAAGCGATTCTGATTTCGACAAGATATGGTTCATGCAAGACGGAGCTCGACCCCATCGAAGCAGGAGAGTGTCTCATATCGTGGAGGAGCACTTTGGGGACCGCATTCTGGCTCTGGGGTACCCAAAGGTCACTGGCATGGGCCTCGATTGGGCGCCATATTCTCCGGGTCTGAACACATGCTCTGTTAAGTTGGCTACTCATACGGTGAATGGTTCTCCGTCTACGTTGCCTCAGTGAAAGTTTAGTTATAACCACCATGTACACGGAGTTACTTCTAAGTATATTGAGTGGTTGTTGCGCTGAAAAAGTGGTTGCGCTGAAAAACTAGATGTGTGAACGTGAGTCACAATTCCAGTACAATTTCTTTCCCTGAATTAAATGATTCTAGACTCTCCCGTTTCTGTTCTACATGTACATCTACACCTATACTCTCCAAGCTGTCTTACGGTGTGTAGCGGAGAGTACTTTGATTACCACTGTCACTTCCCCCCTTTCCTGTTCCAGTCGCGAATGGTTCGCTGGAGGAACAATTGGTGGTAAACTTATGTGTGGGCTCGAATCTCTCTAATTTTATCTTCTTGGTTTTTCCACGAGATATACGTAGGATTAAGCAGTTGACTCTTCTAGGAACTTACGATCTCGGAACTTCAGCAGTAAACCTCACCATGAGGTGCAGCGTCTGGCCAGCCGGTGTGGCCGAGCGGTTCTAGGCGCTTCAGTCTGAAACCTCGCGACCGCTACGACCGCAGGTTCGAATCCTACCTCGGGTATGGATGTATGTGATGTCCTTAGGTTAGTTAGGTTTAAGTAGTTCTAAGTTCTAGGGGACTGATGACCTCAGATGTTAAGTCCCATAGTGCTCAGAGCCATTTGAACCATTTTTTTGCAGCGTCTGCCACTGGAGTTCGCTCAGCACATCCGCGACGCTTTCGCGCTTAATGAACCTGTGACGAAATTTGCTGCTCTTCTTTGGATATTTCCTGTTTCCTCTAACAATCCTATCTGGTAGGGATCACAGCCTGATGAACAACATTTAGTTGTGGTCGAACGAGTGTTTTGTAAGCTACTTCCTTTGTTGATGGTTTACATTTCCTGAGGATTCTTCCAATGAATCTCAGCCAAGCATTTGCCTTACCCGCGATTAATTTCATGTGGTCGTTTCATATGAAATCGCTCCGTAAGCATACTTCTAAATATTTTATGGAAGTAACTGCGTACAGTCGTCGCTCTGCAATCGCGTAATCATACGATAAAGGGACAGTCTGTTTGAGAGGTGACATAACTCCCTCCTTATCTTATGTGCTCAACGTGTACTTATCTCATTGTTCTTTTCTTGCAGCCGTCTCCACCTTGGTGATTGCTGCTGTTACAACCACAGCATGATCCACAATATCAGTTTCTATGTCAGGATCTTCAAATAAATCAGGGCTACTGTCGCCAAAAAAACTAATATATTTCCGTCATGAGTCAGATTCCGAGATACATATAATGGGTAATTTTCGGAAAAAGCATTTATAAAGGTTTCACTTGAAGTTTTGTGTTGTCCACAGTTTAATATAGTAATTTCTCCTACCTGTTGTGGGGATGTCAAATTTTCTCCAACTAGTACAACATGACTGGGGAACCTACGTGCTAGTGAACCGAGTTTTCAAAGTTCTAGTGCAGATGAGTTTGGTTGCAAGTAAATACACTCCTGGAAATTGAAATAAGAACACCGTGAATTCATTGTCCCAGGAAGGGCAAACTTTATTGACACATTCCTGGGGTCAGATACATCACATGATCACACTGACAGAACCACAGGCACATAGACACAGACAACAGAGCATGCACAATGTCGGCACTAGTACAGTGTATATCCACCTTTCGCAGCAATGCAGGCTGCTATTCTCCCATGGAGACGATCGTAGAGATGCTGGATGTAGTCCTGTGGAACGGCTTGCCATGCCATTTCCACCTGGCGCCTCAGTTGGACCAGCGTTCGTGCTGGACGTGCAGACCGCGTGAGACGACGCTTCATCCAGTCCCAAACATGCTCAATGGGGGACAGATCCGGAGATCTTGCTGGCCAGGGTAGTTGACTTACACTTTCTAGAGCACGTTGGGTGGCACGGGATACATGCGGACGTGCATTGTCCTGTTGGAACAGCAAGTTCCCTTGCCGGTCTAGGAATGGTAGAACGATGGGTTCGATGACGGTTTGGATGTACCGTGCACTATTCAGTGTCCCCTCGACGATCACCAGTGGTGTACGGCCAGTGTAGGAGATCGCTCCCCACACCATGATGCCGGGTGTTGGCCCTGTGTGCCTCGGTCGTATGCAGTCCTGATTGTGGCGCTCACCTGCACGGCGCCAAACACGCATACGACCATCATTGGCACCAAGGCGGAAGCGACTCTCATCGCTGAAGACGACACGTCTCCATTCGTCCCTCCATTCACGCCTGTCGCGACACCGCTGGAGGCGGGCTGCACGATGTTGGGGCGTGAGCGGAAGACGGCCTAACGGTGTGCGGGACCGTAGCCCAGCTTCATGGAGACGGTTGCGAATGGTCCTCGCCGATACCCCAGGAGCAACAGTGTCCCTAATTTGCTGGGAAGTGGCGGTGCGGTCCCCTACGGCACTGCGTAGGATCCTACGGTCTTGGCGTGCATCTGTGCGTCGCTGCGGTCTGGTCCCAGGTCGACGGGCACGTGCACCTTCCGCCGACCACTGGCGACAACATCGATGTACTGTGGAGACCTCACGCCCCACATGTTGAGCAATTCGGCGGTACGTCCACCCGGCCTCCCGCATGCCCACTATACACCCTCGCTCAAAGTCCGTCAACTGCACATACGGTTCACGTCCACGCTGTCGCGGCATGCTACCAGTGTTAAAGACTGCGATGGAGCTCCGTATGCCACGGCAAACTGGCTGACACTGACGGCGGCGGTGCACAAATGCTGCGCAGCTAGCGCCATTCGACGGCCAACACCGCGGTTCCTGGTGTGTCCGCTGTGCCGTGCGTGTGTTCATTGCTTGTACAGCCCTCTCGCAGTGTCCGGAGCAAGTACGGTGGGTCTGACACACCGGTGTCAATGTGTTCTTTTTTCCATTTCCAGGAGTGTAGATGCAGCTACAACGCCCAGCTTACGTTGACAGTTATTCTTGTCCAACCTACTTTGCAAGCAGACTCAATGTTTATCTCAATTTAGTTCATAACCTTGCCTACTGTTGTGAATACGCCACCTCACACTCCACGAAACCTGTATTTTTCGGAAACTTAGCTTTGTCCAAAATACTTCATTAGTACCGATTTTTGATGTGTCTGGGCACCAAGCATTATGTGAGATACCTAGTTTTACAGGGTGGTCTTTATGACTGAAACTTTCCTTTTTGATGTTTCTGCATTTAATCAACTTAACATTCTCATCTCTCGGGAGCATTACTTCAAGTCCGACATTAGCGTTTTCGAACACGGTGTAAACTATCTTGGACTTCACTGGATAAACAGGCATATAATCAAAAAATTAATTAAACCAAAAACTGCATGTATCGTACACATAGTAAGGTACATAATTTCTGAACACTATAGCTGCTATACCAGATTACATATCAAAGCATTCATAAAAGTGTGTCCGGATTATAAAAGCGTGCATAGTGTTTTAAACCGTCTCTGGGAGGAACTATGTAGACAAAACCTTCATGAAATGATATATCTACAGTTTATCAAAATTTTCGCGCATTACAGTAGGTGTGAAGTATCCATGAATTTATTTTAAACTCATACAAGGTGTAACATTTTAAAAACTGGTTCAAATGGCTCTGAACACTATGCGACTTAACTTCTGAAGTCATCAGTCGCCTAGAGCTTAGAACTAATTAAACCTAACTAACCTAAGGACATCACAGACATCCATGCCCGAGGCAGGATTCGAACCTGCGACCGTAGCGGTCGCTCGGTTCCAGACTGTAGCGCCTAGAACCGCACGGCCACTTAGGCCGGCGAAAATATTTTAAAAAAACTTTCCTTCTGCAATGCATGTCTTCTAATCAAATAACATCTGGTTTCCACAGCATGTACCATAATAAATACTGGAAAGTGATACAGGTGAAAATATACGATAATGAGAGATAAACGTTCCAGTACACATTAGTGAGCAAACGATCTGTTCGAGAAATATTTGCCAATGTGTGGTTCCGAGCTGCCACTGACTTCAGTACGAAATTTTGTTCGATTTAGTGTAAATGTATCTGAAATATAATGTTTTCGATTAAGTCCCCATCTAACGAAGCTAAAATTTCACACGTGGCCTACCTTAACAAGAAATACAACAGTACTTCAGCACTTCACATACACAGTCCAGTTACATTAATGTGACCACCACCTACGTTCGACGTCAGTGTGCAATAACCACTCGCAGACGGCAGGTGACAGCACTAGCAGTAGAGGGTATATAAAACGTGTTGGGAGGCGCGGAAAACAGTGCAGGCGTTGTAAAATTGGAAATCTGTGGTAAGTTCCCATGAGACCCTACTTCTGAGGTCATCGGTCCCTGGGCTTACACACTACTTAATCTAAATTAAATTACCTTACGCTAAGGACAACACACACACCCATTCCCGAGAGAGGACTCGAACCTCTGACGGGGGGAGCCGCGCGAACCGTGGCAAGGCGCCTAGACTGCGCGGCTGCCGTGCGCGGAGGCGTTGTTGTAATGTGAAACGGAGCGATTTAAGTAACGTCCAAAAGGGCATGATCATTGGCTTTCGGGCCAAGGGTGGAAACATTTCCAAAATGGCTAAGTTGGTAAACTGTCCGCATGCCGCCGTGGTTAAACTGTACCGTGCATGGGAAAATGGTGTATCCAAATCCGGTGCCGAGGCAACTACGGTGCACCATAGGCCACAGATGACAGAGGCGATCGACAGTTGCTGAGATGTGTACAGGCGAATAGACGTGCAACTGTTGAGCAACTGGCAATGTAGATGAACCAAGGGGCGACCAACTGTGTCTCCCAAACCACCGTTTAGCAAACGCTGCTGTGTGTGGACTCGAGCAGCAGATGCTTGGTCCATGCACCCATGCTTGCTGATGTTCCTGAGCGACGAAGACTGGAATTTGCACGGCAATACACCAACCGGAGGTCAACTGAGTGGTGACGGATAGCCTTTCCAGTAGACAATTGGCCTTTGGCGTGTATGGCTTGAAACGTCTGGAAGAAAACAGCCAGCAACAATTGTAGGAAGGGTCGAAGCTGGAGGAGCGAGCGTTATGGGCTGGGGAATGTTTTCGTGGCATTCTCAGGGTGATCTCATCATTCTGGAACTCATACTGGATCAACACAAGTCTGCATCTATTCTTGGGAACCATGTCACTCCTAAATGCAGTCTGTTTTTCCTCGGCGGAATGGCATCTACCATCAGGACAACGCAACATGTCACGCATCTCGCAGTCGTCCGCGGTCCTAAAAGCACCAGAATGAGTTTACCGCATTCCCCTGCCCACCAGACTTCCCAGATCCAAACCCAAGCGAGAATCTGTGGGACCACCATGATCGACCTGTTCGCGCCATGGATCCTCAGCTGAGAAACCTAGCGCAGCTGGCCACGGCACTGGAGTCGACATGACTGTCAGTACCTTTCAAGACCTCACTGACCCTCTTCCTACACGTCTAGCAGCGGTCCGTGGTGCAAAAGATGATTATTCGGCTTTTGACAAGTTGTCACATTAATGTGACGGGACAGTGTAGTACAAAGCGGTCATCTGACCCTACTCCACTGACGTAAGTCATGGAAGTGAAGAAAGGAACAGTATAGTTTAACGTTCTGTCGACAACGCTGTCATAATCTGCCACACACTCATCTACACATACATCTACATAACTACTCTCCAATTCACACTTAAGCGCTTGGCAGAGGGTTCATCGAAGCACTTTCAGACTATTTCTCTACTGTTCCAATCTCGAATACTGTTGTGGTTGGCAGGAGAGCCAACACCGTGTTACTAGAGGAAGCCGAAAGGTACGCGTTTTAGCTCACGCAGGCTGGCGTGAGGTCTGGAACAGGACAAGGAAATTAGAATTTAGAAAAAAACGGACGTAGCTGGTGGAATACTTAACTTTAATCCATTAATGGTGAACGTCGCTCTTGACGGTACATGATTCAGTATCAATAGTAACTGGTAATGGCGCCTTGCTAGGTCGTAGCAAATGACGTAGCTGAAGGCTATGCTAACTATCGTCTCGGCAAATGAGAGCGTATTTTGTCAGTGAACTATCGCTAGCAAAGTCGGTTGTACAACTGGGGCGAGTGCTAGGAAGTCTCTCTAGACCTGCCGTGTGGCGGCGCTCGGTCTGCAATCACTGATAGTGGCGACACGCGGGTCCGACGTATACTAACGGACCGCGGCCGATTTAAAGGCTACCACCTAGCAAGTGTGGTGTCTGGCGGTGACACCACAAATACCACGTCGGGAAAACTACCACTTTAGCCTTTCCATGTGGGAATTTCTTTCTCTTACATTATTACGATTGTCATTTCTCCCTATGTTGGTGGGAGCCAACAAAATATTTTCGCAATCGGAGTAGAAAGTTGGTGGCTGAAATTTCGTGAAAAGATCTCGCTGCAACGAGAAACGCTTTACGCGATAAAACACGTGTCTCCAATTGATAGAGTTTTACAAAAGAGGTTTAGTAGAACCCAAAGAATACCACAACAAAAATGCTCGTGACGACGCAGTGAAGGACATAAATGGCAAAATGAAAATGTCAGTATTGAAAAAGAAAATTACATCTTTACTTGCTTCCTACAGAAGAACGTCTCCCTCATAGTAACTGATGTTTCTCGATCTTCCACCATAACTGAGTCCATCAACATAAGGTAGCAAATATGAGGTAGCCATGGAGGTGGAAACGTGGGTTCTACTATGCCAAGACTGCATGGTAGCTACAACAGGAAAATACAATTAATTAACAGGAGTACAAAATAAGAACGTATTTATTACTTAACTTTGCTGTAGTCCATGATCTTTTGGTTGACAATTATAGAGGACGCGACTAGACTAAGTGTCTGTAAAATGACATAATTTCCACGTCACAAATCTTGCAGTGACGAATTAATCTCGCGTAATCTTGAATGTCGAATCAGTGAATTTGAAGGCTAACTTGGCTGTAGATATGACAGAACGTAGAATTGTTTATAACTGACAACTTAGTACTGTTGACTTTACTGTAGTACTATTACGGAACTTTACAACTGGGCTACAAATACTTGATGGCAGCAATGACTGAGCTGCAGACGATGACTAACATCGGCGCTGGCTGACCACTGAGGGCGGCTACGAACTGTAGATTGGCACTACTGCACTACACTCCTGCTACCCATGAAGTGGCCTAGCAGCGCCTCGCGGCGAGCATAAGTACTGCGACTGGCTGTGTACTCTTTGGCTAGCACAGCCGTTCTTCTATTGGTTCAAATGGCTCTGAGCACTATGGGACATAACATCTATGGTCATCAGTCCCCTAGAACTTAGAACTATTTAAACCTAACTAACCTAAGGACATCACACAACACCCAGTCATCACGAGGCAGAGAAAATCCCTGACCCAGCCGGGAATCGAACCCGGGAACCCGGGGTTCTTCTATTCTGTTTATCGAGAAAATCGCATCCGGCGGATCGATCTCTCAGGCGGCGGTATGGTCGTATGACTGACGACATCACAGTAACGACTTCTCGAAACAAGGTGCCCATGTTTATTGTTTTTGGTTCGATCATTGCGTTTAATTGTTGGAACTCATGTAACGACAATCGACTAAAAATTTTAATTCTATCTTCCACCGGCGCTACAGTCTGGAATCGCGCGACCGCTACGGTCGCAGGCTCGAATCCTGCCTCGGGCATGGATGTGTGTGATGTCCTGAGGTTAGTTAGGTTTAAGTAGTTCTAAGTTCTAGGGGACTGATGACCTCAGAAGTTAAGTCCCATAGTGCTCAGAGCCATTTGAACTATTTTTATCTTCCACCGCTTCGATTTCTTATCTTGCGTAAGTCAGTTTCCGCGACGCGACTGGAACAGGAAAGGGAGGTAATGACAGTGGCACGTAAGGTGCCCTCCGCCACACACCGTTGGGTGGCTTGCGGAGTATCAATGTAGATGTAGATGTAGATTGCATTGTTTGACACTTTTCATTTCGGTTTCCTATTTTTTTATGTTATACTTCAGTATGAAGGACGCCGCTTCACTTGTATTCACGGTGTTGTCTCACGCACTGAGTAAAGGCAGCTACACATGTAACTGCATGCTTGACGAGCAACACATGCACAAGCATGCTTGAGTGTGTGTAGGATAAATATGCGCAAGCATCAGTGTTGTACAAGCAGCTAGATGCTTGATCGAATTTCGATTATGTGTGCACGTGCAAGCTTTGAAGTGAGTGCATACTTGAGAGTGTACACTAGGAATAGGGACACTTGCGCAAGCGTTCGCCAGTGATTCGGCTTCATTTAATTTTTATTTAGTACTGTTAAATTACATTCCGCACAAACCCATCCGGATAGCTGTGCGCGTTGAAGCGCCGCTTCCGGTACGGGGAGGTGCGCCGGCCCCAGATCAAATCCGCCCGGCGAAGTAACAATGTGGGGCTGTGTACCAGCCAACCTGTATGTGGTTTTTGGGCGGTTCCCCACATCTCACTCAGAAGGAACACCTTTGATCTCGAACGCTCGGAACCGAACGAAACCATGCTTAGAATAACACTCGATGATAAAAAAAAGCTGTGGTCTATGTCATTTCCTTGAAAAACGTTGCATTCTATCACAAATGACATTTTAATAGGGAGAAACAAAGTACCGTAGGAGGGAAATTACACGTAATTCAAAGATGTCAGTGTATCACTACATATTCAATCAACAGTGCCAAAAAACCTCTGCTTAATCAATTATAATAGCACAAAACACACTTATCCTACATATCTGATAGTGTTTATATCAGTCCTCGTAGTGTAGATGCGAATTTCGATGAAGTGGTTAAAACAAAGTGGAAGAGAACAATGTACACAACTCACTAAAGCCACGTTTTTACATTAAAAATCACTCTTGCATTCAAGCAGTCCAATATCAAAAGCCACACTAATTACATTTTCATATGATGATCTACATCTACATCTATACTCCGCGAGCCACCTTACGGTGTGTGGCGGAGGGTACTTATTGTACCACTATCTGATCCCCCCTTACCTGTTCTATTCACGAATTGTGCGTGGAAAGAACGACTGCTTGTAAGTCTCCGTATTTGCTCTAATTTCTCGGATCTTTTCGTTGTGATCATTACGCGAGATATATGTGGGCGGTAGTAATATGTTGCCCATCTCTTCCCGGAATGTGCTCTCTCGTAATTTCGATAATAAACCTCTCCGTATTGCGTAACGCCTTTCTTGAAGTGTCCGCCACTGGAGCTTGTTCAGCATCTCCGTAACGCTCTCCCGCTGACTAAATGTCCCCATGACGAATCGCGCTGCTTTTCGCTGGATCATGTCTATCTCTTCTATTAATCCAACCTGGTAAGGGTCCCATACTGATGAGCAATACTCAAGAATCGGACGAACAAGCGTTTTGTAAGCTACTTCTTTCGTCGATGAGTCACATTTTCTTAGAATTCTTCCTATGAATCTCAACCCGGCGCCTGCTTTTCCCACTATTTGTTTTATGTGATCATTCCACTTCAGATCGCTCCGGATAGTAACTCCTAAGTATTTTACGGTCGTTACCGCTTCCAATGATTTACCACCTATGGCATAATCGTACTGGAATGGATTTCTGCCCCTATGTATGCGCATTATATTACATTTATCTACGTTTAGGGAAAGCTGCAAGCTTTCGCACCATGCATTAATCCTCTGCAGGTCCTCCTGGAGTACGTACGAGTCTTCTGATGTTGCTACTTTCTTGTAGACAACCGTGTCATCTGCAAATAGCCTCACGGAGCTACCGATGTTGTCAACTAAGTCATTTATGTATATTGTAAACAATAAAGGTCCTATCACGCTTCCCTGCGGTACTCCCGAAATTACCTCTACATCTGCAGATTTTGAACCGTTAAGAATGACATGTTGTGTTCTTTCTTCTAGGAAATCCTGAATCCAATCACAAACCTGGTCCGATATTCCGTAAGCTCGTATTTTTTTCACTAAACGTAAGTGCGGAACCGTATCAAATGCCTTCCTGAAGTCCAGGAATACGGCATCAATCTGCTCGCCAGTGTCTACGGCACTGTGAATTTCTTGGGCAAATAGGGCGAGCTGAGTTTCACATGATCTCTGTTTGCGGAATCCATGTTGGTTATGATGAAGGAGATTTGTATTATCTAAGAACGTCATAATACGAGAACACAAAACATGTTCCATTATTCTACAACAGATTGACGTAAGCGAAATAGGCCTATAATTATTCGCATCTGATTTATGACCCTTCTTGAAAATGGGAACGACCTGCGCTTTCTTCCAGTCGCTAGGTACTTTACGTTCTTCCAGCGATCTACGATAAATTGCTGATAGAAAGGGGGCAAGTTCTTTAGCATAATCACTGTAGAATCTTAAGGGTATCTCGTCTGGTCCGGATGCTTTTCCGCTACTAAGTGATAGCAGTTGTTTTTCAATTCCGATATCGTTTATTTCAATATTTTCCATTTTGGCGTCCGTGCGACGGCTGAAGTCAGGGACCGTGTTACGATTTTCCGCAGTGAAACAGTTTCGGAACACTGAATTCAGTATTTCTGCCTTTCTTCGGTCGTCCTCTGTTTCGGTGCCATCGTGGTCAACGAGTGACTGAATAGGGGATTTAGATCCGCTTACCGATTTTACGTATGACCAAAACTTTTTAGGGTTCTTGTTTAGATTGTTTGCCAATGTTTTATGTTCGAATTCGTTGAATGCTTCTCTCATTGCTCTCTTTACGCTCTTTTTCGCTTCGTTCAGCTTTTCCTTATCAGCTATGATTCGACTACTCTTAAACCTATGATGAAGCTTTCTTTGTTTCCGTAGTACCTTTCGTACATGATTGTTACATGATGGTTACATATGGTTACATATGGTTATGTTAATGTTATAACCTGCCTTTCGCCAAGTATAATGCAACATAGGCGTATACTTTGGTGCAGAAAATTGATTGTAAATCGCAGAGTGAAGTTTGATCATGAAGTAACGATCTGTGTCTTCACTTGTGGTTTGTCACAACGTAGTCTTACAAAATCAGCAATCCTTCTGATATAGAGCATATATTGCCGAATGAAGGAAACATTAACTGGTTGGCAATATTTTGTTGTTTTCGGTGGCAATGTCGTCAGCATAACATCTTTGTTCGGAAAACTTCCATCTAGAAGGGTACGATCTGTATGTCCTGACCAGGAATCACACAGCAAGAGGTTCTTTTTACTTGTTATATGTTCGCCAAGGACTGAAAGCAGAAAACGTTTCATGTATTATTTAGTCATTTTTCCACTTTTGCTTGCCTCCACGTGAATGTCTCGTGGTCAGGCTGTTTCAAGTTTCTCTGAAATATTTAGGCCTAAAGTGCCTTGTGTCTCTTGAAAACAGATGTACAACTTGCTTCCTAGTCTTCCTGTCATTGTTAAAGTCACATCAGTTGTGAAGCTGTGGGTAGAGCTATGTACAGATTGCAACATACTAGCTGTAGTTTTGTCTCCTCTGTGAGAGAGTGTTGGTGATGAAGACATTTCATGCTGGAACTGACTCTGATCACTGTTCCAAACATATCCTTTCTCCACTCCCTGCTCTGTCATCAACACGTCCAGTTTCTCCACAAACAGTTGTGTCTTCTGATTATACTGTTACCGTTCAAATGGCTCTAAGCACTATGGGACTTAACATCTATGGTCATCAGTCCCCTAGAACTTACAACTACTTAAACCTAACTAACCTAAGGACAGCACACAACACCCAGTCATCACGAGGCAGAGAAAATCCCTAACCCCGCCGGGAATCGAACCCGGGAACCCGAGCGTGGGAAGCGAGAACGTTACCGCACGACCACGAGCTACTGTTACCGTCTTCTACGTCCACACGTATGACGAATGTAGTAATATGCCTGGATGGAATATCATAGTCAGCCTTAAGATTGTCGATAAAAGAAAGCGAAGCTTTGAAATTGTCCAAGCCAACCACTTTCGATGCTTCTAGTGCTCACATTTGCAGATGCCAATAGTGAAATGTAGTTTCATACGACCTTGCTCTATCAGACTGCGATACTACGTGCTCTTTTATAGATTGTAATTGCGGCAGTGTGTTTCCTTTGAAGCGAGCTCCTGCTCGCCTTTGCTAGACATATAATTTAGAAATAATCTGCAGTTTGATTTACTTTTAATGCGCTTACAGCGCCTCATTAGTTTGCGATAGGAATTGAAGCCACGATTGTAATAATCTTCATAAATATTCTCCAGTACGCTATCGTCAATATCTTCTAATACACTGAGCCTCGACTGTTTGAGTAGAGATAGTTCGTACTCTTCCTGTTGCTCTGGAGATGACCGTTGTGTACTTCTTGAAAAGCCACCTTCAGGTTGAAGTTCTTCCTGTCCTTCAAAACCGGTACATCTATTCTGTGTAACGTCATGTATTTCTGTTTCATTCCTATTATATTTCTGAATTATTACATTCTATAATATATCCGCGAACTCTCTCTCTCCGACCCCGATTTCACTTCCACAGTTAGCTCGTCGCCACTTTGTCCCTAATATTTGGACGACATTCGTAGGATGAATTCTCTTAATGATATTACTGTACACAGTTTACACAGTAGCTCGCGTACGAACACTCCAAGAAACACATGGGTACTACAGATGTACCAATCACGTGACTCGAGCACTTGTTAGTGCAGTTGCAACATGCCACTGTCTGACGGCTAGCAGACGAGTGCAGAATTTTGCATGGAAATAACACGGACCACCGTTATTTTAATGATCGAGCGCTACTCTAAGCGTGGTTGCGTTCTGGTAAATTAACTGATGCTTGTACAAGCATGTTTGAATTGTGTAGAGGCGCGAGGAATTTGTGCATGCTTCCACGTGCATGCTTGTCTAGTATGCAGTTACTTATATGGATGCCCCAAGTAGCGATCAGCAACGAACACCCGCCGCATAGTGAAATCGCGTATCGACTGAGTGCGACTGCCGCGTGCTAAGATGCACGGCTTCGTCGCACTCCAACTGTTGCCCGCGTCACGCGCGCAGCCGACAACTTGCTTCACCCCCGAAATACCAAGGATAGGTACTTCATGCCCACCTTTTGAGAATGTTGTAATCTGGCCAGTTACTTCCTATTTTAGAATTTCGAAAGAGTATTTATTGTTTCTGAAGTGTCGGCAGAAGTGCCAACACCGTGTTGTTTGAGGAAGCCGAAATGCACGCTATAAGCTCACGCAGGATGGCGTGAGGTCTGAAACAGGATACGTAATGAATGCTATAAAGAAAAGTACGTAGCTTCTGCAATACTTAACTTTAATCCACAATTTTTGAACATTGGTCTTGTTACTGTACATGCTTCATTAGATACATAGCAAAGGATAAATGGCACCTTGCTAGGTCGTAGCAATTGACTTAGCTGAAGGCTATGCTAACTATCGTCTCGGCAAATGAGAGCGTAATTCTCAGTGAACCTTTCCTAGCAACGTCGGCTGTACAACTGGGGCGAGTGCTAGTAAGTCTCTCTAGACCTGCCGTGTGGCGGCGCTCGGTCTGCAATTACTGACAGTGGCGACACGCGGGTCCGTCGTATACTAGCGGACCACGGCCGATTTAAAAGGCTACCACCTAGCAAGTGTGGTGTCTGGCGGTGACACCACAGTTTTCAATGAATTCTTCTACCAGCGCAGATATCTACGGAACAACTACAGATACTGAAAACCAACATTCATGGGTATGAACGTAAGGCAGGGGCTCCTGAAAGTAAATACTATGAGACATTCTATAACATAAGCAAATATTATTTTCATAAGAAATTTAGGTTCTTTTAAATGGACACCTGTATTATTTCTTGAGCAATCAATACCACGAAAAATCACAAAAAGAATGGCGTTCATTGCACAGCAATACGTCAATTATATCCCGAAAAACTGCAAACCGAAACTGAAACTCGAAATAAACGAAACGCGCCGTTACTGCACATCCTGAGATGCAAGCGTGATCCCTACGTTGCTCGTAATCACAATGTGACTGACGTACTGCGATGCAGCAAACCTAGTGCTATTTACAGTGTTTTACACTGTTATTAAGTGGACTGGAAAACAAATACAAATGACCAGTCAGACACAATGAAAAATGAGAAAAGGGTTTACTCCTTCATGGTTTCTTGATCTTTACTACAGTACTAGAAATGGCCATAACGGTAACGAAACACCGAATATGCCGACTAGGGTAAAAATAATTAATGGCTTACCAAGGATCTAATAGTGGGGTAAATGGTAGTTGTACGTAGTTGTGTGACAGGGCATCTGTATTGTTTCCAGCCCACTTAATAACAGTGCAAACAGCAATAAGTAAAGCATATGTTGCATCGTATTACGTCCGATTACGAGCAACATGGGGTTCACGCTTGCATCTCGGTATGTGCAAGAGCGGCTTTTCGTTTATTTCAAGTGGCAACTTCACTTTGCAGTTTCTCGGAATGTAACTGACATATTACGATGCAGCCAGCGCCATTATTTTTGTGATTTTTCATGTTACCGGCTGCGTAAGAAATAATATGGGTTGTCCATTTAAAAAAAGCATAACTTTGCGTTGAAACTAACAATTACTTACGTTTTAGAATGTCTGATAGCATCTACTTTCATGAGCCCCCGCCTCACATTCATTCCCGTGAAAGTCGGTTTTCAGTATCTGTTGTTGTTCCAGAGATAACTGCGCTGAAACATTTAAGTGGGTCACGCTGCATGTTTTAAATTTTACCGTTAAATTAAACCCAAAAATTTAAGGCTCAATAGCGAATATCATTTCCCTCAGTTACGTCATATTCAATATTTCCACGTTCTGGTCCTTACTTACACATCAATCTCACTTTTAAAAAATATGTTGAGAGTAAAAGTCAACGACAGTGAACGAAATTTGCATTATTTTTAAAAAAATTGTGGTGGCCATGAAGTACACTCCCCCCACCCTCTCGGTAGTACACGTTATTGAAAGTGCGTTGATATTTCTCATAGTGTGCTAAAAGCCATTTTCAGGTTCTGGATCCTCCCTAAACTTCATTACATCTTTAAAAAGTTTATTATTAATATGATTCAACGACAATTAACGAATTTTGTTGTTTTTTTAAGTTTTTCAAGTTGGGCATGAACATTAACGCTCCCTTGGTAACGCGCATTGTGGAAAATGCGTTGGTATTGCTAGAGTTAAGACGTTATCTTACATCGACAGCAAAATGTGGCGCTGCCTCATCATGCATCTACTACATTCCCCAATCATGAGCCATGGGTGAAATTTGAGGCTAATTAGACGTAGGGACTTAATCGAAAAATTTACATTTTAAATAAATTTGTACTAATTATGGTAAGATTTCATTCTGAAGTCAGTGGTTGCTCTTAACGACACACTTGCAGTTATCTTGCAAATGGCTCGTTTGCGCGTCTCACGTTTAATGGAGCATTTTCGCTTTTATGATCGTATATCTTCTTCTTTTAGCTATTTATTGTGATGCACAGAGGTGGATGTTACTTGCATTAAGCCTGTTTAAACGAGTAACTTTCTGGTCAAAACGGAATACTCGATGTGCTTGCGCCATTCTTGCCTGCATGTAAATCAGCAGCCAAACACGTTGGGGAATGTGTCTATGCAGTCAGTGATCTATACAGGGTGATTTTTTCCATCGTGTACGAACTCTAGGGATTGATCGATGAGAGCATAAGGAACAAAAAAGGTCTAATGAACTTATGTCCGGAAATGCATGGTTTCCATGATAAAGACCATTTATTCAATCATACATTGTTACAGAAACTGCGGTCTAATAAGCGCAGTACCGTGCAGCCACAGTTACATTATGCGTTGAAAATGGTTTCCATATGCCTCAACTCATACGTGTACGTGCCGTAGCATGTTTTGTCTCACACGTTCACGTCGGCCAGGCTGCATCCGAACAGTGTCAATGACAGCATGAATACGCTGCTCCAGTGTCTCCACATCTGGAATGGGCTCTGCATACACGATACTTTTGAGATGGACCCATAACCAGAAATGGCAGGGGTTGAGATCCGGTAAACGAGCAGGCCATGCAACTGGACGCCCTCCTCCGATGCATCGACCAGGGAAACACGATTGGGATGCGTCCGGAAGTTAACGGCGAAGTGGGCTGGAGCACCGTCATGTAGTAGTCAAATAACCCTTCGAATCATCAATGCCTGTTCTTTCAGCAGTGGAGGCAAAGTCGACCGCAAGAAACGCTGATAATTCCGGACTGTTAGGCGACGTGGACGCAAGACTGGTCCCAAAATTGGGCCGCGTGGTCTCAGGCGCCTTGCCACGATTCGTGCAGTTCCCCACGTTGGAGATTCGAGTCCTCCCTCGGGCATGGGTGTGTGTGTTGTCCTTAGCGTAAGTTAGTTAAAGTTAGATTAAGCAGTGTGTAAGACTAGGGACCGATGATGTCACCAGTTTGGAACTTACCAGAAATTTCCAAAATATGGTCCCAATTATCCCAGCCCACACAGCCCAGCTGCACCGATGCTGATGACTTGCTGTCACCTTACCATGGATGTTCTATTACCATCCCACAGACAACTGTTATGAAAGCTGAAGATACCAATCCACGTAAATGTGGACTCATCTGTGAGTAGGATGGATGACACAAATCTCGGAATCGTGGTTGCCTGGTGAAGGAACCAGTGACTAAACTGCTCCCGATGTGGGAAGTCCGTCGCAAGTAAGCCCTGTACACGCTGTAAGTAATACGAATAGTAACAATTGTCATGGAGAATGTCCCGCACGATCGTCTGGCTTACTTTCTACGGCCGGCCGGAGTGGCCGTGCGGTTTTAGGCGCTGCAGTCTGGAGCCGAGCGACCGCTACGGTCGCAGGTTCGAATCCTGCCTCGGGCATCGATGTGTGTGATGTCCTTAGGTTAGTTAGGTTTAATTAGTTCTCAGTTCTAGGTGACTGATGACCTCAGAAGTTAAGCCGCATAGTGCTCAGAGCCATTTACTTTCTACGGGCGGGCCAATTGCCTTGTACTAACACGGCGCTCGCCTTCCACAGTGTTAATCACATTTTCCTCCAAGTCTAGTGTCCGAACATTTTGGGTAGGACCTTCATAATTTCCTGCTTCCTAAAACGACCGTGTCTCAGACAAACGGCGAAACACTGTTGCAAACATTGAATGCTATAGTTATTGCGGCGGGGACAGGTCCCCCGACACAACCTTGCTGCTCGCCGCCCATTTCGATTTGCCATTCCGTAAGAAAACGCCATGTGGACAAGCTCTCGATTCGAATATGGAACCATTATGTACTACGCCGTATCACTGTATCACCTCCACTAGAAGGTGAGTCAGCAAGAGAAGTGAATCGGACGCAACATTACCAATGACTATGGCAGGAGAGGGCTCTAGGGCATGACGTATGAGGAACATTTCTAGGAGGAAACCATGCATACTGTAAATATGGTCTCCAGCATGGAAACCATGCATTTCCGACCATAAGTTCGTTAGACCTTTTTAGTTCCATATCCTCTCGTCGATCAATCCCTAGAGTTTGTACACGGTGGAAAAAAGTCACCCTGTAGATTGTCCCCAGTCTGGAGTTCACGTTTCCGAGACGGCTGCACACTGCGCATGTGCAAAAACAAGGGGCTAAGGCGCCGTCTGCTGACAGGGTCGAATAGATTTCACACTGCCTTTTGCAGTCATGACATCACTAGTGGGCTTTCGAATATTGACTTACTTTTGCGACGGCGTGTCAACGACCTCCGTGTGCATTTCGATTGTTCATTTCGTTTTTTGTGTGAGCGCCGCAGTATACCTTTCCAAAGCAACGGCGCATTGAAAATGTATCACAAATGCGTCTCCATTATCATTAAGTGTCAGTTAATAAAGCATCAACAATATAAAGCTTCAAGAGATATCATCGTAAAGAAGACGTGAGACGAAGCTCATACGATGACGTTGTAGTGTAATGGAAGAAGTCTTGTACTGAGTTGAAAGTGGTAGGTTCACATCCCTCTACATGCTAACTTTTTTTCTCTCATCTTAAGCGTTGTTAAGACCATCTGGGGCTTTGTTATGAATAGGATACAAGTATTTTCTGCAATATTGGATGTTATTTAACATTTCCGTCTGATCAGAGAACCAAGGCTGAAATAAATATTTGGCTGTTTAATTGCGAATATGTGGTGATTTCCGAGAGTATGGTTAGGCAGGAACCTAAGAGGAGTGAAACGAAAAGCAGTAAAATTCATATTCTCGCTTGTCACAAAACTTCCCTTTTTATTTCTGAATATGTGCCGATTTTAAAATGTGTGGTTAGGCAGAAACCGTAAAGCACAGCTGAAATTGCTGCAAATGAAACGATGAGCATGAACATTCATATTCTTCCTTGTCACTAATGCCGGCCGTGGTGGCCGAGCGGTTCTAGGCGCCCAGTCCGGAACCGCGCGACTGCTACGGTCGCAGGTTCGAACCCTGCCTCGGGCATGGATGTTTGTGATGTCCTTAGGTTAGTTAGGTTTAAGTAGTTCTAAGTTCTAGGGGACTGATGACCACAGCTGTTAAGTCCCATAGTGCTCAGAGCCATTTGAACCATTTGAACCTTTTCACTAATGTTTCGCGCGTTTCACAAGCACAAACACATCCCTATAAAGAGTTCTCGCTACAGCTGTGAGATTCTGCTGTCACTAACACGCTCATAAACATCAACTCGGTGCTATAGCAGTTGACAAATCGATAGCCTCGTTTCTGGTCGTCTTCACAGCGCAACTACTTCAAGATTACGTCAGTTCCTGAAAAAAGTGGTGTGAAACGTACTGCACCGGAAGCTAGCGTGTTCTGGCTGAGCTCAATCCTGTTACAGAAACAGATTTTGTGCTTTCGTGTGTTCTTACTCTTTATTGTGCTGTTTGTTTTGTTTGCGTGACACACTGAAAAGGTTACATAAGGTCCTGCTATGAGGGTTGAATGAAAAGTAATGCCTCCACCTTCGTTAATTGATTTGGAGGGGAATATTTTAATAAATCAAACGCAGAAATAATCCTTAGAATGTAATCTTTAATTACCAATATTCACTTTTCCACATAACCACCATCCAATTGGATACATTTCTGCCAACAATGAACAAGTTTTCTGAAGCCGTCACGGAAGAAATCGACAGTCTGTTTCCGCAACCACAGTCTCACAGTTCTTTCAACGCCTTCATCAGAAGCATAATGATGCCCCCGCAGATCGCCTTTCACTATCGGTAAAGGTGTCACCTTCATTCTCGTAATGCGAGAGGAGTGGCTAGCAAATTTCAAGTCTGTGCGCTTTCATTTCAGGAGTCAGCATCCGGGGTACCCATCGTGCTCAGATCTTTCGATAGCCAAGCAAAGCAATAACGTGACCCACACGTTCTTGTGAAATGCCGATTTTGCTTGCAATTTCTCTCTGAGTGATACGACGATCGTCCTGAATCAATCTGTCAACATTTTGCTTGTGAAACTCGGTGGTTGCTGTCACAGGACGTCCAAATCTTTGTTTGTCACGCTGGTCAGATGTTCCCGCCTCAACATCTTTAAACTTACTCGCCCAACGACGCACAGTACTCACTGCTTTCATTCTCTGATGAATCTCCTTTAAGGTGACACCTTCTGCTGTCAAGAATTCAATGACTGCACGTTGCTTAAATCGCATTGACCGACAGTCTGCATAGGGTTCCATATTTTACACTGTAACAACACAACAGTTCATTAGGTTAGGTTACTAATCTAATCTAACCTAACCTAAACAACGTTAAGGCTTCCGCCAACTGGAGCTGTAGAAAAGAGGCTACGGAGCAAGCCAGTATCTGTCGTACACCAATGCTGCCAACTGTTGAAGAGCTACGAAGGTTCAAATGGCTCTGAGCACTATGGACGTAACTTCTATGGTCATCAGTCCCCTAGAACTTAGAACTACTTAAACCTAACCAACCTAAGGAAATCGCACACATCCATGCCCGAGGCAGGATTCGAACCTGCGACCGTAGCTGTCGCGCAGTTCCAGACTCTAGCGCCTAGAACCGCTCGGCCACCCGGCCGGCATCTACGAAGGTAGAGTCATTACTTTTCAGTCAACCATCGTATATTTCGCGCTAGTTTTCTCCTACAAGAGAGACGACATATATGAAAGTAAAGAGATATTTATGTTTCACAGAGAGAAAGCCTACACTACGCATGAGTAAGAACATAAACAGATAAAAGTGTTTTATTGAAAGTCAATTCAACAGTGGAAAGGTCAGAATTATTTGACGGAAAAATAATTTTCGATGTTATTTATCACTAAGCAAGAAAAACAGATACAAAGGATAAATTTAAAAGGCGCTATTTACTTCGTTCTATATATTATTTAACGTGTCTTCAAGTATATATTTTCTGGAGCAAATGAATGTATATGTTCTGAAATGTTTGGACAACACTTTTCGTACTCTCAGTTCTTAAGAGAATTTACCTCACGGCCATTGATAAGAACATCCACTATGAATTACGCTGTGGTCATTAAAACTCTGTTATCATTGCTTGTTCCTACATTTTGTTACTAAATTTCGATTCATCTTCGTAAAAATGGTAGTCCCTCATAACCTCACCTCACGGTTCAAATGTCAAACGGCACAGTAGACAACTCTCACAACATACGCTATTTTGGCACTGACGTGTAAACGAAGAGAGAGACGAGACAGCACAGGAATAAAACTCCTGGACGCTGCAGTAGACTCACTTGTCTCAGGTAGCCTACTGAGACAAGAAAGTCGATTGCGTGAAAAGGCTTTTCATTGTCCCTCACTTTCTACTAAAGCCCGTTGGCTCGGTAGGAACCAGTTTATACAATCACACAGCACCGGCCGAAGATCCGCGGAAGTGGGGCAACCTTCAAACTTGTGATCAATCGCTAACTGCATGCAAATGTTGCTACGAAACGGTAGTTAGAAAAGAATAATGGTGTAGTACCGCGACCCAGTCTTTGGTCAGAAAATTATTGGTCTCTGACAAAGGTAGCATGGAAGCGCCATATACTGAAGTGATAAAAGCCATGGGATACCTCCGAAAATAATGTATCACCTCTGCAGAAATATTGAGCCATACTGCCTCTGTAGCCGTCAATAATTGCAAAAGTGTTTCCAAT
Source organism: Schistocerca serialis cubense (assembly GCF_023864345.2). NCBI lineage: Eukaryota > Metazoa > Arthropoda > Insecta > Orthoptera > Acrididae > Schistocerca > Schistocerca serialis. The sequence goes on along the minus strand of NC_064640.1, from coordinate 406,811,925 downwards.
GCTGGATTTTGTGCACTAACTGACCTCTCGATTATGTCCCATAAATGTTCGACGTAATTCATGTCGGGAGATGTGGGTGTTCAGATCATTCGCCTAGTAGTGCTGTTCGCACTTGACGTCATAAGGAAGTATCTAAGAGGAGCAGAGACGAAAGGGGAATCATTCCAGAGACGATACGGATCTCAAATGGTAAAATCCACTGACATATTCGACTTTGACGAAGGGGAGACTGTAGTGGCCCGGCGCTTGGGAACGAGCATCTTGGGAACGGCGAAGCTGCCCGGCCGTAAGCGTGCTATTGTAGTGAGCATCTATGGAAAGCGACTGAAAGACGATGAAATTGCGAGTAGACTACAAGCTGCTGGAATCCACGCTTTATTGCAGAGCGTGAGACTCGAAGGCTTTGTTTGACGTGCGGAGATCTGCGGCAGATCAGACGACAGAGCGCAATGCTCTTGTAGGCACAAGTGTTTTGGAGTGCACAGTTCAGCGCATGTTGTCGAACGTGGGGCTCCACAGTAGACGACCCCTACGCGTTCTCATCATGATCACCCAACGATTTCGTCAGTTCCCATTGTAATGATCACAGGATCAGCAGGATTAGACCGTGGATCACTGGAAACATGTCAGGTGAAGCACCGCTGTTGTTGTTGGTCCTATCCGGATATGCTGTCAACCAGGCGAACAGCTGCTCGAAACATGCAACGCGCCACGGTCGCAGGCCGGGGAGGGGGGGGGGGTAGTATTGTGCTAGGGGGAACATTCAACTGGATTTCCATGCGATCTATGGTATTAATCGAAAGCACTCACCACGACAGCTGTGGACGACGTGAACATAGTTGCCGACCAAACGCATCCCTTCATGCTTGATGCTTGGCCGACGGCGACGGCATCTTCCAGCATAATAACTGGCTGTATCAAAAGGCCATAATCGTGCTTCAGTGGTTTGAGGCGCATGATAGTGAACTCAGGTTTATGTCTTTGCAATCAAATTCGCCTTATCTGAATCCAATGGGACACAATTGAGAAGCTAGCGGTCTCCAATTCCTCGTTCATAAACCACCAGGCAGTAATACGGGAATTGTGTGACCTGTGTGGAGACATCTGGTGTCACATACCTTCCTAAACCTACCAAGGAACTTTCTAATCCATGCCACGCAGAATTGCTTCTGTATTGTTCCAGGTTCAAATGGTTCAAATGGCTCTGAGCACTATGCGACTTAACTTCTGAGGTCATCAGTCGCCTAGAACTTAGAAATAATTGAACCTAACTAACCTAAGGACATCACACACATCCATGCCCGAGGCAGTATTCGAACCTGCGACCGTAGCGGTCGCTCGGCTCCAGACTGTAGCGCCTAGAACCGCACGGCCACTCCGGCCGGCTATTGTTCCTTAAGCAGGTGCTCATGATATTTTGGCGCATCAGTGTACGTCTGATCGTCATTTGCGATACTTTTGACAATCACGTGTATCGTAGTTCGGTTCAGACCTGATGTGAGCCTGAGGCAGTTGTAAGGATGAGTTCTACGGCCAAAAGAGACATTCGGTAATTTAAAGCAAATTAATGCTGTATCTGATGATAACGAAAGAAACAGAAGAATCCATGTAAAGAAAAACTAAAACTCACCAGTTCTATTCGCAGCATTCAGTAACTGAGATGGTCCGAGGAATATGATGGAAACGACAGATTAACTATCTACAATAAACTTCCTTGAAGATCAGCAAAGCGAAAGGTAAGTGAAAATATGTTGTGCTAATTTTTCTCAGTCATTTATTAGACGTGTAACGCGCCCTGTTATTGATATGGATTACGTTGAACTTCATATCGTTGAAGATGAAGTGGCTCTGTTTCAGTGTGGTTTAGTCACGTGATGTTTCATTGGTCCCGTAGTTTTTCTGAGAATGCATCACGAACAAGGATTATACAGGCATCTCAGGCGGTCACGTCTGTCTTGTATTACAGATTTTTCCCTTAAAAGAGACCACAGTGTTACTAAATCCTAGTGCCAGCTTGGTTCGGGGGTGGGGATGAACTTTTATCTCCCCTGTCCTGCCAAATCAGACGACTTGTACATTGTACAGCATAGGTGGTCTGTTTTGGGACAGAGAATTCGATTTCAAATTTCCAGTTTTCTCAACACAGTTTCGGAGAATAAAGTAGCATGAAAACTAATAGTCTCCCGAATGGCAAGGATACTCTCCTGTTGCTTGCCTGAGGGTCATCCTACGTGGATGGGCTCGCTGCCTGGCCAGCTTGAGAAAATATTCCAACCAGAAAAGGCTGACTGTATCAGCTGCCAACATACAGGAGATGAACACTAATATGAAAACAGCAAAACCACAGCACATTATCATGCCTAATACGGTGTAGGAAACCCATTGGTATTCAAAACATCTTATAGTCGTCTCAGAATGGATTATTACACACTGAAATGTATTATGAGCAAATCTAAAAGTTTCTCAACGTGCTCTCCAGCCAGCACCAAGTCAAGGCAAGCCAGACCAACGCCCCATGTTGTAATCAAAACGACAAGCAGACAGAAAGCCGACATTGCGGAAAGCAGAACAAACCCAGAATATATTGTCTCACCTCTCGGGAGCGACACAGCCTTAGCGAGGAGAAGACATCATCGTTCTAACAGCACAGATTCATTTCGTAAGACAGAGTAAACGTTTCACAACAGCATCTAACAGCCTGCTGATATGGCGGAAAGGCAACGAGCTGAAGCCCTGAAAGCAATACTTGGAAAACAGAGGGGTGGTGAAGACCGCTGATGAGCCCGAAGAAGTATGCCAAGTTGGATCGTTGCCAGCCAGGCACAACGCACTGCCTCAGATGAGAGGTAATAAATACTCAGGCTTGTCATGAATCTTTGAATCTTTACGTTCCAGTACACTAGCTACAACGTCAAGGCTGTGATGTGCCACTACCGTTCGCCAAGATGGCTTCTGCCTTCGAGACTGCTACCTATCTAATATGCTGTACTCTATCGCTGTTAGCTGATGTGAACACTTCGAGACTTCTGCCTCTGGCTTGCTAAGCTGAACTGATGGTGTTAGCCGCACCGTTCATCTGTCGCAGTATTTTGGAGGTGCACTAACGACTGCTGCCCCAACTACGACCTGTAAGCAGTCATCGACATCCCCAGCCTTCCACGATGGAAGGGCTGTGCTGTTGTTTATGTCCACACCGTGCAGAGCTGCTGAGAGATTTTCCGAGCAGTTCCCGTCGCTGTCTACGAGATTGTTCTGGTAATACAAAGTGGCTGTCCTGGGCGACAACGCCTGCTGCACCGGCTGCACCGGCCGACAGAGAGGCCTGTCGAGCGCCCGACAAAAGTAATGGTCTCCACTCACGCCCTTACAACATAAATGCAGGTCCCGTATGGTTTTCAAGCGAATTTATGTCATTCTTCCTGTAAAATAGTGTCAAGTTCAGGTAACGACGATGGGGATGGATAGCCAGCACACACACTTCTCTCCAAAGTAGACTACTAAGGCTCAATAATTTTGAAATGTGAGGCTATGGTAGCACTGAAAGATCTGAGTCGAAACAAGGCCCCGGGAGTAGACAACATCCCATTAGAACTACTGATGGCCTTGGGAGAGCCAGTTCTGACAAAACTCTACCATCTGGTGAGCAAGATGTATGAGATAGGCAAAATACCTTCAGACTTCAAGAAGAATATAATAATTCCAATCCCAAAGAAAGCAGGTGTTGACAGATGTGAAAATTACCGAACTATCAGTTTAATAACTCACGGCTGCAAAATACTAACGGGAATTCTTTACAGACGAATGGAAAAACTAGTAGAAGCCGACCTTGGGGAAGATCAGTTTGGATTCCTTAGAAATATTGGAACACCTGAGGCAATACTGACCCTACAGCTTATCTTAGAAGCTAGATTAAGGAAAGGCAAACCTACGTTCTAGCATTTGTAGACTTCGAGAAAGCTTTTGACAATGTTGACTGGAACACTCTCTTTCAAATTCTGAAGGTGGCAGGGGTAAAATATAGGGAGCGAAAGGCTATTTACAATTTGTATAGAAACCAAATGGCAGTTATAAGAGTTGAGGGGCATGAAAGGGAAGCAGTGGTTGGGAAGTGAGTGAGATAGGGTTGTAGCCTCTCCCCGATGTTATTCAATCTCTATATTGAGCAAGCAGTGAAGGAAACAAAAGAAAATTCGGAGTAGGTATTAAAATCCATGGAGAAGAAATAAAAACTTTGTGGTTCGCCGATGACATTGTAATTCTGTCAGAGACAGCAAAGGACTTGGAAGAGCAGTTGAACGGAATGGATAGTGTCTTGAAGGGAGGATATAAGATGAACATCAACAAAAGCAAAACGAGGATAATGGAATGTAGTCGAATTAAGTCGGGTGATGCTGAGGGAATTAGATTAGGAAAGGAGACACTTAAAGTAGTAAAGGAGTTATGCTATTTGGGGAGCAAAATAACTGATGATGGTCGAAGTAGAGAGAATATAAAATGTAGACTGGCAATGGGAAGGAAAGCGTTTCTGAAGAAGAGAAATTTGTTAACATCGAGTATTGATTTAAGTGTTAGGAAGTCGTTTCTGAAAGTATTTGTATGGAGTGTAGTCATATATGGAAGTGAAACGTGGACGATAAATAGTTTAGACAAGAAGAGAATAGAAACTTTCGAAATGTGGTGCTACAGAAGAATGCTGAAGATTAGATGGGTAGATCACATAACTAATGAGGAGGTGTTGAATAGGATTGGGGAGAAGAGAAGTTTGTGGCACAACTTGACTAGGAGAAGGGATCGGTTGGTAGGACATGTTCTGAGGCATCAAGGGATCACCAATTTAGTATTGGAGGGAAGCGTGGAGGGTAAAAATCGTAGAGGGAGACCAAGAGATGAATACACCAAGCAGATTCAGAAGGATGTAGGTTGCAGTAGGTACTGGGAGATGAAGAAGCTTGCACAGGATAGAGTAGCATGGAGAGCTGCATCAAACCAGTCTCAGGACTGAAGACCACAACAACAACAACACGAGGCTATGGTGACCAGAGGAGATGCGAGAATTCGTCCTCGTGCCCACAAAACCAAACCTGGCTGATGCGAATGCGAGCTATGTGAAAAGTGGACCTGTCATTCTGGAATACAGCATTACTGTTGTAGAACGAACACTGTATCATGGGATGGACGTGATCGGCCAAAATGGTCTCATAATCCTTGGTAGAATGCAACCTTGCAGAGCAACCGTGGATTCCATGGAATACCGTGATATGGCTGCTTAAATTACCGCTTAATTGCCACCGTGTTTCACTCTTTGAACGTAAACTGGGCCATAAGCAGGAAACAGTGTGAAACAGGACTCATCCCACCAACTGATATTCTTACATTGCCCCATAGTCCAGGTTTTTTGGTTTCGGCCCCACGTTTCCCTGTTACGGGTATGTACATCACTGATGAGTGGTTTTGGTATTCCAGCTCGCCCTGCAATTCCCTGCTTATGCAGCTCCCTTCGTGTTCTTTTGGTGCTGACCTTCTGAACTGCGACACATAGTTCTGCAATGACTTTTGCAGCTGTTTTGCTCTTATTTTTCGTCACAGTTCTCTTCAGTGACCGTCTGTTACGGTCACTCAACACACAGTTCCGTCCGTGTTATGGCTTGGCGGATGATGTCTTTATACTTTCTCTGCATGCGGTACAAATCTTCGATACGGTGCCTCTTGAAACATCAGACACTTCAGTTACCTTTGTTGCGGGAGCATCCATCATAAGGACCAACAATCCGCACATATTCGAATTCACTTAGCTCCAGCGTAATGCACTCCCAACCACACAGAACACTGTTCTGACCACGATTGATTCTTGCAACTTGTTGAGGACATTGCACAGATGCCGTTCGTGGTCAGACACAACAGAGCAACCTGCAGGCTTGGCTAGCATTTGCGTTTTTATTTAAGAATGAATTTCTGGCGTTGTTTCCATATTTTTGTCCAAAGTCTGTAGTTCTTAAATTTTGCATTACACATGTAAATTACAATTCTTCGGACCAGTTCTTTCCAAATAATGCCTCTCACTGAATTGAAATTTCTTGTAAGGTATTTTAAAGCGGACCTAAGCAAATTATAATTATCAGACACTGAAATACACATTATTGATGTTCCATAATAATATTAAAATTTCTTGTAAGGTATTTTAAAGCGGACCTAAGCAAATTGTTATTATCAAAAACTGAAATACTCATTATTGATGTTCCACAATAATATTTCGTTGTGAACCAGTTTTCGCCTTTTTAGGCCACCTTCAGACAACTTAAGACTAGAGTGACAGTCCACACAATACCTTTTACGACTATATATCTGTACGAAAAACATAAGCATTATGAAGTACACAAAGAAGCTATGGACAAATTGACCATATACAGCATTGTACTCAAGTTTAAAAGTAGGAGAATGTACACGCCAGAATAATGCACAGGTGAGTACTGGCGCAGAACACTATGTTATATGGATAAAATAACTGGTGAATGTGATGAACGAGCAAAAAAGGAGAGAGGATGGTGCCAGAGATGAGGAAGGAGCCAATGGAATGTGAGTGGGGAACAGTTATACTATTTACAATAAGCGTATCATGTTATGGGTAGAACAATATCAATAGGCTGCTGCTATTTTAGCAAGGGTGAATAATGGAACTGTGTATGATCGTTAAGGATTCTGTGTATTAACAGCCAGAATTTCAAGTGATGTTAGTTTCCTGCCTTTATTTTCTCTAGGAACAACACCACATTTAATATCGTAAGAATGACATTCATTCAGAGCACGTTCAGCGAAAGTGGACTCTCTTTCATTTGCAGTCTCCTACTCCTTTCGTTTTCAATCAGTCTGATGTGTAGACTATCTGTTTAGTCTTAACTTGTCTGAAAATAGCCTAAAAAGCCAAAAGCCATTTCATAACCAACTATAAAAAAAAATATTATTGTGCAACATCTGTACAGTGTATTTCAGTTTTTAATTCGTCCCTGTTCCTCCAAGTACCGATGGAATATTCCATAAATGTGACATTATTATTACAAAATTAAAACATTTTATGTATTTTAATATTACTATTATTAAAATAACTGGTTTCTGTGAAATGTTGACAGTCGGGACTAATTATATTGGGGAAAGGGAGGCGGGCGGGCAAAGAGGAGGAGGAGATTAGTGCTTAACATCCCGTCGACAACAAGGTCATTAGAGACGAAGTAGTAACTCGGGTTAGGGAACGATGGGGCGGAAATCGGCCGTGACCTTTAAAAGGAACCATCCCGGAATTTGCCTTTAGCGATTTAGGGAAATCACGGCGAACCTAAATCTGGATGGCCGGGCGCGGATTTGAACCGACGTCCTCGCGAATGCGAATCCAGTGTGCTAACCACTGCGCCACCTCGCTCGGCGCGGTAGGCCAAAACAAACTGTGAGCACACACCCACTCCATTTCCACCGGTAAGAGTCGAACCCAGGACTCGCACTTGACCACAAATAGCGTGAAACCGCTCTGTAAATAGTGTACAGGTTATATTCATGTGTCTACTGAGCTACAGTTATTATGCGACAGGTTAACGTGAGTATCGTGACTTTAAGGTTCTTATTTTATACGTCTGTGACGATCCGTTATAGTCAGTGCGAGTGTAATATCTCTTTATATACTACTAATTATCCCTGCACAATTCTATGAGTGAATTACGTTTCCTACTTGACAATCTATATACTCGCTGAATCGATGCGCAAAGTAGTACAGTACTATTACTATTTCATGAGTGCATAATTACCCTTTCTGATATTCTCTCTGGTGTGTTGAGAGGACTTCTAGTATCTTCTCCGTGCCGAATAGCCGCATTGAATAATTTTAATTTTGCTATCGAGATTACTGGAAGAAAGAGATTGAAAATACACTCCTGGAAATGGAAAAAAGAACACATTGACACCGGTGTGTCAGACCCACCATACTTGCTCCGGACACTGCGAGAGGGCTGTACAAGCAATGATCACACGCACGGCACAGCGGACACACCAGGAACCGCGGTGTTGGCCGTCGAATGGCGCTAGCTGCGCAGCATTTGTGCACCGCCGCCGTCAGTGTCAGCCAGTTTGCCGTGGCATACGGAGCTCCATCGCAGTCTTTAACACTGGTAGCATGCCGCGACAGCGTGGACGTGAACCGTATGTGCAGTTGACGGACTTTGAGCGAGGGCGTATAGTGGGCATGCGGGAGGCCGGGTGGACGTACCGCCGAATTGCTCAACACGTGGGGCGTGAGGTCTCCACAGTACATCGATGTTGTCGCCAGTGGTCGGCGGAAGTTGCACGTGCCCGTCGACATGGGACCGGACCGCAGCGACGCACGGATGCACGCCAAGACCGTAGGATCCTACGCAGTGCCGTAGGGGACCGCACCGCCACTTCCCAGCAAATTAGGGACACTGTTGCTCCTGGGGTATCGGCGAGGACCATTCGCAACCGTCTCCATGAAGCTGGGCTACGGTCCCGCACACCGTTAGGCCGTCTTCCGCTCACGCCCCAACATCGTGCAGCCCGCCTCCAGTGGTGTCGCGACAGGCGTGAATGGACGGACGAATGGAGACGTGTCGTCTTCAGCGATGAGAGTCGCTTCTGCCTTGGTGCCAATGATGGTCGTATGCGTGTTTGGCGCCGTGCAGGTGAGCGCCACAATCAGGACTGCATACGACCGAGGCACACAGGGCCAACACCCGGCATCATGGTGTGGGGAGCGATCTCCTACACTGGCCGTACACCACTGGTGATCGTCGAGGGGACACTGAATAGTGCACGGTACATCCAAACCGTCATCGAACCCATCGTTCTACCATTCCTAGACCGGCAAGGGAACTTGCTATTCCAACAGGACAATGCACGTCCGCATGTATCCCGTGCCACCCAACGTGCTCTAGAAGGTGTAAGTCAACTACCCTGGCCAGCAAGATCTCCGGATCTGTCCCCCATTGAGCATATTTGGGACTGGATGAAGCGTCGTCTCACGCGGTCTGCACGTCCAGCACGAACGCTGGTCCAACTGAGGCGCCAGGTGGAAATGGCATGGCAAGCCGTTCCACCGGACTACATCCAGCATCTCTACGATCGTCTCCATGGGAGAATAGCAGCCTGCATTGCTGCGAAAGGTGGATATACATTGTACTAGTGCCGACATTGTGATGCTCTGTTGCCTGTGTCTATGTGCCTGTGGTTCTGTCAGTGTGATCATGTGATGTATCTGACCCCAGGAATGTGTCAATAAAGTTTCCCCTTCCTGGGACAATGAATTCACGGTGTTCTTATTTCAATTTCCAGGAGTGTATATTGCATGCTACTCAAGAAAATATATACTGAGCATTTACATCAAAGGTGTGTACGGAATTTCATTATATATATACTCTCTAATTGGAAATTTGCACGGAGGTGTCGTTTCGTTGGTAATCAGAAGGGACCTTCCGATAGATTGGAAACGAACCTGCAATTATTAGATCCAAGAGCTCCATTATTTCATCGGATAATTAAACTCCATCAAAGCAAACTTTCCGCTTGATCTGAGGTTTCCCGACTGACTACGCAACGCAAGAAAACCAAGACATTTTATTTACACAGGATTGCAGATCGTTTCGAATCATCGAGACTGCGGACAAGGAGAGTCATCGTCCGATTCTGATTAAACAAGTAAAGCTTAATTATAACTTTCTTGAGCGACTGTGATGACTGTGATATGGCTGCTTATGAATGAGATCATTAAAAAATACTAATAACTAACTTTCCTCCTCACCAGCAACCAGTATAAACACAATATTAATTAAAATTATATTGGCGCCGGTGTGACAGGACCCTCTTGGATTGTTCTATAATACATATATTTTCTGTTTCATGATCAACTACGAGAACGAGCTGGAACTAAGCTGCAAAGATATCCTGTGCTGACAGTAAAAGTTGCCGACAGGAAAGGATTCACCTACTAGACAAGAATTGCAGTCCAGATAAAGGCCAGAACAAACCAATTTTCAATCGAGGATAGAGTGGACGATCAAGAACGAAGTGCTCGTATTAAGAAGGGTGTACGACAAGGCTGTAGCCTTTCGCCCCTACTCTTCAATCGGTACATCGAGGAAGCAATGATGGAAATAAAAGAAAGGTTCAGGAGTGGAATTAAAATACAAGGTGAAAGGATATCAATGATACGATTCGCTGATGACATTGCTATCCTGAGTGAAAGTGAAGAAGAATTAAATAATCTGCTGAACGGAATGAACAGTCTAATGAGTACACAGTATGGTTTGAGAGTAAATCGGAGAAAGACGAAGGTAATGAGAAGTAGGAGAAATGAGAACAGCGAGAAACTTAACATCAGGATTGATGGTCACGAAGTCAAAGAAGTTAAGGAATTCTGCTACCTAGGCAGTAAAATAACCAATGACGGACGGAGCAAGGAGGACATCAAAAGCAGACTCGCTATGGCAAAAAAGGCATTTCTGGCCAAGAGAAGTCTACTAATATCAAATACCGACCTTAATTTGAGGAAGAAATTTCTGAGGATGTACGTCTGGAGTACAGCATTGTATGGTAGTGAGACATGGACTGTGGGAAAACCGGAACAGAAGAGAATCGAAGCATTTGAGATGTGGTGCTATAGACGAATGTTGAAAATTAGGTGGACTGATAAGGTAAGGAATGAGGAGGCTCTACGCAGAATCGGAGAGGAAAGGAATATGTAGAAAACACTGATAAGGAGAAGGGACAGGATGATAGGACATCTGCTAAGACATGAGGGAATGACTTCCATGGTACTAGAGGGAGCTGTGGAGGGCAAAAACTGTAGAGGAAGACAGAGATTGGAATACGTCAAGCAAATAATTGAGGACGTAGGTTGCAAGTGCTACTCTGAGATGATGAGGTTAGCACAGGAAAGGAATTCGTGGCGGGCCGCATCAAACCAGTCAGTAGACTGATGAAAAAAAAAAAAAAAAAAAAAAAAAAAAAAAAAAAAAAAGAGAGAGGCACGCAATAAAATGATACGATTGAAGCTCATTTCTTGATGCTATTAAAGTCTTCCTGAGCCAACTGTGACTGTGGAGAGAACTCAATAATGAAACTGTGAGGAGTAAGAGGCTTAGTATTAATGAGATATCTGTATGTTACTCAAATAAGATGCAAGCTTTCCGAAGGCAAAGAATGGCTCACCATAGTCTGCCATCCTGAGAACAGTAGCCGCCAGCAGTGACACGTCCTGCTCCCTGCTGTTTGCGAGACTCTTTGCGCTCTCGCGATTAACAACCGAGATTCTGCCTTGACAGCAAAAGTTACAGCTCCAGTATTACGCCATCAGCTCTTGTTTGCGACCATTATGAGCAACTTTTTTTCATTCATTTCGCACGAATGAGCAGACCTTCATTATTGAATCTTCTTTCTTTCGCGGTCACAGGTATAAAATCCCTTTATCAGGGTCTGTGTTTCCTTTTTTTTAAATTTCATATTTATGCAACTGGTGTACGTTACTTAATACTAAGCCGCATCTACACCTACCTACTTGTGCTGCCACGAGCACTGCTGATTACTTTCCCATTCCATTCACAGAAACAGCTGGGGTGGGAAAATTCCCTGTGCAGTTCTGCATCATCTACATACTCCACAAGCCACCATATGGCACATGGCGGACAGTATGTTGTACCATTACTATGCATTCCTCTTCCTGTTCCATTAGCAAATTCAGCAAGGGAAGAACAATTGTTTATATTGTCTAATCAAAAGTATCCGGACACTCGTATGTAATGTGGAACTGACGACTAGACGTAACAAGAGGCGGACCCGCCGGTACAAAAGGAAGTGTTGTCAGTTCAAAAATGGTTCAAATGGCTCTGAGCACTATGGGACTCAACTTCTGAGGTCATCCGTCCGCTAGAACTTAGAACTACTTAAACCTAACTAACCTAAGGACATCACACACATCCATGCCCGAGGCAGGATTCGAACGTGCGATCGTAGCGGTCGCGCGGTTCCAGACTGTAGCGCCTAGAACCGCTCGGCCACCTCGGCCGGCTGTTGTCAGTAGAAAAGCGGTAACAGCGGTCAGGAGATCTCAGTGGCTTCGAACGTGGACTAATCATTGAACGTCATCAGGAACGTTTCAACTCTTATAAAGCTGCCCAAGTTTACTGTTGTTGATGTGACTGTGAAGCGGAAACGCGAAGAAACAACCAAGACTAGCAGACTGCCTTCATGTACCGACGGAAGGAGACCCTCTTGCAGTGCGAATGTTGGTTGTAAAAAAGGAAGGAAACGCTCTTGAGTTCCAAAGTGCTACCAGCAATACAGCTAGCACAGTGACCGTCTGTATGAAATTAAAAAGAATGAGGTACAGTGGTCAATACTGAGCGACTCTTGCATTGGTGTAAAGAGCGTTGCCATAGGACTGTGATGACTGGAAACAAGTGATTTTGAGTGATTAATTACATAATACTCGAAGGAACGATTTGGGTTTGGCGAATGCATGGAGAACGGTACTTGCCATCACGTATAGCGCCAATACGCCCCCTTATTGCACGTAAGAAAACGCTGAAGGTGGAGGGATATGAACACATTTTTCTGCATTGTGTACTGTGGACAGTACAGGAACAGTTCGGAGACAATAGTTATTTCTATCAGCATGACAATGCACTCTGTCACAAAGCAGCGTCTGTGGGGCAATGGTTTGTGGACAGTAACATTGCTGAAGTGGACTTGTCCGCCCAGCATCCCGAGCTAAAGCCAGTGGAAAACCTTTGGGATAAGTCAGAATGTAGACTTCGCTCCAGATCCCAGTGTCAAACATCATTAACTTCCCTGGTTTTTTCCCTTGAGGAAGAATGAGCTGTCATTCCTCCAAAGTCACCTCATTGAAAGTGCCCTCAGCAGAGGCCGTGAAGTCATTAAGGCGAAGGGTGGACAAAACCCACATTAATGTCCACTAACAGATGTCCAGATATCTTTGATCACATAGTGTATATGCTTCCACACAAGTGCTGATTTCTCTTACCTTGTCTTCACAGTCCTTAGGTAAGGCGTATGTTAGTGGCAGCAGAATCGTTGTGCAGTCTACCGCAAATGTTGTTTCGTTGATCTTTCTCAATAGTGAATAGAAGCTGAAGAAATGAATTAAAATTTATTCCACAGCCAGAACTTGACTCGGATCTCATGTTTACTAGGCAGATATGGGAACCATTACACCACCATGAATTGAAGTTTGCGTTACGGAGGGCATCGGACAAAGGTAGTCCGTGCAGGTGTTAGCCATACTGCTGTGGTGCTGCAATGGTTAACACATCTGCCTAGTTAGCAGAAAACCTGGGTTCAACTCCCTGCTGTAGCACAAATTTTAATTCATTTCTTCAGCTTCTCTCATTATCGAAGATAAAGTTGAGACTCATATGTCTGCAGGAAATATAACTCCATCAGATAAATTTCTCAATAGGGCTTCACGAAAAGAACGTCTTCAGTCCATGGACTCCCATTTGAGTTCGCGGAGCATTTCCGTAATACTCGCGTGTTGATCGAACCTACCGATAACAAATCTAACAGGAGGCCTCTGAATTGCTTCGATGTCTTCCTTTAATCCGACCTGGTGGAGATCCTAAACACTCAAAAATGGATAGCACAAGTGTTCTGTAAATGGCCTTGTTTATAGATAAGCTGTACTTTCCTAGAATTCTCCAAATAAACCGAGGTCGGCCGTTCTTCTTCGCTACTACAGATCTTACATATTCGTTGCATTTTATATGCTTTGGAACGTTACGACTAAATATTTAATCAACTTTACTTTGTCAAGCAGCACACCACTAATACCGAAATATAACTTTACAGGACTCTTTTTACTACTCATGTGCATTAACTTCATTTTTTCGTGTTTACGTCTAATAGAAATTCTGTTGATGCCATCCTGTATCCTACTATAGTCACTTAACGACGACACTATCGCGTACACTACAACGTTATTAGCAAGTAGTCGCAGATTGCCACTCACCAATGGTTCGCTGGATATCGCGTGAGAAAAGGGCGAGCTGAGTTTCGCACGAACGATGCTTTATAAAGCAGCATTTATTTGTCTACAGAAGTTTCTGTCTCAAGGAAATTAATTTTATTCGAATTTCGAACATGTGCAAGAATTCTGCAGGAAACTAACGTTAAAGATATTGGTCTGTAACGTTGCGGGTCCGTTCTTTTACCCTGGCCTAATGTCGCCAGTTTCGTCAATACTCTCTCTGTTCAGTATGTAAGCAGGTGCATGCGTTTAGAATATACTGTGAAGATAGAAGAAAGGCTTTCGCATGATGCAATACGCATTTCTTGAAGGGTAACATATTGAACTTTTCCTGGTATCTCTGCAATGCCATCGCTCTGACATACAAATGGGCTCTAACAGACTAGTTGTTCTTTCAACTGTACGACTTTTGCGTGACAACCTGCTATGACATGTATGATCGACAGACAATAATGAGATACGCAGTGTATTTGTAAGCAACTGCTTTTGTAGAGAAGCGGTATATTACCCAACGATAAATCTCGTTTTCATTTCTGACTTAACACTGATGAGATCATTCATTTGTGTCTGCACTATAAAGAACCAAACGAATGGCGTAGTGGTAAACACTGGAATTGCCTTCCTGATTTAGATTTTCCGTGGTTTACCTAAACCGCTTAAGGCAAATGTTGGGAGGGTTCCGTTGAAAGTTCACAAACGACTTCCGTCCCCAGTTCTGCTCAGTCTCTAATGACCATACGTTGAAGGGACGCTGAACACTAAACTTCCTTCCTTCTTGAAATACACCAAGGTTTTTTTCATCACACTTTATTTACACACACAGCAAAGATATACAATGGACAATGTAGATGACCGACTAATGCTGGTCGTAGTAACTATGTAAGGTGGCAGAATAAATGAAGACCAATTTCGCACCTTACATAAGAGTTTTATACATCGTAATGGGAAGGTGAATATGACACCTAACTTACTTCGGCGGTAATGAGCAGATTTGCCTAAAGGTATGTAATGCAAAAGGGATGACACTCAATCGACTGTATTAACATACCACTCCTATATAATGCATGCCAATGAGCAGAATGTGAAACAGGCAGCGAGAGGAAACGTTTTGTGTGGAGCCAGTGTGGGTAAACGCCTCCGGGAGGCACTACAGAAAGCTCCTAAAGGGGTGCGTCCCACGGCAGGTCAGCGACGGGACAGGTGACGCATACTGCAGGGGGAGTAACAGGGCCACCAGAAGTAAGACAGAGAGAAGTTTTGTAAAACTGCGCTTCAGAATGCCAAAGGGATACGCACAAAACCAGTGACGCATTCGACCACGTGAACTGCAAGTGATGCATACGTGATAGACCCATGTAACTTTTTAGGCGTCTGGGCGTCTGGAGCAGGCACAAAACGTCCGATTGGCGGAAACGCACCAGGAAGGAGTAAAGTGCCGAGATTTCGACGCAGTTCAATGGAAGGATCCTTGCGATTAGTAGAGAAAGTTTCCAGAAAATAAGAGAAACGCTCCTATTGGTCGAAAAAGCCGTGACGTGGAGAACGAAAGAACCCAGGTGGGGAGAGAGTTCGGCTACGAGAAAGAGAAGACGGAAACTTGAGAGGACTCTTCTCTTCTCTGAACTGGCGTCAAATGCAGAACAGAGCGCATAACGCTCTGTACGAAGCAGAGGAGAAATTTCTGTGAACACTGCGTTCACAGTGGCTGACCTATAGCTAGAAATTAGCAGTAGCATCGTTGCGCTCCAATTGTGGAGAAACATACCAGTCAGTTAGTTAATTGTTCTTGCATGAACTGGAAGGCATTATAATATGCACGCTGCTCCAGCCATGCGCTTGTATATCGCCATAGTCTGAGACTAGGGATGAGTTCTTGTTTTCTCGCATAACGAGAAACATAGGGAGAGTTTCTGCTGAAAATTCAGCAAAGGCTTAATTAGATTTTATAGGAGTTTCAGTGGGCGAGAGCAGACTCATCGCAGCTAAGGTAAATACTGCATGCTGAGGCGTAAACTTGTTGGTTCACCAGCTTGCGCCCACTGTAAACTCGAGAAACCTTGGATAATCTTTCGCTCGAATTGATGTGGAGGAGGCCCAGCCGGCGGCGATAGAGAGCACTGGGTGCACCCGACTGCAAATTGTTGCTCATGTCGACACCAATGACTCCTGCCGTCTGGGTTCAGAGGTCATCCTCAGTTCGTACAGGCGGTTGGCGGAATTGGTGAAGGCGGAAAGCCTCGCTCGCGGGGTGGAATCTGAGCTAACTATTTGTAGTATCGTTCCCAGAACCGATCGCGGTCCTCTGGTTTGGAGCCGAGTAGAAGGCTTAAACCAGAGGCTCAGACGATTCTGCGGAGATCTGGGGTGCAAATTTCTCTACCTCCGCTATCGGGTGGAGAAATGTAGGGTCACCCTGAATAGGTCAGGCGTGCACTACACGCCGAAAGCGGCTACAAGGGTAGCGAAGTACGTGTGGAGTGCACATGTGGGTTTTTTAGGTTAGAGAATTCCCTCCCTAGGCCCGAAAAGACGCCTCCTGAGACGCGGCAATGTAGGAGTAGGCAAAATGCAACAGGAAATAACAATATTAATGTGCTAATAGTAAACTGGAGGAGCGTCTATAGAAAGGTCCCAGAACTGCTCTCATTAATAAACGGTCACAATGCCCATATAGTACTAGGGACAGAAAGTTGGCTGAAACCAGACGTAAACAGTAATGAAATCCTAAACTCAGATTGGAATGTATACCGCAGAGACAGGCTGAACAGTGAAGGGGGAGGCGTGTTTATAGCGATAAGAAGTGCAATAGTATCGAAGGAAATTGACGGAGATTCGAAATGTGAAATAATTTGGGTGAAGGTCACGGTTAAAGCAGGCTCAGACATGGTAATTGGATGTCTCTATAGGCCCCCTGGCTCAGCAGCTGTTGTGGCTGAGCATCTGAAGGATAATTTGGAAAATATTTCGAGTAGATTTCCCCACCATGTTATAGTTCTGGGTGGAGATTTTAATTTGCCGGATATAGACTGGGAGGCTCAAACGTTCGTAACGGGTGGCAGGGACAAAGAATCCAGTGAAATTTTTTTAAGTGCTTTATCTAAAAACTACCTTGAGCAGTTAAACAGAGAACCGACTCGTGGCGATAACATATTGGACCTTCTGGTGACAAACAGACCCGAACTATTTGAAACAGTTAACGCTGAACAGGGAATCAGCGATCATAAAGCGGTTACTGCATCGATGATTTCAGCCGTAAATAGAAATATTAATAAAGGTAAGAAGATTTTTCTGTTTAGCAAAAGTGACAAAAAGCAGATTACAGAGTACCTGACGGCTCCACACAAAAGTTTTGTCTCAAGTACAGATAGTGTTGAGGATCAGTGGACAAAGTTCAAAACCACCGTACAATATGCGTTAGATGAGTATGTGCCAAGCAAGATCGTAAGAGACGGAAAAGAGCCACCGTGGTACAACAACCGAGTTAGAAAACTGCTGCGGAAGCAAAGGGAACTTCACAGCAAACATAAACATAGCCAAAGCCTTGCAGACAAACAAAAATTACGCGAAGCGAAATGTAGTGTGAGGAGGGCTATGCGAGAGGCGTTCAATGAATTCGAAAGTAAAGTTCTATGTACTGACTTGGCAGAAAATCCTAAGAAATTTTGGTCTTATGTCAAAGAGGTAGGTGGATCAAAACAAAATGTCCAGACACTCTGTGATCAAAATGGTACTGAAACAGAGGATGACAGACTAAAGGCCAAAATACTAAATGTCTTTTTCCAAAGCTGTTTCACAGAGGAAGACTGCACTGTAGTTCCTTCTCTAGATTGTCGCACAGATGACAAAATGGTAGATATCGAAATAGACGACAGAGGGATAGAGAAACAATTAAATTCGCTCAAAAGAGGAAAGGCCGCTCGACCTGATGGGATACCAGTTCGATTTTACACAGAGTACGCGAAGGAACTTGCCCCCCTTCTTGCAGCGGTGTACCGCAGGTCTCTAGAAGAGCGTAGCGTTCCAAAGGATTGGAAAAGGGCACAGGTCATCCCCGTTTTCAAGAAGGGACGTCGGACAGATGTGCAGAACTATAGACCTATATCTCTAATGTCGATCAGTTGTAGAATTTTGGAACACGTATTATGTTCGAGTATAATGACTTTTCTGGAGACTAGAAATCTAAACTGTAGTAATCAGCATGGGTTTAGAAAAAGACGGTCGTGCGAAACCCAGCTCGCGCTATTCGTCCACGAGACTCAGAGGGCCATAGACACGGGTTCGCAGGTAGATGCCGTGTTTCTTGACTTCCGCAGGGCGTTCGATACAGTTCCCCACAGTCGTTTAATGAACAAAGTAAGAGCATATGGACTATCAGACCAGTTGTGTGATTGGATTGAAGAGTTCCTAGATAACAGAACGCAGCATGTCATTCTCAGTGGAGAGAAGTCTTCCGAAGTAAGAGTGATTTCAGGTGTGCCGCAGGGGAGTGTCATAGGACCGTTGCTATTCACAATATACATAAATGACCTTGTGGATGACATCGGAAGTTCACGGAGGCTTTTTGCAGATGATGCTGTGGTGTATCGAGAGGTTGTAACAATGGAAAATTCTACTGAAGCCGGCCGCAGTGGCCGTGCGGTTCTAGGCGCTGCAGTCTGGAACCGCGAGACCGCTACGGTCGCAGGTTCGAATCCTGCCTCGGGCATGGATGTGTGTGATGTCCTTAGGTTAGTTAGGTTTAACTAGTTCTAAGTTCTAGGGGACTAATGACCTCAGAAGTTGAGTCCCATAGTGCTCAGAGCCATTTGAACCATTGTACTGAAATGCAGGAGGATCTGCAGCGAATTGACGCATGGTGCATGGAATGGCAATTGAATCTCAATGTAGACAAGGGTAATGTGCTGCGAATACATAGAAAGATATATCCCTTATCATTTTGTTACAAAATAGCAGGTCAGCAACTGGAAGCAGTTAATTCCATAAATTATCTGGGAGTACGCGTTAGGAGTGATTTAAAATGGAATGGTCATATAAAATTGATCGTCGGTAAAGCGGATGCCAGACTGAGATTCATTGGAAGAATCCTACGGAAATGCAATCCGAAAACAAAGGAAGTAGGTTACAGTACGCTTGTTCGCCCACTGCTTCAATACTGCTCGGCACTGTGGGATTCGTACCAGATAGGGTTGATAGAAGGGGTAGAGAAGATCCAACGGAGAGCAGCGCGCTTCGTTACAAGATCATTTAGTAATCCCTAAAGCGTTACGGAGATGATAGATAAACTCCAGTGGAACAATCTGCAGGAGAGACGCTCAGTAGCTCGGTACGGGCTTTTGTTGAACTTTCGAGAACATACCTTCACCGAAGAGTCAAGCAGTATATTGCTCCCTCCTACGTATATCTCGCGAAGAGACCATGAGGATAAAATCAGAGAGATTAGAGCCCACACAGAAGCATACCGACAATCCTTCTTTCCACGAACAATACGAGACTGGAATAGAAGGGAGAACCGATAGAGGTACTCAAGGTACCCTCCACCACACACCGTCAGGTGGCTTGCGGAGTATGGATGTAGATGTAGATGTAGATCCTCTGTAGACTTGATTGTCCTCCTAAAAATAGAATGGAACTTTGAACTGGAATCGGATGATTTATCGTAGTACTGGCCAACATCATAACGTAATTGTAAGAATAATTTTGTAAAGAAACTTCTAGTTAAAATTTAATATTGTTGTGTTTAGGATTACTTAACTTTCTAGGAGTTACAGTTCAATAATGTTGTGTTTAGGACTAGTTCACTCTCAGAGGTCGAGATGCATCATTTTGACGACTGTCTTAACACTGTCACATTGTAAACTGTGTAAAAGCATGTATTGCCCTGACAAAATTGCAATATTAAACAATGTCGTTACAGCTTACACAGTTGTGTTCAGTCATAGAATAAGAAACCACCTAACCATAATCTTACAAGTATATTGAGTGAATAATGTCACCGGGCAAAATATGTCAACCGTTTCGCAGAACACATTGCGGTCTATAGAACTCTGTAGGTGGTGATGAACTACACAGTCCAGTCACGTTAATGTGGCCACCGTCTATGTTCGACGCCAACGTGCAATAACCACTCACAGACGGCAGGTGGCAGCACTTACAGTGGAGGCTATACAAAGCGTGTCGTGGCGCCGGGGGGGGGGGGGAGTGAGTGGAAAGAGTGCAGTCGTTGTAATGTGGAAGTGGAGTGAGTTATCTGACATCCAAAAGGGCATGATCATTGGCTTTCAGGCCAAGGGTGGAAGCATCTCCATTTTGTAAACTGTTCATGTTTCACCGTGATTAAAGTATACCGTGCATGGCAAAATGAAGCTATCTAAAATCAGCACCGAGGCAACTGTGATGCACCAAGAGCCATGGATAACAGGAATGAATGACGGCTGCAGAGAAATGTACGGGAGAATAGACGTGCAACTGTTGAGCAACTGACTGCCCAGATGAATCAAGGGGCTACCAACAGTGTCTCTTCAATGACCGTTCGACGGACGTTGCTGCGTATGAGCCACTGCAGCAGGCGCCTGTTCTATGCACCCAAGCTGACTGCTGTTCATCGGCGACGAATGCTGGAATTTCCACACCAGTACCGCAGTTGCACGTCCACTGAGTGTCGCCAGAGGGCCTTTTCACATGCATGACTTTTTATGCTCCATCAGACAGAAAGCAAACACCCTGGAACAACCGTCGGAACGGTCCAGGCTGGAGGAGGGAGCGTTATGGTCAGAGGAATGTCTTCGTTGCATTCCCTGGATGATCTCGTCTATCTGGAACGCACAATGGATCAATACAAGTACTGATCGATCCTAGGGGACCATGTCCACCCCTACATGCTGTTTGTTCTTCCTCGGCATAATGTCATCTACCATCAGGACAATGCGATGTGTCACACAGCTCGCAGTGTATGTGCGTAGTTTGAAGAGCACCAGAATGATTTTACCGTACTCCCCTGCCCACCAAACTCCCCAGATTTAAGCCCAATCGAGAATCTGTGGGACCACCTTGATCGGGCTGTTTGCGCCATGCATCCTCAACCGAGAAACCTAGTGCAGCTGGCCACGGCAGTGGAGTCTGCATGATTCCACATCCCTGTCAGTACCTTCCAGTACGTCATTGACTCTCTTCCTGTACGTCTCGCAGCAGTCTGTGCTGAAAAAGTTGGTTATTCAGGCTTCTGACAGGTGGTCACATTGATGTGACTAGACAGTGTAGTACCAAGCGGTCATCTGACCCTGCAACACTGACCTAAGTCATGGAAGTGAAGAAAGGACGAGAAGAATTTCACGTCTTGTCGACACAGTCTTCATTTGGGACGGAGCACAACCTCAGATTATGGAAGGATGGTGAGGAAGTCAGCCGCGTCCTTTTCAAAGGAACCAACCTGGTATTTGCCTGGAACGATTTGGTGAGATCACGGAAAACCTAAATCTGGATGGCCGGACGGGAATTCGAACCGTCACCCTCCTAAATGCAAGTCCAGTGTACTAACCACTGTGCAACCTCGGTAGGCGGCAGTAAAGAAGTCTGTATTTACCATTCAGTTGTACGGAATCAGTGCGATATTCTGTCAGGATGCAACAGTTATCTGACATAGCCTGCGTTCGACTCGTATACAACTGCGTGTTCTGTGTATGTCTTAGAGCACTGTCTATTTGTGATCGTTAACAGCAAACCTCTCGGTCATCAGAGGACTTTCATCTGATATGTCATGAAACGTGACCATCCTGTTTCGACACATTCCTCTAATCGAACGAAGATTTATGCGATGTACTCCATTCCCAGCCGGCCGGAGTGGCCGTGCGGTTCTGGGCGCACAGTTCTAAGTTCTGGGCGACTGATGACCTCAGAAGTTAAGTCGCATAGTGCTCAGAGCCATTTCAACCAACTCCATTCCCATGTCACATCTTGGGTATAAAATCGAGACTTCAGTTTCATAACTAGCTTCTAAGTTAGCGATACGTGATTGTGAGGCACGGCAATCCCCGTGTATACATTTGCTTGACAGATGTCCTGTTTACAGAGTTAGTGGCGGGATGACGCTTAATTTCACATGTGAAACGCCGTTGCTATGCGTTTATCTGTTTCCTTCTAAGAGGTATTCTCCGTTACTAACGATAAAAAAATGTCATGTGACTAGGGCCTCCCATCGGGTAGACTGTTCGCTTTCGATTTGACGCCACTTCGGCGACTTGCGCGTCAATGGGGATGAAATGATGATCACCTTATATAGGACTGATGCGGGCATAGTATAATTTCTGAATTGTGATCGGCTGTGAACAGTGGGCGCTCTACATCTCTGGGAAGCTATATTGTGCTTGTATCACGCAGAACCGATGTTTTAAGGAAGTAGATTTTCATTATACGGTTTGTTACTATAGTTTATCGTAGAGAAACCTGCGAGAATGATGTATGTCATGCGCAGGAAATATATTTCTTACACTAGAAAATTAACAGCGGTATATTCCATACGACTAATAGGTCGGAAACTGAAGCGATCTAACATCACAACCTGTTTTAAGTGCGGAATCGTGTAGCCTTAGGAATGCGTGTGTTTATGTTCTCTCTTACCAATACCTTCCCATTACTGATCCCAGACACTAGAACAATACTTTAGAGTTGATAGCGTGGTTGATTTACGTAAAAATGCTCCGAACTCCATCCTCCTGCAGCTCCATCATACACAAAAATCACACGTTTCTTGTTCTTCTTAATCGTCTGCTATTACATCACAACACTTTCAAATCCACTACTATACACCGATAAGGGGTGCTAACCTCCTTGACACGGGTGCATCTGGAGAAATATTGTGCACTTGCGTGGGTGCGGCAAGCTCCATTCATTCACGAGACGCGAATTGTGCGGTCTACTTCTGATCACCTGCAGATTAAATCAGTAAAGGTGCTGCAAACTGGGATGGTCAAAGACAGTGCAAGGGAGTCTTTCAGTCTCTAACTTTAACCAAAGAATGCGAGAATATCCTATGACTCCCATCCGCATAGAGTAAGATCGTAAATTATGCACTATGCTCGAGGTGTTAGAAATATGTAGATCGCTGTCTGGCATAATTTGATGATGTATGTGGTAGTAGTGGGGCAAGGTTCGTGTCACGCCACTCTGCATTGTTGCCAAATTTATTCAAGATGGCGGCGATGACGTCACCCAAGATAACGGCATGTAGACTTGGCAACATCGCATGACGTCATCCAAGATGGCTGCTTTTGGCGGGAAAATATGCCAATTGTGCTACGTCCACTAACCCAAGCCTCCAGAAGAAAAAATGGCGAGAAGTTTGAACTCCAACACATTAATGCATGCAAAAACCGTACTTATCTTTATTATTATTGATTATCATTTATTAACATTCATTATCATTTATTATTATTTATTATCATTTATTATTATTTATTATTATTTATTATCATTTATTATTATTTATTATTATTGACCTGCCTACACTAGAAAATTCCCTCCAAATTCAAATTCCAACACGATAATGGCTCCAAAACCTTACTTTTGTTTATTATTATTCATTATTATTCATTATCATTTATTAACATTCATTATCATTCATTGTCATTTATTATCATTCATTATCATTTATTATCATTCATTATCATTCATTATCATTTATTATCATTCATTATCATTTATTATTATTCATTATCATTTATTATTATTATTATTATTTATTATTATAGGCCTACCTCCACTAGAAAATTGCGTCAAATTCAAATTCCAAAACGATAATGTATCGAAAACTGTACTTCTATTAATTATTATCTTTTACTATTTATTCAAGATGTCCGATTTTCTCAGCGAGAAAGCCATTTCCCTCACATATATAACAAAAATCTATCACAAGTTCTAATCCCAACACCATAATTGATCACACGTACGAACTTTCTCCATCACTTATCTTTTTTCACTGGTAGCCTATCATAATTGCGTCAAATAATAAACTGCACTTATAGTAACGTAAGTCACATCCTTTGATTTTGCAGTAGGGAAGGATCTGAAGACTTTATTTCAAGCAGTACGGTCATCACTTGTTCTCCAACACAGACAGCACACACATCTTTGATATGGCAGTGCAGTCGCCACGACGTCCGCGCTCCAACTGAATTAGTTCAGATCCTTGCCACCCCCTGGCCAGCATGCAGAGACACTGCCAACGCCTGTTACATGAGGCGGCCGGCCACTCGCGGTGGACTGCCAGTACACTGGCAGCGAGCCCAGCGATCGCTCCCAAATTGTAAACATGTTTTCGCTGGACACGCTGGAACTTGCCGAGTTTGACGTCACAGCGGTCCCTTGTCTCCTCACCAGGTGTATTCGTCGCCTCTGCACGTTTCCCGCCAAAATTGTTTGCCTTGGATCTGAATCACACAACGGTCGGCCATTCCCTGCCACACGTTTGGCGCCAAAGTTGTTTTCCTGGGCACGTTCAAACCTGTCGATGGCGACCACTCACCGTCCACCACCCGTCCTTGTGCAAGTGAGAACGCAGTGCTACACTTTTGGTGGCAAAGTTTGCTCGACAGTGAAATCCGCCATGACTATATAACAGCACGTTTCATCCGCACTAGAACGCTCGCTAATTGACTCTCTCTCGCGCGCGCGTAATAACTGTACAATCGCTGTGCCGCCGCCCCGCTTGTGGCACATACCCTCTATACATGCGATGGACATAGTCTTCTCTAAATACCTAAGTACTTAATTCCATTTCGTTTTTAATTCAATTAAATAATTCAATTTACAATTTCATATATGTATGCAAAGGTGTTCAACTACCTAATTTCAACTACATTTTGAGGACCAGGCAGCCACCTCTCCCTAGGAACCAGCGCCGAATTTGAATTCTGGCAGTAAAGAAAGGTCACTTCTGCTTTCTCTACCAACCTAACAAAATTGTTGGAAAGAAAGGGCACTTGTACGAACCTCAGCCGCCCGACTGCCACTTCCTCCTAGGAACCAGCGCCAAGTTTGAAATCTGCCAGTAAACAAAGCTCACTTGCGCTCCCACCACCAACCTTAGAATATTGTTGCAAACAAAGCTCATCACCACTAAACTAAGCCCCCAGCACTCAACCTCTTCTTACATGTTTCAGGTAATAGGACTCACCCTGCACTAGGCCCATGGATGGAGGAACCAATATACTTTATTTAGGAATGGAGTATGTGTATCACACCAACATGTTCAACACCATACAGACCTGTCAAACACTCCTACATAACTCATGAGTCCTTTTACCCGAAATGTGTAGGAAGAGGTTTACTGCTGGTGGCTTAGTTTAGTGGTGATGAGCTTTGTTTGCAACAATATTCTAAGGTTGGTGGTGGGAGCGCAAGTGAGCTTTGTTTACCGGCAGATTTCAAACTTGGCGCTGGTTCCTAGGAGGAAGTGGCAGTCATGCAGCTGAGGTTCGTACAAGTGCCCTTTCTTTCCAACAATTTTGTTAGGTTGGTAGAGAAAGCAGAAGTGACCTTTCTTTACCACCAGAATTCAAACTCGGCGCTGGTTCCTAGGGAGAGGTGGCTGCCTGGTCCTCGAAAAGTAGTTGAAATTAGGTAGTTGAACACCTTTGCATACATATATGAAATTGTAAATTGAATTATGTAATTGAATTAATAACGAAATGGAATTAAGTGCTTAGGCATTTAGAGAAGACTATGTCCATCGCATGTATGGAGGGTATGTGCCACAAGCAGGATGGCGGCATAGCGATTGTACAGTTATTACGCGCACGCACGAGTGAGAGTCTATTAGCGAGCGTTCTAGTGCGGATCAAACGTGCTATTATATAGTCATGGCGGATTCCACTGTCGAGCAAACTTTGCCGCCAAAAGTGTAGCACTCCATTCTCGCTTGCACAAGGACACGTGGTGGACGGTGAGCGGTCGCCATCAACAGGTTTGAACGTGCCCAGGGAAACAACTTTGGCGCCAAAAGTGTGGCAGGGAACGGCCGACCGTTGGGTGATTCAGCTCCAAGGCAAACAATTTTGGCGGGAAACGTGCGGAGGCGACGAATACATGTGGTGACTAGCGTGTCCAGCAAAAACATGTTTACGACGTGGGAGCGATCACTGGGCTCACCCCCAGCGTACCGACAGTCCACCGCGAGTGGCCGGCCACCTCACGTGACAGGCGTTGGCAGTGTCTCCGTGCGCTGGCCAGGGGGTGAAGAGGATCTGAACTAATTCAGTTGGAGCGCGGACGTCGTGGTGACTGCACTGCGATATCAAAGATGTGTGTGCTGTCTATGTTGGAGAACAAGTGATGACCGTACTGCTTGAAATAAAGTCTTCAGTCCCTTCCCCCCTGCAAAAGCAAAGGACGTGACTTACGTTACTATAAGTGCAGTTTATTATTTGACACGATTATGATAGGCTACCAGTGAAAAAAGATAAGTGACAGAGAAAGTTCGTACGTGTGATCAATTATGGTGTTGGGTTTTGAACTTGTGATAGATTTTTGTTATATATGTGAGGAAAATGGGTTTCTCGCCGAGTAAATCGAACATCTTCAATAACTAATAAAAGATAATAATAAACAGAAGTACAGTTTTTGAGACATTATCGTGTTGGAATTTGAATTTGACGCAATTTTCTAGTGGGGGTAGGCTTCTAATAATTTTTTTTTCTTTCGACTTTGGCCATCTAGGGACCGCGTTAAACAACTATTTTTCAATGTACATTTCTCCTATTGCGCTCCTCCTCTTTTCTCTTCTGCCAATATGTCTTCATCCTCTCTCTGTGCTGCTCCCTTCGGTCTTCTGTCCACACTGTTCCTCCAGTTCTTCTCTTCTTCACTTCAAATCCTTCAAAATGTTGAATTTTGTCTCTCATTAAGTCTCTGTTGGTTATATCATCTTCTCCTATACCCATCTCCTCTAAGTCTGCTTTGACTTCTTTGAACCAGGTAATTTGGGTTCTGGGGTTTTTGTCAAAAAACATGAATATTTTCTTTGTCAGTCTTTCATCATTCATTCTTTTCAAATGGGCGTAAAAGCTTACTCTTCTCTTCCTCATAGTATCTCCCACTTTCTCAATTTTGTCATACACTTCTCTATTGCTTCTAAGCTTCCAAGTCCCATTCTCAAACCTCGGCCCAAGTACTCTTCTAATGATTTTTCGCTCCTTTTTTGCTATAGCTTCCATTTCCTTGTTAGTGTTCATTGCTAAACATTCAGATGCATACAGACACTATGGCTTAATCACAGTGTTGTAGTGCCTTATTTTTGCGTTAATTGATACTGACTTCTTGTTGTACACATTCTTTGTTAGCTGGAATGCCATTTCCATTTTTCTTGTTCTTGTTTTATTTCCTTCTTTATCTGAAGCATTGGGCTAGATGATTTCCCCTAAATATTTGAAATTAGAAACCTTCTTTATCTGGCCATACTTTGTAATCATATTGTTCGGTGCCTCTTTTACATTGGTTAGGTACTCTGTCTTTTCAAAGGAGATTTTCAGTCCTGCTTTTTCTGCTGTTTCATTCAGAATATTGATCTGTTTGACTGCTTCTTCCAAACTTCCTGCCAGAATCGCTAAGTCATCAGCAAAAGCGAGGCAATCTACTTCTAATCCATCCTTTATTCTTCCTAATCTGATTTTTTGTATTCCTTCTTCAGTCGTTTTCTGCCTCCACTCTCTAATAACTTTTTCTAACACACAGTTGAATAGGGTAGGTGACAACCCATCTCCTTGTCTTAATCCTGTTCTGATTTTGAATGGTCTGGATACCTCACCACGGAACTTTACTTTTGCATAGGTATCCGTAAGTATTTCTTTGACGATTGCGACTGTTTTCTTGTCTGCTCCAAACTCACTAAGGATGTTAACCAAGGTTGTTCTGTCAACGGAGTCGTACGCCTTCTTGAAGTCAACAAATGTGATAAAGACGTCTTTTCCTCTTAATCGTCTATATTTAATAATTAACTTCAAGTTTAAAATTTGCTCCACACAAGATCTTCCCTTCCTAAAGCCTGCTTGGTATTCACCAATTTCTTGATCAAGTTGTTTCTCCAGTCTGTTTTGTAGGACCTTAGATAGAATTTTATACGTTACCGGAAGTAAAGATATCCCTCTGTAGTTATTTGCATCAGTTTTATCCCCTTTCTTGAAGATGGGGTGGATTAATGCAGTTTTCCATTCTTCCGGTATACGTTCCGTTCTCCAAATCTCATTGATTATTTCCAGTAGTTTTTCTTGAGTTGTATTATCCACACTTTTCCACATTTCTGCAATTATCATGTCTTCCCCTGGTGCTTTATTGTTCTTAAGGTTTTTAATGATTTCTCTGATTTCTATGAGGCATGGGGGTTCAGAATTATTGTTTACTGTGTTTGGGGTGTTGGCTGGTAATTTTTCAATAGGTTCCTGACAGTTGAGGAGTTGTTCAAAATGTTTTGCTAATATTTCACAATTTTCTTCATTATTCATTGCCAGTTCTCCACTGGTATCTTTAAAATACAGATTTGGTGCTACATATTTTTGTAGTTTCTGTCTGAATGTGCTGTAAAAGGATCTGTTATTGTTTCTCTTAAAATCTTTATCCATTTGTGTAAGTTGGTTCTTTTCAAATAGTCTTTTTACTGATCTAATGAGTTTTGCTGTAGAAGATCTTTGCTGTTCGAACTCCAGGTAGTCCTTATCACTTTTGGTTGAGTGCCATTTCTTCCATGCCTTCATCCTTTGTTCTATTGCTTCCTCACATGTCTCATCCCACCATTCGTGTTTCTTTCTCTTTTTCATTTTTGCGACTTCTTGAGCAGATCTTATCATTCCTTCTTTTATATCTTTCCATTTATCCGAACGTATAACTATGTTTTGACAGAATTCTTCTCTTTTCTCTTTCAAGATGTTTGAATCTATCTTTTGAGTTTTCCTGTTTTGTATTTGTTTCTTTCTTTGTGGTATGAAATTTAATTTGATTGTCGATAAGTAGTGGTCAGTTACAATGTTTGCCCCTTTCCGAACTCTCACATTCGTTATTTCTTTTTGATTATAGTGTGTGATGGCTATGTGATCTATCTGGAACTCTCCAATACTTGTGTTTGGTGATTTCCATGTTTTCTGTTTCTTAGGAGGTTTTTTGAAATTTGTAGTCATTAATTTTAAGTTATGATCCTTGCATAGTTCTATTAATCTTTCTCCATTTCTGTTTGTCCTTTTGTGAGCTGGGAAGTTTCCTACTGTTTTTTTGTATTTTTTTTCTTGGCCTATTTGTGCACTGAAGTCCCCAAACAGTATTTTCACATTTGATGTTGGGATTTTAGAAAGTTCGTGGTCTAGAGATTCCCAATATGTATCTACTTTCTGAGGATTTTTCTTATTGTCATTGTTGATGGGTGCGTGGCAATTAATAAGTGTATAGGTTTTGTTTAGGGCGCGGAATGTGAGAAAAGACAAGCGTTCATTAGGTGACTGGAAGTCGGTTATTGAGTTTACCCAGTTAGATTTCACGATGAAGCCTGTTCCAAGGTGGGGAAGTCCTCTTCCACATGGGTTCCAGCCTTTCTTTCCTTTAAATATCCTGTATCCTTCATAATTCATTAAATAATAATAATAATAATAATAATAATATATGATAATGAATGATAATAAATGATAATGAATGATAATAAATGACAATAAATGATAATGAATGTTAATAAATGATAATGAATAATAATAAACAAAAGTAAGGTTTTGCAGCCATTATCGTGTTGGAATTTGTATTTGGAGGGAAGTTTCTAGTATAGGCAGGTCAATAATAATAAATAATAATAGATGATAATAAATAATAATAAATGATAATAAATAATAATAAATGATAAGGAATGTTAATAAATGATAATCTACATCTACATCTACATCTACATTGATACTCCGCAAGCCACCCAACGGTGTGTGGCGGAGGGCACTTTACGTGCCACTGTCATTACCTCCCCTTCCTGTTCCAGTCGCGTATGGTTCGCGGGAAGAACGACTGTCTGAAAGCCTCCGTGCGCGCTCTAATCTCTCTAATTTTACATTCGTGATCTCCTCGGGAAGTATAAGTAGGGGGAAGCAATATATTCGATACCTCATCCAGAAACGCACCCTCTCGAAACCTGGCGAGCAAGCTACACCGCGATGCAGAGCGCCTCTCTTGCAGAGTCTGCCACTTGAGTTAATTAAACATCTCCGTAACGCTATCACGGTTACCAAATAACCCGGTGACGAAACGCGCCGCTCTTCTTTGGATCTTCTCTATCTCCTCCGTCAACCCTATCTGGTACGGATCCCACACTGATGAGCAATACTCAAGTATAGGTCGAACGAGTGTTTTGTAAGCCACCTCCTTTGTTGATGGACTACATTTTCTAAGCACTCTCCCAATGAATCTCAACCTGGTACCCGCCTTACCAACAATTCATTTTATATGATCATTCCACTTCAAATCGTTCCGTACGCATACTCCCAGATATTTTACAGAAGTAACTGCTACCAGTGTTTGTTCCGCTATCATATAATCATACAATAAAGGATCCTTCTTTCTATGTATTCGCAATACATTACATTTGTCTATGTTAAGGGCCAGTTGCCACTCCCTGCACCAAGTGCCTATCCGCTGCAGATCTTCCTGTATTTCGCTACAATTTTCTAATGCAGCAACTTCTCTGTATACTACAGCATCATCCGCGAAAAGCCGCATGGGACTTCCGACACTATCTACTAAGTCATTTATATATATTGTGAAAAGCAATGGTCCCATAACACTCCCCTGTGGCACGCCAGAGGTTACTTTAACGTCTGTAGACGTCTCTCCATTGATAACAACATGCTGTGTTCTGTTTGCTAAAAACTCTTCAATCCAGCCACACAGCTGGTTTGATATTCCGTAGGCTCTTACTTTGTTTATCAGGCGACAGTGCGGAACTGTATCGAACGCCTTCCGGAAGTCAAGAAAAATAGCATCTACCTGGGAGCCTGTATCTAATATTTTCTGGGTCTCATGAACAAATAAGGCGAGTTGGGTCTCACACGATCGCTGTTTCCGGAATCCATGTTGATTCCTACGTAGTAGATTCTGGGTTTCCAGAAATGACATGATACGCGAGCATAAAACATGTTCTAAAATTCTACAAGAGATCGACGTGAGAGATATAGGTCTATAGTTTTGCGCATCTGCTCGACGACCCTTCTTGAAGACTGGGACTATCTGTGCTCTTTTCCAATCATAATAATAAAGATAAGTACGGTTTTTGCATGCATTATCGTGTTGGAATTCAAACTTCCCGCCATTTTTTCTTCTGGAGGCTTAGGTTAGTGGACGTAGCACAATAATCCTGTTTTCCCGCCAAAATTCAAATTTCCCGCCATTTTTTCTTGAGGTTAGGTTAGTGGACGTAGCACAATTGGCCTATTTTCCCGCCAAAAGCCGCCATCTTGGATGACGTCATGCGATGTTGCCAAGTCTACATGCTGCCATCTTGGATAACGTCATCGCCGCCATCTTGAATAAATATGGCAACAATGCATAGTGACCTGACATGAACCTTACCCCACTACTTATGTTCGAGGATTGATAATGAATGGACATACTGCACAGTCATCCATCTTCATGCGCAATGGTACTCGGAAAATATAGGAGGGGTGGTTTAGTGATGTACTGAACTTGGGAAGCATGCTGTCGCATCATTGGTCGATGTTGAAATTACTGTAAAATTAGTAAAATTGTTCACACTATCAACTGTGCTGCTTATTATTACAGTACATTGACAATGTCTTTTCCATCCCATCCACCTACTGGTACACCATTGGTTACCACATGATCGACTGATATCGCTTTGTTTGAGATGGAGAAAGAGTTTCCGCCGAGGGGCAACACCTTCTGGGGATGGCTAGCACTGAAACAGTGATCACGTACATGACTGCAGTATCAGGAGTCAATCGAAATGGAAGACAGAGTCATCAGTTAGCCTGTCACTGTGACAGATGAGTTTAAATGTAGAGGTCGTCAATAACCTTAGGACAGCAGTTTGGAAACACTCCACAACACTGCAAAACTCTTCCTGTTTCCTTATGTTGTGACTGTCTTTTATTTCAAATCATCCAGTGTGTGTGTGTGTGTGTGTGTGTGTGTGTGTGTGTGTGTGTGTGTGTTTTATGATAGCAGCAGTAATAATATGATTTACACCATGTAATGTCTAGTTTTCTGGGAGAGGCAAAGGATCAGAACGTGTTAATACCAGTTTAGAGCCTGACACAGACCTCGAAACCGGGTGGAAAAAACAAAATGTATGGCATTGTACAAACTGTGTAACAGCAGAAAAAAAAAGTTTCAAACAACGACACAGGGAGCATCTCTTGTGGTTGACAGTATAGTGTGTGTGATACGGTCACCCTCTTACAGTACAGGCGTTGACACTTTACACTGGTCTGTGCAATGGATCAATACCTGCATATTTAATAACATCACCACGTGTGCTCGATGCTGGCATGCAGACGGTATTTTTTTCGATATATGGGAGGAGAGAGATGCGATAAAAATCCTGTCGAGTTCTCGATCAGATGAAGTTAGTGGAGTTTTTATAGTTCGTAATTTTTCTCTGTTGAATGCTACAGAATAACGATAATAGCATGTTGGGGTGATGGACGTGAATGGGCCCTGAGGGACATGGATCTGCTTCGGACAGCAGTACCTGTATGTAATTTGGAGACGCACCATAATGCAGTAGCAAAAGCCTCGTCCTTGTCCCAGTTCTTGTCTTTTATACTACCTTGTGTTGCAGGAGTGGGTTTCCTTTGGCCTGACCATACACATCGTACACTGTTGGCGGATCTATGACAACATGTTCCCATTTTCATCGAATGGTCAAAACACGGTCCTTTCGCACTAACTCAGCTTAGCCTGTTTCTACATGGGCTGTAGAATGTGGTAGATATAGCTCTCTCTGACTTCTGCTCAGTTCCGACTTAAATTGAAATGATCACATGTGAAAAGCTGCAGGGTGGCAGTGCAGAGTCTGAGAGGTAGTTGCAAGATGCATAGAGACTATCTAAAATTTTACTGTACCAGATAGGTTCGAAAAAGGTGACTCGTTTCGAGATATGAGAGTGCCAGAAGTATGATTCGGTAGTGGTTGTAATAATTAAAAGACTTCTCCATAGGATCCAAAACAGGTATGTGGGTGAATGGGTAGACTTGATTCCAAATCACAGACAGAATTTCTACTGGAGAGCGTAACACTAGAGATCTGAAAATCCCGAGTACATTTCTTACAACCTCAATCAGCACAGCATCTACTGCATATGATCCTTCTCAATCAACCATCACCTATAACCCAGTGAATATATTGCAGAACCTCTGACGTGGCATCGAGACAGACTGCATTACAAATACTGGAGAAATATCTAGTGGCGGCATGAGGCAGTTGCAAATACCGACTTCATACCGCATTCCATAGCCGAATCGCTTTATAAATTCGGTATTTTTATTACGAGGTTGCACCGTCGGTGACGTGTAACCCCACTGTTGGTCTGATAATATACACTGGCGATCACCGTCTATATTCAGAGTCGCGGTTTTTGTCTGGAAAAACTACTTCATTCGGAGATAATGCTATACCTCGATTTATAAAGCCAATATAGCTTTAAACATGGACACTTGTGAGCACCTGTAGAACCAAGAACGCTTGTGATAGTAACATGGTCATTGTTACCTTTTTTTTATTTTTTATTTTTTTTTAACAGCTGGCGGCTTGTAAGACGATTGTGCCCCTCTTTATAAGACACAGTGGTACAACTCGCAGGAAAAATTATGAGACAAGTCCACCCATCGCTGATTTTCGTATCGCCAGCAATCAGTTATTGGCGAAGTTTTATACTCAGTAACACGGGATGCGTGATAGGTTCGCCTTGAGCATCAGGCTTATAAAGTATGTGTGTGTGTTCTGATGTGCAAAGAAACTGACTGTGTCCACTCGTAACGAAGGTATGGATTTTACGTGGAATACTGTGATAGCAAAGGGAAAAGTATGTCAAGTCGTAGGAATTGTACAGATATTTCTATTTCCGGAGCCACAGCCGTCAGCAGAGGGTATTTCCGATACTTCGCTCATTGTCAAATGTCAGTCAATTGAGACCGAAATAGTAACATTTAATTATAAGTACTGTGATAGAGTGTATATGTAGCCGGTTTCCTAGGACGATTCTGTCTGGGGTGCGTGGTGCGCGGCGGCGGTGGCCTGTGCCGGGTATGATTCACGTTTCCAACTAACGGCAGGAGCTGTCCAATTGGAAAGGCCTGTTGGGGTGCAGGAATGTAGCTGACCTAACCATGTCGTCCTCTAGACGGCTGAATAGTAAACTAACACTCAGTATGTGTTTGACAGCTTTCGTGATCGTGTGTGTTCCTCATGGAAATTTGAGAAGATTTAATATGGATGTGTGTCTGTGCTGGACCATTATTCCATCCAATGTAAATTGTCCAGTTGACTGCTTCTGCATATTTCCCGCCTTGATTTAGTTGGGAGAACATCGATTGTGGTGTGTGCATCTAGTAGATGAAAGACTGGAGAAGACACGTTTGCTGGTTCTCTAGACATGAGAAGCACCTTAGTTGACTTTGTAAATTACAGGGATGATTTGGAATTTGTTACATCACCGACATCACTATTCGCGAGTGGAAATAACAGTTTCCTCTATTTTTTTCGAGTTTACAAGTAAAGGTCTTCACAGACGGGATAAGTTTCTAGTACTCAGTGGTTTACAGCACGCTGAACCTCGCTAAAGTTTCGGGTTTCTAGAGAAATAATTTCCATTCTATATCTTTCGAATTATACTGTGCAAGCGATACTGCTATGCAAGCGATATTGCTATGTGCTTGATATCGAGAAGTATCGCGTAAATGGTATAATATTCTGGTGAACCATGTGAAAGTACGTTTGTTCTTGTAATCCCTGTTTCTGGAGATGGGTGTGGAAAGCAAGCAATCAAGCAAGCAGGTCAGGGGTAGAAACAGTGACGCCTTTGTACCAAGGGAAGAGTCCTAGCCTTTGTACAACAGTCTTGCTTCAGTCTGGAACCACGCTGCTGCTAAGGCCGCAGGTTCGATCCTGCCTCGGGCATGGAAGTGTGTGATGTCCTTAGGTTAGTTAGGTTTAAGTAGTTCTAAGTCTAGGGGACTGATGACCTCAGATGTTCAGTCTCATAGTGCTCAGAGCCATTTGATCCATTTTGTTCTACTGTGAGAGAGGTACAGATTCAGCACATCGATAGCCATAATGGGAATGAAAGATTTTTTTCTACATGCAAAATTATGTGTGCTATAGATATCGAAACAATGGCGGGCAGTGCTCCCACATTGGCAGCAGCAGCAGTTTAATGGGTAAATTCAGTAAGAGACGTGACGGACGTGCTGATCCATTAGGACCATCAGGAAGAATCCATTCGGTGTTATTCGGGACTACTTTCGTAAACAGATCCTGTTGGGACAAGAATTTCCATGCAGACGAGCTGAGACATCACGAAAGCTTCTACAACAATACAACAACAAAAGCGACCGTTAACTACTTCTGCAGCATTTTACTATTTCCCGGAAGGGACTGATGTGTAATGGATGGACTATTCCATTAGAATCGCTAAGAAGAATGCATCCTGTGTTGTTCTGGGGAACACTGTAAAAGATTTACATAGCGCATTCAAAGGGGGACTTGGCTGTTATTAACATAGACTTGTTACTTGCCGGCCGCGGTGGCCGAGCGGTTCTAGGCGCTTCAGTTTGAAACCGCGTGACTGCTACGGTCGCAGGTTCGAATCCTACCTCGGGCATGGATGTGTGTGATGTCCTTAGGTTAGTTAGGTTTAAGTAGTTCTAAGTTCTAGGGGACTGATGACCTCAGATGTTAAGTCCCATAGTGCTCAGAGCCATTTGAACCATTTTGAACTTGTTACTTCAGTATAGCGCCGACAACCTTTTAGCTGGGCCTGTGAGGGTGAGCCACTATGCAAACATTTCTCTCGGCGCTGGACCCGCAGCTATGCGTCATCGCGCCAGCAACAGTGCCTCGGTGAACACATGTTTCAACAGGTACTTCTCAGGTGTCGTGTATGAAAGAGATACTGCCACCTCATCCTTGTGGGACCAGAACTGACACCTGCGCATGGTTCAGCAGCTGATGGCAGCGTCGTCACTTTGCGGGGGCCGCCGGTGCATCCCGACTCCTGGCAGCAAGTGCGGAGTCGGTGTCAGACGTCGGGTGGCGGGATATGTTTTTTATTAGCGATCTTTTGTATAAACTATATTCCATCGCTTCCCCCCCCCCCCCCCCACCAATAGGAGGCTGGGAATTAAAAAAACTACCACATAAATGTGAAGGATATCGATTTAATTAATTTGCATATTGATTTGCATAAATTTTTATATCAGCGTGGTGTTCGCGGGACAATAGTTAAGGGGAGGGTGTGGGTGGGTGGGTGACATGGAGCAGAACAGCAGGTTAAGTGCAGAACACTAGGTTAATTTGCATAATTAATTTGCTTAATTTTTATGTAAAACACGGTGCAATAGCTTAAAGGTGTTGGGGTGGGTGACAAAGAAGAGTGCGCCAGAAATGGCGTTCAAATGCGTGTGAAATTCGAAAAGTGTACCAGAAAATGGTGGGAGAACATAACTAATTACTTAATTTGGTATCAAAGGTGGTACAATAGTTTAAGGGGATGTGGATGACGTGGAAAACCTGAAACTTCCAGGCAGATTAAAACTGTGTGCCGGACCGAGACTCGAACTCGCTTGCGAAAGGCAAGGGTCCCGAGTTCGAGTCTCGGTCCGGCACACAGTTTTAATCTGCCAGGAAGTTTCATATCAGCGCACCCTCCGCTGTAGAGTGAAAATTTCATTATGGAAAACCTTTTAACAGAACATTAGGTTAACTGCTGACAAAGGGCCAAACATTAGATTAAGACACCTAGAGTATAGTGCCGAACATTAGGTTATGCAACATGTTTGCCCCATGTCATTGCTTCTTACAAGACCTACATCTTTCCAAACAGCAGAGAATGATGAGCAACAGAAATCCACCCCCCCACAAACTGAATTTTTTGTTAATAAACAATATACCCTTGAATTTCCTGTTATGAGATCCTTCCTCTCCACCACAGAGCCACCAAGTTCATATATTCCATACACTGCTTGAATCCCATAAATTGGTTAAATAAACAATATTCCACACATTGTCTACATTGTTTAAACAATATTCCATACACTGCAATCGATTTCCTGACAAATTCTTTCACTAAATAAATAAATTATATTCCATACACTGCCATAAATAATTAAGCAATATTGTATACATTGTCTAAATTGTTTAAACAACATTCCATAAACTGCAATCAATTTCCCTCCACATGACCGATCAACTGAGTCTTTTTCCTGTCAATTTCCAGGAGGGGGGTTTACCAGAAGAGGAGTGGTTAATTAATTGATTAATTTAATTAAATAGTTAATCAAATTAATAAGAGTGAGAGAAGGCTATTCGAATAACTCAGACCTGGAAGAGTAGCTGCATCAGCAAGGGAGAGGGGGTGGGCTGGAGGTTTCCTGAAGGGGGGCGGGAGGGGGCGGTGGAACAATATGTTAAGGATCTGTCAATCAAAGGAGAACAATAGGTTTGCCCCTGAGTGTACACCTGCCCCTGATGTAAGCAACTGGCACTAACAAAACGTGCTGATGCTCTTGTTGTCCCACCACTTGCTTTAACGCAGTGCATCAACTTTGTGCTTTCCGCTGTTCTTCTAAAAACAGAAAGGGCAGCAAGTAAGATGTTGACCTACCAGAAAAGAGAAAGACGCAAGTACAATGGATGAAAGAATTACATTAGGATCTTTGGAAGCGGAGGCTCAGCAAAGAAGTTATAGGAAACAGGGGAGAAGAGAATTCATACAGTTGTACCTTTTAACTCTTTGGAGCACGGTGGTATACATAGTATACCACCTTTTGAAAATTTTCTTGGCTCTTTGCACAGTGGTTTAACTGCACGACCACCACTCTAATATGCTCACCTAGTTCTCTACTTATCAGACAGATGGCACTCACTGCCTATAAGGAATCAGTTCCCGCCAAGAATTGCATAGATTACAACTGTGAAAGCTGCGTGCTGAGTTGTGCATGGTTTTTGCGTGTGAATAGTGGTTTATAACGAATTTCTTGTTGCGCCTGTGTTTTTTCCATATCTTGGACGTCACAGCTACGGTATGAACCCATGTATACATTCATATGCACAATCTTCCGTTATTTATATACAATTTATTTTGGTGGTATATTATTTGTACCACCGTGCATGTAGCAGTATTCTATTGCATTTCGTTTCCTAGTATAAAATTCGAAATCCTCCGCTACAAAGTTTAGTTTTTAATTGTGTTGTGACTTATTTTAGCTCTTTCTCCATTTTGTTTTGCTTACGTATTCTTTACTTGGATTCAGGCTGTTGTTTGAAAATGAAAATGTCAAGAAGAGGCTTACGAGATGAAGAAATCGAACGATTATTGTGTGAAATTCCATCAGACGAGGATTCCACTGTTGACACCACAGATGACGAATCTGATTATGAAGCAAGCATTGTTGCGGAGGCTATTGTGTCGTCTGAAGGCGAAGTTTCAGAGAGCGAGGAAGAAAGTGAGTCCACTCCGCCAAAACGCGCTGCTGACACAGCGCCAACTTGGGGACAACAATTCAATGCTACCTCAGGAATGCAGTTCGACAGTGAATCAGGACCAAGTGCTTTTATTAGGGACATTGATGATCCAGAACCTATCGATATATTCGAAAAAATATTTCCAAAAGAGCTAGTTGAGCTAATCGTTTTCCAAACAAATTTATATGCGACGCAATCTGGCAAGTCTTTCACTCCAACAACTGACAATGAAATACGAACTTTCCTGGGAATCAACATTTTGATGGGTATAAAGCGTATGCCAGCATACAGAGACTACTGGTCTAGTGCCCCAGAACTTCATGATCGTTATATTGCATCTCTGATGGCAGTAAATCGGTTTGGATGGTTACTGAGGAACATTCATCTGAATGATAACACATTGCATCCAGAAAAAGGACACCCAGGTTATGACAAACTGTACAAGCTGCGACCAGTGATCAAGATACTATCTGAATCTTTTTCCAAGTGTTACCAACCCAGCAAACACCTAGCAATTGATGAGTCAATGATCAAATTCAAAGGCCGCAACAGTATGAAACAATACATGAGAGATAAACCCATAAAGCGTGGTTACAAAGTGTGGATGCTGTGTGACAAGACCTCTTACAACTTGAAATTTGATATTTACACCGGAAAAGTAGGTGACACAGTGCAAACAGGCCTTGGGGAGCATGTAGTGCTGAGTTTGTCCTCTGAACTCGTAAATAAAGGCCATTATCTTTATTTCGACAACTATTTCAATAGCTATAACTTGTTGGCTGGTTTACAGCAGAGAAACATATATGCCTGTGGGACAGTTCAACCAACAAGGAAACATTTACCCAAATTAAAAACAGACAAAGAATTAAGCAGAGGTGAATTTGACTGGAGGGTCAGCAACTGTGGCATCCTCTACTTGAAGTGGAAAGATAAGAGAGCTGTTCATCTCCTTTCAAATTTTCACAGTCCTGAAGTTACTACAGTGACTCGCCGTGAAAGAGATGGTTCACGCATAGAGCTACCTTGTCCTCAAGCAGTGATGGATTACAATGCACACATGAACAATGTCGACAAGTTCGACCAACTGAAAAAATCATATGAAATAAGCCGGAGAAGTAAAAAGTGGTGGCACCGAATATTCTTTCACCTGCTTGATGTCAGTATCGTCAACAGCTATATAATTTGGAAGGAACTAGGCGATAGAGAAAAAATGACTGCCAAAGTCTTCAGGATGAGTATCCTGCAAAGCTTAGTAACCCAGAAAACACCATTGAGGCCATCTAGACTTCATGAGAGTCAAGTCCACGTAAAGAAAAACAAGCCATATGTTTCCTCACGCCAGCGTCTCGACAATTCATCCCACCAGCCAGAGCGTACTACCGCCAGACGTTGTGCGAAATGCAGTACAAAAAAGAAGCAAGTGCGCACTTTCTGGATGTGCGCTGAATGCAAAGTGCCTTTGTGCCTTAGCAAAACAAAAAGGTGCTTTCAAGATTTTCACAAAAAGGAATAAGAAACATATTTTATTTGTAAGGTTTGTAATTTGATTTTGTATTGTAAATGACCAATTGCCAGAAATAAAATTATTTTACATTAATTATACTAATTATTACTGCTTAGAGTAGAATTTAAAGGTGAGTTACAAGCACAAACCAAGATATCTCAAAAACTTTAGGTACGGCCCTAAGTGGCATGGTGGTATATTATATATACCACCATCTAAAACCAAAATCAATACAATAAAAAATTTTAATTCATGTTTTCCTTTATTAGCAACCCCACCAGACATAGAAAATGCAT
The DNA here is from genome assembly GCF_023864345.2 of Schistocerca serialis cubense. Classification (NCBI taxonomy): domain Eukaryota; kingdom Metazoa; phylum Arthropoda; class Insecta; order Orthoptera; family Acrididae; genus Schistocerca; species Schistocerca serialis. The sequence goes on along the minus strand of NC_064640.1, from coordinate 406,771,384 downwards.
GTTTTATTAAAAAATTAATTAAACATAAAATCTGTGCATCAAAGAGTTAACACTTTGAATTTCTCACCACTGGAAGCTCTGTTTAACTGTCCACTGAGTAAACAATCTAGTTCCACAATAGGTCACTAGCTAACAATGGGTGGCTCTCCATTATCATCCAATAAAAATATTGCTATTCAATTAATGCTTTTTCGTTACGTCTAAATTTATGGCTCAGTTCTGTTTTCAATGCTGTATCTTTGGCGCTTAATAATGACTGAGGATTAAATGAGATTTATTCACAAAGTTAAGAGATTCTAGATCTAAATATTCTACAAACCACCTGAATCAGGTTTTCTACATGTAGTAAAACTGCTTTAACATTAATGGCTGCACATGGGACAGATTTCAATAAACAGTTGCGGGTATATGTCAACGTTGTTGAAATGTACCTCCAGCCTATGTAAGTAACTTATTTTTACAATAATACACTCCTGGAAATTGAAATAAGAACACCGTGAATTCATTGTCCCAGGAAGGGGAAACTTTATTGACACATTCCTGGGGTCAGATACATCACATGATCACACTGACAGAACCACAGGCACATAGACACAGGCAACAGAGCATGCACAATGTCGGCACTAGTACAGTGTATATCCACCTTTCGCAGCAATGCAGGCTGCTATTCTCCCATGGAGACGATCGTAGAGATGCTGGATGTAGTCCTATGGAACGGCTTGCCATGCCATTTCCACCTGGCGCCTCAGTTGGACCAGCGTTCGTGCTGGACGTGCAGACCGCGTGAGACGACGCTTCATCCAGTCCCAAATATGCTCAATGGGGGACAGATCCGGAGATCTTGCTGGCCAGGGTAGTTGACTTACACCTTCTAGAACACGTTGGGTGGCACAGGATACATGCGGACGTGCATTGTCCTGTTGGAACAGCAAGTTCCTTTGCCGGTCTAGGAATGGTAGAACAATGGGTTCGATGACGCTTTGGATGTACCGTGCACTATTCAGTGTCCCCTCGACGATCACCAGTGGTGTACGGCCAGTGTAGGAGATCGCTCCCCACACCATGATGCCGGGTGTTGGCCCTGTGTGCCTCTGTCGTATGCAGTCCTGATTGTGGCGCTCACCTGCACGGCGCCAAACACGCATACGACCATCATTGGCACCAAGGCAGAAGCGACTCTCATCGCTGAAGACGACACGTCTCCATTCGTCCCTCCATTCACGCCTGTCGCGACACCACTGGAGGCGGGCTGCACGATGTTGGGGCGTGAGCGGAAGACGGCCTAACAGTGTGCGGGACCGTAGCCCAGCTTCATGGAGACGGTTGCGAATGGTCCTCGCCGATACCCCAGGAGCAACAGTGTCCCTAATTTGCTGGGAAGTGGCGGTGCGGTCCCCTACGGCACTGCGTAGGATCCTACGGTCTTGGCGTGCATCCGTGCGTCGCTGCGGTCCGGTCCCAAGTCGACGGGCACGTGCACCTTCCGCCGACCACTGACGACAACATCGATGTACTGTGGAGACCTCACGCCCCACATGTTGAGCAATTCGGCGGTACGTCCACCCGGCCTCCCGCATGCCCACTATACGCCATCCCTCAAAGTCCGTCAACTGCACATACGGTTCACGTCCACACTGTCACGGCATGCTACCAGTGTTAAAGACTGCGATGGAGCTCCGTATGCCACGGCAAACTGGCTGACACTGACGGCGGCGGTGCACATATGCTGCGCAGCTAGCGCCATTCGACGGCCAAAACCCGGTTCCTAGTGTGTCCGCTGTGCCGTGCGTGTGATCATTGCTTGTACAGCCCTCTCGCAGTGTCCGGAGAGAGTATGGTGGGTCTGACACACCGGTGTCAATGTGTTCTTTTTTCCATTTCCAGGAGTGTGTATGACCATATGGAATGATGGGTGCTACGTAGGTTGCTTTATTTTAGATTTGAGCAAAATAGTGTGAACAGGCAAAAAGATTATACTAATCTGAAAGCAACTGAGCAAAAAATTGTAAAGGCCTCCAAAGTAGTAGAAGGTAGCATGCCTCTTCTACCTATATAGTATATATTATTCTCCTTTGTTTGATGAAAGGAAAAAAGGGAAATTTACATCATTAACTGAGGCACCAGAAATAAAACTACGTGAACCGGAAACCTTTAAAATATAAAAAGTGAAAAGTTGCCTTAATAAACGAAATAAGAGAAATTAGACAAAAAATTAAAGGAAGGCTGTTAAACAAGTTATGCTGGATGAGTCTTTTGATGCAAAGCTTATTACAAGATGAGTTTGATTGTCCAGATCTAAATCACCTCCAAAATCTTAGTCATAAAACATATGAGTATCGATGATGACGACAACGACGACGACGATGATGGTAAAGGGACTCAAGTCCATGATTATTAGTCCTTTAATGCTCTCTTAGAGTCTAAGGTGTAGATACTAGCTTCGTTTTGTCCCCTTTTTGTTTAACAGAAATAAAATTGTCATAACTTTTGCACTAGGTACAGTCTTAGGCATTAAACCTGGCCGCTAACCAGCCGCCACAGAGACTGTCTGAGACGTCCTCTTAAGGCGCCAATTAAACAGACCCTCCTCACAATTTTGGGTCCAGCCATCTGAATGAAAACTGTGTTGTCTTGCGCTCGAGCGTTGCAGTGTTGTATCTGCGAGTGGTCTAGTGGTCAGTATCGCCTTGCTCGACTGGTCTAGTGGTCAGTATCGCCTTGCGCGTTGAGCGAGCAGGTTCTCGTCGGCTTCCACCTGTGCCGCAGCGCAGCTTGTGTCGAAGCTACTCAGTCTTGTTGGTGTATCGGCCGGAGTCACATCCTAGTTGCGTAGCGGAATTTGTTGTCGTTTTCCTCTTGGCGGCGGTGTTTTCTGCCCGCGCCATGGTGTCTGTCGAGTCTCCTAAATCTGTTCCTCATCGAGCTACTGTTCATTTCAGTTTTGGCAAGAGTACTCGTCGTGTTCAACCTGGCTCCTTAGAAATTCACGATTGGTTGGCTGATGTTATCCGTGTTGCAGCTGATCAGGTAGATACTGCTTACTTTGATTCTGATTTGTATGCATTCTTTATGAAGTTTTATGATCCCATTGAAGTTGAAAGACTTCTCTCCCGGGTTGGTTCTAAAGTGTTGTTTACACATCACGATGGTTCTGTTAGTCAGGTCCTCCTTGAAAATGCGGCACTCGAGAATTTATAACCTTCCTCCTGAAGTGGGCGATTCATTTCTGAAAACAGCGTTGCTTCCTTTTCGAATCATACAGCATATTCGATGGGAACGCTAGTCAGCACAACATCGCTTCCAGTGTTATAATGGTATCCGGACTGTGTACATGTGCATTAAAAAGAATATTCCTTCCCACTTAACTGTCTGTGGTTACTGCATCCATGTTACATATACAGGGCAAGAAGGAACTTGTTTAATCTGTAACGAAAGCAGTCATCTCAGATCTGACTGCCCACGCCGTACTACTGTTCTGACGTCGTCTTATCGAAAACGTCTTCCTTTAACGTCAGCAGACATAGTAACTTCGCAGTCAGCTGTCAGTCAGTCTCAAGCTTTAAGCGATGTAGGGGAACATTACCCCCTACTCGTCGCGAATTTCCACTGTTACCGACGCGTACCAGAGCGGCTTCTGTCCACGAGGGGACGACGGCTCCTGCAGTGCATGTCAAACGCCGGCAGACTGAGGATGGTACAGATTTCGAGGATGCCCCACTTCAGTCTCGTTCTTCTGACACGGCGTTGACAGAGGGTGCACCTTCTGGCGGTAATTCGTTGCCTACTAATGTTAATTGTGATTCCAGTATTACCAGAGAGGATGTAGCTGCTTCTGTTGATGTTGAAATGTGCGTTCAATCTGCGTCCCCCACTTCACCCGTCGACGTGACGGTTCCCGTGGGTTCCGTTGTTCCCGCAGAGACGTCGCCTTCTGACCAGCCTTTACAGTGTTCTAGTGCAGTACCACCCCTCCTCCACGCTGAGACGGTCGAGCAACGGGATTCTACGGGTTCTCTTCCTGATGTTCAGGAGATGCCACCCGACACCAGCACTGCATTACCTGTCTCTTCTGTACCTGATGTTGCTGTTGGTCGTTCTGAGTTGTGTTCCCCTATTTCCGACAAGTGTGGTGACGATGGCTCCTCTGTCAAATCGGAGCTTGACGTGCCCCCAACCCCTCCACATCAAGAGTGTATATTTTCATTGAGTGGTGTGAAACAGCGTTTTCAACCTGCCCGTGCTGCGGCGCGTCGTAAAAAGAGAAGCGCGGATTCCTCAGCGTCAGGTGGGGAGGACTAGCATTATACCTTCTTTTCCCTGCCTCCGGACATTGGGGAGAGACGGACGTGATAGTGCTTTTTCCTTAATGTTGTTTATTGACCTTACATGTGTTAACGGATGCATGCATGTACATTTCTAACCCTCAATGTTAATAGGATACATTCCCAATTACGGCTTACTGCGTTACGCCAGTTTATTTACGATTCCCAAGCTGATATCGTGTGTTCACAAGAAGTATCATTTGATGTGTTTTGTCTTCCTGATATTCTATGTTTTTCAATGTCACGCCTGAAAATTCTACCGGTATGGCTTTGCTTTATCGAGATGGATTCACGCTGACGGACTTCGAAACGCTACATGATGATCGCAGTATAGGCTGTAGTTTTTATGACCTCACCTTAATTTTCCTTTACGCTCCGTCTGGATCCGGTCGTTCATCCGATCGCGCGCATTTCTATGAGGAAGAAGTTGTTTATTTACTCCGACGGAACCGGTGCAAGGTTTTGTTAGGGGGCGATTTTAACTGCGTCTTATGCCGTGTTGATCAGACCCTCAATCATACATTTTGTCGTGAACTTAATGATATGGTGACGTCCTTGCATCTACAGGATGCTTGGGTTTGCAGATATCCTACATTGGTGCGGTTCACGTTTTTTACTGCTACTTCAAGTAGCCGATTGGACTCCTTTTATTTATCTGCCCCCATATGTAGGCAGCTTCTATAGATGTAATTCCTGCCAGTTTCACTGATCACTGTGCTGTTTCAATTACTTTTAACCACGTCCCGCAGTGGGTCCATCTCTCGTGCCCTTTATGGAAGCTAAACACTCTACATCTCACGGATTCTCTCTGGAAGGCATCATCGCAGACGTATGGCGGCGGACAACCCAGTCCCAGACGCGTTATTCCTCACTTCTCCAATGGTGGGTTACCTTTGCTAAACCCCGGATTCGAAATACACTCAAGCATTTTAGCGCTGAAAAAGCTGCTGAAATAAGGCGCTCTAGGGAATTTTATTGTGCAGTCATTCGCGATCTTTACGATAATGCTCGTGATGCCTCCTTGAGGGTCATCGACGTCCACCGTGTGAAGGCAAAACTTCTCCAACTGAAACATATGCAAATGGATGGGGTCCGATTGCGTTCCTAGCCTCGTTCAATCGTACAGGGTGAGTTGACCTCTCTCTATCATCTTCTCCGGCTTCACAAGCGATCTCAAAGAACGTGTCTTTCTACCATTTGTTCTCTAGATGGGAAGAATTTTATATTCGATTTTGGCCATTAATAGGAGATACGATAACTTCCATGGTGAATGAGGTGTTCCAGGGAGGCCTTCTCCCACCCACCTTTAAGGTTGCTAAAATAGTCCTGATTCCCAAAAAGCCGGGACGTTTGCATGTGGTTCAGGTCCGCCCAATAACCCTCTTCAACTATGATTATAAAATAGAGCGCGAGTGGTCAATAGCCGAATATCGGTATTGTTGACTACCATAATTGCGAGTCATCAAAGTTGTCTTCCAGGTTGTACTCTCCTGACTCCCGTTGCTGAATGTAGAGACTTAATTTCGATTGCTTCCACCATTCCCGTGCCAAGCGCTTTGCTTTTCATTGATTTTCACCAAGTGTTCAACTGCGTCAATCATGGATTCCTTATGCAAGTATTGACGACTGTTGGTTTTAACAATGCTGCACGACGGCTGTTTAGCTCTCTAATCACTGGTATTTGGGCGTCCATTGACATAAATGGCTGTCTTACTTCCCCCATCGCGGTGTGTCAGGGCGTCCTTCAAAGGAGTCCATTATCAATGTCGCTCTACGTGCTGTTTCTGGAACCATTATTGCGAACTATAGCTGCTCGTCTGAGTGGCTGGTTGCTGCTGGGAGAAAGGTTTACCGTTCGTGCATATGCTTATGACGTTATGGTTCTTCTCCATACCCATGACGGTATACCACTGCTGAAGGAAGTTTTGGATGCCTTTTGTCGTCTTACGGAAGCGCAGGTTAATGACCAGAAATGTCGTTTACTCAGTTTGCGAGGATTTGACGCTGTTGAAATTCCACGGGCTTCGAAGGTCACCCGATATCGATCGTTGGGTGTTATAATTGACAGCTTTCCGCTAAAGATGGCTACGATAAACTGGAAGTCTGTCACGGATAAGATTCAGGGTGCAATCATTGAACACGAGCGTTGCTCCCTCTCACTTCTTCATAAGGTTCGGGCCATGGAAACGTATGTGTTAAGCAAGGCTTATTTTATTCCACAAATCTTTCCACTCCCTGCGATGGTGTCCCACAAGTTGCAAAGTTTAACTGGCAGGTTTATCACTCTGTATTTCGCGTGCATTATGGGGTCATGGCACGGCCCCGTTTGCAGGGAGGTATGGGCCTCCCTGACATTCGGGTTAAGACGTCTGCCTTATTCATCCGTCGCACCGTGTTAACGCGTCAACGCGCCCCCCAGCCACTTACAGCTCGCCTTTATGACTGTATCCGACCAGTGAGTTTAACACCTCCAGCAGATATTGGTAGGATTAGTTATAAATTACGGCACGTCAGGGAATTTTTTCTTGAGGTCAGTTATTTAGGAGTAAATATCCTTTCCCAATCGAATCTCTCCCTAAAAATACTGTTAAGCCGCTTGCCAGTTCCTTATAGTCTTCCCTCTGTGGAAGCCCTGTCGCCAGAAACGAACTGGAAGATTGTTTGGTCTAACATCAGTCTCTCGATTTTCCCGATGGAAGTGGCGTCCTTATGGTACCAAGTTGTTCATGATATTGTACCTACCAACGTGCGACTTTTTCGTATTGGCCTCAGTGTAACGGATCGCTGCAATCTTTGCCATGAATCTGATACATTATCTCATCGGCTGATTTCCTGCGGTCATGACCATTGGAGATGGCTTCGCCGACAACTGGCATTTCTCCTCAGGACGTCGGGGGCGGCTATCTCGGGGGAAATTCTCGTGCGTCCTGATTCAACCTTCTTTCCTCGATCGAATAACAATGGCTTGTTGGCCATTATGTCCACTACGTGATGGTGAGTGGATATGACGCAGATCCGTCTGCCTTTTCCCACTATATGGCCACTGCACATTGGACGTGGCTCCGGATGCTCCGTTATTGTGAATTTTTTTCTAATATGTTGTATCTTGTTTTTCATTGCCAAGGCGTTGGATGAGTTGCCATGCCCCCCCCCCTCTTTCTTTTTTTTATTTATTTCTATTTTTGTGGCCACCTCTATGGATTTAGATGTTCCACGACGTAGAAGTGGCGGAAGGAAGAATGTATGGGCACGTTAAAATTGCCGCCCCATTCCTTCCTATGCGTTTTTCTGATTTCACCCTTTTGATTTTGTCGAAATGACTTCTTTTGTTTTATTTTAATTGATTGGCTTCAATAAGTGTTTCGGAAAAAACGAGAATATTTTCGTTTTTTGAAGGAATACACTGCCATTTGAGTGTATATTTCGGTGCGTTTCCTGCGAAAAAAAAAAAAAAAAATTGCGGAATCGGCAGCGTGGTAGGTTGATAAAATATTGCATTTCATGGTTGGCGGGTTAATATATATATATATATATATATATATATATATACACACTCCTGGAAATTGAAATAAGAACACCGTGAATTCATTGTCCCAGGAAGGGGAAACTTTATTGACACATTCCTGGGGTCAGATACATCACATGATCACACTGACAGAACCACAGGCACATAGACACAGGCAACAGAGCATGCACAATGTCGGCACTAGTACAGTGTATATCCACCTTTCGCAGCAATGCAGGCCGCTATTCTCCCATGGAGACGATCGTAGAGATGCTGGATGTAGTCCTGTGGAACGGCTTGCCATGCCATTTCCACCTGGCGCCTCAGTTGGACCAGCGTTCGTGCTGGACGTGCAGACCGCGTGAGACGACGCTTCATCCAGTCCCAAACATGCTCAATGGGGGACAGATCCGGAGATCTTGCTGGCCAGGGTAGTTGACTTACACCTTCTAGAGCACGTTGGGTGGCACGGGATACATGCGGACGTGCATTGTCCTGTTGGAGCAGCAAGTTCCCTTGCCGGTCTAGGAATGGTAGAACGATGGGTTGGATGACGGTTTGGATGTACCGTGCACTATTCAGTGTCCCCTCGACGATCACCAGTGGTGTACGGCCAGTGTAGGAGATCGCTCCCCACACCATGATGCCGGGTGTTGGCCCTGTGTGCCTCGGTCGTATGCAGTCCTGATTGTGGCGCTCACCTGCATGGCGCCAAACACGCATACGACCATCATTGGCACCAAGGCAGAAGCGACTCTCATCGCTGAAGACGACACGTCTCATTCGTCCCTCCATTCACGCCTGTCGCGACACCACTGGAGGCGGGCTGCACGATGTTGGGGCGTGAGGGGAAGACGGCCTAACGGTGTGCGGGACCGTAGCTCAGCTTCATGGAGACGGTTGCGAATGGTCCTCGCCGATACCCCAGGAGCAACAGTGTCCCTAATTTGCTGGGAAGTGGCGGTGGGGTCCCCTACGGCACTGCGTAGGATCCTACGGTCTTGGCGTGCATCCGTGCGTCGCTGCGGTCCCGTCCCAGGTCGACGGGCACGTGCACCTTCCGCCGACCACTGGCGACAACATCGATGTACTGTGGAGACCTCACGCCCCACGTGTTGAGCAATTCGGCGGTACGTCCACCCGGCCTCCCGCATGCCCACTATACGCCCTCGCTCAAAGTCCGTCAACTGCACATATGGTTCACGTCCACGCTGTCGCGGCATGCTACCAGTGTTAAAGACTGCGATGGAGCTCCATATGCCACGGCAAACTGGCTGACACTGACGGCGGCGGTGCACAAATGCTGCGCAGCTAGCGCCATTCGACGGCCAACACTGCGGTTCCTGGTGTGTCCGCTGTGCCGTGCGTGTGATCATTGCTTGTACAGCTCTCTCGCAGTGTCCGGAGCAAGTATGGTGGGTCTGACACACCGGTGTCAATGTGTTCTTTTTTCCATTTCCAGGAGTGTATATATATTATAGGTTCATATTCTTACGGTGAGAACGGTGAGAGTTCGATTCCAACTTCTGCTGATGATTTTTGATAGGGAGGGAAAAAAAGTGGTAAACGTCGCACAAAGTAGACGCAATTTCGCCCGTTTAGGTCCACTCATTCTGTTGTTTGTTAATTGAATTTTGGCTGTCTGCTAAAGGTATCACTTTGACAGAACCTCAAAGATAATTTGCTTCATTTTCTAATCCACCAGTAATATTAAAATCTTCCACAAAAAAGCTCGAGGTTGCGTGAAGATCAGAACATTTCATGTTCGAGAGTTTCGTCTACGTACAGTGGCCGAGTCGTACTGGGTAGCTCAGTTGGTAGAGCATGTGCCCGCGAAAGGCAAAGGTCCCGAGCTCGAGTCTCAGTCCGGCACACAGTTTTAATCTGCCAAGAAGTTTCAGGAAACTGTTTCTTGGTGTAGTTTTGATTTTATATGCGAAATAACTTCGATAACTCTAGTATCATGCAGTTACACAAGATGTGTACGTTCCTATGAATGTATCTATGAAGTGCCATTTTCATATTTGTATTTCTAGTATTTGTTGTCCAGTTACATATCGGATTTTGCATACTTCAGTCTTTCGAAAGTTGTTTAAGGCTTATAAAATATAGTCCCACGTGGAAAAATGTCTAACATTTGTGATATGTTTTGCGCTCTCGGTATAAAGGAGGGGTGCAGGCAGCAGCAGCAGCAGCTCGAAGCATTTGTATTGTATGTGGCTCGAATGGTATTGGACAAATCACACCAGAAAAAAAAAAAAAAAAAAAAACTTGATTGTTCCAAGAAAGATCCTTCTGGCATGAATGTTTTCCCTAGAATTCTTGATAATTGACATGAGTGATGAATTGTGACATTTGCTGTCAATGGGCTAGGTGACTATTATTACATTTTTGCTCGAACGTCACCAGTTTGCTCACTGAGCATTCCTATGCAGTACTGTTACTTGTGACAAGCTATAATGCCTTTATGTTAACTTTGTAACAGTCCCAGCAAGCGACATCTTCACGAGCAAAGGGCAGTGTGAGCAGATAATATTCGGCATTTAGTGGCACGAAATGGGTGTTGTGCACTATGAACTCCTCCGCATGAGTGTTCCCATCACAGCTGGCATTTTTGGCAACAACTAAGGCACCTTGTGATCACTGTATAAGAAAAAGACCAACAGAACAGCTTCAGTTGTCACTACTGCACGATAACGCACTCTGGTGATTTCAGAAACAGAACTATCCAGTTTGTGTGGGAAATCATCCCTTAAGCACTTACACTTCTGATCTTGCGCCCTCAAATGTTTGCCTTCTTAGCTGCTTATCGAACAACCGTAATTGACAACATCTTTAACTCGGAAAGAATAGGTTTCACCTGAACATTGTCAGACTTTTAGATGATGTTAGAGAATATATTGTTGATTAATTTCTCTCGTATGGTTACTATTGTGTTCAGTAAACTAACCATAAATGTTCAGTTGGATTCATGATGGGCCATCTGGGTGCCCAAATAAGCCGCTTGAATTTTCCAGAATGTTCTGACATGTCACATTGTCATCCATAAAAATTCCATCGTCATTTCGGAGCATGAAGTCCTTGAATCGCTGCAAATGGTCTCCTAGCCACACATAACCATTTCCAGTCAATGATTGGTTCAGTTGGACCAGAGGATCCCGTCCATTCCATGTAAACACAACCCACACTATTATGCAGCCACCATCGGCTTGCACAGTGCCTTGTTGACAGCTTGGGGCCAAGGTTTCATGGGTCTGTGACATACTCAAAACCTATCATCTCTTATAAACTGAAATCAGGACCAATCTAATAGGTCACGGTTTTCCACTCATCTAGGGTCCAACCAGTATGGTCACGAGCCCAGCAGAGGCACTGCAGGCAATGTCGAGCTGTTAGCAAAGGCACTAATGTCTGTTGTCTGCTGCCATAGCCCACTATCGTCACATTTTGCCACACTGTTCCAATGGATATGTTCATTGTACATACCACATTGATTTCTGTCGTTATTTCACAGTGTTGCTTGTCTATTTTCACTGACAACTCTTTGCAAACACTGCTGCTCTCGGTTGTTAAGTGAAGGAAATTGCTTTATTCATGGTCAGAAGTAAAGCCAGAAATTTTGGATTCTCAGTATACTCTCGACACTGTGGATCTCAGAATATTAAATTCCCCAACGATTTCCAAAATGGAATGTCCCGTGCATCTAGCTCCAACTACCATTCCATGCTGAGTCTTAACTCTCGTCATGTGAGTATAATCACATTGGAGACCTTTTGAGGTGAATCACCTGAGTACAAACACAACAAACATTCAAATGCAGTTTCTGAATGAAAAAAGCCACTGCATAACTCTTCCTTACACACCCAATTTAGATGGCTTTACTCCAAACTATTTTGTACAGTTTGGCTGCAATGCTAATCGTTTGCACATCAAAGCATGTTGTACAAATTATGCCAGTTCATCTACATCTATGCGACTACTCTGCTGTTCACAATAGAGTGCCTGGCAGAGGGTTCAATGAACCACCTTCAAGCTGTCTCTCTACTGTTCCACTCTCGAACGGCACACGGGGAAAAACAAGCACTTAAATTTTTCTGTGCGAGCCCTGATTTCTCTTATTTTATCGTGATGATCATTTCTCCCTATGTAGGTGGGTACCAACAGAACGTTTTTGCAATCTGAGGAGAAAACTGGTGATTGAAATTTCTTGAGAAGCTCCCGTCACAACGAAAAATGCCTTTGTTAATGAGCAGCCCTTCTTTGTACTTTTTCGATGTCATCCGTCAGTCCCACCTGATGCGGATCCCAAACCGCACAACAATACTCCAGAATAGAGCGGACAAGCATGGTGTAAGCAGTCTCTTTAGTAGACCTGTTGCACCTTCTAAGTGTTCTGTCAATGAATCACAGTCTTTGGTTGGCTCTACCCACAACACTATCTATGTGATCATTCCAATTTAGGTTATTTGTAATTCTAATCCCTAAGTATTTAGTTGAATTTAAAGCTTCCAGATTTGTGCGACTTATCGCGTAATCGAAATTTAGCTGATTTCTTTTAGTTCTCATGTGAATAACTTCACACTTTTCCTTATTCAAGGTCAATTGCCACTTTTCGCCCCATACAGATATCTTATCTAAATCATTTTACAATTCATTTTTTTCATGTGATTACTTTACAAGACTGTAAATGACAGCATCAGCTGCAAACAATCTAAGACTGCTCCTGAGATGGTCCCCTATATCGTTAATATAGATCAGGAACAATAGATGGCCAATAACACTTTCTTGGGGAATGCTGAATATTATTTCTGTTTTATTTTATGACTTTCCATCTATTACTATGAACTGTTTCCTTGCTGACAGGAAATCACAAATTTGTTTCATGCTATCTTTGGGGTTTTGCAATCTTAATGGCCTGCAATGTATACCGTTGGCCTCTAACATCATCAATAAAACATATGTTCTGTTTGTTTAAAAATAAAAAGGGAAGTTATTACATAAGTACTGAAAAGTAACCCATTCCCCATTGAAAAGTGACCCATAATAAGGAAGTAACAAAAGTATGGTAACAAAAGTATGTGTCAACTGAAATCTCAAATTTCACATTTTGTTCTTTTCTAAGAACTATAATTACAATTTATGAATTGCCCTAAACCGTCTGTTCAAAAAGTTGTCAGACTGATTTCATTCCCGGCGTGTAAGCAAAGTCAGCACAATGACTAAAGTGGCAGCTTCAACTAACAACTTTAAATAAAAGATGTGCATTCGACCAATCAGTTGCGAGCAGGCAGTGTGAAGTAGTAGGCATGTGGGTGTAGCGTGTCAACATTGTTGTGTCACAAATTTCAATGGAGCAACGAACTGCACATCTAAATCAAGTTTTCAAGACATTCTCCAGAACTTTTTGACAAAGAGAATAGAATGTGCAAAGTCTGTCCAGCACACTTTGACTCCCAAACATGAAAGACGTGCGGACAACTGCCGTGACTTGATTTGAATGCAAAAAGCAGACAATTTTTTTCTGTAAAAAATCATCGCGGGTGATGAGACTGTGTTATCAACATGGACCTAACACACACATAAACGACATTCAAGACAATGTGACACACAAGTTGAACAGCATCCCAAAGGAGGACTTTTCTGACAGTTTTACATGACCCTATAAATGTACTGTGCATTGTTCTCAATTGTGCAGAGACTACGTTAAACATCTGAAGCCTTAAAACCACCATATTAACTTTGATTAACTTTATTAATCCAGTACCAGAACATTTTGGAAAACAACAAGTTTCCTCTGAAACAATTACAATTTTGTTGAATATGATCCTCACCCTCCTTTCCCCTACTTACCCACAAGGAAATTTGAGACTACCTCACATCCCATTAATCAATTTCATGATTAATTTTAATTTCTTGTCCTACCTCACGATACTACTCTTGGTCTATGATGTCTTTTGTGGTTTTCCTACTCAAATTTACAAGATGAATGAATCACTAGTTCTGAAAAGCATAGGCTTGTTGCCAAATGTGGAGTAGAAAGTTTTTTTTATCTTGACTACTTTTATTTTTATTTCAAAAGGAATAAAGACTTTTTTTGTTTATTTCAAATTTTTGCCACAGTATAATACATTATACATCTGACTTCCAAAGCAGATATGACAAATGAAATAACATGGCTTTAATTATGTTCATAAAACAAGATTTTCATTTAAGTAACTATTAAACTTTTATCATATATTGGTAAAAGAAAACGTTATTTTTAGTGATACTATAAAAAGTTGGCAAATCATTTTAAGAAAACCAGTACTTCATGTTCAGGAATGATATGCACAGAAATAAAATATAAATCAGAGCACCATAATATAAGTAACATGTGAATATAAGTACTATCAGTGCAGTAATTGTGTAATTCACACACATACAATACACATCTTCAGTACAACAGTAGCAGTTGCTGAGCAGTTGTACTGCACATTCAACAGAGTATGTCCTGTAATATTACAATTAAAGACGTCATGGTTCAATATTGGTCTACTTAACCACTACTGCTCTCATTATAGCTATATGCTACACCATAAAAAAAAAAAAACACACACACACTCACACTCACTCTCACTCTCACTCTCACTCTTTTGTGATGCTTTGCACCAAGTGGAAGATCTATATTGTGCAATAAATTACACAAGTCAAAAGAACACACTATTTCTTTTTGTAGCAACAAATACTGAAAAAATACCATTTAAGAGCACTCTTCAATCAACAATGCAAAATAGTTATCTTATTCTGTAAATTTCCAATAACATTCCTGTGCAATAATAAAGACCCAAAAATAAATATTGAAGTAAATTAGCTTGCAAAATTACATTATTCACTATTTTTCAGATAATGAAACAGATGCGAAAAGTTGGAGTTTCTAGGTGCCACTTCTCAAAGGAGGTTATAAAAGTGGGCAAATTGTTTCCTTTGAAAATACAAGAAAGTTGTTATAAAAAAAAATAACAATCCATGTAACTTATCCATTGTATTAATGTATTTTCACTTTTTCAGATGCAAACTCTTCTGCCCTTAATTGCTGGAGAAGAAATCCTTGCAGCTAAAAGCAGGAGATGTGGAATGGCGCTCTCCTGCTGTCATAGTTCAGATTGTTGTCCCTAAATTTGGTACATTTTTATTTTTAATTTACTGTTACATTTGTACATAAATTATCTTAACTGCACAATATGAGCAACAATGAATAGCAATAAAAACAGCTTACACCATTCTGAAACTGTGTACAAATACAACACCAATATAATCTGCAACTGCTTACAATACAAGAACCGGTACACACAATATCTGAAATGGTACATATGTAAACAAAACCTTTTCCTACGAGATCATGGAAATTAAGGTATTCACATCAGCCATGCTCCTAAAACTCAACTATACTGATAACTTCGTAATAAAAATTGTATCCTTTTTTGTGTCATTAATTATCTGACTATCATTTGCTTTCAGTACAGTGTATTACATAACTTACATCAATTACTTTCATGAAAGGAACATATAACTGATATTCTTCTGTTACTATGTAATTTATATAAAACTGATATTCTTCTGTCACTATTTAAGTAAATACAGCAAATAAATGCTCATTTCCCTCTATTCATTGTTCATGCCAGGTGGATTATGGAAAAATAGGTTAAGTAGAAAATTATTTTCCTGCACATTTGAAACAATAAGTTGTCAGAAAGACTCTGAAGCAATGGTAAGGCAAATGCTGAAGCACCTGGTGTTGGACTGTGCAGAACATCCAACCAACATATGGTCCACCTTTGGTGCAGAAAATTTTTAGCAATTGTGATTAGCTTTTACAGGGAGATTTTGTTAGCCACAGTAAACACAAATTATGGTACAAAAAAGCTGATACATGACACTGCTACTCTCTCAATTTGTTATAGTTCCATATTTTGGTGTACAGTGCCTTTAGACAAACTCACAAGGAAGACCATGGAATGTTTTGTAGGAGAAGCCGGTCAACTTCAGTCAGCAGTGCCACTCAGTGAGAAACAAGTTAGTCAGCAGTACTGCACAGTATTAGCTTAAGATCTTCAATTGGTTTAGGATTAACTGAGTGATGAACTAACACACACCCATACAAAAACAGATATGTGAGCAGTGTACACTTCATTGACACAATCTGAACTTCCAGTCATCATCTACCAATCACACAAACACAATTTCCGTGATTAGTGCACATATTAAACAGTAGTCAGCCAAAGTACAGATCAAAAGAAAGAGTGACAAAAATATTGGATGAATACTGGCATCCTGACATATAATCCAGAAACCAGTTTATCACTACAGCAAAAAGTTGTGAATGATATGTAGGAGAGGTATATCTGTATGGAAGTAATGAAGGAAGATTAAGGTTTAATTTCCAATCACTGATAAGGTCAGCAGAGCAGTCTTGTATGGAAGCTGTCAAAATTCAGACATGCATGACTGATGGCAGAACTGATTGACAAGTAGGATTTCACAGAGTCTCTGATGACACCCGAGGGCTCCATCACTTGTGAGACCATGTTTTAGGAACAAGCTAGAAAAGGAAAAGTACACCATTTGCTTAAATTACATTTAACACTAAAAATAAATAACACTGCCTGTCACAACACTGTGATGTTTTGCCCTCCTCAGAAATCCTTCAGTTGCAGACCTTTTTTAAGCAAAATCCTTCCCAACATGATGGCTCATCATACTGCGGAAGTGTCCCAGCTCATATATGCTTGTCGATAATCTGTAAATTCCATAACAATTTGTTAGATATAACAGTATATTAATATAAAATTACAAAGATGTATTGATAAAAACTGTCTGCATTGATCTTTCACATGTATTGTCTTTCGTTAAGAATATATGAATAGTTATGTAAAATAAAATTATATATGTCTCCTGTAATTAACTGAATATACTGCATTGATGAGGTAATAAGAGATCAGTTCTATGTCAAGTTATCCAGGCTGTCTCACCCACAATCTCAGATTTCGATGTAAATTGGCTTGTGTGTTGTTCTTAGGGAGAACACCACCAAATTTCAGCCTTTTATCACTGCTTCCACTTTATGTCACTTCAAAGATAGGAAGTTTAGTTGATTTTAACATTGTGATGGTACAAAATGACATTTGCTAAAGGTACCACATTTTATTTGTCACCCACACAGTTTGAAATTTTGAGGTTGTATATTCTATGAAATAAGGATTCTAGCAAAAAAAAAATCTCTCTCACCTTTAAATAAAATCACAAAGACAGGAAAAATGTTTACTTATGTCTTTGTATTTTATTTTGCAAAAAAATGGTTCACCATTACATTAAATATAACACTGAGGGAAGTGAACAATCCCTATTTTTTCCAAACAAATTCTCAAAGCATGGGCTATCACTTGGGAAAATCACATTAATGGGGTTTTTGTTCCTTTACATATTTTTTTTATTTTGGTAACAAATAATGGTTTTTAATTTTTTTCCTGAGGACATAACATACCCCACTGAAATTTCAAGGGTTCTGAATATTACACTTGAGACCTAACAGAAATTTTAAGTGATGAAATTTATAAAAGAAACTTGGTCCATCAATAGTACTGTAAAACAGCTCAAGGTCATTCCATTTTTTTTTAAACAGCACTACATTCTGTAAATGTAATTTACAACAGTAACATTTTTATTCTAAATAGAGCACACACACACACTCCTTTGGAAATTAATTAGTTCTCCCAGTTGATGTTTTATGACATTTTACAATGGCAAACATGAGAAATGGGAACCAGACAAATATCCTCAGCTTATACATCCCTAACCCGTACCAGCTCCTCCCCAAAGTTGATTATGCAGTAGAAATAGCAGGCATCAATCCAGTGGACAACAAAACCATAGTGGCCAAGGATATACTAATTTCATTCACAGATAAAAGGTAAAACAAGGTTGACAGCCACTAAGTATCAAGTATTGCAGATACAGGTCCTAATAGGTAATGGCCATCAGTTCTACCCAGAAGGCATTGCCAGTAGAGGATCTACTTCATGCCTCTGGTATGTGTGTATGCATAACTGGTTCAACATTTAACCATTAAGCAAACAGTGTAAACTGTCTTTAAACTGGGAAATCCACCAAGGACTGAAAGGAACAAATGCTGAAAAACAGAGTGTGTGTCATTTACTATGGAGTGGGGAAAGGCAGCAGTTTGAGCAGAGGGACTGTACGCAAACCACTATTGGAGCTCCAGAACAGAGCCTCTTTCATGGCAGTCTAATGCCCCGGCCAAGAAAAAGGATGGGGTGATCAAAATGTTCAGTGAAGCTGCATTGCATAACAGAGTAGCAACTTAAGACACATAAGCTGTAGGAACAAACCCTTTCCTCTGCCAGGAGGCTGTCCACAATGCTACTTCAAAAAAAGGCACCAATTGCAACTCTGATCCCATATTGGTGTGTCATTTCCAGCAGCCAGTTCCAACGGGCTGCAAATCCGTGAGTCAGGCTTCCATAACCTGGACAAGATAAAACAAAGGCTGTGTGAAGCCTCAAAAGGGTGGAGTGGTCTGCACCCAAGGAGACGCTGCCAAGGCAGTGCATAGTGTTGTGTTTTAACCAGCACAATCTTCAGCTGGTGAATATGGGGAATCCACGACAACTGGATATCAAATATGAGTCCAATAAAGTGAGACGACTACATAATTGGACAAGACATGAGGGAAGTTAAGTTCTGGATGCAGGCAAACTATCTGACAATGAGAAAAATGCATTATACATGGTCCAGTACATTAAATGTGACCACTGCCTACGCTCAGCATCAATGTGCAATAACCACTCACAGATGATAGGTTGCAGCACTAACAGTGGAGGGTATAAAGCTGGTTGTGGGGACCCGTAAACAGTGCAGTCATTGTCATAATGTGGAAACGGAGCAATGAGCGATTTATCTGATGCCCAAAAGGGCATGATCACTGGCTTTCATGCCAAGAGTGGAAGCATTTCTGAAATGGCTACATTCAT
This sequence comes from Schistocerca serialis cubense, assembly GCF_023864345.2. NCBI lineage: Eukaryota > Metazoa > Arthropoda > Insecta > Orthoptera > Acrididae > Schistocerca > Schistocerca serialis. The sequence goes on along the minus strand of NC_064640.1, from coordinate 406,752,530 downwards.
AAACTGTTCGTGTGCCACCATGATTAAAGTATACTGTGCATTGCAAAATGGCACTATCCAAAACTGATGCAGAGGCAACTGTGCTGCACTATGGGCCGCAGATAAAAGGGATGAAAGACAGCTGCAGAGATGCGTATGGGAGAACAGACATGCCACTGTTGAGCAACTGACCACCCACATGAACCAAGAGGCTACCAACAGTGTCTCCTCAATGACCGTTCAGTGAATGTTGTTGCGTATGGACCTCCGCAGCAGCAGCCTGGTTCATGCACTCATGCTGATTGCTATTCATCAGTGGCAAAGGCTGGAATTTGCAAACTAGTGCCACAACCAGACATCTCCTACGTGGCAACAGGTGGTCTATTCAGATGAATCACGTTTTATGCTCCAGCAGACAGATGGTCATTGGTGTGAACAGCTTGAAACATCTGAAAGCAAAAACTCTCCAACAATCATTTAAAGGGTCCAGGCCAGGGGTTATCTCATCATTCTGGAAGGCAAAACAGATCAACACAAGTTTGCATCTATCCTTAAGGCGCCATGTCTCCCCCCGCCCCCTACATTCAGTTTGCCTTTCCTTGGCACAATGATGTCTACCAGCAGGACAATGCAACTTGTCACATATCTTGCAGTGAAAGTACATGGTTCAAAGGGAATGAGGATGAGGATGAGTTTACCATACTCCCCTGGTCACCACACTCCTGGATTTAAAACAAATTGAGTATCTGTGGGACCAACTCAATCAAGCTGTTAGTGCCACAGATTCTTAACTGAGAAACCTAGAGCATCTGGCCACAGCACTGGAGTCAGCATGGCTCCACAGTCCTGTCAGTACCTTCCAGTATCTTACCAAATCTCTTCCTGCACATCTTGCAATGGTCCAGACTGCAAAAGGTGGTCATTCAGGCTTTTGACAAATGGCCACATTAATGTGACTAGACAGTGTACATGTTCTGGCAGCAAGAAACTGTAAGCCATGGGCGAGAGCCCAGGATTGTGTTTTTATTGTGACATCCCACAGTGCTCTTGGTTCAAGAGCAACAGTAAATGAAGAAGTCTTCAACAAACAAGAAGGGTGAGACTGACGGTCCTATAACCCAGCAAGAACATTGATCACTATCAGAAAAAGGAGGGCACACACAGCACAGAGCCCTGTAGTGCATGAGTAGTAGTGTGGGAAACATCAACCAGAATCTGAAATGTCTGGTAGGATAAGATATCCCAAATAAACATTGGCAGAGGAGCCTCTGCAACACCACTCAGGCAGTGTAGTGGGGATGGAGTGGTACCGCGAGCTGTCTGACTTTTCGTATATCAGAGAAGACGGTGATCTATTTTTGGCAACAAGTGAAAGCTGTGCTTATAGAACACACTCAGTGAACTAAGCGTTCATTGATATACTGGCCATCTGTAAATCTACATTGGGTGCCTTCAGCACACCCAGTATATCATCATTCATTCCAGAAATGTGCACAGTATTTGTGTGGGGCTACCTGTTCTATAACTCGCTATCTCATACCCAATTTCAATACTGGGACACCAGTACTTTCCTTCCTCTTATTTGTAAACTTTCCTTTGAGCTAAACTATTATAGATTGAAAGAAAATGGTCTCTGACTTCTTTACATACATGATGTAACATTTGATTGTGATTACAATCACAAGGCATGGTGCCAAGTCAGGGTCAGAGTGCTGATAAGTTTCCAGTACTTGAAAGGAAGGTTGCACAGTATCAAGTGGTCTCCTATAAAAATCAGGTCAGTATATGCCAGCCACCTTCTATGGAGTTGGAAAGTGGAAGAGTAGTTGAGATTCTGCTGAAGTGCACTGCAAGTGTTTAGCTAACAGTAACATGTCAGTGTGTATAGCACCATCCAGGTAGATGCCATGCATATTGGTCATCAACTGGTGCTATGTACCTTGGTCCACACCTGTGGAGAACAGGTGTTGGTCCCTAAGGTAGCCACATATATTCAGTGTTATTCTCATAAGGAAACAGATTGGGGCAAAAGCATTTTTAAGGTCATTAGGTTAACCAACAACAGGTGGCATTTATACCGTCACAGCACAAATCTACACTCTTTAGTGGCTGTAGCATTTTCCTGGTTCCACTGGGTGGAGGAGAGGGTAGGAGTCCTGTAGAAAAGGCACTCCTGACTGGTTGTCATGTAAAGTAACATCCATTTTCACATGTGGGGTAAGGCTGAAGGTTAATGCAGTGTGCAGTGTTAACACACTGAAACCTTTGATGAAGGTTTCTCAGGTCTCCAGCTAGGTGGTAGCATTGATATCTCACGACGTTTCGGGAAGTGTCATACTACCCATCTTCTGACGAAGTGTCAAGATTCGCGGAGAGCAGACTATTTATATGCGTGGTCACCCCCTCCACTAGACCTAGGGTGGCTGCGGTGGACCAGCGGTGTGCGCGCGGTACTGCGGATGGCAGTCACCCCTGGTGGCCGCATTCGGTTCTCGTTGCAAGCATTCTGTCTGCATCTGCGGTGGAGGACGTTGACGGATGTGCTCCCAACAGATTACTGCTATCGCAGGGTTCCATGCTGCGCTGAGTTGGTATCTCTCATCTTTGTTGACCAGATTGTTGTGGATCCATATTTCTATGGATTCTTTGATAACGCTTTCCCAGAAGCCAGATGCTCGGCACAGTACCTTCATGTTTTCAAAGTTGAAGGTGTGTTCTTCATTTATGCTGTGTTCTGCTATGGCTGATTTTTCTGTGTGACCTAGTCGCACACATCTGATATGTTCTTCGCAGCGTTTCAATATACAGCACTGTGTTTGCCCAATGTATTGTTTTCTGCATGTATTTGGCAGAACCTAGGAGTTCCCTTGTCTTCGGGGATGGTCGGAGAACGGTTTTGATATTTTATTTGCCCAGAAGTCGTGCAATTTTGGCTGAGAGCAGACCCACGTATGGAAGGAACGCAAGTCATTTGTCTTCTTCTTCATCATCATCTTCTTCTGGGGTTCTCACTGCTTCCTTCTGCCTTTTAAGCGCCCTGTTGATCTGCGTTTCACTGCAGCCATTTTGTTGGAAGACTTCCCTCAGCTGTTGCAGCTCAGATGGTAGGCTGTCTTTGTCACAGACAGCGCGCGCCCTACGTACCAGGGTAGTCATCAGTACTGTTTATCTTTGTGGTGGATGGTGGCACCTTGTTGCATGAAGGTGTAGGTCTGTGTGTGTCTTCTTCCTATGCACTGCATGGCCTAGTGAACCATCTGCCTTCCTCTTAATTAAATTATCAAGGAAGGGGAGGCATCCATTTTCCTCCATTTCCATTAAATTTGATGTTCGGATGGATGCCGTTGAGGTATTCCAGAAACTCATCTAGCGCCTGTTTGCCATGTCCCCATATGACAAAAGTGTCGTCGACATAGCAGAACAAGTGCTTTGGTTTCTGTCTGGCAGTTTGAAGGGCCACCTCCTCGAAATGTTCCATATAGAGTTTTGCAATAACAGGAGCCAATGGGGAGTCCATGGCCACACATTCGATCTGCTCGAAGAATTCCCCATTGCACTGAAAGTAGGTGGTTGTTAGTGTGTGTTCGAAGAGGCTGACTGTTTGTGGTTCAAAGTGCTGGGCTACAAGTGCCAAGGAGTCTTGAAGGGGCACTTTCGTGAAAAGCGACGTCACGTCGAAGCTCATGAGTAGGTCCTCCCTTTGTAGTCTTATGTCCCCTCTGGTCAACAGCAATGAGGGATACCAACTCAGCGCAGCATGGAACCCTGCAATAGCGGCAATCCGCCCATCAACGTCCTCTGCCGAGGACGCAGACAGAATGCTTACACTGAGAACCGAACGCGGCCACCATATCCACCATCGTGCGCATGCTGCTGTTCCACCACAGCCATCTTAGGTCTAGTGGAGGGGGGCAGCCGTACACATGAATAGCCCGCTCTCAGCAACACTTTGCCAGAAGATGGGTAGTATGACACTTCCCAAAACATCGCAAGATATCAATGCTACCACCCGGCTGGAGACCCGAGAAACCTTCATCAATATTTTATGCCAAGAAAGCCTACAGTCACATATACACTGAAACCTGGCTAGCAATAACATGGAAACCCATGCTGATAAACATGCCTTTTTTGACCACATTTTCAGCTTATAAACCATTAAAATTTTTGTAGCCTATTAATAATACTTGAATTAATGAAAACACTTTACTTTCTTATATAAAGTGGCGAGATACCCTGGTCTTGAATTGACGTGTGTAAAGCAATATCTTTTCTAACATTGATTTCAGGAGAGGAAAAATTGATCAGCTGCACATGCACAGAATTTGAGAAAACATCATGGTTCTTTGACACAAAACATATAACAATTAAGCATAAAGCTTGCCTTATGTACTGTAAACATCTTTGAGGAGTTTTTATGAAAATTTTCTGCTTTGAAGGTAAATATTGAAGCACTGCAGTTCACACAGTGTGACTTTGCATTCAGTACAATACTAATTATATACAATAATATAAAATACTAATTATATACTAATAAATAACTATATACTAATTACACACAATACTAATTATATAGTTTTTAAGTATCTAAAATATGCACTGCCCAGTCCGGATTACTCTGGTAATACAGCAGTATTTGGCTCATGGTCAGTGGTCATCTAGTTTTCCTCACTGATTTCTGTCAACCTTGGTCTTTCATGCACAATGCCCAGTGGAATAATATCACTGCTTGCCTTTAAGTGATTTGGCGTCGACCTTACAAAGCTGATTCTACTGCACAATGTCATATTTGGAAATAAAACCACTTTGGCTTTATGTACTAAAAGTACTTTCGGCAGAATATCATCTATTTTCCTTTAAATGTAATTTGCCTGAACTCTATGAAAGTTCTTCTTGAATATAATTCATGTCATCCCCGGAGTTGTCTGCAAATCATATTCCAAAAAATTCTATGTCACTAGCTTAAAAATCATGAGATTCACTCAGGAAGGAAGAGATACATTTAAGAAGTGAACCCATAAATCTAGGGACAGCAGACTTTCAAGTAGGCCAATCACACCCATATTTTACGGATATCGGTCCCAGTTAAAGGAGCTTATCTTGAGGGTTCATTGAGTTTGGCATCTAACCGGGTGTGGGTGTTACAGGCAAGACAATCTGGACATTGACTGTCATGCTCTCATGTGGATGGATAGGAGAAGACTATGATGTGACATCTACAGTCAAAAATATTCATGAACTACTCTAGAGTGAGTTATGGCACCTTTGTTCAATAGACGCAGATCATGATTTGAGAACATTTGTTCCATTAGATTATCTCAGGCTGAGGTCCCACTTCAGCCTCATAAAGGGTTATGGGCACTGAAGTCAACTAATACGATGAAAGATGCAGGTATGGCTGAGAAATCAGCACAGTTCTCTCTTGATATGTCACCTACCTATCCACAAAGAGATACTCGTAACACAAGATAAGAGTCTATGTGTACAGCTGCAGCCTCCAATGGATTACTGAGCCATAGTTTTTCACTGTAGATGGCCTTTGTATCAATACACACCCTTGGCCCAATGCTCGATACTGTAAAACAACTCAGTATCTGTATATTGTAAGGTATATGTGTGTTTTGCAGAGAAATAATAAAATAGCTCTGCTGAAGGGCAGTGCAAACTGCTGGCTAAAATAATAGTCACCAGAGACCACTGGGATGGCTAAATTAGTGACAGCAGTTCCACTGGTTGCTATCTGTGGATGTACCCAGAGGTTATGAAAACAACAAGGGGGACAAGTTTCAGATTCTACTTGCACCACTACTGGTTAGGAATTACACCCCTTCACATATAGTTTAAATGGTTCTTTTTTGAGGGGGTGGGGGAGGGGGGGGGAGGAGGAGGAGCGATTCCAGTGTCCATGAAGCTATCATATCTACTCTAACCTAACCTTTCTTTCACCTTTCATCCTTTTTCTCCTAATAATATTTTATCTCTAGTTGAGAGGTGCCGAGGCAGGAATATGAGATGAAGGACAACAGGCTCACTTTGTAGGCTGTGTCCACTTCAGCTGCAGGCTTTTGTCTGGCCATAAGACAGCAGGTGGTTTGTGAGAGACCAGAGGAGGGTAGCTCCTGTAGGACACACTTCTGGTTGGGGTGGCAAACTGAAAACTGAAATTCCTAATGCAGGTGTAGAAGGAACACAGGGAGGGACATTCCTGTCCCCCATGTGAATTAGTATATGCAGGTGGCCACCAGGGCTGGATGTTATGTGGCATGAGGATGTAGTCACCTTTGTTCCAAATGAGATGTTCAGTGTTGTAGCAAAATTAATACTCATCTCAAAATGTAAACATGTTGATTCTTGGCCTTATGGCATGTCGGATAACCAAAAGTTATGTATTACCTTTATCTTACGTTATATTAAAAACGGCTTAAATCAGTCATCTCAGGGAATGATGCTCCCCACAGTTGATGCAGGTTGGTGATTGATTGTAGAGGATGTTCATATGCAGCAGCCTTCCAATCACCTCAGACAAGTCTGCTTGCACAGTATGAAGATACATTTCCAAAACAGATCACAGATGGACAAAGGAAGGGCATATGCTTTCACATAGTTGTGCATCATTCTTTTAACAAGTTAAAAAAAAAGTGGCACCCTAATAGGCCAAGATGAAAGCAATGGAATTGACTATTATTGTTTGCTTCCTGCTGTACATCACAGACAAAATGGACAGACGTCATTCTATGTTACTGCAGCACAGTTTTTTGTACATCTGCAGTATCTAGTGACAGCTAAATTTAATGCCCCAAACAACAGTTAGGTGGTTATTTAGTGTAATAATAACAGGAATATTCTTGAGCTCATCACAGGAGAGCAATGCCCATTATCAGTTGGGTGGACACATCAAGATGAAGTTCTTTTTCATTTTATTGACTGAAACTACAAAGAATTAACAGTTTTCAGAAAGTGCTCTGCGTTGGTCCCAGATCAAATCATATATTGTGGGAGTATATCTCCAGGTTGTCTCTTTAGTTGACTATCTTCCTTGGCTACACTGTGAGTGGAAAGTCAGAGTTATATTGTTCTATATTAGAAGCCTCCTTTCCTTTTGATGAGACTGCTGAGTGTTTTTCAGCCATTAGCATGCAAAAGTTTAATCTATTTCAATTACCACGCAGGTAACTGATAATGCACCCCATCCCCCCTTTCACAATGTAGTAGCTACCATGTGAAGTTTTAGGCATATTGCTGTAACCACTCCCGCTAAAGGTGCTCAAGATGGGGTTGCACAATGGGTGGGACACACACGACATTAAGCGACCTTCCCCTCATGGGTCATTGACTAGAAAATTCAGAAATGGTAAAATTAGACCTGGCAGTGGTGGCAACACTCAAGCTGACCAAAGTAGGTGAAAATTTAGGTGGTAAGAAAAGGAGGAACCAGAATTATGAACTTCAAGAATGGCAAGGTCACCACTGAGTGGAATCATTTAATAGACCTGAAGTCGAAAAATGGGTCAGATAATATAACGGCAGCACAGAAGAGGAAGAGATGCTCCAATGGCCCACACAGATGCTCACAACAGACATGACCCATCTGTGGGAAGGCAATTCAAATGCAACTGATACAGTCAATATTAGACACTGCCCCTTGCTCTTGGTCTGCCTGAGAAAGTAAGATAATTGCTTGTATTACTACTTAGCAATCATGTTGTATTAACTGGTCATTATGAATTAAAGAGAAATATTGATTTCCTGGTTCGATATCAGCAAAATGACAGTTGGCAGGTTTACATGGTTCAGTACATGGGGTATTTATTAAAAGTTTAACACTACTCACACAAGATTCAATATTTCTGCACTGGTAACACATGCAAAGCTGTGAGGTAGACACACATCAGCAATCAATGGCTCACTGAAAACATAACTTTGCACTTTAACTTTCAATAGTGTCCCAGTCAAAACACTACATACTGCACATGGCACTGGAAAACAGAAAATGCTTTTAAATTTAATCTTGCACAATCAAAATAGAACTACTGGATTAATACTTTGTTGAGGTACAGTAGCTGTCACCTAGATTCATTACAGTCTCCACCTTAAATGTGTATTTCCTTCAATGTGTCGAAGTATCACTTCTCCCACACCACCAGTTGTATTCCTCACGACCTCATGACTCTACTAGGATTAAATAAAATCACTTTTGCAGCAGAAATTTATTCGACTCTACTAGAAATGGGCTACACTGTTAATTACAAATAATAGATTACATCATTGCAGTCTGAACCAGAAACCTATTAATTATTTGATGGATAGGTCATGTAGAACACAAAAATCTGAAATAACATTAGTGTAGGGAGGTCTTATAGATATTTTATGCAGTAAAGGAAATCATTTATTCAAAAACAGAGTATTCATGCTTCCTTCAACAAATAAGAGTTCATATTTAAAAACAAAATCTTTACAACACCTGCTGTGTGTGGTTCATGGACACTCAACAACCAGGTTATCAGTTCCCATTACAAAAATTAGAAGAAACAAATGTGGTTAAAATGTCTAAAATTTTATAAAAGTTGGTTGTTGGTTGTTTTGGGGAAGGAGACCAGACAGCGTGGTCATCGGTCTCATCGGATTAGGGAAGGATGGGGAAGGAAGTCGGCCATGCCCTTTCAGAGGAACCATCCCGGCATTTGCCTGGAGTGATTTAGGGAAATCACGGAAAACCTAAATCAGGATGGCCGGACGCGGGATTGAACCGTCGTCCTCCCGAATGCGAGTCCAGTGTCTAACCACTGCGCCACCTCGCTCGGTTTTTATAAAAGAAGGAAGAGTAAGTATTACACAATTGTACCCCGTCCCTCCCAACCTCATGCACTATCAACCATAGAATCACGCTGTCTCACAACCTTCAAGGTAACATTAATAGGGTCAGATGTCATAAAACTTCTTAATTGAAATTCAATGAAAGACAGAAGCACTGTGTTGTTGATAGGCACACAAACAAAAGATACGGATCTTGGCCGATTTTTGAATGCATTCTTTTTCTAGCTGTAGGAAAAACAGGCACACAAACACTCACTCATTCACACATGTAAAGAGCTGGCAGTCAACTGAGCACAATGTAGGGAGACAGTCTTGCACGCGCATGCATGTTTTTCTTACAGCTAGAAAAAGAAAGTGCATTCCGAAAGCTAGCCATGCTCCATACCTTTTGTTTGTGTACCTATGAATGAATAGTGCTTCTCTGCCTTTCGGACACTCATCTCGTTTACTCCCAAATAATCCAGATTTTCAGCCAGAACTTTGCATATACAACTAAACTGCAAGTAATACAAGAGGAAAACTAAAATAATTACACAAGAACATGTAGCTGGCTGACCACTTACAAAAAACATGGTCATGGATGACCCTGACACCCTTTGATGCATTTGGCTTCAGAGGGTGCGACTTTCATTTATTACATGCCTGTTTTCAAAAAAATCCTCTTGCAAGTCACTGATGTTGCTAGCATGTACAATCAAGAGAAATTTAGTTAATTTTGTCTCTGATTGAAAAAAAAATCACCATAAATAAGGATATTTCTTTCTTTTATTCATTACTGGCAACCATACACAACTACACACAAAATTGAATGTAAAATTCCTATACTTCACTTTCCAATACTATGACACATTTATATAATACATGAGTACTGAACTGCAGTCAAGAACACACTTGAAGCTATAAATATTGGGACGGCAACAACTCTGCTTACACAGTGGAATGATTCTGTGTTAAGGCAATCTGCCCTGTTAACAGCTACTGAACAAACACATACATTCCAGCTATGAGTGAGACAGTACACACGTGGAGTTATTAATGAGTCACAATTGTTGAATGGAATGCCTGTGAGGAAACATTCAGAAGGAATTAAGACACTGCATGTGCTCAAGTAACACACACACACACACACACACACACACACACACACACACACACACCACACAAAACTATTTGTGTGCAACTAAATACTTTTCTCCTTGCTATCCAAAATCTAGGTGAATAGTGAAAACACACCCTTCTGTTTGTGGAACTTATCCCATAAACAATTAAAAAGGGTCTAGCACAGAACTCATTATTTGCTTGATAGGTATGACTCATAACAAAGTTATTTTAATAATTCAGTTAAATATTGCCCATCCCTAGTCTCTACAGCTTTTATCACTAATACTCACAATAATACTTGACATTAGTTTTATTTCTTTCCAATAACATCAAGCTGCTATTTAAAGCTATCAAGACCTCCAGGCTATGTACAACCTGGGTTTGCTCACATTTTGTGATTATTCTGCACTGCTTGTTCACCACTACCACCACTGGTAGTTTTCCATATATGTGTGAAGTATAAAACTAAACGAAACTCCTCCCAAACAGGCCACGAAGGCCCAATGGTACCGACCGGCCGCCGTGTCATCCTCAGCCCATAGGCGTCACTGGATGCGGATATGAAGGGGCACGCGGTCAGCACACCATTCTCCCGCCCGTATGTCAGTTTCCGAGACTGGTGTGTGAGGTACGCATTACGAAATAACTTACGACAATGTAATAAAAGAGGAAAGCTGCCTAGAATTTTAGCCAAATGTGAACTTTTTCTGTGTACTGAAAATAACTGTTCCATAGCTCTTATTTTAAGTGTTAACAGTGGAAATGAAATGGCCTCGATTAGTATCACATTACCGGGAAAACATTGCTCGGGAAGGAATGAATCAATTGCACAATGCTGAGGTAAATTCTGCAACAAGGAAGTTGGTCGGTTGACAACATGAGATCAGTACTCCAGTGATTGTTGTTCATGCTTTTATAATGTTGTAAACAAGTATCCTTGCATCAAATATCATGCCCAACTAGTCTGACATTACTCTATCAAATGAGCAAATAGAATTTCAAACTTAGATTGCATTTTGTTTACAGTTAGGTCCAGGGCAGCATCAAGCATGAACTTTGGATAACATGTTAAGCATTTTGTAAGTAGTTTTTCTTCAGGTTGCCTGAATGTGAAGTTGAGAATGTATGCTGCAACATTATGAGGCAGTACCTGAGGCTCTTGCAATGATAACAAGCAGTGTATACCCCGAGTTTGCTTGCACGTGTTTATTAGTATCACAAGTCTCCACTTATATCTCGATGTAACAGTGCACGGCAAGTTACGTTTCGCTTAGTTTTTTCCAGATCACTGACGACAGGGTGCAGAAGCTACAGCTGCTAAGCCATTAATGGATCACTTAGTTTCCTTGTAAAAGCTACTTTATTTGCTCCTTTTTTTATAGTTTCACTGCTTTCAAAATATCAACTTTCATTTTCTAGTACACTTCTAGAAATAATTAACACCTTTCTTGACATCACAATGTGGCTTGGTCTGGTGTTCATAATATCCATGCTGTAAATAAATACTGCCAAAGTAAAGACAAAATATGCATGCATACCGTAGGAGTACCAATACAGAATTAGCATCCTGCCACTCAAATGGTACACGTACATCCCTGTGTTACAATGTGCCCAAGTCTTCACATTGTTAGTATGTACTTACGGCCTGGATGTTATGAACATGTGGCTGAATCATATCGTGATGATATGAAAGATGGTGTTGATTTGTACAGATGCACTTGAAAATGAAATTTGATACATCGAGCCTGGTTGTGCGTATACAATAGCTACTACAAGTAAAGTAAGTTTTCCTGATTAAAGCTATATTTCAACGACTTAAAGAATGTTCCATCAGCAATGTGACTGCAGGCAGACTGAGAACAAAAACATTTTCAGAGAGAGAGAGAGAGAGAGAGAGAGAGAGAGAGAGAGAGAGAGAGAGAAAAGGGGGGGAGAGGGGGGGTAGGAGCAATGTATACTCAAGTATTCTTGGGGGAGAGATTCTGACAAGTACACAGTAACACACTTTCACTGAACGACACTCCTCACACACTGACCGACTAACATTTACTTACAGTGTAAAGTTCGAGGAGGAACATTTCCTTCACACAAATCACATGCTGTGTTCGAATTTTGATGTTTTATTTCTTCATAAAAATCTACTAACTCTTTTTTCATTCCCATGTTATAACTTATTGATTGTCATACCTTTTAGAACTGAATTTTTTCGGATGATTTCTTTGCTATTTGCCACAGCCCTGTTCTGTGCAAGAAAAGCTGTCAAGTTCACACAGTATTTCCCTCCACTCTTCATAGCACTGCAGAACTTGCTGCCTAATAGTACTCCTATGTCTACTGATAATAGTGGACTGTAACAGATTGGTATAGTCCATACAGAAGCACTGTAGTGAAGCTCAGTGAATTTAAATGGGAATGTTTGAAAAAAAGAGGGAAAGAACTGGTTCTTGCTATATTATTTTTGCTAAATTTAGGGAAATAATATTCAAGGAAGACTGGAGCAATTCTGTTGCCACCATCATATGTCTTGCATAGGGGCCATGAGAATACAGTATGAAGGATCTGAGTGCATATGAAGGCTCCACTCACTTTTCTGTTGCACCATATTGCAACACAGTCAACAATTGCGTACTATTTTTATGGTATCAAATAACACAATATTTCAATTAAATAAATGCTATATGAAATGTGGTTGTGGGAACAACGTTACATGTGGCAAGTCTTAACCATGGATATAACATTATACAGTCACTTGTGATGAATTTCTGAGAAAAAAATGTTTTAGAATACAATAATGTAGTACAATTTAGATCACTGGCTTATTGTGCAGTAAAAATTTAAATAATCCAATCCAATTTGAGTAGGTTTCTGAGGATGCTGGGGGAGGTTGAGGCACGGGAGATACAATCTGAACTGCTAGTGGCTTTTACACCATACATTATTATTTTGGGGAGCAGAACCTTAACATTATAAAGAACTACAGTAGTTATGGTACAGAATGCACACTCTGTACGAGTTAAGTTCAAGTATCTAGTTGTTCATCCTAATTTAGATTTTTTGCAGATACTTTGTATCAACTGGGTAAATGCAACAGGTCCTTCAATGATGCCACAGCTGATAGCTTCTTGCTACCTTCCCAAATGAATTAGTTACCAATCTCTAAGGGTTCCTATACTGATGTACCACTGAACTTTACCCTCTTCCTCCAATGAAAGTCTACTTAAGTCACTTTACAAAATATTGCACCATAAAGTGCAGAATTTTCTTGATCAGAACCATAAAACTGGCCAGAGGTTCACTTAATGGAAATGTGGCTGTTTGGCTACAGAACTGAACACACCAAAGTACAATAACTGCCAAGACGACTAACGGGAACAATCAGAGCACACTACTTACAGAACAAAGTATAAAATTACAGGCTGCAATTTACTTTCATTATGTTTTCCATGACCATTCACATGGATTCCACTTTATACTTTCAGCTGGAAGTATAGTCTTCATGTTGTGATAAAATGCAATTATAATTTTACATTACTGCAGAATTGTTAAGACACTTCAACATGAACTACAATTTATTTCATCAAAAAAGTTAATCCAACAAGACAGTCCAGTAATGTTTGGCATATTGACGTAGGGATCATGTTAAATGCATAAATGAATCTTCAAGAATGGATATTCTTGCACATAGCCTGAACAACTCTTATGGTCCCTAATCACCTACAGCCATTAATGTGAACTATAATATTAAAAATGATACAAGTCTATGTCAAATATCATTTTATTGGCTGCTTAACAAACCTTGAGATTTCACTGGTACTACATAATTTCTGTCATTGTTGTAGCTTTGCAACTGCTCAGCATGCAAATATGTTCCACAAACATACAGTTTAATAAATACAACCAATACTGAGGTTAAGATACATACGAAACCTTGTCATTCCCTCTTGTCAACTGCTGAAGTGCAACAAGATTCCTCCTCCTGTAATACTTTTTACCTTTTTACACTCAATGTAATTTCTTTATATAATAGAATCCAAGCAATCAAAACAGACATACTGTAGATGTGGATAATTTACTGAACATACCTTCCAAAGGCATTGATAAGAGAAACAATCTCTCCTCTTTCCAACTGAAATCTGCCATTATCGTAATATTTAGCACCATAAGGGGTATTTCTCTTGTCAAATTTACCAGAGAAAAGTATTTTCAATGCCGTTCCTAGTCCTTTAATCTGAAACAGAAAATACGTCCAGCCTGAAGCTATAACAGGAAAATTGTGTCACATTTTATTTCACACCAACTTTAACTAACTATTAAAAATGGTTCCATACAAAACAGTGCCAAGATAAAAAAAGGCACTATGATATGTAGAATTATATTTATCCTTTGTAATTGTAAGTAACAACTCCCCAAAATGGTAGCTTTTCTGAGAATATGACAAAATGTATTTTGAAAATTTGTGACTAGTTAGAAATAGGTTCCAGATTGCGATTCTTAATACAAATCACTGTCCATCACAAGAAGTACAATACCTCTTGCACTACCCATGCCTACTTAATGGAAAGGAGGAAGACTAGGATTTATCATCTCATCGACAAAGAGGTCGAACAAGTTCAGGAAAGAGAAGGCTGGGAAAAGAAAACATCAATGTGCTTACCAATGGTTTTATGAATTAACTAGGGAAACCATAGAAAACCTAAATCTTGATGGCTGGATGAGGATTCAAGGTGAATCCTTGCAAATGTCGGTTTAGTGTCTTAACCTTGTTCAATAAACCTCATGGATCAACTTAAAAGTTCAAATATGTCACTGTGCATGAGATGGCACACAGTTTTAACATGTCACAAATCTTCACAATAGTGTATATTCCATTAATAAGTAGAAATACATATTTTTTAATTGAAGAGACAATGAAGAACACAAATCTATACAAATCCTATTTATCAGATCAAAAGCTTTGAAAAATTTGGACAACAAAGGCTTTACATAAGGACTTGCCTTTCAAATGATGGTGGATGTCAAATGTGTTAAGGATCAAACAACAGAAGACTGTTTTAGAGCTCAAATTTTTTGACATACTACACGAGTTGGAGAAAAATTAGTGACAAAACTATTATGATACCAGACTTCACTAGCAGACATTCACAGTATTAAATGCCCTCAACATAATTGCCTCACATCTCCATAACCTTCTCCCACAAAAATGGAATGTGCTGTACACCGTCAGTCCACCTACCTCCGTCGATGTCTTGCAAGGGCTGTCCTATGGCACAGATGATGTCTTGGTCAGTCAGTTTAATGAATAAAGGGACCGAACTACAAGGTCCTCAATGCTTCCTACCTGGAACAGGCAAGTCACCAAAACTGCACACCAAAGGACCCAGTGCGCAAAACCAAAGGAAAGAAAATACCAATGCCTACTACAGGCCCTCAGAGGCAGAAAGTGCAATGGGGAACAAACTCCCCATCACTTACCAGAAGCACCCCACCCAACAATACTCAGAAAAGATAAGTGACGTGGACAGGGTGAGAGAAGCACAGGAAGAACACCGAGTAAAACACAATGTGCAAGAAGGGAGAAGAAGAGCAAAAAAAGATTGGGTAGGGTAAGGGCTGGGGCAGACCACCAAGTGCAGCCAGCCATTGAATGGTTGGGGCAGAGGGGGCCAAAAAGGCTGAGGTGCCCTCCCTTAGAGAGAGTGATAAAAACTCCCTTCATGAATAAACCATAAAACCGGGTCAGCTGCTGCAGCATTGCCTCCTAACACCAGAACCTCCACAAATTTGTGGTCTCCTTCATCGCCCTAGCGTGTTTAGCAAAGTCACAGTATCCAGTCTGTATCCCAAATCCTCATGACATGACAACATAGCATCAATCGAAGGTCTGGTGCCAGAATACTCATCTCAACAGGCAGCTTCCTGGTAGCCAATTTGTCCAACCTGTCAGAAAGTTCATCCTCTGGGATCCCATTGTGACCCGGGCTCTAGATAAAGAACACCACATGAACACACTGTACAAGGGCAAAAAGGGAATTGTGGGAAGTCTCATCAGGGGCTCACCCCAGGGGTGCCATCCAGCTGCAGCAAGGGCCATCTGGCACGGTGGTCATTGTCAGGAGTTCCGATGCACCAAAGAAATGAGCAACCACTCCCAGACATACATGAGGCACTGACAGCTCACGAACCAGAAGTGTGATCCCCATGTCGTCGGGGGGCTCAGGCAGGTTGGTACGTAACAGCCCCGCTACACTGACTGGCTACCATGCTGGTGACCTAACAGTGGGGGGAGGGGCGGCAATGGAGGCTACAGTGAATGGGAAGGGGGGAGGAAGAGAGGTGAGAGGAACCATGCTATGGATGCTAGGGAGGTAGTTCATCCCCAAAAGACTCACACTCCAGAAACAATTTAGAATGGGAGATCAAACCCCAATGGTCACCAGGAAAAGCCGTAAAAAAGGGACAGTGAGAAAGCAAGACAAGACCGTCAAGGAATAGCAGAACTTGGGGAATAGCTGAGTCACCATAAAAGGGAACTCCACATACATGTACAACTATGTGATTACTCTGCTATTCACAATAAAGTGCCTGGCAGACGGTTCAATTAGTCACCTTCAAGCTGTCTCTCTACCGTTCCACTCAGGAAAAATGAGCACTTAAATTTTTCTTTGTGAGCCCTGATTTCTCTTATTTTATCATGATGATCATTTCTCCCTATGTAGGCGGGTGCCAACAGAATGTTTTCACAATCTGAGGAGAAAACTGGTGATTGAAATTTCACGAGAAGCTCCCGTCGCAACGAAAAATGCTTTTGTTTTAATGATTCCCACTCCAATTCACATATCATGTCAGTGGCACTATCTCCTCTACTGTGCGATAGTACAAAACAAGCTGCCCTTCTTTGTACTTTTTCGATCTCATCCATCAGTTCCATCTGATGCACGTCCCATACTGCACAGCAATACTCCAGAATAGGGCGGACAAGCATGGTGTAAGCAGTCTCTTTAGTAGGCCTGTTGCACCTTCTAAGTGTTCTGCTAATGAATTGCAGTCTTTGGTTGGCTCTACCCACAACGTTATCTATGTGATCATTCCAATTTAGGTTATTTGTAATTGTAATCCCTAAGTATTTAGTTGAATTTACAGCTTTCAGATTTGTGTGACTAATCGAAATTTAGTGTATTTCTTTTAGTACTTATGTGCATAAATAAACACTTTTCTTTATTCAGGGTCAATTGCCACTTTTCGCACCATACAGATATCTTATCCAAATCATTTAGCAATTCATTTTGGTCATGTGGTGACTTAACAAGACGGTAA
This sequence comes from Schistocerca serialis cubense, assembly GCF_023864345.2. Taxonomy (NCBI): domain Eukaryota; kingdom Metazoa; phylum Arthropoda; class Insecta; order Orthoptera; family Acrididae; genus Schistocerca; species Schistocerca serialis. The sequence continues at coordinate 406,735,325 of NC_064640.1, read as the reverse complement.
ATGACAGCATCATCTGCAAACAATCTAACACGGCTCCTGAGATTGTCTCCTATGTTGTTAATATAGATCAGGAACAATAGATGGCCTATAACACTTCCTTGGGGAATGCCGGATATTATTTCTGTTTTACTTTATGACTTTCCATCTATCACTACGAACTGTGACCTTTCTGACAGGAAATCACCAATCCAGTTGCACAACTGAGGCGATATTCCGTAGGCAGGCAATTTGGTTAGAAGATGCTTGTGAGTAACGGTGTCGAAAGCTTTCTGGAAATCTAAAAATATGGAATCAATTTGACATCCACTGTTGATAGCACTCAGAGCTAGTTGTGTTTCGAAAGAATGATATTTTCTGAATCCATGCTGACTACGTGTCAATAAATCATTTTCTTCAAGGAACTTCATACTGTACAAATACAGTATATTTTCCAAAACCCTACTGCAAATCGACGTTAGTGATATGGGCCTGTAATTCAATGGATTACTCCCACTTCCCTTTTTTGGTATTGGTATGACTTGAGCAATTTTCTAGTCTTTAGGTATGGATCTTTCTGTGTGCGAGTGGTTGTATATAATTGCTAAATATGGATCTATTGTATCAGCATACTCTTGAGAGGAACCTGACTGGTATACAATCTGGGCCAGAAGCCTTGCTTTTACTAAGTGATTTAACCTCCTTTGCATCACCCAGGATATCTGTTTCTATGTTTCTCATCTTGGCAGTTGTTCTTGACTGGAATTCAGGAATATTTACTTTGTCTTCTTTGGTGAAGGAGTTTCAGAAAATTGTGTTTAATAACTCTGCTTTAGTGGCACTGTCATCAGTGACTTCACCATTGTTATCGCGCAGTGAAGGTATTGATTGTGTCTTGCCATTGGTGTGCTTTATGTATGATCAGAACCTCTCTGGGTTTTCTTCCAGATTTTGAGACAGAGTTTTGTTGTGGAAATTATTGAAAACATCTCACATTGAATACGCGCTATATTTTGAACTTCTGCAAAACTTTGCCAGTCTCGGGGTTTTGCATTCTTTTAAATTTGGCATGCTTTTTTCGCTGTTTCTGCAACAGCGATCTGACCCGTTTTGTGTACCATGGGGGATCAGTACCATCACTTATTAATTTATGTGGTATGTCTCTCTCAATTGCTGTCGATACTATCTCTTTGAAATCACTCCACAACTTTTCTACGTTTACATGATCAGATCGGAAGGAGTGCAGACTGTCTCTTAAAAAGGCGTTAAGAGAATTTTTATCAGCTTTTTTAAACAGATATACTTTCCGTTTCTTTTTGGTGGTAGTAGGAGTTATGGTATTCAACCTAGCAGCTATTGCCTTGTGGTTGCTAATACCTGTATTTGTCCAGGACTATTTGTAGCTAAAAGATCAAGTATGGTTTCGCAACCATTTACACTTCGAGTGGGCCCATGAACTAATTGTTCAAAATAATTTTCTGAGAAAGCATTCAGTACAATTTCGGATGATGTTTTATGCCTGCCGCCGGCTTTAAACGTATAATTTTTCCAGCATGTTGAGGGTAGATTAAAGTAACCACCGACTATAATTCTATGAGTAGGGTACCTATTTCAAATGAGATTCAAGTTTTCTTTGAACTGTTCAGCAACTATATCTTCTGAGTCGGGGGTTTGGTAAAACGACCCAATTAATAGTTTAGTCCGATTGCCAAGTATAACCTCTATCCATACTATTTCACATGAATTATCTACTTAAATTTCACTACAAGGCAAACTACTTTTGACAGCAATAAATACTCCACCATCAATTGCACTTAATCTATCCTTTCTGAACACTGTTGGATCGTTAGAAAAAAATTCTGCTGAGCTTATTTCTGGCTTTAGCCAGCTTTCTGTACCTATAACTATTTGAGCTTCAGTGCTTTCTATTACGGCTTGGCACTCTGGTTCTTTCCCAACACACCTATGACAATTTACAACTACAATACCAATTGTTTCTACAACTAACTTACTGTGTTTTACTTGTACCCTTTTAGACGGATGCCCTTTCTGTGGTTCCCAGAGGCCTTCTAACCTAAAAAACCGCCCAGTCTCTTCCACACAGCCCCCGCTACCCATGTAGTCACTTCCTGTGTGTAGTGGACTCCCGACCTATTAAGCAGAACCTGGAAACCCACCACTCAATGGCGGAAGTGAAGGCAGCTGCAGCCTACACGGTCACAGAACCGCCTGAGCCTATGATTCAGACCCTCCACTCAGTTCCGCAACAAAGGACCACAGTCGGTTCTACTGATGATGCTGCAGATGGTGAGCTCTGCCTTAATCTCGCAAGCAAGACTGGCAGTCTTTACCATTTCTGCTAGCCACCCAAAACCAGACACACTCTCCTCCGACCCAAAGCAACATACATCATTGGTACTGACATGAGCCACCACCTGCAGCTGGCTGCATCCTGTACTCTTCATGGCATTTGGAAGCAGCCTTTCCACATCCAAAATGACTCCCCCCAGTATGTACACGGAGAGCACACTGGCTTCCTTTCTCCCCCCCCCCCCCCCCCCCCTTGGCAGCCATTTTTCCTAAGGGGCCCCACTACGCACCTAATGTTGGAACTCCAAATTACCAGCAAACCCACCCTCTGTGAGTGCCCAGACACTGCAGGCTGAGAAGCTTCTTCTGTTCTTCTGGAACAGGGTGGACGACTGCATCCAGCTCAGAGACATTGTCAGCCACAGATAATGGCCAAAACCTGTTCGTCAAATGAACCGGGGAGGCCCTACGATCGGCCCCTCAGAAAGTTTTTCACTGCCTGCCAGACTTTGGAATGATCTCCCACTTGACCACGTGTGAGGGGCCAACCTCAGTGCAGGCAGTACCCGGGGTGGCCACAGCAGTGGACCAAACGGGCGACATGCTCGACATCTCTTGCATCCCCGCATCGGACCCCTCACAGTGATGCTCCTTGGCAGCAGCCTCAAGCTGGGTGACAGAAACCAACGCAGCCTGGAGCTGCGAGTGAAGGGTCGCCAACTCGGCTCACATCTGTACACAGCAATCACAGTTCCTATACATTACAGCAGTTGCTCCCATTTGAAGCTTGTAAAAATATACAACAAACCAACGGTGTATTCTGCTTATTAGCAGCAGGAATTCAAAGTACTCTCTCACTAACAGTCTAAATAACACTGAGCTACACTAACCAAAACAAACAAAAGCCTGTACGATCCGAGTGTTGATATAAGGGTCAATAGCAGCAGCGGTACAGTACGCTACACTGTTATTAAAATAAAAGCTTGTGCCTAGTAGGCACTCGAACACGCAAGAAATTACAAAAATAATCTAGTAACTACACAGGTATCTGTAAATAAGTAAGTAAGTTGTTCCTGCTGGAAGCTCATAAAAATATACAACAAACGAACAGTGTACTCGGTTTCTTAGCAACAGAAACACGAGGTGCTCTAGCACTGACGGTCTATCCAACACTGAGCTATACTAACCAAAACAAACACAAGCCTGTACGATATGAGGGTCAATACCAATGGCAGTATGGTACATACCCACAAAAGAGCTGTGGGGCCCCCTGTGGGGACGGATGATGTCTCCCCCATGTCGTAGCAATGTCACAAAGAGGTTTCTTCATCTTGTTTAACAGGTCATGATCATACAGACTCGTACTGGGTGAATATGGAGGATATTACAGTACCTGCCATCCCCATATACACAGGAACTCCTGCATGCATGAACTTCACTCTGTGGCATCATGGATTGTTACGAAGGCTGATGGGATGCAGTGCTAGATGGTGCTGTTGCTTTCTTCTCAGTGTGGGACGAGGATTGATATTGCAAGGAACTGCAGGTGTAGGTTGCAGTGACTGTCTGCCCTCTCAATATAAAATGATGCAGGATTAACCCATGGATATCGAAAGACACAATAACGATCACTTTGATTCACAGTGCACATTCTGTGGGCAAGGAGAAGCAGGAACATTTCCATTCATTGGATTGTCGCTTTACACACATACACACGATTTGTATGACTGAGCCCAGGTTTTGAGCATAGTGACTGTCATTTCTAGCAAGTCTTCACCCTCCCTGCGGTAGTGACTGTGCATAAAAATTTCACTATTGCACCTTGATCAACACCTAGCTCTGTGGCTAATTTGTGCGCAGTCCATCAATGATCCACATCCATTAGGGACACAAGGCACCCAACTGCCATGTTGTTCATTGAGGTTGTCCCAAATTGGACCAATCTTGAATAACATCCCTGCCATCGCAAAACACTTCCACCCATCTCACCACTGTTTGCTATGGCAATGCTGCACCACCACATACCTCACACAGTCCCTGAAAACATTTGTGTGTGTTACAACCATGTGCAGCTTCAATCTTTATCCACACACAGTTTCCTAAACATCCTGTTAGGGTGCTTTAACTGGCCCCTCTTACTCTCAGACAGTACACACTACAGCCATCTCAAACACAGCCACTGTCACTCACTGCACTACTTCAGCTGACCTTCTGCTATCAGCTACAGACAGCACACATGCCATTTGATGCACATCCTTCATGTTATAGCAGTGTTGCCACTAATTTTTATCCATCCCTCTTAACAATACAGACATACTGTGAAAAATTATAAAATATTGTACCGCAGATTGATCTGTACAGTCATGTTGATATTCTAATTCATCAAGAAATGCTCAGATCACTAAAGATGGTAAAGAAAAAGTTTACAGGTAACCAGTCTGTCCAACATATCCATGGAGAAAACAAGGTACAGGAACTGGCACTGAATTTACTAAAATCTTTCCAATCTTCTCCTCAATCAAAGCCAAAACTTCAAGGGGGATATACATTTCATAGAATGCCAGCATGTGCACCAGATAATAAATGTACATCAAAAGAGGTAAGAAGTCCCAGGAGTATATATAGTACTATCTGGTGATCACGGACAAGGTGAGAGCAATGTATGGTCAACAATGTCATTATTATTCTGTGCACAAGTTTGGACTGGACAACTGAACATGATGAAATAGTCTGCGGCCCTCTCAAAAAGAACAATCCCAATTAAAGAAATACTGGAGACATAAAAATTTACCATTCAGTCCTACCAAGAAACCCTTGAGACAGACAAAACTGATAACAGAATTACTACCACAAACTACAAAAGACAGTACAGATGTGGTGTCTTGATAGGTGAATATATCACTACTCACAAAACAAAGGAGGCACCGAGCATTGGGCAGGCATACAGAAAGAATGATAAACTGTTTAGCTTTTGGACAAAGCTATTTATAAACCTTTCTAATTGCCTGTACACTGTTCAACACAGGGAGACACTACTTACCATTCTAAATTTTACATCTATGTCAATACTCCACAAGCCATCTGACAGTGTGTGGCGGAGGGTACTTCTGGTACCACTGATTGCCCACCTTCCCCGCTCCATTAGCAAAGAGCGCTTAGGAAGAATGATTGTCAGCAAGCCTCTGTATTATCCCTGATGCTCTAATTTCTCGAATTTTCTCATTGTGATCATTTTGTGAGATGTATGTGGGAAGAAGAAATTTGTTGTCTGACTCTTCCCAGAAAGTACTCTTTCAAATTTTCAATAGTAAACCTCACCATGAAGCCGATAGTAAACTTCACCATGAAGTACAATGCCCCTCTTTTAGTGTCTGCCATTGGAGTTTGCTGAGCATCTCTGTACAGCTCTTGCATTAACTAAACGATCCCATGACAAAACACTCCACTATTCATTGGATCCCCCCCCCCCCCCTCTCTCTCTCTCTCTCTCTCTCTCTCTCTCTCTATCAACCCTACTTGGTAAGGGCACCAGATTGATGATAGATGCTCAGGAATCAGTCAAACAAGAGCATTATTAATAAAAACAACATGGTCACAAATGCAGCACCAAAAATCTTCATCATTTGTAAAATGAAAGACCTTACATCGCCCTCTTTCTATAATTTTCACAACAATTTCACACTCTCTAGCTGTGTAAATGTGACAGCTAGCATACATAATTTTGCCAAATCTACACTACAACCAATTTAGCAAATGCATAAAGAATATTTTAATTTCATATAAGATTTTCAATGCACACTTTCTGGGCAGAAGCATATGTAGCCCATAATCAAGAGGTATTACTACTTTGACCATATGCTAACTGAACATTTCTATTTATTGTTTCATTTTCCTTTCAAGTTTCTCTGATGCCTGTGAGAACACAGTGTCCTCTAATTTCATGTGGAGATTTTTGCACATAAGACACTTTTCCAAAACAGATCACTAATGTCAAAATCCTTTACAATGCACACAGCATAATTAAGAAGCACATATGTCCACATGCAAGTATCTGTTGACTGTTATCAAAGAACAGCCTGCCATACCAGAACAAACAATTTACTTATTTTAAACCAGATGCTAACTTGACACAAAAATGAGAGCGACATTCAGCTGTTGAAAGGGCTCAGCACAATTTAATTTTTCTAGTGTAGTGCAGCAGGCCAAAGACATCAATTACCTGCAATTTTCCCCAGAGCTTACATTTGTCACATCCAACACAGTCCATTATTCTCGAAATGTTGCGGAAATGTTCACGAAATTCAGCTTTCAGCCTTTCAGCTTGTTTACCAGCAGAAAACATCACATACTCATCAAAGTGTTCTGGGAACTGTCTAAAAGATAAAACACACATAGTGCTACACTTAAACATGAGTATGAAATTTAAAACTTCAAAATAGGATACTTCAAAGCCATCAGTAAAATAAACATTATACAAATTTGTCTTGTTCTTACTGGACAAGCTTCAGAAAATCCTTCATGGCCTCCTGTACTTCAAGATCCTCTTCCTCATTACCTGTATAATAAAGCTCATCACGGAGATACGGTGCAGCTTTATATATTGCTTTTAGTTCCAACAGATACAAAAAGTACAAGTTCTTTAGCCAATTTGGACCTTCGCCATTTGTAGTTTCTGGACTGAAGCGAAATTTGAATTCGCTCAAGTTTGGTCCCCATTTACCTCCCGGTTCATCAATTCCAAGTGAAACTCTGTCTGCAATACTTAAACAATATTATCAGAACATTAACTTCAGATTTTGTTGTAATTCCATTAATATATGCAAACACTTACCGGAAAGCAAATACTTTGCACACAGGTGAATATTAATGCTTGTGTGCAAACCTGATATAGCTCTGTAGAATGCCCTCTGTTCTAGACACATGCCTGAAATTTAATCATCATGATTTGACAACAACAATTACAATGCTGTCACGAGGTATTTCATCTGTATTTCATCTGTTTTGCTTACCATTAAGATGCGAGGACTGTATGTATGGAGTATAGATGTCCTTTGGGCTACAGAAAAAAAGAATCCATAGAAAGAAAGTTCAAAATGAATATACTACATGTGAAAATGAGAGAGAAAAAAGATCTCTACAGAAAAATATGTATAATACTGTATATACACAAGATATGAGATAGAAATATGGATCATCACTGCACTATTTCAATGATACACTTACCGAAAGCAATTCTCCTTGTATATACTATTCCATATACGGTGGGCGGACTGTCCTTTGTATCCTGTATAACGTTCAGGATTCAGAAGAAGATCTACATATTCTTCATCATCCTCATCATCATACATACAGAAATTGTCTTGTTTATTGTCATATTCTTGCCAACGTTTGAAATCTTCATACGTAGCAGCACTATAAAAGTAACAAGTTTACTGTAAAACTTTGGACCTTTTATCCCAATGTGAACATCAATCATCTCATACTGGGTGAAGAAATAGATTTCATAACAAGAATATACTTCATGCTACACAGACCCTGCAATAAGGAAAACTCTGGTTTCTAAATAAGAGCAAAATAACACTAGAAAATCTTTAAACATCTTAATTGTACAGAGATAATAGATTAAACCAACATTTCCAACAAATACTGACACACACTGAGAGATTTATTGCCATATGGTGACGCTGGAGATAGGTCTTGTGGTAAAAAAGTATACAAGTTGAGCTAAGATGAACAGAGGATCACTGTAGCATTGATAGGGGCTGAAAATAAGGAAATACACTGACATAAGTGACCTTATCTAAGTGTAGATCATTTTGCCCTGTGTCTGTGAACAAGCATATTGAAAAATGGTGAATGTGGTTGGCAGTTATGCTACTGATGTTATAATCTATGAAAAGTGGATGTAGGGCAGTAAAACCAAAAATAAGTGTCTTGTTGTTGGATATTGATGCTTCATGGCAAAATATGGTGTTCAGAGGTTTGCTCAAGTTCTGTAAAACAAGATAAGTGGACATCTGAGGCAGATCTGATGACTGAGTACAATGCTGGTGCTGCCAAAAGTGTGCAAGCACACCATTCTCGATGTATTCCTGAAATGCGACCCTGCAGTGGGTGAGCTCCACATGTTACCATGTCAACCCTACAACACTGTCAATTACAATTACAGTGGACACATGATAATCAAGACTGGACCATTGATCAATGGAAATATCATCTGGACATATGAATCACATTTCTTGTTAAACTAGGTTGATGGTTGTGTCCATATATACCATCGTCCAGGTGAATGGCTGTTTGAAACAATGACCACACTATGGACTCAGGTCAGTGGGAACAGTATTATGCTATATGGGATATTCACCTGGGTTTCTATGGAACCTATAGCAGTAATCAAAAATACAATGATAGCTGTGGACTATGTAAACATTATCATGAACCACCTCTATCCCTTCACGCTTGATGTTGACTCCGATTGCAATGCCATCTTTCAGCAGGATAACTGTCCACACCACAAGATGAGAATCATTATGGTGGTTTGAGGAGCACGATAGTGAACTCATGTTGATGTCTTGGCCATCCAATTCACCTGATCTGAACTCAGTGAAACACATGTGGAGCACTATCTAATGCCAGCTCCACACCTACAAGCCACTGGCCAATAATTTACAGGAATCGCACAACAGATATCGCCAGAAGCCTACCACGAATTTGTCAAATCTATGTCACACAGAACTGCAGCTGTTATGCATTCCAAAGGTTGACTAACACACTGTTAAGTAAGTGGTCATAATGTTTTGATCAATCAGTGTACATAGTATATCACTATTACGAACTCAAATGGATTCGAAACTTCTTCAAATGGACTCATTTAACTTTTGTTCCAATGACACCAATCTTTCTCATTCTGTACCACTAACACACTTATTCTGCCATACAATCAGGGTGTATACGTGGACAAGGAAAAAAAATTCCTGGATTTTTCCCAGAGTTCTCAGTTAAAAACACATTTTCTCCCAGGTGAAAATACACTTTTTCCATAGTATACTTTCCCTCGGAACTGTAGTAGTCATCATCACTCCTACACTAGTGTAGAATTTCTGAGCACTTAAGAAAATGAAACTCGGGGCAGGGGGGGGGGGAGGGGGGCGGGGGGGTGGGGGGGGGGTGGGGGGGGCGGGGGGTTGGAACGATCTTTGATGGGCAGCAACATGTATGTTGCATATTTTTGTAGTACAGAAGTATAAATGCAAATACCACCAAACACTGCATGTTACTTTCCAAAGCATTGAAATCGAGATTGCAACGTACTTTTGTAAGCAAGTTACAGCTCATGTCACGTGATCTCACCAGCCAATGACAGCGAATATTCAGAGTATAGGGTACATGATGTGGTCACCCAATAGGAACATCACTGTTAAGTAGCATGAACACACAAATAGGAAAAGTTAATGGTTTAAATTAATATACATAGTGTTGCTACAAGAAAAGAAAAGTTTTCAGATGTAATATTGGTCTCTAAGATATGTGCAGACATAGAACCACTAGCTCAGCCCCCAATAATACCACTCCATACCGCAGCAAGAACAATTGTATCTTTGCCAGATTAGTTCTCTGTAGTATGCACTCTATGCTACATGCATTGTTTATATGCTGCGAGAATAAAAATATTCATAAGTGATGGGAGTGCGAGCGATTATTGTCGTAATTGCCACGCCCGCTCTCCTCTACCTATAGATTAATAGGCTGCACGAGCAGCTAAGCTTTCACATATAATGATCTTTTTTGCGCCTGTTACACTTTAAGATACATCATACAAATGTGCCAATAAATTGTTTAATGTCTGATCTTCTGGGCTTGAAATTCTTCTAACTGGCTCATCCTCAAAGAGTCAATTTTTAAATGAGAGTCAAACACTATGATTTAAGAAATTCATCATACATTCTCACACATAGTTCACCTTGCGTAAAAGCAAATTTACTATGAAAGTAAAGCCTAGTTTATACGACGATACTAAGCAACTGCGCTACTGGCCACTGCGCATGAACGCGGCACGTTTGTCCAACTCGGTCAAACTAAACACTTTCAGCGTGTTCCAACTTTGCCGACAATGGTTGCATGAGTTTTGAGTTTGTATGTCTTCACAGTGTGTCGACAAACTGAAATATGAAGTGGGAAATGAAAAATAATGTTCACTTTTTGGATATCTATGCTTTGCCCAGGGGTTTGTGGGATTTGTGGGATTTCAGTGATGCTGATTACAAAAATAAGCAACATATTGCTGCCCCTGGCACAAGCCATCTGTCCACTCCTGCTAACAGGCACTTGGCCAACATATATGACAGCATACGCTATACCCAAGCTCCTTGACTGGCTGCACGATGGCATTAAGCCACCTGTGCCTCCAGGCACATGGAGCCTGTGAGTGGGTATGTGAGCTCGAACAGCCTGTGGCTCCTGAATTCTTTATACTCTACTGTTTATAAAATATATAACCCACTATCCGTGTTCAAGCTCAAGAAGACATGCCAACGATCACAAAACAACATGTGACATCACACATTTATTAGCTCAAGTGCCATCAATGTGCAATACCCACAGCAAATTGAATTGCTTTCAGCATTCTGTCTTTATTTAATGCTAATAATTAACACAATAAAGAATTCACATTTGGTTTTATTTCTAACTACCCACAAAAACCAGAAGCTTAATGGAAACAGATTTTCTAATTTTTTTTGACACACACACACACACACACACACACACACCACACACACACACACACACACACACACACAAACTGATAAAAAATTAAACAATGTATAATTTGTAATGACATTATCTTTTTTTGTGTCTCCATGTCAGTTGCACAGGACTCCAGGCCACCCTATAGTAAGGTACAGAATTATCTTCTGTGAGAATGCTAGTAGTATAAACAGCATTAACACAAGATACAACACTTATTAGAAATTGTGTGTGTGTGTGTGTGTGTGTGTGTGTGTGTGTGTGTGTGTGTGTGTTCAGGCATTTAATAACTGAGGCAACACTCTTTCCTTTGCCAATTCTGGATAAAAAAAATAGTAATTTTTTTTGTGACATACTTAAATATTCCTGCATCATCTCATGTACTGCTACTAACTCTAAGCAGATGGCAGTCCCATAACGAGTCTTCAAAATGGCATCTACAACTGAGGCATGTTGCAAGCAAAAAGCAGTCACTGAATTTCTTTCGGTGAAAAACCAGACCATCACAAATATTCACAGGCATTTACAGAATGGCTACAGACACAGGGCAATGGCTAAAAGTATAGTAAGCCACTGAGAGAATCATTTGTCATCATCAGAAAAAGGAGAAGGGAAAGGAAATCTGATCACCTACGTGTAGACTAACCACACACAGCTATGATGCATACAATGTTGCAACATGAAGACACACTTATTTGAGGTGATTAACGAATGACAACTGAATAACTCAGTGCTCAACTTGGCACCTCTGTTGTCCACCAGTTAGTGTATTCAAATGTTTGTGCATGTTGGGTTCCCCTAAGACTAGCTGAAGAGCATACAGAGGAAAGATGGAACATCTGTGCCAAACTGCTTGCTTGTCATCAAGCTGATGGTGACAATTTTCATGTTGAACACTGCCACAAGTGATGAAACGTGGATTCACTACTTTGAGCTAGAAACAAAACAGCAGTTCGTTGAGTGATAGTACCCATCATCTTCGATGTAGTAGTACAAAACAGTGCCCTCAGCTGGTAAAATCATGGCTACACTATTATGGGATGATTAAAATGTTATTCTGTTCAATGTCCTCCCTCATAGAAAAACCATCAAGAAAGAAGTCTACTGCGAAACTCTTAGGAAATTGAAGAAACAATTGCAGCATGTTTGTGGCCACAAAACTGCGAATGCTTTTCTCCTCCTCCACGATAATATAAGGTCACACACAAGTCTGTGCACCCAAGGAGATCACGAAACTTTCGTGGACTGTTCTTCCTCATCTGCCCAACAGCCCCGCATCTTCTGACTTCCATCTATTTCGATTACTGAAGGATGGACTCCACAAGAAGTGCTACAACAATGATGGGGAAATTATTGATGCAACAAGAACTTGGTTGAGCCACAGACCAGCAGAATGATATCATGACAGTCTACAAACTACCAGATTAAGGTGGTGTAGGCTCACAGTACTGAATGGAGATCACACTGGAAGATGTGGGTTATAGTCAAAGAATCAGAGAACAATGTGTTGTATTTAAATCATGCATAAAACCATTCTGTTTGAGAAACAAAAGTGTTGCTTTACCTACTGAATGACCCTGGCAACAGTTGGCCATATCACTGATCTGTAGTCAGTCATACTGGAGGAAAGTAGATTGTCTGTTGTAAATGAAGCATTACAAAACATAAAATTATAGCTTGATGGAAAATGCACAGAGCAATGCTTTAGTTGGAAGATGCACATCAGCCAAACAGCTGACCCAGTGAACAGAAGCCTGTCAAAGATGAATGATGTAAGGAACAGGAAGGAGTGGGAGAAATTTCATTCAGCAAGCAATCTGACACGAACTCAATATCGCAGGTGATGAGGTTTGAAGAGTTGTAGCCAAGTAAGGAAACAATACGGCATTGGCTCAATTTATGAATGAAGGTCATGATTTACCAACAAAACATTGTTGTAACTAAAAAAATAATGGTCTCTAATGGGAGAACTAAATTATTTTGTTACAAGGTATATATATGAGGAACATTCAATAAGCAATGCAACACATTTTTTCTGAAAGCAGGTCAATTTTATTCAGGATTGCAATACACCATATTATTCCCCACTATTTTGGCTACAAAAGCCTATTTTTCAACATAATAATGATTCAATGCAGCAGCCTTACGCCACCTTGCTGGGAGGGCCTGTATGCCCGCACCGTACCACTCTACTGGTTGACGTAGGAGCCAATTTATTGCTGCACCAATAACCTCCACAACATCCACATACTGCTTCCCACAGGGTGCATCCTTCATTGGACCAAACAGATGGAAGTCTGAAAGCACACAATCTGGGCTGTATGGTGGATCAGGAAGAACAGTCCAATGAAGTTTTGTGAAGTCCTCTTGGCTGCACAGACTTTTAAGAGGCCTTGTGTTGTCATGAAGAAGGCCAAGTTCATTTGCATTTTTGTGATGACAAACACACTAAAGTACTTTCTTCTGTTTCCTGAGGATATTACAATTCAATTCAGAGTTGATCATTGCAGCACTGGAGAGTACATCAAGCAGAAGGACCTCTTCACAGTCCCAGAAGACTGCCACCATGACAATCAGCTGAGGGTGTGGCTTTGAACTTTTCCTTTGGAGCCATTCCATCGATAGCTGTTTCATTTCTGGTTCAAAGTGATTAACCCATGTTTCACCACCTGAGATGATGTTCGACAAACATTTGTCACAATCAGCCTCGTAAGGTGCAAGCAATTTCGCACAAATGGTCCTTCATTACTCTTTATGATCTTCTGTTAAGCGCGAGGAACCCAGCAGGCACACACCTTCGAGAACCCCAACTGCTGGATGAGTGTGTCACACCACCAACAGAGACATCCAGTTGTGCAATGCGGTGTTCGATAATGATCCTTCAATCACCTTAAATGAGTGTGTCTGCACGTTCCAACAACAGAGGAGTCACAGCTGTGGGCAGCCAGTCAGCATGCGGGACATCAGACAGGGTTGTGCGACCTTGTTATGGTGATGACAACTGACACGTCACCCAAGGCCTCACCACACTTTTGTTCACTGCCAGGTCTCCATAAACATTCTGCAAGCACCTACGAATATCTCTGATGCTCTGGTTTTCTGCCAACAGAACTCTACTTGAAATGCACCTCTGTTACAGACACCAGTTTGAATGCTACATATAGCATTGCCTGCTATTGGAATTACATCAAATAATAGGGGCTGAAGTGGGAATATTCCATGACATCCCACAACAAATTTTTTTCAACTGAAATTGGCTGGGAAAAAAAAGTGTTGCATTACTTATTGAACGCACCTCATATATAAAAGTGTAAAAGATAGAAAGAGAATAAAGATGTGGGGGAGTATATGATGATGTAGATTTAATTTATGTACTTTTTCAGGTGTATGAACATTTATATTTACTAGTAACGTATCAACAATATTTTATTTCATGTAACCTATACACTGATGAGCATGAGAGCGGTAGCTTTGGTCAATAGCAAACATAAGATCTTACCCTGAATAAAATAGTGCAATTTTCTCCCCCCCCCCCCCCCCCCCCCCATCCACCACCACCACCACCACCACCACCACCACCACCACAAAACAAAGGTTAAGAACTATGAAGCTGCCATTACCCTCCAAGTGTTGTGTTCACATAACACGAAGTTGTGCCTCAAAAAATGTGCCAAACGGGGTACAAATAATTTACAAATTACTGATGTATCTGTTATAAAACAAGTGTCTTAGATTGGCAATTTTATAAAGTCAGGTCCGACCTGGATTTTGGATTTTCGTGTGAAACATTCCTTCTCATACAGCCTTTATATCCGAGGCAAACTTTTTGTTCACATGCAGACTCTTTACAGCAATCCAACACCTATCTCACATCTGCCTTTTCCCTACATAATTATCCCCACCAGCCTAGTTCAAAAGCAGATTTCCACGCCATTATATCCCATTCTGGTACTGCTGAATGCTCTAAGGAAACAACTTAGGAATACACCTCTGTCACTCAGGATTATCCTGGTCTTGAGTGAATAAATCAGCTACTTCAACAGGGCTATGACTTCCTAAAATCTTGCCTTGAAACACTATTCTGTCTGATATTTTGCACACCCAATAGAGAATAGCTTTCCACCCCTCCCCCCACGCCTCCCACCACCAATCTTTGAAATATCCTGGTCAGATCCTATGTTGCTCCAGCACCAATTCCCTTACTCAATGGCTCCTAGCCCTGTGACTAACCCCACTGTAAGACTTGCCCATGCACCTTCCTATCCTATGTACACAAGGCCTGTAACTGGCAGTACATTTTCTATCAAGGGGAGAGCTGCCCGTGAAACAACATGTTGTGTATCAGCTATTATGTAAACACTGTTCGGCCTTTTGCATTGTTATGACAAGTTATCACAGAGAGTGTAGGCTAGCAATATACAATACCCTGTTGCAGAGCACACAGTACAACGTGACCATCTGGATACTCCCTCTCATGACAACAGTTCCTCAGAACTCCTTACAATATGTGGTTGGTTCTCAACATTTCTTCTCTCTCTCTCTCTCTCTCTCTCTCTCTCTCTCTCTCTCTCTCTCTCTCTCTCTGTGTGAGTGTGTGTGTGTGTGTGTTTGTCTTACTTATTATTGTATCTACCACCTTTACATTCTCATGTTTTCAAATATTAGATGGTGCAGGCATCAACAATCACTCTTTCCTTCTCATCCCATCCACTAAGTCTCTCCTGACCTGGGATTCTCAGTGACTTTTTCATAACTTTTCCTATTTCCTACACCTCATCTGTTGTTTTCCTTCATACCTCTTCCTATTCCCTCATCACCTCAACCCTTCTGCCATGAGGAGGAGCCACTGGCTCCAAAATTGATTTGTTTCCATACCTATTACGTGTTTTCTCCTGCCACAGTTTGGTGAACAGATTTTTATCTATCCATATTATATTTCGTAAAATAAAACGTTTTTATAATAATGTATGTGCCTTGAGCAATTTTCCTTCAAATTAAAAAGTTGTGTTTTCCTTCCTTTTGATTAAAGTGTTTTTGATATGTAATAAAATGCATAGTTTGTTTAGTGTATGACACTGCTTGTTTTATGCACAATGAATTACTGTAACATGATTACCTACAGAATTTTTCAGAAGAGCAAACAATGCCTACATGGTTAATGGATTCAGTTATTGGAAAACTGAATTCTATGTAGATGCAATTTATGGCCACTTGAAAAGAATATAAAACCTGAATGAAAGTAAACATATTTTGTAGTTCCACTCTTTGAAACCAAAGTTTTTTATGCTTTTTGTTAAGAAATGCACCTATACTCTGATGGTTATTGTCCATTGTAAATCAATACATGAAATTGATAATTTTGTAGTTATAGTACCTCTACTGTGGGGAATTTGTGGCAAAGGTGCTTTATCAGCTTTTGAACACATTGGCATATCAAACTTCATAAAGACCCCATTCCTTCCATCCAAACTGAGTTGCAAAAATCCTAACAACCCTAGACCCCCAACAAGGTCTCCCAACTGCCTTCATAGACTTTTCTGCCTCTCCTGAGTTGCATACCCCTACTTCCCCAATTATACAAAATTAATATCCTGGCCATCCCTGTGTAGCATGTTTCAAAGTTACAACTGAACACATCTTGACCTTTCTATACCAGCACCTCAAAACTCATCATGCAGAGATTCCCATCCCACAGAAGAAAACTCCAACCATTTCCTGCAATGTCTTGAACCCACTTCCATTTCCTCTACTACCTGAAGCCCACAATGTCACTACTGATGCAGCCTCTCTTTACACCAACAACCAGCATACCCACAGCCTCTCAGCACTTTAACACTAACTACGCAAACACCCACCAGAAACTCTTAAAAAAAATGTCACACAAGCCAAATTCGTCCTAACTCATTACTATTTTTCCTTTGATGGACAAACAGACAAACATCTAAGGGTGACAGCTAAGGTAACCTGTTCTACAGCAACCTTTTGTTGGGCTACATGGAAGGGGAAATTCTGAACACCCAGAATCTTTGCCTCCTGGTTTGGTAGACTTGCTGATGATCAAACTCAAATTCGAAGCCACCTTCGTTAACTTACCTACATCTTACTGAGGTTCACACACAAAACACAACTCTTATAAAACCATCCAACAAGCAACAGATCCTCTCCTTCAACAGTTGCCTCCCAATTTCCATGCAGTTCAAGCATCCAAGGTAAATTTATCTTGTCCTAAGCCAAATTCTTCAACAGCTATACAAATAACCTATCCCAGGTTTTCCTCTCCCACAAATAAGCACCCTGTCTGCCAGTCCACAAATGCCTCTTACATTACTCCACCAATGTTATGACTTTCTCAAATCAAGTATCGAAATGAGATGATCTTGCCCTCACCCTGTACTTCTCACACCACCCACTGTTGCCTTTTGTCACCCTCCAAAGCTTTACAACTTCCTTGATAAGCCATATTACACAAATATTCTTATTCTTGAAATTGTTCACATTGTAAAATTTATCTCAGGCATTTACACACTACCCATCACTACACCTTCAACAAATCATACAGCAAAGGCAGAGCAACAAAAGAACCCACTCTTGTTGTTTCCCAACTATGGTGTTCACTGCACTGTTTTTTATATAAGGATGATTACCACTAAACTGGATGAGTACATGAATGGACACAGAACTGTCTGCCCTGAGGACACCCGGCACCCATTTGCTAAGCATGCTCTACAGAATGACTCAAGAGACCTGCGTATCTACACCACCTTCCCAACATCCCAATCCCTCCATCAAAGAACGGATATACAAGTTCCTAAAGCATTTCTATCAGAGAGAGAGAAGGAAAAAAAAACCACTACAAAAAAGATAAGTACTGGCCAGCCATTCCATTTATTTATAAGAAAACCCTAGCATGAACCACAAGTTGCATCTTATAATTGCAATTCACAGTAGATGTAAAGTAAGAAAATTTTCCATTTTATGGTCATGGCACACAACAATACAAGATTTTTTTCTATCAGCAAAACTAAAAAAAAAATTCACTACGAAAAAGATAAGTACTGGCCAGCCATTCCATTTATTTATAAGAAAACACTAACATGAACCACAAGTTGCATCTTATAATTGCAATTCACAGTAGATGTGAAGTAAGAAAATTTTCCATTTTATGGTCATGGCACACAACAATACAAGATTTTTTTCTAAATATTTCATAAAAAGATACTAGCACTCAAAATTACGCCCAGAAATAGAAAAAATATTTGACAGCTTATAGCATTAAAAAAATAAGATGGTGTAGTTAAAATATTCTATACAATACTACAAGTCCCTCTGGAACACAGTACACATCCTGTTGAAGCTAACTGCAGACACACAATAAAAATCAGACATCTGGAATGAAATGATGTCTAATTACAGGTTCTTAAGCGCAATTTTAATGAATTTTCAAATACTGATCTTACACCGCCACAAAAAAAAGACAGTTTGAGAAAATACTTTGAAAGCTATAAGAAATGGCAAATAACAAAGAAGAAATACAGAATGACACACTCACCTAATGGTTGTGTTTATATAGCTCAACTCATCGTCACAATCACTCTGTGTGTTCTCTAAGTACTAGAACAAAAAGAGAACAAAATGCCATTAAATACATTCAAATAATGACATAATAGATGGTAAAATTACTTGGTAAATATTTATGGGGAGCAAATACTCTCTTATCCCCAGCATGTGGTAAAGTGAAGGAGCCGCAACAAAACAACTATAGAAACTATCACTATTCACATGTTAATTAAAAATATTACCACAAATATTTAAATGTACACATATACTTCAGTGCATTTGTAAAAAACAAAAACAGTTGGCACGCCTTACTCACACAGATCACAACGCACTGAAGCAGTATTGATGTCAGGCAGGATACAGCACTCATGTTGTGAGAATACTGGTCTTAAGGATCATCAAACTGAAGACTCATAAGCCAACCACTCTGCAACACATCCAAGCATCCAGCCTACAACCTTAGCAAGCACTGATGCTGTCACACTTTGCATCCACCACCTGCTTTGTCACTAATCATCTTCATTCACAGGTGCAACGCGACTCAATATCCATCTTCTTTGAAAGGTTTTGTCAGTATGGCTTCCTCAACCAAATACTGAGTGTATCTACACATATTCCAGAGCAAGTGGGTACTACTTCCTCCTTCTTATTGTTTTCTTTGGATTTAATGATATTCTTACCATTCATCTACATTTTCACAGTATATTTCCATTTCAAAATTCCCAGGTGTACATATCAATCAAAACTTGAACTGGTAATCAAATATATCTTCACAAATGTTTGAGTTCATCAACTTTTGCTCTACGTGTAATTACCAGTTTTGGTGATGAAAGAATCAAAATTAGCTTAATTTCCATAATTATATTCATCAATGTCATATGGAATTAATTTTCACGGGCAATTCCACGTACAGGCATGAAGTATGCACTGCACAGAAATGCACTGTGAGGATCATATCTGGTGTTCATGAAACCTTATGTATGAAACTATTTAAAAATAAACTACATATATTAATAACTACCTTACACCACCTGAAAAAACATTCCAACAATGAGTGAGAATGGTACGCAGACATCTAAGGCATGGGTATTGTTTCATACGCTTGCTGCTCCACGAGAAGTCACTGCCTGAAGTTTGGTGGCTCACCAATCTCAGCAGATAGGCTTGGAATATGGCTGGGCCTAAAGGCTCCGGTTGTTAGCTCGGTTCCCTCATGGTGTGCAATGTCATTTAAATATGTGTATTTTGCAGACCCATAGAGCACACACTCCTGATCAAGCCAGTATCACAAGAAGGCTCTGTGAAACTGGAGCAGACTGGCTGGGTTTGCTCCCCACAAACTATGATTTATGCATTTTAAAATATTTAGTGCTTAGAGGGACCATGCTTTCAGTTTTTTAAAGTGTCAGATCAGGGTAAGCTTAAAATCAAATGAGAGTCCAAAAACCTCACTATTTTCTTTAATATTAAGAACAGTGTCTCTCATCCTCTACTGAGGAAAGCTAAATTCTAAGGAAGGAAGGAAGACTAGGTTTCACATCCCATTGAGTTCGAAGTCACTAGGGATTGAGCACAAGCTCAGATTGTGACAAGGATGGGGAAGGAAATAGGCCACGTCCTTTCAAAGGGACCGTCCCAGCATTTTCCTGGATCAATTTACGGAAATCACAGAAATCCTAAATCTGAATGGCCTGTCAAGTTGGAATCATCATCCTCCTGAATGCAAATCCAGTGTGCTAACCACTGCACCACCTCACTCGGTGAAAGTTAAATTGTCAGCAACAACTGGTGGGTTGCTGAAAGACTGGAGAAGAAACGAAAGACAGAGAAATCATCTACAAACAACAAATACGTACACTAAAATCTAGGGAAAGCTGCCTGCAGGCGCCCGACTAGGCATACTGTCGGGTGGTTACAATCAAACTAGCTGTGTGCCGAGTGCTGCAGTACAGGCTGCATACATTGCAGGATTCTGAAACATCATAATTATGTATTTTGATTAATTGGTGTACTCACAGAGTATGCTGAAAAAAATAATAATTCAAGTTTCTACCACCCACACTACATTCTGACAGCTTAGAGTGTCATATTTTCACCTGGTGGCAGAAAGTGGAACTATTATTTTTTTCAGCACACTATGTACATCAATGAACATACCTACAATGTTTCAGTGTCCGAAGATGTATACAGCATGCACTGTAGCACTCACAACACTGCCAGTTTCATTATAAGCACCCGGTGCTACTGCCACCCGCCCTTTCCACATAATCCTTCCAATTTCTTTTCCTTGTCTTCATCCATTTATTTACACCTTGGATTCCACGTCGATTCCTTATCGATACATTTGTTCTCTATCTCATATGGTTACTCCTTGGATCTGTCTTAGGCACTTCATTTCCAGTACTGTTATTACAATTATTACTTCACTGATTGTCCATCATCCAGTCAACTAATGGACAGTTTTTTCATTATAAAGCTGCTTTCAGTATGTCCAAGTTGTCAATGATATACACTCATGATTTTGTTACCTGCCAGTGGATGTACAACCATTATGGAAGTATGCATTCCTTTGCACTTGCTTCTTCCAAGAACTAATTATATGCTAAAATATTACAAAAATCAGATAAAAGAGAACTAAAACAAAAAGAAGTTAAAGAGGAAATGGAAAGGAAAAACAGAAGAAATTTGTCTTTATCCCAAAAAATATGTTGAGGGACAAAATTACAAAACTTTTTGAGTTACCTCATGCAATCTTAACAGCCGGGGTACTCTACATCCAGTTTCCTTTTTGCACTATCGTTATGGCCTCGTTGATCCTACAGCAAGTCAATGGCGTACTAGAGTATTTACCATTTCACCACCCTTATGGCAGTTGTACTGAAGATCTTGTCTCCCTTTCAGGCTCAATTTCAGATAAGAAGAAAACTCTGATTTGGAAAGTAAGACAAGTTGTCAGTTTGCCAAACCCATTTTGCTGCATTCCAATCTTGGTATCAAGCCATTCCCCCTCCTACATAGCATGTCACATCCTTTCTTCGTGGGTGCGTATTAGTTGGTTTGTACTCTCCCTTTTGGCTGGCTCTGAGAAGAATCAAGCTATTTCATTCAAGAAGCTGACTTCCAAGTCATTAGACATTGCCTTGTAGACAGGAATGTCCTGAAGTTGCTGTTTCCCTTCCCTAACATCAAGGACTCAAACGGGACATTCCAGAGGATGTGATTATGTGTATCTATAGCTCTACACAATTTGGAGTCTCTATCCAACATTTGGGAAGAAGCAATATTTACAGTGGCAGAAGAGTACCACCTCTCCTGCCAAAAATCCATAATACACTTTGTGATGGGGATGCTATTATCTTCACAAGTCTCAAGTATTTCATTTGCTTTTTTTTTTTTTTGGACAGTTTTTCTTCATCTAGTATATAGCAGCTCTTTCTCTGACACACATATCAAGACGCAGGACCCCAAACACAACTTGCAATATAGCAGCTCATGACGTGCCAAATGCATGTGAACATTCGTTGTCAATCTATAACCTCCCCCCAATTTAACTCAGACTCTGTCCTTTTTATCTATAAATTTACGCTATGACTTTACTTACTGGATTATCTCGTATGATGCTTCATGATGTTTTGTACAGCAAGGGTTCTCTTATACGTCTTTAATAAAGTTGTTAGGTTCATATTTTTCTGGATCATGAGTAACTATTCACTTGAACTTTACCAACAGCTCCATTACATGTTTACTATTCCAAGTAAATGATTCTAGCTCTTGTCCAAGATGAGGTAAAATCTTCCTTGTCCATTTTATTGCCCACAAATATCTCCATTAATTTTGCTAACATCCAGTGGGCAATACAAGGCTGAAACTACAAATTTTTATCTTGTTCTTAATACCTATTGAAGGCCAGACAATTTATACCCAAGATGATTTATGATTGTTGTATATTGCTATGAATATGTCACACCTCATCTGATTTGGTGAAGACTGTCAGTCTCGCTAGCGGGATGAAAGCAGAGCTCACCATCTGCAGCATCGTCGACAGCACTGACTGCGGACCTTTGGTACAGAGCAGAGTGGAGGGTCTGAATCAGAGGCTGAGACGGTTCTGCGACCGTGTGGGCTGCAGATTCCTCGACTTGCGCCATAGGGTGGTGGGGTTTTGGGTTCTGCTGGATAGGTCAGGAGTCCAATACACGCAGCAAGCGGCTACATGGATAGCAGGGGTTGTGTGGCGTGGACTGGGCAGTTTTTTAGGTTACATGGCCTCAGGCAAGTACAGAAGGGGCAACAGCCTCAAAGGGTGCAGGGCAAAGTCAGGACATGCGGGGACCAAGCAGCAATCGGTATTGTAATTGTAAACTGTTGAAGCTGGGTTGGTAAAGTACCGGAACTTCAAGCACTGATAAAAAGCACCAAAGCTGAAATCATAGGTACAGAAAGCTGGCTGAAGCCAGAGATAAATTCTGCCGAAATTTTTACAAAGGCACAGACGGTGTTTAGAAAGGATAGATTGCAGGCGACTGGTGGTGGCGTGTTTGTCGCTGTTAGTAGTAGTTTATCCCGTAGTGAAGTAGAAGTGGATAGTTCCTGTGAATTATTATGGGTGGAGGTTACACTCAACAACCGAGCTAGGTTAATAATTGGCTCCTTTTACCGACCTCCCGACTCAGCAGCATTAGTGGCAGAACAACTGAGAGAAAATTTGGAATACATTTCACATAAATTTTCTCAGCATGTTATAGTCTTAGGTGGCGATTTCAATTTACCAGATATAGCCTGGGACACTCAGATGTTTAGGACAGGTGGTAGGGACAGAGCATAGAGTGACATTATACTGAGTGCACTATCCAAAAATTACCTCGAGCAATTAAACAGAGAACCGACTCGTGGAGATAACATCTTGGACCTACTGATAACAAACAGACCCGAACTTTTCGACTCTGTATGTACAGAACAGGGAATCAGTGATCATAAGGCCGTTGCAGCATCCCTGAATATGGAAGTTAATAGGAATATAAAAAAAGGGAGGAAGGTTTATCTGTTTAGCAAGAGTAATAGAAGGCAGATTTCAGACTACCTAACAGATCAAAATGAAAATTTCTGTTCCGACACTGACAATGTTGAGTGTTTATGGAAAAAGTTCAAGGCAATCGTAAAATGTGTTTTAGACAGGTACATGCCGAGTAAAACTGTGAGGGATGGGAAAAACCCACCGTGGTTCAACAACAAAGTTAGGAAACTACTGCGAAAGCAAAGAGAGCGTCACTTCAAATTTAAACGCAGCCAAAACCTCTCAGACAAACAGAAGCTAAACGATGTCAAAGTTAGCTTAAGGAGGGCTAAGCGTGAAGCGTTCAGTGAATTCGAAAGTAAAATTCTATGTACCAACTTGACAGAAAATCCTAGGAAGTTCTGGTCTTACGTTAAATCAGTAAGTGGCTCGAAACAGCATATCCAGACACTCCGGGATGATGATGGCATTGAAACAGAGGATGACACACGTAAAGCTGAAATACTAAACACCTTTTTCCAAAGCTGTTTCACAGAGGAAGACCACACTGCAGTTCCTTCTCTAAATCCTCGCACAAACGAAAAAATGGCTGACATTGAAATAAGTGTCCAAGGAATACAAAAGCAACTGGAATCACTCAACAGATGAAAGTCCACTGGACCTGACGGGATACAAATTCGATTCTACACAGAGTATGCGAAAGAACTTGCCCCCCTTCTAACAGCCGTGTACCGCAAGTCTCTAGAGGAACGGAAGGTTCCAAATGATTGGAAAAGAGCACAGGTAGTCCCAGTCTTCAAGAAGGGTCGTCGAGCAGATGCGCAAAACTATAGACCTATATCTCTGACGTCGATCTGTTGTAGAATTTTAGAACATGTTTTTTTGCTCGAGTATCATGTCGTTTTTGGAAACCCAGAATCTACTCTGTAGGAATCAGCATGGATTGCGGAAACAGCGATCGTGTGAGACCCAACTCGCTTTATTTGTTCATGAGACCCAGAAAATATTAGATACAGGCTCCCAGATAGATGCTATTTTCCTTGACTTCCGGAAGGCGTTCGATACAGTTCCGCACTGTCGCCTGATAAACAGAGTAAGAGCCTACGGAATATCAGACCAGCTGTGTGGCTGGATTGAAGAATTTTTAGCAAACAGAACACAGCATGTTGTTATCAATGGAGAGACGTCTGCAGACATTAAAGTAACCTCTGGCGTGCCACAGGGGAGTGTTATGGGACCATTGCTTTTCTCAATATATATAAATGACGTAGTAGATAGTGTCGGAAGTTCCATGCGGCTTTTCACGGATGATGCTGTAGTATACAGAGAAGTTGCAGCATTACAAAATTGTAGCGAAATGCAGGAAGATCTGCAGCGGATAGGCACTTGGTGCAGGGAGTGGCAACTGACCCTTAACACAGACAAATGTAATGTATTGTGAATACATAGAAAGAAGGATCCTTTATTGTATGATTGCATGATAGCGGAACAAAAACTGGTAGCAGTTACTTCTGTAAAATATCTGGGAATATGCGTGCGGAACGATTTGAAGTGGAATGATCATATAAAATTAATTGTTGGTAAGGCGGGTACCAGGTTGAGATTTATTGGGAGAGTTCTTAGAAAATGTAGTCCATCAACAAAAGAGGTGGCTTACAAAACACTCGTTCGACCTATACTTGAGTATTGCTCATCAGTGTGGGATCCGTACCAGATCGGGTTGACGGAGGAGATAGAGAAGATCCAAAGAAGAGCGGCGCGTTTTGTCAC
Organism: Schistocerca serialis cubense; assembly: GCF_023864345.2. Lineage (NCBI taxonomy): Eukaryota > Metazoa > Arthropoda > Insecta > Orthoptera > Acrididae > Schistocerca > Schistocerca serialis. The sequence continues at coordinate 406,709,953 of NC_064640.1, read as the reverse complement.
AGGGTTATTTGGTAACGGAGATGTTTAGCAAACTCAAGTGGCAGACTCTGCAAGAGAGGCGCTCTGCATCGCGGTGTAGCTTGGCCACCAGGTTTCGAGAGGGTGCGTTTCTGGATGAGGTATCGAATATATTGCTTCCCCCTACTTATACCTCCCGAGGAGATCACGAATGTAAAATTAGAGAGATTTGAGTGCGCACGGAGGCTTTCAGACAGTCGTTCTTCCCACGAAGCATACGCGACTGGAACAGAAAAGGGAGGTAATGACAGTGGCACGTAAAGTGCCCTCCGCCACACACCATTGGGTGGCTTGCGGAGTATAAATGTAGATGAAGCCTGTCTTTTGTCCTGTAGATCTCGTGGCTATCAGTTCCTGCTCTCATTGATATGATGGGCCACACAGCTTCTCAATATTGCTCAAATTATGGCATCCTTTTTTTTTTTTTTTTTTTTTTTTTTTTTTTTTTTTTTTTTTGCGATATGCATGTTTTTCCAGTTAATATTGGAACATTTGTCTTGGCAGCTAAAAGAGAGAAAATGTTAATGTGGGATTAATTAACTGGAAGAGTGTCCAAGGTAACTTCCTAGAACTGGTTTCACTTATTTAAAGGTAATAATTTCCACGTAGTACTAGGAACAGAAAACTGCAAGAAGTGAACAGCAGCAACAAAATCATAAATTAAGACTGCAAAACACTGGTGAGCCAAAACATTATGACAGCTTCTCACAGTGAGAGTGAATGTTGCCTCATGTCCTCACAGGTATGTGACACCATAAAGGAAGCATATAAAGTGGAACAGAGATAGAGCCAGATGGTTACAGTGATGATACGGGACCACAAATGGGGAAATGCACTGACATCAGTAACTTTGACAAAGAGTAGAATTTTAGGCCCCATCACCGGGCAATGTTGCAAATTACTGTCATAAGCATCTACGGAAAGTGGTAGGACAATGGTGACACCACCAGCAGGCAACAGGATGTAGGACGTCCACGTTCCGTGACAGAACTTGGAGGTCAGAGGGTTATCCACTCTATAATGCAGGACCGCTGGTGATATGTGACAGACCACATGATGGAATACAATGTCAATGCAGGCTGAAGTATTTTGGGGCACACCATTTGGTACACATTACTGAACCTTGGGCTCCAAACAGACGACCCCTGTATGGTCCCACAGTTACCCAAACACATCAATTACGATTTCCGTGGGCACAAGAGCATCGAGATTAGACCACAGATCAATGGAAATGAGTTGTCTGATCAGATGAATGACATTTATTGTTACACTCCCAGAAACGTCTGGATATGCTGCCATCCATGTGGATAGCTGCTTGAATCATTCGCACTGCTACGGATGCAGACCGGTGGTGGCAGTATTATGCTATGTGGGACATTCACCTGAGATTGCACAGGACCTGTGGAAGTATTCAAAAGCACCACAGATGGCTGTGGACTACGAGAACATTACTGAGGATCACCTGAATCCCCCTATGCTAAATTTCCTCCCTGACAGTGGTGGAGAATTGCCCTACAAAAGTTTGAGGAAACATGATAGTGAACTAACAATGTCTCTGCCATTAAATTTCCCCAATCTGAATTCAATGGAATGTAACTGAGATGCTACTGGGCACCAGTTTCACACCCACAAACCGGCGACCAGTAATTTCCAGAAACTGTGTGACCTGTGTGTAACTATAAGGAGCCACATATCACCAGAAACCTGCTGAGGACTTGCCAAATCTACATCACAAACAATCACTACTGTATAGTGTTCCAAAGGTGGACCAACACGCTATGAAGCAGGTGGTCATAATATTTTCGCTCATATTGTAAAGGTAGGCTAGATGGTAATGATTGTTTTGTTTTGTTTTGTTTTGTTTTAAGGTGCAAAAACAACTAGGGTCACATGTGCCCATGTCAGAACCATAGAACACAAAGACAAAAGAAAGGGGGCTAAGACCGACTGCATGTTAAGCCCAATCGATGGAAGGAGAGACAGCTAAAAACTGGAACTTGGAGAAATGTCCATAAAATACACCATAGAGAAACTGAAGTCCTGAACTAAAGATTAAATGTCCTTTGCCATATTGCTACGATGCATAAAAAGTAAAAAGCAGTCAACAGCCTGTGCGTCATTCGCTAAAACTACCTATAACTCACACAGCAAACATACATGAGAACACAAGTGGTTAAAAAACAGGTGTTCCAACAGAAATTAGCACAAAGTGGTTGAGGAGTACCACTTAACAAATGACGTTGGCTAAAAATACAGCGCCCAATACATAACCTAGCTAAAATGATCTCCTCACAGTGGGAGGGCCAAGAGGAGGTCATCCAAGCCGCTGGGAGAGGCTTAACTCCCCGGAGCTTGCACCCATGAAGGGAGAACCAGTGGTGATGTCAAAGTGACTCAACTTGCTTACAGATGGCAACACAGAGATTGTTGAAGGGAATGGGAGAACTAGCAGGCTGAGATACGAGGACTGCAGCCTTGGCAGCAGTGGCAGCAGCCTCATTTCCCATCAAATCAATGTGACTAGGAACCCACATAAACATGACAGTGGCTCCAGCAAAAGTGAGCAAGCGACAGCTTTCCTGGACCCGTTGCACTAAGGTATGTACAGTGTACAGCACATAAAGGCTCTGAAGGGCACAATAGAGTTGGAGCAGATGACATAATCGAAAATCCTGTGTTTCCGAAAGTACTATGTGGCCTGATACAGGGTGAAGAGTTCTGCTGTAAATACTGAGCAGTGTTCCAGAAGCCGATACTGAAAATCGTTAGCGTCAGTGACGATGGCACACCCGACACCATGGTCAGTCCGAGAGCAGTCACTCTACACAAAGGTACTATCACAAAGTTCCATGTGAAGGTCATGAAACTTTGGTGATAGAGCGAGGCTGAGTAGCGTCCTTAGGAAGTAAATGAAGGCCGAAGTGAACATGGGCTGCCAAATGAAGCCAAGTTGGTGAAGGGTTCACACCCATTGGCAAAGTGGCAGGTACCATGAAGTTAAGCAGCCAGAGGAAGAGCCAAAAGTAACTCAAAGACGTAACAGAAGGACGTGCCCCATACTGGCGATCAAAGGAGCCATTGAAAAAGGGAGCATAGGATCGGTGACCAGGCATGGCAGACAAACACCATGTGTATCTGCTGCAGAGAAAGTCACGACAGCGGTACTTCGGCAGCTTCTGCATACAGACTCTTGACCACGCTAGTGTAAAAGGTGCCATTGGCCAAACGGATGCCATGATGGCGGATAGTATTCAGATGGCATAAGAGAGATGGATGTGCAGAAGCATACACAAAACAGTCTAGTATCGAACAGACACGGGGCCAGTACAAAAGGAGTAGGGTGGTCTGATCTGCTCTCCAGAAAGTAAAGCTGAGGACACTGAGGGACCGCGTACAGTGGGCAACCAAGTGAAACACGTGTGAGGACCAAGAAAGTTTCTTATCAGGCATGAGCCCAAAGAATTTTGTAGTTTCAATGAACGGAAGAGCAACAGGTCCAATATGTAAAGACGGTGGAAGAAACCAATTGCATCAACAGAAATTCGGCGGAAGAAACCAACTGTGCCACCAGAAATTCATACAAACAGTTTAGGCAGCAGAAAAGCGAAGGCCATTGTCGATGCTCCCCGAGTAAAGACGATTGCGACATTGCTAAAGACGCCACTCCAGGAAACCAGTCTATGGAGAACTGCAATAGATCACAAAATAGATGCCCGGCAGGAGACAGGCCATAATAGGGTTAATGGCAATAGCAAAGAGGACGATGCTTAGGATGGAACCCTGAGGCACACCGTTATCCTGGAATAAGGTGTCCATCAAGGCAGTACCCACATGCATCTTGAAAACTCTGTTTTTTAAATATTCCTGAAGGGGACGGGGCATGCAGCCACAGAAGTATAGAGGATACCAGTCTTCCAGCATGTGTCCCAGGCTTACAGCAAATCGAAAACACTGGTACAGTCTGGTATTTCCGCAGAAAACCATTCACAACATGGGTTGACACAGTGATGGCATGGTCAACTGCAGAATGGCACGCTCGAAATCCACTCGGTACAGTAGTTAGTAAATTGTGAAACTCCACCCTACGAGTCGGGCATGAATCGTATGTTACATCACCTTGCAAACACAGCTCAAGAGAAAAATGGGGCAATAACTATAAGTAAGCTGTTTGTCCTTACCGGGTTTAGGTATGGGTAGGGCAGTGGCTTCATACCAGCTTCTGGGAAATGTGTCCTCTGCCCAAATGCAATTGTACGTATGGAGGAGAATATGCTTTCCTATAAGAGAAAGGTTCTGCAACATCTGAATGTTAAAATTGTCCGGTCCTGGGGCGGAGGATCAGTATGAAATGAGAGCTCGATCTAGCTCCCGCACAATAAAGGTGACATTCCACAAAACAGTGGCCAAAGGTGTTGGAGATAGCAATAGGGACCACTATGACATAATCTGGTACTGTCAGGTCAGAAATTTGGGAATGGAACTTGGTCCCCGAGAGCCATCGCAGGTTGCCCCCATGATTGAAGAGGGAGTGGAACTGTTAAAAGAGAGACTGGGCCACTCGAGACTGTGGACAAGCTGGGCAGTGCAGAAGGAGCAGTCCAAATGGGAATAGGTGTGCGTGGAGTCTGAAAGTAACATGAGTGCTCCAGCATTACGGCAGATGACATTATGTTGATTGAGAAAGTCAACCAAAAGGACACCTCCTGGGCAGGCTGTGGGAGAACTCCAAAGGGGATGGTGTGCACTAAAGTCACCAAGCAGGGGGGTGGGGGAAGGTCAAAGTGGACTGGGAAGAAATGCAGGAGCTCAAAGCGGTCGTGAAGACACAATTTTGTTTCCTGGAGGCAGAGAACAAGCGGGCAATGCGACTCCAAGAGCAGCCATAAGTCATCTTAGTTGAATCAAAGGCCATGAACATTCCATTGGAGAAGAATCATGACATGGATAGGGGAGGAGGGAAAAAATGAAGTCGTGTCACCTCAGTGGCTGCCAAGTGCCAGTCTTCGAAGATTCACTGCTACAGGGCACAGAGGCTGGAGGATCCTGCTCAACGAGATCTACAGAGGCGTTGGCATTCTCCTTCTGTTGGTCTGCACAGTCCAGGGTAGAAAAAAATGGTTAGCAGTGCACACCGGCAACACTGAGGTTGGTTGGGCGAGGATAACACATTGCAACACTGTCGAAGAGGATCTCCGAGTTGGCAAAGGAGAGGTCCGTTTGCATTTATTTTATTTCTTGGAGCCTTTCCAACTGGCAGAGGAAGCTCTGATGTTTGTTGGCTGGAGGGACATAAAAAGTCTTCGTAGGAGTATTCCTTCTGTACTTTCTGGCCTGCTGGTTGTGTAGCAGGTGACATCGCCCTGTGAGGCAAAAGTTTGTTGGCTTGCTGCACAGCTGGAGGAGAAGATGGGAATGCTACCATGATAGTGCGATTTTACAGCTGCAGTGCTGAATTTGAGGTCAAATGTCTGCGAGGCCATGTCCTTCATGGAGCATCTCCTGGGCAGCCCGCTCATCGAGTTACGTGGGACAGTTTCAGGAAGAGGCAGCTTGGTTGCCATTGGCGTGTAATGATGGTAGCATATTTATTACTATAAAGAACTCAGCAGTATCTATTGAGGTTATTAAAGACCCTGAATGTGAATTAATGGGATGAAAGTAAGCCTCAAAGGTGAGTGAATTTAGTAATTAGATGCTTTTTTCGTGGTTTAGTGCCTCACAGGAAATTTGGAAAATATAAGGTGTAAGTTTCCTGACATGTTAGTTACATGTCCCATATGTCGTTTGAACTATTCTTTTATCAAAATGATGTGGAATGAGTCAGTTTACAGGATACATATATATGATTAGTGTTAACATTAATGAACACCTTTTTTATTCTTACTCAAGAAACTAGACTTAAAGACAAGGTTTTTTTTTCTTTTAAATGGCTGCTAGTTTTTAAGTAGAAATTCGTTAATAGAATAAAAGGAGTTGTCCATGAGTAATGATTTTATGTTAAATTTAAAACTTGCTTCAGTATCTGTCAGACATTTTACGTAATTAGTCAAATGATCCAAAATTTTTGTTGCAGCATACTGAACTCCTTTCATTGCCAATGACAGATTTAATCCTTTCACGGCTGGTAGCGTCAAGCATCCTGCCTGCCTAACTGCCTAATGGGGTGAATGTACTGTGTGCCTGGCTGGCAGATGGCTGACACAGCCCGATGATCACTGCTGGCTATGGTCATTGTTGGCTAATCATACATTCCAGCACACACAGAACCACTCTTCAGAAACAGTCTTTAGAATCAGTATCACACTGTATTATCGCAGTGGTTGCAGTTTATGATAACCACAAAAAGAGAGCTTCAAAACTAATCCAAGCTTCCTGTTATATATTTGTTCTGGTTTGAGAAAAATTATTTTACCAAAAATTATAAGAACTTTTTTATTTGTGATTGGAAAGTTCTGCGGTGAGATTTACACTACCTATATATATATGCTCCTATAACCTATTTAAATTTCATTAACATTGAACAAATCCATTTCAAGACGTATAGTTTTAAAGCGAGCGATTCTAGTGAAGATGCCCAAAACTAGGACTATCTTCTGTTCTGCGCAGTTGTGAGTGTTGCTGAGAAACTGAGGTATCTGCTGCAGCATTCTCCTTTGGCAACGTCTGATACATCACTTCTGTAGTAAAATACATGCCCTTTCAGATTACATATGGCCGTACTGTATGTACTTTGTTGATTAGGAAATCAAATTGCATTTGTTTTGCCAGTGTGCGCAGTTTGCTATTCCGCATGGCAGGAACTGTTGCAGAGAAACTGCGTGTATTTTGCTGCACTATTCACCACTTGCAAGACCTGATATGTCAGTTCATTAGGATAATTCCAGCCCTTCAGATTATATGTCTTTTTATCTTCTGTCTTGGGTACATTAGGAAATCAAATTGCATCTAACAGATCCACTCTCAAGGCGAAAGGAACCACAAGCTGGCGAATACTGCAGCACTTTCCGACAAGAAAAACAAATAACGACAGTGTTGGCAGGAACATTCAAATACAGACAACAGTGAGTTATCATTCCATAGTGCCCATTTATCTGCTCCCATAGACATACACGAATGTTGTTACCTGTCAGGTTTTCCTTCCTGCAGGGCGCAAATGAACGTCTGTAGCTGTCTGACTGTTCTACCTGCTGGGCAAACATGTACACCTGTAGCCATCTGGATGTTCTACCTGCAGGCCATAAATGTATGCCTGTAGCCACAAAAGGATTAATAATGGGTAATAAAGGTATTTTTCCCTCTGGTGTTGCAGGTATTGACATCACTGTTCTTCTCAAATTGTGGCAGATTATATATGATGAATTTCATTAGCAAACATATGCACTGTGATGGTGCAGTTAACATGACCAGCTTCTTGAATAGGTACCTACACGATATCAATGGATGAACACCAAATATTATTCTTACTGCTCACTTTTGTGCAATCAATACTTTCTTTCTGCATGATGAGTTACCCAAGAAAATGATTCCATACAAAATTATTGAATGGAAATGTGCCAGGAGGTTGATCGTTTGTTTCCAAAATTAGCAATTGTATGAAGAGCGAAAGTAGCTGAGCTTAACTGTTTGGAAAGCTCAGTAATATGTTATTGTAATAGGGGACTACTTTATTTGCCAACTATTGAACAGGCAAGTCACATGATTAAAATGGGTACCATTTGAGACAGTTTTGAACGTCTTTTCTGAATATTACTTACAACAGTTAGGAAACCAACTACCGAGAGCAAGGTCTCAGACTGTCTAGCAATGGACACACCCAAACTTTCTGAATTGGTTAACAAAGAGAGGGAATCTGTGACAATAAGGCTGTTATTGCATCAATGACTATAGGCTGCAAAACTAGTGTTAAGAAAGGTAGAAAATAGTTTTGCTTGTAATGTGTGACAGGGAACAAATCACACTTTTTCTCAGCAGTCAATATCAATCATTTCTCTACGAGCTTATACAGGGTGGGGCAAATGAAAGTGGTCCTGAGAACAGAGTTCCAGCGTACAGAGAAACACAGCAGAGGAAAGGAAATGCAGCAGATGTTGAAAGTGACCACCATTCATATCTTGGCACTTTTGGGCCCCAGTCAGCAAATTGCAGAAGACGGATCGAAACTGGACTGCTGGAATTCCTGCAGTCTCATCTGAAATGTTCTGCTGCAGGCCATGAACAGACTGACCTTTTACATATAAATTAAAATAAATGTATGTATTCTGTGGACAGACATTGGTAGCTAGCTCTGGTGGGAACTCATCTCTCCACTGTTTAGTGAAACCCTTTAGCTTTCAAACCTAGACACTTCGATGGTCACAGAATCACCGAAGTCTTTAGTGCAGGATTTCAACTTTGCTCAAAAGCACAAGCCCCAGCCAGTTCTGAGAATTGTTCTCGAGATTGTGAGCAATGATGTACCACAAGCAAGGCTGATTGCTCTACTTATGTCAGATGTCAGCAGGGACCTAGTGTAGCCTCAGAAAACATAACAGCACCATTTGTTCCGAGGTGGGCAACAATCTGCAACTGTTTGCAACCAGTGCCTTTAATTTTGGCTGGGATATTATCTTAAACATACTGAATGAAGTTCCTGAATGTTTGAACTAGCTGTGATTAACGGATCATTAATACTAATCACTGCATCACCGCACTAGGTAAGAGACATATAAATTTCATCACAAATGATTAAGCGAAATCAGAAAGATATGAACTTTGATATAAATAAGACAGATAATCACAAGATGACTCATTTTACTGAAGAGAGCTTATGCAAGATTAATGTTGTCAGCAAAAACAAATCTGCATATATAGCTATCTAGCAGACCAACAAAATGAAATGAGACATTTTCTACAGATGTCTTATAAATACAGCATTATGCTAAGTGCATTGATATATATATATAGGTAGTGTAAATCTCACCGCAGAACTTTCCAATCACAAATAAAAAAGTTCTTATAATTTTTGGTAAAATAATTTTTCTCAAACCAGAACAAATATATAACAGGAAGCTTGGATTAGTTTTGAAGCTCTCTTTTTGTGGTTATATAGTCCAAATAACACACACATTTTGAGATAGTTTACTGTTACTCACTTTGTAGGCAGCATGTGCTGTGGTCTGCTTCTGGTTTGCTAAATGGCCTTTCAGTCCAGGTGGAATATGTTCCTACAAAAAGATTAATGTTGTCAGCAAAAACAAATCTGCATATATAGCTATCTAGCAGACCAACAAAATGAAATGAGACATTTTCTACAGATGTCTTATAAATACAGCATTATGCTAAGTGCATTGATATTTTTTGTATGCAAGCACAACAATTGAAAACACAACCCTGAGATGGTGAGATTCATAAAAGACCAACAATAAATGTCAGACAAATCATCAGAATAACTATATAAAATAAAGTATTAGTACAGAGACAGTTCAAAAAGAGGCAGATGACTATGGCTGGGTGACTACTTAGAAATAATGTGTGGCCGAGCCAATCTGTGACGCATTAAAATCTCACACACAGTATTTTGGGAAGAAGCCCAGACATTACACAAAATTTACAACATGAACTCAGTGAAAATAGAGGGCAGGTCCTGTGGGAGACCCATGTCTGCTCTCAGGTCATTATATAAACACACTCAATTAAAATATGTCGTATCAATAGCATGTACCACATCCATGGCGCACTGGAGGCTCCCCAAATGTAAGAGAAAGTCATATGTTAATGGGCAATCTCCTACTCTAAGCCTTGTCAGGGTTTCTGCTTCAGCTCGTCATGGTAGGTAGGAGGTAAGCCACAGTCACACTTTGGTTTCACTGAATGCCGATTCTTATTCTCCATTTCCAGCCACTGAGCCTCCCACAACCATATGGTCTTCTAGTCACAAATGTGGTAAGAGCCTGCATGAGAACTGAACAGCGAGCAGGAGACGAAAGGAAGCCAGCCTCTTTGGCAGCTGCATCAGCAAGTTCAGTTCCCCAGATCCTTGTGCACCCTGGAACCCAACACAAAATTACGAGGGCGAGTCAAATGAAAACCTTAAATATTTTTTAAAATATGATTTATTGTGCAGAAGTGGTACAAATCTGTATCACTTTTCAACATAATCTCCCCCACGCTCAATGCAAGTCCTCCAGTGCTTACAAAGTACATAAATTCCTTTAGAAAAAAAATTCTTTTGGTAGTCCGCGCAACCACTTGTGCATCATGTGGCGCACCTCTTCATCAAAACGGAACTTCTTTCCCCCCATTGCGTCTTTGAGTGGTCCAAACATATGGAAATCACTTGGGGCAAGGTCTGGTGAGTATGGTGGATGAGGAAGACACTCAAAATGCAGGTCTGTGATTGTTGCAACTGTTGTATGGGCAGTGTGGGGCCTTGCATTGTAATGTTGCAAAAGGACACCTCCTGACAGAAATCCAAAACACTTTGATTTGATTGCAGGTCACAGTTGATTTTTTACGTGTATGATGCACTGGTGACAGTGGTCCCTCTACGCATGTAATGCTCCAAAACAACTCCTTTTTTGTCACAAAAGAGAGTCCGCATAACCTTCCCTGCTTATGGTTCTGTTCGAAACTTCTTCGGTTTTGGTGATCAGGAATGGCACCATTCCTTGCTCGCTCTCTTCGTTTCCGATTGGTGGAAGTGAACCCAGGTTTCATCCCCAGTAACGATTCTTGCAAGGAAGCCATCACATTCTCGTTCAAAGTGCCGAAGAAGTTCTTCACATGCAACTGCTGCACTGTTCGGTGGAGTCACAACTTGTTGTGCCTGACTTGGACGAGGAGCATCCTCCACTGAAGTCGCACCAGCTGCGAACTTCCTACTCCATTCGTAGACTTGCTGCTGTGACAAACATGCATCACCGTACTGAACCTTCATTTGTCGATGAATTTCAATAGTTTTCACACCTTCACTACGCAAAAACCAAATAACAGAACACTGTTCTTCCCTGGTGCAAGTCGCCATCTTTATACTGATATTGCGACGATGTGTGTGTGCATCTACACTATGCTGCCACCTACAGGCCATTCTGCACACTGTAGCACACTTACCAACTTACACGATAACTGCGCGAAATTTCGATTTGTCATTACAAATTTAAGGTTTTCATTTGATTCACACACATATTTCCTTTTCCCGACTTTGCAAAAGGAAAAGCATCCTGTAGGTCTTGCACCATCTGATCTGCTGGGTCCATCTGACCAACAGACAAAGGGCACTTTGGGAATCTGAATATCTAAGGAATTTCTTGCCACAATGCCATCTCGTCTGCTCCAATGCCCTCAATACAGCAAACAATTCTGCATAAAAAACTGAAAACTGCTATGGGAGGACTATGCCAGGTAACATGACAGAGCAGCCAATAAAATCCTCCTGCTCAGACCCATCCACGTAAATACTAATAACATCCAGGTGGTGGTTTAAAAATGTCATTACATTTAATTTTAAAAATATAGTCTGAGGTACAATTTTTCCAGTATCCAGTCAGTTCAACAAGTAGCCTGGGATTCTTTCATAGGCAGGGGGTCCTATAATCCAGCCCTGGCTTTGGACCTTAAAGCAAAAATTTGGAATGCTTTGTGATTGTGTGTCATCCTTGCACAGGGGCAATGCTAATCTTCTTTGCATCGTTACAATTTTAGAATATGTATTGCCAAAGTGAGTACAACAATTTTTTGCACTTTTTCTGGATTCTTGCTGGGAAAAGGATACTATGAATATTCGGTATTGTACTCCTCACTAAGAGCTACTTTTTAAAGTTTATTAATAATCATAATTATGGAGTGTCTCAATATAGACAAGTCCTTCAATGAGGTAGCTCCAGCAATACTCCTTTATTTCAATTTATGTACCAGTGCAAAAATGAGTGATATAGATATTAGTGGTACCGGCATAGAGAAACAGCTGAGGACAGGGCTTGATGTAATCCCTGTCAGATTGTATTGGAAGAAAGCACAGGTCAAATCCATCTACAAGAAAGGTAGGAGAAATTACTCACAAAACTACCATCCCGTTTTATTCACATCCCTCTGTTGTAGAATCTTAGAATTTATTCGTATTACAAACTTAATAAAGTATCAAACAAAATGGCATCATCCATGCCTACCAACATGGGTTTTGAAAACATTCACCATGTGAAACCCAACTCGTGCATAACTCACATGACATCCTGAATGCCACAGATCAAGACAATCAGATGATTGCAGTATTTCTTGACTTCCAAAAAGCATTTGACTCAGTAGCGCAGCAATGCTTACTAACTCAACTGCTATTATATTTAGTATCAAACATGTGACTGGGTTGAGGATTTCTTGGTAAGGACAATGCACAATGTTATCTCTGATAAACAATTACTGACAGATGTAGAAGCAACTTTAGTTATTTCCCAGGGAAGCTTGCTGTTCATGTTATTAATGACCTGACAGACTATATTCTCATTAACCTCAGCCTTTTTTGCAGACGATACAGTACATACAGTGAAGTAGTGTATGAGAAAGCTGCACAAATATTTGACCAGATCTTGATAAGGTTTTGAAGTGGTGTAAAGACTGTCAATTTACTTTAAATTATCAGAAATGTAATATTTTGCACTTCACAAGATACATAAAAGGTAGTATGACTACAGTATCAATAAGTCACAACTGGACTGACTGCAGCTCATAGAAATATTTGGGTGTAACAATTTGTGGGAATTTGAAACAAATGATCACATAGTAAGTTCACTTACAACTTACTGGGGAAGTACTATCAGTCTATAAGGAGATTACTTAGAAAACCCTTATCTAATCCATTCTCGAGTTTTGCTGAAATGTGTGAGACCCGTACCAAATAGGACTAAGTGGGGATACCAATTCTATTCACAGAAAGGCAGCACAAACGGTCCTAGGTAGTGCTGAAAAAAAAAAAAAAAAAAAAAAAAAAAAAAAAAAAAAAAAAAATGAAGTGGCAGGTGGATGAACACAGATGTCAACTATCCTGTGAAACCCAGTCTAAGAGTATGCAAAAGCCCCCTAGCATGCACAGAGGCATTTTGGGAGTTATTCTTCCCACTATCCTCACACACATGAAACAGGAGGAAAAAACCCAATATGTGTAACAATGTGAAACACATTCTGCCATGCACTTCACAGTGGTCTGCAGATTATGAATATGTAGAATAATTACTAAGCACTGGGTGCTGTTTTTATCATACTGAGTTAGCACATCTACAGTGGCCTCACTCATTGTGCAACATAAAAACAGATGTCCTACAACAAAATCTGATTTTAATTATTGTGAGTAACTCAAATGAGGACAATGTCTATTCAGAGGGGAGGATGGAGAGACAACACATACTCTGTAAGAATATTCTACAGTGTGCCATGAAACAGAAAGTAAATGGATGTAAATCATTCATCAAGAGAGTATAACATTTCAGACTGACACATTTAAAGTGGTGTGCAAGTATCACAATCTAACTACCTTTTTATTGCAGCATAAAAACATTGGTGGAAGCATGTCAATCTTAGCACAATAGGCTAGGAGGAGGTTAAATGATCAGACTGATGTATTTTTATTTGCAAGCACACATTCCTCTAGTGTCATACATCCAGTGAAACGACATTTCACAGGAAGGCAGAGAGTAATCCTCGGCTGGTTCATGACCGACTTTAATTTGTATCATTTAAATACACACTGTTGTCATCACACATACATCTTTCCATGATTAGACAAGGAAAGTGCCCATGATATTTCAGTCTGTTTTGTCTACTGGAACTAGTTACCACAACACAACACTTATGTACTAATAATTAATGAAAATCTCCTCAGCTGTATTTTTACACATTTATTGTGTTACAACCGTATTTTTTCAATGAACATCTTCAGGTTGCTGAGTTGTGCTAAAGTAATGATGCAAAGGGTCTGGTTGTCACATGTAATGTTAAAGACCAAATCCAAAACATTGATCATAAACTTTCTGCTGACCACTGACAATTCTGCTGAAGATGTTCAACAAACAAAATCAACTGTAATAATGCAGTGGAGGTGGTTTTCATTAATATTAGTTTCAGCTGTGGCGTTCAACATGATCAAGATTATTTACTGATGTGCTAGTACAGATGGGAACTAGTTTAACTCATACCGGTGAGTTTCAAACAACAAACAACACTGCATAAAACACGGAGCATATCTGACATCATTAGGGAAAACTTTTAAGCATGGCTAGGAGCAACAGAAGGAGCTCAAGAAGAGCAGGAACCTTAGTCTAGATTCAAAAGTTATAAGCCAAAAGAGTTGCATACAGCTTCCGAATGACGAATCGTATTAGTACATGATGAAATGTGGTGAACAGGACCTCTACAATTCAGTTTGATCATTGGTTCACATAATAATTTTCAGGGGACACTGATACCTAACCTTCAGTGTATCCATTTTTATACAAATCATGTTAATGTACACAAGTGTTAGCAGTTTGTGTTTACAAGTTGAGTTAATATTACAGTGCAGTGCAATTTGCAATGAGTATAATCTCAAGGCTCTTGTTGAAATATCATTTGTTTATGGACAAGCTGGTAGAAGCAGTAAGGAACGAGGAATTTCACATCAATCATTATCTATGAGCAACATATTTAGAGCACACCATTTTTCTACCGAATTCATTGATTAACTTCTCATGGTTGAGGTTCAGTCATGTAAAATTTTGTAAAAGTCAACATACTCACATTCAACTGTAAAAGTTATGTATTACTTTCATAAAGGGTGGTTGTTCTTTAATTACAAAAGTTATTTATCTGCAGTATTGCGGACTTGGCCATGTGGCCATTTGTCATGTGGTAAACTCGAGCTTTAGCATGTGTCAAAATCTAAAAATCTTCTGACATGTATACTTGTCATCATTGTGTCTGTATGTTGGACCTTTTAATGTTGTTAGCATCTTTAACATGAGTCCCACAGAATAACTCCATTCATGCCTACCAGCAAGTATTCCGAAAACATCCATCACGAGAAACCCAACTTCTTCATACCTCGTATGACATCTTGAAAGCCATGAAGCAAGGCTTTCAGATGGACTCAATATTTCTTGTCTTCTAAAAAGCAATTGACTCAGTATGTGACAATCATGTTAAAGATGTTAACAATGTTAAAAGACCCAACATAGGTATATGACAATGATATCAATACCGTATTTACTCGAATCTAAGCCGCACTTTTTTTCCGGTTTTTGTAATCCAAAAAACCGTCTGCGGCTTAGAATCGAGTGCAAAGTAAGCGAAGTTCTGAAAAATGTTGGTAGGTGCCGCCACAACTAACTTCTGCCGTCGAATATATGTAGCGCTGCACAGGAATGCTTTGCAGGCACAAAGATAAATACTGGTGCCAAAACCTCTGCGTCAGTAAATAAATTTAAAAAAAAAAGGTGGAAGACGAGCTTTTTTTTCAGTGCCCCAAGTTTCGACCACTGTATTTTCATACATTATCCAACGAAGTAAATACAAATTCCGTTTTGTTCATCTTCAAATGTAGCAGCATTTCATTGTAGTACGAAAATCCGACTGGCAAGACTGTTTGGGATGTTTGTCAATATGGCCAACTCTACATTCTGAATTTTTTCCTACCTGTGAGAAGAGATGGTTGCTAATAGGAACTTTTATGAATTGTGAATCACATCCAGTATTCTCTTCACCATAAGAATAATACGAATATAAACATTTTGCCATGTATTCTTCCATGTTTGCTGCTATCTCATTTAAATCCTGTCTGCCTAATAAACTATGAAACTAGAGTGAGACAACAGTAAACGCGGAAGAATATACGTATCATGTCATGTTTATATTCGTATTACTCTTATGCCTAATAGTGATATAGTCAGAAATGAAGCACGGCAATTGACTACATTTTTAAATCTAAGATGACTAATTTCTGTGCAGAATGTAATGTACTAAAGAGGCGTCTACAAAGATTTTCAAACGGAGAAAATTTTTCGCTAAACTATTGTTCAGAACATCATCCATCATACGCAGTCTATTATTTTGTTCTTGTTGACATTACCAAAGAAAGCAGCAGTGTAAGTAACAACAAATAGCAGTCTCTTGCCATTGTTTCGCTAATGAGACAATTCCTCTTCTTTTTTTTTTTTAAGCGGCGGTAGCGCGCACTAAAGAAAGCCATGCCGCGAGCAGCAGCAGGCCGTAAACACTCATTATCAGAATGCGACAAACAATGCATGACACAGTACAGTACTGCAGTTTCAGCTTAGAGTGATGCAAACACCTATAACAAAGAGAACGGCACTTATCAGATCAAAGAAAAATAAGCAATCGATTAAAACTAGACAAAGCACGTGAAAAAGGAAGGGTACCCGTATAAATACGGACGGAGTGCCTGATGCATAGCAATGGCTACCTGGTAAAGCTTAAATGCGAAGCTTATGACTCAAACCAAACTACTGTAGCTGTATCGTCATTCATTCGACCTAAATTGTGTCTCATATTACAATGGACCAACTTTGTTTCAATTTGGAGGTGCAGCCTAAAACTTTTCTCTCCCTTTGAATTTCAAGTCTCAAATTTCAGGTGCGGCTTAGATTCGGGAAATTTTTTTTCCCTTGATATCAAGTCTCATTTTTCAGGTGCGGCTTAGATTCGAGTGCGGCTTAGATTCGAGTAAATACGGTACATATTAGAAGATTTTTAGATTTTACATGTGCAGTTACAGCACTTCACAACACCCACATGACCGAACTGCAGTAGTGCAAATAAATAACTTTTATAGTCAAAGCTGACTATGATGTCTTTTAGAAGACTTGATGGGAACCGTCAAATTAACTATGCAAAAACAATCTGCTGGTTGTATGCGAAACAGATGTGCCCATCAATAATATTTTAAATGTACCACCAAAACAGCAAAAACTACCCTACCATAGTTCAAATCAAGTTGATTTTGAACTCTCATCGTAACTCATCAGTTGTTAAAAAAATCAATATGTGACTTAGCCAGAGATTTGCCTCCACATACTTTTTAACTGATCATGTCTATTTCACTAAAAAGAAGCGATTCAATTTTAATTTTCTGACATTTCATTCTACAGTCTCCAGATATCTACTGAATGACAACAATTCTTTCAACAACACTATACAATTACTGATTGCAGCATTTATTTGTATTATAGCAATCCAATTATTAGCTATGATTTGTCTTTAAAATATTTTCTTGTATTATTCAATAATAATTCATTGTGGTTTGTGTGCCATGTAATGCCATTGCCTCAGCTAAGGTTTTGTTCCCCTGACATGCTGACAATGAACCTGCCCCTTCCACACTAAGTGAAAAGCCAATTGTGAGAAGGATAGAACACTCTCACCATAAAGATGACACGCTGAGTTGCAGACAGGTGCAATTAAAAGACTGTTACACAGTAGGCTTTTGGCCAAAACCTCCTTCATAAAAGAAAAGAAAACACACACTTGTGGACCTGTCTGCAACTCAATGTGTCATCTTTAATGTGAGTAGCAATCCATCATTTTCATAACTGTTGATATTCCAAACTGGCCTTTCCATTGTTTGAATAGCCAATAGGGGATGTATGGGAGGCATCACATGTTGACTGCTAACTGCTGGTACAGAGCATCAGTCAAACCCAGTATCTCTCAACTGCATTGGCACCAGGCTATCTAGGACTCATGTCTTTCCTGACTTTTGTGGACCTAGGCCTTAAAACTACATTTTTTTTTTTAAATTATCACTTCTCAGCTATGTCAAGACTGCCTGTTAGCCTTCCAAACTAACCTGGGTGAGGCCAACTGCATCCTGTATCGGGAATAAACTTACTTGTGGTTCATAAGAAACCAATTTCTAGTTGAAAGCTTCCTAAACATTCCACACCTTGTCTCCAACCCGACCAGGAATTCTGCACCTGCATATAATGTGTCAGAAGTTGAATCTCCACCTTCAGGTCTAAAACATAGGCCTTTATGTTTTGTGACAACATACACCACGAGTTACATGTCCAAAACCTAGTTTGTTGGGCAAGAGGTAACACTACGTGCCACCACCTAACACATGCTGCCAGGTCACAGTGTTGAACTAGTGCTGCTGTCGTTGTGCGCAACGGAGCATTCATGGGTCACAGCGAGTTACTGTCCAAGTCTCACTGTCATATCGAGGTCCATTCAATGAAAATATTGCTAAGCACTGCATTGCAGCCACTGATCCATTTATCCAAGGGGCCTGACATGCAACAGCTGTTGCAAAAGAGATGTTTAAGTAGTAGTCCTCCCCCCCCCCCCTTATCCCCCCCCCCCCCACCTGTTTGTATTGCATTTTCAAATGCCACGGATATGTAGTTTGGGTGTAAACACCTATTGCTTGGATGTTTTTGTTCAACTTTTATTGTTTGTGCTTTACGACAAAAAGTAGGTGACAATGCTCACTATACATTCACAAATGGTTAGAACTGCACGCACAGGTATTAGTGATCCACTTAGAGATTTCCAGTATCACATATTGGCCCCTGTTCTTAAGAATCTAGAAAAGCAGGAAGAGTTATGGGCAAAGCAAGAGCCACCCATTGATCAAACAGCAAATCTAGGGGTTCAGATAACTCTTGATGCATCCATTTATACATGTGGTAACCCCTTCTGTTGCTTCATCATCAATATGGTGAATAATTTTCTTGCTGTCAGCTTCACCCCTTCATTTTCAGGGAAGACCACAGAAAATATTGCATCATTTTCACAAACTGTGCATGAAGTGGGACAAATGTGTTTTGACCTAATGAGTTTGAATTATGTATCTCACATAAAAAGTTGAATGGGAACACCAGGTTCTATGTGGATTCTGCAGGGTGGCCCCAAACTCAACATACAAAATTTCAGAGTATGAAATTTTCACACTGCAGCAGAATGTGCGCTAATATGAAACTCCCTGGCAGGTTAAAACTGTGTCTGGACTGAGACTCAAACTCGAGACCTTTGCCTTTCATGGGAAAGTGCTCTACCGACTGGGCTACCCAGGCACAACTCACAACCTGTCCTCACAGCTTTACTTCCACCAATACCTAGCTTTACTTTCACCAATACCTCGTCTCCTATCTTGCAAGTTTGACAAAAGAGCTACTGTGAAGTTTGGAAGGTAGGAGATGAGGTACTGACGGAAGTAAAGCTGTGACAAGAGGTTGTGAGTCATGTTGGGTAACACAATCAGTAGAGCACTTGCCCACGAAAGGCAAAGGTCCTAAGTTCGAGTATCAGTCTGGCACACAGTTTTAATCAGCCGAGAAGTTTACAAATTTCAAGGGTTGTGCAGTATTTTGGTATCAGAGACATGCAGTCTTCCGTATCTTGTTACAGAGTAATAATGTAATTCTGAATTATTCATATTGTTTCCTCAATTACCTTTGGTTTGGTGAAAATACCTTCACAAAAGTGAAAAATCCTGTAAATACATACTCACTAAAACACGCAACACAAAAAACAGAGTAATGCAACAGCCTTCAGATGCTAAAGTACTGTGGTGATGTTGTCATTGCTGCCATTCAGCGAACTCTTATATGTGGTGCATATCATCAAAATCTTCATCATTAAACTTATACATGCTGCTGCTGTACATCACTGTTGGCGCATAATAATGGCACAGAAGATACAGCAGTAGAAAATAAAATGCAATAAATTTGCTACAGATTCAGTGCATATACATGGTGAACATTTTTATAACCGACAAACTGCAGGGACAGATTCCTGACTGGAAATGTGTTCAGAAATGCATCACTGACACAATAGATGGCGCTGATGAATGGAAGTCTCTCTAACAATGTGCCACATGTTCCTTGTTTGTTGCAGGCTACATGACTGACACAGTGTACTGAAACAGAATGGTTGGTATTCATGTTGGGAACAAGTTGAAATGGTGTCTGTGTATGGCCAAGCAGATGGAAATGGTCGAAGGGCAGCACGACTATATCAAAATGACAGCCCTTGCAGACACAAACCCCATCACACAACATTTCAAGCCCTTTTTGGGTGTTTATATGATCATGGATCATTTCAGACAGCTGAACCTGCAAGGAGGCTGTGGACTGTGCATGCACCAGATTTGGAGGAGCAGGTTCTGCAGGATATTGAGACGAACCCTTGGACAAGCTTCAGGCATGTAGCCTGCCAACATGGTGTACGCCAAAGTATGATTGTGTGTACCCTGCATGACAACCGCTACTACTCCAATCACCTGTGACAACCGCTACTACTCCTATCACCTGCAATGAGAGCAAGGATAATCAGCAGTGGATTTCCCTCTACAGGAAGGATTTTGCTGGTGGTTTCTGTACGAGACTATTACAATTATGGGATTTCTGTCATCAGTCCTCCTTACCAACTAAGCATCCTTTACCAGAACTGGCACCATCAACCTGCATAATCATCAACTGTGGGCTACAGACAATCCTCAGGAAATTGTGAACCCCGATCAACATCAGTTCAACATCAATGTGTGGGCAGGGATCCTTGGCAACCACATACGTGGACTGGTTATTATTCCACAATACCTTGCTGGAGAAAGATACATCGACTTCCTATGGAATACTCTACATGGGCTGCTTAAGGATGTGTCTTTCGCAGTATGACAGGTTATGTGGTTTCTTCACAATGGGGCACCACACCAAGTCCACATTACAGTTCATCGAGACCTCAATCCCATCTTCCCCAATGCTGGATAAGACCAGAGGCCCTGTAGCTGTGAAATGGAACCACTTTCCCATTTCTATGTGCAGATCTTAGTATCTGCTTTAGGTTTTATGCAAATTATGTGCAGATCTTAATTACACATTATTAATTTTAATTGTTATCCAAATAACTTTTACATTATGTGCAGATCTTAATTATCCATTTTCTGGTGTGACAATTACTTTTATTAATTTTAGTTGTTAATTCATTAATCTTCCATTTCCAAAGATGTTAATGTTTTGTCAATTGTTTGTTCTTTGGGGGAGATGTGTTTTTGGAGGGACGTTGGAAAGGCAGTTGAATACACGTGGCTGGTATTGATGGATGCCAACAAGCTCTGCAGATGACGAAGAAATTGAAGAAATGTATGATGAAATAAAAGAAATTATTCAGATAGTGAAGGGAGACGAAAATTTAATAGTCATGGGTGACTGGAATTCGATAGTAGGAAAAGGGAGAGAAGGAAACATAGTAGGTGAATATGGATTGGGGCTAAGAAATGAAAGAGAAAGCCACCTGGTAGAATTTTGCACAGAGCACAACTTAATCATAGCTAACACTTGGTTCAAGAATCATAAAAGAAGCCTGGAGATACTGACAGGTTTCAGATAGATTATATAATGGTAAGACAGAGATTTAGGAACCAGGTTTTAAATTGTAAGACATTTCCAGGGGCAGATGTGGACTCTGGCCACAATCTATTGGTTATGAACTGTAGATTAAAACTGAAGAAACTGCAAAAAGGTGGGAATTTAAGGAGATGGGACCTGGGTAAACTGACTAAACCATAGGTTGTACAGAGTTTCAGGGAGAGTATAAGGGAACAACTGACAAGAATGGGGGAAAGAAATACAGTAGAAGAAGAATGGGTAGCTTTGAGAGGTGAAGTAGTGAAGGCAGCAGAGAATCAAGTAGGTAAAAAGACAAGGGCTAGTAGAAATCCTTGGGTAACAGAAGAAATATTGAATTTAATTGATGAAAGGAGAAAATATAAAAATGCAGTAAATGAAGCAGGCAAAAAGGAATACAAACGTCTCAAAAATGAGATTGACGGGAAGTGCAAAATGGCTAAGCAGGGTTGGCTAGAGGACAAATATAAGGATGTAGAGGCTTATCTCACTAGGGGTAGGATAGATACTGACTACAGGAAAATTAAAGAGACCTTTGGAGAAAAGAGAACCATTGTATGAACATCAAGAGCTCAAACCCAGTTCTAAGCAAAGAAGGGAAAGCAGAAAGGTGGAAGGAGTATATAGAGGGTCTATACAAGGGTGATGTACTTGAGGACAATATTATGGAAATGGAAGAGGATGTAGATGAAGATGAAGATGAAATGGGAGATACGATACTGCGTGAAGAGTTCGATAGAGCACTGAAAGACCTGAGTCGAAACAAGGCCCCAGGAGTAGACAACATTCCATTGGAACTACTGACGGCCTTGGGAGAGCCAGTCCTGACAAAACTCTACCATCTGGTGAGCAAGATGTATGAGACATGCGAAATACCCTCAGACTTCAAGAAGAATATAATAATTCCAATCCCAAAGAAAGCAGGTGCTGACAGATGTGAAAATTACCGAACTATCAGTTTAATAAGCCACAGCTGCAAAATACTAACACAAATTCTTTACTGACGAATGGAAAAACTGGTAGAAGCTGACCTCGGGGAAGATCAGTTTCGATTCCGTAGAAATATTGGAACACCTGAGGCAATACTGACCCTACGACTTAATTTAGAAGCTAGATTAAGGAAAGGCAAACCTACGTTTCTAGCATTTGTTGACTTAGAGAAAGCTTTTGACAATGTTGACTGGAATATTCTCTTTCAAATTCTGAAGGTGGCAGGGGTAAAATACAGTGAACGAAAGGCTATTTACAATTTGTACAGAAACCAGATGGCAGTTATAAGAGTCGAGGGGCATGAAAGGGAAGCAGTGGTTGGGAAGGGAGTGAGACAGGGTCGTAGCCTCTCCCGGATGTTATTCAATCTTTATACTGAGCAAGCAGTAAAGGAAACAAAAGATGAATTTGGAGTAGGTATTAAAATCCATGGAGAAGAAATAAAAACTTTGTGGTTCGCCGATGACATTGTAATTCTGTCAGAGACAGCAAAGGACTTAGAAGAGCAGTTGAACAGAATGGATAGTGTCTTGACAGGAGGATATAAGATGAACATCAACAAAAGTAAAATGAGGATAATGGAATGTAGTCGAATTAAATCGGGTGATGCTGAGGGAATTAGATTAGGATATGAGACACTTAAAGTGGTAAAGGAGTTTTGCTATTTGGGGAGCAAAATAACTGATGGTGGTCGAAGTAGAGAAGAATTAAAATGTAGACTGTCAATAGCAAGGAAATCGTTTCTGAAGAAGAGAAATTTGTTAACAACGAGTATAGATTTAAGTGTCAGAAAGTCGTATCTGAAAGTATTTGTATGGAGTGTAGCCATGTATGGAAGTGAAACATGGACAATAAATAGTTTGGACAAGAAGAGAATAGAAGCTTTCAAAATCTGGTGCTACAGAAGAATGCTGAAGATTAGATGGGTAGATCATATAACTAATGAGGAGGTATTGAATAGGTTTGGGGAGGAGAAGTTTGTGGCACAACTTGACTAGAAGAAGGGATCGGTTGGTAGGACATGTTCTGAGGCATCAAGGGATCACCAATTTGGTATTGGAGGGCAGCGTGGAGGGTAAAAATCATAGAGGGAGACCAAGAGATGAATACACTAAACAGATACAGAGGGATGTAGGTTGCAGTAGGTACTGGAAGATGAAGAAGCTTGCATAGGATAGAATAGCATGGAGAGCTGCATCAAACCAGTCTCTGGACTGAAGACCAAACCACAACAACAACAACAACAGTATTGATGGAACAATTTGGCAGTGGAAATGTTTTGTATTTTTCATGAATAAACGACAATGACTCAAAAATTAGGCAGGTTATTATTGCAACATACACATATAGCAAGACCAGCTGCAGTAAAACCAAGGATTCTCTTTCTTAGCAGAGCAACATACATCCAAAGGAATTTAGGTAAGTGCTCCTCAACCAGCAACAGAAAACTGACTCAATAAATAGAAGTTTTTTTTTAGTTTTTCCGGATGTTAATCTGGTGGTGGAGGAGACAAAGAAACAGGTGCTTAATTCTGTAAGTGCGGATATTACTATTTGATGCAATCTTTAACATGTGAAGAACTCACTGATCACATCGATAGTAATAGGAATGCTTCCCAAAGTAGCGGGAACTTTTCAGCTGCTAGGTCACCATACTTAAAACCGCTGGATTTTTACCTCTGGAGGCATCTGGAAAGCGTTGTGTATGCTGAACCAGTTCCTGATGTGCATATCCTTCAATAGCAAGTTCACAATGCCTGTGATGCTATTCAGAGAGAGGCCGGAACATGGGAAAATGTGTAGTAATCCAGGATGTGACACACAAATTCATGCTTTGCATCCCTTGGAGATTACTTTCAACATCTCTTGTGCCATGGATGTGATGCAACTCTGTACTGTGTTCTGGGACAATTTGTTTTCATTGCACGCACACCATCCATTTCCAGACACATGTTCAAAGCACCTTTTTTTCCGTTTCCAGTCAGGAATACATCCCTGCAGTTTGTTGGTTTTATTAACGTTCAACCAGAGTATGTCAACTAGAAAACAGGAATGACAGGTGCTGCATTTTGGTAAACAACTACAGAACAAACAAATCCTAGCCACACAATACAATGTACTCAACACTACCCACTGAGAAATGTTCAAAGATCCTCTGCAGTTAGCTCGCACTTTAACCTCCTGTGTCCAATACCTACTCCCAGTTACCATGTGACAGTTCTTACTATTCCCTGTGCCCAGCAAGACATTCAGTTTTTGTGCTCTTGTAAGGACAAGTTATTTATATTATAATAACAGTTAGTTCACTACAAACTACTCATTAAATATGTGTATCAGTGTGTTTATTAAGCTTACCAATAAAGGTATCAGTTACTATATTTTGGCACAATTAACTTAGAGAATCTGTCTTAATTGTTCTGTGTGGACTTTTCTTTTCTTCAACAATTTAATTTGAGCATGTCCATTAAGTTCGTATTTCTGGAAAATAGCATAAATCTTAATTTGTTTGATTTAGAACTTTTGCACTACTGCATTGTTTATGTGCAGTTTGCATGCAATAAAGTTACATTCTGTTGTGATGAAGATAATTTAACGGATACTGCAGTTGAGAAAGTACTAAGTTTTTGTTGCATGTAGAAATAAATAACTTTTTTATGTTGTATAATACACCTGAAGTGTTGATCTATAGGCTTAATTGCTGCAAGTAACGAAAATTCGTGTAGTGTTAAGTGGTTCAATTCCACCTGGAAGTGTGTAATCTGTTTTGCAATGCATGATAAGAGTGGATGTTGCTATAGGATAGTCAAAGAGAGAGTGGTATGCGTAGACTGTGGGTTGGAATTTCACTTGGGTGACTGTAGTGGGAAACTGAATGGGAACTCAATGAGGCTCTCCCACTGAACTGTAAGCCTCGCAAAAAAAGACAAGAGAATCACTGAGCAGGGGGCAAAGATTTGTGCCCTTCGGGCTGAACTAGATCACATGAAATTTTAACTGGGTGGGTTAGAGGGGATAAAAGATCTTGGGAATTAGGTAAACGTAACAAGCAAAGAGCAAAAGAAGAGCAGCTCTTCAACTTCATTTACATTCAAGCTAACGGAATCCAATAAATTTGACTTTTTACCTGAATTAGGAGGGGAAGAGTCTCATCCAGCTGTAGGTCACAGTCGGGTGCAGCTAACTTCTAGGAAAGAAACTCAATGTAGACGGTACCGAAAGAGAGTAGGAAGAAAAGTCTTGCTGCGAGGCAGTAGTCATGGGAGGGGTGTAGGCCAGATGGTACAGGACAAATTAGGGCCAGAGTACCAAGTGACAAGTATTGTGAAGCCAAGTGCTAGCCTTAGCCAGGCGACAGAGGACACAGGTAAAATGTGCAAAGGTTTTGGCATGAAGGATCAGGTTCTTCTAGGTGGTGGAGCAGCGAACAGCCTGGCTAAGAACAGTAATTACTGCATTAGGGGTGACCTGGATGAGATAAGAGTAGCAACTACACACACAAATTTCAGTTTTGTGGATGTCCTGCAGTGCCATGACCAGTCCTGGGTAAACACTGCCTTGAGCCATGAGAACACTGAGTTATGCAGGCTGCTGGTGACTGAAACAAAATCTCATATGAGTGCAGTGCCAGTTGCAACAATTGGGAGATGGGAATATACTAGACATGGCTTACACTGAATAGGTGAGGGAAAGATAGGTTGGCTGAGCTTCTTGCAGATAATATACAGGGGGCCACCATCACACATCGCAAGATTCCTGTGTTTACTGGTGTCACTGGGGCACCTTTTTTCGGTTAGGGTCAGGATACAATTACCCTGTCTTGAAAGAAGTGAAAATAGCAGAAGAGCCCCACAAAATGGTTAATAATAGACAGAAATGTAAGGTTAGCTTATTTCATCAAAATATTAGAGGACTGAGTAGTAAGATAGAGGAGATTCTTGTCTGTTTGGAAAATTTAGAAAGCTGTGAAGAGACAGATATTCTGTGCCTGTCTGGGCACCACATAACCACAAGGTTAGATAAGTTACATTTGAATGATTACTATATTGCAGGTTACCCATGCATCACTGCTATCTCATGCAAAATTATCTGTGGAACATGTATTTAACTAGCTGAAAAAGTGGCTTCCTTCTGAATGGATAAAAATCCTTCAATAGTGATGCATCAGGGTGGTGACGGACCACATTTGTATTACAATCCATTCACTGCTGGACGCCGTTTTTATGTTGCGCAAAGCCCTAATGTAGGTATGGGGCAACACATCCTCTCTCTCTCTCACACAGGCTCATGCTTACATTCACAAATTTCCTTTCACTTACTGAAAGTGTCTCCTGACACTGACATCTCCCAGTAGGTGTGAGACACATTTTAACACCAACCAACTGACAAATGAGAACGAGCAAAAGTTAGTATGGACATAAAGTGAGATTACAAATTTACCTCAGGGAACAGTCATCACATTATTGTCTTCTCCATTGAGTGGAATAATACACAGACTCCAACATACTTCTCTACACCTTTCCTTACATCATCATATCAACAAGGAACTCATCAAGGGCTAGTCAACAGCAAGCAGGTGCAGTGATGGGATATGACAAAGTAGGGAATACTAAACATCCTCAAGAATGTTCTCTTAAGATGCTCTGCAGAGTTCAGATCTAAAATTGATTTGCAAATCTATATACAGTGCTACATATTACTTAAATTGGAATGGTGTATTCTATCTAGTAAAGAAAGGCACACACTCATCATAATTCACAGTATAATGGCAAAAATGATTTTTGTATTTGTGTCTATCAAACACACAGCATTAGCACACGCATCCAATGGTACTGAAAAATTATAAGCCATCCTCTTACCCCAAAAAATGTTGTCAAAGGTACTCACATCCAGACACGGTTGTACATGGCAATAGCGCATGGCACATTTACTGTCATCTGCCCAGAAAGGACATGTTTTCTTAAGGTTCACCTAAAGAGTGAAAAAGAAAAGATTGTCCAATAACATAAGCACTGCAGCTGTTCAACTTTAATGCTTTCAAAAAGAATCTACATTCACATACATACCTTATAAAACCGGAAATAATCTTTAATCAGCAAACTATGCAATACTGGGTATATTTTAACATTATTAAAGTGATCAACTGTATCCACTGTACAGTTGCAGTCATCAATTCGACCCTTCAGCTGTGAGAAAGGAAACATAGGACAGTTAGAAAGAGAATTTGTTCTTTTTCTGAAATATAGTTTTATTCCAAAACACATTTATTGTTTTAATAAGCTATAAAGTATGCCCAACTGGAAAGGAAACCTTCGCTGTAACATCATGGTATGTAATCCAATGGGTGAATGTGTTTGCCAAAAGAGGGTGTGGTGTATTCCCAGTTGAACAACAGCTTCACAGCAATTTCCTCATTTCTCAAGACGAGTTTACGCAGTTCACATGATGGATTGCTCTTGATCAACACAATGAGCATTGATCCAATTTCTTGGTGCAGAAGGGAGAATGCTTCACAAATCCATCACAGGATGGAGTTGTGCTAAGAGCAGTATGCCTCACGTTGCACAAAAGGGTCAACGGAAGCATCCAATTCCAGCCATCGGCTTTGACCAATGACGTCACCAATAGGGCGGAAATGACCATTCACAACAACTCCCATACCGCTCCTATGATTTCATCACGTAAACATGCCAACAAACACAAAATATATCGGAAAACCACCAAATAGATATTCCTCCAAAAATATAATGAAACTGACGGGAGAAGCGGGGGAAATTGGGGTTTTTTGGGAGGGGCCAAATTAAATATAAACACACACCAATACACCAAACGACAAAAAACACTAAAATAACAAGACCCCACAACCTTCCCAAATTCCACTACACACAAAAATCTACTGGAATCGATCACTTCCCTTGACCCAAAGCGGAGGGGTGGAATTGGACACTTCCATTATCCCTGCACAACATTCCAATGTGTGCGTGTTATGAAGACATGCTAGCATCAAGGACAGGCCATGCCCTGGGCAGGTGCATGTTGTCACCACCAGTGCCACAATTTCGGCTGTGGAGCATATGGATAAACTGTAGAGTCACTGCACATGAAACTGCTGCTAAACTATAGATAAGCAAAGAAACTGTGCACCACATAATCCACAAGGAGTTTCATTATGGCAAAGTTAGTGCACAATGGATGCCACACCGTCTTTCAGAGAATCGGAGGATGGCAAGAACTGATGTCTGCCAGACCCATCTGCTGAGACATGCAGAGCTAGGAACAGATTACATTAGTCCAATTGTGGCATGCGATAAACGTGGTGTCACCACTTCAAACCTGCCTCCAAACAGACGAGCATGGAGTGGCCGCATCTCAGCTCCTCTTATCCAAAGAAGCCCACTCTGCCCTGAAGGCTGGGAAAGTACCTTTACTGGCCACGAAGACCAGGAACATCCTCCTTGCAGCCTCGATATCTTCCCCTGTGACTCTCGTATCTTACAACAAACTGAAGGGTCAGAGTTTCGAATGTGATAAGGAAGTGCAGGACACCATGGAAAATTGGATAAACCAGCAACAAAGGAGCTTCTGCACTGAAGTCATCCACTCCCTTCCTACAAGCTGGTATCAGTGTACTGACATCAATGGCAACTATGTGTAGTTGTACTGCTCCACATGAACTGTAATTATAATATTATTATTAAAATTTCTTTACATATAATTACACTCTCCTTTTCATTTGGTCACACCTTATACTTCATATACATGTTTTCCTCTATTAGTATAGGACATTATCAGCAACAATGTTTCCGTGAAGACAATAGTCTTACCAAAGAAATTAGGGAACTCAGGTATTTTTGAACACACAGCTGACTGAAAAACAGCGTCTCAGTAACTGAAAACTTATACAGATCAGAAAGTAGAAGCATAAGGTATGGTATTTCTCAAGACGTTGCATTGGGATATATTTTATTCAGTTTATTCGTACACAATGTCCAAACAAATGAAAATGAAAAAGAGATACTATATCCCTATGATAGCCAAAAATTTTGAGGTGCTGGAGAAAAACGCTTGCATATCTGTCAATAATACAGCACAGTGGAAAATGAGCTAATCATTAATATGGTAAAAACAATGCACAGAGTTCTCAAAGATACACAAAAAAATGGGGACACATGGATATATTTTTGGTTGAAAAGGGTCCGAAAGAAATAGTTTCAGTTAGATTTTCAGGTAATAACAACACACAGTGCGTTAAAATGGAAGCAACAGGTAAACACTGTTCCCAAGAAGTTAGGCTCATTGATATCGATTGAAACAACTGACTCAATATGCCTATCAAGAGATCCAATGCCTATCTCCATGGTCATTTTGAACCAAATATACACTATGGAGTCACAGTATCGGGAAACTCTACCGTCACAGGAATGAAACGAAGACCCTAACTACAAAAACCATGATCACATATTTGTAGAAAGAAACACACAAGGAATCTTATAGCATTTTAAGGGCCTTAATATTTTAACTTTTCCATGACTGTATATATCGAATACAATTGTGATGGCATTGCGAGATCCCACAAAACTGGAGATCTATGAAATCATTCATTCCACAACATAAGAAACAGAAAAAAAACTGAACTGCCTTTCATACAGGCTACAAATATTTCAGAGAAAAGTTACCTCCACGTTATAGTATCACATTAACTTTAGCACTGACAAGAAAATTACTTAGCCTCAAAACTGAGAAGAATTTTCTCACAACCCACGAAAAAATTTATGACAAAAAAAGAATTCTGTAGAGCAGACAAGTATGTAGGCAAGTAACCAGAAGTTACTTATTCCCCCTGAGTATTATAAATGTTATGTGGAGAAAATGAAATAGTAATTTTGTATTGTCACTTAAGTAAAACTAACAACAACAACAAGTCTTAAAATTGCATTTTGAATCTTGTAGTAGATCCGTTATTAGAGCTTACACTACTCACAAAAGTTACAAAATGTAGATCTTTGTGTATTGCATGTATCTTGTCAAAGATGCTCTGACCTATACAAGATATCAGTCTGTCACCACAACAGACATTCCAAAAAATAATATAGCCATGGGGTAAGAAACAATCAATGCCCTATTCTCATCCTGTACACAGTCACAGGATGTAACATCATTAGGTCACAGGACAAAGTTTACATCCAACATTGGTAGTTCAGTACACACTTGGGTCCGCAGCTCGTGGTCGTGCAGTAGCGTTCTCGCTTCCCGGCGGGGTCAGGGATTTTCTCTGCATCGTGATGATTGGGTGTTGTGTGATGTCCTTAGGTTAGTTAGGTTTAAGTAGTTCTAAGTTCTAGGGAACTGATTACCATAGATGTTACGTCCCTTAGTGTTCAGAGCCATTTGAACTATTTCAGTACACACTTATTTTGGCACTTCTCAACTTTAGGGGGCCAAAATTTTTGAAAATATTTTTTCTCACTTTTTGATCAGTTACAATATGTTGATCTCGAAGATGTTATTTACTTTCATCCCCGATAAAAACTTTTTAATATATCGAGAGGAAAAAAATTTTTAATGAAATTTTCTTTCTCTCATATTTTGACCGGACCACGAATATGTTATTTGCAAACATCATTCAAGCTAAATCGTAGCACGACAAAGCACTCGGATAAAATCGCATCATTCAGTTTACACTAAAGTCAAATAACAGTGTAGTTAAGTGTTAGTTTGGTGTTTGTTCTACTAACTCATAATGACTAGACTTTTCCCTGATTTGACGGAATTCCGTATTGTAAATTTGTTATTATGTTGCTGTATTGTTACATTTTTAATAAATGACAATATGTTGTTTTAATGTTTCAAAACTGATGAAAAATACGTCATATTTGTGATCAGCATAGTCAAACTGACGATAATCGGTAAAAAATCAAAGATTTCATGGGTGTCTCCCTAAACTCAATAAGTGCCCTTTTTTTCCATCACTTATCACTCCTTCACCTCTGGCAATGATTTGTTAATGTGAAATACACCAAGTTTCTGCATGCTGCGGGTTCTACATTAAACTGTAGGTCCCTTTATCCATACCTTGTGTCTCTGTAAAATGACCATCGGACGAATCAATTACTACTACTACTACTACTAATAATAATAATAATAATAATAATAATAATAAGTCAACTCAAAGTTCACAGGAAGGCAAGGGCATACAGTATAAAACCCATTAGGACCATGCCTAATAAAGCACTGTGCTATTCAAACCAAACCTTGGGTTGGTGGCAGATTTACTTTCCTGAAAGTTAAGAAAAATGCAGCTAAAGTCCCATCAATTTCTTTCTACAAAAGCAATTGTAAGAATAGTTTGTGGAGTCAGTAATGTGCCTAGATCCTTTTAGGACCTTGACATTTCACATTTACAGCATTTTGTTTTAGGAAAGTTTGTTTCAGGAAATAAAATTCACATGTGGCATTTCATGGACTTAGTTGTGGTACAACACACACTTTCCACCTTATTCACACTTCAGATCTGAGTTTCATGTTGTAATATAAAGTTATAACAGGCTGGTAATTTGTACAAACTGGACAATTTAAAACCTACTAAAAGTCATAAAATGAACTATACATACGCCCTATAGCTTACAAGCCAACCACCCTGACGCAACTTTTTTCAAAACTGTTTACCTATGCATGTCAGTATTCCTTACTGTATTTGTTAAAAAGAAAGCATCTGCACTTCATTGTTGTCACTTAAAGTGAATGCCATTACTTAACACAGCATTTTGAAGCACAAGGGTCAGTCTCAATACCTTATCAATCAATTCCAACACTGAAAATCTGTATTTCATTTTGAGAATTCACTGATCCCCAATTTGCATAACTGTGAATTCACATCCAAAAGATTCACTATGTGACCATAATGTTAGCTACAGTTTACGTGCTTCAACTGAAGCAACTGATACCACTTTGCAAACTCACATGCAAAATCTCACCTTTCAAACAAACCTAGAACTCTGCCTACACTACAGATCAGCATGTCAACACAACCTAGAAGCCTAAAACATCCTACAAATAATATAGCAGCACATATTGTCAGCATTCTGTTCTTTTTCTGTTAGTGCATGCATGTCTTCACCTGCCACATTATTGTTACATTATGTTACAATGTCAGTATCTGGTTTCTGTAGTTTCAGTTGACCCAAAAGTAACAGGGATAACTGCAGACCGAGTCCCGTACCTTTAGGTTGGCAGTCTGGTACTCACCCAATTGGCCACCAAGTCACTTTGATGAATTACCACATAAATATATGTCACAAGCAAGCATGGCATGAAACATCACAAATGATGTTTTCATTATTGTTAAGAGCCAAACTGTAAGATCAGACATTATACACAGTTACTAAAATGATTACACATACTTTGCAAGAAGTTTTAAAAGGAGTTAGTAGCGAGATTCCCACACTACACAACATTTCTTTGTCACCATAGCACTTAAACAAACATTCTGCTTCACAAAGGGTAGGCCATAACAAAGTCGAAGTTGTGTGGGTCACTGTTTAGTTGAGGGCTCAAACTGTCAGTAGCTTGTCCATAGTTTGCTCTTACGAAACTAAAAACATTGTGGTGTAACAATTCATTACATCTTTTTGAGATGGTATGTTTGCATCTTTGCTCATCTACCAGAATGATCATTTTCTTTTGTATAACTGAAGAATTTACAGACCTGTTTTCAATTAAGTATGCACAAATTACGAAAGGGTCTGTATAAGATTTCCTCAAATAGGGCTAAGTTTTAAACATGTGAACAGTTTTCCATCCCTCCACCACTTGTGGGTTATTCTCTTAAGCTTTTTTGCGACACCCACACACACACACGTGTTAACAGACTTACAACAGTACATAACTCCATTTGGTTTGTTATATATACGCTACACTGTCTGCCATTTAGCAACTCACCTGACAAAAGCACTGGTTGTGTAAAACACTGTCATCTCCGTGTATACCTGTAGCATGAACGAAAATAGCAAAAACGAGGATACACCTGTTCATCGTAACTAGGCGCAGCAATAATGAATTTGTTTGTATAAAACTGAATGAGAACCTTATTACTTCACATCAACGAAACAAATAAATGCCCTCTTTCGTACATAAAACGTTACTGCTTAAACGCGTGTAAGCGCAACCCAATATTGTCTGGAATGACTTGTGCTTGATACCACGAAACAGACACTGGTGTCAACCTGTAACGCTGTTCCTGAAATTAAGACATGGAAGAACAGCTTCACCTTACATCAGCTGTTGCAATACTAGGTAATAGCAGTCTGAGTTTTGAGGCTAAAGTTTCTATTCTTGCTGCACACGAAAACGTCACTTGAACTCTTACTCATACACAATAACTCGAAGCAACCACGTTATCAACCATTATCAGTCAAAAGTCCTCCAAACGCACGCAACAAGCAAATTCCCCAGCCCTCGACCACACCAACGCGTAAACTGTCACATCGACGTAAATACAGTTATGTTTACGTATTTATCATGTGTTCCTCGCTCATTGGTGAATTCTGTATACAGCTTCCCCTCATAACCTTCACCTTCACCAATCAGGTTCCATTTACAGCTATAGTATGTCTATCTCCATGGAAATCGACGACGGTGGTGACGCGATTATGACGTTCACAGCTATTATTTTGAAGATTTCCACGTTACGGGCGATCCACACTAGGCTTCACGTCACACCTACGTCAAAACATTGCACAATGCATTTCAAATGGTGGCATTTGCACAGGCCTTCAGCGTTAAGACACAAATGTGCTCGGGAAAAAAGTTTTGATGGTGGCGTCGTCTGCTAGCCAGGAATTTAACCTATTTTAGCCGCATCCATGTAGTTGTAGTGCACATTTCCTTTATTGCTTGCCTTTTTCCCGTAACATACTACAAAGGTTGCATCAGAAACCGACAATTCTCTTTCTATGTCCGATCGTTTTCCCACCAAAAAAGACCCAATATCAAAAAGGCAAAAGTTCTACCAAACAAAGGAAGAGTGTACACTGTTTATTTAAAAGAACAGAGATAATTTTTAATGTTTTTCTTACTTTAAAATTCTACATCTCCTTCCATGCTGCTTGAACACAAGTTCCACTGAATGATAAAAACAGTTTTATGTGCTATTTTTCAATTATAAAGAAAATGAGATGCAAAAGGATAAAGGCAGAAACAATATATTTAGTACCTTTAAGTATTATTTGTTGTTTTTCTTTTTATTAAGAACGCCAAATACGAATTTTACGTTTGACTACCGTTATTAGTTTCATATTGCAAGATTTCGACTTTCTTGTTGTTTTTCTCTCTTACCTCACTCTTAACCGCTCAGTAAAGACCGATTCCTACTTAACGGGACACAATCAAAAATCAGAACATTCCACAACGCATTTCAAATGACGGAATTCACTTAGGCTGTCAAAGGAACGGAAAGAGACATCCAGGTCAATAAGAATAATAGCCAAAAATAGCTGTAGTCGAGTACAATGTAAAGACCTGTTCAAAACCCTGTGGGATATTAACGACTCAATATGAGTACATTTACCAATCAGTTGCACACATCAAAAATTACATTGATAATTATTGCGCAAACAGCTTTGCTCATTATCATGGAACAAGAGCTACCGTAAAAAGTGTTGAATAGCAACAAATCTGAACTGTGGTTGAAAAATTTACTCATTGTTCGTCAAGTTTAAACAAAAAAACACTACCCAAAATTCAGGTCTGCATTGCTCTTATCAGCTTATGATATTATTATAAAATTATTTTCTTTCAATAAATTAAAAAAAAATTAAACATGGTGTTTCTCATCACCCCACACATATTGGTGAATGGAAACACGTTTATAAAACTATCACTGTTTCTTTTAAAAGCAAAGTGAGGTTGATAAAAGGTATGGAATATAGTTTTTCTATTATAAAATAAACAGATACACATTTATTTCAAAAGATAATGGTTTATTAATTTTGAAAGTAAGTAAAATATACAATAATGTTTGTGTCCTCACATGGCTCATCTATTCAAACTTAAGGTGAACAAACTGAACACAGCTGTTTACCATGAGCCTCGTACTGTATTATTAACAAATTGTTAAATCAGACAGATCATCCTCAAAACATAGCATGTCTTTGAATCGAGCACTTGAACTGAGAATCGGCGGCGACGATTTAAGGACGACATCATTTCTTGAGACAAAAGATTCTTCATCAGTCATTGTGAACTGTTTGGTTTGAGGAACTCTTTTTAAAAATGCTCCATCAAAACCATTGTGAAGAAGGTAATTAACTTTCCAAACATAACATCGAAAATATGATGTTTTACCATATACTTTGACCACCATATAGTCACCTTGGCTTATGGAGATACCAGTATTTTCATCTTGGTCTGAAGAATCTGAAGAGGACAAAATCAAGTCTTCATCACTGGCCTACACTGAATATACATTTTCATCCTCTGATGTTTTCTGTTTATCTTGCTATTTCTTTCCGTTGTCTTGGCTTGTTTAGATGTACAAGGGCTTGGATCACTGTAAAGTGAAGAATGGGGGGTTACATCCTCCCCATCCATGTCCTCAAAGTCATCAACTCTAACACTTCTGCCATGTTGGACATTAACTTTTGTCCTTTTTCTCCTTTGTTTAAGAGTCTGGTCTTGTTTATGACTCTGGAAGAGTTCTTTAAAAGTATTGTCAACAGCATTAGTGGATTCTTCAAGATTGTTCTTATCCTTGGTTGAGGTTGGGTTAGTTTTTGGGAAGGAGACCAGACAGCGAGGTCATCGCTCTCATCAGATTAGGGAAGGACGGTGGAGGAAATCGCTAGTGCCCTTTCAAAGGAACCATCCCGATATTTGTTCGGAGCGATTTAGGAAAATCACGGTAAACCTAAATCAGAATGGCCGGAAGCGGGATTGAATCATTGTCCTCTCGAATACGAGTCCAGTGTGCTAACCACCGCACCACCTCGCTCAGTATTCTCTTCCTGGTTTTCATTTATTGGTATACCGGTACCAGTGCCTGGGACCATTGACAACACTTTATTGTGGTCTAGAGGTACAATCCTACATTTCCTAAAACCTCCAATAACATTATTTTTCCTTCAGGGAGTCACACATCTTTTTCAAGAGCAGAGGAAATTTATCCTTAGGAACTGTTGCCTCATTTCTTCCTGGGCCTTTCTTCCATTCTTCTAATATTTGGCGCCAAGTATTTTTAAGAGGACGAAAAACATGCCACATCCAGTGGTTGTGTCAGGTGTGTTGAATTTGCTGCTAGGAATATAAATCTTATGTCATTGTTCTGACACAGGTTAACTGATTGTATGGGCAGAAGCGAACATAAATTGTTTCCAATGAGAAATTTCTTACCTCCCAGCTTTTTCAGGTATGGGACAGGAACTGTAAGGACCCAATCGTCAAAGCAGAACGAAACGAACCAGCCAGATTTTGTCCGATTGTCTCTTGCATATTTTGGCCCACCTTCAGTCCAGCTTCGATATAAATGCAAAGCCTTATACATGACATAAGGGGGTAGTAATAGTGCCATCTGTAGCTGCTGCAAACATTACGGAGATTGATGCCTTTGAGGCCGTCCGAGATGGCCAAGCGGTTCTAGGCGCTACAGTCTGGAACAGCGCAACTGCTATGGTCGCAGGTTCGAATCCTGCCTCGGGCATGGATGTGTGGCGTGTCCTTAGGTTAGTTCGGTTTAAGTAGTTCTAAGTTCTAGGGGACTGATGACCACAGAAGTTAAGTCCCATAGTGCTCAGGGCCATTTTTGATGCCTTTGACGAGGTCATGACCCTTTTGGGATATTTACTTCCCCTCCGTGTGACTACCTTTCGTTTTCCTGGATCATTTGTAAGGTTTGTATCATCATAATTTATTATATTAGATGGCGGCACATTCTCCAATTCCTTTGACAGTTCATCAGAGTAACTGTTGATAGTTTCTGGTGCAACACCAGCTCTGGAGTGTTTTATGTTTTGGCACATTTGCACTGCTAATTGATCTTTGTGTCGCCTCGTAAATGATTCAACAAAATCATGACCACAGAGATTATTCGTAAATCTTTTCACTTCCTTCCCCCCTTCTGTCCAGAGAATCCTTTACTAGAAGTCTTAAGGTTGTAAAGTCAATAGGATAGCCCCATTCGCTGCATATTTTCAATTTGTCTACAATGTTTCTATTCATTCCACGAAGTTTTGAGCATAATCTAAAAAAATTGAAAATATACAGACCTGATTTCATTGAAAGTGAAACAAAAACCAGCCTTTACTCTTTTATATAGATGTTATACCTCATACTTACAATGCCATTAACTGTCATATGTAGAATACATGTTTACTTACTAGAGAAGTTTAAAGTAGGTAGGAAAACAACTTAAAAACTATAGACCCTGACACAAAGATAAACATCAACCTACAATGCTACCGACCGAACAAAACATAATTTCATTGTTAGTATGAAGTGTTGCCAACCCAAAAAAATAGTTAAAATTAACGTCCAGTACAATCTTATAGCATTCAAAGTAACTGTTTATATGAAGTTTTTTTTCTATTTACCCTGTTGTTTCTATTTACCCTATTTTACAGTACACTGAACTTACATTTACCAAGAAAGACTAAACATAAAACTCAAAATACCATTAAGGAATAAAACTACAATAAATTACCAAAGGAGATTAAAGAGATTACTAAAACACTTTTTTAAAAAGTGGTTAAAATACCTGTTAAGGAAGATGTTATAGGCCTGCAACATGAAGGATTACTTAGACAACACAGAAAAGTGGTTTGGTAAAAACGTAACACATGTAGGCAACAAAAACAATGATAATAGAACATTTATTATTTTGTACAACATTTTCACACTACTTTATTGCTTCTCATTTTATTTACTGGAAAAACTTACTGCAAGAGCTACACAATGTGTAACACTAACACCTTATTCTCTTTCTGAGCTCAACATCTTACTCATCATAGAGTGACTCAGTTTTTCAAGCTAGCAAATGGGAAGTTGCAGCACACAAAATGGTAACCGGGCAACATCATTATAGTCCTGACATCAGCTGATAGTGTGTGTAATGTTACGCTATGGAACAATGTGTGTGGTCCGTGCAGTGACTAGGAGTGAGAAATAAACGAACAGTGGAGTACTAGCCTTTTATATTATTAAATAACTTTGTAAACAAGTATTGTGCACAAGGGATAAATCGAAAGAGATAGCACTGTTTTAAGTAGACTGGCCGTATTTACGGGAGAGTGGAGGATCCTATGTTCACCTGGCGATCTACATTTAGGTTTTTTGTGGTTTCCCTAAATTACTTCAGGCAAATGCTGCGATAGTTCCTACTATAAGCCATGTCTAGCTACTTGTCCCAAACTATACCTGCAGGTATGTAATTGCCTGCATAAGCATGCATTATGTTGTTGGATACTAGACATGTCCAATACCTTTCACCTACAGATGAATAACTGCTACTACTACTATTTTACTGTATTTCGTGATTTTTGCGTTTTTCCGTGATAGTTTCAAATGTTCCATGACGACTTGGATATTTGTTCCACAGAGTGGCACCAAGTGCGTTGGTGCAGTGGTTATCACACTGAACTCGCACTAGACTCGATTGGATTCAAATCCACATCCAGTCACCCTGATTTAGATTTTCTGTGATTTCCCTAAATTGTTCCAAGCAAACGCTATGGTCTGGTGCAGCTCGTAATTAAAGTCTCTGAGGTGGTGCTGCCCCAAAATATAGATTAAAATGAGTTTCTCAATAATGTATTACAGATATTAAATTATTAGAATACATGTCACATATTTCCCACATGGATTTAGACAATGCTGGTCAACGTATTTGTAATTGTTGATATGTGACGTGACATGATATTTTCCGAGCACTTAGTAGCTAGTTTTATGGCTGCACCTTGAAATCCCACTTTGCTCTATGTAGCAGAGGTTTCAAGGTGTGGTTTCCTCGGAGTACAGCCACAGTCTAATATAACAATCGCGGCACTCTCTCATGTGAAAGTTTGCACAATGAAAGTTTTATTTATTTTTCTACTTAATTAACGAAATAATTGTTATATTTTTGCGTTCTGTGCATTTCTAAGATACCCAGGGTCATGAATCATTGTGAAATAAATGTAAAAACAACTGAATTCACTGATTCAGTGACATAAGGTACTAGTTATTCATGAAGAAATGTTTTCAATTATGTGGATAATTTCAGATTACTTTGCTGACAGCGAGAGAAAATAAATACATAATTCATGCATGAACAGTATATATTTCTGTTGCTGTGTCTTATAGCGACAGGCACTTCCTTTGTCAAGTAAAAAAAAAATTATGGAGCCTAATGATTTGCCCATTCTTACATTTTATTCGACTTTCTGATAGAGAAATGCTTTTGTAAATGTAATTACTTTTGTTTCGAAACCGAATATGTTGGAGATTCTATCCATTTGTGGCTCAGATGCAGTGACAATTGTGGAATTGTTTTCTTCTCTGTTGAGAAACACTTTTATTACTTTTTGACGTTTTATTATGATGTTTGTGCGGTTTTCCCTTCTGCTACAGGTTTGCTGAGTAATGTGGTACATTAAATAATATAACTATTACATCTCATACAGGTTTCATACATTCCACATCGAGTGAATTAGCGTGGATGTCTAGTGAACAAAACTTCATGTTGGTGGGTAGACACTGACGTCTTTCTGCAAAAAGTGTTACGGTGTAAAGTCAAGCGCTGGCACGCTAGTAGGTAACGACAGAGAAGAGATGGCTGTGAGAAGACGTCAGCCAATCGCACGCTGACCGACCACTCTCCAGGATGACAGCACAACAGCAGCAGCCCCTATGTAAAGAGGACATAAGCGCCCAAAAGGCTGGCGACACCACAGTTGAACAACACCTTCAAGACTAGTGAGTTGGATAGAAGCGTCAACGCTCATTACTTCGCTTGTACACTCTATGTAGCTCAGACTTGGAATTATGTATACCGCAGAAGATTGCTTGTTTTTTATGTCGCCCTTTGTTTGCGACACTTCTGTGTAATTGTCAAAGTTAAGTATTGTCATTCACTTTTTTTGTAATAAAACTCATTAATACGATTTGTTTGATTTGATTGTCTAGTGAACTGAGTGTGAAGGATTCCTAGACACCCCATATTTGTCGACAAGGCTGGACGTAATATTTGGAGACGAGAAGGTTGATAACACCAACGCGAAAGCCCAGTGCCTGTCTGCAACAGTTTTATTTTGCTGTGGGCTTTTGCGTCTCGCTGGCGCCATAATTCTACTTTTTCTCTTCTTTGCAGGGGTGCGTTTACATGTTTCAACAATATAGTATTTTTGCCAGTCAGAGTTTGCAGGTGGGCATTGCAGAAATTTTCTTTGCTTATGTGCTTATTTTTATTGCTTGCATTGTTTGTTTATTGCATTTGCCGCTTCTGAAATGAGCAACCCACCTCTCCCAACCCCTGCTCAGTCGCCTTAGCTGCAAGCAATAGATGCAACACAGCTAACAGAGATGTTTCAGTTTCAGACACAGCAGATAGCCACGTTGCTAAACACAGTACCTACAGCAGCTACTCGCCGATCAAGCCACCAATATAGTGCAAGAGGAAACAACTGTAGCTTTGGGTGCTGTACCACATTTTTGCCAGTCTAATGTAAACGAAGAGGAATGGCTCGAGTGGTTGCAACAGTATAAAGCCCACATCACTGCTCACAACGTGCCAGGTACTGTGAAACTACATTA
Organism: Schistocerca serialis cubense; assembly: GCF_023864345.2. Taxonomy (NCBI): domain Eukaryota; kingdom Metazoa; phylum Arthropoda; class Insecta; order Orthoptera; family Acrididae; genus Schistocerca; species Schistocerca serialis. Next base: position 406,668,809 of record NC_064640.1, on the reverse strand, counting down.
CTTTTTGTCAAGGGTAGGCAGTGCAGTCTTTCACCTAATTCAGAAATTGTTCTCTAACGCCACGCCAAGTGAACTTCTCGATGATCAGGTTGTAGATTCACTAACTAACAATTGTTACCAACAAGTGAATGTGATGCATGTCATTGCAAGAAACGGTCAGAACAACCTCATCGAGAATGGGTAACAGATTTGCAGGCTATGACGAGGAAATGCAAATTCAAATGCCCTTGTGATGCTTTATATTCAGACGTTATGTTGCCTGATGTTATCGTGTACAATGTAATTGATGTCAGACTTGGAGAACTTATTTTGTATCAGCCTGATCCATCATTCCAGCATGCAGTGCAAATTCTAGATCAGTGTGATTCAGACGCCGTGTCGGCCCATAAATAAGAGCAGCCACCAATTTGTTGAGCTGAGGCGTCCCTTGTTTACAGTCTGCCCAGTAGACAGCAACAGTCCGTGGGCGTCAAGCTGCATAACAGTCCTCGACACAGGCGAACAGAATTAAGTCATGCCCTTGGTGCTATTCATGGCACAAACGCCAAGATTGCCTGTCAAGACAAGCACAGTGTTATGCTTGTGGCAAGAAAGGTCACGTACAATCCGTATGTTTGTAACAGAACAAACATAAGAAATCTGCATGCTCACAAGAAGCTAGTCACAAAACCCATGTAATCAATGTAGTGTATTCAAAGCCTGCTGCAGGCATTATCAAAACTAGGAAGCAAACAGTTTCTTCAGTGCTACGCCAGTCCAACAAACTTTTTGTTAATTTGCATATTAGTGGAAGACTTGTGAAATTTCAGTTGGGCACAGGTGCCTCTGTTACATTACTGAATCGTAACACATATGAACTGTTACGCTCCCCATGCCTGTCTAAAACTAGCACGCACCTGACGGCTTATAATGGACAAGACATTCCCGTTCTCAGAAAATGTGCTTTGGCTGCAATGTATCACTCGCATACGCGAACTGTAACTTTCACCGTCTAAAATCACGCGATTGTAAGAACATATTTAGTCTTGATTCGTTCGATTTGTTTGGCTTTCAAATGCAGTATAATGTGTTGTCAGTGACCGCATTCAACGCTAAAGACACTGTAGTGGCTGAAAGAATTCCCTGAACTCTTTTTGAACATTTAGGCAAGGCTAACAATTTTGTTGCACATATTACTATAAAAGACAATGCTCAGCCGAAATTTTGCCGTGCCAGAATTGTTCTCATTGCATTACGTGACAAAGTAGTTGCCAAACTTAAAGAATTGCATGATAGCGGAGCTGTTGCGCCCATACAAGCTAGTCAGTGGGCAAGTCCGCTCTTTTGCTCCTCAAACCATCAGGTCGCATTCGCCTCCGTGTTGACTTTAAGTCTACAGTCAACCCACAAATTGTGATTGATACTTATACATTTCCACGCCCGGAGGATCCCATGGACGGATTAGGCGCTGGTCGCTACTCTTCAAAAATTGATTTGCACGATGCATATCTTCAAATACCACTAGATGAAGAATCTCAAACCGTGTGTGTTATGAACACTCTTTTGGGTTTGTTTACATATCTGCGTTTGCCTTTTGGCGGTGCTTCCGCACCCGCCATTTTCCAATGGTATTTGGAACAGCTAACTGCCCAAGTACCAAACTGTTCAAACTATTTGAACAATATTGTCGCAGCAGGTAGTACACCTGAAGAACACATTGCAAATTTGCCTGCTTTATTTTGTGTGCTATCTGATGCAGGACTAAAGTGTAGACTGGACAAGAGTGATTTTTTTTTAAACCTTAGTTGCATTATCTTGGTCATGTCATGAATAGTCAGGGTGTACATCCTCTTCAGTCTCATTTGTTAGCCATATGAGACCCGCTAGTTCCTCGCAATGTCACGGAATTGCAGCCAGTTCAAGAGAAAATGAACTATTATACTCGGTTCATATCAAATGCCCCCCCCCCATGAACCATGGACCTTGCCGTTGGTGGGGAGGCTTGCGTGCCTCAGCGATACAAATAGCCGTACCGTAGGTGCAACCACAACGGAGGGGTATCTGTTGAGAGGCCAGACAACGTTCCTGAAGAGGGGCAGCAGCCTTTTCAGTAGTTGCAAGGGCAACAGTCTGGATGATTGACTGATCTGGCCTTGTAACAATAACCAAAACGGCCTTGCTGTGCTGGTACTGCGAACGGCTGAAAGCAAGGGGAAACTACGGCCGTAATTTTTCCCGAGGGCATGCAGCTTTACTGTATGATTAAATGATGATGGCGTCCTCTTGGGTAAAATATTCCGGAGGTAAAATAGTCCCCCATTCGGATCTCCGGGCGGGGACTACTCAAGAGGATGTCGTTATCAGGAGAAAGAAAACTGGCGTTCTACGGATCGGAGCGTGGAATGTCAGATCCCTTAATCGGGCAGGTAGATTAGAAAATTTAAAAAGGGAAATGGATAGGTTAAAGTTAGATATTGTGGGAATTAGTGAAGTTCGGTGGCAGGAGGAACAAGACTTCTGGTCAGGTGACTACAGGGTTATAAACACAAAATCAAATAGGGGTAATGCAGGAGTAGGTTTAATAATGAATAGGAAAATAGGAATGCGGGTAAGCTACTACAAACGGCATAGTGAACGCATTATTGTGGCCAAGATAGACACGAAGCCCACGCCTACTACAGTGGTACAAGTTTATATGCCAACTAGCTCTGCAGATGACGAGGAAATTGAAGAAATGTATGATGAAATAAAAGAAATTATTCAGATTGTGAAGGGAGACGAAAATTTAATAGTCATGGGCGACTGGAATTCGAGTGTAGGAAAAGGGAGAGAAGGAAACATAGTAGGTGAATATGGATTGGGGGACAGAAATGAAAGAGGAAGCCGCCTGGTAGAATTTTGCACAGAGCACAACTTAATCATAACTAACACTTGGTTTAAGAATCATGAAAGAAGGTTGTATACATGGAAGAACCCTGGAGATACTAAAAGGTATCAGATAGATTATATAATGGTAAGACAGAGATTTAGGAACCAGGTTTTAAATTGTAAGACATTTCCAGGGGCAGATGTGGACTCTGACCACAATCTATTGGTTATGACCTGTAGATTAAAACTGAAGAAACTGCAAAAAGGTGGGAATTTAAGGAGATGGGACCTGGATAAACTAAAAGAACCAGAGGTTGTACAGAGATTCAGGGAGAGCATAAGGGAGCAATTGACGGGAATGGGGGAAATAAATACAGTAGAAGAAGAATGGGTAGTTTTGAGGGATGAAGTAGTGAAGGCAGCAGAGGATCAAGTAGGTAAAAAGACGAGGGCTAGTAGAAATCCTTGGGTAACAGAAGAAATATTGAATTTTATTGATGAAAGGAGAAAATATAAAAATGCAGTAAGTGAAACAGGCAAAAAGGAATACAAACGTCTCAAAAATGAGATCGACAGGAAGTGCAAAATGGCTAAGCAGGGATGGCTGGAGGACAAATGTAAGGATTTAGAGGCCTATCTCACTAGGGGTAAGATAGATACTGCCTACAGGAAAATTAAAGAGACCTTTGGAGATAAGAGAACCACTCGTATGAATATCAAGAGCTCAGATGGAAACCCAGTTCTAAGCAAAGAAGGGAAAGCAGAAAGGTGGAAGGAGTATATAGAGGGTCTATACAAGGGCGATGTACTTGAGGACAATATTATGGAAATGGAAGAGGATGTAGATGAAGATGAAATGGGAGATACGATACTGCGTGAAGAGTTTGACAGAGCACTGAAAGACCTGAGTCGAAACAAGGCCCCCGGAGTAGACAATATTCCATTGGAACTACTGACGGCCGTGGGAGAGCCAGTCCTGACAAAACTCTACCATCTCGTGAGCAAGATGTATGAAACAGGCGAAATACCCTCAGACTTCAAGAAGAATATAATAATTCCAATCCCAAAGAAAGCAGGTGTTGACAGATGTGAAAATTACCGAACTATCAGCTTAATAAGTCACAGCTGCAAAATACTAACACGAATTCTTTACAGACGAATGGAAAAACTAGTAGAAGCCAACCTCGGGGAAGATCAGTTTGGATTCCGTAGAAACACTGGAACACGTGAGGCAATACTGACCTTACGACTTATCTTAGAAGAAAGATTAAGGAAAGGCAAACCTACGTTTCTAGCATTTGTAGACTTAGAGAAAGCTTTTGACAATGTTGACTGGAATACTCTCTTTCAAATTCTAAAGGTGGCAGGGGTAAAATACAGGGAGCGAAAGGCTATTTACAATTTGTACAGAAATCAGATGGCAGTTATAAGAGTCGAGGGACATGAAAGGGAAGCAGTGGTTGGAAAGGGAGTAAGACAGGGTTGTAGCCTCTCCCCGATGTTGTTCAATCTGTATATTGAGCAAGCAGTAAAGGAAACAAAAGAAAAATTCGGGGTAGGCATTAAAATTCATGGAGAAGAAATAAAAACTTTGAGGTTCGCCGATGACATTGTAATTCTGTCAGAGACAGCAAAGGACTTGGAAGAGCAGTTGAATGGAATGGACAGTGTCTTGAAAGGAGGATATAAGATGAACATCAACAAAAGCAAAACAAGGATAATGGAATGTAGTCTAATTAAGTCGGGTGATGCTGAGGGAATTAGATTAGGAAATGAGGCACTTAAATTAGTAAAGGAGTTTTGCTATTTGGGGAGCAAAATAACTGATGATGGTCGAAGTAGAGAGGATATAAAATGTAGGCTGGCAGTGGCAAGGAAAGCGTTTCTGAAGAAGAGAAATTTGTTAACATCCAGTATTGATTTAAGTGTCAGGAAGTCATTTCTGAAAGTATTCGTATGGAGTGTAGCCATGTATGGAAGTGAAACATGGACGATAAATAGTTTGGACAAGAAGAGAATAGAAGCTTTCGAAATGTGGTGCTACAGAAGAATGCTGAAGATTAGATGGGTAGATCACATAACTAATAAGGAGGTATTGAATAGGATTGGGGAGGAGAGAAGTTTGTGGCACAACTTGACCAGAAGAAGGGATCGGTTGGTAGGACATGTTCTGAGGCATCAAGGGATCACCAATTTAGTATTGGAGGGCAGCGTGGAGGGTAAAAATCGTAGAGGGAGACCAAGAGATGAATACACTAAGCAGATTCAGAAGGATGTAGGTTGCAGTAGGTACTGGGAGATGAAGAAGCTTGCACAGGATAGAGTAGCATGGAGAGCTGCATCAAACCAGTCCCAGGACTGAAGACCACAACAACAACAATATCAAATGCTGCACAAATCGCAGGTCCATTGCATCACTTGCGTCGCAAGAACGTCCCCTTTGTTTGGACTGATGAGTGCCAACAAGATTTTCAAAAACTGAAACATGCATTGCTCAGTGATCGATGCTTGGTTCACTTTGATCCTGACAAACCAGTTGTGTTGCAAGTTGACGCTGCTTCTTACGGAATTGGTGCAGTGCTCTCGCACAGATTTGGTGATAACGATAGGCATATCGCTATCGCATCAAAAGTGTTGTCAAAAGCTCAGTGTAACTATTAAAAAATAGAGGAAAGGGCATTGGCTATTGTATATGATGTCACCAAATTCCACAACTATTTGTATGACAGAAAATTCTACTTAGTAACGGATCACAAGCCATTGCAGTCCTTGTTTCATCCGATAAAGCCGGTTCCTGTACGAACTGCCCAAAAATTGCAAATATGGGCTTTGTTACTGTCTTAATACCAGTGCGAGATTGTGTATCGTCCGACACCTCAGCATGGTAATGTGGACACACTTTCATGTCTTCCGATTAGCCCTGTTACGCACTCTGACGCTTCTACTGCGTTTTGTCACATTGATGCTCAGGATACTGAATTGCGGCAATCCTTTCCTCTGAATTATCAGGAAACTGCACAGGCCATGGAAGCTGATTCCGATTTGAACATTTTGCTAATATATATTCGCACATCTTGGCCTCGCTCATTCCATAGCATAGAGAACTCACCACATCTACAACTACATGGATACTCTGCAAATCACATTTAAGTGCCTGGCAGAGGTAGTGCGCCGATACTTCGCACATCGCCGGCCGTGGTGGCCGAGCAGTTCCAGGCGCTTCAGTCTGGAACCGCACGACCGCTCCGGTCACAGGTACGATTCCTGCCTCGGGCATGGATGCGTGTGATGTCCTTAGGTTAGTTAGGTTTAAGTAGTTCTAAGTTCTAGGGGGCTGATGGCCTCAGATGTTAAGTCCCATAGTGCTCAGAGCCATTTGAACCATTTTTTAACTTCGCACATCGGCATAGCCTCGCTATACAGCATGGTGTGATTCTTGTTCAGAATGACAGTGGATAGTCACGTGTGGTGATCCCCAAAGCTTTGCAAAAAGAAGTGTTGCACTTACTTCACCAAGGACACTGGGGGATTGTTCGCAAGAAACAGTTAGCTCGTTGACACTATACGAGGTGTGACAACAAACCGAAACAACCTCGGGCTCGCACAAGCCGGTCTGACGACATGATCAAGAAAGTGGGGGATCGCCGAATGACTGTTGAATAGAACGCCTCCAGAGTTGGCATTTCTGTGGGTTCTGTGCACACAATCCTGCATGACGACCGGAAAATGCGAAAAGTGTCATCCAGGTGGGTGCCACGAATGCTGACGGACGACCACATGGCTGCCCGTGTGGCATGTTGCCAAGCAATGTTGACGCGCAACAACAGCATGAATGGGACTTTCTTTTCGTCGGTTGTGACAATGGATGAGACGTGGATGCCATTTTTCAATCCAGAAACAAAGCGCCAGTCAGCTCAATGGCAGCACACAGATTCACCGCCACCAAAAAAATTTCGGGTAACCGCCAGTGCTGAAAAAATGATGGTGTCCATGTTCTGGGACAGTGAGGGCGTAATCCTTACCCATTGCGTTCCAAAGGGCACTACGGTAACAGGTGCATCCTACGAAAATGTTTTGAAGAACAAATTCCTTCCTGCACTGCAACAAAAACGTCCGGGAAGGGCTGCGAGTGTGCTGTTTCACCAAGACAACGCACCCGCACATCGAGCTAACGTTACGCAACAGTTTCTTCGTGATAACAACTTTGAAGTGATTCCTCATGCTCCCTACTCACCTGACCCGGCTCCTAGTGACTTTTGGCTTTTTCCAACAATGAAAGACACTCTCCGTGGCCGCACATTCACCAGCCGTGCTGCTATTGCCTCAGCGATTTTCCAGTGGTCAAAACAGACTCCTAAAGAAGCCTTCGCCGCTGCCATGGAATCATGGCGTCAGTGTTGTGAAAAATGTGTACGACTGCAGGGCGATTACGTCGAGAAGTAACGCCAGTTTCATCGATTTCGGGTGAGTAGTTAATTAGAAAAAAAATCGGAGGCCTTAGAACTTGAATGCACCTCGTACTTGGCAGGGTATGGACATCTAAATAGAACAGATAACGTTACAGAGTCGCGCATGTGCGGAAAATCAATCCGCTCCACCACAAAAATTCTCTGCTTGTCCTAAATCGCAATCACCATGCCAACGTGTGCACATAGATTTTGCTGGACCTTTTTGGAAGACTCGTTGGTTGATTGTGATAGACTCCTGCAGCAAATTTCGTTTTGCTGTGCCAATGAACTCGACAATACCACGTAGCACAGTTCAGGTGTTGTCCTCTATTTTTTGACTCGAAGGTTTGCCGGAAGTCATAGTGTCAGACAACGGACGTCAGTTCACGTCAAATGAATTTGAAACAGTCTGTGAACGCAATAGCATACAGCACTAGTGCACCGTTCCATCCACAGTCCAACGGCAAGGCGGAACGTTTTGTCAGAACATTCAAGCAGCAGATGGCCAAACTTCGCACCGCAAACACCAGGGATCAAGCATTGCAACTTTTCCTAGCCTCCTATCAACGAGATGGACCATCGCGGGCGGAATTGTTTCACGGCTGCCGCCATCTCACACTGCTCCACCTGCTCCACCATCCTCAGCATCCGGCGCCGAAGGAAAGCCAGAAGTATCGCTTCGCGCCGTATGATATCGTGTTTTTCAGGGTTTTAGTGGCAGCAGACGGTGGGCACGAGGTGACATCCTTCGTCGACTTGGCTCATGTATGTATCTCATTTCAGGTCCAGACGTATTGCAGCACCGACATTACAATCCAATTCGCCACTGTTATGTGGATTGTGATCCTTTTGTATCTCTTCCCCCAGATTCATGGATCCCGAGGACAGTGCGGCCACAGAAGCCACCAGAGGGTGTCAAAACGACACCACGGGATGGCCCCATGGAGATGGAGCCTTCTCCTCCTCCACTTATTCTTGTCCTACCGATGGAGCTGTACCTGCCCACACCATAGCAGCCGCCGCCTTCTACATCTGGTTATGGGCCTCAGGAGGTGGACACATACCCTTCTGGGCGTTTTCTGCTGGACGTTTCCACCAGAGCGAAGGCTGGATGGCGGGGTGCGACTGTAAGTCCGACATCCCCTGCAACCACATCCAGTCCAAATGAGTATCCACGCTCCTGCCTCTCCTCCAGTTGTCGTGTCCTGTATACAACGACGGTCCGTCGCTTTGGAGAGGAGGAACGTTACAGCATAAAGTCAGCGCCGGCACGCAAGTCGGGAACGACAGAGAAGAGATGGCTATGAGAAGACGTCAGCCAATCGCAAGCTGACGAAACCCTCTCCGGGACGACAACGCGACAGCAGTGGCCCTATGTCAAGAGGACATACGTGCCGCGACCGACTGGCGACGCCCCATTTGAACAGTAGCTTCAAGACTAGCGACTTGGATAGAAGTGTCACCGCTTGTTACTTCGCTTGTACTGTAGCTCGGACTTGGAATTTCATATACTGAAGAAGACTGCTTATTTTTTATGTCGCCCTTTGTTTGCGACACTTCTGTGTAATTGTCAAAGTTAAGTATTGTCATTTACTTTTCTGTAATGAGACTCATTAATACGATTTGTTTGATTTGACTGTCTTGCAAACCTAGTATGAAGGATTCCTAGACACCCCATATTTGATGACAAGGCTGGACGTAATAAAAAGTCAGATCTTCTGTGATTTACTGGCAATTTTTTTGTTATTGAAAGAAAATTGCTTTCTTCAGTGAGTATAAAAAGAGAATAGTAAATAAACTGTGCTGTAATCCACCGTTTCATACCTCCCAAGGTCCTCAGAACACTAAGAAATGACAAACGAGTTGCCATTTTTTAGTTATTGTCAATTTTTGTGGCAATACACACGCTCCCTATTGTAACAATTATGTTACAAATCAGTATAAACGATAGTATTCGCATCCATCCGATATCGTCTTCAGAAGTCACTTGCTGGCCTCTTGGCGCGCTGCTACCGCTGTGGGTAACAAAAACCAGACGGAGTGTCGCGAGTGATTTTTTAGGCTGTGGTACATCTCTTATGGGCGTCCCGAAGGCTCTGGTGTTTCAGCCTAAGGGTGTATTACCAACCTGCTCACAATTTTCATGTTCCACTGCTTACATCAAAAGGGAATGAACAGAGTTGCTGAAACTTCATTATCGAATCCTTGTCTCCATATATCTCTATTATGCATTGATGCGTTTTTAATTGATGTTTAGTACTATTGCTCTGATCGAGTTTTAGACAGTTTTTTTGTTCCTGCCATTGGCTATTCTGTCAATTGTTTGAATTAGTTTGCAAAAGTGTAGCCAGTCCACAGCACGTGGTCTAGTGGCTAGCATTGCTGCTTCTGGATCACGGGGTCCTGGGTTCGTTCCCCTGCCAGGTTGGGGATTCTCCATTGCCCAGGGACTGGGTGTTTGTGTTGTCCTCATCATTTCATCATCATTCGTGAAAGTGGCGAGATTGAGCTGTGTAAAGCTTTGGAATTTGTATGTGCCCCACAAACCAAACATCATCATCATCATCATCATCAAAAGTCTAGCCAAAGTGCACTAGAATAAGTTAACACAGCCTTTCCACCACACTTTTCTAATTCATGCTCTGATCCTGAAGAATTTATGTCGTCTACATTTAATATTAGTGGCAAGAGGCAACATCTCTTCAACTACTAATCTGGCTAAAACATTATCATTCTCCAAATTATCTTGCGGAAGATCATCTTTTGAATAATTATCATCATCACCTTTCCAATCTAGTAAGGCTGAGTTTTCATCTTCTTGTTCCTCTATTTTCTTTTTAGGTGCTTCCTGCCATAATATGAACTGCTTGGATATAACGTCATCTTTCTTTCTTCCTCCAGTTGCTTCCTATTATGTTCTTTCTTTGCCCTCTTCTCGTCTACATCTCTTTCCTTTTTCGCCTCCTTCTGTGCTTCCCTAGTGTCCTACTCTTTTTTTCTGCCTCCCTCTCTTCCTTATCTGTCTCCAACTGTACCAGCGATTTTTTAATAGACCCTTTCGATCTGCACTACTTCCTTTCAGTTTCCTTCTTTGTTTCACTCTCCTTAAAAATTCTCTGAAGTAAAAACACACTAATGAACTGTTCACACTCAGCACAAATTCCAGGTGTCAGCCACAGAAAAGAAATACTGTCAACACAAGTAATGTCGTGACTGTGTGATCTGTGTGTCACCTTTATGTGTTCCGGAATGTCAGCACCTATCTGCTGTGAACTTAACGGTGAAAACTCAGACAGCTAAGTTTTCCTGTGCTGGTACAAATGTACTGGACGCAGCTTTCAAAGGAACTTCCAGAGAAAGGGAATCCAGAGGGACCAACTATAAAGTTCTTGTGTACACTACTGGCCATTAAAATTGCTACACGACGAAGATGACGTGCTACAGATGCGAAATTTAACCGACAGGAAGAAGATGCTGTGATATGCAAATGATTAGCTTTTCAGAGAATTCACACAAGGTTGGCGTCGGTGGCGACACCTACAACGTGCTGACATGAGAAACAGTAGTTGACCGGCGTTGTTTGGTGACACGTTGTTGTGATGCCTCATGTAAGGAGGAGAAATGCGTACCATCACGTTTCCGACTTTAATAAAGGTCAGATTGTAGCCTATCGCGATTGCGGTTTATCGTATCGCGACATTGCTGCTCGCGTTGGTCGAGATCCAATGACTGTTAGCAGAATATGGAATCGGTGGGTTCAGGAGGGTAATACGGAACGCTGTGCTAGATCCCAACGGCCTCGTATCACTAGCAGTCCAGATGACAGGCATCTTATCCGCATGGCTGTAACGGATCGTGCAGCCACGTCTCGATCCCTGAGTCAACAGATGGGGACATTTGCAAGACAACAACCTTCTGCACGAACAGTTCGACTACGTTTGCAGCAGCATGGACTATCAGCTCGGAGAGGCCATGGCTGCGGGTACCCTTGGCGTTGCATCACAGACAGGAGCGCCTGCAATGGTGTACTCAACGACGAACTTGGGTGCACGAATGGCAAAACGTCATTTTTTTGGATGAATCCAGGTTCTGTTTACAGCATCATGTTGGTCGCATCCGTGTTTGGCGACATCGCGATGAACTCACATTGGAAGCGTGTATTCGTCATCGCCATACTGGCGTATCACCCGGCGTGATGGTAAGGGGTGCCATTGGTTACACGTCTCAGTTACCTCTTGTTCGCACTGACGGCTCTTTGAACAGTGGACATTACATTTAAGATGTGTTAGGACCCGTGGCTCTATTCTTCATTCGAAACCCTACATTTCGGGAGGATAATGCACGACCGCATGTTGCAGGTCCTATACGGGTCTTTCTGGGTACAGAAAATGTTCGACTGCTGCCCGGCCAGCACATTCTCCAGATCTCTCACCAATTGAAAACGCCTGGTCAATGGTGGCCGAGCAACTGGCTCGTCACAATACGCCAGTCACTACTCTTGATGAACCGTAGTATCGTGTTGAAGCTGCATGGGCAGCTGTACCTGTACACGCCATCCAAGCTCTGTTTGACTCAATGCACAGGTGTATCAAGGCCGTTATTACGGCCAGAGATGGTTTTTCTAGGTACTGATTTTTCAGGATCTATGCACCCAAATTGCGTGAAAGTGTAATCACATGCCAGTTCTAGTACATTATATTTGTCCAATGAATACCCGTTTATCATCTGCATTTCTTCTTGGTGTAGCAATTTTAATGGCCAGTAGTGTATATTCTATTCTTGAACAGCTATACGTGCAGAGGAACTGAACAAAAAATTTCAAATCCTATGAGAGATATACACTGAGGTAACAGTAGTCATGGGATGACAATATACACATATACAAATAGCGGTAGTATCATGTACACAAGGTATAAAAGGGCAGTGCATTGGCGGAGCTGTTATTTGTACTCAGGTGATTCACGTGAAAAGATTTCCGACATGATTATGCCTGCACAATGGGAATTAACAGACTTTGGAAGCAGAATGGTAGTTGGAGCTAGCCACATTGGATATTCCAATTTTGAAATCGTTAGAGAATTCAATATTCCTAGATCCACAGTCTCAAGAGTGTGCCAAGAACGCCACAGTTCAGGAGTTACCTCTCACCATGGACAATACAGTGGTGGACAGCCTTCACTTAACGACTGAGAACAGTGACGTTTGCGTAGAGACAGGCAACACTGCGTGAAATAACCGCAGAAATCAATGTGGGGCGTCCGACTAACTTTTCCGTTAGGACAGTGTGACGAAATTTTGAATTAATGGGCTATGGTAACAACTACTGATGCGTGTGTCTTTGCTAACACCACAACATCACCTGCAGCATCTATCCTGAACTTGTGACCACATCGGTTAGAACCTAGATAACTGGAAAACTGTAGGCTGGACAGATGATATCATGATATCCGATTTCATTTGGTAAGAGCTGATGACGTGGCTCGAGAGTGGCGCAGTCCTCAAGAAGCCATGGACCCAAGTTGTCAACGAGGTATTGTGCATGCTGGTGGTGGCTCCGTAATGGTGTGGGCTGTGTTTACATGGAATCGGCTCGGTCCTCTGATCCAACTGATCCGATCATTGACTGGAAATGCTCATGTTTCGCTACTTTGAGACCATTTGCATGTTCCCAAATAATTACTGAATTTTTGTGAATGGCAATGTACTATGTCACTGACTAGTTGGAAACCATTTGCAGCCATTCATGGACTTCATGTTCCCAAACAACGATGGAATTTTTATGGATTGTTTGCATCTGGTTTGAAGAACATCCTCGACAATTCGAGTGCATGATTTGGCCATCGAGATCGCTGACAAGAACTCCATAAAATATTTATGAGTCATAATCGAGAGATCATTTCGTGTAGAAAATCCTACACTTTTGCAGTTATGGACAGTTGTAGAGTCAGCATGGCTCAGCATTTTTGCAAGGGACTTCCAGCGACTTGTTGAGTTCATGCCACATCTAGCTGCTGCCCAATACCAGGTAAAAAATGAGGTCCCACACGATATTAGGAGGTATTCTATGAGTTGTGTCACCTCAACGTAGTGTTACCAGGGCTAACTGCAGGGAGTCAAGGTGCGAAAATGCGAGGTTTTACATCAGAGATTGACCATCACAGGTTTGGTGTCTGTGTGGCTGATGCCAAGAGAACTCTCTGTTCTAAAAAGTACTAGAGTGCTATACGATAGAATCTCTGCTTTCCATCTTCTCATGTGGTGGGGTCTGTCTGCTGATTTCTGAAATTCTACCATGGAAACATAGCCTCCAATCGAGATGGTGCACAACTTCTACACCTCATGATGGCTGCTGGTCGACTACCCAATTTTAGGAACTCCCAAAGTGCCCTATAAGATTATTTAACCAGCCAATCAGAATCAGGAACAAAATGTTGACATTTTCATTGACTATTTCCTTCTCCCACCAATAGAGCTTATGAAAGCTATTGCTTTCTGGAAGGACTTTCACAAGTTTCTCTGCAACAGGTGTTGGAAAATATCAGTCATTTAGGAAAATCATGCACCAGTAAGCCAGCCATATAGGCTGCAGCAACAACCTATTTTGGAGGATTAGAGAGACACCCATCTAACTCTCCAGGCTCGAGGATGCCTCCTTTCCCATATCTGGTGGACACAATAACCACATGATGAGCACACAGGTGTGAACTGGAAATGTCTCTAAAGCTTTTAATCATATTTTCTGCAAGCCACTGTTCGTTTCTCTTACAAAGACCTTTAACTCACTTCAGTCTTTCATGAAAATGTTTCCTAGTCTAATGCAGTAGATAGGGGAAGTCAAAGAACCAGTAAGACTGGTTCACATCAAATCACCAAAGTTGAGAATTGTCGAGCTTGGATAGCACTTGGATGGGTGACTGTCTGGATCTGCTGAGTGCTGTTGGCAAGTACGGTGCACTTAGCCCTTGAGGGGCTAACTGAGGAACTACTTCATTGAGAAATAGCAGTTGTAGTCATGAAAACTGACAACAAATGGGAGAGTGGTGTGTTGACCATATGCTCCTCAACATTCACATCCAGTGACGCCTATGGGCTGAGGATGACATGGTGTTTGGTAGATAACACTGGGTCTTGAAGGCTTGTTCGAACGGAATTTTTGGACTCTTTGGACAGTATAAGCCTGGAATATGAAAAACCTTATTTAATTAATAATAATATACATTTACTATAAATAATACACCATATTTTGCTGACATGTTATGTGAATGCAGTTTATTATGCGGTTTCACACTATGATGCTGTCTTTAAATATTGTTTCTATATTAATAACTCAGTAAGGGAACTCGGTTTTACCGATAGATCAGCGGTCTTGGAATTCCTGGGATCACATTGTCACGTAATTTTTGGTTGAGCTCACAGGTACTGTGATGTTCCCCTACGTTGAAGATTAATTTGTCTGTGAGCTGTGTTACCTGATATTATTTAGCTCACACTTTACTTCTTGTTACCATAGGTACTAAAATCACAGATTTCTTCGTTAGAACCTGCAGTAAATGTTGAAAGCCAAGAATTTAGCACAACACACAATTGTGTAAACGAATAGACACCTCTCAGGTCAATGTGCCATATATACCTCAACTCAATTACAGTAACTCTTCACATTGAACATTTCTTTAGGGGAAACATCACAATATTTCTTGACTCTCAATCTCAATGTTCGAGATACAGAGTTGACAGTTCGAGATACAACAACTGAATAATTAATTTTTGACAGATCTCTCTATACATTTCTCTTTCACTGTGACGCCACCAGAATTGTCACGGGGCACTCTTTACTCTGTGGCACATCCCGCTTCTCCAAGTCAGGATGTTGAAGCGTGGAACAAATGCAGTGCCCAGAAGATACTGCAACTCGTGCTCATACTGCAATCACCGACCCACCTTTAAGACACACAGCGTCCATGTGGACAGCGGACCACAAGATTCAAAGAAAGGTCATTTGCTCTGAATTGTTGGTGTGCTTTGGGACTGACGGAGATGCATTTCTGTCATGGACGTTATGGGTGACGAAAGCTGGGTGCACCACTTTGCGTCGGAAAAAGAAGGCAGTCCACAGAGTGGCATCATCCTCATTCACAAAAAAAAAAAAGAAAAAAAAATTCAAGACAACCCCCTCTGCCGGAAAAGTCATGGTGACAGTATTCTGGGATTGTGATGGTGTCATTCTCGTGGATATGATGCCAAGAGGGTCAACCACCAATTCAGAGGCATACGTGAAGACTGAATAAACTCAAGAACTGTTCCCGACGTGTTCGATCAGACAAGAATCCATCAGAAATCTTGCTCCAACACGGTAATGCACGCTCACACACAAGTCTGAGAAATGGGAACATGTCGTCAAATTGGGTTGAACATCATTGCCTCATCCACCCTACAGTCCAGACCTGGCACCCTCGGACTTCCATCTCTTTGGGCCACTTAAAGATTTTCTATGGAGTGCACACTTTGAAGTTGGCCAGAATGTCAGTGATGCAGTGAAAACATGGTTACGCCCACAGGAGAAGAGCTTTTACCAGCAGGGAATACATGCTCTTCCACAACGTTGGCGTACGGCCATAGAACGTGATGGAGATAACGTAGAAAAATAGGACATGGTTCAAATGGTTCAAATGACTCTGAGCACTATGGGACTTAACATCTGAGGTCATCAGTCTCCTAGAACTTAGAACTACTTAAACCTAACTAACCTAAGGACATCACACACATCCATGTCCGAGGCAGGATTCGAACCTGCGACTGTAGCGGTCGCGCGGTTCCAAACTGTTGCGCCTAGAACCGCTCGGCCACCCCGGCACGCAAATAGGACATAGACAAGACATGTTGATGTATATTGTCACCATCTGACTCTTAACAATAAATATGTTCTGAGAACGAAAATGTGTTGCGTTACTTATTGAACGACCCTCACATATTCCGACATTTTGTATCACAGATGGTACCTCTCAACTTCACTTTCACTGTGAAGCGAGGTAGTGCTCACATTCCGTCTAGTATAAACACACCACTATTTGATAGTGATGTCTCCATCCTATCCATTCCATTGACATCCAGCATGAATCTATCTTTACTCGCTCACCTCACTTGACCATTATCTCTAAAGCCCTTATTAAATGGTGCACCGAAGGTGTACACATCTGCAGCAGCCCCTAAGTGCACATGTTTGTAACTGCAAATTGGTTCTTGCCGTCCAGTTACACGATATATGAGAGATATACATTGTGAAAAACTCGAAATGGAATTTTTGATTTTTTTGTTTGTTAAGTCGTTGTTTATTCAGATGAGCAACTTCTGAGAAGTCAAGGTTTTTACGTATTAAGTAATTATCGTTTTCTTATGTAGCTATCCCCCCCTATGAACCATGGACCTTGCCGTTGGTGGGGAGGCTTGCATGCCTCAATGATACAGATAGCCGTACGGTAGGTGCAACCACAACAGAGGGGTATCTGTTGAGAGGCCAGACAAACGTGTGGTTCCTGAAGAGGGGTAGCAGCCTTTTCAGTTGCTGCAGGGGCAACAGTCTGGATGATTGACTGATCTGACCCTGTAAAACTAACCAAAACGGCCTTGCTGTTTTGGTACTGCGAACGGCTGAAAGCAAGGGGAAACTACAGCCGTAATTTTATCCGAGGGCATGCAGCTTTACTGTATGATTAAATGATGATGGCGTCCTCTTGGGTAAAATATTCTGGAGGTAAAATAGTCCCCCATTCGGATCTCCGGGCGGGGACTATTCAAGAGGACGTCCCTATCAGGAGAAAGAAAACTGGCGTTCTACGGATCGGAGCGTGGAATGTCAGATCCCTTAATCCGGCAGGTAGGTTAGAAAATTTAAAAAGGGAAATGGATAGGTTAAAGTTAGATATAGTGGGAATTAGTGAAGTTCGGTGTCAGGAGGAACAAGAATTTTGGTCAAGTGAATACAGAGTTATAAATGCAAAATCAAGTAGGGGTAATGCAGGAGTAGGTTTAATAATGAATAGAAAAATAGGAGTGCGGGTAAGCTACTACAAAGAGCACAGTGAACGCATTATTGTGGCCAAGATAGACACGAAGCCCACGCCTACTACAGTTGTACAAGTTTATATGCCAACTTTTAGCTTGGAAGGAATGGTGACCCTCTCTTAGGAAGGCATCAAGCAAATTTTTATCTGCTGTTTTAAATAGATATATTTATGGTCAGCACACCGCTCTCCCAGCCATATGTCAGTTTACGAGACCGGAGCTGCTACATCTCAGTCAAGTAGCTCCTCAGTTTTCCTCCCAAGAGCTGAGTGCACCTCGTCTGCCAACAGCGTTCGGCAGACCAGATCGTGAGCCATCCAAATACTAGCCCAGCCTGACAGCTCTTAACTATGGTGATCTGACAGGAAACGCTGTTGATATACACTTAAACGCTGTGCACATCATTTTATGCGATGTACAAGTTTTACCCTCAAATTGAAATATTTGTTTATACATTTTGTGGCCACACTGCCCTCCCCCCCTTCCCCCGCCGACAATGAACCTTTTCCATTGATGGGGTGGCTTGCATGCCGCAGTGATACTGATAGCCATAGCGTAGGTGCAACCAGAATGGAGGGGTATCTGTTGGGCGGCCAGCCAAATGTGTGGTTCCCGAAGAGGGGCAACAGTCTTTCCACTAGCTGCAGCGACAAAAGTCTAGACGATTGACTGATCTGGGCTTGTAACATCAACAAAAATGTCCTCACTGTGCAGGTAATGTGAATGGCCAAAAGCAAGGGGAAATCACAGCTGAAATTTGGCACAGGGGCATTCAGCTCTACTGTATGTATAATAATGTATACTGTATAATGTATAATGGTGGCATCTTCTTGAGTAGAATATTTCAGAGGTAGAATAGTCCCTTATTTGGATTTCTGGATGGAACTCCACAGGAGGATGTCATCATCAGGAGAAAAAAAAAACAGGTGTTCTATGGAATGTTAAATCTCTTAATTGGGCAGGTGGGTTATAAAAAATATAAAGGGAAGTGGATAGGTTGAAGTTATGTACAGTGGAAATTACTGAAGTTCTATGGTATGGGGAACTGGACTTATGATTAGATGAATACAGGATTATAAATACAGAATTAAATGGGAGTTATGAAGGAGTGGTTTAATAATGAATAAGAAACTAGGAATGCAGGCAAGCTACTATGAACAGCATAGTGAATGCATTAGTAGGGGAATAAGAGCTGTCCAGGTGCAATTGTCACATCAAATTGATATCAAATTACTTGACTAATTAATTAAATCGATCAATTAAACCACCTCTCTCACGACCTCACTCCTCTGGGAAATGCGTATGTCCCTCCCACTGCACTCCTCCAAACTTTCCCACCTCCTCTTCCCTCCCTCATCTCCCCTCTCCAAAACCCCCTTTCCTCTGCTTCCCTACATGTGAATTATCGGTAAAAAGACTCAATCTGCGCTGAGATGCTAAACAGTAAGGATGTATTGGATTGTCCTGCAGAGGCCTCCCCTCCTCCACGTGCGAAATGGCGGGAAGAAGGCTGGAGAGGTCGGATGTAAGGTATTTTTTTATTTATTTATTTTTGGTAGGAAATGTGTTCAATTGACAAGATGTTTGTAATGGACAGAGAGGAGTTTATTAAGTGTATTACCTGTAAGTATACAGCTGAGGACTGCATCCACAGCCCCCTATATGAGGAATGGAAGAAAGTGATAATGGACTAGTGAAGGGGCACAACTTTTCAGAAAATAATGGTGACTGATGATGCGTTTCACAACTCATAGAGACTATTGCCTGTGCTGGAGCTGTTTGTGTGTTTTTTTTAAATGTACAGTTAATCCGCAGTGCAGGGGACAACGTCGTCCTATTCCACTACCCCAGACTGAATGAACCAAAGGTGCTCGCCTTGGTGTATAGGGATCGGCTGAGGATGCTACAAATGAATCTTGTTCCCTTTTTCGATCGCGTATGTCTATATGTTGATGTTGCTGTGTGACCTAGTCCACGATAACCCTCGAAATTTGTGGGAAACTGTCCTACAGTCGCTGATGGAGGAACAACCACATACTGATCTAAAAGTGTATAGCTGCTCTGAGGAACTTTTGTGCAAACACACACACACACACACACACACACACACACACACACACACACACACACACACACACACACACATAGACAAAGAGAGAGAGAGATCACAGCAGTAGTAGAGCAAAGTGGGCACCACCCCACTCTCCATTGTTGCCAAATTTATTCAAGACGATGGACCCAAGATGGCGGCGATAGATGCAACGTTCCAATGACGTCATGGTGGGGAAATCAAATTTTGGCGGTGAGATAGGTCAACTGGGCTACCTCCACTAACCTAACACCCTCCCTCCACTGCCCTCCCCCTCAGAAAATGGCAGAAAGTTCAAATTCCATCAGGACAATGCAACACACCACAGCTACCTCTACAGACCTAAGAAAATGGAGGGAAAATAGGGCACTTGGGCAACCTCCACTAACCTAAGTCACCCGACCGCCAACTCTTCCTAGGAATTGGGAAGAAAACGAATTGGGCTGTGCTGGATAGGAAGGGCATAAGTCTTTGTTTTGCATGCAGTCTTCATTAAAACAATTAGAGGCAGTACTGCCATGAAGTGTGTTCACCACAGGGTCCAGAGTCCAACTGACCTACTACAGAGTACTGCCACAAGAGGGCGCCATTGCCCCTCCCGTGACATAATCCAAGAAGACAGTCCAGGATGGGGGAAAATGGTGGGAAAATGACTCAGCCTGTGTTGGACTGCTGGAAAGAGGAAGGTCTGTACTTTATTTATTTTGGAACATATTTCTCCAGTATTTGTGACATATTCTGTCTCAAAGCCATGTCAGAGATTCAGTGATATATCGACTGGGTTACAGGAGATGGCTGACTGAGAAGGATCACAAACAGTAGTAGATGGTGTGATGATTTAGGTCATAAGAAATGTACACACACTTTTCAGATCTCCAGTACAAATGCTGTCTGGGATTTCGAATCAAGTCTTTCCATTCAACCATATACCTGCGTTGAATCCTATGGAGAAGTCCTTTAATGATTACAGTCACTATTGAATCATATTTATGGCACTCTCATGTCTCGAAACGAGTCACCTTCCTCGAACCTATCTGCTACATTAAAATCCCCACCTTGTTTTAGGTAGCCCCTATGCATCCTGCACCTCCCCCATCAGACTCTGCACTACCATCCCTGCCGCATGTGATCATTCCAATGTAAGTCGGACCTGTGTAGAAGTCGGAGAAAGCCATATCTACCACCTTCTGCAACCTGTGTAAAAACAGGCGAAGCTGAGTTACTGAGACGGAACTGTGTTTTGACCATTCGATGCAAATGAAGCCCGCTCCTGCTGCACTAGATAGTATAGAAGACAGTACGGGAACTGAGAGAAGGACAAGGATTTTGCAAATGCATTGCGTTGCGTCCCCAAACTACATACAGATAATACAGTCCGAAGCAGGTCCGCGCCCCTCAGGGCCCATTCACGTCTATTACCCCAAGATTCTATCTTCATTATTCTGAACCATTCAACAGAGAAAAATTACGAACTATAAAAGCTCCACTAACTTCATACGATAGAAAACTCGATAAGATTTTTACCGCATCTCTCTCCTCCCATACATCGAAAAAAAAATACTGGATGCGTGCCAGCATCGAGCACATGTGACGATCCTATTAAATATACAGCTACTAATCAATTGCACAGACCAGTTTGAAGTTTCATCACATGTACTGCAGGAGGAGGACAGTATCCCACAAGCTACACTATAAGTTGAAGAGACCCTCTTTGTGACCCTGTATCGTTGTTTGACACATTGTTCTTTTTTCTCCTGTAACACACTTTGTACACTGCCATACATTTTGTTTTTTCCATTACGACTTCGAGGTCTGTGTCAGGTTCTAAACTGAAATTAACACGTTCTGATCCATTGCTTCTCGCAGTAAACTAGGCGTCACACTGTATAAGTCATGTTGCTAGTGCTGCTACCACAAACGCCACACACACTGGATGATTTTAAATAAAAGACAGCTACAACTTAAAGAAACTGGAAGAGTTTGGCGGTGTTGTGGAGAGTTTCCAAACTGCAGACCAAAGGTGACTGACGACCTCTCCATTTCAACTCATGTGTCACAGTAACGGAATAGCTGATGGCTCTGCGTCCTGTTTCGAGTGATTCCTCATACACAGACATACAGAAAACAGAGCAAAGGCACTGAAAATGCGGAATATGTGGGTGGAGCGACTGGATTCAATAGAGTACAGTGCTATACTACGCCTCCTGGTCAGAAAAATAGTGAATTTGCGCTAGGTGTTGGCAGCAGCAGTACATTTACAAGCATTTTAGAACACGGAACGAGAGCTTATACCATGATCGCTTGGGTAAAATAAACATAAAAAATCGATAGAATTGAGAAAAATGACGTAAAATAAGTATAAATTGAGGGAAATTATGCTGAAATGCGGGGAGGTTGAGGAAGTAATTGTGCGTCTTCTGGTTGGAGCAGAGCAGTTCTTGTACATGGGAACAAGTATGCAACAGCAAGAGGAATCCGAGAAAACGTCGACATTGAAGCGAAGGGAACCAGGGAAACAGTTATTCTTTTTTTCTGTCAAGGCAGCCATCTTCTAGACAGGGAGGGAGATGTTGGCGCAGGTCATTTGACCATTTTTTACGCTGTTCTGTCAGGATGTATCAGTTGGGTGACATAGCCTGCGTTCGTCTCATATACAACGTGTTCTGTATTTGACTTAGAGCACTGTCTACTTGGACTACCAGGACAAGGGCAGCGCCATCCCAAGTACCGTTGTCCAAGATGGCGGCGATGATGTCATCCAAGATGGCGGCCTTGACGTTATCCAAAATGGCTGATTTTGGTGGGAAGTTTGAATTTTGGTGGGAAGATAGGTCAATTGGGATACCTCCACCAACCTAACCCTCTCCCCACCCTTCCCCTCCCCTAGAAAATGGCGGTAACTACAAATTCCATCAGGACAATGCAACACACCCCTACTAACCTAAGAAAACGGCGGGAAAATAGGTCACTTGGGCTACCTCCACTATCCTAAGTCATCTGACCACCATCTCTTCCTAGGGATTGACAGGAAAAGGACTTGGCCTGTGCTGGATGTAAGTCTTTATGTTGCATGCAGTATTTATTCAAGCAATTAGAGGCAGTACAAGCATCCAGTGTGTTCACCACGAGGTCCGGAGTCCAACTGACCTAGTGTACAATACTGCCACCAAGATGGTGGGGAACAATGGAGGGAGACAGTGTGGTCACTATGTGGTCTGGAGTCCAACTGACCTAGTACACAGTACCGCCACCAGAGGGCTCTGTCGTCCATTCCATGATGTAATCCAAGATGGCGGGGGAAAATGGAGGGAAACAGTGAGGTCACCATGGGGTCCAGAGTCCAACTGACCTAGTACACAGTACCACCAACAGAGGGCGCTGTCATCTGTTCTGTGACATAACCCAAGATGGCTGTCTGGAGGGGAAAATGACTCAACTTGCGCTGGACTGATGGAGATAGGAAGGAGTGTATTTTATTTATTTTGGAACAATTTATTTAGCAATGAATTTGAGATAGCATATTTATCACACTGACACAAAACACAGGCACTGACATGCTTGGGGTCCCACCACACAGCCTACAGACCTATACATTACTGCTAAATAATGCATTACAGACACAC
Organism: Schistocerca serialis cubense; assembly: GCF_023864345.2. NCBI lineage: Eukaryota > Metazoa > Arthropoda > Insecta > Orthoptera > Acrididae > Schistocerca > Schistocerca serialis. The sequence goes on along the minus strand of NC_064640.1, from coordinate 406,645,743 downwards.
AAACAACTCTTAAATCACCAAAATAATTTCAGTACACAGCACACTGAAATGCTAGCTCCTCCTAAATAATGCATGAATAATGCTCTGCAGACACGAATTCAACTCCTAAACTGTCCAAATAGTGCATAGCACAGCCTACACAGCTACTTGCAAAATAATGCAACAGACACGCAAACAACGCGCGCATGCACTGCCTGCTGCCACCTGTCCACTGGACTGCACACGACGCTACCGCACGCGCTCCCAGAAGTCAGGATGCACTGGCAGGCTCTCGAAGTGATGCTCAGGTGCCCGTTTGCGTCCTACAAGCATGAGACGGCGACATTCCTTTCATACTTGGCACCTGAGAAATTCCTCTCGAAATACGTGTTCACCTAGGCATTGTTGCTGATGCAACCAGACGGGAGAGAAGACCTATTTGCAGAGCGTGTCAATGCCGCCGCGAGCCACCCAGGGCGCAAGCCAGCGTGAGCCATCACTCTCACTCCACTGTGAAAGTTCTTCGAGTGTTATACTGATGTCACATGTCTATCTAAATAAGCGCCAAGCCATCCTCTGGACCGTGCGCGTGTGTTTACTGTTGCTGGCGTGATGACGCATAGCTGTAGTGCAGGTCCAGTGCTGAGAGAGATGTTCCAATGCTACCCAGAATAGCACAGGATGCACTGTTCCTAGTGATCCTAAGTGAACAGCCCATTCGTCACTGAATTTACCAATCAATCTACTGCTGCTGTCATTGTGGGAGTACCATTCGCCATTCTTTTCTGCAGACAAGACTTTCAGAGGTAAAAATGATTTGTACAGACCACTAAATTGCATTGACAGTTAAACCCCGCAAAAGTTGTCTACAAATCATCAATGCATACAAGACTCACAAGAATATTGGAAGCCAGGAACATATTTACCAGTGTAACTACAATTGAATATTACGATTGCTGCTACAGTCTGACACCGATCGATGTACAGGTAACATCTCTTCTCGACAGCTGTGGTTCTGGAACAAATCTCAGTATCTATAGTGCACATAATTTTCTATGTACAAAATTCGGAAACGTTCTACCTCGACACAAACGCGTTACTGTTTCTAGTCTGGATCCACTTTCTTGCGTACATTTCTACTCCCATCTCCAAACTCTGGGATTACAAGAACACATGTATTTTAGAATGGTTAGCCATAATGTTATACTATTTTCGCAGTACTTCTTGATATCAAGCACACAGCAGTATCATACTGATGGCTTATTCTTCACAAACCACAAACTTTAGCGAGGTGGAGCATGCTCTAGACCACTCAGTAACTAGAAACTTATCCCCTCTGCGAAGACCTTTACGTTATAACTCGAAACAAATAGAGGAAAATGATATTTCCACTCACAAATACCGATGTCGGTGATGTAACAGATCCCAAATTATCCTTATAGTTTACAAAGTCAACTAAGGTGTTTCTCATGTCTAGAGAACCAGCAAACGTGTCTTTCACCTGCTGGATGCACACACCACAATCCATTTTCCCTCAACTAAATAAAGGCGTGAAATGTGCAGAAGCAGTCAACCAAACAATTTACATGGGAGGGTATAACGGTCCAGCGCAAATACACCTCCATTTTGAGTCTTCTCAAATTTCCGCCCAATAACAAAAGCTGCCCTAAACATACTACGTATTAGTTCATTATTCAGCAGTCTATAGGACGAATCAGTTAACTGAGCTACATTCCTTCATTCCAACAGGCCTTACCATTCAGACAGCTTCTACAATAATGGGAAACATGAATCATGCCCACCACAGCACACGCATAGACAGAATCATCCTACGAAATCGGTCAAATACACTCCTGGAAATGGAAAAAAGAACACATTGACACCGGTGTGTCAGACCCACCATACTTGCTCCAGACACTGCAAGAGGGCTGTACAAGCAATGATCACACGCACGGCACAGCGGACACACCAGGAACCGCGGTGTTGGCCGTCGAATGGCGCTAGCTGCGCAGCATTTGTGCACCGCCGCCGTCAGTGTCAGCCAGTTTGCCGTGGCATACGGAGCTCCATTGCAGTCTTTAACACTGGTAGCATGCCGCGACAGCGTGGACGTGAACCGTATGTGCAGTTGACGGACTTTGAGCGAGGGCGTATAGTGGGCATGCGGGAGGCTGGGTGGATGTACCGCCGAATTGCTCAACACGTGGGGCGTGAGGTCTCCACAGTACATCGATGTTGTCGCCAGTGGTCGGCGAAAGGTGCACGTGCCCGTCGATCTGGGACCGGACCGCAGCGACGCACAGATGCACGCCAAGACCGTAGGATCCTACGCAGTGCCGTAGGGGACCGCACCGCCACTTCCCAGCAAATTAGGGACACTGTTGCTCCTGGGGTATCGGCGAGGACCATTCGCAACCGTCTCCATGAAGCTGGGCTACGGTCCCACACACCGTTAGGCCGTCTTCCGCTCACGCCCCAACATCGTGCAGCCCGCCTCCAGTGGTGTCGCGACAGGCGTGAATGGAAGGACGAATGGAGACGTGTCGTCTTGAGCGATGAGAGTCGCTTCTGCCTTGGTGCCAATGATGGTCGTATGCGTGTTTGGCGCCGTGCAGGTGAGCGCCACAATCAGGACTGCATATGACCGAGGCACACAGGGCCAACACCCGGCATCATGGTGTGGGGAGCGATCTCCTACACTGGCCGTACACCACTGGTGATCGTCGAGGGGACACTGAATAGTGCACGGTACATCCAAACCGTCATCGAACCCATCGTTCTACCATTACTAGACAGGCAAGGGAACTTGCTGTTCCAACAGGACAATGCACGTCCGCATGTATCCCGTGCCACCCAACGTGCTCTAGAAGGTGTAAGTCAACTACCCTGGCCAGCAAGATCTCCGGATCTGTCCCCCATTGAGCATGTTTGGGACTGGATGAAGCGTCGTCTCACGCGGTCTGCACGTCCAGCACGAACGCTGGTCCAACTGAGGCGCCAGGTGGAAATGGCATGGCAAGCCGTTCCACAGGACTACATCCAGCATCTCTACGATCGTCTCCATGGGAGAATAGCAGCCTGCATTGCTGCGAAAGGTGGATATAGACTGTACTAGTGCCGACATTGTGCATGCTCTGTTGCCTGTGTCTATGTGCCTGTGGTTCTGTCAGTGTGATCATGTGATGTATCTGACCCCAGGAATGTGTCAATAAAGTTTCCCCTTCCTGGGACAATGAATTCACGGTGTTCTTATTTCAATTTCCAGGAGTGTATATATTTTATCCCTGTACTTACAACTAAATGCTACGATTGTTGGCCACGCGGGATTAGCTGAGCGGTCTAAGGCACTGCACTGTGCGGCTGATCGTGGCGGAGGTTTGAGTCCTCCCTCGGGTATGGGTGTCTGTGTTTGTACTTAGGATAATTTAGGTTAAGTAGTGTGTAAGCTTAGCGACTGATGACCTTAGCAGTTAAGTCGCATAAGATTTCACAGACATTTGAACATTTTTACAATTGCTGTCTCAGTTGAATGACATTCGATAATGAACAAAGTATCAGAAATAAACCTGGCTGATGGTTATGGCTGTGGAAGTAGAAATACCGGTAACTTTCTTATGACTTGACGTACTCTCCCCTTTGCTATCACAGTATTCCACGTCAAAGATCCATACCCTTCCTTACGACTGGACATAGTCATTTCCTTTGCACATGTCAGAACACAAACACATACTTTATAAGCCGCCCCCCCCCCCCAACACTACTAAGTATAGAACTTCGTCAGTAGCTGATTGCAGGTTGTACTAAACAATACCGACCTAAAATCAATGACGGGTGGACATGTCTCATAAGTTTTTGTTGCAAGTGCTACCACCGTGTCTTAGAAAGATAGGTGTAATCGTCTTACAAACTGTTATATGTTAAAAAACACACAACTATATTAGTAGTGGGAATAGGCAGATGCCACCCCAAATTCCAGTGTTGCCAGATGCATTCCCGATGGCGGCGACGACATCATCCAAGATGGCAGCGTGTAGGTTTGGCAACAGCATATGATGTCATCAAAATGGTAGCTATGACATCATCCAAGATGGTGGATTTTGGCGGGAAGATACGTCAATTTGTCTACCTCTACTAACCTAACCCTCTCCCCCAGAAAATGGTGGGAAATTCGAATTCCATTAGATCAATGCAACACACCTAAGAAAATGGTGTGAAAGAAAGGGCACTTGGACTACGTCCATTAACATAAGTCGTCCGACCACCACCTTTTCTAGGAATTGGCTGGAAGTTTGAATTTTGGAGGGAAGCTAGGTCAATTGGGTTATCTATACTAACCTAAGAAAATGGCGGGAATGAAAGCGCAATTCCAATAACCTAAGTCACTCGACTGCCACCTTATTCTAGTAAATGACGGGAAGAGGACGTGACCAATGCTGGACATAAGCCTTTATTTAGCATGCACTATTTATTTAAACAATTTGATGCAGTACAGCCATCTAGTGTGTTCACCATGAGGTCCGGAGTCCAACTGACTGAGTACACAGTACTACCACCAGAGGGCGCCCTCATCCGTGACTTAATGCAAGATGGCCGCCATGACGTCAGATGATGATGCTAGTACCATTATACAAGATGGCGGGAAACTGTGTTCACCACGAGGTCTGGACCTAGTACACAGTACCACCACCAATCCAAGATGACGGCCATGACGTCAGCAGATGTAAGTAAGTTTAGAGGCAGATGGTTGTCTGTCTTCCTGAAAAGCGTCAAACACAGTAGTCAACTGGTGTGTATCACTGTTACCTCAATAGACATGCAGTTGAATGTTGCCTCGACAGAAAAAAGTGACTGTTTCCCTGGTCCCCTTGGCGTCCATGTTGATGTTTTCTCGGATACCTCTTGCTGTCGCGTGCTTCTTCCCATGTACAAATTGTTCTGCGCCAAGCAGAAGACACCCAAGTACTTCCTCAGTTTCACCGCATTTCGCTGTATATGCGATCAATATATACGTATTTCCGCAATTCTATCGATATTTTATGTCAGTTCTACCCACGCGATCATGACATAACCTATCATTCTGTGTTCTAAAACTGCTTGTAAATGTACTACAGCTGCCAACACCTAGCGCAAATGCACTGATTGGGAGGTATAGTATAGCACTGTACTCGATTGTATCCAGTAGCTTCCACCCCATATATTCCACGTTTGCAGAGCGTCTGCTCTGTTTGCTGTATGATTGAGTAGTGGTTGTAATCATTAAAGAACTTGTCAATAGAATCCAATGCAGGTATGTGGTTTTATGGAAAGACCTGATTCCTAATCATAGACATCATTTCTAGCAGATAGCGTAACACTAGAGATCTGAAAATCAAGTGTAGATTTTCTTACGACCTCAATCAGCACACCATCGACTACTGTTTGTGATCTTTCTCAATCAGTCATAGCCTATAACCCAGTGGATATATCGCAGAACCTCTGACATGGTATCGAGAAGGAATAAGTTACAAATATTATAGAAATATCTAGCGGTGTGAGGGAGTTGCAGATAGTGGTTTCATACCACGTTCTTTAGCCGATTCACATTCAAAATTCAACGATTTTATCATGAGGTTGCATAGTGGGCTATGTGTAACCGTACTGCTGGTATGATAATATACACTCCAGTGATCACCGTATCGGTTTTTGTCTGGACAAAAAACCACCTCATTCAGAGGTAATATCGTGCCTCGATTTATAAAGCAAGTATAGCTTTTAACATGGATAATTGTGTGCACCTGTAGAACCAAGAGTGCTTATGACAGTAACATAGAGTAGTTGTTGCGATTGGGTTTTTTAACATATGAGATGATTACGCCTATCTTTCTAAGACTCAGTGGTATCACTCACAAGAAAAAAGTATTAGGTCCGCAGCTCGTGGTCGTGCGGTAGCGTTCTCGCTTCCCGCGCCGGGGTTCCCGGGTTCGATTCCCGGCGGGGTCAGGGATTTTCTCTGCCTCGTGATGACTGGGTGTTGTGTGATGTCCTTAGGTTAGTTAGGTTTAAGTAGTTCTAAGTTCTAGGGGTCTGATGACCATAGATGTTAAGTCCCATAGTGCTCAGAGCCATTTGAAAACGTATTAGACATGTCCACCCACCGTTGATTTTCTCTCAATATTATTTCGTATCGTAGTCAATCAGTTACTGACGAAGTATTATACTTAGTAGTAGTACAGGATGCATGATAGGTTCGCCTTAAGCAGAGCTACGGCCATCATTGTCATTGTCAAATGTCATTCAACTGAAACCGCTGTCATAACATTTAATTGTAAGTATAGTGATCAAATATATATGTGACCAGTTTCATAGGATGATTCTGTCTCTGTGTGGCCTGTGATGGGAATGATTCACGTATCCAGCTAACGGTAGGGTCTGCCTGAATGGAGAGGGCTGTTGGAGTGTGGGAATGTAGATGACTTAACCATGGTGTCCTCTAGACGGCCCAATGGTGAACTAATACTTAGTATGTGTTGGATAGGTTTCGTGATCACGTGAAAATTAGAGAAGATTCAGTATGGACGTGTGTTTCCACTGGACCGTTATTCCCTCCCATGTAAATGGTTCGGTTGACTGCTTCCGCACATTTATTTAGCCAAGACAACACAGATTGTGGTGTGTGCATCTAGCAGGGGAAAGATATGTTTGCTGGTTCTCTAGAGATGAGAAACACATTAGTTGACTTTGTAAATTACAGGGATAATTTGGAATCTGTTACATCACAGCATCGGTATTCGTGAGTGGAAATATCATTTTCCTCTATTTGTTTCGAGTTCTCACGTACATGTCTTCGCAGAGCGGATAAGTTTCTAGTTACTCTGCAGTATAGAGCACGCTCCACCTCGCTAAAGTTTGTGGTTTGTAGAGAAATAATTTCCAGTCTATATCTTCAGAATTATGTTGCGCGAGCCATCGGTATGATACTGCTGTGTGCTTGATATCAAGAAGCACTGCGAAAATGGTATAATATTATGGCAAACCATGCGAAAATACATGTGTTCTTGTAATACCAGAGTCTGGAGATGGGTGTAGAAAAGCAAGCAGGTCCACACCAGAAACAGTAACGTGTTTGTGCAGACAGGGAATGAGTCCGAATTTGTAAAACAGGTCTGAGAGTGACTTCAGTCTGGTGAGGGCACTCTGGTGACCCATTGGGAGTGGGTGACGAACGGGCTGTTCAGTGAGGATCGCTAGTAACAACGCACCCTGTTCTATTGTGGGTAGTGTTGAAACATCTCTCCTGGTGCTGGACCTGCACTGCAGCTATTATTCATGACCCCAGCAATGATAAACACACAACATGACTTGGCGCTTATATAGATAGACATGTGACATCAGTATAATACTTGAAGATATTTCACATGCTGTCAGCAATGGAGTGAGAGTGGTGTCTTGTGCTGGCTTGTGTCCAAGGGTGGCTGGCGGCGGCATCGACGTGCTCTTCAAATAGGTCTTTGCTCCCATCCGGTCGTGTCAGCAATGATACCTAGGTGACCACGTATCTTGAAACGAATTTCTCAGGTACCAAGTATGAAAGGAATGACGCTGCCTCATACTTGTAGGACACAAACGGGCACCTGAGCATCACTTTGAGAGCCTGCCAGTACATCCTGACTTCTGCGAGCATGCGGGGTAGTGTCCAGTGCAGTCCAGCGGACAGCTGGCAGCAGGCAGTGCATGCACGCGTTGTTTGCGTGTCTGTTGAATTATTTTGCAAGCAGCTATGTAGGCTGTGCTATGCACTATTTGGACAGTTTAGGAGTTGAATTCGTGTCTGCAGAGATTTATTCATGCATTATTTAGGAGGAGCTAGCATTTCAGTGTGCTGTGTACTGAAATTGTTTTGGTGATTTAAGAGTTGTTTGTATGTCTGTAATGCATTATTTAGGAGTAATTTATGGGTCTGTAGACTGTGTGGCTGGACCCAAGCATGTCAGTGCATGTGTTTTGTATCAGTGTGATAAATATGCTATCTCAAATCCATTTCTAAATAAATTGTTCCAAAATAAATAAAATACACTCCTTCCTCTCTCCAGCAGCCCATGGGGGCTGAGTCATTTTCCGCTCCAGACAGCCACCATGGATTACGTCATGGAACGGAAGACAGCACCTTCTGGTGGCGGTACTGTGTACTAGGTCAGTTGGATTTCAGAGCCCATGGTTGTCCACAGTGTTTCCCTCCATTTCCCCCCACCATCTTGGCTTACATCATGGATCAGACAGTGCCCTCTGGTTGCAGTACTGTGTACTACATCAGTTGGACTCTGGACCTTGTGTTGATGGTGATACTGCCACCAATTGTTTAAATAAATACTGCATGCAAGATTAAGACTTACATCCAGCACAGGCCGAGTCCTATTCCTGCCAATCCCTAGGAAGTGTTGTCAGTCGGATGACTTAGGTTAGTGGAGATAACCTAAGTGATCTATTTTCCTGCCATTTTCTTAGTTTAGTAGAGATAGCCCATGTGGCCTTTCTTTACCACAAAAATTCAAATTTCCCGCCAATCTCTAAGAAGAGGTGGCTGTCAGATGACATAGGTTAGTAGATTTAGCTCAAGTGACCTATTTTCCCACCATTTTCTTAGGTTGCATTGTCCTGATGGAATTTGAACTTCTCGCCATTTTCTGTTGGGCGATAGGAGGGAGCTATGTTAATGGAAGTAGCCAAATTGACCTATCATTCCGCCAAAATTCAAATTTCGTGCCAAAATCCATCATCTTGAATGACATCACAGCCTCCATCTTGGAAGACGTCATCACCGCCATCTTGTATAATGGTACTTGGGGTGATGCTGTCCTTGTCGACCTACCAACAGCAAACCTCTTCGTCATCAGAGGGTTTCCATCTGATGTGTGATGAAATGTAACCATCCAGTTTCAACACATTCCTCTAAATGAATGAAGATTTATGCTATGTACTCTATCGCCTTGTCGCATCTTGGGGATAAAATCGATACTTCAGTTTCATAAATAAGATGATCCTAAGTTAGCAATAGGTGTTTGTGAGACACTGCACCCCATGTATACATCTGCTTGACAGATGTCCTGTTTACAGAGTTAGTGGTAGCTTGATGTGTAATTTCACATGTCAGATGCTGCTGCTATGCATTTATCTGTTTCCTCGTAAGAGTTGTTCTCCATTACTAACTATCATTTTATATAGGACTGATGCGAGCACTATATAATTTCTGAACCGTGATCTGATGTGAACAGTGGATGCTATACATCTGTGGAAAGCTACATTGTGCACGTATCACACAGAATCGATATTTTAAGGACGTAGTTTTTTCATTTTACAATTTGTTACCATAGTTTATCGTAGAGAAGCCTGCAGGAAGGTAATATGTCAAGCAGTGGCACATATTTGTTACTTTGGAATGTTAACAGTGCTGAATTCCACGTGACCCACACATCAGAAACTGAAGCGATCTAACATTATAGCCTGTTCTAAGTGCAGAACCGTGTAGCCCTAGGAGTACGTGAGTTTATGTTCTCTCTTACCAATACCCTCCTGGTACTGATCCCAGGTACTAGAACAATATTTTAAAATTGATAGCGTAGTTAATTTATGTAGAATGCTTCGAACTGCATCCGTCTGGTGCTCCAACATGCATAAAAACCACCCATTTCTTGTTCTTCTTAACTGTCTGCTATTTCATCACAACAAATTCAAATCTATTACTATATACCGATATGGGGTGCTAACCTCCTCGACTTGGCCATGTCAGGAGAAATCTTGTGCATTTGGATGGACGAGGACTCGACACGCTCCATTCATTCACAAGATGCGGAATGTAGCATTCTACTTCTGATCAGCTGTATATTAAATCGGCAATGGTGTTGCAGAATGGGATGGTCAAACAAAGACAGTGGGAGGTGGTCTTTCAGTCTCTAATTTTGTTCTAAGACAGCAACAATGCTCTGAGACTCCCATCCACAGAGAGATAGATCGTAAATCAAGCACTACGCTCGAGGTGCTAGAAATATGTAGAGCATTGTCTGGTATACTTTGATGATGTATATGTTCGAGAATTGACAATGAATGGACGTACTGCACACTCATCTATCTACATTCGCAATGATACCCGCAAAGTAGAGAAGGGGAGGTTTAGCTATGATACTGAAATTGGGAAACGTGCTGTCGCATCGTTGCTTGGTGTTGAAATTACTGTAAAATTGCTAAAATTGTTCGCACAATCAACCGTGATCGTTTTATTACATTACATCGACAGTGTCTTTTCCATCAAATCCATCCACTGGTACACTGTTGGTTACCACATAATGATTGACTGTCATCGCTAATTTGAGTTGGAGAAAGAGTTTTGGTGGAGAGACAACTCCTTCTGGGCATGGCTAGCACCGAAACAGAGATCGCGTACATGAATGCAATATGAGGAATAACTCGAAACGGAACGCAGCGTCCTCAGCTATGAACTCTCTGTAACAGATGAGTTTAAACGTAGAGGTCGTCAATCACCTTCGGACTACAACTGGGAAACTCTCCACAACGCCGCTAAACTCTTCCAGTTTCCTTAATTTGTAGCTGTCTTTTACTTAAAATCATCCAGTGTGTGTGGTGTGTTATGGTAGCAGCAGTAACAACATGACTTATACCATGTGATGGCTAGTTTTCTGCGAGAAGCAATGGATCAGAATGTGTTAATGTCAGTTTAGAACGTGACACAGACCTCGATGTCGTGGCGAAAAAAACAAAATGTATGGCAGTGTACAATGTTTCAAACAACGACACAGGATCAGAGGGTGGGTCTGTTCGACTTATAGTATAGTTTGTGGGATACTGTCATCCTGCTGCAGTACATGTGATGAAATTTTAAACTGATCTGTGCAGTCGATCAATAGGTGTATATTTAAAAGGATCGTCACATGTGATCGATGCCAGAAAGAAGACGGTATTTATTTTCGGTATATGGGACGAGAGAGATGCGGTAAAAATCTTATCGAGCTTTTGGATGAAGTAAGTGGAGCTTTAATAGTTCGTAATTTTTCTCTGTTGGATGATTCAGAATAATGAAGATAGCATGTTGGTGTGTTAGTCGTGAATGGGCCCTGAGGGACGCGCATTTGCTTCAGACTGTAGTATCTGTTTGTAGTTTGGGAACGCACCACAATGCATTTGCAGAAACCTCGTCCTTCTCCCAGTTCCCGTACTGTCTTTTACACTATCTAGTGCTGCAGGAGCAGGCTTCGTATGATGGCCAAAACACAGTTATGTCGCAGTAACTCAGCTTCGCCTGTTTCTACACAGGTTGCAGAAGGTGGTAGATATAGCTTTCTCCGAGTTCTACACAGGTCCGACTTACATTGGAAAGATAACTTGCGGCAGGGATGGTAGCGCAGAGTGTGATGGGGCAGTTGCATAGGGGCTACCTAAAACGAGGCGGGAATTTTAATGTAGCAGATAGGTTTGAGGAAGGTGACTCATATCGAGATATGAGAGTGCCAGAAATATGATTCAATAGTGACTGTAATCATTAAAAGACTTCTCCATAGGATCCAACGCAGGTATGTGGTTGAATGGAAAGACTTGATTCCAAATCCCAGACAGAATTTCTACTGGAGAGTGTCACACTAGATATTTGAAAAGTGTGTATACATTTCATACTAACTCAATCACCACACCATCTACTACTGTTTGTGACCCTTCTCAATCAACCATTGCCTATAACCCAGTCGATATATCACCAAATCTCTGACATAGCATCGAGACAGAATATATTACAAATACTGGAGAAATATCTAGTGATGGCATGAGGGAGTTGCAAATATCGCTTTCATACCACGTTCCTTAGCTGAATCACTTTCTACACTCGGTTCTTTTATCACAAGGTTGCACCATCGGTGACATGTAATCGCATTGCTGGTCTGGTAATATACACTCCAGCGATCACCATCTGTATTCAGTGTCGCGGTATTTGTCTGCAAAAATCACTTCATTCGGAGGTAATGCCATACCTCGATTATAAATCCAGTATAGCTTTTAACATGGATACATGTGTGCACCTGTAGAACTAAGACCGCTCGTGACAGTAATATGGTCGTGTTTCTTAACATCTGGCGGTTTGTAAGACCATTGCGTCTCTCTTTCTAAGATACAGTGTTATTACTCTCAAGAAAAAACTTATGAGACATGTCCATCCATGGCTGATTTTTGGTCAGTATTATTTCGAATCGCCGGAAATAACTTATTGGCGAAGTATTATACTTAGTAGTAGGGGGTTTGTGATAGGTCCGCCATCAGCATCAGGTTTATAAAGTGTGTGTGTGTGTGTGTGTGTGTGTGTGTGTGTAAGTGTGTGTGTGTCTGTGTGTGTGTGTGTGTGTGTGTGTGTGTGTGTGTGTGTGTGTGTGTGTGTGCGTGTGTGGGTGGGTGGGTGGGTGGGTGGGTGACTGTGGGTGTGTGTGTTCCGACATGTGCAAAGGAAATGACTATGTTCAGTTGTAAGGAAGGTATGGATTTGACGTGGAATACTGTGATTGAAAATGGAAGAGTATCTCAGGTCATAAGAATGGTCCAAATATCTCTATTTCCAGAGCCACAGCCGTCAGAAGGGTGTATTTCCGATCTTCATTCATTGTCGAATGTCATCCAATTGAGCCGCGATCGTAATATCTAAATATAAATAAGCACAGGGATAATATGTATAGAGGCAGGTTTTGCTCCTAGGACGATTTTGTCTATGCGTGCTTGGTGTGCAGCGCTGGTGACCTCTGGCGGGAATCATTCACGTTTCCAGCTAACAGTAGAAGCTGTCCAAATGGAGAGGGCTGTTGGGGTGTAGGATTGTAGCTGACTTAACCGTATCGTCCTCTAGACTACTAATACTTAGTATGTGTTGGACAGCTTTCATGATCGCATGGAAATATGAGAAGATTCAATATGGACGTGTGTTTGCCCTGGGCCGTTATTCCCTCCCATGTAAATTGTTCGGTTGACTGCTTTTGCTCATTTCGCTCCTTTATTTAGTTGAGACAACATCGATTGTGATGTGTGCATCTAGCAGGTGGAAGGTGGGTGGAAGACTTAATTGCTGTTCTCTAGACATGAGAAACACCTTAGTTGACTTTGTAAATTGTAGGGACAATTTGAAATCTGTTACATCTCCAATATCGGTATTTACAAGTGGAATTATCAGTTTCCTTTATTTTTTTCGAGTTCTCAGGTAAAGGTCTTCACAGACAGGATAAGTTTCTAGTTACTCATTGGTCTACAGCACACTCCACACTCGCAAAAGTTTCGGGTTTGTAGAGAAATAATTTCCAATCTATATCTTCAGAATTATGTTGCGTGAGCAATACTGCTATGTGCTTGATATCGAGAAGTATCGTGTAAATGGTATAATATTATGGCAAGCCATATGCAAATACATGTGTTCTTGTAATCCCAGAGTCTAGAGGTGTGTGTAGAAAAGCAAGCAGGTCGGATCCAGAAACAGTAACGTGTTTGTGCCGTGGGGAGCTGACCCCGAATTTGTAGAACAGTACTGAGAGTGACTTTGGTCCACTGAGGGCGCCCTGGTCACGCATTGGGAGTGGATGACTTGTGACCATCGGCTTCGGGAAAATATCTAGTGCTGCGAGAAATATATACGGTGCTGTCTGTCTTCACGGTATATGTACGAGTGTCTGGTGGTCGATAACTATACGAATGATGTAAAAGGCACGGTTTTGTATGGTGCATGATATGAATAGTATGTTTACTACATCGACACAGTATGCGGTGATATGTATTGCCAGGTTGGAGATCGGTTTCACGCTCTAATATTCAGGCTTCCACCCTCAGTGGCAGAGTGGTGTAATTGAATCAGCGTCTTTCTGTATTTGACGATCTCTAGGCTGCTTTGCAGGGTTTAATTTTCGGTGCAATATGGTGATCTGTGTAAAATAGATTTTTCCCACAAAATTGTTTTTGCCGCTGAAATTCTCATCTGCAGAAAGAAATAAAGCGAACAGTGCTTCCACACAGGCAGCATCAGTAATTTGTCGGGTAAATTCAACAAGGGCCAATCAGAATGGTCCATTCATTCACAAGATGTCCTTTGTGCTGGGGCCTAGGAGCATCTACAAACTGACTCAAACGAGATGGAGGCAAGGTTTCTGTGGTGTCACCACCAGACACCACACTTGCTAGGTGGTAGCTTTAAATCGGCCGCGGTCCATTAGTACATGTCGGACCCGCGTGTCGCCACTGTCAGTGATCGCAGACCGAGCGCCACTACAAGGCAGGTCTCGAGATACGGACTAGCACTCGCCCCAGTTGTACGGACGACTTTGCTAGCGACTACACGGACGAAGCATCACTCATTAGCCGAGCGGCTAGTTAGCATAGCCTTCAGCTAAGTCAATGGCTACAACCTAGCAAGGCGCCATTAGCATTACATTGCATTTATCTAGAGAGAGTCTCACTTGTATCATCAAGAACGCTGTATACAAATGATGGATTGAAGTTAAGTATTCCAGCAGCTACGTACTTTTCTTTATATCATTCATTACGTATCCTGTTTCAGACCTCACGCCACCCTGCGTGAGTTAGCGCGTGCATCTTGGCCGCCTCTTTCTATTAGTGTATGTAGTGTTGGCAAGTCTGCCAACACTACAGTTTCTATGGAAAGTTCTGAGAAAGCAAGTGTTCAAAGACAAGTTGAAGCAGACCATCCATGTCTGGTGGGGATGCCATCACTCATCCGCCAGTTTGGCCTTGGGACATCTCCAGACCTGTAGCTGTAGGATACCGAAAATTCCTCCCACTTTTCTCTTCTGTAGGACAGTGCTTCGAATTCTGTTTGTGTAATTGCTCTGATTTTCCCCCATCTGCGCATGGACTGTGCTCTCTTTCCAAGCAAGAAGAATATGATTAACAATGTTTTCGCGTGCATGTACAGACATGAAGAAGGCTTTTAGCAGTGAGAACGTTTAACGTTTCTGAGACGTATATTGACAGCAGGAAGAACATTTCGCAGTGATGTGACAGCCACACGGGGCAGGTTAGCATGTGTGCTTGGCTAGACGCAACTCGCATTTCCTGTTAGGATCGCTAGGAACAATGCATCCTGTGTTATTCTGGGAAGCATTGGAACAGATTTCTATAGCGCTCCCTGTGACATCAGTGCTCACAGGCAGAGAGATTTCGTGCATGTGGCCCAGAGGGTGAGTTCGCGCTTATTTAGATAGACATGGGATGTCAGTATAACACTACGACCCTTTTTGCTGCTATGCAAACATCTCTCACAGCTGGCTAAGAGTTCTCGGGCTTCCAGCCGGGTGGCGGTGTCTTCAAGTTGTGACGTTTCGACGAGTGACATATTCGTCATCTTCTGGCGAAGTGCCGAGACTTTGCGGATGCCGGTCCCTTTATACCTGCAGCGTGCCCCCCACCACCTGGCCGCGGGAGGCTGGATCCAGAGGAGCCGTCGGGCGGGGTGGAGGGGGAAGCGGGTGCGCCGTTCGCGTCTCCGTCAGAGCATTCCGGTCGCGTCTCTTGAGCTGGACTGTTCTTGGTGCGTTCCTGGCGTATTGTGGCTAATGGTGGATTCCAGGCCGCGCTCAGTTGATAACCTTCATCCCTGTTCACAAGATTCTCGTTGACACGTATTTCTATTGATTCTTTAATGACGCTGTCCCAACAGCTCCCGGCTCGACGCAGCACCATGGTGTTCTCGAAATCAAAGGTGTGGTTTTCTTTAATGATATGTTCAGCTATAGCAGATTTCTCTATCTGTCCAAGTCGGACATGCCTGGTGTGTTCCTCGCACCTTTTCGAGATGCAGCGCTGCGTTTGTCCAATGTACTGTGCACCACATTCGCACATGCCGTCGGTGCATCCCGACGTCCGGGAATGTGTGCGGTAGTGTCCTGTGTGGTCCAGTGGACTGGGGAAGGCGGGCCGTGTGTGCGCGCGCGTTGGAGCCTTTTTTACGAGTTGTTTGTGTGTCTGTTGCATTATTTTGGGAGCCAATCTGTAGGCTGTGTCATGCATTTTTTGGACGGTTTACGAGTAGTGAGCGTGCCTGCAGAACATTTTACACGCATTATTTTGATAATTTACGAGTTGTTTTCGTTTCTGCACTTCAGAGTACTGCATTATTTCGGTGAGTTACGAGTAGTTTGCAGTTCTGTAGGCTGTGTATTGCATTATTTCGGTAATTTACGAGTTGTTTGCGTCTCTGCACGTCAGTGTACTGCATTATTAATGAGTATTTTGCATGACTGTAGGTTGTGTAGTGCAACCCGAAGCATGTCAGAGTGAGTGTTTTGTATCAGTGTAATAAATATACTATGTCAAATCCATCAGTAAATAAATTGTTCAAAAATAAATAAAGTACAGTCTCTCTCTTCAGCAGCCCAACATAGGCTGAGTCATTTTCCCGCCATTTTCCCCCACCCTGGAACGCCATCTTGGGTTATGTCACAGGAGGGGTGACGGCGCCCTCTGGTGGCTGGACTGTGTACTAGGTGAGTTGGACTCTGGACTCAATGACGAACACACTTGATGGCTGTACTGCCACTAATTGTTTAAATAAAGACTTCATGCAAAATGAAGACTTATGTCCATCCTATCCAGCACAGGCCAAGTCCTTTCCCGCCAATTCCTACTAAGAGGTAGCTGTCGGTTGACTTAGGTTAATGGAGGTAGCCCAAGTGCCCTTTTTTCGCGCCATTTTCTTAGGTTAGTAGAGGCAGCCGTGGTGTGTTGCATTGTCGTAATGGAATTTGAACTTCCCGCCATTTTCTGAGGGGCATGAGGGGAGGGTGTTAGGTTAGTGGAGGTAGCCTGATTGACCTATATTCCGGCCAAAATTTGAACTTTCTGCCATAATGTCATTGCGATATTGCCATATCTATCATCATCATCTTGAATAAATTTGGCAACAATGGATAGTGGGGTGGTGCCTTTTTGCTCTACAGCTCACAGTTCAATACACGCGACCACAACTGACAGAAAATGCTTCATTCCTCTAATTACTGATCGAAATTTTCGTGAAAAAACCGCCAATCATAAACAACGCATGATAATGAGAAAAATCATTGTCATAACACAGCTATTGAAAAAATCGACCCCAAAAGATCTCGCTGTGTGAGGTGGCACAGTGGATAGCACACTGGACTCGCATTCGGAAGGATGACGGTTCAAACCCATGTCTGGCCATCCAGATTTAGGTTTTCAGTGATTTCCTAAATCGCTTTAGGCAAATGCTGTGATTGTTCCTTTGAACAGCCGATTTCCGTTTCCACCTTTCAGATAATCCGAGTTTGTGTTCCATTTCTAATGATCTCAGTCTCACTGGGACGTTAAACCCAATCTTCCCTCCTTTCTTCCTTCCTAAAAGATCTCGCCAGGCACCTGTACATGTGTTCACCTCAGTGTGTGGATAGACTAAGCAGCTTAGAATCAGTCATAACTCCCCTCCTACTTCCCCTCCTACTTCCCCTCCACACTGTCTCTCCTCCACCCACCTAAGTAGGTAGGGATATCGGTTTTCCAGGACTGTTCTAACCTGTCGCTGATGGTATGCAAAAGATTCATCTACTGGCAGTGATCTTCTGTTGCTGGTATGCAGAAATCAGTCACAGATGGACAGAAAACTCAAGAATAGGATGCTTCCTGAAAGCTGATAAACGTATTTCTAGGAAAGACTGGACACCCTGGAACAATTGTAATACACCTGATTATCCATCAGGGACGAAGAATTGAATGGTCATCAGCAGCGTGGTTTCAAATGTTCTGTGTGTGCTGGCACTGTCTGGTAGTGCTTCTTGGCTAAGTTAAATCAATCTTATGTAAGAAAGCCATTGAAATAGTACATCCCACGAGAAATGAGATACATCTGGATCTTTATACCAGTCTTCTCTCGCTCTGCCTCCAACAGTTGGGGAGCAGTCTCAGCACTTGGTAGCCATCGCTGCTGCATGTGGTTATGAAACGTCATCACTTGTGTTTATTCTGCTTCTTCAGGTAAACTGTCCAAACTTTTCAGACTCCCCACTGTACCGAATAACAGCTTTGTGTGTGCCTGTTCTCGTATACTGTGGAAGGATGACATCTGTCACTCACCTCATAGAATGTCAGCTTTATCTCTGTTGTTTAGGAGCATCAACTTCTGTACTATGCAGTGTCGACAATGCTATAGGTACAGCCATGGATGGCTGAAACCAGCTCCAGAAAGAATAGAAAGAATACACACACTCAGCCATTGGGGGATGTTGGTGGTGAAACACAACCATTCCTGCTGTACAGGAGGTGGAGGGATAGACGGTGGATGAATAGATGGAAGAGGAATTTTACACAGGTCTCTTGCTTCTTGTGGAGTAACACACTGCGTGTATGCCTAAAGTATTCTTTTCTTAACAGCTGAACTTCTGTAATGTCAGCACATTTACTTAAAAGAAAGTGACTCAATAAATATGAACACTCATTTACTGCATGAAGTATTACTATTGCGCATTCTCCAGGTGTGATTCTTATGCTTCCTACCACGAGTATTGTACCGACAAACCTCACCTCTCATCATGTGAGGAGTGTAGACTTACGTTTCTAAAACGAACACTGTGATGGCAACAGTGCAAATAGAAGATATAGTACTAAAGTCAATTAAATCTCCAGCTAAATAAGTGTAAACTCACTCCCATGGTATGAACTTATGCTTGCTACAATGAAAATTCAACCGAGAACATTGAATCATGCGTCGAATATACTACAATATGAGCACTTAGCACCATCCAGCAGTCCTTAAACATACATTCAGCTAGAAAGTTCAAGCACTGTGGTGAGTAGAAGACTTCACCAATAAAGTAATGCTGATAGAGCGAAACAACAACACGATAACCAATATCGAGCAAACACTCTGGGATAGATAGACATGTTTTTTCTTGTGAGTGGTACCAGTGTGTCTTAGGATGAAAGAGAAGTACTCTTCTTGTAAATGAGCAGCTATTAAAAAAACGCAATAGCAATGCAATGACTTTGTTACTCCAAATGCATCCCAGTCTTGGTTTATAGGAACACAAAACACTTAATAAGATCATACAACTATCGAAAAAGACCTTCCACCAGAACAGTGCATGTGCTTTCGCCTTGATGTGTGGATACATACTAAGCAACTTAGAACTAGTCTTACCTCTCCTTCTACCCCCACTACCCCACCATCTACTCCCACCCATACTTGAAGGGGTGCTGGATTTCCAGACCTGTTCTAACATGTAGCTGATGATACACAAAAAGCTCCATCCACTGCAGGTGTACTGCTTTGGTACACAAAGAGCTCCATCCACTGCAGGTTTACTGCTTTGGTCAGTGTTAGGTTGACAATGAAATACTGTTTCAGGTCTGCAGAATTCAAATGTATTTCTAGGAAATGCTAACCCATGGGATAATAGTGAAATACTTGACTAATCGTCATGGAAGGGGGCAAATATGACTCACTGGAATAAAAACCCCAACAGATTGCTATGGCCCTCAGCTACATTTTGCGGTAGGAAGAGGTGGTGGCGCCATGACCAGTGGCTGTTATGGTTGCTGCAGGTGGTCTCTGTTCAATCAACTGGCGCCAGTAGTAGAACAAACTATGTGTTACCCCACTCTGCATTGTTGCCAAATTTATTCAAGATGGTGTATCCAAAATGGCGGCGATAGATATGGCAATGTCACAATGACGTCATGGTGGGAAGTTCAAATTCAGGAGGGAAAATAGGTCAATTGGGCTACCTCCACTAACCTAACCCCCTCCCCTCCCCCTCCCTTCCCCACCCATCCCCAGAAAATGGCGGGAAGTTCAAGTTTTGGTGGGGAAAATAGGTCACTTTGGCTACCTCCACTAATCTAATTCATCTGCCCGCCACCTCTTCCTAGGAATTGGTGGGAAAAGGACTGAGCCTATGCCGGATAGGATGGATTTAAGTCTTTATTTTGCATGCAGTGTTTATTTAAACAATTAGAGGCAGTACCTCCATCCAGTGCCTTCAAATCCAAGATGGCGGTCCGGGGGAAAAATGGCGGGAACCAACAGTAACCCTTAACCTAGCCATCTGTTAGACTACAACCACAAGGATGGTGGTATCTGGTAATGTCATTGAAGGGGATATAGGGCAGACTCAGCAGCTATGGGACCCCAGTCTTGCTCATTCAACCAGCAGCAGCAGCAGAAGAAGAAGAACCATGAAGCAGCAACAGCAGTCACAACCCAACACAGACCTGCAGAAGAGGAAGAAACAGAAAAGTAAGTATCCCATATAACATTTTTCTCTGTACTTAGCATTATTATTGTTATTATTATTGATTGTTTTCTCATCTGGGTCCATATGTCTTTGTTCAGCAGTAGCGCTCCACAATTCCAAAGCCGCAAGGTCGAGCATGAACATGACGATTCTGCCGCGTCCTGACCTGTAGCAGCCTTGGTTTCCATCTTGTCGAGACCTGCACCGACCTCTGGACCTGCAGGAGCAACAACCTCCAGCATGTCTGAACCTGTAGCGACCACATGGGATCCCATAGCGCACAAAGCCCACTTGCTGGAGTAGGAGAAGGAGCTGTTGTTGTTTGTCCCACTCATCGATTTGATGGGGACATGCGATCTGCTCCCAACACATCAAATGCTGCTGGTGGTCCCAAACAACAGCAAGATGGAGGACAGTACTGGTCACCAACATACAACCCATCCCAGCAGAACATCCCTGTGCTAGTGCAGCCACAGAGTGCAGAAGTTTTGGATAAGAAGGTATCGAATATACCCACGCTTTCCAGTTATACACACAATTTAACTCCCAGTGGAGCGATACTTGTAAACATTGGTATAGAAGCACATCATGTCTGGGGCTTGCATGCGAGAATAGAAACAGAAAATGCATCTAGGGTGTTAAAGTGCCAATTTCCGAGTTCGACTGGGACGAAATATGTCGCATACAGCGCAACATGAATCAGCAGAGTATATCCAACTCGTTCTTCCCCAGACATTCGCCTTACTCGTGTGACACTATCTGTTACAACAGTGTATGATGACTGCGCACTATGCGTGAAATCGGGTGACAACTGTGTTTATCTAAGGCGCGCCTCAGTTATAAACTTATATGATCTGGATACTGCGCTACGTCTTGCATTGGAGAGACTGAACCGTAGGTTGCCGAGAGTAGACTCTGCATACAATTATATTGTAAACTTCCTACATGTGCATAGTGTACATGTTGATGATTTGAAGCAGTACCTTTGTCTGTACATGAACGCTGAACCGAAAGAGAAACAGATTTAATGTTTGTGTGAAAAACCTGAGTACTGTGAAGCATCCATTGGCATGGAGGAGATACGCGCGGAATTTATTGCATGTCAAAAAGCTTTGTCTGGGAAATACTGTACAGGTGCGAAGAAGAAGGTAAAGAAAGAGTCTCATGATTTTTTTGAAATACTGCACCCTGTATTATTAGGAAGGAGAATTCCGTTCTTCTTCTTCTTCAGGTCGTCTTTTGCATCTTCACAGGACCAGTCACCGACAACAAAGTCCTTGTGATGAGGGTCTTTCCCTCATTCTGCCATGATACTAACTACGCTAAGTATTGACAAGTAGTTGACATATGTATAAAGATACACTTGAAGGGAGGGTAATAGTATATATATATATATATATATATATATATATATATATATATATATATATATATATATATATATACTCAAACCGTGTTTATGCTTTATTTCATACCGAATTAATCTGCAACCTACCAGAAGAATATCGCTACACTCCACGCGGTAGCTTTGCGAGTCCTCACCCATCCAAGTGCACAAGATTCCTCGAGATGATCCCATGTCGAGGAGTTTTGCACTCCTTATCGACGTATGGTAACAGATTTCAAAGTGTCGTGAAGTAATAGCAGGCGGTTAAGAAGAACAAGAAAAGAATGATTTTTGTGCGCGATGGAGCTCCAGATACATGCAGTTCTACGTATTTTTACGTAAATCAGCCAAGCTATCAACATTAAAGTATTGTTCTAGAGTCTAGGATCGGTACCTGGAAGGTAGTGGTGAGAGAGAACATAAACACACACACTCCTGAGGCTACAACGTTCTGCACTGAAAACGGGCTATAATGTTAGATAGCCTGCGTTTCCGACCTATCAGTCATATGGAATGTATCACTGTTAATATTCCAATTATGGATTTGTCTCTAACAGAGAGTGGACGGGGTGATCGATTGAGGTGGAGCTGTAAGGAGGTACGATTTAATGGTTGACTGATGCATTCTAGAGAAGGAGAAGTTGCTGCAGGTCAATTTTTCCACTGTTTTATCCAGATGCGTCAGTCGCGTGACATAGCCTATGTTCTACTCATATACAGCCACATATTCTGTATGTGGTTTAAAGCGTTGTGTACTTGCAATCGTTAACAGTAAACCTGTCGCTCATCAGAGGACTTCCATCTCATGTGTGATGAAACTTGACACATTCCTATAAACGAACTTTGATTTATGCGATGTATTCCATCCCCCCTGTCACATCATGGGTGTAAAATCGAGACTTCAGCGTCATAACTAAGTTAGCAATAGGTGCTTGTGAGGTGCTACAATCCCCGTGTACACATTTGCCTGACAGATGTGCTGTTTACAGAGTTAGTGACGGAATGACTTGTAATTTTCACATGTCGGACTCTGCTGCTATACATTTATCTGTTTCCTTGTAGGAGATATCCCCTGCTACTAACTATCATTTTATATAGGCCTGATGCAGGCATCGTATAATTTCTGAACCGTGATCTGATGTGGACAATGGGCACTATACGTCTCCAGAAAGCTATATTGTGCTCATATCACGCAGAGCAAATGTTTTACGAAAGTAGTTTTTTCGTTTTACGGTTCGATAACATAGTTTATCGTAGAGAAACCGGGAAGAAGGATGTACGTCATGCACTTGAAATATATTTCTCACAATGGAATATTAACAGTGCTACATTCCATACAACTGATAGGTCGGAAACGCAGGCGATCTAACATTATAGCCCGTTTTCAGTGCAGAACGTTGTAGCCCTAGGAGTGCGTGTGTTTATGTTCTCTCTTACCATTACCTTTCAGGTACCGATCCTAGATTCTAGAACAATAGAGCTGATAGCTTGGCGTAAAAATGCGACGAACTCCATCAGCCTGGAGCTCCCTCACACATGAAAATCATTCGTTTCTTGTTCTTCTTAACCGTCTGCTATTACACACGAGACGTGGAGTGTTGCAGTCCTCTTCTGGACTAATGCAGATTAATTCAGTAACGGTGCTGCATGATGGATTGGTCAATGACAGTGTGAGGAGGGTCTTTCACTCTCTAATTTTATCCTAAGACAGCGAGAATACTCTGTGACTCCCATACGCAGAGAGATAGATCGTAAATTAAGCACTGTGCTCGAGGTGTTAGAAATATGTGGAGCGCTGTCTGGTATACTTTGATGATTTCTGTGTTCAAGAATTAACAGTAAATGGACATACTGTACAGTAATCTATCCACGTTCACAATGACTCTCGCAAAGTGGAGAAGGGCTAATTTAGGTATCATACTGAAATTGAAAAACATGCTGTCACATCATTGGTCAGTGTTGAAATTACTGTAAAACTGTTCACACTATCAACTGTGATGCCTGTTATTAGAGTACATCGATGGTGTCTTTTCCATCCCATCCATGCACTTGGTGGATAGCACCGAAACACTGATCGCTTACATGACTGCAATATCATGAATCAGTCGAAACGGAACGTAGAGTCACTAGCTATTCCGTGACTATGACAGATGAGTTTAAATGTAGTTTGGAAACCTACGCCAACGCTGTAAAACTCTTCCAGTTTGCTCATGTTATAACTTTCTTTTATTTAAAATTATCCAGTGTTTGTGGTGTGTTATAGTAGCCACAGTAGCAATATGATTTACATTGTGCGTTGTCTAGTTTTCTGCGAGAGGCCGTGGATCAGTGTGTCTTAATGTCAGTTTAGGACCTGACATAGACATCGACGTCGTGGCAGAAAAACAAAATGTATCGCAGTGCTGCGCTAGTATTAGTCTTAGTCGTAGGAAAGAGGAAATTTTATTAAAAGTCGAAGAACGCGAGGTTGAACGATGGAATCTGGGGCCGCTGGCAGAGTGTTGAAATAGTCGACACCTGGTAGGCCAGGAAATGCAAACATGGCATTCACGAGCGCGGTGCTGCGACGGCGCTATTGTACGCACGAATTGCTTTGTGTGAAGCAACAACGAGGCAGCAAACCACAGCGTTGCTTGAAATTATTGCGATATAAGGCGAGGAACTAGGCCAGAGCCAAGTCGAGATTTTTAGATGGCTGACGTTTGGGAATTTATCTCTGCCATAGTTTATGTCTCTCTCTGACACTACGTCAGAGGCGAGGGGAAAGGCAGTTTAAATAGTGAGGTACTTTTACCTTGGGACAAGGTGTGCTAGGCCAATCGAGCATTGGGATGGACCTGTGCTGGTCCACGCTTACAGGAGCCAGTCTGGCAGCAATATTGCAAATATTCTATGTAAATCTTACTTTATTTCTATGTACTTGTTTGGGCTGTATTCCGCCTTCGGTGATGCAACACCGGGGCGTGACGGAACGGCAGCTGGGTACTTGGAGATCGAACGGCCAGCCCAAAGAAGGGCCGTGGAAGCGGTCTGCAGCATCCAGGATGGGCCACATTCACTTCCCATCTAGCATACTGGGGTCCAGGCGAGGCGTACGCTACAGGAGGCATGGCAGTGCTGGAGCAGCGCCAGAGACAGCAGCGGGGGTTGCCATCCGGCAAGCACCGCTAGCCGAAAGTTGCGGCACAGTGTCCAGGAAGGCGCAGGTTCGAGTCCGGTCCTGTCCTGGGAGCAGCAGAGGCCGAGGGCCATGGGCGACCAGTACATCCACCTTCGTCTCATGGTTGGACAGAGCAGGCCAAACAGGGCAGAGGGCAGCGAGGACCAGGGACTGTAGCAGTCTCTGATCCGAAATAGCGCGCAGCGGCATGGCGCCAGCCACTATGCCTTGGCAGGCGAAGGCAACCGGGCGAGAATGGATGAGTTCCAGCTGAGCAGCATTGCAGACAGCAGCAGCAGTGTCGTCATACCAGGAGTTGCTGAGCCGGCTGGACTCGCAGCACAGCGCGCGGGTGGCTGCTGACGCTATGCCGCACTCATCAAAGCACTGTAAATTTTGAGAATAAAGTAATGCCACCAAATACCACTGTATCACTCTGCACTGCCCCTTGACACTCTTGAATTTGCTCGGTCTCCTGAAGAAAGATGGTGGTGGGTCCCGGCTTCAGTTCGACCATCTGGAATCCCGTGTTCAACCATCCTGACACCCCCCGCAACAGCAGAGTACAAAGTGTTTTAGAAAACAATGTTTCAAACAACGATACAGGGTCACAGGGAGTGTTTCTTGTGACTTACAGTATAGTCTGTGAAATACGGCCATCCTCCTACAGTACGGGTGATGGAACCTTGAACTGCCTTCTGCAATGGATCAAATGCTGTATCTTTAATAGGATCGTCCTGCATCAGCAACAGCAGCAGTTTGACAGGTAAATTCGATGAGGTACGGGGTGTCCCGTTAGGAATTCTATTCTGGGAAGCATCGCAACAACTCTCTCTCTGTGCCAGACCCATATCGCGGCAATGCGTCATCATGTGAGCAATGGCTCCTAGGTGAGTTCTACATCGGATGAAGTTAGTGGAGCTTTTATAGTTCGTAATTTTTCTCTGTTGGATGGTGCAAAATAATGAAGATAACATGTTGGGGGAGATAGATGTGAATGGACGTGGATCTGCTTCAGATTGTAATATCTGTTTCTAGTTTGGAAGCACACCACATTGCCCGCATTTCCATGAAATGGTCAAAACACGCTCCTGTTGCACTAACTCAGGTCATTCTGTTTCTACATGGGTTGCAGAAAGTGGTGGATATGTCTTTCTCTAACTTCTGCTCAGTTCCGTTCTGCTCAGATGCGTAGGGGGCTGACTGAAACTAGGTTGGAATTCTACTGTAGCAGACATGTTCGAGAAAGGTGTCTAGTTCGAGATATGAGAATGCCAGAAATGTGGTTCACTTGTGGGTGTGATCCGACGCAGATATGTGGTTGAATGGGACATCATTTCTAGCAGATAGTGTAACAAGAGAGATCTGAAAAGCTAGTGTACATTTTCTTCTTACAAACTCAATCAGCACATCATCTATTACTACTCTTTGTGTTCCTTCTCAACCAGTCATCGCCTATAATTCAGTGGATATATTGCAGAATCTCTGATATGGTTTTGAGTCATAATATGTTAAAAGTACTAAAGAAATATCAAGCTGGGGCCTTGTGAGAGAGTCGCAAATACCGATTACATACCACGTCCCTTAGCCGAATCACTTTCAAAATTCAGCGATTTTATAATGAGGTTACATCGTGGGCTATGTGTAACTGGAGTGCTGGTCTGATAATACACACTCCAGTGATCACCGTATCGGTATTTGTCCAGATAGAAAAATCACCTCATACAGAAGTAATGTCGTACCTCGATTTATAAAGCCAATATAGCTTTTAACATGGATACTTGTGTGCACCTGTAGAACCATGAACGCTTGTTACTTCATACAGTAGTTGTTGGGATTGAGTTTTTTTAACATCTGGCCGTTACGTATCTCTTTCTAGGACACGGTGGTAGCACTCGCAAGAAAAACTTATGAGACATGTCCACCCATGATTGATTTTCTCTCAGTATTATTTCGTATTGCCAGCGATCAGTTATTGATGAAGTATTATACTTAGTAGTAGGGGGTGCGTGATATGCTCGCATTTGAGCATCAGGCTTATAGAGTATGTGTTTGTGTTCTGACATGTGCAAAGGAAATGACTATGTCCAGTCATAAGGAAGGTATGGATTTGACATGGAGTACTGTGATAGTATGTGAGGAGTATCTCAGGTCATAAGAATGGTGCTGATATTTCTGTTTCCAGAGCCACAGCTGTCAACAGAGTGTATTTCCAATACTTCACTCATTGTCAAATGTCGTTCAACTGAGACTGCGATCATAACAATTATTTGTAAGTACAGGGAAAAAATATATATGTGACCAATTTCTCAGGATAAACATTCTACCTACGCATGTTCAGCCTGCAGTGCCGGTGACCTGTGCGGGGGTGATTCACATTTCCCATTAACAGTAGAAGCTGTCAGACTGGAGATGCCTGTTGGAGTGTAGGAATGTAGATGAATTAACCGTGTTGTCCTCTAGATGACCGAAAAACGAACTAATTATTAGTATGTGTTGGATAGCTTTCGTGATTGCATGGAAATCTGGGAAGATTGAATATGGAGGGGCGTTTGTGCTGGACCGTTATTCCCTCCCATGTAAATTGTTTGCCTGACTGGTTCTGCACATTTCGCGCCTTTTATTGATTTAGACAAGATCGATTGTGACGTGTGCGACTAGCATGTGGAAGACACGCTTGCCGGTTCTCTAGACGTGAGAAACACCTTAGTTGACCTTGTAAATCATAGGGATGATTGGGAATCTGATACGTCACTGACATAGGTATTTGCGAGTGGAAATATCAGTTTCCTTTATTTATTTTTTTTTTTTCGAGTTTGTGAGTAAATGTCTTCGCAGACATGACAAGTTTCTAGTTAGTCAGTGGTTAACTGCAGGCCCCACCTAGCTAGAGTTTTGGGTTTGTAGAGAAATAACTCCCAATTTATTTCTTGGGAATTATATTGCGCTAGAGATTGGTAGGATGCTGCCTAGTGCTTGATATCGAGAAATACTGCGAAAATGGTATGATATTATGGCAAACCATGCGAAATTAGATATGTTCTTGTAATCCCAAACTCTGGAGATGGGTGTAGAAAAGCGAGCAAGCAAGCAAGCAGATCCGGACCAGAAACAGTAATGCGTTTGTGCCGATGGGGGAACCGAGGCCGAATTTGTGGAACAGTTCTGAGAGCGACTTCAGTCCGCTGAGGGCGCTCTGCTGGCGCATTGGGCATGGATAACTTGTGATTGTTGGCTGCAGGAAAATATCTAGTTCTGTAAGGAGTCTATTCAGTACTGTCTATCTTCATGGTATATGTACGAATGATGTAAAAGGGATGATTACATTTGGTGCAGGGGACGAATTGTATGTTTACTACATTGACACTAGACACGGTGATATATTGCTGGGTTGGAGATCGGTTTCGCGCTCTAATATTCGCGCTCTAATATTCAAGCTTCTGTCCTCGGTGGGAGAGCAGTGTAATTGAGTGGGAGTCTTCTGTATTTGACGATATGTATGGCATTTTGCAAGGTTTAGTTGTAGGTTCAATATAGCGATCAGTGTAAAATAGTTTTTGCCGCTGAAAGTCACGCCTGTAGAAAGAAAGAAAAGGCGGATGGTGCTTCCTTAGGACTGAGGAGAATCATACCATACAGTGTGAGTGTAGGCATACCATAATTTTTTCAGGTGCTGTACAGATATAAAATATAACTGCACTGCTTGTGTAGAATGTGTATACAGGGTGGTCAGAAAATGTGTGAAATGCTTGTAGGGATGTTACAGGGCAGGTTGTACTGAGGCATAAATGTTAAGAAAAAATTCGATACGTTACGCCGTTTCCGAGTTATTTAGCATTGATGTTAGCCAATTGGGGTGTCACGCACGTAAATTCTAGTTTCAGGTAACGAGACAAAGCACACATTGGGCAAAACCGCCCCTGGCAGGCTGCTTGACTGTGAGCGCACGATGCCCCGATTGGCTAACTTCAATGCTAAATAACTCGGAAATGGCGCAACGTATCGAATTTTTTTCTTAACATTTATGCCTCTGTACAACCTGCCCTGTAACATTCCTACAAGCATTTCACACATTTACTGACCACCCTGTATATTGCACTGTAAAGTTACTGTGGCTTATATTGTGTAAAATGTGTGTATATTGCATTGTAAAGTTACTGTGGTTTATGTTGTGGCATGACAAGGGAAGATGACTGTATGTCCTATCATGAGGGATGTATAGATTCAACACATCAATAACTGCAACGGTATGAGAGAGATTTTTTTATGTGGAAAGTTATGTACACTATAGACACTGAGATTCGTTCCAGAAGTACAGCCATCTCAAGGAGACATTACCTGTACATTGATACGTGTTAGACTGTAGCAGCAAACATAATATTTAATTGTAGTTACACTGGTAAGCATGTTCCTGGCTTCCAATATTCTCGTGAGTCTCGTATGTATTTGATGATCTGTAGACAACTTTGCGGGCTTAACTGTCAATGCAATTTAGCGAACTGTGCAAAATAGTTTTACCGCTGAAAGTCTTGTCTGCAGAAAGAAAGCAAAGGTGGATGGTGCAGTAATTTGGTGGGTAAATTCTATAAGAGCCAATCATAATGCTCGAGCTATTCACAAGTCATCCTTTGTGCTGGGACATACGAGTCTCCACATAGCGGTGGGAACGTTTGTGTGTGTTGAAAGCAGGCAGGGCAACATGTGATGGACGGGGTATCACGTTAGCACGGCTAGTAAGAGTGCATTCGATGTTATTCTGCGCTATTTTCATGAACAGGTTCTGTTAGGGCTAGAATTTCCGTACATACAAGCTGAAACGTCATGAAAACTCCTACACAAGCGCACATTAAGTATTTCTTGGACTGCAATTTATTAGATTTCGACTTGGTTATTATTTTAGATAGCCATGTGGCTTCGGTATAAGATTGAAAACGTTGGTAGATGCTCTTGCGATGGTTCGTAGCTACGCATGGCGATGCGTCAGCTCCATTAGAATCCCTAGGGAGAAAGCAGTTTGTGCTATTCTGGAACGGATTTCTGCAGCTTCGCTCGGCAATAAGCTCTTTGCCGGACTGCAGGTAGAGGGAGGGTTCATGCCTGCAGCGGCAAACACATGTACGCACGGCCCACCTTGGAGCGTCTGCACTTTGAAAATAGGTCTTCGCTCCCATCCACTCGCCTCATCAACGGTGACTAGCTGAACATGTATTTCGAGAGGAATCTCTCAAGTACCAAGTATGAAAGGGATGTCGCTGCCTCTTGCTTGAGGGCACCTGCACGTGGTTTGACAGCTGATGGCCACGTCACTTTCCTAGGGCTGCCTGTAGCCTCCTGTGCGGTCTAGTGGACGGGGGGGGGGGTGCTTGCGCGTATTGATTGCAGGTCTGTTGCATCATTTTGTGAGCATGTCTGTAGGCTGTGCTATGCGTTATTTGGACAGTTTACAATTTCGTTTCTGCACATCAGCGTACTGCATTATTTAGGAGGAGGTTGCATGTTTGTGCTGAAATTGTTTCGGTAAATTAGGAGTTGTTTGTGTGTCTGGAGAGCGTTATTTAGAAGTAGTTTACAGGTCTGCAGACTGTGTATTGTGATCCCAGGCATCTTGCATGATTTCACAGCCGCCATCTTGGATGATGTCATGCACTGTTGCGAAGTATACACGCCGTCATCTTTGATGACGTCATGGCCACCATCTTGGATACATCTAGCAACAATGCAGAGTGTGCTAGAACATGCCTTGCCCCAATACTTATGGATGCTCATGGCTTCAGCTGCTGTAGGTAATACATCTCATTCAGATGAGGCTGTTTCAATAATCTCTGAGAGAGAGAGAGAGAGAGGTATCATCAAATAAGTATGGAGACAGTGGTTCGAGAACTGCACAAACCAGCACACAAAACATACCGTCATAGGCATTTTATGATTAAGGGTTTGGATGTTTTATGGCAAGCTGGACTTGTAGACATGAGAATAATTGATTCAAATATATTTTAATGGTTAGTGACACATACTTCAAATTTTGCTGGTCATTGCCTGTTAAAACAAAAATGTGTAGAAATGTCATGTATATTTTTGAGCCTTTGCTACAGACTGGGACGAATCGATGCCCACACAACCTCAAAACCAATCGCGGAGGGGAATTTTACAATAGGTATTTCAAGACCGTGATGCAGTGGTACAGAATACATCACTACTTAACATTCACTCACCTGAAGCCAAGAATCATGGAGCGTCTGAACACAACAATAAAAGGTTGAATGTGGATGTGTTTTAGCCTTCACAGCTCATACAAATGGACAGATATCCTCCCAGAAATAATTGCTCAGTATAATCGAGATAAACATACCACAATAAAAATGAGACCAATCGACGTTCGTGATAATGGACTCATGGATACAGTGTACTATCGCATTAAAATGCTGGATCCACACAGACAGAAATTTATTGTTGGTGGTTTGGTACATATCTCAAAATGCAAGACGGAATTTGAGAAATCATACCTACCAAACTGATCAACAGAGATATTTACAGTTTCAAAGGTGCAAAGAACGAATCCTAGAACTTATATATTGATGGATAGTAAAGGTGAAGAAATTGCAGACTACTTCTGCACAGAGGAGTTGCAGAAAAGCTCAGAACCGGATGTGTTTCTAGTGGAGAGAGTCATAAGACGTTGGGGAAATAAAGCACTAGTCAAATGGTTTGATTTTCCTACTAGACAAAACAGTTGGATTGATGCCAACGTTTGCTATATAATGGGTGTGTGCAGTCCACAACCACCACAGTAGCATAACATGCGTGCTAGGGGACGCATTAGAGGAGGTGGTGGTATTCTAGATAAACTGCCAGTGGAATTACACATCCCTGGGTATATCTACTGTGGACCTGGGACAAAGCTTCAGAAACATTTGGCACGAGGTGATAAGGGGGTTAATCGGCTCGAGGAAGCCTTTGTGGAATGTGACATTGCATATGCTGGAAATAAAGATCTATGAAGTCGTCACATTGCAGATAGAATTTTAGCTGATAAGGCTAAGGCGATATGGAGAAGAAAGGATCTTGGTATAGTTCAATGCATTGCAGCATTTTCAGTTGATAAAGCCACATGAGGAAAAATTAAGTTGGGCTTAGGACTGATGAATTTCAAGCGAGTTATGAATGCTGCGTATTGTGCACTAAACGAGAAGGACAAGGGCGGGAAGCAGAGCTGACAGTGATGTATGCAGCTAAAACCGCACTGAAGCAGAAAGGTGCAGGAAGAAGAAGAAGAGGATCGGTTAAAGCACCTCGAGTTCTACCAATACCCAAGATATCTGACAGTTTTCTTCCATTTCCCATCCCCACCCTCTCCGCGCTCTCGGCGGTAGTGTCCCTCGCTGGTGTTGCTGCAGCTATTGCTCGAATGGTCAAGAACGCGCAAAACTACGAACCCCAGTTAGATGAGGCATGAAGGAATCCGCAGCCATCGGAAAAGGGCTATACTTGAAACCGTACAGGAAAGGGCTTGGTCTATTCATAAATTTAAAAAAAAGTCCATTAGCGGTCCTACAGATCGACCACTCACAAATACTGATCTTGTGTGTTTATGTGGGATACATTACCGAAGATTATATGGAAAACTGGTGAATGTGTCATTGTGAATTTAGATGCTGCCGGAGGCCCCGGTACCCAATGGGTATCACATGTTATGAAAAATGCGGATACCGTCTACTATTTCGACTCATTTGGTGACCTGCAACCACCAGAAGAATTACAACGCAATTTCACTCACAGGAGACGTGTGTTCTACAATTATCTGCGCTATCTGGACTTTAATACATACCTCTGTGGACATCTATGCATCATGTTTCTCTAGACGTTTACAAAGAAGAAGAAGCATGCTATATAAGGAGGAGCTTTAAACATCCCTTCATCAGTTGAGGTTCAGATGCAAAGTCGTACACTTTGATGTTAAAAGAACGATCATCTGTATTGCGTGCAAATTACTTCCCACCAGTTAATCTGAGCATTGGTGAATGGAGTATTGCATTGATTGAACTGGAGATGTACAACAGAATCCCAAATATCACTGAGACTAACAACAAACTGCAACTGGATATTAATGGTGAAAAACACATTGTGGTTGTGGGTTGGTTTGGCGGAAGAGACCACACAGCGAGGTCATCGGTCTCATCGGGTTAGAGAAGAAAGTCGACCGTGCCCTTTGAAAGGAACCATGCCGGGATTGGCCTAGAGCGATTTAGGGAAATCACGGAAAACCTAAATCAGGATGACCGGACGCGAGATTGAATCGTCGTCCTCCCGAATGCGAGTCCAGTGTGCTAACAACCGCGCCATCTCGCTCGGTAAAGACATTGTGGAAATAGAACCGGTGCATACAGTATCAATGATTTAAACGCAGTTTTAAAACAGTCTGGAAAAGGTACAGAGCTACGTGCAAACATCAATATACTTAAATCTGAAATAGGGACTGTAAATGCAACGACTGACTTTAACCAGGAAGGTTCAATAGAGCACCTACTGGGTTTCACAAAATGGCAGGGTTTGAAGAAGGATCCAAGTAAATTTTAGAAGTCAGATCAGTCCGCGGACATACCTCCCGTCAGGACAATCCGAGTCGATTGTAAAATTGCAACTAACTCCTATCTCAACGATAGTCTGATTCATATTGTTTACGGATTCTTCCCCTCAATTGCAACGGGGTATAAGATTGTTGAGACCCTTGCCCATGCAATATACCTTCCAGGGACAGCACAGATATTGTCGTAATTTCATCTCATTGTATCCACATTTTGTGGCTTACAATGCATAACCACCTGTGGGAAAAGGAGGGTGTTCTGCTGGACTTAAACCCATAGATAACAGGTTGTGTGCATCACCATTTGTCTATCAGACTGGTGGAGGAATGCAATGATTTTCATACATCCAAGTGAACATGTAATTTTTATGTATTTTCCTCATCTTCACAATATTTTCCATCAATTTTAGCAATTTCACGAGGTTTTAGATAATTGTACCCAATTACTCGTTGTTATATCTATGAGTAAAGCCAAGTCTGAATTGCATTTTTTATAACAAGCAAGGAAATGTAAAGGCATTTCAATAACAGAAAGAGGAAACTGTAAAAGTGACAATAGTAATGTATTTAGGCATGGAGAGAGGAGCCGCAGACCCAGAAGCGGTCTGGGTGGCCGATGCCAGGCAGATGGGCACCTGTGCTTGATAATGACCTAAGAACTATAAGCTATAAAGACACAAAGAGGGCTCTGTATTTTGACAATGGGGTCCATGGTAAGGCTTGAAACTAAAGTTAATAAGCTGACAGTTCTTCTGGTTAGAGACAGAGCGTGGGACGAGAGGGAGAAAGAGAGATGGCCTTCTGGAGGGGACAGTATACGTCATAAGGAGCCAATACAGGGCTTAGGACGCAGTGTGTGACCATATTAAGAGAGGCGTCTGTACCCCTCCACCCAGCATCTGAAGAACCACTGAAGACTTGTGTAAAACGATAGCCAATAAGGCGGCAAATAGACCTCGACATTACGTCACGGCAACAGTCAGCGGGGTCGAAGGGCAAAATGATACAAAACTCGGCAGCAAGATGCTCCAAGAGACAGGTAGTTGGAGAAGAGTCAGAGGAGAGTTAGGCGCAGTCTAGGCGTGAGGAATTGGTAGACCGTCCGCAGACCGTCTGCAGGAGTCGGTAGGGGGCACCTGTGGGACTTTGAGTTTTCGTGTGGATCGCATTCTATGAGCAGAGGGAACTGCAGTGTTATTACTACGTCTCTGTATCAGACTTGGCCGCTCATAGGAAACATCTCAGCCAGAGCAGTAGGGTTTCATTTTGTATATTTTCTAATAAACTTCAGATTGTTAAAACGTTTCTGGTTGCTTGATTATCTCCCAGCCTTTTGCTACTTTCACATCAGATATTGTCACTTCTTAGCCAGGTCTAAGTCTTCCTATCACTACGGCCAACCAGCTAAGTTGTGGTTACGAACACTGTCGCTCAATCTCATTCAAAACCCACACTTGGGCCGCGACATCGTGTTCCAAACCGCTGCTCTCGATGACTTTTCAGGTCAATAAAACAAATCATCACATCAATCACGTGATGCTCACAACCAAAGACATTGCAAATGATTCTCAGTTTCTGTGTAATTGTTAAACCACACCTTCATTACTAGTACGTGTGATGTTGATTGAAATAATACAACAAACAGTGTCTCTCATGCAAACTGCTAGACATCGAAACGTAAAGATACGGTATTACTTAAGAGTCAGACCTCAACCCAAACGTGCTTGCGCTTGCAAACCTATAGCGGCAACTACAGAGACTTTCTTGGAAGGATCTGGCTCTTAAATGTCACTCAAGAAGACCAGATATTCTAGCCTCATTGAGTCAACATTACTACAACACTCCACTTCTTTCAGGGTGCATTCCTTTCTATGGCTTACAAAGGGTAACCGGATATGGGAGAGCTCTTGATATGACAACAGTCATGGTCTGATGTTAGGTAGTATTGCTCATGTGTAGAGAGATATGGCAGTTTCGCCTCGACACCACGTCCTTCCACTATTAAGATGTATAAGATGTAACTACACTCCTGGAAATGGAAAAAAGAACACATTGACACCGGTGTGTCAGACCCACCATACTTGCTCCGGACACTGCGAGAGGGCTGTACAAGCAATGATCACACGCACGGCACTGCGGACACACCAGGAACCGCGGTGTTGGCCGTCGAATGGCGCTAGCTGCGCAGCATTTGTGCACCGCCGCCGTCAGTGTCAGCCAGTTTGCCGTGGCATACGGAGCTCCATTGCAGTCTTTAACACTGGTAGCATGCCGCGACAGCGTGGACGTGAACCGTATGTGCAGTTGACGGACTTTGAGCGAGGGCGTATAGTGGGCATGCGGGAGGCCGGGTGGACGTACCGCCGAATTGCTCAACACGTGGGGCGTGAGGACTCCACAGTACATCGATGTTGTCGCCAGTGGTCGGCGGAAGGTGCACGTGCCCGTCGACCTGGGACTGGACCGCAGCGACGCACGGATGCACGCCAAGACCGTAGGATCCTACGCAGTGCCGTAGGGGACCGCACCGCCACTTCCCAGCAAATTAGGGACACTGTTGCTCCTGGAGTATCGGCGAGGACCATTCGCAACCGTTTCCATGAAGCTGGGCTACGGTCCCGCACACCGTTAGGCCGTCTTCCGCTCACGCCCCAACATCGTGCAGCCCGCCTCCAGTGGTGTCAAGACAGGCGTGAATGGACGGACGAATCGAGACGTGTCGTCTTCAGCGATGAGAGTCGCTTCTGCCTTGGTGCCAATGATGGTCGTATGCGTGTTTGGCGCCGTGCAGGTGAGCGCCACAATCAGGACTGCATACGACCGAGGCACACAGGGCCAACACCCGGCATCATGGTGTGGGGAGCGATCTCCTACACTGGCCGTACACCACTGGTGATCGTCGAGGGGACACTGAATAGTGCACGGTACATCCAAACCGTCATCGAATCCATCGTTCTACCATTCCTAGACCGGCAAGGGAACTTGCTTTTCCAACAGGACAATGCACGTCCGCATGTATCCCGTGCCACCCAACGTGCTCTAGAAGGTGTAAGTCAACTACCCTGGCCAGCAAGATCTCCGGATCTGTCCCCCATTGAGCATGTTTGGGACTGGATGAAGCGTCGTCTCACGCGGTCTGCACGTCCAGCACGAACGCTGGTCCAACTGAGGCGCCAGGTGGAAATGGCATGGCAAGCCGTTCCACAGGACTACATCCAGCATCTCTACGATCGTTTCCATGGGAGAATAGCAGCCTGCATTGCTGCGAAAGGTGGATATACACTGTACTAGTGCCGACATTGTGCATGCTCTGTTTCCTGTGGCTATGTGCCTGTGGTTCTGTCAGTGTGATCATGTGATGTATCTGACCCCAGCAATGTGTCACTAAAGTTTCCCCTTCCTGGGACAATGAATTCACGGTGTTCTTATTTCAATTTCCAGGAGTGTATATGTTACTTTTAAGATGTAAATGCTAGAGTATTTATTTCAGCCAGTACTCAAACATATGTTCAGTTTCCATAATTGTGTACTGTAAATGCTAATACTCCCTCCTATAATAACCAGGTTTCCCCAGACACGATGTTTAAAGCCATACGTAAACCTTCTTGCACATCTGGGATTGCCTCATCTTTTTCAAGTTAAGTTGTCTTCGCCACATACCTCAGTTCTAGTTTCATGACCTCGATGTCTTGTAACTTCAGTGTATATACAGTTGGATAAATATCGAAAGCATGGAAAAAGTCACAAAATCAGTAAAATTCTATTACAACATGTTCTTGCTGGGTATCTGTATTTATTCATAGACTGTAGTGGAAATGCGCCAGTTTACAGAGTAACAGCTTGGGATTTTCCCTGTCATGTTGCATGTAGGGGTCTGTGATTGAAGTCGTTCCCATAGATAGATATATCAAAGACCTATGTAAAGTTTTGTCAGCTGTCCTAGAGATGAGGTAAGTCAGTGGGGGGGGGGGTGGGGGGAGGGGGGGTTCTTGTAGAGGTGTAGGAGCCGAGAGTTGTGATGACGGGTGTTGGAGTTCCAGAAACAGTTTATTGCAGTTTGGATGTATTTTGATAGGTATTTTGATGCGGTTTGGGAGCGTTTTGAGACAATGTCAAACTCCCAGCCACTCAAACCGAGAAAAACTTATAAAGTATGCTCTGTCTGCACTCACTTTTAATTATCCACCTGTAAACTACTTGGGGATTCGTAATACTAACTCCAACAAAGATAATATAAGTATTACAGATAAGCGCAATATTAAAACAGGCGAAACATATTTCTCCCAATCCAGGTCTGTGATCTCCACCATTCTATCGAATATAGATGTTACCGGGTAAGAGATGGTTCTCGCAAACAATGTTTTTTTTCCACATGTATTAAGGAGAGGAACAAATGTATCAAACAGACTTAAACCAATTCCTATTAAGGAAATTACTCCTCTAAATACAGTTAATGTACTGTGTGAACGAAAAAGGAAACTGGAGCTACACGACATCGACGTCATGAATCGAGAACTGAGATATATGGCGAAGTCAACTGTAACTGGAAAAAGATGAGGCAATTCCAGATGGGTAAGCAGGGATTACATATGGCTGTATGGGAAAATCTGTTTACGAAGGGGAGACTTATTAGCATTTACAGTAAACCGAAATGGAAACTGGGCATTTGTCTGAGCAC
The DNA here is from genome assembly GCF_023864345.2 of Schistocerca serialis cubense. Lineage (NCBI taxonomy): Eukaryota > Metazoa > Arthropoda > Insecta > Orthoptera > Acrididae > Schistocerca > Schistocerca serialis. Next base: position 406,607,694 of record NC_064640.1, on the reverse strand, counting down.
TGGCCGAAATCAATACAGTTGCGAGTTCTGAGAGGAGAGTGGATTGATGATACATACACTCCTGGAAATTGAAATAAGAACACCGTGAATTCATTGTCCCAGGAAGGGGAAACTTTATTGACACATTCCTGGGGTCAGATACATCACATGATCACACTGACAGAACCACAGGCACATAGCCACAGGAAACAGAGCATGCACAATGTCGGCACTAGTACAGTGTATATCCACCTTTCGCAGCAATGCAGGCTGCTATTCTCCCATGGAGACGATCGTAGAGATGCTGGATGTAGTCCTGTGGAACGGCTTGCCATGCCATTTCCACCTGGCGCCTCAGTTGGACCAGCGTTCGTGCTGGACGTGCAGACCGCGTGAGAAAACGCTTCATCCAGTCCCAAACATGCTCAATGGGGGACAGATCCGGAGATCTTGCTGGCCAGGGTAGTTGACTTACACCTTCTAGAGCACGTTGGGTGGCACGGGATACATGCGGACGTGCATTGTCCTGTTGGAAAAGCAAGTTCCCTTGCCGGTCTAGGAATGGTAGAACGATGGGTTCGATGACGGTTTGGATGTACCGTGCACTATTCAGTGTCCCCTCGACGATCACCAGTGGTGTACGGCCAGTGTAGGAGATCGCTCCCCACACCATGATGCCGGGTGTTGGCCCTGTGTGCCTCGGTCGTATGCAGTCCTGATTGTGGCGCTCACCTGCACGGCGCCAAACACGCATACGACCATCATTGGCACCAAGGCAGAAGCGACTCTCATCGCTGAAGACGACACGTCTCCATTCGTCCCTGCATTCACGCCTGTCGCGACACCACTGGAGGCGGGCTGCACGACGTTGGGGCGTGAGCGGAAAACGGCCTAACGGTGTGCGGGACCGTAGCCCAGCTTCATGGATACGGTTGCGAATGGTCCTCGCCGATACCCCAGGAGCAACAGTGTCCCTAATTTGCTGGGAAGTGGCGGTGCGGTCCCCTACGGCACTGCGTAGGATCCTACGGTCTTGGCGTGCATCCGTGCGTCGCTGTGGTCCGGTCCCAGGTCGACGGGCACGTGCACCTTCCGCCGACCACTGGCGACAACATCGATGTACTGTGGAGACCTCACGCCCCACGTGTTGAGCAATTCGGCGGGACGTCCACCCGGCCTCCCGCATGCCCACTATACGCCCTCGCTCAAAGTCCGTCAACTGCACATACGGTTCACGTCCACGCTGTCGCGGCATGCTACCAGTGTTAAAGACTGCAATGGAGCTCCGTATGCCACGGCAAACTGGCTGACACTGACGGCGGCGGTGCACAAATGCTGCGCAGCTAGCGCCATTCGACGGCCAACACCGCGGTTCCTGGTGTGTCCGCTGTGCCGTGCGTGTGATCATTGCTTGTACAGCCCTCTCGCAGTGTCCGGAGCAAGTATGGTGGGTCTGACACACCAGTGTCAATGTGTTCTTTTTTCCATTTCCAGGAGTGTATATACATCTTAATAGTAGAAGAAGCGTGCATTATACAGATGTGGCATCGAGACGAAACTGCCATACCCACTACACATGAACAATACTACCTAACATCGAACCATGACTGTTGTTGTACCAAGAGCTCTCACTCATCCAGTTACTCTTTGTAAGACATAGAAATGAATGCACTCTGAAAGAAGCAGAGTGTTGTAGTAATGTTGACTGCATCCAAAAATTATGGGGTCAGGACACTCTGGTCTTCCCGAGTGACGTTTAAATGCTAGATCTTCTCAAGTAAGTCACTGAAGTCGCCGCTACAGACTTGCAAGCACAAGCACGTTTTGGATGAAGTTTGACCCTTCAGTATCACCGTTTCCTTAGGATCATACACATACAGACCATTTCGACGTGTTTCAATCAACGTCACACACACGTTAGTAAAGGAGGGATGGTTTAGCAATGATACAGAAATTGAGAGCCATACTGCAATGTCATTGGCTGAGAGCATCATGGGATTGATGCGATGTGACGTTTTATTGATGTCACATGAAGTCGATAGCAGTGTCTTGTAACTCGTGTAATTCCATGAAATGCGTTGAAATTATGTAATACCTGATGAAATTGTGAAAATTGATGGAATATACGTAAAAATAAGGAAAATATAACAAAAATTACCTAGGTGTATGAAAATCATTCCATTCCTCCACCAGTGTGATTAACAAGAAATGGTGTTTACTATACATGCTGTATGGGTTTAAGTCCTGCAGAATACTCCCCTTTTTCCACAAATGGTTATGCATTGTAAGCCACAGAGATTTGGGTCAAATGCATTGAAACTGCAGAAAACTTGGAAAATTGCAAAACTTGATGAAAAATACGTAAAACTGAGGAAAATGAGACAAAACTGAGGGTGCTTGCATATCAACCTGCGTGTATGAAACTCACCCCATTCCTCCACCAGCACGATTGACACGTGGAGGGAGGAGATTAGCGTTTAACGTTCCATGGAGAACAAAGTCACTAGAGACGCAGCATAAGCTCAGGTTAGGGAAAGACAGAATGAAAATGACTGTGCCTTTTCGAAGGAACCACCCTGGCATTTGCCTCAAGCGATTTAGGGAAATCACGCAAATCATAAATCTGAGTGGCCAGAGAAAGGTTTGAACCATTGACCTCCTAAATGTGAGTCCAGTGTTACATTTCTAGGTGGAAGTTGACAGCAGATGGTGCATATTATCCTAGTCCTATGGGTTTAAGTCCTGCAGGATTCACCCTGTTCCATGTGTGGTTATGCATTGTAAGTCATAATGATGAAAGATGAAGTGTCCATAGGTTTGGAGGCCAAGATGACAGACACCTAGGACTCTAAAACAGTGATTATGTTCCTTGGTGCAACATGTGGAATCAATGCTCTTGGTCTCTTCAAATCTGGAACTATCTGCTACCTCGTCACTGTGGAACATGAGATTAAATGTAAAAGTCATCACGTCCAGACAGCAGTATGGAAATGCTCTACAAAGTTGCAAACTCTTTCAATTTCCATATGTTGTGACGCCTTCCACATTTTTGTCAATAAGGAACACTGGCTGTGTTTTTCATTTCCACCACCTTGTGTGTTGTGGGAGCATCACAGCCTACACCATGCGATGTAGGGCTTTCCATGAGAGCCAATGGATCAAAATATGTAAAATGTTGGTTTAGTACCTGATGTAGGCGTTGAGTTGTGATATGAAAAGAGAATGTATGGCGGTATACAAAGCTGCAGTCATACACTATTTTAATGAGTTACAGCAAAAAACAGTGTAACAAAATGATTGCAAAATTACAGCACAGGAACCCTTTATTGTGACTGTGAGATATGGTCTTCTTCCAGTAAAGGCGACAAATCCTTACACGTTTCTGTGGCCACCTGCTCCAATGGACCAATACATGTATTGTAATCTCCCCCCTCCTACCTAATTCCATCTGTTGTCCACATTAGTCTTTTATGAAGATCTGGAAGGAGCAAAGATTACAATAAACTTTCTAGTTTACTTAGGTTTTAATGTAGAGTTGGCTCCACTTCTTCTTGTTTAGAGGCCGGATTCTTGAAGCTGAAAATATCACAGTTTGATTGATTTAAGTAAATTTGAAGATTGTTGTTGCAGAATCTTTCTTTTTACATTACTATATTTTCTCATATTTTAGTATATCATACAGTCTTTTGTTTTTTCGCATCAACAAAGCCGAAATTACATTGTTCGCACAAATACAAAAATACATCCAGTCACATCAGAGGCATGGTTACGACTCCCACACTCTGTGGAATTAGCCATATTCCCAAGGGTTTACAATTTTTCTTAACAAATGAATTCCTACTAGTTTCTTTTACATTTTTACTTTCGATATTTATATCGTAAATGAATCCAGAAATGAACATGTAACCAATACAGTATGCGTAATTAATAATATAGATTTTAAGTGTGCCAATAGTTCGTAATTTCAAATGTTTCTTAAAAAAAGTAAATTTAACTGTACATTCAGAACTAGTGCTTATCAATAATAACATCAGGACTAAAACATTTTATAAAGTAATTCATTTTCATAAATTTTAGCTTGAAATATAACATACTGAATATAAAATTATATGAAAGTTATCAAAAAAGCAACACTGGTATCAACAACTAGTGTTGAGGAAAAGTAACGCTAGAGGAGGATGCCCTGTTACAATGTCCCCCTTACATACTATGGAAACAATGTGTTTGCAATATTTTGTGACTTGCTATAAGGTTTGCCAAACGGTGTACAAAATGATGCCAAAAAATAGAATATAAATGCATAGAAGTATCTAATACATAACATCTTATAGAAAACGTAAGAAAAATACCTACTATAGAAGTCATAATCCATTCATACAGGAGGACATGGCATTCAGATTTTCAGATCTGTGGAATATTCTTTCCCAAGACAAATCATACAAAGTCAAAACTGCAATATTACAACACTAAATTATAAAAATAAGTGCAGAGACAATGTAAAGTACTATAATTACAAATTGCAAGTTTACATATATCAAGTCACACTTTCAAAATCATCTAAAGAGGAGAAACAAATTCAGAGCCTAAGTGTACAAAGAGTGAGCCGACTCGAAAAGCTCACGACAGGTACTGACTGGAATAATATACACAGTCACGAGTAGGAGTATAGCACAAAATCAATCAGCCACATAAACCAGAGTATGTAAGGATATGTCGACTCATGAAAAGAGAAAATAATGAAAAAATATTAGGGCCTATGGTTACGATTAGGGAACTGACGCATGAATCCAAACCAAATGGAGTACACACTAGAAGAACTGTTTCGACACAACAAAAGGAATACAGTTCATAATCATATATAAAGAAGTTCAATCATATGTAAAGAATAATTATAGGAAGCATCTAGCCTCAATCAATAGTTGCACACTCTCCCTGAGTGCACATACACAGTTGCGATGACTAGGGGTTCCCGAGACCGAGTTAAACATGAGTTTTCACACAACTCACATTCCAAGGAGATACAATAATGTAGTACTCACTATAAATACAGGTAATCAGAGCTATAAATAGCTTTCAATGATGACATAATTGAGAAGCATGAGGACGAAAATCAGTATGTACAATCAGAAATGTATACATCTTGTTATGCAGTCTATACACGATTTATGATCACAGAAGTAAATGTGTTCCACACTATTTGCTAATTGTTGATACAATCTAACCTAATACATAGAAGCCTAGAAGATTCATTTCCAATAAAAAAATACATATAGAGTATTGAGATGAGAAAATTCATTGAAATTATGACTACTGACATAACAGTGTCTAATTTTATCAGATTCTGATAATTAATTACAACATGGTTCATAGAACATACTTGTGAACTTTTTAAGGTTTTGCATTTATATGTTGAACATAAATCATCAGTCATACAACATCAATCCAAGTCAAACAAGATTTAAAGTAACATAATGTATTGGGGAGTTAATCCCCCTATTTGAAAAAAAACATACACTTATGTGGAATAACACTGTCCACAGCAATGACCTCTTTTCTAAATAGATAATTCTTTAAAGTTTATATAAATACAAGAATTTTGTATATAGGATAATTTTTTTGTTAACAATTTACAAATTTCAGTCACAAGACTGATGTAGTTGACAGCATCTATGATATCTTGAAAGTCGACTGGACCAACAAGAGTGCATCCAAACAGGGGTGTGGGAGTGGATCCACCCACATCTTTCACTTTCCTCCTTAGACTTATAGTCACACACCCCAACACATAGGTAACTTCCTGTCTAGCTTTCACATCAAAACCTGAAACATTATTTTATGCACTAATTATGCTGTTCAATACCTCCCTCACATCACACAGCATATGTTTTGCCTACCTATATTGAAAAAATAAGTATTCAGGGTTCAAGTCAGAATGGATTAAAAAGTGTTCATATATATGGTACATTAAAAAACAGAGCTAAATGCAATAGAAAAAAATTGAACTGGTAAGATAATATACACATATATACTAAAGATATTTCAAAGTAACATTTACTTAGCAATTAGCAGATTACTCTTGGACTGCACTAATGCAGCATTCAACAAATGCACACAAAATGAGGCATGGACCATAGTCCACGATGTACTGACATAAGAATTCTGTGTTTAACACACACATGTGTTTGATTTGCACATATGAAATTCAAGGAACTATTCCTAATATTTACAGTACACATGAATCTGAAGCACAAATCTGTTACATAACAGAATTATATAGCTCAAAAAAATGGCTCTGAGCACTATGGGACTTAACTTCTGAGGTCATCAGTCCCCTAGAACTTAGAACTACTTAAACCTAACTAACCTAAGGACATCACACACATCCATGCCTGAGGCAGAATTCAAACCTGCGACCGTAGAGGTCGCTCGTTGCCAGACTGTAGCGCCTAGAACCGCTCGGCCACCCCGGCCGGCCAATTATACGGTTGTATGAACCTGCAAATATAGTATGGCACAGACTTATCCTCAGTCAATAGATAAAAGACGGAACTTTAGAAATCACATCATCTTACATACTACGTTCCTGATAAAGGTGAAAGAAAAAAAATTGATACTTACGGATCACGATTATAAGCTTTCAGTTTAGTGTTAATGCGTAATCCAAACAACTTCTCAGATATAGGATATACAAGTCGGTATGCATTAGGATGCGGATTTTCAAGAGTTTCGAATGGTCCTACACAAATATTGAAGAATTTCTTTATCCAGATATCAACCTTTTAGTTTTCTCTTTGGCTTTGGTTCAAATGGCTCTGAGCCATATGGGACTTAACATCTATGGTCATAAGTCCCCTAGAACTACATGTACCGTGCACTATTCAGTGTCCCCTCGACGATCACCAGTGGTGTACGCCTAGTGTAGGAGATCGCTCCCCACACCATGATGCCGGGTGTTGGCCCTGTGTGCCTCGGTCGTATGCAGTCCTGATTGTGGCGCTCACCTGCACGGCGCCAAACACGCATACGACCATCATTGGCACCAAGGCAGAAGCGACTCTCATCGCTGAAGACGACACGTCTCCATTCGTCCCTCCATTCACGCCTGTCTTAACACCACTGGAGGCGGGCTGCACGATGTTGGGGCGTGAGCGGAAGACGGCCTAACGGTGTGCGGGACCGTAGCCCAGCTTCATGGAGACGGTTGCGAATGGTCCTCGCCGATACCCCAGGAGCAACAGCGTCCCTAGTTTGCTGGGAAGTGGCGGTGCGGTCCCCTATGGCACTGCGTAGGATCCTACGGTCTTGGCGTGCATCCGTGCGTCGCTGCGGTCCAGTCCCAGGTCGACGGGCACGTGCACCTTCCGCCGACCACTGGCGACAACATCGATGTACTGTGGAGACCTCACGCCCCACGTGTTGAGCAATTCGGCGGTACGTCCACCCGGCCTCCCGCATGCCCACTATACGCCCTCGCTCAAAGTCCGTCAACTGCACATACGGTTCACGTCCACGCTGTCGCGGCATGCTACCAGTGTCAAAGACTGCGATGGAGCTCCGTATGCCACGGCAAACTGGCTGACACTGACGGCGGCGGTGCACAAATGCTGCGCAGCTAGCGCCATTCGACGGCCAACACCGCGGTTCCTGGTGTGTCCGCTGTGCCGTGCGTGTGATCATTGCTTGTACAGCCCTCTCGCAGTGTCCGGAGCAAGTATGGTGGGTCTGATACACTGGTGTCAATGTGTTCTTTTTTCCATTTCCAGGAGTGTACATCAGTCACCGCAAAACATAACAAAATCCATTCTTAGACTGAGGCAAAGGTCTATAGACGTCCACACACACATGGTCCAGGTTACTATTAGGCAGTATGTTTTGCATTTGACCTCTACTTGTTTGCCTAGTTTCCTTGACTCTTTGTCATCTGTCACAGCTGGGATTCTTCTTTTTGATTCTCCTTCCTATGTTATTAAAATAGATATTTTCCTGAATCTTTGGTACATTTGGTTGATTCACAATGACCAAAACTCTCATGTGTATAAGTAATCAATACATTGTTCTGGCCAACATAGTTTCCTATAATCTGAGTCAGTCTTATGTCTCTTGAATAAAATACCTTAGTGTACCTTATAATATTGTCCAGTCTTTTCTCCTCAACTCTTACCCAACATGCTCTTAACCAATTTCCATGTTTGATAATGATTCTGATGCCTGCACATGTCTTTGCAAATTTTCAAGATCTCTTTTTCCTCTTTAACACCTCTCAAGTGTGTAATTTTAAACTCTTTATCTCCTTCTCCAAAGTTGTTAGATGATTTATTCTCTAAAGGTAGCCTAGACAAATCATCAGCAACTATATTGTCTGTGCCCTTAATGTGTCTGATTTCGTAATTGAACTGCTGTAAAAACAAAGCCGAATGAGTAATTCTGTTATGGTAAAAATTACACACTTGGAGATAATATAATAATTTGTGATCAGTATAGATGATGACTTTGTGACCTAGTAAATAATTTTTAAGCTTGTTGAACGTCCAATTTACAGCTAAAAGTTCTTTCTCTGTTACAGTGTATGTCTTTTAATGCTTCTGCAATACTGTACTAGCAAATGCAAGAGAGATCTAGGTTCAATAACACCTTCAATATCAACCTCCTGAAATAAATGAGCACACAAACCAACATCACTACCGTCTGCCACAATACAAAAAGGAAGAGACATATCTGATCTGAACAATATCTGACTTTGACACAACTGTCATTTGATCTCTTCGAAAGCATCCTGACATTTCTGATTCCAATCCCAAACAGTATTCTTCTTCAAAAGTTGACACAGGCATGAAGCATTCAAAGCTTGGCTGCTACAAAATTTTCTATAGAATCCTGTTAACCCAAAAAATGATTTAGGTTGTTTTTTGTTGCGAGGAGCAGGAAAATTAGCAATAGCATCACGTTTTCTACACTTACCTATTTTTAAAGTCACATCTCCTGATTCCAATTTTGAAAACACAGCTCTTAACAGATCCAAATGTTGTTATCAAGTCTTTTCAGTGGCCAAAATGTCATCAACGCACAGAATTAATTTTGAACTCACTTCACTTCCCAACACAGAATCCAGAGCTCTTATGAATTCAGCTACAGACACATTTAGCCCAAATGGTACCATACAGTATTGAAAACACTTACCTCCATACAGAAATGCAGTATACTTTCTAGAATTAATTTTGAGTGGAATCTGGTGAAATCCTAACATCAAGTTCCAACAACTCATGAATTTTACATGATCAAATTTGTGTAACAGTCCATCCATGTTCTCAGGATGGTCATTCTTTCTGATAAGGAACTCATTAAGATGTCTAGAGTCTAAAACAATTCTCACTCCATAATTTCTTTTACTTGGCCCAACCAAAGGATTAGTGTAAGCACTCCTACTTCTCTCAATTACTCCATACGTTTCGATTTTCTGAATTTCTTTCTCTACATCTTTTCTTTTTGAAAATGGTATACTATATGGCTTGAGAAAGAAAGGTTGATGATCTGTATGGTAACGCATGCACTGATAGCCTTTCACTTTCCCTGGACTTTCACTGAACACATTTCTAAACTCCAATAACAAATTCCTAAGTTATTCCTTTTGTTGGTCATTAAGAGTTTTAGTTTCCCTCACTTTAGAACCTACTGTACTTTCAAAATCCTGATCCTCAATCTCATCAAAATATATATCGTCATAAAACATCCGGTACTCACCTAGGTTCACAATGTTTTGCAAATAGTTACAACCTTTCCCACAGTTCAAAATACAGAAATTATAGTTTTCACATATGTATTACTTTTAGGTTCCAAAGTAAACTGTTAGCACTCTGATGAAATCTTCTCTGGCTTCCATCCGGATAGCTGCGTCGAAAATCCGCGACGTTTCGATGAGTGTCATTCTCATCATCTTCTGGCGAAGTGTCAATGGACCGTGGTCGTCTTCTATATATAGCTGGTCAGCGGCGCGAGGCGGCCGTCCCTCCACAGCCCCAACTACCGGCACTGACCCGGTGGGGGGTCAGGGTGGGGGGGCGTTTAGCAGCTGAGCACGGTCCTGGCTTATAGCTGCTGTTACAGGGTTCCATGCAGAACCTAAATGGTAGCCCTTGTCCCTGTTGACTAGATTGTCAAGTAATCTTATTTCGATTGATTCCTTGATGACACTCTCCCAGAAGCCACTGGCTCGGCGAAGCTTTTTCGTTTCTTCAAATTGGAAGGTGTGTCCCTCATCGAGGCTGTGTTCTGCCATGAGTGATTTGTCCTTGTGCCCCAGCCATACTCGTCTAATGTGTTTCTGGCAACATTGCGAGATGCAGCGTTGTGTTTGACCAATGTATTGGAGCCCACACTCACACGGTATACTATATATACCGGAAACTTGTAGCTGCAATTTGTCCTTCACCAAGCCCAGTAACTCTTTCGTTGGAGATGGTCGAAAAATAGCTTTGAATTTGTTTTTCCCCATTATTCTCGCAATTTTGGCTGACAGGGACCCAATGTAGGGGATAAAGGCGAGTTTCTTTTCCCTTTACTCTTCATTGTGGATGGTTTTGTCACTGTTTTCCTTCCTCAATGGACGTCTAATGTGCGCTTCGTTGTAACCATTGCAACAAAACGCATTCTTAAGGTGCTGCAGCTCAGCCGGAAGGCTGTCTTTGTTACAGATGGCTCTTGCTCTGCGAACCAGCGTCGTTAGAACGGTGTGCCGCTGCGCTGGGTGATGGCAGCTCGAAGCCTGGAGATGTAGGTCCATGTGGGTCTTCTTTCTGTATACTGCATGTCCTAGCATGCCTTCTCCTTTTCTCCTTATAAAGATATCCAAAAATGGAAGACATCCATCTTGTTCTAATTCCATTGTGAACTCTATGTTTTTGTGAATGCTCTTCAAGTGTTCGTGGAGTTCATTCAGGGCTTCTCTTCCATGTTCCCACACAATGAATGTGTCATCAACGTAACGGAAGACGTTTTTAGGTGTAATCCGTGGCGTTTCTAGTGCCAACTCCACAAAGTGCTCCATACAGAGATTGGTAATCCCTGGAGCAAGTGGCGAAGGCATGGCTACTCCATCAACCTGTTCATAAAATTCTTCATTGTATTTGAAATAGGTTGTGGTGAGCAAATGTTCAAATAATTTTACTGTCTTGGGCTCGAAATGATCTGCCAATAATACCAAGGCGTCCTGAAGTGGTACACGTGTAAAGAGGGATGTTACGACAAAGCTCACAAGTAAATCTTCTTTCTGCAGTTGCATCTGCTTCAGCGTGGTTACGAATTCGGCCGAATTTTTCACGTGATGACTGCAGTGGCCCACTACAGGTTTTAGAAGCGAGGCTAGATGCTTCGCTACTCCGTGCGTAGGTGCATTAATGTTGCTCGTTATAGGGCGAAGAGGCACACCATCCTTGTGAACCTTGGGTAGTCCATATAGTCGTGGAGGTGCTGGGGCCATGCGGTAGAGTCGTCTCACATCTTCTTTTGTTAGATCCGATTGGTTGAGCAAAGCTATGGCTTTCCTTGTTATCTTCGGTGTTGGATCTTTCTTCATCTTCTTGTAGGCCGAATCCTGCAGCAAAGTATTTATCTTCTGGTGATAGAAGCCATACGAGGCCTGCCTCCGGAAAAAGCGGAAGAAATCAGGTGTGAAACATGCAGAATAATAGACAAATCCCGGCTTCCGAAACCGAATACGACGTTAGCAGAACGGAAAGCCCTAAGAGCACTAAGAGATGATGAAAACTCCATAGTACTTTCTGCTGATAGAGGAAATGCTACAGTTCTATTGTCTGCAGACGGGTGCGATAATTCGGCACAGAGCACCGCACTGCATTTAATGTGGGATACCGCAGATCGTTGACTACCTTGAGAAGCTCCGTTTCCATGACAGGAATGCACATCCTTAGGAACCTGATAGGGTCGCGGCACCCTCCCGCCAGATTCTCGATCCTTGTGAAAGAAATTCGCTCCCCAAAGACGTCAACAATCACCGAGTATTCTAACCGGTGTGGTGTCACTGACCTGATGTCCCTCACTAAACGTACAGGAGAGGGAACTGCTGCTAGCCACAGGATTGTTGCTATTACTAATATTATGACTACAACTAGATGAAGACGGCCTGTTAAGCGGTATTTGCTGTAAGCGAGGACGTGACGGTGGAGGAGGAGGCGGAGGAGGAGGAAACGCTGCGCAATCGGGCTAGTGTGAGCAGTCCTGCTGCTGCAGCCCTGACTTGCTTGCCAGAGGGAGAGTGGTCCATGGACGCTAGTGGGGAGATATCGCCGGGCGGCGGTGGGAGCGGCGTTGGTGACGATGGATGCGGCAGTGGTGGCAGTGGCGGCGGGGCTGCGGATTCTCTAGTGGCTCCCATGATGCCGAAGTATGCCGCACAGGCCCTCAGTTCGATGTTACGGGCTTCGACGCCTCGGTACCGAGTCACGCCGTATTTCATGGACTGTCCCGCATACGTGGCCGCTGTAGAATAACCAAAAAAAAAAAGTACATAGCCAGCTGCAAGAAAAGAAAGAATACTGATTATTTGTAATCAGAGTGAGTATGTATTACCTATTTCACTCTGCCTCCTTGGCATCTCCCTCATCTCCTCACACCGATGAAGGTTTTCCTCCATCTCCTCCACCCGCTGTGACGTTTCGTCCTCGCCTGAATTGGGGAGGACCCAAGGTATATACGCACAAAAACTAAGGAAAACAAAAATGTCTTTTTAGAATATACACTTACGTGAGATCTGTGTTGGCTCCTGCGTACCTCTAGCACATATCCGTCCCTGTATCCCTTCCTTGTCTGCCAGGATATCATCTACAACAGTGAAGAATATTCACCATATTACATATAAGATGAAATGTAATTCCATATACACGGCACTATGAAGATGAAAAATAATAATGGATATGCAGGGTGGTCCATCGATAGTGAACTGGCCAAATACACTACTGGCCATTAAAATTGCTACACCACGAAGATAACCTGCTACAGACGCGAAATTTAACCGACAGGAAGAAGATGCTGTGATATGCAAATGATTAGCTTTCCAGAACATTCACACAAGGTTGGCGCCGGTGGCGACACATACAACGTGCTGACATGAGGAAAGTTTCCAACCGATTTCTCATACACAACCAGCAGTTGACCGGCGTTGCCGGGTGAAACGTTTTTGTGATGCCTCGTGCAAGGAGGAGAAATGCGTACCATCACGTTTCCGACTTTGAAAAAAGGTCGGATTGTAGCCTATCGCGAATGCGGTTTATCGTATAGCGACATTGCTGCTCGCGTTGGTCGAGATCCAATGACTGTTAGCAGAATATGGAATCGGTGGGTTCAGGAGGGTAATACGGAACGCCGTGCTGGATCCCAACGGCCTCGTATCACTAGCAGTCGAGATGACAGGCATCTTATTAGCATGGCTGTAACGGATCGTGCAGCCACGTCTCGATCCCTGAGTCAACAGATGGGGACGTTTGCAAGACAACAACCATCTGCACGAACAGTTCGACGACGTTTGCAGCAATATGGACTATCAGCTCAGAGACCATGGCTGCGGTTACCCTTGACGCTGCATCACAGACAGGAGCGCCTCCGATGGAGAACTCAACGACCAACCTGGGCCACAAATGGCAAAACGTCATTTTTTCGAATGAATCCAGGTTCTGTTTACAGCATGATGATGGTCGTATCCGTGTTTGGCGACATCGCGTTTAACGCACATTGGAAGCGTGTATTCGTCATCACCATACTGGCGTATCACCCGGCGTGATGGTGTGGGGTGCCCTTGGTTACACGTCTCGGTCACCTCTTGTTCGCATTGATGGCACTTTGAACAGTGGACGTTACATTTCAGATGTGTTACGACCCGTGGCTCTACCCTTCATTCGATCCCTGCGAAACCCTACATTTCAGCAGGATAATGCACGACCGCATGTTGCAAGTCCTGTATGAGCCCTTCTGGATACAGAAAATGTTCGACTGCCGCCTTGGCCAGCACATTCACCACATCTCTCACCAATTGAAAACGTCTGGTCAATGGTGGCCGAGCAACTGGCTCGTCACAATACGCCAGTCACTACTCTTGATGAACTGTGGTATCGTGTTGAAGCTGCATGGAAAGCTGTATATGTACTCGCTATCCAAGCTCTGTTTGACTCAATACCCAGGCGCATCAAAGCCGTTACTACGGCCTGAGGTGGTTGTTCTGGGTACTGATTTCTCAGGATCTATGCACCCAAATTGCGTGAAAATGTAATTACATGTCAGTTCTAGTATAATATATTTGTCCAACGAATACCTGTTTATCATCTGCATTTCTTCTTGGTGTAGCAATTTTAGTGGCCAGTAGTGTATCTCACGAAATAAGCATCAAACGAAAAAACTACAAAGAACGAAACTCGTCTAGCTTGAAGGGGGAAACCAAATGGCCCGCTAGATGGCGCTGCCATAGGTCAAACGGATATCAACTGCGTTTCTTTAAAATAGGAACCCCCATTTTTATTACATATTCGTGTAGAACGTAAAGAAATATGATTTTTTTAGCTGGACGACTTTTTTCGCTTTGTGATAGATGGCGCTGTAATAGTCGCTAACGTATAAGTACATGGTATCACGTAACATTCCGCCAGTGCGGACGGTATTTGCTTCGTGATACATTACCCGTGTTAAAATGGACTGTTTACCAATTGCGGAAAAGGTCAATATCGTGTTGATGTATGGCTATTGTAATCAAAATGCCTAACGGGCGTGTGCTGTGTATGCTGCCACGTGCATCACCTCCACCTCCAGCTGCCGCAGCTACCGAGGCGACGGACCACGCCCCCGGCTGCTCGCACTGGGCCACGCCCGCCGGCCCCTCACAGCGGCCACCGTGTGCGTCACCTCAGCTAGTTACAACAGTAGTATTAGTGATGATGATCCTGTGGCTAGTGGCAGTTCTCTCGCCCGTCCTTTTAGTCAAGCAGACACCATATCACAGTTGGAGTACTCGGTGATGTTGTTGTTGTGGTCTTCAGTCCTGAGACTGATTTGACGCAGCTCTCCATGCTCCTCTATCCTGTGTAGTCTTCTTCATCTCCCAGTACTTACTGCAGCCTACATCCCTCTGAATCTGCTTAGTGTATTCATCTCTTGGTCACCCTCTACGATTTTTACCCCCACGCTGCCCTCCAGTACTAAATTGGTGATCCCTTGATGCCTCAGAACATCTCCTACCAACCGATCCCTTCTTCAACTCAAGTTGAGCCACAAACTCCTCCCCAATTCTATTCAATACCTCCTCATTAGTTATGTGATCTACCCATCTAATCTTCAGCATTCTCCTGTAGCACCACATTTCGAAAGCTTCTATTCTCTTCTTGTCTAAACTATTTATCGTCCATGTTTCACTTCCATACATGGCTACACTCCATACAAATACTTTCAGAAACGACTTCCTGGCACTTAAATCAATGCTCGATCTTAACAAATTTCTCTTCTTCACAAACGCTTTCCTTGCCATTGCTAGTCTACATTTAATATCCTCTCTACTTCGACCATCATCAGTTATTTTGCTCCCCAAAATAACAAAACTCCTTTACTACTTTAACTGTCTCATTTCCTAATCCAATTCCCTCAGCATCACCCGACTTAATTCGACTACATTCCATTATCCTCGTTTTGCTTTTGTTGATGTTCATCTTATATCCTCCTTTCAAGACAGTGTCCAGTCCATTCAACTGCTCTTCCAAGTCCTTTGCTGTCTCTGACAGAATTACAATGTCATCGGCGAACCTCAAAGTTTTTATTTCTTCTCCATGGATTTTAATGCCTACTCCGAACTTTTCTTTTGTTTCCTTTACTGCTTGTTCAATATACAGATTGAATAGCATCTGGGAGAGGCTACAACCCTGTCTCACTCCCTTCCCAACCACTGCTTCCCTTTCATGTCCCTCGACTCTTATAACTGCCATATGGTTTCTGTACAAATTGTAAATAGCCTTTCGCTCCCTGTATTTGACCCCTGCCACCTTCAGAATTTGAAAGAGAGTATTCCAGTCAACATTGTCAAAAGCTTTCTCTAAGTCTACAAATGCTAGAATCTTTCTTCTAAGATAAGTCGTAGGGTCAGTATTGCCTCACGTGTTCCAACATTTCTACGGAATCCAAACTGATCTTCCCCGAGGTCGGCTTCTACCAGTTTTTCCATTCTTCTGGTAAGAATTCGCGTTAGTATTTTGCAGCCGTGACTTATTAAACTGATAGTTCGGTAACTTTCACATCTGTCAACACCTGCTTTCTTTGGGATTGGAATTATTATATTCTTCTTGAAATCTGAGGGAATTTCGCCTGTCTCATACATCTTACTCACCAGATGGTAGTGTTTTGTCAGGACTGGCTCTCCCAAGGCTGTCAGTAGTTCTAATGGAATGTTGTTTACTCCTGGCGCCTTGTTTCGACTTAGGTCTTTCAGTGCTCTGTCAAACTCTTCACGCAGTATCATACCTCCCATTTCATCTTCATCTACATCCTCTTCCATTTCCATAATATTGTCCTCAAGAACATCTCCCCTGTATAGACCCTCTATATGCTCCTTCCACCTTTTTGCTTTTCCTCCTTTGCTTAGAACTGGTTTTCCATCTGAGCTCTTGATATTCATGAAAGTGATTCTCTTTTCTCCAGAGGTCTCTTTAATTTTCCTGTAGGCAGTATCTATCTTACCCCTCGTGAGATAAGCCTCTACATCCTTACATTTGTCCTCTAGCCATTCCTGCTTAACCATTTTGCACTTCGTGTCGATTTCATTTTTAAGACGTTTGTATTCCTTTTTGCCTGTTTCATTTTCTGCATTTTTGTATTGTCTCCTTTCATCAATTAAATTCAGTATCTCTTCTGTTACCCAAGGATTTTTACTAGCCCTCGTCTTTTTACCTACTTGATCCTTTTGCTGCCTTCACTCAACGTGGATTTACGAAACCACTCGGCGATTGATGTGCTCCGCGTTATCACGCCATTATCCCCCCAAAGATAATGGATACTGGTCGCTCCATCACCAGACTCGACGCCTTTGAGGTGCGAATCTCGGTTACTAGGATCAAAAACCCGGCAGGGGGGTACCACGATCCTGTTGGATTTCTAAACACGTGCCTCCTTGTCTTGGAAAAGGAGCTCCTCACGGTAGTCGATAATCCGAGTTATCCCGCCATTAAATGCAGTGCAGTGCTCTGCATTGAGTTATCGCACCCTCCCCCCTCCCCCCCCCCCCCCCCCCCCAAAGTCGAGTCTGGTGATGGAGAGACCAGTATCCATTATCTTTTGGGGGATAATGGCGTGAAAACGCGGAGCACATCAATCGCCGAGTGGTTTCGTAAATCCACCTTGAGTGTCATATTGGGTCGGTTTTCCGAGATGGAAGTCAATGGCTCAGCTAAGGCACTCCACAGAATTCTACACCTGGACATCCATATTCATGTCCATGATCTGTTAAATGGAGGGTCTAGCTATATCAAGCTCCCTAAAGATATAGCTAATAAGCACGCAGGTATTAATGTTGAAAACAGAAAACGTCAGGCTTGTTTTGCATGGTCAATGCCGGCTTGCGAGATAAAGAACGATAGAACAGCTCATCCTGAACGTCCCGGAATATGCAAAGTACGTGATAAATTCATTCTTGTTATAACTTTGATGGTACAGAGTTCCCCGTCAAAATCCAGGACATACCTAAATTTGAGGCGCAGAATATCGGAATATTGGTACACGTTTATGGCCTGGAGAAGAAGAAAAGCAAGTCAGACGAGCAAGACAAGCATATCGTAGTCGGCCCCTTCCATTTCTCAAAATTTTCCAGTGAGTGAGAGCTGCATGTAAATATGCTTCTCTTTTCCGAAGGCGATAATTATCCCTATGATTGGATCAAGGACATGTCCCGACTCCTTTCCACCCAGCTATCAAAAGATACCTGTAAAAAGAATATTTGTTTAAGGTGCCTCAATTATTTCTCCTCTGAACAGTTATTAGCTACGCATCTATTAGACTGTACGTCCACGGATGTGGTACCTGTTATCATGCCTACTGAGGAAAACAAATTCATAAAGTTTAGGAATGCTCACCACTAGGAGTGGTGTCCGTTTGTAGTGTACGCCGACTTTGAGTGCCTCCTCGCTCCTGTGACCCGCTGTGAAGGCGATCCTACGACCTCACACACTAACTTTACAGAGAAACACGTACCATGTGCGGCAGCGTGCCAAATTGTATCTTCATATGACTCCAACCTTAACCGATACAAATCTAATGACAGGGATAATCCTTCAATTTGGTGGCTCTCTCAGCTTGAAAAATTTTCACGAGAAGTTGGTACGCTGTACAGCGGCAACGTTTCAATGACCAAATCGAAGGAGAATGAAGATTTGTATAATAAAGCCACTGATTGTCATATTTGTGGGCTGCCATTACAGGAAAGCAGAAACTCCTCGTAGGGATCACTGCCATCTTACGGGGATTTTCCGCGGTGCAGCGCACAAAAATGGTTCAAATGGCTCTGAGCACTAAGGGACTTAACATCTGAGGGCATCAGTCCCCTAGAACTTAGAACTACTTAAAACTAACTAACCTAAGGACATCACACACATCCATGCCCGAGGCAGGATTCGAACCTGCAACCGTAGCGGTCGCGCGGTTCCAGACTGAAGCGCCTAGAACCGCTCGGCCACACCGGCCGGCGCAGCGCACAACGTATGCAATTTGAAGTATTGTACCAGTTACCAAGGCACATACTCGTTTTCTTCCATAATTTAAGTGGGTATGACGCTCACTTTGAGCACTTGGCCGATTTCGGTTGGGAGAGAAATCAGGTGAGAGTCCTACTTGAGAGCGTCGAGAAGTATATTTCATTCTCCAAACGAATGACGCCTAGAATTACGCTGCGCTTCCTCGATACTCTACGTTTAATGCAGGCACCACTACAGAAACTTGTTGAGACTCTACTTCGTGGGGAAATGCATATCACTCGAGCTGCATTTCCCGACGAGGAAAAGTCTCAACTTGTGACTAGGAAGGGGGTTTTCCCATATGTATATGTGGATAGTATGGCCAAACTCAACGAAACCAGGCTACCCGACGTAACTGCATTCTCCAGCAACCTCTCAGACGACGCCATAACAAATGCAGAGTATGAGCATACCATGAATGTCTGGCGGGTATTCAATATTTCTAATTTAGTAGAGTACGCACGACTTTACATGGACACAGACGTGCACTTGCTTGTGGACGTTTTCGAGAAGTTCCGGAGTCTGTGTATGACCACATATTCTCTGGACCCCGCCTTTTATTACACGGCACGTGGGTTGTCTTGGGACGCGATGCTCACGAAAACGAAGTGCAGTATCGAATTATTGACCAATCCTGAGATGCTTCTTTTCTTTGAGCGAGGGATCTGTGGGGGTCTTTGCCAATGTATTCATAGACATGCGAAAGCAAATAACCCATGGATGGGTGACAAGGTTCAACGCATCCCTTGATTCAAGTTACATAATGTATCTCAAAGTCAATAATTTATACGGGCACGCCATGCAGCAATCACTGCTGATTGGTGAGTTTAAGTGGCTGTCCAAAGATGATGCGAGGGATTAGGTGGAAAAATTGGGGGGGGGGGGGGGTGTATGGCCACCGATTCCGATGTAGGGTATGTTGTGGAGAACTGACATACCCTATTAGTTTGCACGACGCGCATACTGATTTGCCGCTGTGTCCAGAGCAACTAGTTCTGCGAGGAGGCTCCACACCGAAACTGATGACAACGCTGGGGGACAAGCAGAGGTACATTATTCATTATCGTAACCTCCAGCAATGCCTCAGATTGGGTATGGAGCTGGTTAAAATCACCCGGGCCATCTCATTCAAGCAGTCCCCCTGGTTGAAGAAGTATATTGATTTGAATATGAGACAGAGAACTTCCGGTCGTTAGAATTTGAGAAAGATTTTTGTAAATTAATGAATAATTCAGTTTTCGGTAAAACTATGGAGAATTTGAGGGAACGACGTGAAATTTTTATTAGAATGCAATGGGATGGGTGTTATGGCGGAAGAAAATGCGTTGCCAAACCAAATTTTAAACGGGTCACCATTTTCAATAAGAACTTTGTTGCTGTGGAGATGGCGAAAACTGCAGTAGAGTTTACTAAACCTATCTATGTGGGGATGTGCATACTAGACCTATCCAAACTCCACATGTACCACTTTCATTATGAGTTGGCTTAAACTCATTTCGCAGATCCTGAATTACTTTATGTGGATACAGATAGCTTCATCTATTGGGTGAAGAAATGCGATCCATATGAAGTAATTAGGTACCATGGTAATGAATTCGACAGGTCTTCTTATACGGCCGATAATCCTTACTGTATTGTTCCACAAAACAAGAAGGTTATCGGTCTCATGAAAGACGAGTCGAATGGATTGCTGATTGTGAAGTTTCTAGGTCTTCGGTCAAAAATGTATACATATCGCACATTGGGTGGTCCCGCTCAGAGACGGGCTAAGGGGGTATGATGGATGGCCGCAAGACCCCTATCTACCGAAGACTATTTTCAATGTCTACGTGGAGCTGTTTTGCTGTGCTGAACCGCAGCCACCGCATATGGTACAGGAAACAAGTATTCGATCGATAGCACACGAGGTTTAGACTGTGCTGCAGTTTAAAAGCGGTCTGTCGCCTCATGACGATAAAAGGGTCATCTGTGATGACAGCATTGAAACTCGCCCGTACTCACACTACTTACTTCTAGCGAGAGAAGGAGTAGGGGACTCTTATTGAGAGGGAGAGAGAGATAGTGAGAGAGGGGGGGGGGACATAGTGAGAGTGTCTGCAGAGTAGTTGTATGACCCTTTTATCATAGTGTAAATATTGGATGAGAGTGTTTTGTATTGTGCATCAGCTTGCGTGCTTCCGTGTACGTCTAAGTGTGTGATTGTGTGTGAGCCTGTGTTAAGTGTGCCTGTGTGTAAATATAAATATTATTTATTCTACCAAAGAAAAAAACATAAAAAACAGAAAAAAACAAAAACTTAAATAAACTATTTAAAAAGTATTTATATATATTTCTATAATTTTATTTAAAAAGTATTTATATATATTTCTACAATTTTTTTGATGAGTATTACTACTTAATTTACATATTATCAAAAACATAAAATTTTTCAACTTCACTCTTTTATAATGAAGAAGAAGAAAATACAGTTTTCGCAGTTCATATCTTCTTTTATCTGAGTTGTTATAGATTTTTTAGTTTGTAAGTTTCACCTGCCACTAGCCATCCAGTCAGAACTAGTTTGAAGTATGTGAGTTCCACCAACAATATTCATTATATATATATTCATTCTATTGGAACAAATGTTTATAACGACAAATATATGTTCACCTGGTTTGCTGTAG
The DNA here is from genome assembly GCF_023864345.2 of Schistocerca serialis cubense. Taxonomy (NCBI): domain Eukaryota; kingdom Metazoa; phylum Arthropoda; class Insecta; order Orthoptera; family Acrididae; genus Schistocerca; species Schistocerca serialis. Next base: position 406,586,288 of record NC_064640.1, on the reverse strand, counting down.
TGGGAAAAAAAATGTTTAGACCAACTTACTTGAATGAAATGTATTTTCAATTGGTCTTTGTAGTGGAAAATGTTTTAGAGCCACTAACTTGAAGTAAAAGTACGTATGCCTTTAGTTAAAAAAAGTCTTTCCAGTGGAACTTCACTAGCGATACTATTATTTACCTTGTAAGATAGTGTAATTAGCTTGTGATACCTCTGCTTTAGTTGTAAAATATATATATAGTTATCTCAGCACAATGCTTATGAATAATGTAAAACATGTATCTGCAAAAGAGCAGAAATTTCATATTTTACGTGAAAAGAAATAATGTATCTGTAAACTCATATAATGTGAAATAAACTGAATGATTGTACTGATATTTCTCAAACACTGTAAAAAAAATTCTGAATTCAATAATAAACTGACTTATTTTATTGTAAAAAAATCTCGAATGTTCTTATTATTTCACCCTCAATCATGATCATTCTTTTTTATTAAAAAAATGATAAATATGTACAAAACACTGATAGAGCCACAGTGCACTGCAGAGAGATCTATAATGTTTTTACTGCTTTAAAGCCAGAAATGAATTCTGAATAACGAGTCCTGGACTTTGTCTGCTGGTCGCAAACAGACAACAGCACTGTCTTTCAGGTCCTGTCACTTTAAACGGCAGACATCTGACGAAGTGGACCCTACCACTTCCCTCTTTCAGGTCCTGTCACTTTCATCGCCTTGCAGCCGAGGTGGAAGCAGGTAAACTGGCTCAGACAGGTCCAGTGGAATGCGCTTCATGCACAGTACACCTATAAACTTACTTCTACAGATGTAGGTGTCACAGAAAGAAAACAACGAGAATTCTTACGGAAAAAAAATTATTTATTTGTGAGCCATTTTAAAAGTAATTTTACATTTTCACGTGCAGACACAACACTATCTTCCTCTTCTTCACACATTCGCCATCTAAGTTGATGGAGAGGTGGACAATCGTAGTATTCCAGGTTCCGAACAGCCACATACTTGAAGATTGGACGCAGCCAGGTACTCTTCTCATCGCCTTTAACGTAGATGATTGTCTCCTTGTGATCAAATACTCGCAGCACTTGCAACATATCTTTATAAGAGATGTCAGGGTTATCCCAGTGAATTCTATGATACAATCTTGTTAACCACAGCGCGCATCTAACCGTCTTATTGCATTTGACATCTTTGAATGGTTTCGGCAATTCAACTCTTGATGCAAATGTTCCTATTACTCCATCACTCTGCGTGAATGTATTAATGCACAGTCTTTAATTATGAATCACCTGCGCTCATCGTAGTAAAATCCTTGAACGTCAGCTACGATCCTCACACCTTGAGGTAACATCATGATCTGCCTTAGAGCTAGCAGAGTGTCTATTAATTTATACAACTTGTTGCAGTACACCCGTGAGTGGGCAGTAGTTAACAAGACGATCATGCAGAACGAGAGCATACACTGAAGTTTGATCAGGGAAGTTTACTGAAGATTCAAATACTATCCGTACATCTACAGACCCTGATTTAATTATCTCATTCTGTTTTGAACAGTCAATCACGATTATTGGTGCTAGCGTCTCGAAACTGTGGACTGAGTAGGCATCCTTCATTTTCAGCACCTTCGTAGTAAGATGCTCAGAATCTCGCATACATGTCAAATGCCAGACTGTATACATTGCTGTCCGACTGTAGATGTAGATTCTCGTATAGGTAGTATTCTGAATTCAAGTAGACTCTGGCGTTAGTTAACTTGCAGTGGTCAAATTCAAAAAAATGGTTCAAATGGCTCTGAGTGCTATGGGACTTAACGTCTGAGGTCATCAGTCCCCTAGAACTTAGAACTACTTAAACCTAACTAACCTAAGGACACCACACACATCCATGCCCGAGGCAGGATTCGAACCTGCGACCGTAGCGGTCGCTCGGTTCCAGACTGCAGCGCTTAGAACCGCACGGCCACCACGGCCGGCGGTCAAATTCAGTTGAGTCCTTTGATACATTACCACGCCTTTGAGTTTGAAATGCGAGTATGATGAATCGAGGTGCTTCCAACTGCACTGATGTTTTAATAGCCCAAGTATGAGTGGATGCTGTAGGTAGGACTGGGTATTCAAAAAGCTCCCATGATCGGAAGGTTAGTGGTTGGTAGGTGCCAACATTCAGAACTTTTAAGAGCTTCAAGCGCTCCTTGTCCGCAACGGTGATGCGAGGCATTTTCCATGTTATGCTATTAATCTGGATTTGAACATTCTCTGCAGCTGTTTAAGAGAATGAATTCATGTCACTTGCACTCCGCACCAAAATAAGTTCCTGTTTAGCAATGATAATTATTCGCTGCATATCCTCAAAATAACCCATAAGCGTTTTTAATGGTACGCACGCGGTAAATCGGCTGTGTCCTCCCTCACCATCCGGAACATCTATGAACCACCCAGCATTTTCCAAGCTGTTTGAATCAGAGGGTGGGGCTGAAACGTACGTCTTAAGGGTTGACGTAATACCGACATTGTGTATGTGGTCGATTTTGATTCCATTGAGCTCATAACGTATCTCTTGAAACATGAATGCTACATCATTTCGAGTGAACCTCGAGAGCGCTACCGCAGCCCCGTCAGCTTTCTTAAATGTGCAGTCCAGATACAGGAAGCTCTTGCAAGGCAGTGTTACCACGTCCTGATGCTGGATAACAATCCTAATTTCATCATTTTTGTTAAATGTGCTTGAAGTGTAGGGTTTGTGTGAATGGTATTCATGACGTATAATTCGGTCATTATACTCTACTGACTGTGATACATTGAGGGACGTCATTCTGCGGTTTTAAACCTGCTGAAATGAGGAATTCGTAACTAAGGCGTGTTATCACCTTGCCCTTCCGCAATGCACTGACGGGTTGTGAGCTCGATGTGTTACCTTTATACCTTATTCCCCTCTCGCCTTAGATGCAAGCGTACAATGATCTCTTCTCCTCTAAAGTTAACGAGCTGATTATTCTGCTCCACAATACGCAGTTCTAGGTAGTCCAGTGTCTGAACTGTCACCGGAGATATATAGCGTTTGTGGGGCTTGAACTATTTTATACCCTGTACCGACTGTAGGAAAGAATCTGTAAATTGAGTGAATCAACTTATCGTTCAGGTATGAGTTTGTGGCAATATTACACTCAACGTGGATTGTGCTCACTGGAAGTATATCTACAGCTTGATCCAAGGCGTAAAATTTACTGGTGTCCTTCACCAAAACACTATCCTTTGCAAACCCTAGCAGTGGACCTATTGAATCTTTCTCTGTAAAGCCAATCGTAGCACCCTCTGTCCATATTTCAGATTTAAGGGTGTCAATGTTTACCCTTAGTTCAATACCTTTTCCTGACTGTTTTAAGACTTCGTTTAAATCAACAATATAGTAAGCACCAGGTAGTATTTGTAGAATCTCCTTCCGGCCGTCAATTTCAAGATGAAATTTATTGTTGCTCTTTGTGATATTTGGAATGCTGTTATACGTCTCTAGCCCAATTAGCGCAATACTCCACACCCCTGCACTTAATCGTTCGGTGGAAAGTAATTTGCACATAACACTGATCCTCGTTTTTTTAAAGTCAGAGTGTACGACATTGCATCTAAACATCAAATGATGGTCATCCGTTCAATGACAGCTCTTTTATATGTCGCACACCTGCTCTGACGAGGATAGGAGAAAGAGCACATTCGGGACTTCTCGGTCTAAATATAGCGCGCATTCTGGGGGTTCGCCGTCGCTGTGATGAGGAACATAACGCAGAGATGCCCACACAGGTATGTGTTAAAGTCCTGATATCGCCGGAAATTGTAGAAGACGCGTCTTTTGCTGGTGAAGTAGCGTTGTAATTGTTCAGGTGACTGCACTGTATTTGCAGTTTTCTTAACATACGCCACCCAGTGGGTCCCTGGACCACCAGCAACATCTAAATTTACAATTCTGCACTCATTAATCCGCCACATGGTCTTCGGTAATGTACCGCGCATAAAGACCCCTCGGAATGCGGGAATGTGAATTTTTTCTTTAACAATTTTAACTAGATCTTTATTCATGAGCGCTCGGTCAGGTAGGATAACAAACGGACTTTTTTTTTATTTATGAAAAGACCTAGTCCTTTCCTGTATGGTTTCAAGTAGAGACCTTTTCCGATGGCCGCTGCCTCCATAGCGCGATTATGTCTTTTGGCTTCCTCTAGCTCATTCTGCGCGTTTTGCACCATTTTGGCGCAGCTGCGGCCCCGCCTGCAAGCGAACCTACAGCGGACAGGGCTGCAAGGGCTGGAACGAGGAAAGGGATAATTCCACCTGAAGTCTTTGCTAGTGGTAGGACCCTAGGCGGTTTAACTGAAGTCTTGTTCTTCTTGTTCTTCTTCTTGGTCCCACCGTTCAACACACGTTTAGCTGCATACATCGAAGTGAGAATACAGTTTTTCAAACAACCAGACTTGTTCTTATTGTTCTTCGCCCTCAAAGCTTTTCCCGCTGCTTTCATAATTCGTTTGAAATTCATCACACCCAAGCCGAACTTAATTTTTCCACGCATTGATTTATCAACTACGAATGCAGCAATGCGTTGGCCTATTCCGAGATCTTTTCTTCGCCTTATTTGCTTGGCTTTATCTGCTAATATTCGGTCGGTGACGTGGCGTTCTGAGAGATCCTTATTTGTGGCGTATGCGAGGTCGTGCTCAAGGCGGGCTTCGTGTAGTAGGTTAATACCTTTATCACCACGTGCCAGGCGTTTCTGAAGCTTTGTTCCAGGCCCACAGAAGTTATATCCAGGGATGTGTAATTCAACAGACAACATGTCGAGCACACCACCTCCTCCTCTTATTATGATGTGCTTCCTATCGTGCATGGTACACTACTGAGGAGACAGACGTCTAGGCTCCCTGTTATATACCAACTTCTCGGCGTCAATCCAACTGTTTTCTGATGATGGAAATCCTGACCATTTAACTAGCGCTCTATTCCCGCGTCGTCTTATCACGCATTCGATGAGAAATACATCTGGTTCAGAACTCTTCTGCAATTCCTCCGTCTAAAACCATCCTGCAATTTCTTCAACCTTGCCGTTCTTTAAAATGTTTGTCCTATGGTTCGTTCTCTGCACTCTGGATACTGTGAATATCTCCGCGGACCAGTTTGGTAAGTACGATTTCTCGAACGCTGTCTTCTGTTTTGAAATACGTACGTATAATGGTCGTGTATTTAGAGTTTTCCGGTTTTCTCAGTGTTCCGTCAGGATTTTTATACAGATGAGTCAAATGAAATATTTCACAATAGACTTTGCGATCATCGGCGGAGTATTTTAAGTTTTTTGGTGGCCTTAGGAAGATTAGGTTCATTAAACCGGGAGTTCTTTTAAATTCTGTATCCCCGATGCGTATTGCGCTATCGGATAAACTTATAGTTTGAGAGCCTAGCATGTACGGTCTCTCCCTGCTGACACCAAATGTTCTATCTATCTTAACGGATGGATACTGGTTGGTGAATTCTGCTATTGGATCATTATCACGCGAAGCCATCTTGGTGATAGATTCGGTAACAGGTTTAAAAGTTTCTTTTAGTGTTTGCTCCCGTTCGATATGTCCCAACTTAAGCAAACGTAATTTATGTCGAACTGCTTTGGCGCCTGAATGACCTTATGCTTTGGCGACATCTCGAAGGATACTAATCATAAATCTGAATATCACGTGGTTTTATATATGCTTTGTTGTTCTTTTTCTTGTTTCCTACACTACCTTCTTCAATGACAACAGCCTCGGCTTCTATCTGCCGCTCAATTACGCTAATTCTGTTCTCTATCCGGTTTTGGTTAATCGCAAGAAGTTTCTGAGTGTCCTCTAATTCCCTTACAACCTTAACGAATCTCGCCTCATGATTGTTAAAATTTGATATCGGTGTACATGCGAGCATTCTGTCTCTGCACACCTAACCTCTCAGACTGAGCGTGCGCCATGCGTGCAAATTTGACCATGCTGTAGTGTCAACTGACGCTTAAGTTATGTTGCACGTTTATATATGGAGAAAGTCTTGGAAGTTCCGGTTATACCTTCGGTCATTCAGTTTGCGAGTTTTATCAATAACGAGAAACCCGTATTGTGAGTGGTTCCAACAATCGGCACATATCCTTACAAATTCATTGTATGACATGCCAGTCCCTACGTGAGCATGGTAAATGTGCTTTAAATTGAGATTGTCTTGTTTGAATGCTATAATGAGGTTGGCGTTATCCCTCACCAACTGTTTTGGTATCCTGGAATACGTCTAACTCAGATAAAATACATCAACACCCATATGACTGCCAAAGCAGAAATATTTACGGATTTGATCTTGCTTTTCAACAGCGACATCGTCAAATATGAAGACAGTGTTAGGCTTTACCTCTTCAGGTGTGGGGATGCCGTTGCTTTCACTGAATGCTCTGTACGTTACACCATCTACTCCATCTAATATTTTCTTCAGCAACTGGTACTTGCGCTGAAAGAGTGTTTTGGAGAAGACGAAAAGGTGCTCGAAGCGGACTCCGTTTATGTGCGTTAACAGAGCCATGAGGACATTTATCTTACCACATTTGGAAGGGCCTACAATTATGGCTCGTATGCTGTCAGGTAGGAGTGGTCCATTCTTATTGGTCTTCTGGTCTTGGTCATCATCACAGGACCAGTCACCTACAACAAAGTCCTGGCGGCGAGGTTGTTTCGCCCAGCCAGCCATGATACCTACTGTGCTAGGTCCTGGCGTGCAATAGGCTATTGTATGATAAACAATATGTGTGTGTGTAGCCACTATAGCGCAGTCACCTTAGCAACTGAGCTACAATGGCTACACGATAGAATGAACTCTAAGTGGTATATTTAAAGGGAAGGGTGTCATATAGATTCATGTAGGTGACATTTTGTCTTGACAAATAACAACACAAACACAAATTTAATATTATAAGTATATTTATTTATTAAAATATTTACAAATATGATCAGCATGAGAAAAAGTTAACTGATTCTTTTTAAACGGTACAGCAGAAGTACAGTATTTGGAAAATAGTTGCTTTTTGTATGCTTCAAATTCAGCACGTATATATCATAATGTTATTGGTGCATTGCAATAGTCTGGTATTCCATCAGTAAATTTGGCTTCAACATTTTCAACACCTATTCGAGGAATAGCACAAGACTTGGGCACGTGTGTTATACAAGTACTAAGACAATGTTCTATATCTTCTATGTGGATGCTACATGTGTGAAGCTATCACTGTATACTGCTTCAACATACGGACACCATCTATTTAATCTCTCTATCGTACTAGTTACAGCCATGTCTACATTGAACAAGTTATCAACAGTCGAGTGCTGCATGAAAATACTATAACCGTTCGCAATTTTAATTCTTAGTGTAACATCATCATACATTGATATAATACTCACAGTTAGAGTGCCGCAGTACATGTCCTGGTAGGATTGGGATGGATAATATTCGGTAGTCATATGTTTCTTGATCTGTGTTTTTACACGACACAGTTCATGCCACTCGTAGTCAGAAAATTTCACTTTAATATTTTTGAGCACATTTTCCAGCACTAAAACAGTTGACAGGCTAGCATATTGTGAAACTTCAAGTGCTACATGAAGACGTTTTGAAGCACTAACTGTTAACAAATAGCTTGAGGTGAATAGTAAAGGTTGAGGTGTACTGGCTGTCAGTATCTTCTCATCGATGACATCCCCACCAGCGCGGTTAGCCTGCTGTTCTTGCACTGATGGCGCCCAGTCTCTTGGGCGATGATCAATGGATGGTGTGTATGAAGGAGCCCAGTACTGTGAAGCTCTGTCAAGCATAGCCTCCGGAACTGACATTAACACCTCGCTATCCTGCTCCAGCATGCTGAGAAACTGCACTACAGGATCCTATGTGGACGAGTCCAAGGGCTTCATGCGTGTGGACCGGGGCAGGTTGGAACCTTCTGATGCTGACATCACGGGTACAGCTACAGGACAGGACCGGGACAGATTGGAATCTGCTGATGCTGACGTCACGGGTGCAGCTACAGGACAAAGACGAATATTCATAACCATAATATGCCATTGGCGCAGAAATAATAATAATAATAATTTTGGGACTTATTTTTCTGCTGCTTCTTCCTCCTATTCTGGTGCGGTGAGTGACACTTCATCTTGACTGACTGACTGGAACAGACATCGAGGAACTGCTGAGTCCTCCTTATATATAAGCCACCTACGTCATCATGATGCTGTGCTCCTATTGGCTGAATGATGTGACCACGTGACCTATCGAAGTGTACTCTAGCGGTGAACTCGTGAACTAGATCAGTTTTTCGCTCAGCTGGATGAGAGGCTCTTCTGTGCTGGGAGCTTATATGTATGCTTTAGAAAAGGCAAGCAGTTCCAACAGTAGCAGATGTTTCCATCAGATGGGTAATGCATTTTTATAACATCTCGCTGCAAAGAATTTATTTGGAGAACAGTATTTTTGTTCAAATGTTCGAGCAATAATGAGCACTTCCATTCCACATGTAGAAGGCTATGGAGGTGGTCCTCGGCTGTATGCTTGCAAACTACACAGCTGTTAAACTCATCATGGTCAAACACCAATAACTCATCGATAGAACACATTCTGCAGGATGGTCTTCAATGGTATATACAGAGTGTATGAATATGTTTAGACCGAAGCGAATTGACATCAACTGGACGTCTCGTGCGTTTTGGGAGAGTTAATGCTTGAAGGTTAATATCTCTGCAGTTTCCACATGCGCATGAGCATATGCTGGTTACGGGATGCATCCTGGCTCAATCCCTCTGCATTGCCGAAATCTGCTGAACAGAATTCTTGTACTTACTCCTCCGACACTCTTCCATTATCATACGCTTCCATACCTCATGTAGTGAACTGTGGCTACAGTCCTCTCTTGAATGTCTACATGTAATGCAGCTATTGAAAGCTGCTCTATCACCCACATTCATCTCAATGATCGAACACATGGCGATGGTTTGATGACAGTTCAGCAAAGACTGAATGTGCAGGAGCCTTTAAAGTCATAACGGTAGTTGAGTGGATGTTGTCCAATCGGCTTTCTTACCGCCAATATCCGCCATCATGAATGACGTCACGGCGGCGCTCCCTGATGGCTGATGTATGAACTAAGCTAGTTGGACTGTGTACACATATGCATGATATAAATAATAATAAATAATAATAAATGATAATGAATGATAATAAACGATAGTAAATGATAATAAATGATAATGAATAATTATGAAGACAAGTACGGTTTTGCAGCCATTATCATGTTGGAATTGGAATTTGGCGCCAATTTTTTCTGGAGGGTTAGGTTAGTGGACATAGCCCAATTGACCTATTTTCCCGCCAAAATCCGCCATCTTGAATTACATCATGTGCTGTTGCCAAGCCTACACGCCGCCATCTTGGATGACCTCATCACCGTCATCTTGAATAAATTTGGCAACAATGCAGAGTGGAACAGAACACAGGTAGTCCTACTGCTACCATATTTCTGTGCACCACGAATTGCATGGCGACGACTTTGAACGTCGTGTACAGTTCTGCCATTGGGCACAAGAGAAATTACAGGACAATGACAGATTTTTTGCACGTGTTTTATTTTGCGACGAAGTGTCATTCACCAACAGCAGTAACGTAAACCGGCATAATATGCACTATTGGGCAACGGAAAATCCACGATGGCTGAGACAAGTGGAACATCAGCGACCTTGGTGGGTTAATGTATGGGGTGGGAAAAGTTGAAGGATATTTGCTATCATGATCCACCTACAACACCTGACAACATGTGTCAGCGCTTTGTCAATGCATGTGCAAACATTACAGAAGGCGAACTACTTGCTGTTGAGAGGAATGTCGTTTCACATATTGCCAAATGCATTGAGGTTGATGGACATCATTTTGAGCATTTATTGCATTAATGTGGTTTTTACAGATCAACACGCTGTAGTAGCATGCGTTCTCAGAAATATTAAGTCCACAAAGGTACATGTATCACATTGGAACATCCGAAATAAAATGTTCAAACGTACCTACGTTCTGTATTGTAATTTAAAAACCTACCTGTTACCAACTGTTCATCTAAAATTGTGACCTATATGTTTGTGACTATTACAGCGCCATCTGTCACAAAGCATAAAAAGTGGTCCAACTAAAACATTCATAATTCTGTATGTACTACATGAATATGTAATAAAAAAATGGGGGTTCCTATTTTAAAAAACGCAGTTGATATCCGTTTGACGTATGGCAGTGCCATCTAGCGGGCCAACCATAGCGCCATCTGGTTTCCCCCTTCAACCTAGACAAGTTTCGTTATTTGTAGTTTTTTCGTTTGTCGCTTATTTCGTGAGATATTTGGCCCGGTCACGATCAATGGACAACCCTGTATATACTATAACAATACGAAATTCCTAGTGAAAAGAAAAGAAGTCATGTTTATCGATTTTCATCCTCGAAATCATCTACGACAACAAGTTATTATGTAAGCAATGAAATTTGTAGAAGGGAACTACGTATGAACAACATACACTGCAACAATACGAAATTCATAGTGAAAAATTAACATTTATCGATTTTGCTCCCTCGAAATCATCTACAATAATCTCAGAGTCGTCGGTCACAACATATTTCGTATACGATGGAAAATATATATGCTACTCAAGATGATACTGCTGCTGCTTCAGTTCGTGCCACTGCTGCTCCTGCAGATGCTGCGGACGCTGCCACTGCTGTTGCTGTTGGTGCAGCTGCAGCCACTGCTGTTGTTTTTGCTGCTGGTGCAGCTGCAGCCCCTGTTGTTGCTGCTACTGCTATTGCTGTTGCTGCAGCTGTTGCTGCAGCAGTTGCCTCTCGGCCACTTCAATTACCCGCTGGATATACAGGGTGATTATAATTAAAGTTAAACTTTGAAACCAGTGTAGAAATAACACCACTGGTCAGAATAATGGCAAATTGCAACGGAATACTATCGGGTAAGGGGGAAAACGTATGGCAGAAAAAAATTAATTGTTACAAAATTCAGGAATAGATGGCGCTGTAAGCATCATAATCTGATAGTGGTCGACTACAAAATGACAAATGAATCATACAGCAATGCCTAAGGCGTACGTCTGACGTTAAACAAACTGTACTACTCAGTGTGCATAGGTGTACAGGTGTGATATTCTTAGTTACGTAAGCCCATCAACCACAGCAAGGTCATATCACACCGGATGTAAAAAATCGGTTTTTAATTGTCCCGAGATCAAAAACAGCATAAAAAGCATCACTCACATCAATTTTTCCATAGACCTGAGGCCAAAAAGCGCATAAAAAGCATCAAGCAAAATCAAATCGGAATATTAATTTCCGTGTGACTGGCGCAAAACATGTTCAATATGCTGTTCACCATTTTCTGCAAGAAGTTGAAATTGAGAAACACGATATTCCACAACTGATCGAAATGTTTCGGGGGTCACGTTCAGAATGTGTTGTGGAATGCGTGCCTTCAATGCAGCTAAGTTTTCAGTCAGAACACTGAACACAACATCTTTCAGATAGCCCCATAGCCAGAAGTCACACGGATTAAGATCAGGTGATAGGGAGGGCCAGGTTGTAGGGAAATGGCGGCTAATAAATCTAGCATTTCCGAAATGGCGCTTCAGCAGCTGCTTAACTGGATTTTCAATGTGCGAAGGTGCGCCATCTTGCATAAAAATGATCCCATCCACACCTCCACGTTGTTGGAGAGCTGGAATGACGTGGTTGAGCGAAAGACACTCATAGCGCTTACCAGTGACGGTACAGGTAACAGGATCGGAAGCATCTGTCCCTTCTAAAAAGTATGGTCCTATGATAAATGATGCCGTAAACCCACACCATACAGTGACCTTTTCAGGATGAAGTAGTAGTCCACAGCGCCATCAAGATAATCTCTCAGACCAACAATGTCACAGGCAGAACGAAGGGTAAAACAAAAATAATCTCTGCTAACCAAAATAAAACTTAAAATAAAAACACATTCATCCAAACGGAGACCATCTTGTTCATTCCCTTTACAGCTAGATGTAATGCTGAAGGCATTTGCGTGATTATTACTAACATTGTACATACGAATACTCACCTGGTCAAACATTCATTCTAGGGTGTAGCTTATAAAGTTTAGTTGCATATAAAACTGCTGTGAGCACGTTATAAATCAAAATATACTCTGCCCTTGTTGCCATGTTGTCGCTCGTTAGTCTTCCAAGCGTGGTGACCAATCATGACTAATTTCATGATACGTTAGTGAGTGTTTTTGAAATCAGTCTGTCTAAGAAAACAATGAAATATAATTGTAAGAAACCATGTAATAAGCCATGGCTTATTAAAGGGATAAAAGTATTTTGTAGCCGGAAAGGGGAATTGTATCTAATAGCAAGAAAGTAGTGGCCAGAAACAGTCAAATATTATAAAAATTACTGTGCTACATTAAAGAAAGTTATTTAAAAAGTCCAGAAGTATGTGCATAACGTCTGAGATTAGCAACTCTGACAATCAAATTAAAACAAATTGGAATATTGTTGAAAGGGAAACAGGGCAACCAAGAGCACAGGAAGCTAATTCTGAATGGAAAGCTTATTAACAAAAAGTCTGAGGTTGAAAACATTTTTAATAACAATTTTTTAAATTTTGTGGAGAAAATAGGATCCAGATGCTCATTAGAAAAGGCAAGGCTACATATGGAAGAAGCAATACCTTTGCAATTTGATAAAATTGAAATTCTATCTACTTCTCCTCCTGAAGTAGAGCAATAGTTACTCATTTGTTTTGTTTTGAAGGTCACCCTCCGTTCGTTTTGTAAGGCAGTCAGTCAGGCCGCATCTCTCGGCTGACATACATCTACAGAGCAGCATGTAAAGTATTTATCTTTTTCTGTGTTTTCCTCGTAATATATTTATTAAATTTCATGCGCGTTTTTCTGTATAAGAGATTTAATCTCGCGTTTTTGTAAGTGTAAATTCATTCAGTCTGTAGAGCAGTATTTGCTCATTTGTTCTGCTTCGAAGGCAACCGTCCGTTCGTGTAGTAAGCGTCAGTCAGGCTTCAGCTCTAGGCTGATATTCATCTACAGAGCGTCAAGTTAAGTGTTTATCTATTTCTGTGTTTTCCTCGTAGCATATTTACTAAATTTCGTGCATGTTTTTCTGTTTAAGAGGTTCTATCTCGCGTTTTGTAAGGGTGAACTCATTCAGTCTGTAGCGCAATAGTTGCTCACTGAAGAGCCAGCTACATCGCTCATTAACGCATCAGCGTCCATTGGCGACACATCATATCTAGGATTCTGTCTGCTTTTATAGTTTACTTTTTCAGTTTGTCTTTCTAGGATGGTTGGGATGTGTGCATGCTGTGTGCTGCTGCAGAGGAGCTGGCCACAGTTCCCTAAAGGCTGAATGCGCTTTTTGTTATATACACTGATCAGCACCCACGCGATAATGAAATTTGCTTTATTAGGTATAGCCAGGACACCACTTAATTTTACGACAGATAACCTTCTTTGGAAAATAAAAGGGCTTTTTTCCTGCCCAAAAATTTAGAATCAAAACACGAATATACAACCTTAATAAAGTTGACTTTTATAACTGAAATGATTTTACGTTCCTTGGTAGCGCTCTCTCGATGCTCTCCCACGGATGCTGAGGAGTTAGGCGGGCGCCGCTTCCGGGTCGAAGACTGGCGCATTGAAGACGGGCACCTGGTCGATCCGGCAGCCACGTTGTTTCCTCCTGGCGGCGGTCCGCGATGGGTCGAAAGCCGCCAGGTTTCTTTCCTGCCGGCTATTTAACCCGGCGGCTCTAGTCTTCCTCCGCGGATTCTGTCGTGAGGATTGGCGGCCGTTGGCGCTACCCTATTGGCGGATGGTGATTTCATCGTATTATCATCCGCGTCGGAAGAAGGGGTCGCGCGCGTGAGTATTCCGCGGCTGTTTTCAGATTTGGCGGGAAAACGCCTCTAGTGCCGGCTGGCGGAACGCGCCGGAACTGCGTTGCAGGTGCGGCTTATTCTGCAGCGGTAGCCGCCCGTTGTATTGCCGTGGTTGTGCGCGCCACGGCACTGTAGGCTGCACTTCAGGGTGCCGCCTCGGGATGTAGCGGTGGCGGAGATTCTGGTCCGTATCATGGGATACCTCAGGTGTCACTTGTTTCACCCACAGGCTCTGTTTCTGAGGCACCTCCTAGTGTACGTGACGCGGTTGTCCTGCGCTTACAGCAGGGTGAGTGGCGTATGGTAAAACGTTAGCGTCGTTCGAGGCGGAGGGCCAGTGTGGAGACCGACCAGAGAGTAGACAGGAGGTCTCTCCTTCAACAGGGTCCGAGCAGGCGCACAGAGAGAGCGGTTGTAAGTAGGCTGTTTAGGTTTTTATTTTGGTGACGTCACGTAGCGCTCTGTATGAAAATCACCGACTGTGCTGTTTGCAGTCTGTGGCTGGTTGGCATTGTTAGAAGATTCGCTGTTGTAGTGTTGGGCAGTTGGATGTGAACAGTTGGAGGTGAGCCGCCAGCAATGGTGGATGTGGAGAGAGAGATGCCAGAGTTTTGAGAGGTTGCTATAAGTGGACGACCTGGACGTGTGTCCGCCAGAAAAAGGAGGATGTCATGAATTTATATATATATATATATATATATATATATATATATATATATATATATATATATATATAAATGTTAATGTGTTTTCTTGTTTTTGATCTTCAAATTGCGCTTTTCTTATTATCGTGTGAAATACGTGATAATCATGGCGTGTGAAAAACGTAACACTAGGCTCCAAAGTAAATTGAGAAATGATAGTGACGACGGGCGTAGCTTATCAGCACCACCGTGTAATGAATTAAGAGACATTCAAAGTAGTAATTTGGTAACTGTGCATAGGGAAGTGGACCAGACTGCAAATAATGGTGTAGACAGTGAAACAATAAGTGAACAGGGCCAGGGTGGTATTCTCGATCGATCGGTGGGCAAGAGCTTGCCTCAGGAATCCAAAATGACAGGACAAAATTTTGCAAATACTATAGATTCAGGTTTTGCGTTCTCAACTTTTTCTCAATTAAGTCAAGACACATTTTCTGCTTTTCAAAATGCGAATGCTGCCGGTGTAAATGCACTGTCGAAAAGCATAGAGGAACAGGTTCCAGACACTAATACATTATTATTGCAATTAATGCAACAAATGAAACAAAATAAAAAACAAATGGAACAAAATCAGAGACAAAACACAGCAACAGCTTCAAAAGTTAGACTCAATGGAACAAACGCTTGAACAAACACGTTAAGATTTAACTGCAGTTACTTAAAATCGAATATAAATGTCAAAAACTCTGTAATGACGTAAAAACACAAATTTGTGAGCATTTTCAACCTATTTTTTCGTGTCATGAAAATGCATTACAGAATCACGAAGCAGGCATAAAAGAGCTGCAAACTATTGTTCATGAAAATCACGACACCTTGCAAACTAAAATTGTCTCAGTTGCATCTACCGATTCGGTTACGCAACATGCAAAAACACAGGAAAACTTAAAGGACACAGTAGATACGCTTTCAACACAAATGTACACTCTGAAACTTGGTTCAGAAAAACACACTGACAAAATCAAAAACAAATGGAACTAAATCAGAGACAAACACAGCAACAGCTTCAAAAGTTAGACATTCATTATCGGAGAAAGTAGCCGAACTTTCGGATCAGTTCACTAACTTATCTACAAAGGTAGATGATGATCTGAATGACACAAGACCAGCAGCTTTTACTGACACAGAAGGATGCGAACAAATTAGAAAATTCAAACAAAATCAGAATCAAATTAATACGCAACACAAAAGAGAAATCCGGGAAGTACAAGATCATTTGGCACAAGTATTACAAGAATTACTTATTTCAGATGAGGCTCACGCTCCGACACGGGAAGAGGGATTAAGAAATAAGTAAAAGTCACAAAGTAATAATAACACAGGGTATTTTGGAAATTATGAAAGAAATTGCCTTGGTGCACTGAATTTTGAGGTGGAACCTCCGACACAACGTAACAATGACCGATATGCGACTCGCCGACACGATGACTTTGACTATAAGCTGTTCATTACTACACATAAATTCAAAATATTTAAGAATTCCGGCAACGACATTCATCCACAAGCATGGCTTCATCAATTCTCTCATTTTTTTCCTCCCAGCTGGTCATTGCAACACAGACTGGAATTTATGTGTGGCTATTTAGAAAATGAACGTGCTGTAAGAATGCTTTCGATCATTCGCGATTGTCACAGTGAAGGAGAATTTTATCATGTCTTCCTCTCAGCATATTGGTCTCAAGTTACTCAAGACCGAGTAAAACATAGCATCATAATGATGAAGCATTTTGAACAGTCTGAATTTTCGAGTCCGGCAAAATATTTTGAAGATATGTTGCACAAAAATCAGTACCTGTCAAACCCATACAGCCTCTCAGAACTCATCCGCATTTGCTTAATCAAATTGCTTGAACATTTAAGACATATTATTTTGGCAGGACGTTGCAAAGACGACATCGAAGGTTTTCAGGGACTTTTAAAAGAATTAGAAATTGACGCAGACAGTCACGGGACGCGAAACCAGGAGAGCAACAATTACTGGTCACATCTGTCACAATACCGTGACGACAGAAATAATAACTGGACACGACAAGGCTATTCTTACAACGCAAGTCGTGATCAAAACAGCCACCACCTGTATGACAACCGTTGGCAGAAAAATAATAATTACAGGAAAAGATCAACTCTCTGTGGTAATGACTATGACAGAGTCAATCAGAGAAACAGACAATATGGGAGCCAAAATAATAATTATCAAAGGAGACAGAATAACTTCAGACGAAACTGTCCACCGCGCAGTTACGACTCAGGGAGAAATTCTCCACCTCGTGACCAACAAGAAAGAACTTACAGAAACTACCGACATGGCGACAGACCATATAACCTTAACAATAGACCAGAATTTAATCAGAACTGGTGGGATCCAAACAGGGCAGGGCCCTCTCGACAAACTGAAATTGTAGAGGTTAAATCATAAAATCCCAATAACGACGAGTGACAACGAAGAGACAGTAGACAATGGCTCACACCGCTGGCAGCCACAAAACGTACTTATGAAGCTGACGGCGTAGCTGTCGTGGCTGTTATTTACGTAAAGATGGAAGACATTAGGGACATCTTACTCCAGGAACACGACGTAAAACATATGAACATCGCATATCCTGTAATTCACATTACAGTAAATTATGTAAAATTTACGGCAGTACTTGACTCTGGCAGTCGCATTTCAGTAATTAGGGAAACAGCTTTTAGCAAATGCAACAAATCGAACGATTTCCCCACACTTCCTTTACGTAAGATTAAATTACAAGATGCAATTTTTAGAAAAAGTGTAGATGTACGCCGACAAACTAACTTAGAATTCTTTTGTCAAACCCACATAATCACTATGAACTTTCTTATCGTTCCATTATTGTCTACAGAAATTATATTGGGAGTAGACTTTGTGAATGAATACAAAGCAATCTTAAACTTTCACGATGCTGAGATAAGGTTAGAGAAAAAAGGTAGGTCAATAGCTTTGAAATTTGAAGATTAGCTCTCAAACCATGACGAGGAAATTAATCGGCTTTACCTCTTGTTAGACAACAGTTCGGAACTTTCGACGGAACTTGACACTAACAATCACTCTGCAAGTATTGACAGGGATGATATCGAAGGCATATTTGATACTAATGAGTTAATTCAGAATAAAATTCAAACAATTGAGAATTGTAATGACACTGATAGGCAGGACTTTATTGAGATTTTACAAGCACATTCCACAGTTTTTACTCACAAAACAGGAACAATCAAGGGATTTCAATAACAGTTTCGTGTTCGTGAGCATACTAAATTTTGTGTTAGACCATCCGTAATTGCGGCACATTATAGGGACCGTGTTAGAACAGAAATACAATCTATGTTTGACGAGGGCATTATTGAGCCTGCAGTAAGCTCCAACAACAATCCATTATATGTTGTTGAGAAGAAAAATGTATCAATCAGGCTTGTCTTAGATTCGAGACAAATCAATACTATCACCATTCCTGAAACAGACAGGCCGCAAATGTTGGAAGAGCTTCTTCAAAATTTTAATAGTGTAAAAGTGTTGTCTTCTATTGACCTCAGACCCAGCTTTTATCAGATCGAACTTCATCCAGAATGTAGAAAATACACAGCTTTTATTTTTTTCGGCGTTTGTTATCAATTTTGGTAACTTCCTTTTGGTTTGAACATTTCTTCGGCAGCTTTCTTTCGTAGGCTAAATTCCATATTACCTGAGTTCTTAAAACGTCACATCACCTTATATGTGGACGATATTCTGATAGCAGAAGCCTCATGGGAACAACATAATCGCATCCTCAACAGTGTGTTACGTATTTTTGTAGAATCTGGAATTACAGTTAACTTGGAAAAGTCTGAATTCGGTAGGACAAAGGTGAAGCTTTTGGGGCACATTATTTCTTCTGGAGGCATTCAGCCGGATCCTGAAAAGTTAGAAGTAATCAAAGCCATTACAGTTACATCCACAAAAAAAACAAGTCCGCAGTTTTCCAGGTCTCGTAAATTTTTACCGTCGTTTTCTGAATATGCATACTCTAGTTACACAAAAACTTTGTTCTCTCACTGGAAAAAAATACTATTTGGAACTGGGACGAACAGGCATAGTTGGAATTCAGTTCTTTGAAAGAAGCGCTACTTAACGCGCCAATACTAGCTCATCCAGATCCGCCACAAGATTTCTGCCTTAGTACGGATTCTTCTGAAGTCGGTCTAGGTGCCCATTTATTTCAAGAAACCATAGAAAATGACACTACTGTTCAGAAAACCATTGCTTCTGCTAGGCGAGTGCTGACAAAATCTGAAATAAATTATTCCGTTACTGAATTTGTAGCTTTAGCTATCGTTTGGGCATTTAACAAATTCCATTTCTTTCTTTCTGGTAAGCACGTAAAAGTATACAGTGATCATTGTGCATTACAATTTCTTATGTCTTCAAAATTAAATCATGACAGGTTAAATCGTTGGGCATTGTTTCTGCAAGAATTCCACTTCACAGTAGTCTATATTCCCGCCAAGGAGAACACTGTTGCGGACGCACTATCACGTGCACCGGCTGGGCTTGAGAAAAGTAACACAGAAGGCAACCTAGAAAAAAAATGCAGTATTCTTTACACTCAGAAAGTCGCCTTTGAAAACTTCATCACCTCATCTTTAAAGGACATTGCTCATGAACAAGATAAAGATCCGATTTGGAAAGACATCAAAAGTAAATGGCGTTAAAAGACACACACACTGATTCAGCATTATTATCTGATTAGAAACAACATACTCTTCAAACGCTGCACTGTTCATGGCAAGCTATGGGTACTTTGCATTCCTCACGATTTTGTTAATAAGCTGATTTGGTACATTCGTTTAATCTATGCACATTTTGGTCCACGAAAATGTTATCATATTCTTCGGACGACTTGTTATTTTAGCAATATGGAAAAGAGAATTCGAAGAGTCTTGTCTATTTGTAAACTTTGTCAAAGGGCTAAACCATCTACCATCTCACATCGTGCTCCGTTGTTTCTTATCATTCCTTCTAAATTAAAAGAATTTGCTGCTTTTGATCTCTTGGGACCCCTTATCAGAACATCGAATGGATTTTCGTACGTTCTAGTCGCTGATGAACTTACTTCAAAATTTGTTTCTTTCACACCGTTACGTAAAACCACTGGACGGTCTGTATCCAACGCCTTTGTTAAAAATTTCTTACGTGAAGTTGGACACGTTAGTAAAGTCATTTCAGATAACGGACCGCAATTCGGACCTGCTGTTTGGTCACGCATGCTTCGGAATCATAAAATCAAATTTTTTTTTATTTCATTGTACTCACCACATTGTAACCCGTCTGAACGGATTATGAAAGAAATCAATAAGCTTTGCAGACTTTATTCTCACAGAAAGCATCAGTATTTGGACATATATTTACACCTATTTCAAAACGTGCTGAATGAAATGCCTCATGACTCTACTGCTTTACCTCCTATTCTTGTACTGAAGAATGAAGTACCACTAAATAGAATCAGAGAGCTTGTACCCTTTCCGAATACACGTAAAGCTCGACACAAAGACATAATTGATTCGGCTATTAAAAACATAAATTCTGCTGCCGACTAAAGGAGAAAACTACACGGTAAAGCAAATGCAAAAAAACTATATATTGGTCAGAAAGTTCTCATTAAAGCTCATTCACTGTCACACAAGAAGAAACACTTGAGTCACAAATTCTTTCTTATTTACAATGGACCTTACAGAATCCGACGTATACCACATGATAACTGTGTTGAAGTTGAAACTCTGTGTACTAGGAACAGTAAAGGATTGCACCACATTTCACATGTAAAACCGTTTATTGAGAGATAATCTGCTTTGCCATAACATTTTTCACTTCACGTTACTAATACGCTTTGTCACACTTAGAAACTGTTAACATGCAACTATGTTTTGAAGTCAACTATCCAGGCAAGAACCTATGGAACATATTTAGACAGTAATTACGAATGCATTTTTATAGTGAACAGACGACACAGTGTTATTGTGTGTCCATTCTTGCTTGTTAGCTGCACGATTACAAAACGATTATAAGGCTTACATATTTGGAACATATACTGCTAATGAGATTTTAATGCAACGTTTTGGTTTACTTGAAGATACATTCTCGATTTAAAGTACTTTCTGTGAGATTACAGATGACTTAGTATTTGGTTTATTTGACAGCTACACGATTATATCACTACGCTTCTAATGAGTGACACTATTTACATTGTTGCTTTTGCGCTGTATCTGTTTTATATCTGCACAGTTTTTCTGTATTATTCTGGAAAGTAAAACATGTTTTAGTGATAACTTTGTGGTTAGCTACAATGAGACAGCCTTTTCTGTAGCACAACAATACGTTACAATAAGGTACTTTCTTGATCACGGCAATAAGCGTAATAACTACGATACCTATACGCAAAGCATTTCACTTTTGTTTATGACGAGGTAAGTACATAGACATCTGTAGTTCTTTGCTTACGGAGGACCGTAACTACGACACTTGTTCATTTTTACCGTCAAGTAATGACAGAAATTATCTTACAGCAAAACGGACCGCTTAGCGCTACAGGACACGCAGTTGAGTGATTAATTTTTTCTACTTAAAACATTTAATTTTAAAGATTTTTGAATTACAAAGATACAAAGAAGGTTTTCGGTGATACATTTCATTTCATTGCTGTAATCTGTAACATCTGAGGGTATAATTACATTAATCCTCAGGCGGTACACGCCTACTTTGTGTACTAATGTGTGGCAAGCGCTAGGAGCCCTAGCTAATATGGTATTTGCTTATACAACTTTACACATCGGTACCATATTTCTCTAACACAGAATTACACAGCTATCTGATCATTTAACAGAGAGACAAACATTTTTTTACTACATCAGTGACACATGTTTATGCAATTACACAACTTCACACTTATGAAATTGTATTTTGTCTGTACTTTGTGAACTCTTCACATCTTTTTTTTTTTTTTTTTTTTTTTTTTTTTTTTTTTTTTTGGAACCATTGTGATGCAATGAGAGCTTTGAATGATGTATTTGGTATTGGATCATGATTTCTGAAGTACGTTGGAGGTAGATGACTCTACTGAAACGAGCAGAGAGCATTTATTAAAAGGTTTTGAGGTTATTGAAAAAAGCTACGACGTTTTTGAGATTTGACTGAGGTGTTATGATATTATTACGACGACGGTGTGTATTATGCCGTTGAGATATGTTTATGATCAATAAGATGATACTATACGAGGAATGTGATAATGTGTTTATATGTATATGAATAATGAGAAGAGGTTAGGGACACTGGTTTGTGAAAAGGATGTTGGAAACCAAGAATTGTACTTCAGGAGTTATGAAATGTGTGTACATGCGTGAATGTATCTCAATGCTGGCGGAAATTTTTGGACACTGTTATATTTATGGGATTTTGTTTCTATACATTTGTAATATAAATTATCAACCTGTGAAATTTTTATCTATTTGAGACTGTCACTGTAGCAGAAACTGCTGTCGTAAATATTTCGGTAAGGAAGGTAGGTGACCATTGATGTAATGTGCTGTAGGTGCCCAGCTGCACGACAGTCGCCTAAAAAAAAAGCCATTAGTATGGGCCTTTCAGAGGCACACGTGGAGAAAAAAGAGGTTATTAACCTCGCTATTGACATTTCTTTGTAGAAAGCATCGCAAATATGGCACACTCATACTTGAAGACATAAGAATACACTTTGGAGCTCGTACTTTCTGATATTTACTGAAATGCCTATAAAATGATATCAAATATTATATGTCTATACACTGGATTATGACTAACGCCTCTCTGGTTGAGAGGTTTTTTTACTGCCTTAGAAGATGCCATATGCCTAGTGAATGACGTTTCATGCCTTGCTTTATACATACACTCCTGGAAATTGAAATAAGAACACCGTGAATTCATTGTCCCAGGAAGGGGAAACTTTATTGACACATTCCTGGGGTCAGATACATCACATGATCACATTGACAGAACCACAGGCACATAGACACAGGCAACAGAGCATGCACAATGTCGGCACTAGTACAGTGTATATCCACCTTTCGCAGCAATGCAGGCTGCTATTCTCCCATGGAGACGATCGTAGAGATGCTGGATGTAGTCCTGTGGAACGGCTTGCCATGCCATTTCCACCTGGCGCCTCAGTTGGACCAGCGTTCGTGCTGGACGTGCAGACCGCGTGAGACGACGCTTCATCCAGTCCCAAACATGCTCAATGGGGGACAGATCCGGAGATCTTGCTGGCCAGGGTAGTTGACTTACACCTTCTAGAGCACGTTGGGTGGCACAGGATACATGCGGACGTGCATTGTCCTGTTGGAACAGCAAGTTCCCTTTCCTGTCTAGGAATGGTAGAACGATGGGTTCAATGACGGTTTGGATGTACCGTGCACTATTCAGTGTCCCCTCGACGATCACCAGTGGTGTACGGCCAGTGTAGGAGATCGCTCCCCACACCATGATGCCGGGTGTTGGCCCTGTGTGCCTCGGTCGTATGCAGTCCTGATTGTGGCGCTCACCTGCACGGCGCCAAACACGCATACGACCATCATTGGCACCAAGGCAGAAGCGACTCTCATCGCTGAAGACGACACGTCTCCATTCGTCCCTCCATTCACGCCTGTCGCGACACCACTGGAGGCGGGCTGCACGATGTTGGGGCGACAGCGGAAGACGGCCTAACGGTGTGCGGGACCGTAGCCCAGCTTCATGGAGACGGTTGCGAATGGTCCTCGCCGATGTCCCAGGAGCAACAGTGTCCCTAATTTGCTGGGAAGTGGCGGTGCGGTCCCCTACGGCACTGCGTAGGATCCTACGGTCTTGGCGTTCATCCGTGCGTCGCTGCGATCCGATCCCAGGTCGACGGGCACGTGCACCTTCCGCCGACCACTGGCGACAACATCGATGTACTGTGGAGACCTCACGCCCCACGTGTTGAGCAATTCGGCGGTACGTCCACCCGGCCTCCCGCATGCCCACTATATGCCCTCGCTCAAAGTCCGTCAACTGCACATACGGTTCACGTCCACGCTGTCGCGGCATGCTACCAGTGTTAAAGACTGCGATGGAGCTCCGTATGCCACGGCAAACTGGCTGACACTGACGGCGGCGGTGCACAAATGCTGCGCAGCTAGCGCCATTCGACGGCCAACACCGCGGTTCCTGGTGTGTCCGCTGTGCCGTGCGTGTGATCATTGCTTGTACAGCCCTCTCGCAGTGTCCGGAGCAAGTATGGTGGGTCTGACACACCGGTGTCAATGTGTTCTTTTTTCCATTTCCA
Source organism: Schistocerca serialis cubense (assembly GCF_023864345.2). Taxonomy (NCBI): domain Eukaryota; kingdom Metazoa; phylum Arthropoda; class Insecta; order Orthoptera; family Acrididae; genus Schistocerca; species Schistocerca serialis. Next base: position 406,562,258 of record NC_064640.1, on the reverse strand, counting down.
GGAGTGTATATTTGCTCATTTTGTTTAATATCTAGTTTCTAGCTGCACTGCAACATTTGTTAAAATAAAATTTAATAGATGTACTAATAGAAATGTTTTCTTTCTACAGATTCATTAAATAATAATTTTATGGTCTAATTTCTTAAAAAAGGGAGCACAAATAGACTTTTCCCATCACAGGAACTGCATACATCACTTTTCAACGATTTGGTAACTTGTTTGGTAGAGTAAGTTATTGTCATGCATCACTCTAGTGTTAAGATCTGACATAGGTATTAGACATTTCCTATCTTTACTGTAGTATTTTTTCTGCTTGAGCTTTATCATGTTCAGGTATAAGTTCAAAATGGTTCAAATGGCTCTGAGCACTATGGGACTTAACATCTGTGGTCATCAGTCCCCTAGAACTTAGAACTACTTAAACCTAACTAACCTAAGGACATCACACACATCCATGCCCGAGGCAGGATTCGAACCTGCGACCGTAGCAGTCACGCGGTTCCAGACTGAGCGCCTAGAACCGGTAGACCACCGCGGCCGGCGTTTAGGTTTAAGTTATTTCATTTGCCAGGCATATTTCTACTGAATTTTACATTGCATTAAGCCAGTTTCACTTCTGATTTATTCTTCTTGTTGCTGCACATTGGTTCAAATTAGTGGTAATGTTGCATTTGCTTTGCTAATTTAGATACACTGCCACTTGTTTTACCAATTTACATTTTTTTTCATTGCTGTTTGGGTTAACTGTTTTCTGCTGCTGCATTGCCTCGTTCTCTAGTATATATATCTGGGCTCAGTAGGTTTAAGTTAACTTAAGAGGGGGTATGCTGTATAAGAGAATAAGTTGTGATGAATTGGAAGAAACGCATTGAGAAGCTATATGAAAAAGGTTTGGCCAAACAGGTAGTGTACAATGAAGAATAATTATTTTGAAAGAGGTTATGAACAAAAAAAGTAGTGTTTAGGGACAACAGGTTTTGGTAGAATTTTCATGGAAACAAATGATGAGGTAAGAAAATGGAAAATAAATAATTAGGTAAGAAATATGTGAACATATAAATACAGAAAGCATGCTTGGATAGGATTTTTTCTGGGAACAAATGTTGAAATAAGAAGAAAGATCTATGGAGTTAAGTTTTGGGTTGGACTGCAGTACCAAATGTTACACTGAAAACAGACCCTGTCCTTTCCTTTTGTGTTATTTCGCTATGTGTTTGTGTACCCTTGTGTATTTGTGTTCTTCCTGTCCTTATGTGTTTATCTGATAAGAGTTATGTTGTTGAATTTTTTCTAATACTAAGCTACATTCACTATGATGAGGAATGCTATTATCCTCAAATATAATTTGCATTAATAATATGTTATTTACTTTGTAAAGATGTTTAGACATTATTTATAATGTTCTGTTTTAATGCTCATGTGTGAAGTTAATGTTTCGAAAGCTCTTCTCATTTTTTTATTTATTTACTTATGTCATAACCCTTTAACACCGATGTATATGTTTATTTCTATTCTTTTGTAAAGCCTGTATTACTACAAATGTTATCTGTATTATTATGTTCTTTAATGATTTTTCTGTACCTTTGTAATTGTATTCTTGTGTTATAAAATGCGCGACCGCTATGGTCGCAGGTTCGAATCCTGCCTCGGGCATGGATGTGTGTGATGTCCTTAGGTTAGTTAGGTTTAAGTAGTTCTAAGTTCTAGGGGACTGATGACCTCAGGTGTTAAGTCCCATAGTGCTCAGAGCCATTTAAACCATTTGATATAAAATTGTAATTGACACCAGTTCATCAAATTAAGTAACTTGTAGGGATTCATTTCAGTGCACACATTTCTGTTGGTCATAGTATATGCACAATATGTGAGGGAAAATAAGGACTGTTAGTGGTCGCACGTGTGTTGATAATTCAGCAAGGGACTGGTTAACAGCATTGCTGGTTCTAAGGACATTCCAAAAAGTTTGTGAGTGCACAAGTGGTGGTTTATAGACTCGCTATATTATCTGCGAGACTCTTCAATGGTGATTGTGCAGCCGCACAGTCATAACAGATGGATTCTGGCCATCTCTACAAGAACTACCGTGGGCCTGCACCTTTGGTAGCCCACCAATACCATTACCTGTACAAGGACTGCAGTTGGTCTGCACTTCTGTTGGCCCAGCAATACCATAATCCAGGACTACAATGGGTCTGCTCTGTGATGACCTACCTACCAATATTCTTCAAAACTTTGACTGACTCTGCTGTGGGTTTGCTCTGTTGTGCCCCATTACCTGTCTGCATGTCAAAAGTTAGCACTGTCTTTCCGTTGGAAGGACAACACTGCTTCTTCAAGACTGAATGGAAATCCACTACTTCCATAGGCATTTTCTTTTACTGATCAGACTTTACGTAATGTAATTACTACTGTGATGAATGATCAGGACTGTCTTTATGGACAGTGGACAATGTTTGCTTTTGATCAACATTGTATCAATAAGTATGTGTATTTGATATATTTGTTATCGTTAATATAAAAACATTTAGCAAATAATTATTGGGTACTGTCCAAATAATTTGTAAAATTTGTGGGAAGCATGTGGGCTATGTAAGTAGGCTGTTTAGGTTTTTATGTTGGTAGCGCCACGTAGCACTCTGTATGAAAATTACTGACTGTTCTGTGTGCAGTCTATAGCTGGTTGGCATTGTTGGAATATTCGCTATCATAGTGTTGGGAAGCTGGATGTGAACAGCGCATAGATTCGCGCAGTTGGAGGTGAGCCGCCAGCAGTGGTGGATGTGGAGAGAGAGATACCAGAGTTTTGAGAGGTTGCTGTAAGTGGATGACCTGGACGTGTGTCCACCAGAAAAGCGAAATTTGTAAAGATGGATATCATGAATTGATAGATATATATATGATGACTTTTGAACATTATTAAGGTAAATACATTGTTTGTTCTCTATCAAAATCTTTCATTTGCTAACTATGCCTATCAGTAGTTATAATAGTCGAAGATTTTTTCCAGGTAAGTGATTCATGAAAGGTATAGGTTATTGTTAGTCAGGGCCATTCTCTTGTAGGGATTATTGAGAGTCAGATTGCGTCGTGCTAAAAATATTGTGTCAGTTTAGTGATGATCAGAATAAGTAAAGAGAAAACTATTTGAGTACGTTGGGTTTTACTCAGCTGTCTTTGTATCAACTGACGTAGAAGTCTACCAGCACAGTCATTAATAATTTTCCAAAGGGGATGTTTCAGGGTTTGCTAGTTATCGGGAGCTCCGATGTTAGGCGCATTATGGAGCCCATTAGGTAGATACCGTTTAGGGCGGGAAAGGAAGCCGAAGTGCACTCGGCATGTCTGCTGGGGGGCTTCATCCGAGATGTGTAGGCGGCCTTGCCCGCGGTTATCGAGCTTGCAAGGTGCAGTCGTCTGCAAGTTGTGGCTCACGTCAGCAGCAACGCCGCCTGTCGTATGGGTTCTGAGGCGATCCTCTGTTCATAGAGGTGGCTGGCAGAGGTGGTGAAGACTGCTGGTCTCGTTGTAGGGTGGAAGCAGAGCTTGCAACTTGCAGCATTTTACCCAGAGTTGATCAAGGTGTTTTGATTTGTAACGAGTGGAGGGCCTCAACCAAAGGCTTCGTCGACTCTCTGACGCTCTTGGCTGCAGATTTCTAGACCTGCGTTATCGTGTGGTGAGTTTTTAGGCTCCCCTTAATCGGTCAGGGGTGCACTACACAAAGAAAGCAGCTAATCAGATAACAGAGTACTTGGAGAGAGTCAGATGGTGTTCAGAGTAAAAACACTTCGACTGTCAAAATTTTATCAGCAAATTGTGGAAGTGTTCGTAATAAAGTTCCCAAATTTACTGCTCGCCAGGAAAGTTATTCTTGGGACCGAGAGCTGGCTGAAACCTGAAGTCGAAAGCTCTGAGATATTTAGCAAGTCGTGGAACATATATCGAAAAGACAGGTTAGATGCCACAGGAGGGGAAGTGTCATTGCCGTTGACAAAAATATTGTCTCTATTGAGGTCGAAGGTAAATGTGACAATCAAGTTATCTGGTCGCGTATAACAGGTGTAGATGAAACTAAGTTAATTGTTGGATGTTTATACCGACCACCCGACTCCCTGTGACAGTTCTAGAGTTATTCAAAGAACGTCTACTGTCAGTAGCGCTTACGTACCCAGATCATGCAATACTAGTTGGAGTCGATTTTAACTTACCGAGTATAGACTGAGATGTATGTGAATTCATTGCAGAGGGTACAGCCAGGCAGTAATGCGAAATACGTTTAAAACGTTTTCTGAAAATTGTCTTGAGTAGCCACCTTGGCAGTTCACACGTAATGCAAATATGTTAGATCTCGTAGCTATAAATAAGCCAGACCTCATCGACAATGTCTGTATAGAAAGGTGGATTAGCGTTCATGATGTCATTATAGCAACTATGGTTACGAAAGTTAGTAAATCAGTCAAGAAGGCTAGGAGAGTGTTTCTGCTAGAAAGAGCAGATCAGCAGTTATTAGCACCTCACTTATAAGACAGTGAACAGACATCACTTAGTTCCAGTAAGATGGACATAGACGAACTGTAGATGATGTTTAAGCAGATTGTAAATCGTGGTTTGGAGAGTTATGTGCCTAGTAAGTGGATAAAGGATGGAAAAGAATCACCGCGCTTTAATAACGAAATTCGGAAGACGCTGAGAAAACAGAGGCTGTTGCACTCTCTGTTCAAAAGAGAATGCACGAATGACGACAAGCAAAGGTCAGTAGAGATTGGTGCGTCTCTGGAAAGATCTATGCGCGAAGCATACAACTACCAGCGTCACACCTCAGCAAAATATCTGTCAGGAAACCCGAGAAAATTCTGGTGCTACGTTAAGATAACTAAATAGAGCTAAGGCTTCCATTCAGTCCCTTGTTGACCAGTGTGGCGTGGCTGCTGAAGACAGCAAAACGAAAAAAAGTTTCATATTTCACATCATAGAGGGTCGTACAAACATACTGTCATTTGACCACTGGACAGACTCCCGCATGGACGACATAGTAATAACCATCTCTGGTGCAAAGAAACAACTGAAAGAGTTGAAAGCAAATGATCATCAGGTCTGGATAGAATCCCAGTTCAGTTTTACAATGAATACCCTACGACATTGGCTCCTCTTCTAGCCTGCATTGATAGAGATTCTCTCGCGCAGCACAAAGTCCCAAGCGACTGGAAAAAAGCGCAGGAACTCCAGTATGTAAGAAGGGTAAAAGAATGGACCCGCAAAACTATAGACTAATATCCCAAACTTTGGTTTGCTGCAGAATCCTTGAACATATTCTCAGTTTGAATCTACACTATTGGCCATTAAAATTGCTACACCAAGAAGAAATGCAGAAGATAAACAGGTATTCATTGGACAAATATATTATACTAGAACTGACAGGTGATTACATTTTCACGCAATTTGGGGGTATAGATCCTGAGAAATCAGTACCCAGAACAACCACCTCTGGCCGTAATAACGGCCTAATACGCCTGGGCATTGAGTCAAACAGAGCTTGGATGGCGTGAAGAGATACAGCTGCCCACACAGCTTCAACACCATACCACAGTTCATCAAGAGTAGGGACTGTCGTATTGTGACGAGCCAGTTGCTCGGCCACCATTGACCAGATGTTTTCAACTGGTGAGAGATCTGGAGAATGTGCTGGCCAGAGCAGCAGTCGAACATTTTCTGTATCCAGAAAGGCCCGTACAGGACCTGCAACATGCGGTCGTGCTGTCGTGTCCCACTGACGTGTCCTGAGAGGGAGTGGAAGGACTGCGTTGGTGCGCGTCAGAGAACTTACTTGGCATGAGGTCTCGGTGGTGTGGGCCGCCAACTCCTCACTGCTCCGTTGTAGAGAAGGCTGCAAGGTGAGCTAGAGTACGGAACTCGGATAGGATCTTAGGGAAGCTTTCATATATGAACACTCGATATATAGAACGATTATACTGGAAGTACCCCTGGCACTTGTGATTTAAATAAGGTTCTATATACAGTCTCCCATGATTGTCTATCTGGCTATGCAGTTGCCATCCCTAACTTCCCAAACCTAAGTCCTAATACAGCAGAGGCGAGCGCACCAGACTAAGTGTCAGCTGTGTCGATTCAGCCTAAGTCCCTACTTGTTGCTGTGCTCAATACTCTCCTGCAACTCTTGCAGCATCCCGACGCAGACTGACGTGGACCGGCTTCCTAAGTACCTCACTCCATCACTCTCTTTCGATCTAGCGGCTATCCGCTTTTATAGGGGTTAGTGCACCCGGCACCACTTGTTCTAGAAGGTTCTAGAAGGTTCTAGCACCCCGAACTTTGAGCCCTGAGCAGGCTAGTCACGCGGCAGCATGTGATGCCTACGTGATGAACTAGCCATTCTCCACTGTTTGCTGTGTCCACGGGTTGCCACTAACTGTGTTTGAGCCTCGTGATACTGCATACTCCGCTCTTGTTAGTCGAGTACACATTACACATTACACATGAGATAGTCTGGTCACGTCCGCCTCGCTTGATCTGTAGCAATAATTTTCCAGCCTACAGCCAACATGATTTTAATTCTATCTTCTACTATTCGCGACACCATCTTCTACTATTCGCGACACCTCCCCATCCCCAGGGGAAAATTTTGTAAGCTCGGTCCCTCGAGATTACAAAATTTTCGTTTTCTACTCGCGGTGCCAGTAAAACTTACCAGTCTTTATTGCCATCAAGACTTGACGTTATAAACATGAAAAATACATGGCACAAAAATAAAAAAACACAAGAAGTTATAAGATACAGTTGAGTGCCGTCCATAATGTGCGTAGAACAAACAAAATTCATGTCACATTTTCAAAAATGCTGCAAATTTTTACCAAGAGCATACAAAATAGTTACATACATAAGTACACATTTGAGTTTTATACACATACAAAAGATCTGATTTGTCATCAATTTAGGATACATCAGGAGGGTAAGATAATCAATAAACATACAATTGTGTTATCTCCTGTCTGTCTTGGGGCTTGACAGCTCCATTGCTCTGGCATGGGGCTCAGAGAGTTGTGGTGTTTGACTCTGTTCTCTCCATTGTACCCTATCGGAGAGAGGAGTGCGACGTGTACAACTTAATTCATACTCTCCACCTTCTGCTGCCGCTTCACAGTGCTCGGTTTGTCGGGCAGGGGTGTACCGAACACTTCGTTCCCAGCGGCCATCCGCTACCACTGTATTAGTCACACACACTTTAGCGCAACAATGTCCTCCGATTTCACACAATCTTTTGCCACACATACGGCAACACTTACAATAGATGCATAAACAACATGATATAATTAAGACAACTAACACTACTGAACCCGTATACCCCCATACGGAATATACGCTCTTAGACCATCCACTAAAGGTGGTTCGCTGCTGATATTCTATTTCACTCTGCAGTTCATCCACTTTGTGACTGGCTACCTTGAGGTCATCTAAGTGTCTAACAATATGTTCTAAGGGTAAATCTATAGGTATACGTGTGACCTCTTGCTTTGTTTCGTCTATGATACAGCAATCTATATTTAAGTTTAGCATAGGTACTATATCATTCTTACTTACATTAGTACTAATTATATGGTCAGCTTGTAACATGACCTGCGCACCGTATCCTTTACACTGACTCGTAAAGGTTAACTTTCCGGTACCCCTTACAATAAGGTCGTTTGGGGGTAATCCGTTACATAATATTGTCAGTCCTTCATCCTTGGGAGCGACATACAGCCACTCATTGTCCTGTATCTGCGTCCAGATACTTTCGTTCAGTATGACATACTTTTGATTGCAATCTTTCGGAATTTCCCTTATAGGCTGTAGCATTCGAGCTTCACATCGCTCGTGATCATAGGTCGACATCAGAACGAACCGTTGTTTACAAATTTGATTTCTCGCCGTAACCGTTTTACACTGCAATTGGTCCCGAGACAGTAGTGCGTACTGTCGTTTCGCATCGTCAATAAGTAGAAAGTTTCGTTCAGGCTCGATATACGCAAATAACTTCTTAGTTGCATCATATTCTGCGGGTAATGGCCATATTCTATATAAAGTGTATACACTACTATCTACTAAAGGTATATTTAGTACATAACTTAAGGTATTGCCGGCAAGAACTACATCTATATCTATTATACGAAGTAACAGATACCCTTGGTCCTTCGTGAGTTCAACGGGAAATTTCTTGTCTTTTAAGTCCTCCTTTATCAGTTCGAGATACGTGACTACTTGTACAGGGTTAATCAAGTGTGGTTCCAATAGCCCTTTCTGCGCATTAACTATGGCAGAGATCAATAGATCATATTCCCTTTCGAGCTCATTGAACATATTAGAGATTTGCATCAGTTGTTCCGTAATAGTCAAAACAATCAGGGTGTGTTGTATCTTCCTGTTGGTACTATTTTCGTAATCCTCGACATGTTTACTCAACTTCCTTATCCCATCCGCAATTATTTGAGTATTCCTGGTGACTGCATTAATTGTTTGGTTCACCCCCGTCAGTGACGCCCTCACAATGGTTACTTGTTCCTTGGACAATCGCAATAATTCCCTTTGCTGTTCCTCTAAAACATCTATCTTAGCTTTAAAGAATTCCGCATCATCTTCATCTAGTGTACCAAACAATACCTTGCTTGTTACCCCAATAAAGTTCAATATCCCCCTTTTGGTTCTGGGCCGTTCATGTCTAGCCAACTGGTCAATCAAGTCCTTTGATTTAGAAATCTCTCCCACCTGCCATTTTACAGTTTGTTGTACATTTTCACATTCTCTGGCATCTAACTTTGCTTGATTCATCGTACTTATACAATGTGCTATCGCTCTATTGGCCCCCACCTGCGTCTCTTCAAATTTGTCATGCAATTCCTTGAGGTTGAAATAGGTCACCACTCTCCACGTTGTGCTGTATAGTTTCACACTGCCCTGGTTGTCGTAATACATTCCTGGTGCAGACTGGAATTTTTGCACTCTTACATCTTGTGGGTTTGCCTCGCGTCCTGCGAGTCCGATCTGCCATATACTCCCGAATATCGCTGTCATCCACAAAGCCCTCATCAGTGGCATCTGTAATAGAAACGCACGTGCCACTCTCCTGTTTTGCTATCGCCTGCAATCTGTTCACTTCCTCTACCACGAACAACTAAAAGATATCCTTGCCTGCTTAGTAAAATTCCTTCAGTCTATTCGCGTGCACTTTTATACATTTATTTCCTTTCAGTCTAATTATCACGTTCGGTCCCTGTACATCTACTACAGTAAACGGTCCTCGCCACTGGCTGTCTAACTTCCTTGAGCGTCCCCGACGCACGCTTTCATCATACAGTAATACGCGATCGTCTTTTTTAAATTCCCTCGGGTTCTGTGTTTTATCGTAATCGCTTTTATTCCTGATTTTGCTTTCCTGTGTTGCCTTACGGGCCTCTTGGTGTACTAACTGCAGTCGCTGTCGGATTTCCGTCACGTAATCATCATAATTGTAGATCACGTTGGCTGGCTTCTTCTGTAACCACCCTGGCAGATTACACTTCCTGCCGAAGAATAACTGGAATGGAGTGTATCCCGTGGTACTGTGTGGTGTTGTGTTGTACACAAAACATGCGAACGATACCCATTCGTCCCAATCCGTCTGGTCCCGGTTCACGTAATGTCGTAACATCTCTGTTAGCGTGCGGTGCGTACGTTCTAATGCTCCGTTCGACTGCGGATGATACGCCGTTGTTTGTATCTTCTCAATTCTCAGTAATTTGCAGACTCGTCTCATCGTATCACCAATAAAATTACTCCCCATGTCACTTAATAGGGCGGTCGGAACGCCGAACTTCCAAATAATGTTTTCTACTAACTTTCGAGCTACTGTATCCGCGTCCTGTCGAGGTATCGGTTCAGCTATTACAAACTTCGTAAGAGAGTCTTGAAAGGTCAAAATATACTTGTGGCCAACTCGGGTAACTGGTAAGGGACCTACTATATCGATGTCACATCGCTCAAATACGAATTCGGGAGTCGGCGTTAGTTCCATCGGTTGCTTCGTTTTTGCTTGGGTTATCTTATTCTTTTGACAACTTTCACACATTCTTATGAATTTTTCTATATCGGCTTTCATACCCGGCCAGGTACAGTACTGCTTTATTCGCGCATATGTTCTTCCCATTCCCTGATGGCCTCCTATGGGAGATATGTGCATCTGTTTTAGGATTTCCAATTTGTCCTCTGCGCTTAGAGCGTCTTCTTCGTTTATCGGCGGTGCGGCTCCGTCTTCACTTACCTCGGTCGCGTCAGCTGTTTCCTCGGGGTCTGTTATCTCAGCTGTCGCTACTGCTTCTGTCGCTGCCTCGTTATCTACTTCTCGGTTCTCGTCCCGCTGCGCGGCGTCCGCCTTTACTTCTCCTTGCCTCCCGCTATCCTGCGGTACTTCCTTATCGCTGTCTTGTACACTCCGAATCCGTGATAATGCATCAGCTACGCGGTTTTGTTTCCCTTCCTTGTACAGGATTTGGTAATCATATTCCTCCAATTTTAGCCGAAGTTTCATTAATCGAGACGATGGATCTGTGATACTGCCTAACCACATCAGGGGTTTGTGGTCCGTGAGTATTTTGAATTTCCTCCCAAACAGATAAGGACGAAAATATTTAACAGCCCACACTATAGCAGTTAACTCTCGCTCTATTGTACTATAGTTTATCTCTGCTTTATTGAGAGTGCGCGATATATACGCAACCGGTAAATCTTTTCCTATAGGACCTTGACTCAGATACGCTCCTACCGCGTATTTGCTGGCGTCTGTGGTTACCAAAAATTCCTTAGTGAAATCCGGGTACTGTAGTATTGGAGGTTTGGTTAACTTCTCTTTCAAGGTCTGGAAGGCTTCCTGTTGCACTTCGCCCCATTCGTACGGAACTCCCTTTTTTAGTAGTTCATGTAGAGGCTTGGCAATTTTACTAAAATTGCTCAGAAACCGTCGGTAATATCCGACCATTCCCAGGTAACATTTCAATTCCGTAGTTGTCTTTGGCGGCGGGTAATTTTCTATTGCCGTTACTTTCGTGGGATCGGGTTTCAAACCTTCTGCCGTTAAAACGTGTCCTAAGAACGTAACTTCTGTCCGCAAGAATTCGCATTTGTCGACCTGCAACTTCAGGTTCGCTTTTCTTAAATGTTCAAATACTTCTTCAAGGCGTGCGTTATGCTCCTCAAGCGACGCACCTACGATGACGATGTCATCTAGATAAATGAACACTTTATTCCCTTGCACGCCCGTCAGCACGGTGTTCATTAGCCGTTGAAATGTAGATGGGGCCGTTTTTAAGCCCATGGCCATTCTATTATATTCGTAATGTCCCGTCGGCGTACTAAATGCCGTTTTTTTTCGATCCTTCTCATCTATTAATACTTGGTAGTATCCCTTCGCGAGATCTAACGTTGAAAAATATTTTGCCTTTCCTAGGCTATCTAGAATTTCGTCAATTCTAGGTAACGGGTAAACCATATTTATCGAGACATCATTTAGTTTCCTATAATCAACAACTACTCTCCATTTGGGTTTACCACTAGCATCAAGTTTCTTTGGCAATAATAACAAGGGGAAATTAAATGGACTGGTACTCGGCGAGATTATGCCGTCTCTCAACATGCCCTGAATTTCCGTTTGCAGTGCATCCTGCTGAGCTTGTGGGATGCGATACGGTCTTTGATTTATAACTGTCCCTTCAGCTTCCGGCGTTAGTGGGATCTGGTGCTTCACTACGGTAGTGTAGGTGAGCACGTCCCCTGGTAAGTGAAACACGTCGTTATACGCCAAGCACAATTCCCGTATGGCGTTGTGCTCCTCCCGATTTAAGTGGTCTATACGCATATTTTCCGTTAACAACTTTTGCCGCGTTTTTCTCTCGATCCTCCTGTTCTGGGGTGCACGTCTAACTTTGTAGCTACTGGGCGGTGGGACCTCTTCTGCTAGTACTTCCGGCACCCTAAACCGCACTTCTTGGGTTCGGGTATTCATTACGCTCGTTATACATGTTCCATCTTGGACGGCCACTATGGCTTCTGGTATATAGACCCCTGGCCTAATCTCTTGTTTGGGAATTACTGCCTCCCTACCTATTTTTCGCGTCACGCGGACTCTTATAAACCTCTCTTCCCGGGGTCCTATCCTGACTTCTTCCAGATCCTCCGGGGCTAGCGACTTGTCACGCCTACTCGTCATGATATTACAGGGCTTCTTTGCTCGTTCTGGCAGCTCTTCGTTTGGAATAACTTCACTGTCATCTGGCGTCGCACAATTCTTACAAGTTGGCGCAGCCGGCACTCGGCTGTCTCGCCTCGTCGGGTATTTGGAGTAACCGCCACCCTTACTGTCTGTATAACTTGGACCGCTATCTCTTATTTGTTTCCCAGCGACTGCGCGCGCGCGCGTCGTAACCTCGACCGGCGCCTTATCTCCTCGCGCTACATCTGCGTAACTGGTTCTTACCTCCGTCCCAATCTTACCACTTTGCGCAACTAATCGATTTGCAGTGTCCTCTTCGCACGCTTCTCGTAATTCTACCCATTCGTCTTGCACATACATTCTCCGTCGCCCATAATCCAGCACGACTTTATGTTCGTCCAGGAACTCCCGTCCAAGTAACCCATCAAACGGCAGATCAATACATTCATTTACAACTTGAAACTGAGTAACCCATTTTCTTCCTATACCGCTACTTAATTCGATTAATACAGGACCCTCCGTCCTGACCTCTTCATTGACGATACTCTTTATTGTCACTGCCCTGTCGGTTTCCTTCTTTACACCATCCCTCAAAACCCTGGATTTAATGAGGTTAATGTGGGCCCCGCTATCTATTAGTAATCTCGTCTCAGTTCCTTTTACATCTTTGCTCCTCACACATATATAGTCATTTTTGCCCGTGCATTCGGCAGCTCTTATTATTCCTGACGCAGCGTAATGGAACTGCGGCATTACGCCCTCTTCTCGTTTCCCTGCATATTCTTCCCACGGATGTTAACCCATTTACTTTCGTGGCAATCTCGAGCATAGTGTCCGTGTCGGTGACACGTGAAGCATGTCACTGGTTTGGCTTTGGTACACGGGGGTGTGTGTCCCGGTAGGTTACATGCTGTACACCGTACGGGTGGAGGACACTGAGCTCGTCCCCCATTTCCCCTAAATTCCCGCACGTCAATTTCCTTGACTGGTAATCGATTTCGGTCTGTCCCCTGGGAGCCGCCCTTTACCACGTCTGTTTTTCGGACGGTATACTTTGTTCTACATTCACGCGCTACATGCCCTTCTTTTCCGCAACTAAAGCATTTCATACTATTTTTCCGTCCTGTCCTGCTTGCAGTCGCCACTCGGCGTTTATCTCGCTCGGACGTTATCGCACATTCCTCCGTTGCGGATAAGTCAATAGCCTCTGACAAGGTTATCCGTTCGCCTTGTGCCCGTATTACTGTTTTTATTCTCTCGTCGTATAATCCCTGTATGAACACGGCCCGTCCTAGCTTCCCTATCAGCGCATTGCATCCTGCAATCTCGTCCTCATCCATGACCCTCTTCATTGCCTCTCGAAAGTGGAACTGCATAGAATCAACGCGAGAGCCCCATTGAGCCACACTTTCACCGTTTCCCTGCCTACTATTAAACATAGTACAAGCATAGTAGTCAATTGTGCGTTTGCTCTCATAATTTTCCAACAATATAGACCTCACGGCAGACCAAGTCTCTGTATGATCCCTAACCAATAGTTTACTGCGGGCTGAGCCCGTTATCTGACCAATAATGAACTTCAGAAACACTTGCTTATAACTAGGGTTCACTAAATGGTACGCATTATCGCAATTATCAATAAATTCGGACAATCTTTCTCTGTCCCCATCAAATTTATGGGGTACCAACTTGGTAGCCTCACTATAACTTAAATATAGCCTGCTTACACTGGAGAGTGTCTGCGGGCCTTCGCCCGAGTCTACTTCATTGGAGGTTGACATCTCCACTAACCTTGACTCCTGCTGGCTGGTGCTGAATGTGGCGCGTCGCGGTGGCGGCGCGTAGATCTGCTCGAGATGAGCGCGGTGCGAGACGGTACAGCTGCTGGGACGGCGCGGACCGGCGCCTCTCTACCCCGGCGGCGGCGCGATGCGACGCTGGTGCTGCGTTGGCGTGAATCAGCACCTTCTGCTTAGACGTGCCGCGGCGACCCCCTGGACCCGCGACGGTGCGCTGCGTCGACCCTCTGGCTCCGCAGCTGCGCGATGTGTCGACCCTCTCGTTCTGCGACGGCGCGATGTGTCGACCCTCTCGTTCTGTGATGCTGGTGCTGCTTAACGCCCCTCTGCCTATTCCAGTACTCTATACTGTCGCTTCTTCACCCGTAGATACCTCACCTATACCCCACACCTGGCACCAGAAAAATGGTCTAAACCTCTGTCGTGTCCCACTGACGTGTCCTGAGAGGGAGTGGAAGGACTGCGTTGGTGCGCGTCAGAGAACTTACTTGGCATGAGGTCTCGGTGGTGTGGGCCGCCAACTCCTCACTGCTCCGTTGTAGAGAAGGCTGCAAGGTGAGCTAGAGTACGGAACTCGGATAGGATCTTAGGGAAGCTTTCATATATGAACACTCGATATATAGAACGATTATACTGGAAGTACCCCTGGCACTTGTGATTTAAATAAGGTTCTATATACAGTCTCCCATGATTGTCTATCTGGCTATGCAGTTGCCATCCCTAACTTCCCAAACCTAAGTCCTAATACAGCAGAGGCGAGCGCACCAGACTAAGTGTCAGCTGTGTCGATTCAGCCTAAGTCCCTACTTGTTGCTGTGCTCAATACTCTCCTGCAACTCTTGCAGCATCCCGACGCAGACTGACGTGGACCGGCTTCCTAAGTACCTCACTCCATCACTCTCTTTCGATCTAGCGGCTATCCGCTTTTATAGGGGTTAGTGCACCCGGCACCACTTGTTCTAGAAGGTTCTAGAAGGTTCTAGCACCCCGAACTTTGAGCCCTGAGCAGGCTAGTCACACGGCAGCATGTGATGCCTACGTGATGAACTAGCCATTCTCCACTGTTTGCTGTGTCCACGGGTTGCCACTAACTGTGTTTGAGCCTCGTGATACTGCATACTCCGCTCTTGTTAGTCGAGTACACATTACACATTACACATGAGATAGTCTGGTCACGTCCGCCTCGCTTGATCTGTAGCAATAATTTTCCAGCCTACAGCCTACATGATTTTAATTCTATCTTCTACTATTCGCGACACCATCTTCTACTATTCGCGACAGTGCATTATCCTGCTGAAATGCAGGGTTTCGCAGGGATCGAATGAAGGGTGGAGCCATGGGTCGTAACACATCTGAAATGTAACGTCCAGTGTTCAAAGTGCCGTCAGTGCGAAAAAGAGGTGGCCGAGACGTGTAACCCATACCACCACGCCGGGTGATACACCAGTATGGCGATGACGAAT
Source organism: Schistocerca serialis cubense (assembly GCF_023864345.2). NCBI lineage: Eukaryota > Metazoa > Arthropoda > Insecta > Orthoptera > Acrididae > Schistocerca > Schistocerca serialis. The sequence goes on along the minus strand of NC_064640.1, from coordinate 406,546,761 downwards.
ACACACTTCTAATGTGCGTTCACTGCGATGTCGCCAAACACGGATACGACCATCATGATGCTGTAAACAGAACCTGTATTCATCCGAAAAAATTACATTTTGCCATTCGTGCACCCAGTTCGCCATTGTGTACACCATCGCAGGCCCTGTCTGTTCTGCAGCGTCAAGGATAACCGCAGCCATGGTCTCCGAGCTGATAGTCCATGCTGCTGTAAATGTCGTCGAACTGTTCGTGCAGATGGTTGTTGTCTTGCAAACGTATCCATCTGTTGACTCAGGGATCGAGACGTGGCTGCACGATCCATTACAGCCATACGGATAAGATGCCTGTCATCTCGACTGCTAGTGATACGAGGCCGTTGGGATCCAGCACGGCGTTCCGTATTACCCTCCTGAACCCACCGATTCCATATTCTGCTAACAGTCATTAGATCTCGACCAACGCGAGCAGCACTGTCGCGATACGATAAACTGCAATTGCGATAAGCTACAATCCGACCTTTATCAAAGTCGGAAACGTGATGGTACGCATTTCTCCTCCTTACACAAAGAATCACAACAACGTTTCACCAGGCAACGCCGGTCAATTGCTGTTTGTGTATGAGAAATCGGTTGGAAACTTTCCTCATGTCAGCACGTTGTAGGTGTCGCCACCGGTGCCAACCTTGTGTGAATGCTCTGAAAAGCTAATCATTTGCATATCACAGCATCTTCTTCCTGTCGGTTAAATTTCGCGTCTGTAGCACGTTATCTTCGTGGTGTAGCAATTTTAATGGCCAGTAGCGTATTAAACTTTCTTGGGACTGAGAAACTTATATCCACGGATCAGCATGGTTTCAGGAAGCATTGCTCATGTGAAACTCAGCTTGCTCTTCTTTCACGCGATATACTGCGAACTGTGGACAAAGGGCAACAGGCAAATTCCATATTTCTAGAGTTCCAGAAAGCATTTGACATGTTGCCCTATTTCAGGCTGTTAGCGAAGGTGCGAGAATATGGAATAAGTTCACAGATACGTGAGTGACTCGAAGACTTCTTAAGTAACAGAAATCAGTTTTTTGTCCTCAACAGCAAATGTACGTCAGAGACAAGGGTATCATCAGGAGTGTCCCAGGAAAGTGTGATAGGAAAGATGTTGTTCTCTATATACATAAATGATTTGACAGAGAGGGTGGGCAGTAATCTGCGGTTGTCTCCGGGTGATCCTGTGGTGTATGGAAGGGTGTCAAAGTTGAGTGACTGTGGGAAGATACAAGACGACTTAGACAAATTTTCTAGTTGGTGTGATGAACGGTAGCTAGCTCTAAATGTGGAAAGGTGTAAGTTAATACAGATGAATAGGAAGAATAAACCTGTAATGTTCAGATACAGTATTGCTAGTGTCCTGCTTGACACAGTCATGCCGTTTAAATACCTGGGCGTATTGTTGCAAAGCGATATGAAATGGAGCGATCATGTGAGAAGTGTGGAAACTACTAACAAAATATCCAACCTGGTTTTAGGAAAGGCTTTTCAACAGAAAATGCTATATATGCTTTCACTGATCACGTATTAAATGCTCTAAATAACCAAACATCATCAGTTGGGAATTTCTTGATCTCTCAAAGGTTTTTAACTGTGTAAATCATGGAATTCTTTTTGATAAGCTTCAGTATTGGAGAGTGCACGAATGGTTTTATTCGTATTTAACTGGAAGAGTACAGTAGGTTGTAATAAACGGTTGACATAATGCACAAAAATCAGCAGATTCCTCAAACTGTGGAGTTATCAAGGATGGCTTCCCATAAGGTTCAGTTTTGGGTCTCATATTGTTCTTAATATGGAATAATGACTTGTATATATTGATGAATTGTAACTAATGTCTTATACAAAATTATTAAGTAGTTCTCTGCAAATGGATTCTCATTAAATTTTGATAAAACACAGCACATAGTAAATGGGATAACACTATTAATAAATAAAGAGTTTGAACAGAAGTTAGTAGCTAAGGCAGAATATTCCAATTTTTTGAGTGTGCATACTGATAAGACACTCTATTGGAAGAAACACTTTGATGATATGTTCAAACATCTGAGTTCTGCTACTTAAGCTGTTAGGGTTATTGCAAATTTTGGCAATACACATATAAGTAAATCAACTTACTTTGCATACTTTCATTCCCTGTTTTAGTGTGGCATCATGTTGTTGTTGTTGTGGTCTTCAATCCTGAGACTGGTTTGATGCAGCTCTCCATGCTACTCTATCCTGTGCAAGCTGCTTCATCTCCTAGTAAGTACTGCAGCCTACATCCTTCTGAATCTGCTTAGTGTATTCATCTCTTGGTCTCCCTCTACAATTTTTACCCTCCACGCTGCCTTCCAATACTAAATTGGTGATCACTTGATGCCTCAGAACATGTCCTACCAACCGATCCCTTCTTCTAGTCAAGTTGTGCCACAAACTCCTCTTCTCGACAATTCTATTCAACACCTCCTCATTAGTTATGTGATCTACCCATCTAATCTTCAGCATTCCTCTGTAGCGCCACATTTCGAAAGCTTCTATATTATTATCGTTCATGTTTCACTTCCATACATGGCTACACTCCATACAAATACTTTCAGAAACGACTTCCTGACACTTAAATCTATACTCGCTGTTAACAAATTCCTCTTCCAGAATGAGATTTTCACTCTGCAGGAGAGCTTCTGTAAAGTTTGGAAGGTAGGAGACGAGATACTGGCAGAAGTAAAGCTGTGAGGGCCGGGCGTGAGTCGTGCTTCGGTAGCTCAGATGGTAGAGCACTTGCCCGCGAAAGGCAAAGGTCCCGAGTTCGAGTCTCGGTCGGGCACACAGTTTTAAGCTGCCAGGAAGTTTCATATCAGCGCACACACTGCTGCAGAGTGAAAATCTCATTCTGGAAACATCCCCCAGGCTGTGGCTAAGCCATGTCTCCGCAGTATCCTTTCTTTCAGGAGTGCTAGTTCTGCAAGGTTCGCAGGAGAGCTTCTGTAAAGTTTGGAAGGTAGGAGACGAGATACTGGCAGAAGTAAAGCTGTGAGGGCCGGGCGTGAGTCGTGCTTCGGTAGCTCAGATGGTAGAGCACTTGCCCGCGAAAGGCAAAGGTCCCGAGTTCGAGTCTCGGTCGGGCACACAGTTTTAATCTGCCAGGAAGTTTCATATCAGCGCACACTCCGCTGCAGAGTGAAAATCTCATTCTGGAAACATCCCCCAGGCTGTGGCTAAGCCATGTCTCCGCAGTATCCTTTCTTTGAGGAGTGCTAGTTCTGCAAGGTTCGCAGGAGAGCTTCTGCAAAGTTTGGAAGGTAGGAGACGAGATACTGGCAGAAGTAAAGCTGTGAGGGCCGGGCGTGAGTCGTGCTTCGGTAGCTCAGATGGTAGAGCACTTGCCCGCGAAAGGCAAAGGTCCCGAGTTCGAGTCTCGGTCGGGCACACAGTTTTAATCTGCCAGGAAGTTTCAAATTTCTCTTCTTCAGAACGCTTTCCTTAGCATTGCCAGCCTGCATTTTATATCCTCTTTACTTCGACCATCATCAGTTATTTTGCTCCCTAAATAGCAAAACCCCTTTACTACTTTAAGTGTCTCATTTCCTAATCTACACTCCTGGAAATGGAAAAAAGAACACATTGACACCAGTGTGTCAGACCCACCATACTTGCTCCGGACACTGCGAGAGGGCTGTACAAGCAATGATCACACGCACGGCACAGCGGACACACCAGGAACCGCGGTGTTGGCCGTCGAATGGCGCTAGCTGCGCAGCATTTGTGCACCGCTGCCGTCAGTGTCAGCCAGTTTGCCGTGGCATACGGAGCTCCATCGCAGTCTTTAACACTGGTAGCATGCCGCGACAGCGTGGACGTGAACCGTATGTGCAGTTGACGGACTTTGAGCGAGGGCGTATAGTGGGCATGCAGGAGGCCGGGTGGACGTACCGCCGAATTGCTCAACACGTGGGGCGTGAGGTCTCCACAGTACATCGATGTTGTCGCCAGTGGTCGGCGGAAGGTGCACGTGCCCGTCGACCTGGGACCGGACCGCAGCGACGCACGGATGCACGCCAAGACCGTAGGATCCTACGCAGTGCCGTAGGGGACCGCACCGCCACTTCCCAGCAAATTAGGGACACTGTTGCTCCTGGGGTATCGGCGAGGACCATTCGCAACCGTCTCCATGAAGCTGGGCTACGGTCCCGCACACCAAGGCCGTCTTCCGCTCACGCCCCAACATCGTGCAGCCCGCCACCAGTGGTGTCGCGACAGGCCTGAATGGTGGGACGAATGGAGACGTGTCGTCTTCAGCGATGAGAGTCGCTTCTGCCTTGGTGCCAATGATGGTCGTATGCGTGTTTGGCGCCGTGCAGGTGAGCGCCACAATCAGGACTGCATACGACCGAGGCACACAGGGCCAACACCCGGCATCATGGTGTGGGGAGCGATCTCCTACACTGGCCGTACACCACTGGTGATCGTCGAGGGGACACTGAATAGTGCACGGTACATCCAAACCGTCATCGAACCCATCGTTCTACCATTCCTAGACCGGCAAGGGAACTTGCTGTTCCAACAGGACAATGCACGTCCACATGTATCCTGTGCCACTCAACGTGCTCTAGAAGGTGTAAGTCAACTATCCTGGCCAGCAAGATCTCCGGATCTGTTCCCCATTGAGCATGTTTGGGACTGGATGAAGCGTCGTCTCACGCGGTCTGCACGTCCAGCACGAACGCTGGTCCAGCTGAGGCGCCAGGTGGAAATGGCATGGCAAGCCGTTCCACAGGACTACATCGAGCATCTCTACGATCGTCTCCATGGGAGAATAGCAGCCTGCATTGCTGCAAAAGGTGGATATACACTGTACTAGTGCCGACATTGTGCATGCTCTGTTGCCTGTGTCTATGTGCCTGTGGTTCTGTCAGTGTGATCATGTGATGTATCTGACCCCAGGAATGTGTCAATAAAGTTTCCCCTTCCTGGGACAATGAATTCACGGTGTTCTTATTTCAATTTCCAGGAGTGTAATTGCTTCAGCGTCACCCGACTTAATTCGACTACATTCCATTATCTTCGTTTTGCTTTTGTTGATGTTCATTTTATATCCTCGTTTCAAGACACTGTCCATTCCGTTCAACTGTTCTTCCAAGTCCTTTGCGGTCTCTGACAGTATTACAATGTTATCGGAGAACATCAAAGTTTTTATTTCTTCTCCATGGATTTTAATACATACTCCGAATTTTTGTTTTGTTTCCTTTACTGCTTGCTCAATATACAGATTTAATAACATCAGGGATAGGCTACAACCCTGCAACACTCCCTTCCCAACCACTGCTTCCCTTTCATGTCCCTCGACTGTTATAACTGCCATATGGTTTCTTTACAAATTGTAAATAGCCTTTCACTCCCTGTATTTTACCCCTGCCACCTTTAGAATTTGAAAGAGAGTATTCCAGTCAACACTGTCAAAAGCTTTCTCTAAGTCTGCACATGCTAGAAACGTAGGTTTTCCTTTTCTTAATCTAGCTTCTAAGATAAGTCATAGGGTCAGCATTGCCTCACGTGTTCCAATATTTCTACGGAATACAAACTGATCTTCCCCGAGGTCGGCTTCTACCAGTTTTTCCAATTGTCTTTAAAGAATTTGTGTTAGTATTTTGCAGCCGTGACTTATTAAACTGATAGTTCGGTAATTTTCACATCTGTCAACACCTGCTTTCTTTGGGATTGGAACTATTATATTCTTCTTGAAGTCTGAGGGAATTTCGCCTGTCTCATACATTTTGCTCATCAGATGGTAGAGTTTTGTGAGGACTGGCTCTCCCAAGGCTTTGAGTAGTTCTAATGGAATGTTGTCTACTCCCAGGGCCTTGTTTCGACTTAGGTCTTTCAGTGCTCTGTCAAAGTCTTCACGCAGTATCATATTTCCCATTTCATCTTCATCTACATCCTCTTCCATTTCCATAATATTGTCCTCAAGTACATCGCCCTTGTATAGACGCTCTATATACTCCTTCTACCTTTCTGCTTTCCCTTCTTTGCTTAGAACTGGGTTTCCATCTGAGCTCTTGATATTTGTACAAGTGGTTCTCTTTTCTCCAGAGGTCTCTTTAATTTTCCTGTAGGCAGAATCTATCTTACCCCCAGTGAGATAAGCCTCTACATCCTTACATTTGTCCTCTAGCCATCCCTGTTTAGCCATTTTGCACTTCCTATCAATCTCATTTTTGAGACGTTTGTATTCCTTTTTGCCTGCTTCATTTACTGCATTTTTATATTTTCTCCTTTCATCAATTCAGTTCAATATTTCATCTGTTACCCAAGGATTTCTACTAGCCCTCGCCTTTTTACCTACTTCATCCTCTGCAACCTTCACTACTTCATCCCTCAAAGCTACCCATTCTTCTTCTAAAATATTTCTTTCCCCCATTCTAGTCAATTGTTCCCTCACGGTCTCCCTGAAAGTCTGGAAAAACTCAGGTTTAGTCAGTTTATCCGGGTCCCATCTCCTTAAATTCACACCTTTTTGCAGTTTCTTTAGTTTTAATGCACAGTTCATAACCAATAGATTGTGGTCGGAGTCCACAACTGCCCCTGGAAGTGTCTTACAATTTAAAACCTCATTCCTAAAGCTCTGTCTTACCATTATATAATCTATCTCATACCTTTTAGTATCTCCAGTCTCCTTCCATGTATACAACCTTCTTTCATGATTCTAAAACCAAGTGTTAGCTATGATTAAGTTATGCTCTGTGCAAAATTCTATCAGGCGGCTTCCTCTTTCATTGCTTACCCCCAATCCATATTCACCTACTACGTTTCCTTCTCTTCCTTTTCAACTATCGAATTCCAGTCACCCATCACTATTAAATTTTCATCTCCCTTCACTATCTGAATAATTTCTTTTATCTCATCATACATTTCTTCAATTTCTTCGTCATCTGCTGAGCTAGTTGGCATATAAACTTGTACTACTGTAGTAGGTGTGGGCTTCGTGTCTACCTTGGCCACAATAAGGCGTTCACTATGCTGTTTGAAGTAGCTTACCTGCACTCCTATTTTTTCACTCATTATTAAACCTGCTCCTGCATTACCCTTATTTGATTTTGTATAACCCTGTATGACCAAAAGTCTTGTTCCTCCTGCCACCGAACTTCGCTAATTCTCACTATATCTAATTAAAGAGACCTCTGGAGAAAAGATAACCACTTGTACAAATATCAAGAGCTCAAATGGAAACCCAGTTCTAAGCAAAGAAGGGAAAGCAGAAAGGTAGAAGGAGTATATAGAGGGTCCATACAAGGGCGATGTACTTGAGGACAATATTATGGAAATGGAAGAGGATGTAGATGAAGATGAAATGGGAAATATGATACTGCGTGAAGACTATCCATTTCCCTTTTTAAATTTTCTAACCTGCCTGCCCGATTAAGGGATCTGACATTCCACGCTCCGATCCGTAGAAAGCCAGTTTTGTTTCTCCTGATAACGACATCCTCTTGAGTAGTCCCCGTCCGGAGATCCAAATGTGGGACTATTTTACCTCCAGAACATTTTACCCAAGAGGACGCCATCATCATTTAACCATACAGTAAAGCTGCATGCCTTCGGGAAAAAATTACAGCTGTAGTTTCCCCTTGCTTTCGGCCGTTCGCAGTACCAGCACAGCAAGGCCGTTCGAAATAATGTTTTATATAAATGGAAACTGACTTCTTATGACCACCCATGTTTTCATGTGTAGCAATATAAAATGAGAAAGTGTAATCAAAGTCGGAGGTTAATATATTGTCTTCGAAAACATGGTGTTTGTTTGGAAATATTTGTAAAGCTACCACAAAAGATTTCGTTCAACTGATTATGTACTGATGCTCTTGCTTACAACCGTTGGTAATGTTAAGATTGCCAAGCATATCTTAATTATCTTCGCACAAACAAACAACATGAATTAGGTGCATTGTTTGAGGAATCAAATAGGCATGAAAAAATGAGTCTGCTGAGAGAAAAATAACAAACGCAACACTACATATGAACCTGACATGGTATTTCAGACACAACACTGATGCATGAGATCTGTGGGGTGTTCAGTGTGTCAGGTATGAATTGGGTGCTCACTTTCTCACACAAGAAGGGGAGTTTTGTATCATCACTAACGTTCTGGAAACTGGAGTCAGTCAGTGTAAAGGGCATAGCAGTAGTTGCAGCTCATGCGCTAAGCTTGGCGCTACAGACAGGCTCATGGGCTGGATACAGCAGGCAGATCAGCACCTCCTTCCACCAGGCATCTTTAGGCGTTATCAGAATGGTAACAGGCGTTCGAATGACAACATGACTGAGACATCTTTTCTCCTCAGTCGTGGTGTGGAGGTAGCGTGTGCTAGTTGTCACAGAATGTGTCTACAGTATCTCTGCCAAGCTGACTTACTGATAAATGTTAGTCATTCTGTGAATGTTAACTCTACTGCAAAACGAAAGTGAGGTGTAATGGCTCCATCAAGATCTGAATAGTTCCTGTTGCGGTGTGGCATTAACAGTTGGTCTATGCTATCCATGGATTATGACTGAAACTGATGTGCTGATCAGTGCTATATCTACAGATGGTACCATATGGTGTTCCCTTAGGAGAATGAATATGGTAAATAAATAGTGGCCTGGTAGCATATTACTGCATATTTGTTACAGACTCCCTGATCTAAATCTCTCAAAATGAGGAAAAGGGTAAAGGTTCCTCACACATTATTTAGTACCTCTGTATATGAACTGTTGAAGGGAAAATTTTCATTTCCTGCATTGCAGCTCAACGACTTTACAGGTGATCTTCTTGCAACGAGCAAGAAAATTCACAATGTAAATATCCACATCTGCTGCATCCTGTATTACAGAACTGACATGTTGTGATGGGGAGCTACCCTGTTGTCCTTGTCTCTACCAACTCCAGCCGCAGGAGGCTAGTCAGCCATGTGAGCCTGTCTCACACTGTTTCTCTTTCCTCCAGGCGTGCACCAGCGAAAGTGAATAATCACTCTAACTGGTTCTCATCTGGTCTGGAGCCACTCGCTGAGTGGCCATGAAGACACACACCACCAGCACTTGATTCCGTGTCTGAACACATGCCGACCAAGTCACCATCTAGACTGCATTCGATGCTCGTGATTCTGCACATTACTCATTCAGAGCCATTACAATGCTATACTAATGCAACGAATATCAAAACAAATATAACATTCCATGTTTACTTCACACATACTTCTTTGTCCTATTATGATTTACAAACTTCTACCCTGTCCTAATTTTTCAATCCAATAACGCAAAAAGTGAGATGTTAAACCATGTTTGTAATCTCTCTTGCATAACACTCATCATTTTTTAAAATTACAAACACCTTAAATATACACATTTTGAATTATTCATAACAACAGTATTTACAATTATTACATAGATATACCCTGTTAGATTTCGCCTTAATGGAGCATCAAACTTATTATCGTTACATTTGCTGTCTGTAAGGGGCATATGTTTAAGATTATTCCTTCGTTAGTGTGTTATTATTAGTTGGTTAGTAGTAAACTATTCCCTTCTAATTACAATTTCTTACAAGGTTAATGTCATTTAAATTATTTGAATGCAAGCCACGGTCCAGTAATTATCCTGCACCAGTTACAATAGATAACGGCTAAGCAAATAAATAAAAAGTCCATCATCAACGATTTGTGTAATAAGAATGTGGTTCCTGCTTTTAGGTCCGTTTTTGATAATTGTTTGTTTTTCCCTTGGTTTGTGTATGCCTCACTTCACATCATTTTCTTTAATGGTTTTCACCTTATAGTTTCTCTTCTTAGTCCTTTCTGCATCGTCGTTTTCACCTGTCAAAAATAACTTGACAAACCACATCACCATCCTGATATTAAAATTTAGTGATTGCAATTGAGTCTGTAGTTACGTTTATTTAAAAGGTACATATATGTTTTACCTACAGAATAAAAACTAGCGGTACAATTTAATGATAATATGTGGTTCTAGTGTCCTAAATATAGTTATTAGTGAGATACAGCACACAGGAACTTCAGGTTTGTGCATGACATCCAGCACGGAAAACGCACTCACAAATAATCAGTAATGTCATGTTCAATAGATCTGCATCACCTCAACAGATGTTCGAAGTGGCCACCATTTGCATTAACACACGTGTGGAGAAGGAATTACCACAGTCTAATGTATACAGTTGCGACACTCACTGCTGTGAAAGTTGTTTCCATTTGACAGTTCAAGTGACACTAGCGCCCCTAGCGGCCAGAAAGCTCGCCTTACTCTGACGGCAGATGCGACGTAAAAATAATGTATGTTTTTAATTCGATTTCTACGTAATTTACAAAATTGTTAGTATATTTTTGAGTGTTAGGAGAACAGTGAGAGACATAAATGATCGTGAAATGTAAGTAAACAGAGCAGAAACTATTGAATGAAGTGACATAAGCTGCAACACATTCTTGAAGAAATAATTAAGAAGTAGCATACAATAGAACTTATTCCACTGAAAGTAAGAGAATACACACTGTATATCCCACATATGAAGTATATAGATGCTCTTCCTTGTGAAAAAATGAAGCGACATATCACTTTTCATTACGTTCTGTTTTGCAGGAAGCCTGCTTCTGGAGCCCGCGTCTCGTGGTCGTGCGGTAGCGTTCTCGCTTCCCACGCCCGGGTTCCCGGGTTCGATTCCCGGCGGGGTCAGGGATTTTCTCTGCCTCGTGATGGCTGGGTGTTGTGTGCTGTCCTTAGGTTAGTTAGGTTTAAGTAGTTCTAAGTTCTAGGACTGATGACCATAGATGTTAAGTCCCATAGTGCTCAGAGCCATTTGAACCATTTTGAACCTGCTTCCGAAAATACAATTTCCATCTTATTCTTTGTGGTATGACTGTTTTAAAACTTTATTATATCCCATTGATACATTTGCCGAAAATATAATTAAATAAATGAGTCAGTCCTAACACTTTAGCAACCCAAATGAGCTAGGTTCATCACTTTTCTATTTCTTCTCTTGCTCCTACAGACTAAGTCTTGATTCCTGAATTTAATAATCTAAAAGAGCCTCACTTTCACAGACACCCTTATTAACATCAGCTTGGTTTCAGCACAGCACCCAGATGGAAAATTGGGGATGTCCATCAACATGTTCACAAAGAAAGCATCACAATTACATATGTGAGCATATTCATCAAAAGTAGAAGTCATCTTAGTCTCAGAATGAGTTAAAAATTCTTTGACATCTTCTGTGCCGGCCAGAGTGGCCGAGCGGTTCTAGGCGCAACAGTCTGGAACCGCGCGACCGCTACGGTCGCAGGTTCGAATCCTGTCTCGGGCATGGATGTGTGTGATGTCCTTAGGTTAGTTAGGTTTAACTAGTTCTAAGTTCTAGGGGACTGATGACCTCAGAAGTTAAGTCCCATAGTGCTCAGAGCCAGTTGAACCATTTGAACATCTTCTGTACAAATAAATAGGCTTCCAAAGTTGCATTCATAACTTTTACAATGACAATAAACTTTTTCATTTGCATCTAAGTCTTGGCTGCCATCTACAAGTACTGTCCTACATTTATAACAGTCATGAATTGTAAGCAGTTTCTTTAATACATAACCAAACACGTATCTCATGCCGTTTGCCTTTCAGAGGTCTGTCTGGACTTCCACATTTGGTACTCTGATCACTGAACTCGTGTCACTGATGTCCAGCAGTGGTGAAACAAGTAATTTGGGCGCTGCTTTCATATCCACTATTGTCTGACCCCAGTTGATCCCCTCACAATTGGAGGTAACTACACTGTGTGTGCATTAATTTTCTTAAAGCACAATTATTGAACGCAGCACAAAACAGTTGTGGTGATGGGTTGCTACAAAAACCACCTTTATGCCTTATCACTGAGAAAACGTTTTCCAGTGGATCTTGATTAATTTTGCGTGTTAATAAATATAACTTGGTTCCATCCAAAACATCATCAACAAACATGTTCAAAGCGCTTATATTACCCAGAAGTCCTTTAACACACTTAATCCTAGATGAAAAATCTTTCCCATCAACATCTACAAATTTCCATGACTGTATCCGTGGCTTCAGTGTCTTTAATGACTCAACACACGAACTGCAGTGCTTACCTTCATTTTTGAAAATGCTGGCAGTTGGACAGCTCTTTTAGTGATCTTGGGGGCCAACTTGTACTTCCTTTCACAATCACTTGAGTACAACTGACAAATGTTCTTCCATGAAGCAGTGCCAATCCATCCTTCATCTGTTGTGTGCATAATGTTATACCTGAATAAATTATTACGTATGCTTTTTATCAAGTGTGGGGTGTCATAAAAAAGTAGATCTTACTCCCTTCGTGTACTAAGCATGGATTAACTGGTGTGATCCACTCCACAAAATTCGAGCCTTGATCAGTCACACATGTTTTTACAACGAAACCAATCTCTGTGAGCTTTCTGACAACTTCAAAAAATATGCGCGTCAGATGGGTGGCTCCTACTGGTCCTTTGGAGAAATAATATACTAATGGCTGTTTAAAATTTGAGAATATGCCGTTAATCATTATAACTAATGCAGTATTGGCAACCACAGATGTACGTATGAACCCCACGTCTTTAAATCCAATAACACGATCCCTAGAGCTGTCATATATCAAATTTTCCATTAGTGACATCTCATCCACAGACAAATTAACAATTATATCAGTTTCTGGTAACTGCTGCACTTTCTGCTTTAAAAGATGAAATATGTTATTATTTATCCCACAATTTAATTGTGTATCTTCCACATACCTTTGTCAGGTACGTACTGATGGAAGGCTAAAACACTGTGATAAAAAACTGTATGCCGAGTACTATAATCCAACAAATTATGTGCAAATAATTTAGATTCATCTTTCCATCTCGCGCCACGTTTTCCATTCAGTGGTATACTGATTTGGCTTATCAATAAATCGAGAGCATCTTTTTTCAAGTACTTGGAACCAATATTTTTTAAAATGAGCTTGTCCTTTTGTACTTGTGTCCTGTGACGTTGTGGTTGCAGTTTATTCTTAAAGCCGCCCATTCACAGCCCGACCGGTCCGCCAAACCGCTCGCTAACTGTAACCCCGACAAGTCGGGCTGTGTGTGGCCACCCCCGACCGCTGGGCGGCCTCTAGCTGCGAGCGCACAGTCGTGTGGCAGCGTTCGCCATGCCAAAACAAAAAGGAAAACTTGCTGTGGCTGCAGCAGTGATGTGTAGATAAAGACAATAAAAAGAAACGTTTATGGATGAAAGAATGGTTGAGAGATAAATTCAAGTTTTCTTACACAAATTTGTTACGTACCCTCCAAGTTCAAGAGCCTACAGACTATAAAAACTTCTTACGTATGGATGACAATACTTTTTGTGAATTACTGGATCTCATACGGCCTAAAATCGAGAAGAAAGAAACGCGTATAGGAGCTACCATCACCGCTAAGGAGCGACTAGTAACAAGCATGTCCTGATCAAAAAAAGAAAAATAATTACAAAGGTACTTTCAGTTGTCCTTTTCGCTGTTGTAAATGCAAACTATGAGTTTATATATGTTCACACCGGTACGAATGATCGAGTGTCAGATGGTGGTATTCTAAAGCTTACAGATTTCTACACTTCACTAGTATCTAGAACTCTAAATTTACCAGATCCCGTTTATCTGGAAGGAGTGGATTCTACATTGCCATTTGTGTTTGTAGGTGATGAAGCTTTCCCTTTGATGCCGAATTTAATGAAACCGTATCCTCAAAGGAACTTAACAAGGGAGGAAAAGATCTTCAATTACAGGCTTAGCAGAGCTCGGTGGGTAGTTGAGAATGCTTTTGGACGTGAATGAATTAGAATTTCAAGAAACTTTGATCATTTAGAGTTTATGTGCAGAGCAACATTTATTTATATTTTGTATACTTAATAAATAAAAGCGTTTGTATACTTACAACATCAATATCTGACTCATCATTTACCTCCTCAGTCTGTTCATCCTCCAGAGTCCTCCCCTGTGTTAGTGAAGATATCCCACATCGCACCTCTTCTTGATCCAGGGTGAACTGCAGGAGATCGTAGTACCAAAGCGTCGGTTCTGGCATGTTTTCAGCAGCACTTCTAGTTGCTGATTTAGCGTCCTGTATTTTTCTAAACTGTCGCCGGAAAGACGCTCGTAGAGAACTAATTTTTTTAATAACAAACGCCTTGTCTTCTGCACGATTTATCTCTTTGCACATAGCCATAAGAACTTTGTAGGCTTTGTTCCTCATATTCCTATTGGAGTAGTCCTTCATTTTTATCTCCCACAAACATGGCCATTCTCTGTACATTATTAATGAAACACACCCAAAAGTCTTTGTTTTCCTCGAACGACGTTATCATAAAAGCAGCGAAAAGCAGTGACAACGAAAGAAGTAGTGAATAACAGAGAGTCTGACACCGTACTGACGGAATGTGGACTCGGTGGAAGCGGCCGGCCTGAGCTGTGGCCCCGGCTCAGCAAGTGGCGGTCGGGCAAGCAGGTAGCGGCTCGCCGGTGGAGGCGACGCACCCGAACTCCGGACACGAGCGCGAGCCCATCGCTCACACACAGGCGAGCCGGTCGGGGCCAACCCTCTCAACGGATCGGTCGGCGGACCGGTCCGGCTGTGTATGGGCTGCTTTACGGTGGGCACTTTCCTTGTCACATAGTAATTTTGTACGAAGTCTAATGATTTGCACGTTTTTACATTTCACACGATTTTCTAACACGCAAATAATTTCACGTAATCTAAGCATTTCATCTTCAAAAGATGTCTGTGTTGCAGATTCCATTGTTAGTGATTTTATATGTGTCTCGCGAGTAGGAACATTTGTGGTAGCTGTTTCTTCTGTGTCAGGAGATAGTTTTATTGTTTTTGCAGTAACACTTTCACGTTTGTATGGCAACTTTCTCTTCATCGTCACTAGTTGTGACTTATTTGGCACGTCAAATAACGTAGGAACTGCATTCCATACCAATGTCTTCTTTTCCGCGCTCATGAACTGCTTTGACTCGAAATGTAATGCACAAAACTTCACGTTATTCTGCAAATAAAGGACATCTTTTTGCAGCAGGTCCTGTCTTCTACTATTTATTAACCATTTCTTGCTCCTAAAAAAGAAAAACAAATTCAGTAATTCAATACAGTTTAGAAAAAAATCGTAAATAAAGAGCGCTCTAATGTGATGTTTCATACCTCTCAGGGTCCTTAGGAAACCTGAAGAATGGCAAATGTGGTGTCTTCTTCCTATTATTACTGCAATTGATTGCGCTACATACGCTGCCTTTCGTAAAAACCACGTTAAAAATTAATATAAACGATACTGTTTACATTTACTGAATACCTTATTCAGCAGCGTAGCTTCTCCACCGCTTGGGGCGCTGTTGTCGCGGTGTATAACAAAAATCAGCGAGAGTGTCGCGACTGTATATATTAGACTGTGGTATTACTCGCGCAAACAAAGTTGACACTCGGCGCGGTGGCTGATGGGAGCGACTGTAAAGGCATTTCCCATTTACAGTCGCTCCCATCAGCCAGCGCGCTGAGTGTCAGCTTTGTTTGTACGAGTAATAAACAAATTGCTCAGAATGTAGTGTTTCCACGGATATTGCCGTATATGCAGTGGTAATACGTCGGTGCATATCTTCATATCCTTCAGTGTCGCTGGTGTTTCATGGTACACACACTCTTTCAAATTACCCCAGAGAAAGAAGTCAAAGGCGTCACATTGGGGGATCAGAATTTCTAGCTCACAGGACCTCCTTATCCTGTCCACTTACTTCGTAACATTACATCCACAACTTCCCTGGAAATAAGTGCATATAGTGTGGGAGGCTCATCATGCTGGAACCACACTGATAGATATGTTTCCAATCCCACATCCTCTATGAGAAAGAGTAGAATGTCTTGTAGAAATTATGCATATCGCCATCTGGTTAGTCTTGCCTGATAAAAATAGGGTCCTGTAATATGGATAGCAATGATGCCACACCAAACATTGACTCCACACTGTCATTGATGAGTAACTGCATGAAGCCAGTGGAGATTCTGCATGAATTAGCAGTGTATGTTCTGCAAATTCACATGACCATGATTTGTAAACAAAGCTTCATTTGTAAACAATGTATTATGTAGGAAGCTAGGATGACTTGCAAACGCTGAAATGCAAAACTACTGAATTCAATGTGCAGTTTTAAGCATTCCTGTGACACGCATGAAACATATGCCCATGTGAAATTCTCCATATACTACTACAGGTCATTCTAAAATTAAAGACTGCATGTAACGCTGTGTTTGTGCATTGTCACTTTCCGGGTGCCCAGCTGCCTGTTTCTATGAGACTTGTTGGAAATGGCATGACACGAAGGTCACTGTCGATCTGAGTAACGTCAGCTGTACACTGCTACAACTGTCGTTGCATTTCTATGTCATTCACCATCAATTAACACCATATCAGTTCTTCTTCATTACTGAAGACTAGCATATCGACGAGGCGACTGCAAATGTCAGGAGCCACACCAAAACAGGGAAAGCATTGTCCAAAACATACGAAAGAATGCGTCACACTGTATTTTCCCGTTTGACACTGACAGCAGCACTGCAGGCCTGAGCAGGAGATACTAGTAGACTGAACAGTGTAGGTAGAATGTGCGTACTGACAATGGTCTGTTTACAGCAGGCTGTAGGACGGTGTAGGGTACTGTTGCCCTGCACATTACAATAGAAAATGTGCCGCTGGTTTCATCTTTACGGTCTTTTATTTCAGAATATATGAAGTTTAGAACAGCGAAACCAAGTCTGTGTTCGCTAATTGGACCTACAGTTTTCACTACTGTAGAAAAAAACACATATGTCCAAGTTGAAAGAATGTAACTTTGTGTTGAAAAAGTGTTCATTGACCTTTATAGATCATGCATTCCTTCATATTGTGTTAGCCCCTGACAGGTGCATTCCTGGTCGATGGCATTTTTCACAAGTTGTTTCTTTTTGGAAATATATGAGGTGACAGAGTTAGGTGACCACAATACCTAGATAGGTTAATTCTTAATATATGTGCATACTGATCTTAACACATCTTTCAAAAATAAAATAGAAAAAAATTAGATCAACACTAAGAAGTTATGATTTCAGCACTAAAACGTAGAATTGGCAGACAGTACCAGTATTTGTCGATATGGGTATTACTCTGCAGGGTTGAAAATACGTCATGTTATTATATGTATTCTGCATAGAGATACCCATACTTACTTTGTCGGGAATGTCTAAAGCATTGTTGTGTGGTAGGTCAGTGATGTGCTCACCTGGCAGCGTTTCTTATCAGGCAGTCAGCAAGTACCTGTCTATATTTATGGTTTAATTATTTAACGTTTACTGTCATACATTATTATTATTTTAAATAAACAAAATAAAACTTTTGCTACAAATTGCAAATGGTCAATGTTAAAATGACTGTTCTACGGGATAACTGCCACAGTTTTTTGTAGATCATACATGTAATATCCATAAATATCATGTTATTACTAAAACTATAGAAACACATTTTAGCCTCCATCTACAGCACACCACAGTAAGAAGCAACTGACAGATATATGACAAACTATGCTGAATATCTATGATGTTCACGTATGTGATTCGATTGTTCTGCTGGGTGACCACCTATTCTCCTTAACCAAAGTCACACAGGTGTATGTATACTGTAGCTTTAATGGAACATTTGATAAAGGAAAGAAACGATACCAAAACAGCTATACTGATGGTCATATTGTAGACAATCCCTCAGTGGAATCCTACGTTGAGTATTAGATTCCATTGCTCCGTTGGAGGACTAACTATTCGTCATAACCTAATTACATTTCAGAATCTGGAGACAAGCTTTAATGGAACGTTTGGTACTGGTGTGTTGTTAAATATATGTATTCAAGGTTATTTCTTCATCGTGGATAACGCAATTAAACTGTAGGCAAATTCACTAATATCCGTTTCACGTTGTAAAGTAGAACCACTGCCAGGCGACTAATCATCATAATGTTATAAATGTAGAGGTACAGGATACAGATGATGAGAGAGGGGCTCCTGTTAATGTGGATATTTCTGGTGCTTGTGAAGTACAGGCTTCAGTGGTTGTCGCATCCTGGGTGTAAAATTGAGACTTCACCGTCATAACTAAGTTAGCAATAGGAGCCTGTGAGGCGCTGCAATCCCCATGTACACAACTGCCCGACACATTTGCGGTTTACATAGTTAGTGATGGAATGACCTGTAATTTTGACATGTCAGACGCTGCTGCTATGCGTTTATCTGTTTGCTTGTAGGATGTATACCCCGCTACTAGGAATCATTTTATATAGGCCTGATGCAGGCATAGTATAATTTCTGAACCGTGATCAGATGTGAACAGTGGACACTATACGTATTAGGGAACCTATATTGTGCTTGTATCACGCAGAGCAAGTGTTTTACGGAAATAGTATGTTTTTCGTTTTACAGTCCGATAAGATAATTTATGGCAGAGAAATGGGGAAGAAGAATGTATGTCAAACGCTTGAAATATATTTCTCACATTGGAATATTAACAACGCTACAATTCCATAAGTCTGATAGGTTGCAAGCGCATGCAATCTAACATTATACGCCCATTTTAAGTGCAGAACGTTGCATCCTTAAGAGTGCCTGTGTTTATGTTCTATCTCTTATGAATACCTTCCAGGTGCCGATCCTACACTCTAGAACAATACTTTAGAGTTGATAGCTTGGTTGATTTACGTAAAAATACGTCGAACTACATCTATCTGGGGCTCCATCACGTATAAAAATCATTCGTTTCTTGTTCTTCTTAACCGTCTGCTATTACATCACGACACTTTGAAATCTGTTACTATACATCGATTAGGTGTGCTAATCTCCTCGACGTGGTCGCATCTCGAGAAATGTCATGCACTTGGATGGGTTAGGACTCGGAAAGCTCAATTCATTCACGAGACGTGGAGTATAGCGGTCTTCTTCTGGTCGGCTGCAGATTAATTCGCTAACTGTGCTGCAGGACTGGTTGGTCAGTAACAGTGTGATGACGGTCTTTCACTCTCTAATTTTACCCTAAGACAGCGAGAATGCTCTGTGACTCCCATACACAGAGAGATAGATCGTAAATTAAGCACTATGCTCGAGGTGATAGAAATATGTGGAGCGCTGTTTGGTATATTTTGATGATTTATGTGTTCGAGAATTAAGACTGAATGGACGTACTGCTCAGTCATCTATCCATGTTCGCAATGATACTCGCAAAGTGGAGAGGGCATGGTTTAGCTATGATACTGAAATTGGGGAAACATGCTGTCACATCATTGGCTGGTGTTGAACTTCATGTAAAATTCTTCATGCTATCAAGTGTGATGTTCATTATTAGAGTACAAGGATGGTGTCTTTTCTATCCCATCCCTGCACTGGTTAGTAGATAATGATTGACTGATATGGCATGTTTGAGGTGGGGAAAAAGTTTTGGTGAATGGACAGCAACTTCTGGGGGTTGCTAGCAGTGAAACAGTGATCACGTACATGAGTGCAATATGAGGAATGAGGCGAAAGGGAACACACAGTCGCCAGCTATTTCGTCAGGGTGAGAGATGAGTCTAAATGTAGAGCTTGTGAATCACCTTCAGACTACAGTTTGGAGACCTATGCCAACGCGGTAAAAGTCTTCCAGTTTGCTTATGTTGTAAGTGTCTTTTATTTAACACCAGCGGATGTGTGGCGAGTTATGGTTTCCGCCGTAAGACACAGGAGGCAGTAGCAGCAGCAGTTTGAGGTGAAAATTCGCAGAGGGACTGTGTATACCGCTAGGAATGCTTGGCTAGCTGCAGGCTGCACTATTCTGGGGAGTATTGTGAAATCTCTTTCTCTGCACTGGGCCACTGCGCAGCTGTGCGTCATTGCGCCAGCATTAGTGCCTAGTTGACTTCTAAATGGGATGAGCTTTTAAAGTTCGTAATTTTTCTTTTTGGGGGGTAGAGAATAACGATGATAGCATGTTGGGCTGACTGATTTGAATGTGCGTGGATCTGTAATACTTGTATGTGGTTTGGGGACGTACCAAATTGCTAGCATTCCTGCCGAGTGGTCAAAACACAGTCCTGTTGCACTAAGGTCGTTCTGTTTCTACATGGGTTGCACAAGGTGATGAATATGACTTTCTCCGGCTTTTGCTCAGTTCCGACTTAAATTGGAACGATCACATGCGGAAAGCTGTACAAAAGGGAGCAGTTGCAAGATGCATAGGGGGTGACTAAAACGACATTGGAATTTTACTGTAGTAGCTAGGTTCGGGAAAGGTGACTCGTTTCGAGACATGACAATGTCAGAAATATCATTCAATAGTGGTTGTAATAATTAAAATAATTGTCAATAGGATTGAACGCGGGTATGTGCTTGAGTCGAAAGATCCGATTCCAAAACACTGCCATCATTTCTAGCAGATAGCGTGACACTAGAGATCGGGGAAACTAGTGTACATTTTCTTACGATCTCAATCAGCACATCATCTACTACTACTGATGTTTGTGTTCTTTCTCAATCAGTCATCACCTATAACTCAGAGGATATATAGCTGAATGTCTGATATATAAAGTGCTAGAAATACCATAGAACTATTTAACTTGGGCTGTGTGAGGGAGTCGCAAATACCGCTTTCATATCACGTTCCTTAGCCGATTGACTTTCAAATGCGGTAATTTTATCACTAGGTTGCATCACGGACTTACACGTTCCTACGATCACCGTCACAGTATTTGTCCGGAAAAAAGAAAACTACCTAATTCAGAGGTAATGTCATACCACAATTTGTAAAGCAGGTATAGCTTTTAACATGGATACTTGTGTGCACCTGTAGAACCAGGAGCGATTGTGGGAGTAACATGTAGTAGTTGTTGGGATCGGTTTTTTTCTTTAACATCTGGTCGATTACGTCTCTCTTTCTGTGACATGGTGGTAGGACTCGCAAGAAGATCATGAGGTACATGCACACGCATCGTTGATTTTAGGTCAGTATTATTTCGTAGCGTAGGCAATGATTTATTGATGAAATATTATGATTAGTAGTAGTGGTGGGTGTGTGATATGTACGTATTTGAGCATCATGTTTATAAAGTAAGTGTTTGTGGAAAGGAGATGACTGTGCCCTGTTGTAGGGAAGGTATGGATTTGATTTGGAGTACTGTGTTAGCAAAGGGAAGAGTATGTCCAGTCGTAAGAAAGGTACAGATATTTCCATTTCCAGAACCACCACCTTCTGTAGGGTGTATTTCCGATACTTCGCTCATTGTCGAATGACGTTCAATTGAGACCGTGATTGTTAGATGGGCAGCATTCGTGATCAAGTGCAAATTTGAGAAGATTGTGTATGGAGGTGCGTTTGCACTGGACTGTTATTCCCTCCCATATAAATTTTTCGGTTGACTGCTTCTGCACATTTCGGGCCTTTACTTAGTTGAGGAAGATCGCTTGTGGTGTGTGCATCTGGCATGTGGAAGACACGTTTGCCTGTTCTCTAGACATGGGAAAGACATTAGTTGGCCTGGATGATTTGGAATTTGTTAGATCAGCGAGATTGGCATTCGCAGGTGGAAATATCGTTTTTCATCTGTTTGTTTCTAGTTACTCAGTGGTCTAGAGCACATTCGACCTAGCTAAAGTTTGGAGTTTGTAGAGAAATAATTTCCAGTCTATATCTTCGGAATTATGTTGTGTGAGCGATCGTGCATCTACTGCTGTGTGCTTGATATCGAGAAGTACGGCGAAAATGATATAATATTATGGCGAAAATAGGTGTGCTCTTGTAATCTCAGAGTATGGAGATGTGTGTAGAAAAGCAAGCAAGCAGGCAGGTCCGGAGCAGAAACAGTAGCGCGTTTGTACTGAGGGGAAACGAGCCTGTCTTTGTACATAAGTTCTGAGAGTGACTTCAGTTGAGTGAGGGCTTTCTGATGTAAAAGGGGTGATTTTGTATGGCATAGGATAGGAATTGTATGTTTACTACATCAGCACGGTACACGTTGATATATTGCTGAGTTGGAGATCAGTTTCACGCGCTAATATTCAAGCTCCTGGCACGAGTGGGAGGACCGTGTAAATGAGTAGGTGTCTTTACGTATTTGATTTTGCGAGGTTTAGTTGTCGGTGCAATATAGTAAACAGTGTAAAATAGTTTATTGCATCTGAATGTCACATCTGTAGAAACAAAGAAAAGGTGGACAGTGCTCTCCTAGGACTGGGGAGCATTGTGAAAAATAGCCTGTGTGAGTGTAGGCATACAATAATTTTTTCGGGTGCTGTAGAGATATAAAAGATAATTGCACTGTTTATGTAATATTGTATTGTAAAGTTACTATGGTTTATTTTACGGCATGACTAGGGAGGATGACTTTGTGTAATATCGTGAGGGACATATATATTCAGCACACTGATAACCGTGAGAGATTTTTTATGTCCGATCGCGTCATCATGGGCGTGTAGGTGAACATGAATTGCGATAGGAATTTCTCTAGTGTCAAGTATGAAAGGGGATGTATCCACCTCATGCCTGTGGACAGCTGTGTGTGGTTTGACAGCTGACAGATGCATCATTTTGCTGGGCTGCCGATGAGTGTTGATTGCTTTATTTCATGAGCAGATCTTTAGGCTGTGCTATGTGCTATTTGGGCAGTTTACAAGTACTGAGCATGTCTACACATCACTGTGAAGCATTAATTTGGAGCAGTTTTCAGGTCTGTACTGAAATTAGGAGTTGTTTGCGTGTCTGTAGACTGTGTATTGTGACACCAAGCATAACATGGCGAGTGTTTTGCAACAATCGTTTGTAGCTTTAATCCTCATTTCTGTGTTTAAATCTATGTACATTTTCAACAACTCAGATTTGTGTACATTTTAAAACACTGTGTATTTTTGTTAACTTCATTCCCAGAGATCATTACTATTTCATATTTCTGTGATGAAATATTTATTCTAAAACAACTTCTACTATATAACCTGTAAAAGAAATATGAGCAATTTTCATGAGATCAATATATAAATTATTTTCCCATTCAAAATTTCCATATGGTATACATTGACTCCTGGAGTGGCCATATTAATTAATTACATCTAAATATGTTAAATAAGTGAAACAATATTTCTTCTTTAAAAATATTTACATTGACTTATGTAATTCATTAATAACTTTTTATGAACATAAATAATGCTTTTAAACAAATTTATTTTTTTTATTTTACATAGTTTGCAGATATCTTGCATCCTCTGTTGTCCATTTTTGATATTGTTCTTTGAGGATTATGTGTACAGTAAATTTTTTCCATGTAAGACAGCAAATGTAATGGTCCTTATGGACTGAGGATGAAGTTCAATTATATTGATTGATTTTCAAAACATAAACTTATTTTTATAACAACTGGTACAGTTTTAATTCTATCTTTTAATCCTATAGTTAGAAATCGTATTTATTCACTATATTCACTCGTTATTATTATTTATTTCATATAGATTATCATGTACACTTAATGTAATATCAAAATCATTAAATGTAAAATTTTTCATAATTTTACCAATGACAGTAATTTTCTTAATGCATACTCAAAACTATAATTTTTTGAATATTTCCTGTCATAAATGAAAATTCAATTATTTGTTTATCTCATATCTTTCTTTCTAGTACATCAACAAAGTTTATTGCACAGGCTTTAGATTACTGATCTCTCTATTAAACTGAGTTATTCTGACATTGTTAGTAAACTGAGTCAAATGCTTGTGTATCTGTGTAATTGACTTATTTAATTCATTTTCTAAATATCTTTTGTTCACTAAATCTTTTTTAACAGTTGTATCAATTAGCTCCAATCATCTGCCATTAATATCAATATAACTTTTGGGTACTTGGGTACTTACTGAGTTCACTACAAAATTGTTCCACTAATTTTATTTTTCGATGAAGTCCTTTTTGATCTAATTTTTGCTTTTTCTAATTCTTATTCTAATTCTTTATTCTTCCAGTATTTTCCATGTTTATGTTCTTTCCAAAAATGCCTATTTATTAAACTTGAAAAGTTATAGAATTTATAACAATTTCCAACAGCTTTAACACAAATATACACAAAAGATCAGATTTTAATTCATCAAAATTATGTATTCTCTCAACATTGTGGTATAGTTTGTTTTTTACCCAATGATTAATTAATTCTTTTGGTTTGCTGTGACCAAATGAATCAAGGACAGTTTTTCAATTTTTTGCTGAATAATAAACATACCCAATGTGTGCCAATGTTACCAGTAATACCTAAATTTACTATTCCACATTCGAAAATGTTTAATTACGTAATTTATCAATCATAAAAACATCACTGGACAAGGTGGCACAGTAGTTAGCATACTGGATTGGCATTCAGGAAGATCATGGTTGAAACCCATGTATAGCCATCCATATTCAGGTATTCTGTGATTTCTCTTAATCACTCCAGGTAAATGTTAGGATGGTTTCTCTGAAAAGGCATGCCCAATTTTCATCTCCATCCTTACCATGATCCGAGTCTGTCTCTAAAGACCTCAATATCAGCGGAACATTAAAATTAATCTTCCTTCCTTCCTTTTCATAACAACATTGCAAAAATATTTGATTTTCATTTAATTAACAAGTATTTCTACACCAGAATTACTTAATGCATCAGGATATATATTAACTACTTATCACATTTTTTTAACTCAAACACATTTTTTCTAATACTCTATCTTTTGTTCTGCTAATTCTGTATCATTTCTTTGTTTAACAATTAATGGTTTTGCTATAGCTACTGCTCTGCCAGCTAATGAACTAATGGCTCCCACTGTTGCTAGCAAAGTTGGTAAAAAGTTTCTCCCACATTTTCTTAAACTTTCTGCTTCTTCCTTTTTCGTCAAATATTCAATATTTTTTCATACCAGGTATATCTCATGTTATAAATAAATACTTTATCGTTTTCCTTAACACTCTTTCTTATCTGAGCGCCAGTTAAACAATCATCAATACTCCATAGTTCATAATTATTAAGTTTAATTTTAATGAATTTACCTTTAGCTTTACCAGTTAGTAGACCAGAATAATCGATTTTGAAGTTATTCATTTATATAGATTTTAAATAAACAAAATTATAATTCCAAAGTATACTCGTTAAGTTCAGTTCCAATACCTAATTCCCTTTTTTTATACATTATTCCTCCAACTGCTGTTGCAGCTAATTATTCTCCCAATAATGCATCTTCTGCATACATTTTTTGAAGTTGTTTGTTATCTTCATGTCTACATTCTAAATCTTCATGATCTCTGAATGAAATATCATAATTTTTTATGCTTCATATAACAGATTTATACCTGGATCCCCTGTGGCTAATAGTTCTTCTAATTTTCTTCCTGGACCACAATATTTATGGCATGATAGATGCATTCCAAGTGGTAGACTGTTAATTAATGTGTTTACTAACATCACTCATCCAAACATATTCAATAGGTTTTTCTGTATCTTTTATTAACCTTTCACTTGTCTTTTCACTTTCTGAATAATTTGTACTTGATTGTGACTTATCTGTCATTCATTTTGAAAGATAAACTTGTATAATTTCTTTTATCAAATTATTATATTTAATACCTCTATTTAATTTTATATTATTTCGTTTATTATCAGAATGCAGAGTTCCTGAATCAAATAACATATCTGAAGAATATGATAAATCGATAGTACCAAATTTTGTATTTATTTCATCTACAGTAGTTTGATTTTAGTTAAAAGATTCATTAATACATCTCTATGTTCATATTCTCTTTCACCAATAGTTAATTCATGGATATGAAATTTTACTTGCAAATTTCCAACATACTTAAACATAGGAACAGGTCTTAATCCCAAAATGTTCTTTTTCTGTTGTTGACATATTTAAACATTCTTTCACTTACATTTATTTTTCATTATTCTTTCCCTTACATTTAGCTTTTTTGTATTCATCATATTTATTCAACACATTCATATTTTTGATTCACTTAATGTGTAATCTAGTGGTGGTATATATTCAATTTTTTCCAAATTTTAATAATGATGAGGGGCTACTTGTTTTTCTGCTTCTGTAATTTCTTCAACAGCTTTCAGAACATCACTACATAAAACTTCACTGCTTTTATTATTTGTTCAATTCAGTCAATATCAGGTTCATTTACTTTTCTATATTTCTCAATTTTTTCAGTTTTTTCTTCCATCTTTGAAAACGTGTTTTAAATCTCCAATTTTTTTCTATGTTATATAACAGTTTAACAACTTCTGGATCATATTTTACTCTTTTAATTAAAATAAAACATCAGCAGTTATTATACATCATATTTGATATTAATGTTTATGTTTATGTTGTTTATATTTATGTTACAGCTATATGTAATGTTTATCATTATTTTATTTAATATTAATGTTTGTTTTTAAAATTTAGGTTCATGACTAAAGTTTTGTTTAACAGTTGAATAACTTATAACAATGTGTTCGATAATAATCATTTATCTTACATGTTTTCAGCATATGGTCTTAAGACATCAAAATTAAATTACATTCATAGATATATAAAAAATTAATCAGCTATTGTATTTTACGTTTACATTTCTCAGAATATTGACAGACACATGTATGCTTTGACCACAGACTAATTCTCTAATGTTGATTAATTTTTTAATGTTTTATTTGTCCTAAATAATCAACTCCTTTGGTAAATTCTTTTTTTGTAAAAGTTAAATGCGATCGGCATGGTTAATTAATAGGTTCTTGATAACTTTTTGTAAATCAAGGTTCATTAATGACCATTTAATTAAGGTAAAAATAATTGGTTGCTCATATTGTTAGAAAACTTTTAATCTTATATCAATATTTTCTATCACTCGTTTATCTAGTTGTGTCTCTAGTAAAAAAAATCCTAAATTTATTATATTTCTTGAAAATCATTAATGTTTAAATGTCTGCAAAAAACTGATGCTAAATATGATTTAAATTTGTGCCATCTTGTAAAAAGATATTTAAAAACAGATTATCTCGCACTAATTTTTAGCTTTTTTTCGATTTGTTTGTGTTAAATAAAATCAATCTATTCCTTCATGTCTACATCCAGCAAAATTTTCTCTAACTACAATCTGATTTTCAAGTATGAAATCATACAAATAAAACAGCTAAAGTGCCTTCATGATCATTCAATGGTATAATTTTATCATTATTTTGGATAAAAGTAGCAACATTCTCATTAACTTTTTTACATATTTTCATCAAGTCTCGCTATTTTGGTTGATCTAACTCTTAGAATAAATATATAAGTGATTGATTTTATGCCAGCTTAACCTACCTGGAGCTAAAATAAAATTATCAATCATTAACGTCATTCTTCCACATCCACTTGATCGTATTATTGTGTATCAAATTGAATTAGGTAATAGTTTTTGATACTTTCTTTGAGATCATTTCTGCAAATCTTATTTTTTTGGATTCCAGTCTCTTCCCATTTAATTGGTAATAACTTATTAGTAACAAATTAAAAGATTATTTCAGTTAAGTGGTAATTTATCAGTTCTCAAGAAAATATTATCTGTACCTGTGAGAGATAGCTATAAACATGTTACAGTAGTTGGTTTTTATACAATATTTTTAACTCAAAATATCAAATCAAAAAGTAATAAACTTTATTGTGAGGGAGAAACAATAGAGATTCCTGTTGGTCAACACAGTTTAACAAATTCAGAACAATTTATTTATACAAAAATCTTAATCATTAAAGAAGATAAAAGATTAAGTACAGTTTGTAATTGGCAACGATGCTAAACTGTGTATGGACACAAATGATAGTATCAAAAATGCATTAGGAGTTAATAATTAAATTATTCTGCCAAATGAAAAACTTATTAGTAATAATATTAAAGAAATTGTACCATTTGAATTAATTAAAATCAATTTTAATTAACTGATAAGATGTTTATAAAAATGATGATTATTTGATTGAGAAAGCAATACTGCTGTTTCATTTAAGCCTAATTTCGAATTTGGTAGGCATACAATTTATGAACCATATTGTGCTTATCCTGATTAAGAATATAATTCAGGACATAAGAATTAATATTGTTGATGAAAGTAATCATCTGATGACTTCAATGGTGTTACTATAACAACTTTTTTTAGAAGTGAATCAAAAAAATTTACTTTCAATAAATCAACAAGATTGAGAGCAGTCTGTTTTATTCTTTTTCTGTGAATGAGAAAAGTAAAACTATTCTAAATATGCCTAATAAAGTGTAGAAATTAACATTCATAATGGTGATGACTGATTAAAACCAAGTAATGCTCAATTGTATATGAGTTTTAAAATAGTTACAGGTGATGGAATAGATTATCTGAAATATGATGGAAAATTAAATAAAAAATAAATTGATAATTATGTAGCAAAGAAATTCAATTTCGTAATCATGAAGAAAGGAAATAAGATTTTATCTAGAATCGAACAACAATTTTCTTCTTCTTCAGTTTTATTATATTGAAATTCGTCTCTTGATGATAAAATATGTATAGAGGGACATACACATGATAATTGTAAAATAAGGAGAAAAAATGAAGTACTATATCCACTAGAAATTTTGGGGAAGAGATCTCACTGTAATTTTTACTTAGAGTTTGAGTGCTAATGGCGCTATATTTGGATGGTCTGATTATAATGATTGTGGAGTCAAAATAAAAGATACTTTGCCAAGAGTAGATAAAATTGTAGTTGATAATATGGAAATTCAGTGCCAATTATTAAATATGAACCTCATTATGAGCTTGAACAACGAAAAATTATACTGAAAAATCCTGTGATATAGATTTCTTTTTGTGACTTACATAGTACAGAAGTAGCAGCAATAAGTGGTACGAAAAATTTTGAGATACATATCGCAATTTATTATAACTCAGTGTGAGATGACTTATTTTATATTTGCTGTGTTTCAAACTAATCGTAAAATAAAAAAATAATAAATAGAAAAATTTTATCTTTATACATTTTTTAATTTTTGTATATTTCAGATTTTTTGGTTATTGTATGAGCAACTGTTAAAAATAACATTTTAATGCAAAATAATTTTTTAATATTTTTGGTAAATTATTTATCAGTAAATTATAATAACAATCCGAAATTTTTAGTCATAAAAACTGAAAATAGGACCACTACTTTCACAAATTTCTATAAAATTTTCATTGTAACTGTAAATTCAAATTACAATGAAATCCAGACCTTTAGCTGCTGACAGGTGTTGATAAATATCAACAGGGAGAGTTGAAAGTGTGTGCCCCAACCAGGACTCAAACCATGGATCGCCTGCTTACATGGCAGATGTTCTATCCATCTGAGCCACCAAGGACACATAGGATAGTGCGACTGCAGGGACTTATCTCTGGCACGCTCCCCTTGACACCCAAATTCCCAACTTAACTGTCCACACACTACATTTGTAGTATCCCTGCCCCCTGTAATAACGGAAAATTTAGCGAACTGGCATTTGTAGCTGACTACACAACGACCATGTAAATATGGGACTAAGGAATTAGCACACTGCAGCAAAAATGTACTAAGTCCTATCTCACCATTTTTAGTGTGTGAAGTCAAGAGGTGTCTTAGACTACATTATTACAGTATACTCGTATGTATTTTATGCAGGCTTATCATCAGTACCACAGCACAGTGTTCAAAAATATTCAAATGTGTGTGAAATCTTATGGAACTTAACTGCTAAGGTCAACAGTCCCTAAGCTTACACACTACTTAAACTAAATTATCCTAAGGACAAACACACACACACATGCCCCGAGGGAGGACTCAAACCTCCACCGGGACCAGCCACACAGTCCATGACTGCAGTGCCTTAGACCGCTTGGCTAATCCTGCGCGTCTCAGCATAGTGTGATTACAATAAATACTGGTAGGTATTTGTGTCAGGCAGACAATGGGAAACTGTCTTGATACATAGCGATGCTTGACTTCACGTTCCTCACGTTTTCCCTCTGTTACAATAAAATAATCACGTTTAAAGTGCTGGACTTCAAGATTAACATCGAATCCTCCTTCTGTGTTTATCACTTGTCGTTTTTGTATCGTTAGAGCATTAAGAGTTCTGACAATATCCTGTCTACGACACTGTCGTCTATTTCATACATTGCATTATTATCTCAAGACGTGCAGAATAACAAAACTGCTGTAACACACTCCTTGTATACTGATGACAGATTTTATCAAAGGATTTATTTAAATAAGTGTTCAGCAAACTTAATGTTTATGCCTGAGATTGCCAGAAGGAGAAGTCTGCAGATGGGATATCACCTAAGTATTTCTTTGTTTAAAACTATTTTTGTTCTCTTGTAATGTGGAAAATGCTTCACTTATCATTTAGTAGGTGTCCATAATCCTAACATATGATGATGTACTCTAATAGTTGCCACCCTGCTGGGTGATATTTAATGAACATATGTTTGAGGTAAGTATCGTGATAATTGTATACCACATCCATTAATTCTAACTGGTAAGAATCTCAGACTAATGAGAAATTGCCATAACATGATATATTCTTACCTAACACATCGCAAAAATTTTGCTTTAAGTTCTGAATCATTTCCTAAAATGTGTTAAGTAAGAGATAAATAATTATTATTTAGATCGATCATGAGGGGTAATCATAGGTACTATTACGTCAGCATAATGATGTTAGTGTAAAATGGTTGAACTGTAACACATATCCACGTATGCTGCTATCTACTGTGGCTTCAGAGCAGTAATCTAGCAGCAACTAGCACAGGCACACACATCAAAACCATCACAAACCAATCAAACATGTAATGCGATTTTTTCACCATTAGTGTCAATATGTATTCTTATTTTAGGAGTCATAACCTGAAGCAAAGTCGTGATCATGTGACCAGCTTATTATTATAAAACATACACTGTTGTTTCAGGGTGTACTTAAACTTATCCTTCTTGAACTTTGTCCTCACTATGGATACGATGAAAATCTCAAAATACTTCACATCCCTTCTTGAGAATATATACACGTTTGTTTAGCAAGTGGTTATTTCCAAATTTCATGTCATTACTATCACCATTATTTCGTCCGAGGAGAAAGAGAATTTTTTTTTGTTTTGTTAATAAACTTAGTACACATTCATTCGTGCATTCAAATATATAAACTGCTAAATATTTTCATTTCTCTGTATTACCATTGTTACAGTATTTTCACAATTGTTGTTTTATTTAGCAAAAGCAATGCAACATAGGCCTAGCATTACTGAAGAAACTGCTCTCACAATTGGACAGAACATACTAACTTTTTTTCTTCTCTCTATGATGATAGTGATAGTTTCTAATTTTCCCATGGTGACAGTAACTTTGTAACAAACAAAAAATTATTCTCTCCATTTAGAGGTTGGTTGTGTTTTCAGCAGACAGCCCAATAGTGTTAGAGCAACTTGATCCTACTGGGAGGAAGTATTAAAACAAAAAATTCATTAATGCTACAAAGATATAAAATTTTCTCATGTAGCACCATTTTCATTATTTTTAATGTTAGGGGCCCATTTTCTAAGAAAAAATTCTAGAGACCTGGAGTGTTTCTTCATAATACTTTCGCGTTAATCTGTACTAGTGTACGGGTAAGTAGGCTGTTTAGGTTTTTATGTTGGTAAAGCAACGTAGCGCTCTGTATGAAAATCACTGACTGTGTTGTGTGCAGTCTGTGGCTGGTTGGCATTGTTGGAATATTCACAATTGTAGTGTTGGGCAGTTGGATGTGAACAGCGCATAGCGTTGCGCAGTTGGAGGTGACCCGTCAGCAGTGGTGGATGTGGAGAGAGAGATGGCAGAATTTTGAGAGCGGACTATTAAGGTTAATACAGTGTTTAATCTCTATCAAAATTTGTCATTTGCTAACTATGCCTATCAGTAGTTAGTGCCTTCAGTAGTTAGAATCTTTTATTTAGCTGGCAGTAGTGGCGCTCGCTGTATTGCAGTAGTTAGAGCAACGAAGATTTTTGTGGGGTAAGTGATTCATGAAAGGTATAGGTAATTGTTAGTCAGGGCCATTCTTTTGTAGGGATTGTTGAAAGTCAGATTGTGTTGCACTAAAAATATTGTATGTCAGTTTAGTGTTGATCAGAATAAGTAAAGAGATACACGTCTGAGTACGTTCAGTTCTGCTCAGCTAGGAGAAAGCTGCCTGGTCGAATTTTGCACAGAGCATAATTTAATCATAGCTAACAATTGGTTCAAGAAACATAAAAGAAGGTTGTATACATGGAAGAAGCCTGGAGATACTGGAAGGTATATAATGGTAAGACAGAGATTTAGGAACCAGGTTTTAAATTGTTAGACATTTCCAGGGGCAGATGTGGACTCTGACCACAATCTATTGGTTATGAACTGTAGATTGAAACTGAAGAAACTGCAAAAAGGGGTGAATTTAAAGAGATGGGACCTGGATAAACTGGCTAAACCTGAGGCTGTAGAGAGTTTGAGGGAGAGCATTAGGGAACAATTGACAAGAATGGGGGAAAGAAATACAGTAGAAGAAGAATGGGTAGCTTTGAGGAATGAAATAGTGAAGGCAGCAGAGGATCAAGTAAGTAAAAAGACAAGGGCTAGTAAAAATCCTTGGGTAACAGAAGATATATTGAATTTAATTGATGAAAGGAGAAAATACAAAAATGCAGTAAATGAAGCAGGTAAAAAGGAATACAAACATCTCAAAAATGAGATTGAGTGGAAGTGCAAAATTGCTAAACAGGGATGGCTAGAGGACAAATGTAAGGATGTAGAGGCACATATCACTAGGGGTAAGATAGATACAGACTACAGGAAAATTAAAGAGACCTTTGGAGAAAGGGAACCACTTGCATGAATATCAAGAACTCAGATGGAAACCCAGTTCTAAGCAAAGAAGGGAAAGCAGAAAGGTGGAAGGAGTATCTAGAGGTTCTATACAGGGGCGATGTTCTTGAGGACAATATTATGGAAATGGAAGAGGATGTAGATGAAGATGAAATGGGAGATACGATACTGCGTGAAGAGTTCAATAGAGCACTGAAAGACCTGAGTCGAAACAAGGCCCCGGGAGTAGACAACATTCCATCAGAACTACTGACGGCCTTGGGAGAACCAGTCCTGACAAAACTCTACCATCTGGTGAGCAAGATGTATGAGACAGGCGAAATACCCTCAGACTTCAAGAAGAATATAATTCCAATCCCAAAGAAAGCAGGTGCTGACAGATGTGAAAATTACCGAACTATCAGTTTAATAAGCCACGGCTGCAAAATACTAACACGAATTCTTTACAGACAAATGGAAAAACTGGTAGAAGCCGACCTCGAGGAAGATCAGTTTGGATTCTGTAGAAATTTTGGGACACGTGAGGCAATACTGACCCTACGACTTATCATAGAAAATGTATTAAGGAAAGGCAAACCTACATATCCAGCATGTTTAGAGCCAGAGAAAGCTTTTGACAATGTTGACTGGAATACACTATTTCGAATTCTGAAGGTGGCAGGGGTAAAATACAGGGGGCCAAAGGCTATTTACAATTTGTACAGAAACCAGATGGCAGTTATAGGAGTCAAGGGGGTGAAATGGAAGCAGTGGTTGGGAAGGGGGTGAGAAAGGTTGAAGCCTATCCCTGATGTTATTAAATCTGTATATTGAGCAAGCAGTAAAGGAAACAAAAGAAAAATTCGGAGTAGGAATTAAAATCCATGGAGAAGAAATAAAAACTTTGAGGTTCGCTGATAACATTGTAATACTGTCAGAGACTGCAGAGGACCAGCCAGCCGAGGTGGCCGAGCGGTTCTAGGCGCTACGATCGCAGGTTCGAATCCTGCCTCGGGCATGGATGTGTGTGACGTACTTAGGTTAGTTAGGTTTAAGTAGTTCTAAGGTTCTAGGGGACTGATGACCTTAGAAGTTAAGTCCCATAGTGCTCAGAGCCATTTGAAACATTTTTTTGCAAAGGACCTGGAAAAGCAGTTGAACAGAATGAATAGTGTCTTGAAAGGAGGATATAAGGTGAACATCAACAAATGCAAAACGAGGATAATGGATGTAGTCAAATTAAATCGAGTGATGCTGCGGGAATTAGATTAGGAAATGAGATGCTTAAAGTAGTAAATGAGTATTTTTTATTTAGGGAGCAAAATAATTCACGATGGTCAAAGTAGAGAGAATATAAAATGTAGACTGGCAATAGCAAGGAGAGCGGTCCTGAAGAAGAGAAATTTGTTAACGTCGAGTATGGATTTAAATTTCAGGAAGTCGTTTCTGAAAGTATTTGTATGGAGTGCAGCCATGTATGGAAGTGAAATGTGGACAATAAATATTTTAGACAAGAAGAGAATAGAAGCTTTCGAAATGTGGTGCTATAGAAGAATGCTGAAGATTAGATGGGTAGATCACATAACTGAGGAGGTATTGAATAGGATTGGGGAGAAGAGGAGTTGTGGCACAGCTTGACTAGAATAAGGAATCAGTTGGTAGAACATATTCTGAGGTATCAGGGGATTACCAATTGAGTATTAGAGGGCAGCGTGGAGGGTAAAAATCGTAGAGGGAGACCACGAGATGAATACGCTACACAGATTCAGTAGGATGTAGGTTGCAGTAGGTACTGGGAGATGCAGAAGCTTGCACAGGATAGAGTAGAATGGAGAGATGCATCAAACCAGTTTCTGGACCTTAGACCACAACAACAACAACAACAACAACAACTAATAATTAAATAATGTAGCCCACACATTGGAATTTAACTTCAATCTGTTTATTTCTACAAGAGAAACACAAATTTCTCACCACAAAATCTCATCCATAGCTGACCCAAGACTGAGATCCAACAATTACAAGAGCTTTCCATGTATTGTTTAAGTTGAACATAATAAAACTAATATTTGAAATCTATACGCATTCATAAATCTGATTACAGAATTTGGTTTGGTAAATAGTGGCAACAAGGTTGATATGATTAGTGTGATGAAATAAATCACTTTTTACATCAAAGTTTCATAAAATACTCCCTCTTAACAATAGAATGACTGCATCTATTAATTACTTTGTAATTACACAATGACTTTTGATACAAACATGATTTCAAAGTCTTTACAGTGAGTTCTACCATTATTAGTTCTGCTGTTTTTACAAATAATATTCACAGTGTCTGTTTCCATTTGATATAACATCTTCTGAGTTTGCAGTACAATTCTTTCACAACTCAATTGGATTTATGTATTATGCATATAATTTTGCGATAAGTTGATTAGATTTCATAGAAATAGTAAGAGTAAGACAATACAATTGAAAGTTATGCATGCATGTGACATTGCGTAAAGATCATGTAATATTATTATAATGCCCAAAGTAAATATTATGGTTCTATTTGTTTTACACTATCCCATTCTAATACATTACATACTTCATTCATACTGTGATGCTGCTCAATTAATTTCACGCACTTTAATTCTGAACGACATTGTCATATGAACAGTAAAACATATACATGACAAAATATGTTTAATCTACTGTGCTGTCTTAGAGCTTATAAGAAATATGTACAGTACCAATATGTTTACAGTATTCACATTTCAAACATTTTTCAGAGGCTGTTAAATACATGACCTCCTAGAGTATATTGCATTAAAATATTTGGAAGTAGCTGTTATGAATCTTGCCCACTGCCTATGTGGCAACAACTCACATTAGTGAAAATGACGGTACAAATACATGTATAGCCATGGAGATGTAGGTCTTCTGTGATTTCCCTAAATTTCTCTGGACAAATCAAGAATCTTTATTCACCATAAATCATTTCACAATTATATGGGTTTAATCAATTTGACACAATATGAAGTATATACAATGCACAATAGCACAATGTGTAACATTAAATATTAGTTCTACGAAGTTTATGTGGTACATAATAATACAATTAAAAGTAACAGTTTTTAAAAGTTAATATAATCATCTGGTAAATCAAAGTATTCTTTAATATTATAAAAAGGGTGACCTGTTAACCAGTTGTACCACTTATGTTTAAAACGAATTATATCCATGGCCCGGGCAAAGACTGGTAACTTATTGAAAATTCTTAGTGGGTTTACTTTGTGAGAATTTCTAGTCATTCTAACCTGTGCCTAGGTATATCTAACTTCGACTTAGACCTAATATTGTGGCTATGAACTTCCCACCTGACAAGAGCAAAACTTTCTTTTGTATTTTTAAAATTTTATCGACATGGGGAGAATGTCCCCATATAATATGGCCATATGATATATGAGATTGGAAAAGTCCAAATTATGTAATCCAAATGTATCCATGCTTATCATGTCCCTTAGTTTCAAAAAGAGGTATGATACCCAAGATATCTTTTTGCAGACATGTTTGATATGTTCTTGCCAATTAAGTTTGGAGTCAATGTGGATAACTAGAAGTTTTACTGATTTAGTTCCTATATCCTTTGTCATGCCTAGTATGAGCTGTTGTGTTTTATCAGGATTATGTAAGAGTTTATTAGCAGTAAACCAGTCCAAAGCTATGTCAAGAGATTCTTTTGTTATGTGATTGAGTTCAGAGATGTTCTGATGAGAGGTAAACCATGTAGTATCATCTGCATAACATATGACAGGGTGTGGTATGTTGTAAGGCAGCTCATTGATTGCAACAGTGAAAAAGAAGGGTCTGAGGATAGATCCTTGGGGAACACCTTTGTCTATCTCAAGCAAGGAAGAATGCATATTCCTGACTGAAACGAATTGTTTCTTGTTGTTCAAGTAAGAAGTGATGATGGCTAAAGCGTTCTCTTGTAACCCATAGTATTCCAATTTCTTTAGTAGGATGTCAACAGGAATGCAGTCAAATGCCTTGCTTAAGTCACATAATACAAGTGATACTTTGTTTTTGTTTTCAATAGCAGATAATGTTCGATCAATGATTCCTAAAACAGCAGTAGTTGTGTTTTTTCCCTTGGGGAAATCCAAACTAGAAGTTACAAAGTAAGCCATGATCTTCAAAGTAGGAATTTAGCTTGTTGTGCATTAGTGCCTCATATATTTTTGACAATATAGGCACAATTGAAATTGGTCAATAGCTTTCAGGCAGTTTTTTATTCCCCTTTTTATAAACTGGGATAACTTTAGATATCTTGAGTGTATTAGGAAAAACTCCAAATTCTAAGCATTTATTGAAAATACTGGCTGATGGTGAGCATGTTAAGTGTATTGTTTTTTTTGTTTTTTTTTTAATAATGTAATTGGACAACCAGTAGCAATCCACACTTTTTGAATTTGAAAATTTGACAACAGTTTTTAAATGTCAGTGGGTGTGATAGGATTCCAGTGAAATACATGTTCATTGGGCAGCCAGCAGGTCCATTGCAGAAGAACTTGTTTCTTTAATACTGTTTGTTACTTAACTGAATTAATAAAAAAGTTATTTAGTACCTCAGGATCCACCAAAGGCACTTGAGTGTGTTTGGGAGTGAGATCTTGATGGTTCCTTTGAAAACAGCATGAATGATTTCCTGCTGCATCCTTTCATCATCTGACCTTGTGCTCAGTCTCTTAATAATTGTGCTGTCGATTCAACATTAAACTCTGAACTTGCTTCCTTCCTTTTTTTATATTGCAACAATTATTAGAATACAGACTAACAGAAATGGTGGTATTATGCTCAGTAGTACAATATAATGGACATGAAAGTGCTAAATTAAGCCAAGAGATAAATATCTGAAGCAACCACTTCAAACCCCATCCAAAAGCTGCTACACATGATGGCACAAATCAAAGTTATGCATATAACAGCTATTGTTCCTCCTGTATCGAAGTGAGAAAAAAAAAAGAGAAATTAATATGCATAGTTGTTTATTGAAAATACTGGCAATGTTCATTTTTTTCTACATACGCTTCAATATAAGTATTAATAACCAGCACATGATAAAAATTCAATCTGTATATGTGCCAGAATAGCAACAGTTGTAGAAGAATGGAAGTACAAATAAAGGTCAAGAATTTACAGATTTTGTCTCTTAGGTTACCTGTTGCTATCTGCATAATTAATAATTCAATGATGCAAATACAAGCTAGCTGGTGAGTAATACCTCAGAATTGTGAACGAAAATGTTTTGATCCATGATCTCGATGTTTTCAGGGAAACCAGCACACTCTGAAAATACAACATAATGCACGGAAAGAAAGGACGCCTATATCTTTCAGTGCGAGCTCTGATTTCCCTTATTTGATTATGATGATCATTTCTCCCTGTGTAGGTCGGCATCAACAAAATATTTTCACATTACGAGAAGAAAGATGGTGATTGAAATTTAGTGAGAAGATTCCGCCAAAATGAAAAACACCTTTGTTTTATTTATGTCCACCCCAGATCCTGTATCATGTCAGTGACTCTCTCTCCTCCATTTCTTGGTAATACAAAATGCACTCCGTTAATCCTATCTTGTAAGGATCCCAGACCATGCAGCAATACTCCAAAAGAGGACGGACAAGTGTTCTGTTCTTTGGTTTGCCTTCCCCACAACATTTTGTGTGTATTCTTTCCAATTTATGTTCGTAATTGTAATTTCTAGGTATTTTGTTGAACTTATAGCCTTTAGATTTGTTTGATTTATTGAGTAGCCGAAGTTTAATGTATTCCTTTTCGCACTCATGTGGATGACCTCACACTTTTCGTTATTTATTGTCAACTGCCAATTCTCGCACCATACAGATATCTTTTCTAAATTGTTTTGTAATTTGTTTTGATCTTCTGATGACTTAACTAGATAATAAATGACGGAATAATGTGCACAACATCCCAAGGCAGCTGCTCAGATTGCCTCCTAAATCATTTATATAGATAAGGAACAGTAGAGGGCCTATAACACTACCTTGGGGAATGCCAGAAATTACTTCTGTTTTACTCGATGACTCTCCATCAATTACTACAAACTGTGACCTCTCTGACAGGAAATCACGAATCCAGTCTAAGCCAAAATCACAAAAATCAGTGGATGGCTATATGTGCATCACTGCTTGCTCACCATCAATTGGCTTGTGAACAACACCGACTGTTCCTACCCTGTATCATTATTGGTGATGAGAAATGGTGTCTTGATGCTAACACAGAGAGAGACGGGGAGAGAGACAGAGAGAGAGAGAGAGAGAGAGAGAGAGAGAGAGAGAGAAGAAAAGAAAGAAAGAAAAAAAGAAAAGAAAAGAAGCAGCAGCTTCCTGTACAAAGATCTGCGCACATCCACAATAGATGATGTTATGCACTGCTTGAATAGTGACTGAGACATCTTGCAGAGGCAACCCAAGAACAATGACCAGGAAGACTTCGAAAAGTGCTGCTACTTCAAGATAATACCTGTTTTTATGCTGATAGACTGACAAAAAACATTGTAAAGTCATTCCACACTCACCTTATTCACCTGTTCTTGTGCCCTCAGATTTTCATCTTTTCCTTTCTCTGTCGAACAACCTTCACGGAACTTCCTTTTCAGATGAAAATGTGCTCCGAACATGGCTCGGCAAGTTCAGCCTCAAAACCACATGATTTCTACAGTCGGGCAACTGGAAACCTACCCAAGCATTGGCAGACTTGTAAGTCATGAAGGAGAATATATTATTGATGGCTAAAGTCTCTGTTATGTTTATCTGTTGTGTTTATAAAACTTAGGGAAAAACCCTACGGACTTATGTACCAACCCAATATAATAACAGATTTTGTGCTTTTGTCTTCCAAATCTTTATTTTGTTGTTTGCATTTTCCTTGTGACAAATTACATAGGCTGCAAAAGAGTGTGGCAGTTTTCATGCTAGTGTTCTCCCACAGCAGAGACCAAAATCTCAAAGCAAAAAAGTATTTACATTTTACAATACGTGGACAAAGAATAAAAGCCTACATTATGCATAAATTAGAGCACAAATAGATAAACATCTGTTAATGAAAACTGTTTCAACAGTGAAAGATTCACCTCTATTTAACGAGAAAAATAATTTTCGATATTATTAGGCACTTGGAAAGAAAACTGGTTTGACATGTTTGCAAAAATGTATTTTATCAGACAGATATATGTTGATATTCTGAAATGTTTTGGTTACAGATTACCTATTCTTTTAAATCTCAGAAGTGTGGAGAATTTACCACATGACCTTCTCCAAAACATCCACTATGAATTTTGTTTTGGCCATCAATAAATATTATCATCATTGCTTGTTCTTACAGTCTGTTGCTATTTTCGATCTCATTTTCTCAAAAAGGATGGTCCTCATACACTCGCCTCCACCGTTCATGTGCCAAACCGCACACCAAACTACACTCACACCACACACTAATTTGGCGCTAACTTGTAACCAAATAGATTAGTCGTGGCAGGTGAAGCTCAGTCAGACGTAAAACAGCTGGAGTGCTGCAGTAGACTTAACTGCCACGAATACTCGACTGAGATAAGAAAGTCGCCCATGTAAAACGAACTTTACAGAGTCGGCAAGCCTCCGACAACCACGTTCTGCGATGAAGCGGAGGTATCCAACACATGGGTATTTATCCCAGTCGATTGTTGGATCATTAAAGTATCCACCAATTATGAAAGTATGATTAGGGAACATACATACTAATGAACTACAGTTTTCACTAAAGTTTTTGGTTAGATCTCTGTGTGAGTCTAATGGTCGATGGAAAGATCCAATGACAAGTTTATGCTCACCATTGAACAGCATGCCCAATCTTCCATCAACTTCAATTTCTATCTCAGTGTATTTGAATTTTTTGGCTACTGCGACAAACACACATCTCAGTTTCCCATTAGTTTATCCTTTTGGTATAGACTTAAGGTCTACACCAAAAATTCCACTGCTATGAACATCAAGTTTTAGTCAGCTTGCTGTACCTATTGTTATATGAATTCCACTGGTTTTTAGGACTGTGACAAACTCTGGGATTTTGTTGTAAGTGCTGAGGCAGATGAACGGAGAATTTTGATCATCTCATCTGTGGAG
The DNA here is from genome assembly GCF_023864345.2 of Schistocerca serialis cubense. Lineage (NCBI taxonomy): Eukaryota > Metazoa > Arthropoda > Insecta > Orthoptera > Acrididae > Schistocerca > Schistocerca serialis. The sequence continues at coordinate 406,505,645 of NC_064640.1, read as the reverse complement.
ACAATTTTTTTAGTTCGAAATTAATTTTCTGAATGTGAATTCCTTGACATCAGCTGTACTGGGTATAGCTCTACTACCCAATAAAGCATATGAAGATTTGTGCCGGCAGGGGAAAAGAGCCTGGATCTCCCACTTACTGTGAGTCGTCACCTTATTCACTTCGAGAATCTGTGCACACTCCCTAGACCAAACCAAACCCCCATATGGCACACTGTAGACAGCATTATATCATAGTCCACCGGTACATCACCTAATGGTCGCAACATCACTTGGGTACCCACAACAGGTAGAACGAGACAATGAGGAACTGAGACAAAATCTGTTGTGCCTATCTAGGCTTGTGATACCTACGTGCATGTCTGAAAGAACAGAAACTGTTGATGACTCACATAATTCGAAATTAATTCACTGAGGGCAGTTGCCCCTAGTAAGAATTCATTAGTTTATGAATATGAAAGAGGACGTGTAACTGCAGGGCCAAGAATTTAATGACCTAAAATACCTTGAAAAGGTATCAATAACATGACAAAAAAGTGATATAAAATATACGTAAAGTGGAATATAAAATAAATAGAGTGGTACAAAAACTTTACAGGAGGATGGAACTGAAATCACAAAAAGAATTATTAATTTAAAAACACCATATTTTGTTTAAGAAATTTCATTCTTTGAAGATGAACAAAAATTGTCATAGAGCTACTGAAATGTAAGACAGTCCACATGTAGGCATTCTCAAAAGTGAGTGAACATCTGCTGTCAGATAACATGTGCTTGTAGTTAGAAAATCTTTCAACATTTGCTGAAACAACTGGAGCGGACAATTTGATATTTTCCATTAGTTTCAAAAAAGAACCTAAAAAAATTGACACACTAATATCAATATTTCAGAAATGAACATTATGTCCAGTACAATATCAATGTTTTGTTTCAGTACCCACACGTGATACAGTAATTAGTAATACAGTAATCAGTAATTCAACAATGACAGTTAGCAAATGAACCGTCAACTTACACTGGTGTGCAAAACTTAAGGACAAAAGTAACTTTTGCATGATATGTCACTGCCAACTAACAGAGCTTGATCAATCAGGGGCCATACATGGAATGAATGCTACAGTATAGTACAGGAAGGTAACTGAAAGATATATGCAGCGAGATGAACAGAAATGACACCTTTATTGAAAGACAATAATTACACTGATGTCACCACGATTTATAATGGTCCCCTATACACAAATGCCATGACATGGTACTTAATTTGGCGTGTGATCACCACAGATGGCAATGCATGCTCTATAACATTTTCCCCCTCTGGCCACATAGTTGGTAAGGAGTGCTTGTGATACAGTATTCCATTCCCACACCAGTGTAGTTGACAACTTGTGGATGGTTGCTGGTACATGAGGATATGTTTCAGTACATCTACCCAACACATCCCACATGTACCGATGGGATTTATGTTGGGGGAACAGGCAGACCAGTCCAGTTCCCCAATATCCTCTCATTCTAAGAGCTCCGCCACCTGTTCGCATGAAATCAGGGCTGAATGCATGCCTGAAAAGATGCACATGGGGAAGGAGTAAAGTTGTTGACTAGTTGTTGACTAGTGTGTGTACCATATTCAAAGATTTGGAGGCAAGTACCCTCATGCAACATTATGACTTCCCACATCATAACACCTGGACCACTAAAGCAATCACATTTGGCAATGTTCCTGGGTACATTAGGTGTTCCACCTCTTGGCACATAATGCTTCCAGGGACCCTGTTGAACATAATCATTTTAGTTGTCCAGATGCTACAGTGTGGGGAGTCATAATGTTTCATAGGCATATTAACGTCCAAATCTTTGAAGTCGCCACACTCACCAAACGAAGCTGTTGTTACACTCTACTGCTTCTCCATATGCATCTTTTCAGGGGTGGATTCAATTCGGCCCTAATTTCATTGTTATGGATGACAATGCATGATCACATCAAACTGTTGAGGTTGAGAAGCTCTTGGAACAAGATGATATTGGGCAGCTGGACTGGTGTGCCCGTTCCCACGACTTAAATCCCATCGAGCTCATGTCGGATGCACTGGGGAGATGAATTGCTACATGTCCTCACGCACCATGCTGCGACCATCCAGCAGTTGTCAATCGCACTGGTGCAGAATGCCCTATTGCAAGAAATCCTTACCAGTCTTGTGGCCAGCATAGGAAAATGTTGCACTGGATGGATTGCTGTCTGTGGTGGTCACACATCCTATTAAGAATAGTGTCCCGCTTTCTGTATTGTTCAGGGCCCATCATGAGTCACAGTGACTTCAGTGTAACTATTGAATCTGAATAAGAGTGTAACTTCTGTTTGCCCCATTGCATATTTCTTTCAGTTATCTTCTGTACTATTCTGTGGAACTTCTTTCTATGTATGGTGCAAGTCCATTGAGCTGTGTCAATTGTCAGTAACACATGTGCGAAAGTTACTTTTGTCCTAAGTTTTGCACACTTGTGTATTTTCAGCTTACAAATATATTCTAGGGCAACATTGTTTTACGTAGAGGCATGTGTGTTGTTTGTTCTTGCCAACTCTGAATGAATTAATTATTGTACCCTAAATGGACAATAAATACAAACATGTACAGAATGAAGAAAAAGCTTAAAAATGACATCATCCTTGAAAACTTACATGCAGTACGATACCCATTTGATGAAAAATGTAAAATTAAATTGACTTTCCAAGAGCCAGAATATTTGGGATTTTATTACTTGTGAAAAATGCATACCATATAAAAGTAACAAATATTACATTCATATCAACAAATTTCAAACATTACTAATAAACTGTAACAAAATGAAATGAAGCTGCTGGCTGAATAAGTGATGAAACTGATGTGTCGACAGAAGTGCCGACACAGTGTTATTTTGAGGGGGCCGATAGGCACGCTATCTAACGCAGACGGGCGTGAAGTCTGGAACAGGATAACTATTGAATGGTAGCAAGAAAAGTACGTAGCTGGAATATACTTAACTTTATTCACTCCTTGTGATACATCTCTCTTGACTATACAAATGAGACTCGTAAGATACATGCACTGTTACAATTGGCGCCTTGCTAGGTCGTAGCCATGGACTTAGCAGAAGGCTAATGAGAGGAAGGCTTCGTCCGTATTGTCGCTAGCAATGTCGTCAGCACAACTGGGGCGAGTGCTCTATCGTATCTCGAGACCTGCCTTGTGGTGGCGCTAGGTCTGCGATCACACAGTGGCGACACGCGGGTCCGACATGTACTAAATGGACCGCGGCCGATTTAAGCTACCACCTAGCAAGTGTGGTGTCTGGCGGTGACACCACAGAAACTACTATAATTGTATGCAGTCCTAATATGAAGGATATCCGTGGTAAGTGTCCCGTCTTGGAAATGTTTCCTTCCTAGGGAATGGAAGTTCACACATAACTAGGTTCGCACATTTTCAAAAACCTGAAATGGCTATTGCCAGTTGGTATTTATTTCAATACTGCATGGCTGGTATGATGTTAGCTATCAAGGCACTGATCTAATTAGTGACTAGGTTTTCGAGATAATGATAGCTTGGATGTGATCGGGTGAAATGATAATGACCTGGAAATAAGTTTTCTCAGTCGCTTAGCAGCCACAGGGGTCACCTGTGTTTCAAGGCTTCATTTCTGTCGTACATCTCCTGTGTATACAAGAGACGCATAGAGATGAGCGACAGAGACGACCAAAAATACCGGGCATGAAACTAGCTGCAGAAACACCGCACTCTCAGTATGGAAGTGCTATATTTGTAAGACCAGGTCTTCAGATAATCAGTGCTCACTGCACTGTAGAAAATAACAACGAAGTCACCTCAGTGGAGCTGAGTAACTGCGTGGTTACCTCTGTATATAAGCCCCCTTCGGCTGCATTTTCCTTCACACCACCCAGGAACTTCCATAACAGCAAGACGTCTGTAGTAATCGGTGACTTTAACAGCCATAGTCATTTGTGGGGATACTCTGAAGATGACGAAAATGGGCAGGCAGTCCTCTCCTGGGCTGAATCCTGCCAGTTGTCTCTTATACATGACAGCAAGCTACCCCCTTCCTTCAACACTGGCAGGTGGCAACATGGATTTAACCCTGACCTCCTCTTTGTGAGTGAAGACATCACACAGCTTTGCTCCAAATCAGTGTGCTCGCCTATACCAAAGACGCAACACAGGCCACTACTGTGTCAAGTTCTTTCAGCGATAAGGCCACAGTAGGTGAATTTCAAACGGAGATACAATTTCAAGAAAGCTGATTGGAAAAAATTTGCTAAGATGCTGGCCAAGGAGATTAAGTCTGTGCGACCTATTCCTGAAGAGTATGACAGCTTTGTTCAAACTGTCAAACATTGCTCCCGGGCATCAATTCCAAGAGGGTGTAGGACAATGTATCTGCAGGGTGTGACACCTGAAACAGCTGCCCTGCTGGACGGATACTATCGACTATATGAAAAAAACCCTTATAGCGAGGAGACTTATCTGGCTGCGCAAAATACTCTCTCCTCAATCTCTGAGGCGAAGAGAGAACAGTGGATTAAACTGATGACAGAATGTGAGATGAGTAGAAGTAGTCAAAAGGCCTGGAGATTGTTACGACACCTTAACAATGATCCCTCCCAACCCAATACGCATACAAATGTGAAGGTAGACCAGATCACACACCAGCTTTTGAAAAATGGTAAACCTGACCATACCAGTAAAATCGGGAGACGAACCCTGGAAAGGGAGCCCGAACAAGAGGGAAACACTCTGTATCGACCATTCAGTTTGAATGAGCTCGACTCAGCTCTAAATAAGTGCAAAGTCGGAAAAGCAGCAGGGGTAGATGACATAAGAAGTGAACAGATCAAGAACTTTGGTCCAGGACCAAAGTGCTGGCTACTCGAGCTAATGAATGATTGTGTCAAGAGCGGCAAGATACCAAAATCTTGGCGGAAAGCAAAAATTATAGCTATACATAAACCAGGGAAAGACCGGGATGACCCCAAAAGCTATAGGCCAATCTCCCTCCTATGCCACCTGTATAAGGTATTGGAAAGGTTGATCCTCCAAAGAATTACAGATATGATAGAACCATTACTGATCCCTCAACAGGCAGGATTTAGACAAGGGAAGAGCTGCACAGCACAGGTGTTGAATTTGACACAGCATATAGAGGACGGCTTCCAAAGGCGGCAGATAACAGGAGCGGTGTTTATAGATCTTTCAGCCACCTACGACACTGTCAGCCACAGACTCTTGTTGCTGAAGCTATACAACCTCACCAAGGACTACAAACTAACCTGTCTAATTAGAAATCTTCTGCAGAATCGAAGAAATTTTGTGGAATACCAAGGACAAAGAAGCAGATGGAGGCAGCAGAAAAATGGGCTGCCACAGGGCAGTGTACTGGCACCCACTCTCTTCAATATATACACTAATGACCAGCCGTTACCAGAAGGAACACAAAGCTTCATATATGCAGATGACCGAGCAATCACAGCACAAGATCACAGCTTTGAGAGGGTGGAGCGGAAGCTAACTGATGCTCCGAAAGAATTAACTGCCTATTACAGGAACAATCAATTGAAACCAAATCCTTCTAAGACCCAGACCTGTGCTTTCCACCTCCGAAACAGACAGGCTAGTAGAACCTTGCAGATAGATTGGGAAGGAACCTCTTTAGAACACTGCAAGACTCCAAAATACCTCGGAGTCACTCTGGACCGTGCTCTTACATATAAGGAACACTGCTTAAAAACAAAGCAAAAAGTGGCTGCCAGGAACAATGTGGTTAGGAAGCTGACTGGAACAACATGAGGAGCACAGCCAGACACAGTGCGCACATCCGCATTAGCCCTCTGCTACTCTGCAACTGAGTACGCTTGCCCAGTATGGTGCAGATCTACACATACAAAGAAAGTTGATGTTGCTCTGAATGAGACATGTCGTATCACTACGGGTTGTCTAAGAGCCACACCTGTGGAAAAACTGTACTGCTTATCCGGCATAGCCCCCCCCGGACATCCGAAGAGATACAGCAGCACAAAGTGAAATGAAGAAGGCATTAACATCCGAAGCCCACCCACTACATGACCACCAACCGGCACAGCAAAGAATTGTGTCTAGAAAGAGCTTCCTTCACAGTACAGAACCACTCGCTGACACTCCACATCAACACCGGGAGAAGAGATGGCAGGTCAGATGCCAGCATCTGGAGGAGTGGCTGATCCCGCAAGAAGTTCTTCCCCCAGGCCACACAGAGAAATGGTCCACATGGAAATCACTCAACCGCCTGTGTTCTTCTGTCACAAGATCCAAGAGTAATCTGGAGAGGTGGGGCTTTCAGGTGGACTCTCTCCAGTGTGGCTGTGGAGCTGCCGTGCAGACATCAACACATCTACTACAATGCACATTACCTCCAACTGTGTGCACCATGGAGGACCTCGTAAACGCTACACAAAGTGCACTGGACATTGCAAATTTTTGGGCATGCACTGTATAGATTAAAATTATCTTATGTTTGACAACACAATCTGTGTCTAACCATTTATTTCATTCTTGACTAGTTTAATTTATAAACCATAATGAATGTACGTATGTAGTAATGTATTAATATTGTTTTTAGTTTGCTTCTGACACAATAAATAAATAATCTCGAAGTTCAGAATGCGACACTTTCAAGTCGTACCACAAGAAAGATGAGATTTGGTTTACAGCCTCTTGTATCCCTGGAGAAAGGGTGGGACACTCACTTTCTGGTTCAGTTCAGCAACCCTTATGATGTACAGGGCATGTAGCACTCACCGCAAGACTATGTTCTGTAGCACTTGCAACTTCAGTGTTTTGTCTGAAGCAGCAAAGTCACACTTCAGGCAGGTGAACTCCAAAATGGAGGGATATCACTTGAAACAATCATTCATACACAATAGTCAAACACTACTATTAGGTGTGTTCAACGAAGCTTTCATTGCAATGAAAGTAAATTTGAGCAACTTTACAGTGTTGAATGTAATGTCCTGTTTTTTCCCCAAACTTATAATTTAAATCCAATTTCTTAACTGCTTGAGCAGTCAAAGATGCTTTTATGTGCTCAAACAATTTTTAATGGCCAAGAAAAAAATTATTGAGTGAGTAGGGCTTATGTGAGACCCACAGAAAATAATGTAAAACCTGGCAATATTGACTAGTTTACGTCATCAGATTCAAATTTAGTAAATTAATTTCAAATTATTTTGTACAAGTGTGGATTGCAAAAAGTTTCTGTTCTTTCAGGCATGCATAGAAGCATTTTCTTTGATCTTTGCCCAAATATTTTGGGGTCTCCTATTACTATCATTATCTGGACTGGGTGGAGAATCACCTAAGTTAAAAAGCTCTCAGCACAGCCTCAGCCACCATACAACACTACACTACACTACACTACATAGCAGTACACTACTGTACTTGGTATCAGAACTAAAACTTGTTTTTCTTATTTTATCTTGATTGTTAGCCTCTGGCGCACTGATGCTTGACTTTGGATTCACAGGGGTTGCTGTCATACGATCCAAGGTGTAGAGACTGGGAGATGACAACCAAGAATTCATTCTGAGCGTGACTTTCTCAAGGCTCATCCCCTCACAGCTTCTGAGAGAACGGTATAGATCAGTGTTCCAACTTGGTGTGTCCCATTGTCATAATGTGTGGCTACTTTTAGTCCATATTTCATGCAGGTAGGCTTGCAATTTGTAAGCTGCTATTCTGTTTGTCAGTAAGTTCAGCTTGTGCCACAGCTCCTCATTCCTTATCAGGACCATTGCTAGTTGTTTTGCTACCCTAGGTGAGAACTGAAAAATGACACCTCCTCTTCTTACTACCAACGGTCTCCCCAGTATCCCCTCCCCCCCTCCACTACTACCACAATATACAACAGCACAATAATGAAAATCTCCTATTACGCTTTAAATCATTAAACTAAAGTGACCAGACATCCTCATTTTGTGGAGAAAGTCCTCAATTTTGCCCTCAATTCCTTTAAAACTGATTGAGGACAACAATTTTTTGTACTTAATTTTTCCTTAAATTTTGAAATTTCCCAAAATAACTTAAATAGGAAGAATATGCTGAACATTTTAAACGAGAACTCAACTGAATATACTAGTGCAACCAAATTAGGCAACAATTACTTATTTAACTGCAAGAAAACGGACTAATAAAGGTGTGGAACTATTTTGTGGTGCGAATGAGTTTTCACTTGGATTTAGAAATTATGCTCTACTCATGGAAGATATACCGAAATATCAAACTAGGTCATCTGGATGATCCTGGTGTTATTTCTTTTCTGTTTTAATTGAAATATTTTCATAATGAGAAACAAATCTAATCTTTTTCAGCATCCACTTTCGTCAAAGTAAGTATAGACTTAATAAGTAACTGTTCCATATGCTTCTTCAAAAAATTCAGTGTTTTAATTTTTTTCTCATTTTCACTGTTAGATTTGAAATTAATTTTTTCTGTCCTTTGCTGCCCCTAAAATTTTGCCACCGTAGACAGCCACCTAGTCTTGGCTAATGGTAGAAATGGCAGTGTTCATTATTATGCTATAGACTGCTGTATTAACAGTTTCCTGGTAACATTATATCCATTGGCACACTCCACTCCCACACTGTGTGTTCTTCAGTGCCGATTGCTCCAAATTCTCAGATGTCTGTGTTGCATTGGTGTACTTTTAGTGAATAGTTGTGATATGGACCACACTCCAATAGGTAGCATAGCATTCCCGTGTGTGGTGAGAAGTAAGTCATTTTTTATCTTTCTTTTATGTTATGAAGAAACTGGTAGGTCCTCCTCCCTGTTTCTGCCTGTCCCACATTTCATCCCATTCTCTGATGATTGCCTCTATTTTCTCCTTTGATGTGCCTCTTGTGCTCAGTAACTTCTCCATCTTATCTGTTCATCATTTTTGAGCCAATACTGTGCTCCTCTCTCTCTTACAGTTAGGTCCACTGGTTGTAACTCTACGAGCATGCTCCTCTTGCCATCTGTCACAAGAGTATACCCCTCTGTGCTAGCTGAAGAGCCGGTGCTGTCTTAACCTTTCTGCTTCTATGATCCCATAAATCTCACCCCATAGCCAAATATAGTGATTAGGATTGCTTTGTAGTATGTTGTTATTGCACTTAGAGACAGCTGAAAACTTCTTTGGCCAATTGATCCTATTTTGTTAAGGATTTTAATGTCTCTCTGGCAAATGGTTCCCGTTTATGCATAAAGGTTTCTGTTTTTGTTGACCTCTAAACTGAGGTATCCATACACTGCTTTTTTTCTTTGTGGCATTTCTCACTTTTAGTACTGTTCCTTTTAGTAATGTATAAAATGTTTTATGTGTTGCTATCATTAATTTATTTTCAACCCACAAACTGCTTAGTGTTTTGAGAACTTGCCTTATGCATTCTTCTAATTTTGTCCTTGTGTTGTCAGTACTACACTGCTCTGTAAAACTTGAGGATGAGATAGATAAAGTATCATAATATATTAACAACTCAGTGCAAATGAATGAACGTGCAGGAATATGTTGCCAGAGGTCTCCTAGTCGTACACAGAAAGCTGAACATCATATGGCATGAGGTCAGCGTAATTATACTGCTAAATAGGGCTGGCGCTGCAACATGAGGCAGTTGAATAAACAGGAAAAGACAGCGTGTGTCAATCATCGAGCACTTAGGGTGCACTGTCATTGTGTTCTTCATTACAACATGGCCCAAAAACTACACTTGGATTACTTTGCAGGGGAAGAATTGTTGGGAAACTGGAAGAAAGATGAGGTATGACAGGTGTAGCCCAGGACTTTGGTACTGCTCACAGCATTGTTGTAGGTTCATGGGGAGCATTCAAAACCACACACATTGCTGCCCGGAGAAGAGGTGGTTGACCACAGTCAATTACAACTGAAGACGACCGCTACATTGTGCCACTCACAAGGCGGACCCACATCATACAGTGGCTGTAACTGCAAACACATTTAAAAGGATTGCAAGACACAATATCATGCTCCACAGTGGCATGGCCACTGCATGGGGTGGTCTTTCTGCCCAATGACCAATGTGTTGTGCTCTGTTTACAGTTGCACATCAATGGCACTGTTTGTGATGGTACCATGAGCATAGGAAATGAATGAACAAGAAGTGGGGTCACATGCTCTTCTCTAGTGAGAGCAGATACAGTCCAGGTAGTGATTCTATACATACCCTTATATGGTATGAGGGGGGAACACACAAAGCATCTAGGAACACTGTCAAACTTCATCATTTTGGTGGTCCAGGTGTTACAGTGTGAGGAGTCATAACTTTGCATGGGCGTACTGAGCAGGGGTGCATTCAGACCAGATTTCATTTTTATGGATGACAATGCACAGTGCAATGCAGTGCTAAAGTGCAACAAATAATTATATCAAAATAAAAAGGTACAAAATCACATTAAAGGAACAAAAATACTCTTTAATTTAGACTAAAAAACAGATTGATCACAGCTAATACTATTGAGTATGTCCATAATTACAGGACCAAAAAACTCGTGCAGCAATATCATAATACTTTTTAACAATCTTATGCAACAGTATACTGACACAGAGTCAACTTTTGTAGTGTATTTGTTCATCGAAAAAGTGTGCCCGAGAACCCAGCGACTGGAAACTTATTCAGATGATCTTGTAGCACGGCTGGAAACATACACAGGAACTTAAACCGCTGACCCATGTTGTCTTCATCAACCATCATTTGATAAGCTGCCTGAATAATTTTTCTTTTTTCAGAATCACTCTGTGACAGCAGCACCTAGTAGAAAAAAATATTGTGATCAATTTTCCTTGTGGAAAGTAGACAGCAAAAGCTAATTTTAAAAAAGATGTATAAAATCTGGTTACCTTTAGTCTCAAATCAATTCCCATGTTCTTTAAGAAGAACGACTGCGTCACTGGGCCAAATGTGATTAATTTTGTTTTAGCACGTTTTTTCAAATATTCGAAATCCACGTCTGCTGTAAGGTCTGCTAAACCAGGCTCAATCAAAGGGTGATGGATCTTTTGATTTTTAAAAGCCTATGTAAAATGCAAATGTATTACATTGGATATCATACAAACAAAATTAATGAAAATATTATGAAAAGGAAAATTGCTACTCACCATATAGCGGAGATGTTGAGTCACATACATGCATAACAAAAAGACTGTCACAAATAAATAAAGCTTCTGGCCATTAAGGCCTTCATCAACAACACACACACACACACACACACACACACACACACACACACACACACACACACACGAGACTGAAGTCTCAGGCAATTGAAACCACTCTGTCACACTTGCCTGAGGCTGCAATTGTGCATGTGCGTGTGTGTGTGTGTGTGTGTGTGTGTGTGTGTGTGTGTGTGTGTGTGTTTGGCGAAGGCCTTAATGGCCGAAAGCTTTATTTATTTGTGACAGTCTTTTTGTTGTGCCTAACTGCGACTGAGCATCTCCGCTATATGGTGAGTAGCAAATTTCCTTGTCATAATATTGTTACATTCCATCCTGGATTTTCCATTGTTTAATATTAATGAAAAATAATTTTTTATCAAAACTGTGCTTTGAAAAGAAATTGTTGAAATACCATTTACAATTAAAATAAAAAAGAGGAGGGATAACTGCAAGCAATTAAGCACAGTTAGAAAATTAAATCTACTATTTATATATGAACTGATGAAAAGAGCATACACACAAACAACCAAAACCAGAGGATGTGAGGTTGGGCACACAACCACATAAACATCAAAAGATCGATTTCAAGCATTGAAAATCAAATGCTTTATCACCAAAAATATTCAGGTGACAAAGAAAGGTGTAGAGACATTAAACAGATAAAAGAGTAAAGTGATTCAAAACCCTGCAGCATGGAAATAGGAAATCTGCAACATGGAAATAGGAATTCAAGTGAGGGAGAATTGTGATCAATAAATTGGAGTTGCATTCAGGAGAACCAGTGTTCAAAGCATCCTCTGGGTATTTAGATCCAGGTTTCCCACAGTTTCCTTAAGTGATTAAAGTTAAGTGGTGAATGGTTCCTTTGACAAGTACATAGCTGAAACATAGTTCTCACATCTGAATGAGCACAACTGAGGATGTGGTAAGCTACAGTGGCTCAAATAACCTGTTTATATGGTAGATTGTCATGGTAATTATAAGAAGCCTCCTGTCAGGGACAGATAGTGCAGTCACTAAGATAGTCTACATGTGATTGTAGGGTGTGAAAAAAGGTCACCGAAGTTGAACACAAAAGATGGGATAACTATAAATACAAGTATATAAGTATGAATAGCCTCCAGCACATAGATATCATCACTAATAAAAGTAAAATGAGATCTGGAAGACAGCCATGTAACTCAATAAGTACTTATGCTGTTGCATAAGCACAGTAGTTCACTGTATGGCTAATATGGTTTGTGAATTCATTTAAATAGGCAAAGATAATACAGTACTGAGACAAATAAATACATAAATAAACACATCCATGAGCAGGCCATGAAAATGTTAGTATATGATTGCTGTTCAGTGAGAAACAGCGACTACAAAATTGTTTTAAAATGTGTGTTCAATTAAACATTGAGCTGACAGAAACAGTGTAAACTTTCTAACTATTTAGGTTTTCTGTGGTTTTCCTAAAGCATTTCAGGCAAATGCCGGGATACTTCCTTCAGTAAAGTCCAACACTCATAAAAACGTACTTATGTGGTGGTGTGCTAAAAAATAATGCCTACAAATTTTTTAAGTGAAAATTCTTAAAGCGTTTTAAACAAAACAAACATTATTAACATTCTACATCTTTATTCTTTATGTCTACATAGTTATTTCTCAACATAATTACCCTGCCAACGAACAAATTTCCCCAGCAAGAGACCAATTTATTGATACTGTCTCTGTAGAGTGTTTGACTTGGTTGATGGAGGTACAACCTCACCTCTGCTTGCACTGCTTCATCACTATCAAAGTGAAGTCCTCAAATGTGTTTTCTTAAGTTTTGGAAACAAATGAAAATTGGACGTGGTCACTGGGATTGTATGGAGGGTGAAAGATGACAGTGAAGCCAAATTGTTGGATTGTTGCAGTGCTCATGGGTGATCTGGCATATGATGGTTCTATTTCTGCCAGAATCAGTAGGATCCTCCATGAACACAATATCAAGTATGTTTTCTGTCCACGCAGCAAGATCTGGGGACAGGAGGGGAGTGTTAAAGATGACCTGGGTTTACAGAAACCAGAAATTTATAACATACCTTGTCAATGTGGCATGTCCTACATTGGCCAGACAATAAGAGCAGTGGATATCAGGTGCAAAGAACATGAGAGGCACACCCGATTACGTCAGGTGACAAAGTCAGCCATTGCTGAACTCTGTCTGAAACTAGATAATTTTGGGACAGTGTTATAAGGGAATTGATTGCAATAAAAGTGACTGACAATCTCATGAACCGCAACATTGGGTACCAGCTAAGCAGAGCCTGGGGTTCTGCTCTGGAACTGTTAAAGGAGCAACAGGGACAGCTGGAGCATTCCACGAACAAAGAACGGAAGGCGTGTATATGGAAAACAAGCGCCAGAAAAAGTGCCAGGCACAATGGACCAAAGATGGAATGCCCAGGAGCAGGTCCGACGGGTGCGGACCGCTGAGGGAACATCCAGAACCACAGTGGACCAAAAATGGAAAAGCAACACACCAGCGGATCGCAGTGGGTGGGAGCAGACTGCAGGGAGAATGCCTGGTACCTCAGACAGACTTCCAAATGCACCAGACCAAAGATGGAACACCCAGGAGCTGGTCTGTTGGGTGCAGACCACAGAGGGAACACTCGGAACTGCACCAGATGGAAAACAGAACAGCAACATTCCAGAAGATTGCAGCAAGCTGGCACAGACCACAGAGGGAACACCTGCAACCGTCAGTGGAAGGGGAAAGCCACAGACTTAAATACTGGACCAGGTCCACTCGAGGAACAATCTCAGGTCACACCTGATGAAGGTTATGAGCTATGTTACTGAAATATCATGCAAGTACGGCACTGATATCTGGAAGAACACCCAACAACCCAAGATGTCATTAGATCTCTGGGAAAGCCTGAAGAATTACATTATTTGTCACTGTTGAACAGCCCAGTCTCAAATATAATTTAATAGGTATAATTCTCCCGAAGGCTGCCTGCGTAGCTGGGTGGTCAGTGCAGCTGACTGCCATGTGGGAGTTCCATGTCTGATTCCCGGTACTGCCAGAGATTTTTCCTTTGTGGGAGGACTGGTACAGGGTGCACTCAGCCTCGTGAGGCCAACTGAGAAGCTTCTTGACCAATCGGTAGTGATTCCAAGGTCAAGAAACCCAACAACAACCAGGAGAGTGGCTTGCTGATTACATGCCCCTCCATGCCACATCCAATGACACTATTAGCAGATGACGATACAGCAGTTGGTCGGGCTTCATTGGCCCATCTAGGGCCAGAATGCAGAACTTTACCTTACTTTATCTTTAAATTCTCCCAAGCCAATGAAGAAGAATAGGGCATACACATATCAAAATTGGCTAAACAAGTTAACAGGACAGAAACTGACAAATTACCTGTTTGTAAAAATCTGAAGGAAGAGCAATGAACACTAACGTCAAAAATTCATACTCAATGCAGAACAAATCTTATTTTCTGTAAATAAATGAAGGAAAATGGGTCTACCTTTCATGCCCTACAGAATGTGATACACCTTTCCACTCACAAAAGTCAAAACTCAGATTTGGACCTATCCTTGAACATTATACGCAGGCAAGCATTTAATTCTAACAACAGATGCTTCCGCAACATGGTACAGGAGCAGTCTTGCCAAATAAAATGCTAGTGAATCACAATAACCCACTACATTTCATCCAAAACTTTGAGTCATGTCTACATTAATTCTTTTCAAACTGAGAAAGAAGCACTGGTTCTAGCCAATATTGCAACTGTGTCACAACTATGATTCCCAGAAAGTCTACATCTACATCTACATTGATACTCCGCAAGCCACCCAACGGTGTGTGGCGGAGGGCACTTTACGTGCCACTGTCATTACCTCCCTTTCCTGTTCCAGTCGCGTATGGTTCGCGGGAAGAACGACTGTCTGAAAGCCTCCGTGCGCGCTCTAATCTCTCTAATTTTACATTCGTGATCTCCTCGGGAAGTATAAGTAGGGGGAAGCAATATATTCGATACCTCATCCAGAAACGCACCCTCTCGAAACCTGGCGAGCAAGCTACACCGCGATGCAGAGCGCCTCTCTTGCAGAGTCTGCCACTTGAGTTTATTAAACATCTCCGTAACGCTATCACGGTTACCAAATAACCCAGTGACGAAACGCGCCGCTCTTCTTTGGATCTTCTCTATCTCCTCCGTCAACCCGACCTGGTACGGATCCCACACTAATGAGCAATACTCAAGTATAGGTCGAACGAGTGTTTTGTAAGCCACCTCCTTTGTTGATGGACTACATTTTCTAAGCACTCTCCCAATGAATCTCAACCTGGTACCCGCCTTACCAACAATTAGTTTTATATGATCATTCCACTTCAAATCGTTCCGTACGCATACTCCCAGATATTTTACAGAAGTAACTGCTACCAGTGTTTGTTCCGCTATCATATAATCATACAATAAAGGATCCTTCTTTCTATGTATTCGCAATACATTACATTTGTCTATGTTAAGGGTCAGTTGCCACTCCCTGCACCAAGTGCCTATCCGCTGCAGATCTTCCTGTATTTCGCTACAATTTTCTAATGCAGCAACTTCTCTGTATACTACAGCATCATCCGCGAAAAGCCGCGTGCTTCCAAATGGACACAGACAAATAATGTGCATTGGACACAGACAAATAATGTGCAATATGTGAGTTTCCTATACAGCCAAGCACAGCAAGCGCCCACACTGCAGACAGCAGTAAAGCTCATTCACAAAGGATGGTATCATCCATCTGGCAACAGACTACAATAAGCTCTCCTGGGAAGAGTACTCTACCTTTACCATTAAGGTTATAGGGGAATAACAATCATGATGTGACCCTCATGTGCTGAAAGAGAGTGTGCAGTATGTTGTTATCAGTTATGGAAATAAAACCTGGGCTCACAGTCAAAAAGCTTCTCTCCCTAGTTAACACTCCAAGAGTCCTACAACTAAATACACAGGAATTATGCCAGCCCATGTTGCTAGTTATGAACAACATGACAAACTTCCAACATATAATACATATTATGATATTTCACACCACAGAGGCCATTGTACAGAGAAAATCTTCACAATAGGATAGGTCTAACATACCCTAAAATCAGATGAGGCTACATTTCATGATGAACTACTTTGAAGTTTTCTATCACTGAAATGGGATTGAATGCCCAATAACTCACACGTCTACCCACACTCTAAATGCAAACCACAATGGACAGTAACATGGAACTGAATGCCTGACAACTCACTTGTCTACCCACACTTGAAATGAAAAGCACAAAGGACAGTAAGGACATTTATGCAGCAAATGGTAAAACGCATGAGCAAGTCATATATTGAGGCAGCATTAACTCTTTTCTTGAGTTCATACAAATTGACTTTGATAAGCAACAACATAGCACATGTGTCAACAATGGATGCTACTCAGCCCTTTGATACAGTTGATAGTTGAGAAGCAATACTTGTGCTTCCACCCATATCACAGTAAGAACAGCATCTGCGATAGAAATAAGCTGCATACTAAGAGACAATCATCTGTCTCCATCGGTACTACTATCTCGTCAAGGTCATCCACCACAAGTAATGCCACACCTTGCCAGTCCAGCAACATCTATGTTCACTGGAACCGATGGACGTGAAATCTCTTTCAGAGCCAGCTAAGGTAAAACCTACATCACTATCATTACTACAGCTATCAGCTGACATCACTCCAGCCTTTAGAGGCCTTAACCATGTTAGTTGACAACACATACCCAGTAGGTTTTGAGCTACTCACAGCAATACCACCAATTATTCTGCCTCTTCTGCAATACTGTGAGCACGAACCTGGACAGTCCATCTCTACAAGTGAATTACACGGGGGAGGTATCTGGTATTTTCATCAGAAGACACTATAGATTCAGGGAGCTCACAAGAGGAAGATGTTGTAGACAGCTCACAAGCAATATTCCTGAAGCAAGTGCTATAATTTTTTTACAACAAAATTTTACAAAGCTAATGAGATGCTGCTGCTATAAACAATCCCTCATTACCTGAATCAGGTTGAGGCACACATACGTAACAACATGAGGGATAACAGCATTCGTTTTATGCTTGGAATGACCTTCATGGAGCAGAAAAATTAAATTTACTATGTCAAGCTTGGAATGGGTAAGAAAATTGATTACATCCTCTTCAAAGAAGCCATCAAGGCATTTCCACTATGCAAGTTAAAGAAACCACAGGAAACCTAAATCTGTACAGCCAAACAGGAAACTGAGTTACCACCTTCCCAAAAGCAAGTCTGTTGTCTTACAACCAAACCACCTTGCTTGATACAAAACTTTCCATACAATTGAAAAAATTGCAATTCATTTCAGTTTTGAGAAGAGTCACCAAACAGATGTACAAAACCGTAAGACTGCTGTCCAACTGAGGAACATGATCTATTCAAAAGATGTTCAAATGGCTCTGAGCACTATGGGACTTAACATTGGAGGTCATCAGTCCCCTAGAACTTAGAATTACTTAAACCTAACCAACCTAAGGACATCACACACATCCATGCCAGAGGCAGGATTCGAACCTGCAACCACATCGGTCGCGCGGTTCCAGACTGAAGCGCCTAGAACCGCTCGGCCACACTGGCCAGCGAACATGATCTATCATTGTGTTTCTGGAAACCAAAAATCTCCTCCGAAGGAATCAATACAGATCCCAGAAACAATGATTTTGCAATACCTGATTCACTCGTTTAATCCATGAGACCCAGGTTGGTGCCACATTCCTTGCCTTCCAGAAGGCATTTAATGCAGTTCCAAATAGTTGCAAAATATTGTGTATCAGACTCAAGAAGGACACAACAAATACCGCATGAGGAGGCCATCAAACAGGCACAACCAGTCACCCAGTGCCTCTCGGTTTTGAGCACCAGCTTCCAGATGGTGCTCAAAAATCTGGATCACTTCCTGCTGATATTTTTCCACAGCAACAAGTAATATCAAAGGTTATGAGGCCTACATTACATAGAAGCTGAATGCAGTGCCGAAATTTTGTGAAGCATGCAACATTCCTGTTGTATTTAAAAATAAAGTAGAGCAGGAGCTTGACCTTCTCGAACCGAATGAGGTTACAGAAGTCATAACCAGCAGCCAATGGGTAATACCAGTCATAGCTGTACAGAAACCGAGCGGCTCACTATGCATCTGAAGAGATTTCAAAGCAACGGTCAATGTTCAGTCTATTTCTGACTCATATCCTATTCCCAAGCTGGTAGAATTGATGTCAAAATTAGCTGGTGGTGTGTACTTCACCAAGCTGTATCTTACAGAACTGTATTTGCAAATCCCTTTGGACATGGACACCCACGGATTTTGGTGACAAATATTACAATTGATCTCTACTGCTACAAATGGTTACCTTTTCGAATAGTCGGTGCACCAAGTTTGTTTCAGCAATATTTAGAACAATTAGTCTGGAAAGTTCCTTGACAATTTAAGTGAGCCAGGCACAACTCCATAGTAACTCTTACAGAATTTGCAATCTGTTTATCTGTTTCCAAAATCATAAAATTGGTAAATTTGGAATACAACAAAGGCAAGTGGATCTTCTTTCAACATGAAGTGCAATACTTAAGACACATACTGTCTGCACACATTATCAAGCCAATGCTGCCCCATTCTGATGCTATTAAAAATCTGCCAACCCCCACGGATGTCAAGCAATTATGTTCAGTATTTGGACAAATAAAAATTATTACTGGAAGTTTCTCCCTTGTGCAGCTTCCACCAGTGAACCACTGTCCAAGTTGTTACATAAAGGCCCCAAGTGGAAATGGAACAGTCTATGTCAATGTGCATTTCACAAATTAAAACAGTATTTGCTTCATGCCAAATATCTTCTGACATCTGATCCAGTCAAAGTTCTCACAATTGCTGCAGATGTTTCAAATTATGGCACAGGTGTCATTCTGTTGCATCAGGATTGTGGTTTTGAAAGATCAGTAGCTTTCACTTCAAAAGAGTCTAGCAGTGCCACAAAGAAATCACAGTCAAATCAAGAAAGAGGCAGTCAAGAAATATCAAGATTAAATTTATGAATGTAAATTTGTCCTCCTCACAGACTATATACCTTTAGAGCTATATTTGGACCAAACAATACAGTTTCTACATGGACAGCTCAACATTTGCAGTGCTGGGAACTATTTTTGTTGAATTACAACAATGAAATTCTATTCACAGTTTGACTCACCAGCTGTTGTTTGTTTTTTTAGTAGATATCAGTAATCAAGAAACTGTGGAAAATCTCCCAGTAAACACCAATTTAACCAGCAAACTTGTGTCTGAAGATTTTCTTTTGTCTAAGATTAAACATTATATTCAAATGGAATGGCCTAATGATAAGAAGTTACTTAATCAACCAGAGATTAAATCTTACTAGAATATGCGGCATACACATACAATCGTACAATGTATGAAGGTGTCATTGTGGTGTATTCTGAATCGGGCAAGACACGAGTGGTTATCCTTGTGGTGCTTAAATCAATGCCATTGGGGCACAGTTCATAGCAAATGCATTGCCAGAGTGCATTGCTACTGAAAAAATGTTGACAAAGACATCGAAATGATGCTGGCTAAATGCCATTTATGTCTGCCTCGACAATATTTTCCATGGCCACAGGCAGCAGAACCCTGGTAATGTCTGCAGACTAATTTTGCAGTATTCTTTTTAGGAAGCAATTGGCCTATCCTCATCAATGCTTTCTCCAACTTTCCACTTACGATACATTTGTCATTGACACCTTCAACAAAGACTATTTCAGTCTTCTCTATTGAAGGTTTGCCACAATCTATTGTCACTGGCAGTGGCACACAGTTCTGTCCCCAGGAGTTTAAAATATTTTGTGAAACCAATAGCATTTGACACTTCAGAACTGCACAGTTTCGTCCTGAGGCCAATGGACTTGCTGAAAGATTCATAAAACTTTCACGTCACAAATGACAAAGTTCAACAGTGCAATAAAGACAATGCTTTACTGATCTTCCTCTCTCAGTACACAGCCACTCCACACAATGCACAATCTTCAGCTGAGAAACTCCATGGAAGACCATACTGAACACTGATGTCAATTTTTAAGCCATTCGTGCATACACAAGCCGAGCTTCAACAACAGCTGATTTTTTTGAATGATCCGGTACTCATTTTAATGTACAAGTAAGAAAAAGGACCTGGCTACCAGGCACGTTTCAAATTACCGGGTGTAGAAGTACAAAATCAGAATTTAGTTGCAACATCTGTTGTCTGAAACTGATAAACAATATTTTATTCAAAATAATCTCCATTGCCATTTATACATTTCTCCCACCTCTCCTGCAGGCTACGAATGCCACGCTAAAGAGCAGTTCTTCTTTTGAAGCAGACCAGTCGGCAAGACATTTTTGTACATTTTCGTATGAATTGAAGTGTTATTCAGCAAGAGCATGTCCCGGTGACGCAAACAGATGATAATTGCACAGAGCCAAATCTGGAGAATAAGCCGCATACCCTAGTGTTTCCCAACTGAATGCCTCAATCATTTCCCTGACCCATTTTGCTGGGTATGATGGGTCATTATCATGGAGCAGTATGACTGTGTGTTACCTTTTTCCATATTCCGGTCTTTTTCATGTAATGTTAAATTTAAATCGATCATTTGCTGTTGGTAGCGATCAGTGTTAATGGTTTCACCATGTGTTAGCACTTCATAATAGATGACATCCTTCTAATCCCACCAAACACAGAGCATTGTCTTTTTTCCAAAGTGATTTGATCTTGCAGTGGATATCGATGGTTTGCCTGGATTCACCCATAATTTACAATGCTTAGGATTCTCAAAATATATCCATTTTTCATCACCTGACACTATTTGATGGAGAAATGAGTTTCTTTTGTATCTGGCAAGCAGTATTTCACAAGCGGTCTTTCGATTTCCTTGCTGTCTTTTATTCAGTTCATGCGGAAGCACATTTCCCATAGCTTTCAACTGAAGATAAATGGCTTTCTGTGTCACATTCAATTGTTCGACGAGCTCCTGTTGAGTTTGAGTGTCAGCTTCATCCAGAAGGGCCTGCAATTCGTTGCCTTTGAACTTTTTTGGTGGTTTCCTGCACTCGTCATTTCTCACGTCAAAATCCCACTTTTGAATTTTTCGAACCACTCAAAACACTGTGTTTTCCCAAGGGCATGTTCGCTGAAAGCTCTGACAAGCATGCAATTCTGCAGCAGTTTTCTTCAAATGATAACAGAAAACCAATGCTGTATGCAAATTGTAGTTGGTAGGCACAAAACTCAACATGTTTACGGGCTTGAAACAGATACCAATGTATGGAACTTGAGTTACTGTGTGTTGACATTCGTCGTCAGCTATTACAGAAAACAGATGGCACTGCAGACTTGATGTCATGGGTCCTACAGTGATGGCTAGCACTGCCTATAGGGAAAATCCTGTTCCAAACTTCTACAGCTGGTAAATGTTCAAACACAGTTGCAACCATAAAAATCAAATCAGGCCACACTCCACTCACATGCATATAGAACTCGTAAGCTATTTTCTTTTATACAGTCAGAAGACCTGTACACAGCCAGCCACCTGAGGAACCTGACGATGAAGCTGGCAGCTGCCTCCTCACCCCCCCCCCCCTCCCCCACCACCACCTCAAGCAGTGTGGCCCAGCTGCACCCAGCTAGTGATGAACCAACAGAAGTGAATGTCGCACCTCACATCTCAGACCAGGCTGATGTCAAAATGCTCTGCTCCCTCACTGTTGTTTTGAGCAGTTTTCTCATGGTGGTGCACATGAATGCCGGGGGCAGCAAAATATGTGCACTCACCAAATATGCACACCGGCAAGCAAGAAAGCAGGATGCTAATGAAGTCAGTTGGCTTCATCAAGTCTGATTCACTGCCCCGTCCAAGAGAGAGGGACATAGTACACCAGGCTCAAGAGGTACACAACAAATACCATGAGAGACCACCACCACCACACGGGCACAACCACTTGCCATGTACCTCTTAGTTCCATGCAGCAGCCTCCAGATGGCACTCATGAATCCTGACTACTTTTTGCTTCCGTGCCACATCCATCTTTCATCATACTCATCCATTGATAATGTTGCTGACCACTGAAGAGACTGCTGTCAATCGGAGACTACTTTGATTCCATCTACTACTGGCGGAGATGGAAATCCTTCCCCTGACAGGCAGAAAAGATGACACACTGCTGAAGTACAGTTCCTGGAATTATGCTACAGGTGACATTTCCACAAGTTCCATTCTGAAGATTACATTCCAACTTAGCAGTCACTGTTTACTGAGCAGCAGACATAGTCTAATACATATGTCTGAATAATTACTTTCAGTCATTATGACACTATCACAGACTGCCAAGAGACAGCAAAGTTATTTAGATTTCAATGTGGGTATAGGATGTCAAGTGCCATGCATCACACTGTTACCAAAGTTAAGTACTACACTGTATCATAGTTGTTAATAAATGTTGTTGTTATTTCTTATTGTGTTGCCATATCCCTATTCTAATGCTGCCCTGTCAAGCAGTGTATAATTTGATAGTACTAGCGTGCAGCCAGTCACCCATTTTAATGAACTATAGCAGTAAACAAGTTTTCTTGTACACTGGATGTTTGTCCTGAATTAATAGTAACATTCAGTAACAACATCCCAACACATAATGAACATGCTGTGAACATAGCCAGCGGTACACAGCAATACTACAAGGGGACGCCACCACACACACGACATGCCAGAGGCCCCTAAGTTCTGACCAACTGCCTTCAGGTGGTACTCACATTACAGAACTACATTTTGCTTCCACCACGAGCCCATCAACACATCATATCCATCCACTGACAGTGTCGTCAGTGACAGACAGAGAGTGCTGGCAATCAGAACTACTTTGCTTCCACAAAGTGGGGTGCTGATAGACATTCTTCTGTCAAGTGGGACATAACAAAATGCACTGCTGATATTCGTTCAGTTCTGTCAGATCCAGCAGTTCCACCAGGTTATGCAATTACGGCAGTTCCAGTTAGTTACTGACGATATGTGCAGTTTGCCTAGTCAGTGCATGCTCATAGCCTGGACTATTCACAGCTTCCAAGTCTCAAGCTCAGTTACAAACAGTTATCGTGACTTTCTTATAAACTGCCAGTGACAGCAAAGCCAACAGCACACTTTCAATAGTCAGTTCTTATCAATTGTGTTAGGTATAGTACATCAAAAGCCGTGCTTCGGGCTACCACAAAAGTTAAGTACTACCAATGTATGTAAATGATATTTATTGCTCTACACTGTGTTACCATATTTATTTTATAGAGCTGCCCTGTGACTATATATATATATATATACACCTAATGTTTCTTTGCCTTGGATGATTTATAGGGAATAATTGCACTGTCACCATGATTTATTATGGTTCCCTGGACATGACAAATGGTGAGACATGGTACTTAATAGATTGTGAGATCACCAAGGATAGCTTTACAACATGCTCTCACTTTGGCCACATGGTTGTAAGGAGTTCTTGTGGTAGGGGTGTTCCATTCCTTCAACAGCATAACTGACAACTGGTGCATGGTCATTGGTATGTGTGGATGTACTGCAGGAAGTCTCCCCAATACATCTCACACGTGCTCAATGAGATTTAAGGCAAGGGAATGGGCAGGCCAGTCTATTTGTTGAATATCCTCTAGTTCCAAGAGGTCCTCTGCCTGCTCAGTTTGATACAGTGGTGCATTGTTGTTCAGAAAAATGAAATCAGGGCCAAATGCACCCCTGAAAAGGTGCACATGGGGAAGGGATACAGTGTCACAATAAAGCTGATCAGTGAGTGTTTTGTGTTCAAAGATCTGGAGGTCAGTATGCCCACGTAACATTATGCCTCCCCACTCCACAACACCTGAACTGCCAAAACGATCAACATCTACATCTACACCTACATGGATACTCTACAAATCACATTTAAGTTCCTGGCATTGAACAACTTTCACAATTCTCTTATTATTCCAATCTCATACAGTGTGGGGAAAGAATGAAAAACCTATATCTTTCCGTACAAGCTCTGATTTCCCTTATTTTATTACGGTGATCATTTCTCCTATGTATTTTCGCATTTGGAAGAGAAAGCTCAACAATGTTCCTAGATGCATTCTGTGTTTCCACCTCTCGCCATATGAGCATACATAATGCACCCAGAAACATTGTTGAACATGACTGTTTTGGAGGTTAAGGCATTATGGTGGGGGAGGCATAATGTTTAAGGGGTGTATTGACCTCCAATACTTTGGTCAGGATACACTATCTGGTCAACATTATTGTGGCACTGTACTTCTTCCTCATATGTATCTTTTCTGAGGTGCATTCCACCTTGAATTCATGTTTATGGATGACAATGCACAATGCATCAAACTGCGCAGGTGGAGCAGCTCTTGGAGTAACAGGATGTTTGGTGAATGGAGTGGCCTGCCCATTCCCCCAACTTAAATCCCATAGAACATGTGTGAGATGCATTGGGGAGACATACTGCAGAAGATCCATAAACACCAATTACCATCCACCAGTTATCAACCATGCTGTTGGAGCAATAGAATGCTCTATACCGCAGGAGTTCCTTACCAACCTTGTGGCCAGGATGGGAGCACATTGCAAAGCATGCATTGCCACCTGTGGTGATCACACAACCTATTCAGAACCATGCCCCGCAATTTGCGATGTCCATAAATTATAATGGCTTCCGTGTAATTGTTGTCTTTAAATAAAAGTGTCATTTCTGTTCATCTCACTGTGCATTTCTTTCAGTTGCCTTCTGTATTACACAGCTGTGAATTCTTTCTATGTATGGTCCAGGTTTCACTGAGCTATGATACCCGGCAATGACACATAATGTGAAATTCACTTTCATCCTTAAGTTTTCCACACCTGTGTATGTAAATGATCTGGTGGAAAAGGCTGGAAACTCCATTAGGCTGTTCACAAATGATGCTGTTTTATAAAGGGAAGTTGCAACACTACAAAACTGTAGCAAAATGCAGGAAGGCCTGTGAGGAGTAACACTTGGTACAAGGATGGCAGTGGATCCTCCACATAACCCAGTGAGATTCATAGAAAGAATCCTCAGGAAGTGACATCCACCGAAGAAAGAGGTAGATTACAAAGACTCTCATCTGACCAATATGATAGTGTTACACTAAAGCCTGGGACCCTTACCACATGGAATCAATAGAGGAAACAGACATTTGGTGAGCACAAGAGTGTCATTCATGGTGATGCTCATCTGACTCTGGTCCCAACTGCAGCAAGAGAGGCATTATGCATAATGGTGTGGCTTACTGCTACAATTTTGAGAATGCATGTTCCTAGAACAGTCAACTAACATATTGATTCCTCTCACACATCTTGTAACAAATACTCTGAACATGAAATAAGACAGATTCCATCTCATATGGATGCTTATCAACAGGCGTTCTTTATTTCCACCATTCACAACTGTAACACGAAAGAGAATAACAGTTGTATACAAAATATCCCCTGATAAACAACATAAGAGACTTGTAAAGAATATATGTAGGAGTAATAGTATCTGACATTCATTTTTCTGTCTTGGTTCACTCTTGATGTACTTATACAATATGAACATGGGATGAGTACAGATTTGATATGAATATATGCATGAGTGATGCAATTAAATGATTAAATCTACTTAAGCAGTCTTGCATATTTTAAATATGAATATTATTGTATTATCTCACCATCATCACCATCATAATCATGTAACATATCTCTCATTATTTCCAGTAAGTTTTCCATCTTGGCATCATTTTCATAATATCAGAAATGATTTGCCCAACATCATGTACATGTTGTACAGCAAATGATAAAAAGGAATGAATAAAGATACAATACACTAATGTGTGGCCCCTTATGCTAGAAAGATTATATATTTATGAGGGAGATTACCCGTAAAGTGTCAGTCTTTTCGCCGTTGTGCCCATAATCACCAATCAAAGCAAAGCCACCCTCCTCTTCCAAAAGTGATGCAATATGATCCACTATAACACCGGCAGCTGGACACACTTCTAAATGATCCCTTTTCTCTTCAGGCTAGAAAATCATACATAATACTTGTGTTAATATAAAAATTGTTGTAGTTAAGTTGAACAAATAAAGATAAGACTTTAAGGAAAATCCAAAGTAAGCTAATGAAAAGTGAATCTGAGAATTTAATAACAGGACAGCAAATTTTTCTGTTGTGGAGTTCCATTTTTATACATAGAAAAAAGAAGATATGAATGGAGAGGCAGAAAATTAAGCACATACAAAAATAATAATGTCAGATCACTTTAACAAGATTCTAACATATCCATGAATTTAAATTATAGCTCTAAAGATATAATGTGCAATTTCAAAAGAACCCTAGTCATTTCCACTGGTCCCTCAAAACTATAACACTACAGCTAGTTATACACATGACTGGCTTGTTGATTTCGATCTTTGTCACAATATGCCAATGAATCCCCACACATTTAATAAGCTAGAGAACTAACTATTTACTGCTACAATTTGGTTCTTTACGCTGAGGTTGTGATGAACCAATATCTCATCCACTGATTTGAGCTCCGTTTTATCTACAGATAAATTACTTGAAACTGTAGATCAATACTTTTAATACCATCTTGTTGTTTTTTCTCCCCTGTAATGTGCTGCTGGATTGCTTCTGACAGTTATTTTAGCATTTACTTGTTTGATTCATAAAAATGTCATTATCTGTGTAGGTTTCCCATTTGTGCTAGACATTTGGTGCAATAAGCAATCAGAGTGTTGCCCACGAAAGACAAGTTTCCAAATTCGAGGCCCACTATGGCAAAAAGCTTTAATCTGTCAGCAACTTCCTACTTATTACTTTTCATAAAAATTACGAAATGACGATAATGGCAAAACAAGAGAAATTCAAGCTGGAATAGCTTACAGCAGGGGTGGCACATGATTGCGCAACACAATGAACATACTATTATGTAGATGGTCACAATTCAGAGATCACACACTCTAATAATGTAATGTTCATTATACTTGAACATTGAGAAAGTAACTTTTATCTCCCATCCTGCTAAGAAAAGATATGAAACATACATGGATACTTCACTGACTAACATTAACAATGTAATTCACAATCTCTTTTCTGTTTATATTTTTCTGTGCAGTGAGTCATCTTTCCCATTTTATTTTCTTGCCCTTGCCAACTTTCCATAAGTCTGGTGTACTTACCCAGTTTACTGACTATACATAGTTTTTCATCTACATTTGTATAATTTTCTCCCTGCTTTTTTCCCATTCTCTTATTAGTGATCTGAATCAATAATTTCATTAGAAGTTTTTAGACAATGTTATCCTGTGTTGGGCCTTCTTTTTAAGATATTTGGCTCTTTAACTTTTCTCTTTCTTCTTGTAGGAAACTACTGCATACAACACTGTTAAAAACACTTGCGAAAATTTTATTTGTTGCCTGTAATCTATGTCTACTCCAGTTTTTTAAAGTTTACTGGTTTCATACTGCTTACACCTTCTTTATATTTACATAGGATTAGCTAAAGTACTAACACACCTGTACAAAAAGTTTTGAGGCTGGTGTAGGTGAACGGGAAATTACATATCTGAATCTGTTGCCATCAGAATACATGTCTATGTCAATAAATACCTCTCTCCATCCATGTTTAGTTCTCTGTAACATACAAATAAGTAGTAAAGTTAACTCATGTAAATTATCATGCCTCTCGATCAATTTAACAAATCACCTGGAAAATATTACACGGCAAATCCCTCCAAAA
Organism: Schistocerca serialis cubense; assembly: GCF_023864345.2. Lineage (NCBI taxonomy): Eukaryota > Metazoa > Arthropoda > Insecta > Orthoptera > Acrididae > Schistocerca > Schistocerca serialis. Next base: position 406,477,527 of record NC_064640.1, on the reverse strand, counting down.
CAAGATAACCATCAAAAAAGTTACATGTTTGTTTCTCATGTAGCTAAGTATAAAAACATTATAGTTTTCTTTCACTGAGGGATTTTTATGCACAGATATTCACCTTCATTGTATTCTTTTACACACAATGGTTTATACTTAACTATGCCTCCCCTTTCTCCCCCCCCCCTCCTCTCTCTCTCTCTCTAACACACACACACAAGGGGTGTGTGTGTGTGTGTGTGTGTGTGTGTGTGTGTGTGTGTGTGTGTGTGTGTGTGTGGGCACGCGCGCGCCAACTAATGGCAAAATAGCGTTACCTTTGGTTTTGAACTGTTGAACTGTGATAAATTGTTGACAACAAAGTGCATAATGGAGTAAATATGCTTTTAGCCTGCTGTCAGTGCTAAATAGTTGTCTGTAAGAGCATTTGTGTGGGTGTAAGTAGTGACCAGTGAAGCAACATGAATAAATTATGTACCAGCTTTTTTTTAAGATTTGGTTTAGCTTGTTTATAAATATGTACCCAGGGTGAACAGTAATAAAACCGACAAACCACAAAGATTGATTCCTGACTGGAAATGGAAGGAAAAAAGTCCTATGAAAATGTGTCCGAAAATGCATCGTTGCCACGGTAGGTGGCACACTGACAAATGAAAGTTCCTCTGACCAGATGCCATGTGTTCCATGCATGTTGCAGGTTGTGCGATTGATGCAGTGTATTGTAATGGCTTAGTATTCATGTCAAGAACAAGCTGAGATGGTGTCTGTGTATGGTCAAGCAGATGGAAATGGTCGAGAGGCAGCATGACTGTAACAAAACACATACTCTCACAGACACCCACCACCAAACACAACATTTCAAGCCCTTTTTGGGCATTTGTGTGATCATGGGTCCTCTAAGGCGGACGAATGTGCAGGGAGGCAGCAGACTGTGATTACACCAGCTTTGGAGGACTGGGTTGTACACAATACTGAGACAACTCCTATTATAAGCATGTGACCCAGCAACATGGTGTAAGTATGATTATGTGTATCCTGTATGAAAACTGCTACTATCACTATCACCTGCAATAGGTGCAAGGATTATCAGCAGCATATTTCCCTCTATGGGAAGGATTTTGTCAATGGTTTTTGCAACAGACCATCACAACTGTGAGATTTCTGTCATCAGTCCTCTTTACTGACATGTGAACGCAAGCATTGCATCACATGAAAGCCACTTTCAACATCTGTTGTGACACCATGAAATCTAACATTGCTGTATTGCTTTACCGATTATAGTTCTTACCTGAGTTACTTTTAGTTTTATGGAGTGCAAGCACACACTAACCTCATTGGTGTTCAAAATTAAAGCAATAAACAGAAATTTTGCAAGGTTGCATTTATTTTGCCACAAAATAGTATAAACAGCTGACAGTAAAGTAGAAACAATGTAAAGAATACAGAACATAAACTGCTGCAACATGCATAGTGGTAGACAAAAATGTTCTTCACTTTTTCCAACTTAATGGATTTGCACACACATTCCGCCAACTGGTTAATGTGCTCAGTACGGGGTGTGACCACCTCTGGCAGTAATACAGGCCTGACAATGATGAGCATGTTCTAAATGATGTCATCAGTCTCATTTTGAGACAATAACGTCCGTGCTTCCTGCAGAGCTGCTCGCAAGTCTTGGAGGTTGGTGGATGCTGATGTGATGCAACCTGTATCCCAATTTCATCCCAGACATGCTCTATGGGATTTAAATTGGGAGACTGAGCAGGCAATGCCATGTGTGTCACTTGCTAGGTGGTAGCCTTCAAATCGGCTGCGGTCCATTAGTATACGTCGGACCCGCGTGTCGCCACTATCAGTGATTGCAGACCGAGCGCCGCCACACGGCAGGTCTAGAGAGACTTCCTAGCACTCGCCCCAGTTGTACAGCCGACTTTGCTAGCGATGGTTCACTGACAAATTACGCTCTCATTTGCCAAGACGATAATTAGCATAGCCTTCAGCTACGTCATTTGCTACGACCTAGCAAGGCGCCATTACCAGTTACTATTGATGCTGTAAAACATGTACCGTCAAGAGCGATGTTCACCAATTATGGATTAAAGTTAAGTATTTCAGCAGCTACGTACGTTTTTTGCTAGTCTAATTTCCTTGGCCTTTTCCAGACCTCACGCCAGCCTGCGTGAGCTAAAACATGTGCCTTTCGGCTTCCTCTCATAGTGGGTTGGCGCTCTTGCCAATCCACAACACTTCCATTTCAAAGAAAACATCAACCACCCATGTTCTATGAGGTCGAGCATTATCATCCATCAATATGAAGTCTGGGCCCACAGCACCTCACATGAGGCCCCAAGATCTCATCATGATACCTGACAGCATTTAAACCTTGCCAGTTCACCCATACAATTTCCTGAAAAGGTGTTAGAGTGGCCAACACAATCCCTGCCCACACCATTAGGGATCCACCTCTATACTGGTCTCTTTTCACAATGTTTGGGTCCCAAAATCGTATTCCACAAATCCGTTGAGAATCAGTCTCCAGACCAAACTGGGACTCATCTGTGAAAGGAACATTGCCATTTGTTCAATTTTCCAGGTATGTTGATGACTCCACTCTAGATATTCCCTTCTGTGAAGATGTGTCAGAGGTACACATACCGCAGGTCTCCGACAACAAAGGCCACTATTCCGACACCTTCTGTACACCGTTTGCCTTGATACAACATGCCCAGTGGATGCTGCAAGGTCAGATGCCAGTTCCATGCAGTATTAAGGCAGTACCGTCATGCCCTTACAGCCAAATAACAGTCCTCTCTTTCTGATGTCACACGTGGTCAGCTCTGCTCTGGTCTTCAGGATACAGTTGCAGTCTCTATAAACTGTTGCCACACTTGAGAAACAACATAATGATTCACATTAAGCCATCAGGCCACATTAGTTTGTGACTGTTCTGCTTCCATTATTCCTATGGCCCTTCACAACATAGAATCTGGTAGGCATCTTCTCTGTGCCATACAGCACCATCTGTGACTGTGAAAACAGCAACTGTGGATGTGGGACTACCCGACGAACACTACGCCATTTGATAGGTGCCCTGATGTCATCGTTAGCATGGTCGTTCATTGATCGGAATGCAATCTTCCATGGAGAACATGACTGTATGGATATCTGTTGACAGTTTGTATGATTATATCATGAATTACACACAGGACAGGGGAATAGTGATTTGTTGCTTTAATTTTGGACACAGTGTACTTATGCAGGCAAGGCATCACATCAGCAAAGCAAAGCACATAAGCATTTCGTTTTTACAGTATTGATACAAATTACTACAAACATGGGAATGTATATGTCTTTTGGATGCTTAATACAATTCTCAAGAAGATTCTAAAACAGCTCAGCAAATTACCACTAACTCTTTGTACAGAAAACACATGGTATGCAGGATAGTTAAAAGTTAGACTTGTTACAGAGAAAGAAATATGGAATTCAAAGGCTGGGAACCTAATGGATGCTGACCATACTGTCACCAAGGAGGTGCGAGAGGTAAACAACTTACAACAATCAGAAAACTTTGACATCTAAATGAAATAAATAAAATACTACAATTAACTTGTCTCAAAATTGATTTCAATTAAAATTACACTTAAAACATAACATGTCATCAACCTTTTCAAATGAATGAAATTAGTAGGCATAATTAAAAACAAACAAAAATTACAAGTCATCTTGGCCAGAAACTGACAGTTAACAAAAATATCAAATACCAATTAACTAACATCTCTTTTAATTACTGTTCCTTTGGCTAATGTATTTCATTTCGATGTCCAGTACATCATCTACTCCACACAGCCTTGCCTTGCGCTCTGCACTACTCATAACACTGGGCAGCAACCATTTTGCATTTGGTATGTGATATATCAATTTAAAGGTAATTTTTTGTTGTAGAATCAATATTTGCCCTGTGAAGTGTGGTATCACATATGGTTTTCAAGGTAAGTTTTGTAATTTTGTTTCTTTACACATTCAAAATATAAAAATGGGTCACTATGAAGTTACTTTCTAATTTTGTGTTATATAGTGTCAATTTAAATACAATTGCTGCATGACAGGTGAGTATACTATCATTTGCCAGATTCTTTACCATTATTTATTGAACATTGCTGCATGTTTTTGCTGTGGCAGTTAAAGTCAGTTATGCTGTGGCATTCAGTAATTATCTGCTGTGTTTACTTTTATTGTGAATTACATGCTTGGATATATTTCAAAGGCTTCGTTGCTCTTTGGCCAATACAAGAGAAGAGAATTACACTTCTATAGCGAATGAACTGTTATAGATGACTACAAAAACTGGAGTATGTGGTGTCACTAAACATACACTTTTTCCCATTTGCACACTGATTTTTTGCTATAAACCTGGGTGCTGTTAGCAATGAACAGGGTGAATCCTTCTACCAAGGTATTCTTGCAACAGAAGATCACTATCACTAGCAACAATGTTAGAACCCTTCAATGATGACTGATTACTTACAGTTTTTGTTTACAGCAATTGATGAAAGATTTCACAAAATAAAAGCATTCTTGTCCCATTTCTCTAAATAAATTGGCATTAAACTTTGTATTGTAATACACTAACATTACTAATTATGATTACTGTTTTGATGACGTGTGATTTTTTGTGGAATATAATGTCTATTTTGAGGTTCATGTAAAAGTTTGAGTACATGTCTCATACTTAGATTTTATTAATATTCACCACATATTGAAATAAAATTGATAGTTTATATTATTATTTTGTGTCTCAGAACTGTGACATTAAACAGAAAATCTGGTTGCACCTCTGAATTCAGAATCCCAAAATTAGATTAATCCATAACTAGAAACTAGACACAGAAAAAAGTTCTCAGCCACATGGGGTCAAATTTTCCGCAAAAATTCCAGTCATGTGGAAGATCTCATATAAAGCTGACAATATGAAATCATATGGCAAAGTACACCTGTCCTGCTGGGCTACAGCCCTACGAACACCAATGGGATTCCTAACAGGTCGCTGATGACCACGATGTTGAGCACCCATAAGCCCCCCTCCTAACAGGTTTTATTATGACAATTTTAAACACAAAAAATGAACAAGTATCCAGCTACAACACATCCATTTTGGACGCAGCAATGCCTTATGATCACTGAGCCAATGATAATTTATGAGGCAGGAAGTTACTTTTCACATCAGGGACATAAAATAATGGTTTAAAACTTTTTAAAGCATGGGCATAGATACAAACTCCACTACAAGGGAAACTGTCGAGGAAAGATAGGAAGTGGGTAAGTGATAGCAAACATTAACAACAGTCATCCAGCGCAGTGTTGCTAAAAGCCATTCATGAGGGCTTCATCTACATCCATGTCTAAATCTACATATATACTCTGCAAGCCACCATACAGTGTGTGATGGAGGGTATCCTACACCACTACTAGTAATTTCCTTTACTGTTCCACTCGCAAACAGGGTGAGGGAAAAATGACTGTCTATATGCCTTTTCTTGAACTCCAGCTTCTTTTATCTTATCTTCATGGTCCTTAAGTGAAATGTACATTGGTGGCAGTAGAATTGTTCAGCAGTCAGCTTCAAATGCTGTTCTCTAAATTTTTCAATAGTGTTCTTCAAAAAGAACATCGCCTTCCCTCCGGGGATTCCCATTTGAGTTCTCGAAGCATCTTCGTAATACTTCCATATAGTTCAAACCTACCGGTAACAAATCCAGCAGCCCACCTCTGAATTGCTTGGATGTCTTACTTTAATCTCGTCTGGTGCAGAACCCGAACAATCGAACAGTACTCAACAATAGGTCGTACACGTGTCCCATTTATGGTCTCCTTTACAGATGAACCACACTTTCGTAAACTTCTCCCAATAAACCAAAGTCAACTATTCACCTTCCATTCTACAACAATTACCTCCTTGTTCCATTTCATATTACTTTTCAACGTTATATCCAGATATTTACGTGATGTGACTGTGTCAAGCAGCACACTACTAATGTTGTATTTGAACATGAGTTTGTTTTTTCCACTCATCTGCTGCATTAACTTACATTTTCTACATTTAGATCTTGGATCTTCCTACAGTCACTCAACGTCGACAACTTCCCATGTACCACAGCACCATCAGCAAATAGCTGCAGATTGCTGCCCATCCAGTCTGCCAGATCATTTATGTGTATAGAAAATAACAGCAGTCCTATCTCACTTCCCTGGGGCACTCCCCGATGATACCCTTGTCTCTGATGAACACTTGCCATCGAGAACAATTTACTGGGTTCTATTACTTAAGAAGTCTTCGAGCCACTCACATATCTGGGAACCTATTCCACATGATCCTACCTTCATTAACAGTTTGCAGTGGGGCACCATATCAAATGCTTTTCACAAATCTAGAAATACGGAATCTGCCTGTTGCCCTTCATCCATAGTTCATAGTATATCATGTGAGAAAAGAGCAAGCTGAGTTTCGCACGAGCATTGGTTTCCAATGCTGCGCTGATTCATGGACAGAAGCTTTCCCATCTCAAGGAAATTTATTACATTCTAACTGATCAGACGTGTATGTGTCACCATAAAGAGACATGTCAAGAGAGATGTACAAGCCCAATGTAACATTTACAGGCAGATCGAGTGTGACGTCATGTAAACAACAGATATTTCTCTAATCGATTAGCTTTCAGGAGGTCAAATGTTTGACAACAACTTAAGTGTGCCGTAAGAAGCAAAAACATAAGGCTTATTCAGTAAAGTTGTCACGAACCTTGAAACATATGTATGTGTCTGTTCCTAGTGTAGTACATCCCAAAGCAGTATGGCTGAAATCTGACTTCCACTGCTTATAGTAGCAGTCAATATATAGTACACTGGGTATACCAAACTGCTTCACAAAAAAGTCTCTGAAGATATGGAAGAGAGTTATTAGTGAAATGTGTCTGGGCTTTGTTTTTTGTTATAAACTGAAGAACACGGGAAAAACTAAAGGACAGTAGAGTGACTGCTATTTCCCAGTAGTATATCTGTTAGCACACACATTATTTATTATTTTATGTCATGTGAGGTTTTATTAATTAGAGTTCTTTATACATTTCCCCCTAGTATCGTGTATCCAGGCTTCCACAGTTGTTTCAAATTGCTACTCATATGTAACATGAGACTTCAAATGACCACAAGCTCTTTCAGTGTCAAACTATTTATTATCTTACTGCTTAATGATGGGGAAGTTCATTTTACAGTGACTTTTTATTTTGTTAAAATCTACTTTTGCTGTAAGCTAATAACAATAATCATAAAATTCATTTGAATTTTAAGCTAAATTTTAATAATTACAACAAATTATCTACTTCAATGTTGAGCTCACTGCAGTCTTTATGAAAAATTATCAAATTGTTAACTTTGTCCTCCAAGGGTTGAAAATTGCTCACACAGGTGTCAGTGGTTATCAACTGTTTGCACACTTGCACATTAAGTACTTTCCAAACAATTTGGTACAGGATATAATCTTGGATAAGAATATGCCATCACTGGCTCAAAATAATGAAGTGGTGAACACATCATGACAAAATCTGTTTTTAAATGCAGTGCAGCTGATACACACTATAGGGATGTCCATTAATTACGTGAGCTCAAAATTGGGGGCATGGTCTGGTAAAATCCCAGCAAATCTCATTTAAAGGGGGAGCATTTCAAGTGAACTTTTTAATTCAGGAATATACATTATTATGATGGATAACACTTTGTTTTATAAAATTAACATGAGTATATGGCCTCTCTGAACAGAATGAATGCTTTACATGTGTGCATGCTCCAGATTTCCCAATTTGAGACAGGTACCACAAAAGTGTGAGACTTCATATGGGGAGTTTCCCACTGCATCAGTTGAAATCACTGCGTTTCAGCCAGTGAGTTGTGATATTCTGCAATGCACACAGTGCCGATGTTATTGTGTTCATCATGAATTTGCATGCCAACTTTTATTAAAGTGTTTTAATCAATGTTTGAAACAGATTAAAAACTTTCATTTTTATGTACTTTTATCTGACTAGAGGGAAAACCTTACATGATGGGGTGTTGGGGGTAGGAGGGGGGTGGGGTTTGACCATATCTCACCACGGGAGGAAGAGGGAGGGAGAGGAAAAATTAAAAAAAAAAACGCCACATGTAATTAGACGATCTCCCCTATTGCATTTCCTAGGTTGGTGGATGCAGTTTGGTGCCATCTTCAGAAGACCTACAAAGCAAGTGCACAGCTTGCAGAGAGAGCCTATACCCTGGGCATCAACTCTACCTGCTAGCATCTGCTAGGGACAAAGACAAACGTGACTGGTGAAATCTTATATTTCCTGACAAAGTAGTATTTTCCACAGCAAACGATGAACCGATAAAAATAGACAGGCCACAAGGTATATGGTTTCATCCGAGAAATGTTCATTTTGCTGTGGTTGTTTGCTGTGACAATTTGGGGGTGTATGTCATTCCATGAACTCAAAATGCTTCAGAGTATAGGCAGTCAACCAAGTGCTGCTCCGAATACTCAAATTATGAGTAAAGGCATGGCCTCATCAGTGCAACAGCTACTCTTGAAGGAGCAGGCCCAGTCTTCAATATTTACATCAGCAATAGTGCAGGCACAGTTTTGCAGATTAGAGCAAATTGCTCTTCTAGACTGGCCAACTCCTTTGTCTGTACTCAATACAACTGAAAACATATGCACAGAGTTGATGTGTGAAAATTGGCTTGATACTATGCCAGAAGGCTATGATGTTCTTTGGAACATAATTCGAGCAGGTGGCAAAAAAGGCAAAGATTTATTGTCTACTTATAGAATTCCTTCTATGCACAACACCGTCACTAAATTGAAGGTCTTTGGACAGGATATTAAGTGGTGCATAAACCACGTGCTGTGCCATTTTAAGATCTCCTCAAGCCATTTTAAATAAAAACTAGGATTTGTCTTCTATACACGTGAAACAATTAAAACCACAAAAAAATCTCTTGTCTTAGAGTTCAAAGCAAACAAACTGAGATGTGACCACTGTTAGTTTGTTGACTTCATCATTGGGTTGCTCCAATATTCCACTATTTCCCAGCACCACTGCTGCATATTTGACTTCTCTTCCTCACATTAAGTACTTTTCCCAGGTTTGTAATCTTAGGAAGCCTACAATGAACGTTTTCGTTTTTTTAAAGAGAATGTCCTCATGATTTGTGTCAAGCAGGTTAACAGCTTCAGTCACACTCATAATTACTTTTGCAAACAGTGCTCCACACCCCATAATATGATTGACTTTCGCATAATACACTGGGTAGCTCAAGTTTCAGCACTGCCCTTTCTCTGTGCTGTCAAGCATACATTACTTCTCCTTTTTCCGTGTATGGTTCAGCTGATATCATAACTGAAAAGGGGACTCTGCTACATCTAGATATAGTTTCATTCCTCCAATATTTGCACTATTTAACACTCATTTTACAATGAAGCAGACTGTAATGATTAATGTAATACTTACCTGCAATTTGTGAACAGGCAAGGCATCAAAAAACTCGTGAGCAATTATACATGAAAACCCACGTGGTACATCTTGTATCTGTCTGTACCACTTCACAGTTATTCCATCAGGAGTAACTGCGGATTGGTACTCCATGTTCACATTCGGTAATCCACTTTCATTTGTTTGGATACATTTGAGGGCCTGGGACTGCAGTTTACTCATGTGCTGACTTATCTCCACCAAATGAAGGCTAACACCATCTGTAGAATTAAATTTTCTCAGCACCTGGGCACACAAAATATACAGCACTTACTTTCATGTTGTGGTTCTGTACTGTCTAATAGGAAACAATTCTGGATGTACTGCACTAACACAATCATTTAATTTCAGCAATGTAACAAAAAAGGACCCATCTACATGTAATCCATTAAAAGAACTGTCATACTGCAAACTGATAGCACCTATTACGAAAATCTTTCACAAAGTGTTGCATCAATGTTCTGAGATTAGTTACAGAATTTTATTGGAGTTCAGGATTGTGAATGACTCTGAAGATAAAGTGTGGCTTTACAATCTCAGGGGTGGGTCACCCACTGCTGTACATAACACCTATGACAGCACCACCTGCCTAACATAGACTTTACCACGCAAACACTGATGACATGTTTGAAATTTGGCATATATTGCAAAATTAAATGATTAAACAAATAAATAAATAAGTTAAGGAAAATAAATGGTAACTCATTGGAAAGAAATAAAAATGTAGTCAACCCAGTAGTGAAGTTAAGTTTGAATATTATATATTGTTCACTCAAAACATATCAAGTAATTAATGTGTACGGGTTTCCAACTGCCCAGATGGCCATGTGTGTTACATTGCTGCTTCTGAAATGGGGAGACACATTAGCCCCGGATCGAATCCACCCAACAGATTAACAATGAAGGTTGGTGTGTCAGCCATCCTGGATGAGGTTTCCCATACTGGTATCCAATTCCCATCTCAGTTACACAATTCACAAATATTTAGAAAACTTTTGCTCATCTCCACATGAATAACACTAGACGCAGACAGCTGAGGTACACATATTCTGTCCCCATAGGGTTACCAGGAGACGACAGGAAGGGCATCTGATCAACCTTTAAATTAAGCATGCCAAATCAGTTAATAACCACACCAATCCTGCTGCAGTGTGGGGGCAAAGGCACAGGGAAAAAAATAAAGAGCTAAATGTCTTGGAATTCCACATTAAAGTTAAATAATTAAGATCATAGTTAAGTGCAATTAAAACTGCACAAATAGCGAACAAGCTTTGGCAGAGTTTCCTATTAAATAAGCTGTGAAAGCAGAACCAAAATCCAAGTCCCAATTATTGCTTAACATTAAATTTTGCTTGGTGATGCTGCTTCACTGTATGAAAAATATTCACTGTGATCACTATCACTCATGCAAAGTTAAAGTTATTGAGTCACACAAACAAAGACTTGAAATCAGCATGACAAAATCTACGCATTCACTATCTACTTAAATTCTATAACCTATAAAATTTTAAAGTGTTGATATGGTGCAACTGGCTTGCTGCCCAGCAACTAAGTTCAACACCTGGTGAAAGCCAAACTGACTCACCACCAACTTCTCTGACCAACACATGAGATAGATCCACGTGAAAAGACCGTGAGGTGTAGCAGTGCCACCTATTTAAAACCTTAGGAAATCATAGCGCTCTATTCACATTCACAACTTCTTACAATTTTACTTTAAAACGATGATCATGAAATTACATTAACACTAAACACATTGAAATGAGCGCTTCCCAGAGATGGTCACTTTCTGACCTTCCAAAACATTCTACATACATATTAATCTAAAAATTAACAAAAACATGATCTAGATATGGATAAGATTACAGTGCTCTCACCATGATGTCATTGCTACGAGAACGTCATCTACATACAGCTTGCACATTAGATTCGCCCCTAGCACATGACTCAATGACCTAACAAATTCTGGGACTGTTACTGATAGCGCAAATGGTGCCATTTGGAATTACTAAATATGTCTCTCAAACAATAACGCAGTATATCGCTGGCTTTCCACCACTAATGGCACTTGCCGAAACCCACATGTTATGTCCATGGTGGACATTAATGTTAGTTCCTTGAAGTTGTGTACTATCTGCTCTGTATTTCCTGGCTGGTTACAATCTTTTATTATTATCTTGTTTAACTTCTGAGCATCTAAAGTGATCCTAACCAAGTTATCTTTTTTCTTCAGTTTCATCTTTATCGCTTTGTGTGGCACGACTAAAAACCGATTACTCAACTTGGTCTGTCGAAAAATATCTCTGCATAACACAAAAAATTACTTATTTTGTCGAGCTGTGTCAATGCAGCGTAGCTCAGTTACATTCCACTCCAATAACTACTCAAGCATAGATCATACAGTGTCCCTGTCAGCAACTGCTATCAGTTTCAGTTTCATCTTTATCGCTTTGTGTGGCACGACTAAAAACCAATTACTCAACTTGGTCTGTCCAAAAATATCTCTGCATAACACAGAAAATTACTTATTTTGTCGTGCTGTGATTCAAAGATATTTTCACATATCTCATCTTGCATGTGCACTCGTGCACACCCCCCCCCCCCCCCCCCCACACACACACACACATTCCTCGTGTGGTGTAATTACGTGGGCCACTCATGTCTCATCCCTAAAAAAAGTCTTTGATTTGTATTTGTTTGCAATTTCTGCAACTATCAAATTCCAAACATTGTCTCTATAACTTATATTGTTCTGAGACTGTATCAATAACTAGTGCCTAAAATTACATCCTTTACCAGGCCCACAACCATTAAACAACTTATTTTAAAATCACAAATACTACTTTTAAACTAATAACACTTCATGGTTCACATACTTGCTCATTCCTCCTGTTGCTTGTCTTTACTTTCGCCCCATCAGAAGAAAAATTACAAGTTTTTGATGCTTTATGTGGTGTCACCGCCAGACACCACACTTGCTAGGTGGTAGGTTTTAAATCGGCTGCGGTCCGGTAGTATACGTCGGACCCGCGTGTCGCCCCTGTCAGTGATCGCAGACCGAGCGCCACCACACGGCAGGTCTAGAGAGACGTACTAGCACTCGCCCAGTTGTACAGCCGACTTTGCTAGCGACGCCACACTGACAAATACGCTCTCATTTGCCGAGACGATAGTTAGCATAGCCTTCAGCTAAGTCAATTGCTACGACCTAGCAAGGCGCCATCACCAAGTTATATTGAGATGATAATACTGTATCAACAAGACCAATGTTCACCAATTGTGGATTAAAGTTAAGTATTCCAGCAGCTACGTACTTTTCTTTATAGCATTCATTACGTATCCTGTTTCAGACCTCACGCCAGCCGCGTGCCTTTCGGCTTCCTCTCATTGTGTCTAGGCTGTCTTATCTAGACACAACACTTTATTCTTTGCATAAGGAATTCAACCACAGCTGACACACAACTGCCAGAATCCAGAGGCATGCCTGTTTGTATACCATTTATATTAATTTAGATGACTGACTACGTTTTCTACAACATCCCTCTTTAAATGTCTTTCCTCCAATGAATCATTTTCAATACCACAGATTCTAACCTCCACACCCACATTGAATATCTATTCCAATGACAATTTATCACTTGTGTCTAGCAGCTGGCATTCAACTACAGCTCTACGGAGTCAATCTCTCACACAAAGAGCCCAAGCCACATGAGGAAAATACACGCTGTTCGGAAGGTAGCAGCCAGATGCCTAATAGTGCACATGATCTATTGTATATCTATCAAGTATGCAGTCTTTGCTGACATGGTATGAAATTTTTAAGATTTTCTCCTTCTTGAAGTAGAACTGCACTATCAGAAATATAAGGAATGAAGAAGAAAAAGCACATTTTCAGAGTGTGGAAGAAGCTATAATTACAACAAGAATCTGAGGAAACACGTATCACAGGCACATCCACGATTTTCTCCTTGAACTAGTATTTCCAAGCCCAGTGCATGTCTTAGCCAAGTGATAGAGGATGTAGGATAATTGTGCAAGGATTTAACAAAGCGGGATCATGTTGGGGTAATGGGTGGAGCAGGAAACACTATTGATAGGGATCAGGGCTACAATATTGAGTGTGACCTGGTAAAAGAAGCATCTGAAACGAACCATACAAATATTGGCTTGGTTCCTGCTTTCCTGCAGTATGATTGACCCAACTGAACAGCCCTGTCAGGAGGGTAAATATTGAGTTAGATCAGCTGCTTTGTGCAGCTATTTTGTCAGGCATAGGTTTGGTTCTTGTTGATAGTGCTGGTAGGTGGGACTTAAGAGGATATGACCTGCATCTCATTAGGAAAGGGAAGGGTAAACTGGCTGGGATGATAGCAAAATTTTTAAGTGGAGGCACTGAAACTCATGGGAGTACTTCTTTTTTAGGCTAAGATCAGTGTCCAATCATCCACCGATTCACATTAAGCTTAATGAGAAGCTCAGACAAGCAGGTACTACAAATGTTAAAATATTGCAAGATTCTCATAAATGTACAGTGAAAAATAATGTCAGTGTGTCACAAGATTCTCATAAAAGCACAGTGAAAAATAATGTTAGTATATCACATCAGAATACCAGGGAATTAAAAAACAAAGTAGATGAGCTTCTTGTTGGTTAGAAGATTTATAAACTAAGGATGGAATAGATGTACTACGCCTGTCTCAACATCATGTAATCACAGGTATGGAAATGGTAAATGTAGGTGGATATAAGCTTTCAGCACATGTAAGAGACACTATGGAGAGAGGAGGAGTTGCCATATACACACATCAAAAAAAGTTTTGCATTACCCTGGTTCCCAGAACTCCTGAAGATAGACATTGACTGTGGATATTGTATCACAGACACAGTCCCTTTGACAGATGTCACTAAACCAGCCTAAAGATGTAAACAACCATGCATGAACAGCGCCAGTTAGACGGGGGCGGGGGGAGGGGGGGGGGGTCCAACAGCCAATCAGTTCCAGTCATTCAACCGGGAAGGAGGTGTAGACGGCTCGTGTTGTCTTTAGGTCAACCATGTCTAGACAGTCAATACTGCAGTCTCACAGCGTCTGCATTGTTACTTTATGCCAGGAAGGGCTCTCAACAAGGGAAGTGTCCAGGCGCCTCGGAGAGAAAAAAAGCAATGTTGTTCAGAGATGGAGGAGATACAGAGAGACAGGAACTGTCGATGACATGCCTCACTCAGGTCCCCCATGGGCAGTGGATGACCACTCCTTACGGATTATGGCTCACAGGAACCCTGACAGCAACACCACCATGTTAAATAACGCTTTTCGTGCAGCCACAGGATGTCGTGTCATGATTCAAACTGTGTGCAGTAGGTTGCATGATGCGCAACTTCACTCCCGATATCCATGGCGAGGTCCATATTTGCAACCACAACGCCATTCAGGGTGGTACAGATGGGCCCAACAATGTGCCAAAAGGACCGCTCAGGATTGGCATCATGTTCTCTTCACCAATGAGTGTCACTTATGCCTTGAACCAGACAATTGTCAGAGATGTGTTTGGAGGCAACCCAGTCAGGCTGAACACCTTGGACACTCTGTCCAGCTAGTGCAGCAATGTAGAGTTGATGATGTTCGGTTTGTGGGGTGCTCAACTGCGTGGTCATCAGCACCTGAAGGTAGAGGTTCCCTGCTGTTTTGGGGTGGCATTACGTGGGGCTGACGTACACCGCTGGGGGTTGTGGAAGGTGCCGTAATGGCTGTACGATATGTGAATGCCATCCTCTGAACGATACTGCTAAAATATCAGCAGCATATTGGTGAGGCATTCATCTTCATGGACAAAAATTCGCACCCCCATCGTGCACATCTTATGAATGACTTCCTTCAGGATAACAGCATCGTCTGACTAGAGTGGTCAGCATGTTCTCCAGACATGAACCCTATCGAACATGCCTGGGGTGGATTGAAAGAGGCTGTTTATGGACAACATGACCCACCAACATGACTGAGTATGCCACGGCGAATACAAGCATGCATCAATGCAAGAGGACGTGCTATGGGTATTAGAGGTACTGGTGTGTACACCAATCTGGACTACCTCCTCAGAAGGTCTCGCAGTATGGTGGTACAACATGCAATGTGTGGGTTTCATGAGCAATAAAAAGGGCGGAAATGATGTTATAGTGGTCTCTATTCCAATTTTATGTACAAGTACTGGAACTCTTGGAACCGAGGTGATGCAAAACTTTTTTTTGATTTGAGTATGTTAAAATCTGTCATAGTGTGAAAAATTTGGAAACTAAAAAGTTTTGTGTAGAGCAACATACAGAAGCATGTGCATGTGAGCTTAAACTAAATAATGGTACTTTTATAATTGTAGCCGTCTATAGGTCCCCATTGGGAAATTTTCAACAATTTTTGAAAAACTTAGATTCTTTGTTATGCTATTGTCAGACAGGGGGAAGCAAATTATTGTTTGTGGGGACTTCAATGTAGATTTTCTGAAAGAGTCCGATAGAAAGATTGACCTTGAAGTATTACTTGGTTCTTTCAATTAGACGTCAGTTATTGATTTTCCTACATGTGTGATATAGCACACAGATTAGATAATGTTTTTATAGACAAAGATAAATTTAATCAAACAAAAACTTTTCCTGTTAACAATGGTCTGTCTGATAACGATGCGCAGTTAGTTACAGTATATGACATAGCTCCATACAGTAATGGTAAACAGTTCTCCAAAATAGTGCATCCAATTAACGATTTAACAATTGAAAATTTTAGGGAAAGGTTGCAGCAGTTAAGACTGGGATGAGGTGTACAAGGAACCTGATGCTAATTTAAAATTTAACCTATTTCATGATACTTTTGTGAGTATATCTGAAATCTGTATTCCTAAGAAAACAATGAAATGTAACTGTAAGAAACCATGTAAAAAGCAATGGCTTACAACAGGTATAAAAATATCTCGTAAACACAAAAGGAAAATGTGTGTCATATCTAGAAGGAGTAATGATCCAGAAACAGTCAAACATTATAAAAAGTACTGCACTGTATTAACAAGAAGTCAGAAGTAGAAAACATTTTTATAATCATTTTTAAGTGTTGTAGAAAAAATAGGATCCAGCTATTCATTAGAAAATGGAGGGCAGTATATGGAAGAGACAATACCTAAGCAATTTGAAAAAATTGAAATTCAACCCACCTCTCCTACAGAAATTAGGAAAATAATAAATTCACTCAAAAGTAAAAGCTCACATGAAATTGATAGCATTTCCAACAGAGTATTAAAAACTTGTTCCCGACAAATAAGTAGGATTCTCAGCCACATATGTAACAGCTTGCTGAAACAGGGCATTTTTCCAGATAGACTGAAATACGCTATTGTTAAACCATTGCTTAAAAAAGGTGATAGGTCTGATGCTAATAACTACTGCCCAATCTCACTTCTGACAGCTTTATCCAAGATTCTTGACAAAGTAATGTATTCAAGAGTAGCATCACATATTTGTAAAAATGAAATACTAACAAAATGTCAATTTGGTTTTCAGAAAGGCTTTTTAACAGGGAATACTATATAAGTTTTCACTGATCAAATATTAAATGCAATGAATAACCTAACATCATCCATTGGAATATTTTGTGGTCTCTCAAAGACTTTTGATTGTGTAAATCATGAAATTCTTCTAGATAAGCTGAGGTAGTGTGGTATGGGTGGGACTGTGCACAAATGGTTTAATTCATATTTAACTGAAAGACTGCAGAAGGTTGAAATTAACAGTACTGATAGTCTGCAAAAATCAGCAGAGTCTTCCAACTGGGGAGATATCAAGAATGGTGTCCCACAGGGTTCAGTCTTGGGTCCCTTATTGTTCTTAATATATATATTAATGACTTGCCACTCCATATCCATGAAGATATAAAGCTAGTTCTTTTTGCTGATGATACAAGTATAATAATCACACCCAAAATACAAGAATCAGCTGAGGAAATTGTAAATAATGTTTTTCAGAAAATTCTATGGCTCTCTGCAAATGGACTCTCACTAAATTTTGAGAAAACACAGTTTATACAATTCTGTACAGTAAATGGCACAACACCCTTGATAAATATGGACTATGAACAGAAGTCTGTTGCTAAGGTAGAATATTCAAAATTTCTGGGTGTGTGAATTGATGAGAAACTGAACTGGAAGAAACACATTGATGCTCTGCTGAAACGGTTAGGTTCAGCTACTTATGCTATTAGGGTTATTGCAAATTTTGGTGATAAATATATCAGTAAATTAACCTACTATGCCTAATTTCATTCACTTCTTTTATACGGCATCATTTTCGGGCAATTCATCCTTAAGACAGAAAGTATTTATTGCAAAAAGCATGTAATCAGATAATATCTGAAGCCCACCCAAGATCACCTTGCAGACATTTATTTAAGGAACTCGTGAAATTCACAGTACCTTTGCAATACATATATTCACTTATGAAATTTGTTATTAATAATCTATCCTAATTCAAAAATAACAGTGAACTGCATAGCTACAACATTAGAAGAAAGGATGACCTTCACTATTCTGGATTAAATCTCACTTTGGCACAGAACGGGGTGAATTATGCAGCCACAAAAATCTTTGGTCATCTGCCAAATAGCATTAAAAGTTTGAAAGAAAGCCAACCAACGTTTAAAAGCAAATTAAAAGAATTCCTGAATGACAACTTCTTTTACTCAATAGATGAATTTTGAGATATGAAGTAGTAACTGTAAAAAAAAATTATTATTTTTTGTGTAAAGAAAACTTATGTGTTAGTGACACACTCCACATCATTACAAAATGTCATATTCATGATCTATGGAACAAGTATTAATGTATGTATGTATGAACAACACCATCAGAAATATAAGGAATGAAGAAAAAAAAGCACATTTTCAGAGTGTGTGGAAGAAGCTATGATTACAACAAAATCTGAGGAATCACGTATCACAGGCACATCCAGGAAAGTTAAATGATATTGATCCACTGTTAAAGGAACAAAAGTTTTATAAATATTTGTGTACTTTATACTGCAAACAGTTCAACATGGAGTACAGTTTAATATTCCATGAAAGAAATGCACACGCATTGGAGAATAGTTCTATGAAAAATGCCTGTTGTGTGATAGAATACAATAGAATAGAATCTTTAGTGTCAAATAAGATGCTATATAAAATCATTTAATTGAAACATTGGTGACTCCTCAATGAATAATTTAATACTTAAATAGCTATACATCAGAAGAAAGTATATGTATACATCCAGAAGCACATTGCAACATAAGGAGATAAATACATGTTACATTTCTTCCTGTTTCTTAAAATTATCCACAATGGTTTAAATTTTTTTCTTTTTAAATTTTTCATGCTTCTTTCTCTTGTTTATAAATATGGGCATACATAACCAGAACACATACCTCCATAAAAAGGGAATATGTGTATACAACTAGATACTTAATAATCATGGTTTACATACATACATATAAAAAGAACATACACCTTCATTAAATGGGAACATATGCATACCCATAGGACATAATGTAGAAAAAACAGAAAAACAAACCAAATTTACTATTTCCTGCCTGCCTTCCTTGTTTATTAAAATCATCCACACTGTAGTAACATCTTCTTTTTAATATTTTTCAGTGTTAGCTCCTGTGTGTTCAAGCTAGCAGTCCTTGAACTTTAACCATATTTTATTGCTAAGCTTCAAGCTTTTCAAATAATGTTAGTCTGTGGCTAGGAGAGGAATGGGAGGGGATCACTGCTGCCGCACTGGACATTATGTGGAACAAGCAGCGATGAGTGAAAATGTGTACCGGCCTGGTGTTTGAACCTGGGATCTCCTTCTTCCTAATCAAGTATGTCAACCACTGCACCATCTGGGACACAGCTTTATCGCTTCTACGTGTACTGTCTTGGCAAACCCCATGGCCAATCCACACTCCCATCGAACGCCACCTTTCAGCAATCCCTGCCAATTTCCTCCATGTTCACTCTCTGAGATTCCCATAGGAGGTTGGATGTATTTGTGCATCTTCACTGAAGATGGTGGATCCATTGCCCAGCTAGGTCTATCGAATTATATGAATGTGTGGTGTCTGTTCTTTCAGACATGTCCGAAAGAACAGACACGACGCAGAATCTGCAGCTGTTATACATTATATGTACATTGAAGGTGGAGAGGGGAAGAAAGGAAAGGGAGGGCATCACTGCTGTCAGCTGCACTGGGACATTACACGGATTCCTTTCCTTTCTTGGACTCTCCACCTTCAATTTACATATCTGAAAGAACAGACACCTCACATTCATTGTTGTTGTTGTTGTTGTTGTGGTATTCAGTCCAGAGACTGGTTTGATACAGCTCTTCATGCTACTCTATCCTGTGCAAGCTTCTTCATCTCCCAGTACCTACTGCAACCTACATCCTTCTGAATCTGTTTAGTGTATTCATCTCTTGGTCTCCCTCTACGATTTTTACCCTCCACGCTGCCCTCCAATACTAAATTTGTGATCCCTTGATACCTCAGAATACACTCCTGGAAATGGAAAAAAGAACACATTGACACCGGTGTGTCAGACCCACCATACTTGCTCCAGACACTGCGAGAGGGCTGTACAAGCAATGATCACACGCACGGCACAGCGGACACACCAGGAACCGCGGTGTTGGCCGTCGAATGGCGCTAGCTGCGCAGCATTTGTGCACCGCCGCCGTCAGTGTCAGCCAGTTTGCCGTGGCATACGGAGCTCCATCGCAGTCTTTAACACTGGTAGCATGCCGCGACAGCGTGGACGTGAACCGTATGTGCAGTTGACGGACTTTGAGCGAGGGCGTATAGTGGGCATGCGGGAGGCCGGGTGGACGTACCGCCGAATTGCTCAACACGTGGGGCGTGAGGTCTCCACAGTACATCGATGTTGTCGCCAGTGGTCGGCGGAAGGTGCACGTGCCCGTCGACCTGGGACCGGACCGCAGCGACGCACGGATGCACGCAAAGACCGTAGGATCCTGCGCAGTGCCGTAGGGGATCGCACCGCCATTTCCCAGCAAATTAGGGACACTGTTGCTCCTGGGGTATCGGGGAGGACCATTCGCAACCGTCTCCATGAAGCTGGGCTACGGTCCCGCACACCGTTAGGCCGTCTTCCGCTCACGCCCCAACATCGTGCAGCCCGCCTCCAGTGGTGTCGCGACAGGCGTGAATGGAGGGACGAATGGAGACGTGTCGTCTTCAGCGATGAGAGTCGCTTCTGCCTTGGTGCCAATGATGGTCGTATGCATGTTTGGCCCCGTACAGGTGAGCGCCACAATCAGGACTGCATACGACCGAGGCACACAGGGCCAACACCCGGCATCATGGTGTGGGGAGCGATCTCCTACACTGGCCGTACACCACTGGTGATCGTCGAGGGGACACTGAATAGTGCACGGTACATCCAAACCGTCATCGAACCCATCGTTCTACCATTCCTAGACCGGCAAGGGAACTTGCTGTTCCAACAGGACAATGCACGTCCGCATGTATCCCGTGCCACCCAACGTGCTCTAGAAGGTGTAAGTCAACTACCCTGGCCAGCAAGATCTCCGGATCTGTCCCCCATTGAGCATGTTTGGGACTGGATGAAGCGTCGCCTCACGCGGTCTGCACGTCCAGCACGAATGCTGGTCCAACTGAGGCGCCAGGTGGAAATGGCATGGCAAGCCGTTCCACAGGACTACATCCAGCATCTCTACGATCGTCTCCATGGGAGAATAGCAGCCTGCATTGCTGCGAAAGGTGGATATAGACTGTACTAGTGCCGACATTGTGCATGCTCTGTTGCCTGTGTCTATGTGCCTGTGGTTCTGTCAGTGTGATCATGTGATGTATCTGACCCCAGGAATGTGTCAATAAAGTTTCCCCTTCCTGGGACAATGAATTCACGGTGTTCTTATTTCAATTTCCAGGAGTGTATGTCCTACCAACCGATCTCTTCTTCTAGTCAAGTTGTGCCACAAATTTCTCTTCTCCCCAATTCTGTTCAATACCTTCTCATTAGTTATGTGATCTACCCATCTAATCTTCAGCATTCTTCTGTAGCACCACATTTCGAAAGCTTCTATTCTCTTCTTGTCTAAACTATTAATCGTCCATGTTTCACTTCCATACATGGCTACACTCCATACAAATACTTTCAGAAATGACTTCCTGACACTTAAATCTATACTCGATGTTAACAAAATTTATCTTCTTCAGAAATGCTTTCCTTGCAATTGCCAGTCTACATTTTATATCCTCTCTACTTCGACCATCATCAGTTATTTTGCTCCCCAAACAGCAAAACTCATTTACTACTTTAAGCATCTCATTTCCTAATCTAATTCCCGCAGCATCACCCGATTTAATTCGACTACATCCATAATCCTCATTTTGCTTTTGTTGAAGTTCATCTTATATCCTCCCTTCAAGACACTATCCATTCCGTTCAACTGCTCTTCCAAGTCCTTTGCTGTCTCTGACTGAATTACAATGTCATCGGCGAACCTCAAAGTTTTTATTTCTTCTCCATGGATTTTAATTCCTACTCCGAATTTTTCTTTTGTTTCCTTTACTGCTTGATCAATATACAGATTGAATAACATTGGGGATGGCTACAACTCTGTCTCACTATCTTCCTGACTACTGCTTCTCTTTCATGCCCCTCAACTCTTATAACTGCCATCTACTTTCTGTACAAATTGTAAATGGCCTTTCGCTCCCTGTATTTTACCCCTGCCACCTTCAGAATATGAAAGAGAGTATTCCAGTCAACATTGTCAAAAGCTTTCTCTAAGTCTACAAATGCTAGAAACATAGGCTTGTCTTTCCTTAATCCATTCTCTAAGATCAGTCGTAGGGTCAGTATTGCGTCACGTGTTCCAATATTTCTACGGAATCCAAACTGATCTTCCCCGAGGTCGGCTTCTACCAGTTTTTCCATTTGTCTGTAAAGAATTCGTGTTAGTATTTTGCAGCCATGGCTTATTAAACTGATAGTTTGGTAATTTTCACATCTGTCAGCACCTGCTTTCTATGGGATTGGAATTATTATACTCTTCTTCAAGTCTGAGGGTATTTTGCCTGTCTCATACATCTTGCTCACCAGATGGTAGAGTTTTGTCAGGATAGTCTCTCTCAAGGCTATCAGTAGCTCTAATGAAATGTTGTCTACTCCCGGGGCCTTGTTTTGACTTAGGTCTTTCAGTGCCCTGTCAAACTCTTTACACAGTATCGTATCTCCCATTTCATCTTCTTCTACATCCTCTTCCATTTCCATAATATTGTCCTCAAGAACATCGCCCTTGTATAGAACCTCTATATACAGCTTCCACCTTTCTGCTTTCCCTTCTTTGCTTAGAACTGGGTTTCCATCTGAGCTCTTGATATTCATGCAGGTGGTTCTTTTTTATACAAAGGTCTCTTTAATTTTCCTGTAGGCAGTATCTATCTTACCCCTAGTGATACATGCTTCTACATCCTTACATTTGTCGTCTAGCCATGCATGCTTAGTCATTTTGCACTTCCTGTCGATCTCATTTTTGAGACGTTTGTATTCCTTTTTGCCTGCTTCATTTACTGCATTTTTGTATTTTCTCCTTTCATCAATTAAATTCAATATCTCTTCTGTTACCCAAGGATTTCTATTAGCCCTCGTCTTTTTAGCTACTTGATCCTCTGCTGCTTTCCCTACTTCATCTCTCAAAGCTACCCATTCTTCTTCTACTGAATTTCTTTCCCCCATTCTTGTCAATTGTTCCCTAATGCTGTCCCTCAAACTCTCTACAACCTCTGGTTCTTTCAATTTATCCAGATCCCATCTCCTTAAATTCCCACCTTTTTGCAGTTTCTTCAGTTTCAATCTACAGTTCATAACCAATAGATTGTGGTCAGAGTCCACATTTGCCCCTGGAAATGTCTTACAATTTAAAACCTGGTTCCTAAATCTCTGTCTTACCATTATATAATCTATCTGACACCTTCCAGTATCTCCAGGCTTCTTCCAGGTATACAGCCTTCTTTTATGGTTCTGGAACCAAGTGTTAGCTATTATTAAGTTATGCTCTGTGCAAAATTCTACCAGGTGGCTTCCTCTTTCATTCCTTAAGCCCATTCCATATTCACCTACTACGTTTCCTTCTCTTCCTTTTCCTACTATCGAATTCCAGTCACCCACGACTATTAAATTTTCGTCTCCCTTCACTATCTGAATAATTTCTTTTATCTCATCATTCATTTCATCAATCTCTTCGTCATCTGTGGAGCTAGTTGGCATATAAACTTGTACTACTGTGATAGGCATGGGCTTCGTATCTATCTTGGCCACAATAATGCGTTCACTATGCTGTTTGTAGTAGCTTACCTGCATTCCTACTTTTTTATTCATTATTAAACCTACTCCTGCATTACCCCTATTTGATTTTGTATTTATAACCCTGTATTCACCTGACCAGAAAACTTGTTCATCCTGCCACTTAACTTCACTAATTCCCACTATATCTAACTTTAACCTATCCATTTCCCTTTTTAAATTTTCTAACCTACCTGCCTGATTAAGGGATCTGACATTCCACGCTCCGACCCGTAGAACGCCAGTTTTCTTTCTCCTGATAACAATTCATATAATAAGGTAATATGTAATCTTGGTTATTCCTTGTTTCATACGCATGTGAAAGCAAATTTCCTTCAAAAAGGTGTGGGTTTTTAGATCAAAGAGAAGTGTTTCATATATAAACATAGAAGGAATTCTCAAAAGTCAAGGCTTGCAAATAAAGGTTTGTATGACTGTTTACTGTTTGTTCCAGTCACAGCTCTGATAAATTTTTTTCTGTAGCTTCACCACTCTGAGCAGGTTTCCTTTTTCAACACCCCAAAAATTATGCCATATCTTACAACTGATATAAAATATGCATGGTACACAATTTTCTTAGCAGCTAAGTCAGTTAATTTATTTAGAACCCCCATACGTCAACAAAACTATTTAACTACTTCAGTAAGCAATCCATTTGATCAGTAAATGACAAATTTTTGTTTATAGTCACTCCAAGAGATTGGAAAGATTCTGTAGTCATCAGTGTTATGCCTTCATAACTTAACTGTGTTATATATTCAACAGATTGTTTGATCCTCAAGTGTACAATTTGTGTTTTTGTTAGGTTTAGCTCCATAGCATTATTATTTATGCAATTTTCTAGTTCTTGAAGAGATTGTTTCATTTTAAGTGTTAACCCTTCAGTGTTTTTACAGCAGACTACTGCTTCTGAGTCGTCTGCATACAAAATTGAATCTGAATTTACCTTATCCGAAATGTAATTTATATAACACAGAAACAGTATTGTATTTCCTTGCCACCAGAGCATGCTTTCTCACCCTTACATTGTATAACTACCCTCTGTTTTCCATTTTTGAGATAGGATGAGAACAAACTTAAAGGCTTTTCATGGAAGCTATAAGAAGGTAATTTGAGGAGCAGCTGCTAATGGTTTACCACGTCAAATGCTTTAGTGAGGTCACAGAAAATACCGCCTATGCACTCCTTGTTATCGAGGCATTTACTTTTTTTAATGATTAGTTCATTAATAGCATGGATAGAACTTTGCCCCTTTCTAAATCCATATTGATTAATAAGAATAATGTTATGTTTCTGTTATATTTTTCTAATTGGTTATACAGTATTCGCTCAAATATTTTGGAAAAAATTGGTAAGTATTGATTCTGTGTGAAAATTTCCTCTCTCCTCTTGTCTGTCCTTTTTGTGGATAGACTGAACTTCCACATATTTCAGCCAGTCAGGAAAGCAACCCCCATCAAGCAACTGATTTATTATGTGACACATTTGGGGTGCAATATTATCGCATCTTGCCTTTATTACTTTTGTTGGAATTTCACCCCAGCCCACATATTTAAAATTTTTTAGGGATTTTATAATGTTAACCACTCCATAGCTGGATACATGAGTAGATCTGAATTCTAATGATCTGTGTTGCATTATATTGGGATTTATGTGTGGAGGAGGAAGAACATCAATTTTGTTTGAAGTTATAAGACATCTGTTGAATACTTCACATATATGTCTGTAGTTTGAAATCATTTCCCAATCTATTTCTAATTTAGGACTAAAACTTTTTGTTTCAGCTTTGACAATCTGCTGTACAGCTTTTGATTTATTTGTGGCATTTGATATGTATTTACTGTTTGCCATATGTTTTTCCTGTTTATCTACTCTGCCAAATATTTTTTGTATTTGTTTACATACCTGACAAACTCTGCATCATAGTTTTTCTTTGCTTCCATGCGCAGTTTCCTCTTTCTACTACTACATGTGCTGATGCCTTCAGTTATTTACAAGGTTATTTTTTCTCTCGTTTTTTTCATGTGCTGTTATAAAGGGGAAACATTCATCAAAAAACACTTATGAATTCTGATACGAAAGCATTTTAGTTCATATTTACTGAGTACTGGTTGCTGAATGACCAGAAAGTTCATTTTGTCTCATAACAAATGTATTCACATTTTGTTCGCTGAAGTTTCTGACTCATTTCACTGTTACAGCTTTATCTGAATTTGGCTGTGATATAAATAGGGCTGTATGGTCAGATATGCCTAATTCTAAGATGAACTTTTCTGTAGCACAATAGTTGATACTGCTCACTATATTATCTATACATGTCGCAGAAGATGCTGTTGCTCTAGTGTACTGACTAAAGTTTAATGTTAGGCCACTTGTAGATAGCAAGTTCTTCAAACAAATGGCAAACCTGTCATCAGCACTTACATCTATGTTGAAGTTAGCAGATATTATGATCATTTTACATAACTTTTCCACCTGCAACCTACTCAGCAAGGTTACAGATTTGTCAAGAAATGGACATGTAACTGGATAGTCAGGATGTGATATATGATAATAATACACCATATTACAAAAGTTCAATGCAGCAGCTTTCAAACAATAGTTCCTTGTTCAAGCAATTATAACTTTTTGTTTCAGCTTTGACAATCTGCTGTACAGCTTTTGATTTATTTGTGGCATTTGATATGTATTTACCATTTGCCATACGTTTTTCCTGTTTATCTACTCTGCCAAATATTTTTTGTATTTGTTTACATACCTGACAAACTCTGTATCATAGTTTGGTGAGTCCTCTACTAGAATGCACAATGCTCCAAAACTGTTTTTTCTACAAAAACTCACAGCTAAATTGTAATCTGAAAGTGAATTTATCAAGTTTATATTTTGATTTTTAGGCCAGTGTTCATTTCAGCATATAACTTTTACAGAATTTGTGTTCTCCACAAATACTTCTAGCTCATAAAACTTGTTCACCATTCCAACTGATAGAATGCCTATATTAAGGTGCATTATGAAATTATTACAATCTAAATCAAACAGAGAATCATTTAATGTCACCAAATGCAGCACCTGCATGGATCTTTAATTCTAAATTGCATCCCCACTATTATTTTGTTTCTTGTGGACCAAATTCAGGCCTTTCAAAGAGATGCTATTATGATCACTTGTCAATGAAACATGCTGTGTCTATTGCATCAGAAGTGACTGAATTTGCATCTACCCAGGATTTCAGTGACTGGCAGTGGGAAACTGAAACACATTTTCACTTTACAACAGAAAGCATGGGTCTTATTGTACTTTGGAGAATGTCACATGGAATTTCTTTGCATATCGTCATTCAGGAAAATATGTACCTAAATGTAAAGGCATACAACACATGAAGACCCAAGGTACTAACAACATATGAGGTATCTGTCCTTTCAGGAATAAAATAACCTAAGCTGGAGATAGTAGCTGCAAAATAAAATACTTGGTTACTCATGTGGGACATCAAAATATCATCAATCATTTAAGTTTGACAGAAGCAGATAAAAACAAATAGTGCTGATATCACAAATAAGATTCCATTCCATGTGATATTCAACATAACAAGAGTCTCTTTATGCGTGTGAGTCCAGGCTACAGCAATCTGGTGCCAACATTGAGCAGCATAATAAATTATGTTCCAGTGTCGTGAGACATTAAGATGACAGCACCAGTGTTGAAACATGGATGATCAAAATCAATGTTAGTGATAACATTTGTGTGTCATTTTACAAGCAGCCAACATCACCTGCTCCTGAGAAAAGACTTCGTCCTCATAATATGCTCAAAGTGAAATTCTGAAGTAGTACAGCATTGATGGAACTCATTAAATGAATAGTTATGGTTATGGTTTTGAGTTAATTACACTTATTGTACTGTACAACATGACACAAGGTTTTGCTTGTGCCTCCCTTATTTCAAACAGGTCTTGGTCTTACTAAGAGGTGCTACCATTACTTTTTAATGAAATAAAGACTGTAGTAGGAATAATAAGTCCTCAAGTGTTTTCTGTCAGATTTAGTTGAAACATTTAATAACGCTTGGCTTTCACAAATGGAAGAACCAGTGAGAAGACTGTATTGTTCATGGCAAACTGACAGAGTATGGAGAAAAAAATACAGTACTAAAATCAAATCAAAGGAAAGACAGTCTGAACCTTAGGATCTAGTGAGGAGTTTGATGCTAAAAGAGGAAGTTCTAACTTTTGAGCATGTATTTTATTTATCATTGGAGCAACTGATTTAAAATCCTGTTACAACTAACTCTGAGTTGTACCTCAGAAAAAGGCAAGCTCCAGGACATTTGCAAAAAGCACAACTTACATGCAAAGGTGGTTCGTAAATACCTAGTTGGAGAAGAAAATGGCAGGCTTGCACTATCAACGTTTGAGGTAAATGTCACTTATTTTGATCAAAAAAATTTGCCGCTGCAAATTGATTTGTATTTTATGTCAAGCTTGCACCCATAATACACATGCTCACGCATAGATTCCAGTACCACATGAAACATGTATCAGCAAACTAAGCCAGCCATCCAGTTCAATGAACACCAATAACTTTTGTGCTGTTAATGATGACATAAAGAAAGATACGTTACATGTTGACAGAGAAAGGGGAATCAGTATGTGAGAAAGAAAGCATATTGGCCGAACTCAGCCAAGAAAAGGTTAAGCTTTTAGATTTAAATCAACAGAAGGAGAAAATTAAGCAAAATTTTACTGATCTGATTGACAAAATATCTTCTCCAAGACAACTGATAGTTTTAAAATGCCAAATATCTAGCATGAAAACTAAACTAGCAGCTGTTAAGACCAACACAGATCATCAATGCATTGTTCTCTGCAATGCTGCATCAAGAAGGTAACAAAGTATAAAAGAGATGGGTGTTTTCTGCAAAGAACAGGAGAAAAATAGCACACATCAGCACTTTGAGAAACCATGTACAACTGAGGCAAGAGGCATTACTGTTTCTCTGTTACAAGACAGGCAACAGGCATTGACTTTTACACAAAGCAAAGCAGCAGAGAATAAGTATGTAATACAGTAAGTAAAATATCTCCCTTTTACAGCTGAATTTAATTTCATTG
Source organism: Schistocerca serialis cubense (assembly GCF_023864345.2). Taxonomy (NCBI): domain Eukaryota; kingdom Metazoa; phylum Arthropoda; class Insecta; order Orthoptera; family Acrididae; genus Schistocerca; species Schistocerca serialis. The sequence goes on along the minus strand of NC_064640.1, from coordinate 406,448,480 downwards.
TGGTTATATATACTTCTAACGATGTCACAGTGTAGTGGTAGGTTGTAAAGACTAAGCTGCATTTCTGTTGCATGCTGTGTAAATATCACTGCAATTCCATCAAAGCTCAGCTCGCTTCATAAAAGTTCCCATTATTTTGTAAAAGCTCACCTCAGTTTGTAAAAATTCATCTCACTTCATAAGCATGGAGCTGTAGTTGTGTGTCAGGCACTAGACGAGTCAATTTATCTACTGCTTTGTCATCATGGAACAATGTATAGAATACATCTTTGGCCCCAGCTTCACACTTACATAGCCCCAACTCCCTCCCTACTCAAAACTTGTCTTGCTCCCACCGACCACTAAACTACACATGATCTTCAACCAGCCAGACTGAATTTAGGTCCTTCCTTAAATAATGATCTAGAATCTACTTTACCATCAAAGGAGGTGAATGCTTCCACTCTGACAGAGAGGCATCAAAGGGAGTAGCTACAAAATCTCCATTTACTTTATACATACTATTTGTGAGATCTGACCCCTTGCAGCAACCCATCACTAACTGACCCATCTCCATTTCCATTAACTGTTCACCTCGAAGGTCACTGACCAACTTTCCTGCTGACACGCCACCTCCTTCAAGCACCTATTTAATGTGGCCTCCAGCATATGCACCCTCAGCTGAATCACCTTCCACAGCAGAATCAAATTTACTACCTACATTGAAATTACTTTCATTATTGCATCTCACCTCTTTCAATTTCTCCACACGCCTGATTTTTGTATTGGTTCGTTTTACCCCCTTCTACAACACAGGAACAGAAAATTCTGAAACTTAAACTTCCTGGCAGAATAAAACTGTGTGCCGGACCGAGACTCGAACTCGGGACCTTTGCCTTTCGCGGGCAAGTGCTCTACCATCTGAGCTACCCAAGCAAGATGCACGCCCCGTCCTCACAGCTTTAATTCCACCAGTACCTCGTCTCCTACCTTCCAAACTTCACAGAAGCTCTCCTGCGAACCTTGCAGAATTAGCACCCCTGGAAGAAAGGATATTGCGGAAGCATGGCTTAGCCACAGCCTGGGAGATGTTTCTAGAATGAAATTTTCACTCTACAGTGCAGTGTGCGCCAATATGAAACTTCCTGGCAAATTAAAACTGTGTGCCAGACCGAGACTCAAACTCGGGACCTTTGCCTTTCGCAGGCAAGTGCTCTGCCAACTGAGCTACCCAAGCATAACTCACGCCCCGTCCTCACAGCTTTAATTCCACCAGTAGCTCGTCTCCTAGCTTCCAAACTTCACAGAAGCTCTCCTGCGAACCTTGCAGAAATAGCACCCCTGGAAGAAAGGATATTGCGGAGACATGGCTTAGCCACAGCCTGGGGGATGTTTCTAGAATGGAATGCTGACACAAGAAACTGCCTTGGACATCTTGAAGTTTGTATAATGGCCAGATAGCTTTTACTTGTGCTAATGCACTACTTTGTAAGTAGTTACATTTTGGTTTGATCATGTACTGTATCCTATGTTACACGTTATGACACATTTAACAATTGTTGTTTGTTGCAGAAGGGCTTCACACTGGTCTACATGCCAAAATTGCAATTGTGTACTGAGAAATAAAACATTACAGTCAACAACAGAAAGATAATGTCCATCAAAAAATTCATTTTGGCTGTGGTCCTAAAGCACCACTAGTTATTAAAGAGTCAATACTCTTCTCTTGTGCATCAAATTTTTAACTCTGTAAGACTGGGGAAACAGAGCTCATAAGATTAAAACAATACCCAGTATCAAACAAGGAATGGCAACAGTTGGAGGACCATCTTTTGCACTATCAAAGACTCAAATACCTTACCACAAAAACATTAAAAACAGCATAACTCATTGTGGGCTACCATCACCTGAATAACAGTGCAGATGTCTTTCTTCGGCTACTATGGGTACCTTTCATTATGTTCTCTTTGGAGACATCACGCTCGTCTGGAGATAGGGGGAGTACAGGAGAAAGATAATGGCAGAACAGGAAAAGGGTGCAAGGGGGGGGGGGGGGGGGGGGGGGAGGTGGGTTTATTGTCTTGCTCTGTTGCACAACCATGAAGACAAATAAGCCGCATGCTGACAATTTGTAATTTGTTTTCCATCATATCTGGTGGTGACACCAAACAGTTACTTCACAAAATACTGGGCAGTTATTCTGAAAATATCTGATTTTCAATCTGGGGATAATTCAAATCATTACTAAGTCAAGAAAGCCTGAAGCATCACAAACATTAAACACTTTTCAAATTTTAATGGCCTTCGCAGAACCCCATGTTAACTGAAAAACTTAAATATTTAAAAATTTGTTACACAGTACAGACCACAAAATGGACAAACACGAGTAAAAGCTCAAAATACAGACCTTCATAATATCAGCAATTAACGTCCCTCTTCCAGGACCTAATTCAGTTATCTGAAGAGGTTTTGGTGCACCCAATTTGGTCCACTCATTTAGAATCCAAACTCCAATAAGCTGTAAGGAAACATTAACTTGTGAGATAGAGGTGTAAGGAGATTTAATGACCTATTACAATAGTCAGTAATACAATCTTTAATAGAACTGGCATTAATTTCCATTCTTGAGGCGTTAGTTTCATAATCCTTATTTCTTTTTCTTGTATTAGCTCAACAGTACTGCATAATTGCAAATATGCATTAACAAGACCAATTTTCCCCCAATGATCTAAGCGCGCGCATGCGCGCGCGCGCCCCCCCCCCCCCCCCCACACAAACACACACACACACACACACACACACACACACACACACACTGTGACTCGCCGATCATTCAAAGCCCCCGCCGCGCAATTACGCGCATCCTCTATTTGCGGCGCTGTCTGCCAGCCATGCGGCAGCTGCGCCACCTAAGCGGCCAGCCGAGCAGCGGCCGCTAGACTGGGACTCAGTGCTCATTCAAATGCTAATGTGTACACATGTCTTGCTTATCAACTTACTCTGTGACTTATATGTGTTGTGTCGTTCTGAAATATATGTGTTAAACTTGACGTTATAACAATTGGCGACGAGGTAGTCGATTTTTCCTTTTCACCGTAGACCCACAGGGTTCCATGGCTACTGTCGAGCAACTATTGCAAAATCTCCTTGAACAGCAAACGCTTCTAACAGTGGCGATTCACGATTTCATCGCGGCGTCAAATGCGGGGCGTTTCTCGTCGTTGGCTATACCTCCTTTTCCTCCTTACGACGAGACGGCGGAAGACTGGTCTGATTATGAAAAACGTCTTCGACAGCACTTCTTGGCATTTCATGTCACAGACGAACAACCATGTAAGTCTCTGTTCCTTTCCTGGATTTCACCTAAAATGTATTGGTTGTTGTCGCAATTGGCTCCTTTGAAGGATCCTGCGTCTTTGTCCTTTGCTGAAATGTGCTCACTTCTGTCTGTCTATTTTCAAAAGCAAACACATGTGGTAGCCTCTCGTGTTGCCTTTTATCATTGTCAAAAACAGCCACATCAATCCTATCGCGCTTGGGCTGCTGAACTTCACGGCCTCAGTCGAAAGTGTCAATTTGTTACTGACGTTCACAAAGAATCCTATGCCGATTCCATGGTACGGGATGCTATTATCCGGTCGGCGCCCGACAAAGAAGTTCGGCAACGTGCCCTTCAGTTGGCAAATCCGATTCTAGATGTTCTCTTCATTGCGCAGTCTTTTGAAATTTCTCGCGCCGCTGGGGCGCAAATAGAGACGTGGGGTGATGTCGGGGAAATACAACCTCTGTGCACTGTTGACGAAGCGTGCGGCGTGTCCCTGCCGGCCGACGTGGCCGCAGTACGCTCCCACACGCAGCCTCGGCCTAACCGTAAACAACCCGCTAAGAAACTGCAGCAAAACTCCCGGCAACTTCATTCATGTCCGCGGTGTTTTACGAAACATTCACGCGAGGATTGTCCCCAACGTTGGGCTGTGTGTCACAATTGCAAAAGAAAGGTCATGTGTCTTCAGTTTGCAAATCCGACCGCATACATGATGTTCATGAACATGACACTGATTCTGATTCCGTGTTGTCTGTCAATTGCACTTCTTCCCTTTCAGGGAAGTTATTCCTCACTGTCCAAATCCTTGGTCGAGATTTTCGCATGCAGGTGGATACTGGTTCTGCTGCCACTATAATTAATTCTCAGACGTATCTTCAGTTGGGTTCTCCAGTCCTATCACCTGTCACTCGGCAATTACGGACGCACAATAAACAGAAGATTCCTCTCTTGGGACAGTTTAATGCTGAGGTATCTTACATATCCGTCGTTCACACTGTCCCCATATTTGTCATCGACCAGAGTAACGCAGAGAATCTGTTTGGTTTCGATGCCTTTCGCGTTTTTGGGTTCTCCATAGATGACTCTGTCAATATTGTCTCTGATGCTATTCCTTATGCTCAACTGGATTCCTTGTCGACGACATTTTTGTCCCTTTTTTCTCCTGGGTTAGGCCGTGCAAATGACTTTGAAGCTCATATCACGCTCAAAACCACTGCTCGGCCTCAGTTTTTTCGGGCTCGGCCCATTCCTGTGGCCCTTCGTGATCGGGTAAAACGGGAGCTGGATCGTCTCACTACTTCAGGGGTCTTGCTTCCTGTCACTTCCAGTGAGTGGTCCTCTCCTATCGCTGTCGTTGCTAAGCTAAATGGTGATATTCGTCTCTGTGGCGATTTCAAAGCCACTGTAAATGCTCAATGCCTCATCAACACTTACCCTATGCCCCGTCCTGAAGAACTGTTCACTAAACTTGCTGGAGGCCAGTATTTTTCTAAAACTGACCTGTCAGAAGCTTATCATTAACTTCCTCTCGACGCTGCTTCCCGCAGTTTCTGGTCCTTAACACGCCTTTTGGCCTCTATCAATACCAACGCTTGCCATTCGGGGTTGCTAGCGCCCCTGCTCTCTTTCAGCGATTCTTGGAACAATTATTGCTCCCTGTCCATGGGTGTATCAATTACATGGACTACATTGTTGTCACTGGCTCCACCACTGAAGAACATCTTCAAAATCTCCACACACTTTTTCATGTCTTACAGACTGCCGGTCATAAGTGTAATCTTCAGAAATCACAATTTTTTCAGGCATCTATCACGTACTTGGGGTTTCAACTCTCTCATGATGGTATTCGTCCGCTTCAGCAAACTGTCGCTGCGATCGATGTCTTTCCTCGCCCTACATCTGTTAAGGAACTGCAGGCCTTCTTGGGGGAAAATAGCATACTATCACAAGTTTTTACCATCTGCAGCTTCGGTGGCTCAGCCGTTGCATCGCCTGTTGCATAAAAACATGCCTTTTCACTGGTCCGCGTCATGCGATGCGGCTTTCCAGAAATTGAAGACTATGCTGAAACAGGCCCCGTGCCTGGCTACTTATCGACCTGGACACCATCTTGTTCTTGCCACAGACACCTCTCAATACGGGGTCGGTGCAGTCCTTGCGCACCGTTTTTCTGACGGTTCGGAACAACCCATTGCTTATGCCTCCAAAACGCTCACGGATGCCCAACAAAAGTATTCTCAAATTGAAAAAGAAGCTTTGGCCATTATTTATGCTCTTCATAAGTTTGGTGTTTTTCTCTACGGCTCAAAATTTCATCTTGTTACGGATCACAAACCACTTGTTTCCTTGTTTCATCCATCGTCACTTCCCGACAAGGCTGCACACCGCCTCCAGCGTTGGGCTCTTTACTTGTCTCGTTTCAATTATGAGATTCATTTACGGCCAACGGCTCAACATGCAAATGCTGATGCTCTGTCTTGCCTTCCCATGGGTCCTGATCTGGCATTCAATAGGGACGAACTTTTGTGTTTCCACCTGGATGTTGCCGAGCAGCAGGTTGTGGACGGGTTCCCCATCACTGGGGACAGGCTGGCAGCTGTTACAGGTTCTGACCCTACCCTCTCCCAGGTTTTACGCTGTATTCAGAAGGGTTGGCCAGATCGCCCGTCCGCTAAGACTTCTGATCCGTTGTGGAACTACTACGCTTTGTGCTACCGTCTCACGGCTAGGGATGGTGTTATTCTCCTTTTCACTGACAATGCTTCGCCGCGTGTTGTGGTACCTGCGTTTTTGCGTGCTTCGGTCTTGCGCCTCCTTCACCAAGGGCACTGGGGTGTGTCTCGCATAAAATGTCTGGCGCGCCGTCATGTGTACTGGCCTGGCATCGACTCTGAAATAGCACACACGGTCGCTGCCTGCAGCCCTTGTGCGTCACAGGCTGCTGCCCCGAAGTCATTTTTGTCACCGTGGCCTTTGCCTGAGAAGCCCTGGGAGCGCATTCATGCTGACTTTGCGGGACCCTTTTTAGGTACTTATTGGCTCCTCGTAACTGACACCTACTCTAACTTTCCTTTCATTGTCCGTCGCACGTCGCCTAGCACCGTGGCAACCACCAGTGCTCTCGCCCGCATTTTTTCTTTGGAAGGCCTCCCCTCTACTCTTGTTACTGATAATGGTCCGCAATTTGCCTCTTCCGACTTTGCGGATTTTTGTGCTTGTCACGGCGTTATGCATGTCACGGCCCCGCCGTTCCATCCACAATCAAACGGTGAGGCTGAACGACTGGTCCGCACATTTAAGGCTCAGATGCGGAAACTTCTGAATTCTTCTGCTGCTGATGATGTGCTTCTCCAGTTTCTGGCGTCTTACCGTTTCACCCCCATGGGCGACCACAGCCCGGCTGAGCTCTTACATGGCCGACAGCCCCGCACGCTACTTCATCTTCTGCGGCCTTCCACCTCACGGCCGCAGGTGCCTTCACTTGGCCGGTTCACCACCGACGACCTCGTCTGGGTACGGGGATATGGCAGGCGGCCAAAATGGAGTCCGGGCCGCATCTTATGACACTGTGGCAGACGCCTGTATGAAATCCAGAAGGACACGGGTGTTGCAGTGCGTCATTCGGACCAGCTTCGGCTTCGTGTGCCAGCAACGCCTGTTCCGAATGCCGCTACACCACCTTTGGCTCTACCTGACGCTCGGGATCTTGGCATCTCTCAATACTCACAACGCAGCCCTCTCACCGTCATCGCGATGCCAGCACAAGGACAGATGCCACCAGGAGACGTGCCCATGCAGGAACCAGATGACCATCCTCTGTCAGAGCAAATCTACTTACCTTCTCCTCCAACGGACGCCGACACATCACCCATGTCTCCTGTCATATCAACTGGACTTGCCGCAACAGGCAGATGGGTGCATGGGGCCCCAGCAGATTCGACCCCTACGTCTCCTGTCATCTCGACCCGTTATCATTGGGGACACTTCCGTCCGTATGGGAAGCCTCCTCCTCAAGACTTTACGGCGAATCAAACAACACCTATGGACGTTGCCCATCTCCAGGACACCTCCATCAGGACCAGTGCAACAATTTCAAAGGTGGGAAAAGTGTTGTGACTCGCCGATCCTTGAAAACGCCGCCACGCAATTACGTGCGTCCTCTACGTGCGGCGTTGTCTGCCAGCCATGCACCAGCTGCACCACCTAAGCGGCCAGCCGAGCAGCGGCCGCTAGACCGGGACTCAGTGCTCATTTGAATGCTAACGTGTACACATGTCTTGCTTATCAACTTACTCTGTGACTTATATGTGTTGTGTCGTTCTGAAATATGTGTTAAACTTGACGTTATAACATAAATAAATGAAATTCCCAACTTATTAGTAAGGGATGAATAAATTACTGATAACTGACAAATACAGGAATTTTTTATTCAATCACAGCACCAATTGCATAGCAAGCCATAAAAAAATGTGTACTATGCCCAAGCAGAATCACTACTAAGATATGGTTTAATTTGCTGGGGAAATTCACCACCCAGCAAAAGCTGTTTTATTGCACAAAAAAGAATAAGAGCCATGGAAGGCTCAGCACCTCGATCTTCATGCAAATCCTCATTCAAAAAGCTTCATATTCTTCCATTACCATGCCTATATATCCTAGAAACAATGTTTATAAGGAGAATCGTAGATGAAAATAGCAAGATTGCTCCAAAAAACCAAAATATCCATTCATACAACACAAGGAATAATCAAGATTTACATATGCAGTTTTCACATACAACACTAAAACAAAAAGGATCCTTGCAAGCAGGAAAAAAACTGTATAACAAACTATCTAAAGAAATTAAGGCAATAACTGGCATGCATAAATTCAAACTGCAGTGAGTGACTACTTGCTACAGAATTGCTACTATAGTGTTGATGAATTTTTAACTGCAATGTAAATATGTGAAAAATTTAAATTGTTTATACAATTAAGGCCAAAATAAGAAATGCGTACATATAGATTTATATGTGTATTATATGTGGTATATTACATATATGTGTGTCTGTATAATCAAGGCCAAAAGTATGAAATGTGTGCATGTAAAATTTATTTGTGAAATGTTATTCCCATATGTTAGAGTTATATAGCTATATACTGAAAACCATACAACAGTTTTTTCTGTTAAACTTTATTGAAAATTATTTGACTTATCCTATATCATTATGTACCCCTGTACAGTGTATGATTCACAGGACCAATAAATATACAATACAATAAAAATATAACTAAGAGTTGCAGATTAACTAACAGATAAGGGAAGAATGACTCACTCATTTGAAAACTTAATATATTCTTCTTGTCAATTCTGATATATCAGACAACATACAAAACTTTCAAATCCATTCCACACTAATATCTCCATTGCCTAAAAAACAATACACAAATTTTCAACTGTACTAAGGATTGTCCAAGTCACAATACAAACCATGGGTGTTTAAATTAGTACACTATGGAAATCTCTAGAGGGAGTGCTAATGTGGCAAAATTCTAAATCTTGTTAATGTCACTTCTTTCTATGTGAGTGACTGAAGGGATGTCTAACATGGGTTGACTTCTGGTTTAACCTGTTGTAGTTTCTTATTTTGCCCTCATTCAACCACTGATAAATAAGCAGTAGCTGGAGGAGGTCATTTCCCATCTTCACCCCACGAGTCAATTATTAAGATGAGTGGTTTAAATCAAGTGGTAATATCCATTTGTCTGTACAAAGGTTAAAATGTGAACTGCTTTTGTTGCATTGTCAGCTATGAGCTGTGGCAATGATTCATCAACATGTTATCTACGCTGTAGGTCAAATGAGTCTGAACATGCTTCTAGGATGCTGTGGTTGTACGTGTGTTAGAGCTCTGTATATTGCTATTAATTCCACCATGTAGATGCTGCACACAGGGCAAAGGTGGTGTTATTCATTAACATATTTATTGACAAATATGTAGCTGACTTTCTCATCATCAGCATCTAATAACTAAGGCTTGTGTAGGTGCAGAAGACTGAATAAAACTTACTGCAATGAATATTACAATCCGTGTGATTTTTGATGCCACACCAGAGATCAATTTGTGCTACTGGTTGCGAAATAGGCCAGGGGAGTGGAAAGGGGGGGGGGGGGGGGGGCAAAGTTCAGTTTGTGGAGTAGGTGAGCAAGATATCACGGGGAGGGGGATTGGAAGCTCCTGAAGCATATCTTGTAGTCTAACTGCTGCTGTTCTCTCCATTTTCGAATGATTCATGAGAAGACATATTGAGGTCCTGGAAAAGTGTCCTGTAAAAAGGATATTCTGGCCAGAGTAAATGTTAACCGTGCAATTAATTGAGATATGTTGCCAGTGTATCTTTAGAGCTGGATTACCTGCTTCAGCTAAGAGACTACAGTCAGGGCTTATGCGGGGAGTCCGAGTCATCAGGCAGACTCCTCTGGGATGTACAGGGCCTAGTGGTCTAAAACAGAAGAGCCTGTTGATCTGTAAGAGATACATCCATTGACAGTTCAGCAAAATTCTACTACAACCTGTCAATCTGTTCCACAAGGAACAACAGTACATTTGGTCTCGTAATGGCAGCAATTTTGTTTGTGGCAACTGTGAAGAGCATAGTGCTCAAGACTGAACGCTATGGAACCCAGTTCTCAGGTATATGTCAATTATTAAAGGACATACCAACTCAACTTGAAAAGGCTGATGAAACGGGACATTTTTAATAAAATTTGGCATGATGCCTCAGAAGATAAGCCTGTATCAGGACTGGCATAGGAAGTGCTAGGTGGGTGGATTGGGCAGATCTTGCACCTTGGTCTTGCCCAGAAATATGATCCCTGTGGAAAGGGGTCGGGAATAGGAGTAGCATAGTTATGGAGTAGGATGTTGTGTAGGTTGGGTGAGTGCTGGAATACCACATTAGGAGGGGTGGGAAGGATCTTGGGTAGAATGTCCCTTATTTCAGGGCACAATGAGGGATAATCAAAGCCCTGATAAAGGATGTGGTTCAATTGTTCCAGTCCAGAGTGATACTGGGTGACAAGGGATGAAAGGTAATCAAATCCCTGATACAGGATGTGATTCAGTTGTTCCAGTCCATGGTGATACTGGATGACAAGGGAGATGCTCTCTGTAGCTGATTCTTCGGGGTGGTGCAAGTATTAGGGGTGTGTAAGGACTAGGTTTGGAGGGTAGTGCCTGTCTGTAAAGGCCTTTGTGAGACCTTCAGCATACTGGGCAAGAGAGTTCTTGTCACTACAAATACGTTATTCATGGGTGGCTAAGATATATGGGAGGGACTTTTTGGTGTGGAAGGGATGGCAGCACACACAAATAAATCCATCCCATATAGCCTAGCCACCCATGGACAACATACCTGCTGTGACAAGAACTCCAACTGTCCAGTGTACTGAATGTCTCACAAAGGCCTTCACAGACTGTGGCGGCCACTGACACTTCCTCATGTTACTTCACACACCAGGCACCAATCGAAAGCATGTTGTACTTCCAATTGGCGGGTCGTCACTTGCACATGCGACTACTTCCAATGCCTGTCACCAACCAACTACTGCTCACATCACTCATGGATTTTATCACCACAGCCCATTTCCTAGTCCATGCAGGCAAATCGCTCATCAATACTAGGGCCGCACCAACAGATCTGTATCAAGCAGGATTGGAACAGTTGAACCATATGCTTCGTCACGGCTTTGACTATCTATCATCATGCCCTGAAATGAGGGACCTCCTACCAAAGATCCTTCCCAATCCTCCTAAAGTTGTGTTCCATTGTTCACCCAACCTACAAACTATCCTAGTCCATTCATACGCTACTCCCAACCCCTTGCCACAGGGATCATATTCTTGTGAAAGACCAAAGTGCCAGATCTGCCCAATCCACCCACCCAGCACTCCCTACACCTATCCTGTTATAGTCCTACCCCATCAGAGGCAGGGGTAGTACCCATGGTGTATACCAACTCTGCTATAAACACAGCACAGCTTTTTACGTCATTGTGACTACCAAACAGCTGTCTGCCAGGATGAATGGCCACTGCCAAACTGTTGCCAAGAACAAAGTTGACCATCTGGCAGTACAGCATGCACCTGGGCACAACATGCTCAGTTTCAATGACCTCACAGCCTGTGCCATCTGGATCCTTCCCTCCATCACCAGCTTCTCTGAACCACACAGATGGGAGTTATCTGTGGAACACATCCTTCTCTCCCATAATTGTTCTGGCCTCAATCTCCAGTAACCCACAGTCTCCACACCCTCTACCCAACAGTTTCCCATTCCACTGCCCAGTCACCCCATCCCAATTCACATCCACATGTCACCTTCAGCATATACTGCTCCCCTCCGGCCCTAACCACTGTGCATCACATGCCTAGCCCATGCACCTGCCACCCCTCCATCCCACATTCCTAACCAGCAAACCGGCTGATCCCTACATGGCACTACTCATCCACTCTGAACCCCTCACCTGGCCTCCCACCTCCCTCTCCCAGTAGCCACCCCACCCAACACAGTCCACACCACATCTTAGTACACTTGCTGAAAGGCATGCAGCACCACGAAGGCGCATATATGCACCTGTGCATGCACTTTTTGTGTGTGTGTGTGTGTGTGTGTGTGTGTGTGTGTGTGTGTGTGTGTGTACTCTAGCTCGAAAAGCAAAAGCTGTCAAGTACCCCCCCCCCCTCCCGTGTGCCTATCAACGACTCAACACTCCTGCTTTTCTGTGTGATGTCTCGTTTAAGGGGATAGTCCTCTTTGAATTATTATTATTATTATTATTATTATTTTTTTTTTTTTTTTTTTTGAAACCAGAGTTACTAGCAGCTGAAATGAATATTTAGTATTTTATTGACATAAACAGCTTGCACCTTATAGTAACTGGGATGTCTACTTCATTGTAGTGTTCATCCCAGCTTAGCCAGAAACTCCGTTACAAAGTGATATATCAGAAAGTCTCTCCAAAAACCATTCACAGCAGGGAAAAAATAGCTGACATGTAATTTCAGTGAAGGCATTACTTAAATTACAAACTTGCTCAAACTTGAGATCAGACCACCCTGTTACAACTTTTGCACAAAAGCATACGAAAAGTGTATCAAGTGAACAGAGCAACAGATGACAGAAGTGGCCAAAGAGGACTGCCAGGACCACTGTGGCCAGGAAGAAGATGGAGGAGGACCTCCTTTTGGACCTGGACAGATTACTGTATGGTCCAAGGATTGCTGAGTAGAGGATGTTTAACTTAACTACAAAAAAGTACACCAAAACTTTAAACACATTTTTTCTCAAAACCGAATATTTCCATTTGGTGGGAAACATAACTTGAAAGCAGTGCATATGATTTTCATTGGAATTTGATGTCGGTATTCTAATTGGAATTTTCTATCAATGTATGTGGCTGTTTTTCAACATCTCCATAAGTCTATTTTCAGTGCACACTTTTGGCTTTTTTTGTGGGCAAAGAAAATGATACTTGTTTCAACATGTTGCCATTTTGTTGGAACTTAATATTTTTCAATTATCCTATATATGCTGATAGAAAATTGTTGAAAATGATTTGCACAAACTTATTTTGTTACAGGTCCTATACGACAGTTTCAGGAATTCCTGCCAGTGACCAATGTTCCAGCTGCAAGGGGATCCATCACTTGGTGCAACAGTTACAGGGAGCGTCCAATGTGGACGCAAAAATTATTTTTTAAAGACAAAAGTTTAAGGAATAAAACTATATGACCACATTTAACTTTACTTTTTATTTTACTTGGAAAAAAAAAATCATGACAGTCACCTATTTTTCATGCGCTCAAGTATTACACACTACCTGAACTTTTCAACAACATTTATACTGGTAGGAGGTATATGTTGTACATTGTTACCAAGGTAGATGATTGAATCCAAACAGCTACAACATTGAGTGTGGTGTCCACTAACACCTGTTTGCTAAAAACGGGTGACTGTACCAAACACCTCTTGAAACTCTCAGCAAATTAGTTTGGTTGTTACGAAAGTACGTAGATGATCTTCCAATAACCATGATTCCTACAGTGCAACACACCGTGCAAGCACTTCACTGTCAGGGGGCTATAGTCAAAAGAGTACATAATGATCCCACCATGTCAGGGTTGACTTCTTCGCAGAAGTAGTTGTCCCCAGTACAGTTCCACTGCATTATTGTTAAAAGAGGGGGGTGATTGAGCAGCAAAACTGAAAGGCAGCTTGTTTAAGTCACTGTTCCTTCCACAGCTTCCTGTACATCAGGTGTAATATCCATATTTACAGGCAGTTCTGCTGTAGGCGAAGATTCATGTGGTACCATCCCAGATCTTTAGTTTAAATTTCTTCATTATCTTCCCTTTGCCTTTATAAGTTTTTAATTTCTGGGGGGTTTGTTGAGTCAGACATGTGGGAAAGAGGATGAGCTGATCACTCTATGACCCAATGCTCTTATGGCTTTCTTCCATTGATCATTATTTGTGTATAGGTCAGTTAAAATACTGGAGGAAGGCCTTCTGCTGTGTAAACAAGGGGGGGGGGGGGGGGGGGGGGTATCTACTGATGCAGTATGAGTGGTGTTCGAAGGAGGTGATAACTTTCCCCTCAAATGATTTACTGATTCAGGAAGGAGGAAGTTTTGTAAGCTTTAAAATGATGGGTGATCAAATGTCTAATATTTCTGTATTTTGTTTTTAAAATTACAGTAAACTTGCAAGTGAGGAGGGTGATAGTCTGGACAATTTGTGCCCAGTGGAGGGTGTTCACAAGGTTGATCATCAGAAGGAGTTCTGTCAGAATTACCTAACAAAACCATCAGAAGCATCTCATGGGTGGTGGGAAGTACAACTTAATGTCTTGGTACAAACTTGAAGTACTTGAGATTGTGTTTTAGTGACTCTCCAATTAATAAGGATCAATTTGGCTTTTTTCTACCAGGGTGGCTACTTCACCAAACTTATCTTTGACATTCTCTATTTAAAAAGAGGAAGAAGAAGAAGAAGAAGAAGAAGAAGAAGAAGAATAGGTTTCATTGTTGATTCTGATCACCACTTCTTTTAGTACAAACTAAATATTAGATAAATTGTTTGATTCCTTGTTTCTTAGTGTGCCCCTCATCCCATCATAGAAGGGAAGGCAGAGGAGTTATGAGTTTTCACATCAAATTTTCTTCTTCCAATCACTGAGACAGCTGGATTTACATGGCCATTGTTTGATGCAAGTTTAATTCTTTTTATTTGTGAGGTGACTGCCATGATGACACCTACTCTGGTAGAGGGCTCTCACCTGAGGTGCCACCCAGACACAGCAATGTTCACCTGATTCGAAGATTACTGTTCAGAGTCCCTGTGCCCCTAAAGAATACGCATTGATTCTTTGGCTTAAATGGGGAGGTAACAGCTCAAGCATCAATCGTGCATGCACTTGATTGTCAGGGGGCTACAGTCAGCAGGTTACATGATGACTTCATCACATAAGATTGGCTACTGTGTCGACTTCTTAGCAGGAGAGGCTGTTCCCATACTGAGAAAGCATAGGTGATCGCCATACACCATGAACAGGGCACCATCTAAGGTCACCTTCCCTACTGCAGCACTGTCAGAATTTTGAAATAGAAAAAAAAAGTGAGTCAAATCTGAAAATGGGGACCAAACTAATTTGCAGAAAGGGTGATAGAAGAAAACAAAGAGCAATCCTATTCACTACCTAAGAATCAGTCAGCTCAGTGTGAAGACTTAACACTGGAGTCAGTAAAATCTGAGAAGAGAAATTCAGAGAATTAAGAGATAGGGGATAGGGGTCGAGAAAGGAAATGACAGGACATAAAATTAAGAGAAAAATGGTGCAACAGCTCACAGTCCCAAGCTCATAACACATGTACCCACAAAAAAGTTGTGGGTACCCTGGAGAGATCATGACAGAAATTTGCAGACATGCACAGTGCAGCACAATCTGGTGCCTGGAAAGCTGAAGAAATGTGCAGAGAAAAGTTTTGAAACAAATTTCATCCTAGCTGGAAGAAATGTATTGCTGTGAATATAAACTTGTGGGAAACTGGTCCATTAAAACCACAGACATCTGGCTGGCATCCTCAGGAAAGAATTGTTTCCATATTAGAATTTAAGGAGATGGTGATGTACCATTTGGGACCAGATTAAACGATAAACACTTGTAACTTGCCTGTGAAATGTATCCTTTGATTAATACAAGGTGGAAAGTACAGATGGAGCACGTATTACACCTCTGCCATAATCAATGTGTACATGAAATGCGACCACATGATTGTACAGAGTTCATTTCTGACATCAGATTAAGTTGTAAGGCATGAAATGAGACTGGCCATCACTTTCAACAATTACTATGAGCTTAAAGTTATTTCTATAAGGTGCAAGCTGTTTATGTCAATAAAATACTAAATATTCATTTCAGCTGCTAGTAACTTATCTCAAATGCTCAGTTCAGGATTCTCTGTCATCCATATAACTTTGACCCTAAAGGTTTGGTATATCCTGTATGTTTGCTGCACAAACTGTAATAGCTGGTGCACAGTAGGCACAAGTTAAAAGTTCACATTATACTGCAGAACACTTTTAAAACGATGGTGAGATGTGGCAGAGTGTTTAATTAAGTAGGTTCATTGCATGTGCAAATGCAAGATATGGATATATTGATACACATAATATTCCCCAACCTGTTTCGAGCATATCCAAAATGGTGACCAAAACATCAATCATAACATCTGCAAAAACACAAGAACTATGCGAACCAATACACTGACTAAACCCAATTAAATTAGCGGGACAACTGTGGGAGAAATGGGTTTTTGGACGGGGACAAACTAAAAATTCCATAATAAAAAACAACAACACTGTTGAAGATGTAACTTCCTGCAAAAAACAAAACACCTGAAACTGTCAAAAAATTTTTAAAAAAATCACCATAAGATCACAGTAAGTCCAGCTAACCTAAATAGCTAAACCCTATTGCAAAAGTGCACTTATGATGTTGGCAGCTTTTCTGTTGCATGGTGCAACTGGTAAAGGTATGTGCAGTGAATGATGAGTTGGATAGGACAAGATGATGGAACCCATGAGAAAACGGTTTTTTATATATGTCGTAGTTGGATCAATGTTTTTTAATTAAAAATCATGGGAGAAGGTAGGTGGCTCAATGTTTATAAATAATAGAGTCGCATGTTCAGTATATTAATAAACACTGGTCCACCTAACTTCTTTCATGATTTAATTAGAAACTATGATCCACTCACTCAGTAGTTCAGCAAGCACCTAAGAGTACAGTTTAAATTTTACGACATATTCTGTTTTATATGACAACATTCTGCACAATATATTTCATTATGCCACCACTCCACATCATGACGACTGTAGCACATTAAAACAAGCACATTGCCACCACATAATTAAACTATTAGGGGACAGCACCTCTTTATGCACCACCCCCTATACAACAACATTTCACTCCAAAACAAACACACTACGGTCAATGATATCACACAACACATCACAGTGCAGCAGAACTACGTCACTGGTCAAAGCAGACAGGTGGTATCCTACAACCAAGTATACCCAATACGTTGTATGGTCTACACAAAATTCCAGGGTGCTCAAGATATTTATGTGAATTAATGATAGGAGGAGGATTGAGGTTTAATGTTATTTGAGATGGGTCTTGAGCCTTTTACCTAGGTTTATGTGAGAAACTCTGGATTCCTCTTCAAATCATTCCTTTGTCTAATTTCTTACTTTTATATTTATCCATTGCAACAGCCTTGGAAATGTTTTTATCTTTGTAAGACAAAAGATTAGGAGTAAAAGTACCGTCATTAATGAATTCATTAGCAATGCAGCACGAGATCAGACTGATGAAGGAAATTGGCCATGCTCTTTCAAAGAAATCATCCCGAAATTCACTTTAAGTGAATTTGGGAAATCGTGGAAACCTATTGTTCAGTGTCCACACTGGAATTTGAACCACCATCCTCCCAAATGTGACTGGTGTCTTACCACCACACCATCTCACTCAGTATCTTTGTGCCATAAAGAAAACTATCACTCCTGTTGGAAGATGGTTGGTACAGCCCATGAGACAGGTCAACACTAGCCCTACACAGCTGACAGTGAATGATCAGAGTGAACTGTACACTCACAGTGTAGAAGTAGAAAGTACATCATTATTGCCAAAAGAAAGGATAAATGAAATGACATCATGAATGTAGGCAGTCACTTTTCCTTCTCCCACTGAATGAACACTTGAAACTGTTTGGACATTCACCAACTTCCTGATACAATAAAACAAGGTGTAAGGACGGAATGGTAAGCTTCTACATCTGCAAATATAGGTATGGGTGCAGCCCACATCACTAAATGATACCATTCAGTTCTCCATTGTACTGATTCTCAAGACTAACAGAAACATGTGCTGATGTATTGCTTTTGTGCTCCACTTTCTTCTCATTAGAGGCACGTAAAATTGATAAAATTGATTACAAAATATATGCCACAATCTAAAGATGAGCTTAGTCCTAAAACAGGTTACAGATAGACAAGATGAATATTTGGTGAAATTTTGATAGGTTGTATTCTGTTTTCTTATTGTTATACATCTATACAATCAAGAGTTCTCAAGCCATAACAGATAAAATAATCAGCAGATATATTATTGTTAGCAACCATGTGTTGAGATATGTCGACTGGAGGGAGGTGGAACCAAACTTCTATGTTCAATCAGGTAGTCCAAAATCTGTGCATAAAGTCTTAAATTAACAGGTCCAATTATAAAATCAAAACCACCTGTAATGCAGTGAACAGAGGAACACATGCTCTTCCCTTGACTAATGTCAAAATCATTGTTCTGAACCCTTAAACAAACCCTTTCTAACTGTTGCTTATCAAATAGATTGCAGTGGTTTCTTATGTGAAGCCACAAGTGCATTAAAACATAACTTCCCCACGTACTTAAATAAGATAGGTGTTATCCCCATCACCATTAAAGAAATCAGAAAATTTGTGGGTACTTTGCAGAGCAAAAATGCTGCAAGTATAGCTAGTATATCCAGTAAGCTGCTGAAAGCCTATTGTAATGAGATAAGCAGGGTGTTGGCTCACACATGCAACACATCCCTACACCACGGAGTGTATCCACAGGTGTTGGTTCACATATGCAACACATCCCTATACCAAGGAGTGTATCCACAGAGAATGAAATATGATGTAGTCAGATCAGAGAGATGAAACGAGCATCACTAACTATCGTCCTATCTCTCTCTTGAGAGCATTTTTTAACATTCTGGAAAAACTATCATACTTGTTGTATCATGTGAAACTACACATTGAAAGCAGAAAGCAAATTTGGTTTTCCAAATGGAGTCTCTACACAAGAAGTCATTTACTCATTCACAAATTATGTCTTGGAGAAACTAGACTGTAAAAATCTGCTAACTGGCATCTTCTGTGATCTGTCCAAGGCAGTCCACAGCATATGTATCAAGATATACTCACAGAAAAGAACCACCATTATGGAATATAGTGATCAGTACATAACTTGCTAAAATTATACCTCACAGACAGAAAGCAGAAGACAGTTCTAGATGTCTCAGAGAGTACTCCTAAAGATTTAGTGGACTCTGGATGGGACATAATATGTCACAGAGACCCTCTAGAACATATTCAATGGCCTTTGTTGTTTCTTACACATATCAATGACTTACCTTCAACAATAAGCAGAAAATATAACAGTGCAGTGTTTGCTGATGATACAAGCAGTGTGGTAGATGGTGTGTCTACTAGTGATATAGTATCTTACATCACCGACATGCTGAAAGAAATTATGTTGTGATTCATTGTTAACTCTTTCTTGATAAAATTAAATAAACCTAGTTTCACTCAGTTCCACACAAACTGTAAGAATCCAGAGAAAATCTGTATAATGCATAACAAACAACTATAAAGCAAGTGCACTCCTCTGAATTTTTAGGTGTTCACATACACAGCAAGTTGAATCAGGATCAAATTCTCCAGAAACTGGAGATTAGGGCATCATCAGCAACATTTGCCTTGTAAATTATATTCTGTCTTACTTGCATCACTGTCTCAATATCAGCATACTCCAGTTATTTCCATGCTTTAATGGTATAATCTTCAGGGCCAATATGTCAATTTGAAAGCAGATTTTCATAGCACAAAAATGAGCTGAGAGACTCGTGTCATGTACATCCAAGCACATATTGCCGCAGCCTTTTCAAAAAGCTTGACATTATGACTACAACAACACAGTATGTGCATTCATTAATGAGTTTTGTGGTGGACAACACTGTTCACTGTTAAAGAAACAGTTTATACCATGGTCATAACACTAGACAAAAGGGGTTATCTCCACTATGACCTAAATCATCTGTCACCACCACATTCATTGACTCTGCCAACCCATAGCCAAATTATCACCTACCAAACTAACCTACACCTCAAGTTATACAGCAGATCAGTCTGTCACCACAAAAGTATCTGTCAAAGTGTCTTGTGGCAAAAGTATCTGAACCTAAATGCTTCAACATGTCTACTACGGGGTTTTTCCTCTTCAGTTTTCCATCAAGAAGCACACACATAGACCTAGACCCTCCACCCGGTTTATTACTTTTTGAAGACATACTACATTAATAAAGGGTCGATCAATTTTGACAGTATGCAACTAAATGACGTGGATTTTTTTTCCAAATTAAAAGCCAGTACGTTTGTGCAAAATCTATCAACAACTTTAACAATAACGCCGTTTATTATTTTCCCCGTTGGCGCATCTTTGTTTTGCTCGGCAATAATGATTGTATCATACGGAAAAATGACTAATTTGTCCACTTGATATAAATAAAATTCTACACCATGAAAAGCGAATTAAGAAGCAATAGTTCGTATCAAATGTTATTTTAATACAGCTGGTAATTTTTTAAAGTATAAAACAAATTTTAGGTCCGTTTAGTTGTGTGGAAATTGACATGTAACACTTTTACCACTACAATAAAACAACGGCATGGGACTGGGTGCGGAGAACTAAGAGAATATTCAAATTTATGCATACCTCACCAAACATTTGACTAAGTTCAGGAGAGGTAATGAAGTCGCCCTTTTCCGTAATCGGATCACGATGCATATAATACCCATACTTTGGGTTCGTCAAGCACTCTCTCATGTACTCTGCAACGGTCAAAGGTCCACCCGCTTTAATTCTTTCCTTCAAATAGAGAAACATTCCATTCTTCTCGTGTTGTCCATTATTTTGGCAGAACCTCTGTAATTAATGTGCATTAATAAATTTTCTATCATGATTGAACATTATTAAAGCCCAATATATATATTTTACCTTCTGAGTTACAGTTATAAGACGTGTCAGCGTGTTCTTAAGTTTGGTAAACATTTCTTCATTGAAGCTGGAAAGAGACAAATCTATGTCACTTTGTTTAAAAGCAAAAAGAGTATATCGTCTCCGAGTCGTATAATTTCAAATCAAACGCCCACGCCACTGTTTACAAACAATCAGTGAATAATGTGTACATCTTTGACATTCAAAGTTAACTGAAACAGAAATCAGTTGATATCGATATATTGAAATTAAAGCGAAAGCTGTCAAAAATTCATGTCGGTATTCTATGGACACTTGGAGCCCATTTTCAAACGAATTGTCTTCCTTCTGTAGTCGTAATACCGGGCATGCACTTCGGGTAGGAAACTGCCCTAATGAACAAAGGATTAGAAACATGCCGAATGCAAGCAACACTGCACCACAAAAAGTGTATCCTCACTAGATGTTGTCTTTTAACTCTATTGAAAATCCCCACCAGAAGAAAGACCAGGCTAGTGGAAGATCTATTATGGCTCTCTAGAATAACGAAATTGGCGCTCGAATGATAAGTAGATGAGAAAAATTGTAGGAGCAGTGTAGATGTTGCATTAGCAGTTAAGTTTATTAGCCAATCATTTGAATGTCCCATAGACATCATCGTAAATATCTTTTTATAATGACTAATGTATTTCCTGTTTGATCAAAAATAATATTTCTTTCTACATTCCTAAACATGGCTGCAACTTCAGCAGCTATGTGACAGTAAACTTGGAGAGGTTGAAACATTCAGCCAACATGGTGCAAATAAAGGTTTATTTGAACACTTGACCTATGTTTCGACAATTTTAAAATTGTCTTCTTCAGAAAGTATAATGGACTTTTTTACATCAGATGCTGATTAAGTACATTTAATAAAGCCAAATATATCTTGTCATATTCGGCGTCCTTCTAAAGAACACAAATAATCACAAGCCATGACTTAGTCTTACTACGCTTGGTATTTGATCTGCACACCTGTAATATTATAGTGCTGTAATCGTAAGTAATGGCTTGTGATTACTTCTGATCTTAAGATGAATGTTGATACGACAAGAGCCGTCTGGCTTTATTCAATGTACTTTATCAGAAGCTGATGTAAAAAGGTGCATTATATCATCTGAAGAAGACAATTTTAAAATTCTCGAATCCTAGGTCAAGGCTTCCAATAAAACTTTGTTCAAACTGGTTGGCTGATTTCTTCAACCTCTCTAGTTTTCTTTAGTTAGTGTATGGCTAGAGATGATGATCTTTACAAGTGTGAGCTACTTTTAAATTTACATGAACCGTAAACTAGACCTCAGTCCAGTCTCTAGAGATACATTCTGAGACAAACGCCACTGGATTGATGGCATTACTATCGATAAGACAGCGGGAAAGATGTACTATGTAATGATTTCCATGTACAATATTAGTTCAGCGTTTTGGCTGTTACTGGTGTATCGAAATATAGCAACTACATCTTTTGAAACGTTCACAATAATACATCCATATGTAATTTATCTTTATGACAGCTATATAAACCAGAACTTACAGTAAATGCAAGCAATTACTTCTCAGAATTTAAGACAATTTGCCAAGCAGTTTCACAATGTTCGATATTGGTCCATATCTACTTCAGCTGCATATGAACGACTTGCCGTTAAATACTGACGTTTATTCAGTATTATTTGCAGATTCCTCATCAGTGCTGCTTCACAATGATAGTGTATATAAAAATCCCAGATAGCGCACAAAATATTCAAGAAAACCTGGTCATTCTGGTTTCACCAAATTGGACTGAAATGGTTCGAACAAAAACGACTCACAATGATTGCGAAATGAAATGAAGTTCTTTTGGCCAAAATCAAGACAAACACTTAAAATGGAAAACCTATCGATATTTCGTCACAAATGAATTGAATAACCTAGCTTTTGTAATGCGTTTTATCTCGTACTATTCATGTGTAAGCAAAAGAAAAGTAGTACATCAAATATATTTTGAATCAGTTGTTAGATATAGCATAATCTTCTGGGGAAATTCAAACAGAAACATTAGACTTTTAATTTGTCAAAATAAAAAATCATCACAAGTATGTGTATGGCTCATGTGACTTAACTGGTAATGAATGTTTCCTTTGATTACCAAGGCTGCTGGAACAGCGTGTTGCCATTAAATTGTTTGGCTCTTGGTTGTCTACAGAAGCGACCACACACCATTGCTTCATGCATGTGGCGAGATTGGACTGAGCAAAGATTGGGAATTTGTATGGGCGCTGATAACCACGCATTGAGCGCCTCACAAACCAAACATCATCATCATCACATACTATTGAACACTGTTCCACTAAAGTTCAAAGAATCTGCTTCTAACAACTGTGAATATTAAGATACTGGAAGTGAGTAACCAATAACACCAGGCAACGAAGAAGAATTTTTTATGATATTCTATTTAATTAACAAAATATGGCAATAAATATCAGGACTCTATTGCACAGAGTGAGCACATGAGTATCTAGTCCAGCATAAGACAGCATGAGAGTGAAGTTATCTTACATACGTAAATCCCACTCAGGTAGCCTGTGGTTTGTACATTGTCCCTTACCCTGTATGACCAGTCACTATATACCCACACACTCACTCTGTCTACAGACCTCATACTTTTTCTGCCCAAAATGTAAAAATGAAGATAAAAACTACATTATACAGTCTACAGCAAAAATATTGACACCACACTGTGCAGCATCAATTGACAAAGTGGTACCTGAATTTATTGTTTGGCATCATTAAATTTCTCTTGTCGTAAGTAATGATACATACAAGGACACCATAAGGCAATAGGATTTTTGTAATTTTTATATTTGTGGTACATGAAGTTCAGAATTCAGATATCAGTCTCCTGAAGCAGTTACATGCAACTCTCAAAAATTGTCAAGAAAATGGATTTTGAATTTTCCAAGTATCTAAAATTCACTGAAGCTAGAACGCATTTTCCACAGGCTACATGCTTCTGTGATACATTCGCTGTGCAGTGGCCAATGCGAATGCAGCGGCACTGTACATACCAGAGAGTATATTGTTGTTTCTGTCAAGCTCAGTTCTTAGCAGCAGGTAGGTGGAAGTGTACATACCATATCCAGTGACAGGAGCACAGTGACTGAAGACATCAGTTCGTAAGTAATGTGCCCAGCTCATCATTAAATCATACATCCGGAAGAATATACTGAAGTTCAGTCTACTTTGGTAGTACTAAACCGAGAATTAGTGAGGTAGATGACTGGCTTGTGGTGTCTATTGGTCTTATGTCTGAAGATGTAACAGGATTACAATCTGATATCTTGCAAAATGCGATACACTGAGGTGACAAAAGTCATGGGATAGCGATATGCACATACGTAGATGATGGTAGTATCTCATACACAAGGTATAAAAGGGCAGTGCATTGGTAGAGCTGCTATTTGCACTCAGGTGATTCAGGTGACTAGGCGTACAATGTAAACAGTTTGGTTGGACCAGAGGACCCAGTCCATTCCACGTAAGCACAGCCCATACTAATAATAAAGTATCAGAACCTAATAAAAACGTGAATGTCAGGAAAAAATTTTTTTGAAGTGTCAAGACGTGAACCACCGCCCCAACAAACAATTCTAAACAGGACAGTGACACTACTCATTGCGCTTTTTTTTTGGCATTTTGTTCATTGCTGATCGTTGTGTTCGGTCGTTGCGGACGTCGCAAGACATCCTGTTCAAGTTCGGTGGTTGATCCTTCCACTCAGTTTTTTATCTCTGGCCGAACACGCTGAGCTACTGTGCCGGCCTAAAGCGACCGGACACCTGTAAGATCCAACAGTGTGTATTACCCCTTGCTGAAAATCTTAACTGTAGATATGTTGCTAATTGAAATTTAATTATAACAAATTGCACAAGAACAATGCGGTTTGGGTGGATCTTAAGTGTGTCGCTGCCTTCAAATAGCCTACTCTCATAACACGCAAGTTACAATAATGCTTTCGCCACGAATATGATGTTTCTCATTATTTTATTGGAACGAATCACACATTTAACAATGGGTTTTCCAGTGATTCTCAATTTTCTGGTGCTCAAAAACGGCATATATACATATAGGCTTGAAATGAATGCTAATATGGCGTCTCACAACTCTGTACTGAAGGGAGATGGCGTGCGTGTGACGTAGGTGGTGTTGTGCCATCTCATTGGTCAACGCACAGACGCACGCTCAGAATATCTGACATGCCAGATATTGCTCTGCACGTTCGGAAAGACTCCCGAACGTGCTATTCCACGCTATGACGTCAGAAACTCGGCACGCTCAACGCTCAACGTTCGCATGCACGGTCCGTGTGCCGACGGCTTAAGGGTTGCCAAACGCATAGGTTTCTACACTCCTGGAAATGGAAAAAAGAACACATTGACACTGGTGTGTCAGACCCACCATACTTGCTCCGGACACTGCGAGAGGGCTGTACAAGCAATGATCACACGCACGGCACAGCGGACACACCAGGAACCGCGGTATTGGCCGTCGAATGGCGCTAGCTGCGCAGCATTTGTGCACCGCCGCCGTCAGTGTCAGCCAGTTTGCCGTGGCATACGGAGCTCCATCGCAGTCTTTAACACTGGTAGCATGTCGCGACAGCGTGGACGTGAACCGTATGTGCAGTTGACGGACTTTGAGCGAGGGCGTATAGTGGGCATGCGGGAGGCCGGGTGGACATACCGCCGAATTGCTCAACACGTGGGGCGTGAGGTCTCCACAGTACATCGATGTTGTCGCCAGTGGTCGGCGGAAGGTGCACGTGCCCGTCGACCTGGGACCGGACCGCAGCGACGCACGGATGCACGCCAAGACCGTAGGATCCTACGCAGTGCCCTAGGGGACCGCACCGCCACTTCCCAGCAAATTAGGGACACTGTTGCTCCTGGGGTATCGGCGAGGACCATTCACAACCGTCTCCATGAAGCTGGGCTACGATCCCGCACACCGTTAGGCCGTCTTCCGCTCACGCCCCAACATCGTGCAGCCCGCCTCCAGTGGTGTCGCGACAGGCGTGAATGGAGGGACGAATGGAGACGTGTCGTCTTCAGCGATGAGAGTCGCTTCTGCCTTGGTGCCAATGATGGTCGTATGCGTGTTTGGCGCCGTGCAGGTGAGCGCCACAATCAGGACTGCATACGACCGAGGCACACAGGGCCAACACCCGGCATCATGGTGTGGGGAGCGATCTCCTACACTGGCCGTACACCACTGGTGATCGTCGAGGGGACACTGAATAGTGCACGGTACATCCAAACCGTCATTGAACCCATAGTTCTACCATTCCTAGACCGGCAAGGGAACTTGCTGTTCCAACAGGACAATGCACGTCCGCATGTATGCCGTGCCACCCAACGTGCTCTAGAAGGTGTAAGTCAACTACCCTGGCCAGCAAGATCTCCGGATCTGTCCCCCATTGAGCATGTTTGGGACTGGATGAAGCGTCGTCTCACGCGGTCTGCACGTCCAGCACGAACGCTGGTCCAACTGAGGCGCCAGGTGGAAATGGCATGGCAAGCCGTTCCACAGGACTACATCCAACATCTCTACGATCGTCTCCATGGGAGAATAGCAGCCTGCATTGCTGCGAAAGGTGGATATACACTGTACTAGTGCCGACATTGTGCATGCTCTGTTGCCTGTGTCTATGTGCCTGTGGTTCTGTCAGTGTGATCATGTGAAGTATCTGACCCCAGGAATGTGTCAATAAAGTTTCCCCTTCCTGGGACAATGAATTCACGGTGTTCTTATTTCAATTTCCAGGAGTGTATATGAAAGTTGCTTGTTATGACCCACTCTGACAGCCCTCTGAGTTTTTACATACATTTTAGAAGCGTCTTGTATAAATGTTATTGGATACTGTGTTCTCATCTATTATGGTGGACAGCCACAAACTTGCGCATTATGCACTTGAACGGGTCACCTGCTGGCACAATGTGATCAACTATGTGCAGCTAATTGATTACAACAAATGCATGTAGGAGGTTCTCAGCGAGACATTGCAGAGATATAGACGTCGCTGTCTTGTAAGAAATGGCTTTGTGGTGACAATAGCGATGCACTCGACCATCAAAACCAACGTTATTGCATGAAGTGTATTACCTTTTCTGTTTTGTATTCTTTGAATATTGTAATATGGATGCTCTGTTACAAGGATGTCTCTTGTGTGGTGTTTTCTATATCAGTGATTTAGTGAATAATAAAAGCGTTTCATTCTTTATATTGTTGTGCATGTACTTCATATGAATAGTTTACCTGAAGAACCCACAAGTGGTGACTCCGAGCTGAACAGTTTCCTTTCTGAGTGATGCTGATAAATACTGCACACGACTATGGAGTCCAGTGTCTCTGTCAACATAGATCATGAGACCTCACAACAGAGATCAGCTCCGGCACCAGCTTTAGCTGTCAACAACAGTATTCATGTGGGAATCGGAAATATAAAAATTCAACCTTTGTGGCTGAGTTACACACAATTGTGATTAATGCAAGTCGCCGCCGTTTCGATTCCACAGTGTCGATTCTGACATAGAGAAATTTACTACTGTGATGTCGCAACTGGAGCTTACAATTATTGAATATTTGGCGGATGTGTTTGACAAACAATATTTTGCTGTTCTTCAGGATGTTGTCTTTAAACGTTTTGTGCCACCCTAGGAATCGCGCTTACAAAAAATCATGGAGAGTGAGGCAGTAACTGGTATTCCCCTTCCCAGGTGCTCCACTCCCTGCACATGTTGGCGGGTCAAGGCCCACTATCTAAACAGTCACTGAAGCTTTTTTCCTTCTGACATTTTCCTCCACACGCTTGGGCCGTACTGTAAGCTTTTACTGACCTTCCAATTGGTGAACTAGCACGAAAAGTAGACTCTGTGGCGATTGCTTATGCAGATCCTAGTTTTTGTGATCTGAAATCTGAGGTTATGACGGATGGTTCCAAACCAAGCATTACAGGCTCAGTTGTTTCAAGTGGCACTGTTTCTCCGCTGGCACCCAGTCTGACGCTGGAGCCATCTATGAGCTATCTCATCACTGAACTTGCCTGCCTTAACATCAGGTTGCAGTAACATGGAGATGCAACTCTCCCACTTTCTAATGACAGCCGAGTGTGCAGATTGTGCTTGTTTCATAAATGTTTCAGCAAAGCAGCTCGACTTTGTACCAAGCCATGTTACTACTCAAACTTCCTGAACGAGTGCCAGTAGGCATGTATACTCGTCAAGGTCATTTAAAGTGCCTGCATGCCATACACACTTTCTTAGTGGATTCAGGGTCTGAAATTAGTGTGAACACCAAGTCACATACGTGCAGTGTTCTAGTGAACAAGTGCCTATCCTCACAGTAGCTAATGGCTCCCACATTGCTGCATTTGGAACAGAGCAGTTGACTTTGGGTTTCTGTTGTGAGCTGCAATCCACCTAGACCCTTGTGGTTGCTGATGTCAAAGGTGCAATCTTAGGCGCTAATTTTTTGCATCATATTTCTGTTATGCTTGATCTAGTGCATCAATGTCTCCACAAAGTACCACGATCTCCCTCATACTTCTGCTGTAACAGATCATGTTATGAGTTATGCTGCCGGGCTCCATCACTCGAAGATGTCCACAATATTTACACCAACCGTTGCCATCATCAGGATTCGTTACTGTATCCATATCTGTGAGGACTGCACACACCTGTGGCACAGAAGGAGATATCGGCTCGTTCTTCTGCTGAGATAATAAAGCTACAGGAGAGTTGTCACACATTTGAGGCACAAGTATCTGAAATATAAGCTCGCAGCAATGCTGTATGGAGTGCCAGTGCTAGCTTATGCGAAAGCTATGGTGCATTAAGACCAGTTCACACTGACCGTCACATCACATCACGTGAAATTACATCCTGTCAAAACATTCTGCAATGCATTTCAAATGGTGGTATCCACATCAGCTGTCCCATCCCATCACATCACGGCACTGTCAAGGTTCCTTGGGAAGAAAATTTTGACAGCTTGCATCATCCTGCCGCTGTTCGTCACATGACCCTCAAAATTTATTTCCTCCTGATACACGGCCATGTGCAGATCTCCATATTTCGTTTCCTCGTGGTTTTTATTCTTGATATCAGTAGTATGTTGCTTGTTATTTGATATAAATAGTTCTTTCTTTATTATAATTGATAATAAATGACGAAAGATTAATTGAAGCAGTGAGATAACAGTCCGAATTGTATGGCACAAGCGTACTATATTACTTGTCTTCTACTGTATTTAGAAAGTGGATTTTTATACATACCAGTATTGTATTTTATATTTTACAATGAAGTGGACTGCAGTACAGCTGCAACTTCTGAAGTGAAAAAAGTACTGTGGGTAGAATCAGATTGAGTAATAGATAGAACTTATTTTAATGTTATCAGGCGTTTGTAGTATTTCATAGAGAAATGGACTGGAGCCATCAGGCTCTTTAAGTTGTGTGGTTAAACATGTGTTTGTGGCAGACTTATTTATTCTTAAGCAGCATTCTGAATTGTGTGTAAAAAGCATCAGTGATCAATATTTAAGTGATTTCACTAGCTAACCCCTGTACAAATAAGGCATTTGAACAATTAAACCCAAATACAAGATGTAAAGAAAACTTATAAATCTTGACGGGAAAGGTACCGGTATATGACTATTGCACAAAAATTTTCACTGGACTAGCAACAAAACTTAACCTTAAAACAATTTTTCATGGGATGTGATGGCAGTTCATAAAATTTGTAGCTTTTAGTGATTCTGGGTGCAATTTGATGTAATAAATGAAAAAACTGATGGATGGGCTTCCTAAAATATAAAATGTGGATTCATTTCCCTCAAGCTCCTTGTATAGTGTGTGAAATTCCCCTTCTGTAGCACGTAATGACATTTTTCGAGTGCACACCCTTTTTTGTGTTATTTTGCATCTCTGTCTTTCTACTCTATTATACAAGCTAACACTACAAGCTGCAAACCATTTGAGTCCAATACGTGTCATTTTCGTAAAACTGTGAACTCATAACACCCATGTTATAAGCTATTGCATTGTGCATGTGCACTTTGCGGATAAAAACAGTTGAAAATCATCTTGCAAAGATCGCAGTCTTCGCGAGAAGAACAGCTGAGGATAGCAATGTGAGTTGAGATCACGTGACTTGAACTGACTTGACATGCCGTGATGCGACAGACACTGTGAATACACCTTGACATGACGGTACCATGACGTGATGATGCCATGACGGACAGTGTGAACTGCTGTAGTTGAAAACTTACTGACCACATGCACCACAATTCATGACCTTCAGGCTCTCGCCTGCTGGTGCACTGGAAGCCGACGACTTTGCATAAAGCTGCTACCTGAATATCCTGCACTTACAGAACCAGTGCTGGCCTGTAAAAACTGCTGCCACTCTACACGACATTTCAGTCTCATGACTCCCGGAAATCCAGTGACCACAAAATCACGATGCCTACCTCCTGATAAATTGCTGACAGCCTAGTGTGAGTTCAGTGAAATAGTATCAGATGATTCCATATATATATCTCACAGTTCATGGGCTGCTCCTTCACACGTGGTCAAGAAGAAAATGGAAAATGGTGCTTGTGCGGTGACTATTGGGGTGTTAGTTCTCGTACAATTCGAGATAGGTACCCAGTTATGAATGTAAGAACTTTAACTCGAATGTGGAGGGGAGGGCTCATGTATCTCCTGTGTTATTGACAGTGCAAAAGCCTTCTCACAGATACCAGTGGCAAAGAGGGATTAGCGTAAAAATGCCATAACTATGCCATTTCGGCTCTTCAAACACAATACGATGACTTTTGCCCTCTGCAACGCAGCACAAACATGGCAGCGTTTTGTGCATGAAGTATTGCAAGACTTGCATTGAAATTTTGTTACGTGGATGATAATTTCATTTTTCCCAAAACCTGAAACACCATCGTCATCATATAAGACATGTTTTCGACAGGTTTCAAAGTTTTGGAATCATGATAAATCTGAATAAATGCTTTTCTGCTAAGCAAGAGGTTCAATTCCTAGGATATGAGGTCTCAAAAGCTGGGATCACACCTCTGCCAAAAAAAGTGCATGGCAGCCAGCAACTTCCTCTACCACAAACGTTTAAAGGACTGTGTAGTTTCTTAGGAATGCTCACTTATTACAGACGTCACATTCCGCATTTAGCAGCACTTCAGGAACCACTCAATATTTTGCTTATTGGCAAACACATCTCCAGAAAGCGATGTGTTCTGTGGACTCCTTTGGGTGTTCCTGCCTTTAATTTACGAAATTGGAACTCGCTAACGCCACCTTACTGGTACATCCAACCCAAGGGTACCTCTGGCTTTAATGGCTGATGCTTGCCAGTCTGCCATGGGAGCTGTCTTACAACAACATGTTTAGTTCTGATGGCAACCTCTAGCATTTTTTTCAAAATATGTGTCACAGCAACAACAGTATCTTTGCTAGAGAACTGCTTGCAATTTTTCTGGCCATCAAGAATTTCAGACCATAGCTTGAAGGGCACGCTTTCATGGTGTTTACAGATCATAAACCACTCACGTTCCTATCTCGCCAAATTAATGAGATTAGCTCGCTTTGTCAATGCTGCCACATGGATTTCATTGTGGAGTTCACCACCAACATCTGGAACATCACCGGCCATACCAACATCATGGCTGACTGCGTGTCACGGGATTGTGCATTGCTCACTGCCATCGACTGGTTCACCATGGCCACTGATCAAGAATCCATCCTTTCCGTCCTGCAGTGTCTTCATGATCCATCATCCACTGGACTGCATCTGGAGCTTCTCCCTCTGCAAGATTTTAAACGAAAAGTTTGGTGTGACAGATATCATAACAAGGTACGTCCCCTCATCCCTATTCAATGGTGTCACCAAAGTTTCAACATTTACAATGA
The DNA here is from genome assembly GCF_023864345.2 of Schistocerca serialis cubense. Lineage (NCBI taxonomy): Eukaryota > Metazoa > Arthropoda > Insecta > Orthoptera > Acrididae > Schistocerca > Schistocerca serialis. The sequence continues at coordinate 406,416,804 of NC_064640.1, read as the reverse complement.
CCAAGCACACCCAGGAATCAAAATAACAGCAAAATTGCTTGCTGATAAAGTAGTCTGGCCCGGTTTGCAGCATGATGGGCGAGATGTTGTCCAAGCTGTCAAGCCACAAAAATATCTCGCCGCATATCTTTTCCCATCTCCTCTTTCCCTGCCCTTTCAGGGCGTTTTGCCCATATCTTCTTGGATATTGTAGGCCCGCTTCCCACTCCTCAGGGTTTCCATTACATTGCAACAACTATCAACAGGTTAACATGTCGGCCTGAAACTGTCCTGGTCATGGATATTTCTGCTTCCTCCATTGCTCATGCTTTGATCATTCCATGGTTTTCACCGTTTGGTATCACTCACAGTATTCCTACAGACAGGGCAAACAATTTGAAAGCCACGTTTTTGCTGAAGTATTGCGTTTGTGTGGGTGTGGCCATGTCCACACTACAAGCTACAATCCCACAAGTAACGGGATTGTAGAGTGCCTTCACCACACCTTAAAGGCGGCGCTCCCTTGTCACTCTGAGTTGTGGTCTGACGACCCCCCCCCCCTCCCCCCAATGGTTTTCCTTGGCCTGTGTACAGCCATAAGATATTGATTATTCCCCCTCCCAGCTTGTTTGTGGCGAAACTCTAAAAGTTCTGAGTGATTTCTTCTCTCCTTCTCCCTGTCATACATGTTACTTTGAATTTTTCCTACACAAACTGCAATCGTATATGAATGCTTCATGTCGTTGTGGTTCAAAACCTGCCTTTTGTTACAAAGATTTACGTTTGTGCTGTTTTGTCTGGGTCCACGAAAGGGCAGTTAAGCCACCACTCTCCCCTGCATACAAGGAAGGGCCCATCCATTTAAAGTATGGAGTCGCTCAGACATAACCATTGTCCTTGATATTAATGGATGCAAGGACACAGTCTCCACTGACTGCTTAAAGCCAGCATAAGCAGAGGATTACTCAATTAACAATGCGAGACCTAAACAGTCACAGGTGCTGCAGCTTGATACAGTACCTTCTCCAGCATCTATCTCCCTCCCGTTTTTCACGTTTTCACGAACTGGAAAGCAGATTAAGTACCGCTTTCTTCATATCAAGGGAGCTCCAAGTGTTAGTGACGTACAGTGCCTCGATTTGTTTGATTATTGCGGTGCTACACACTTCAGTCCTAGAACAGGGTGGGCGGGGGAAAGGGGAGGGGTTGAGGATGGCTGATGTGGTGACAACAGCTATGCAATCGACCACCGAAAGCAAGTATTAACTTTCCTGTTTTTCTTTTTTTTTTTTTTTTTTTTTTTTTTTAAATACTGGAGTATGGACGCTCTGTTATGCAGATGTCTCCCATGTGGTGTTTTCTGTATCGGTGTATATAATGAGTTATAAATGTATATTAGTTCTGTATTGTTGTGTGTTTACTTTGTGTGAATAGTATCCCTCAAATACCTACAACTTCTGCCGTGGTTGCAGACATTGGTTACAAACAAATTATAAACATAGGCGACACTATAGCACTGTCATTTTGTACAAACAAGGTTTACCATCTACTCCTGCCTCTCTGCATGCATCAGGCAGAGGTATATCATGCCAGTTAATACGACACACAGTTAATCAACATCTATGCTTAATCGAGCACTGGCGCGAAATTAGAACGACGTGATTTTTTTTCCTTTTTTTACGCAACTGGCACAATTCTTTGCAAGCACGCGAACAGCCACAGTTCTTGCCAGAGATTTCAGTTGTGTTATAGGCAATAAAGATCAAGAAACTAGACTTGAAATATAGTACTGCACAACATGGTCAAAGACGTGAAACTCACTGAATGCGATGCAAAGACCACCCCATGCAAACGGCGTTCACCTACATTGCAAATAACATGCAAGCAAACTCGATCGTTTATACATCAGACTAAATAAACTATTACCTGACATATCGATTAGTGACATTTTTCCGGCCACTGCAGCTTCCATATTATATGAAAGCAAACGAAATAAAAAGTATTTCTTCCAGATCTAGTCTTCAAAGTTTTGCAGGAGAGGTGTTGAAGTTTGGAAAGTAGGAGATGAGGAGGTACTAGCGGAAGTAAAGTTGTGAGTAGGGGTCCGGAGTCGTGCTTGGGTAGCTCAAACGGTAGAGCACTTGCCCACGAAAGACAAAGGTCCCAAGTTTGAGTCTCGGCCTGGCACACAGCTTTTATCTGCCAGGAAGTTTCAAAAAGTACTTAGAGCAAGCGGTCTTTGGAACTTTAATGCTAGCCATTTAAAGCGTAACTTAGTACAGATCGAAATCGAAAAATGTTGGGTATTTTGTGTTGTTTTTTCCTCCAAGATTGTGAAAGGCATTGATAAGTGGTTATTCCATACGAAGTACAAACTTATATGACTAGTAAAATAATTTTCGAGAGAAACTGCCTGCTGGAGACGCAACGCCCAGAGTTATTATTACTTAGTGCTGATACAGGATTCTGAAAATATTCTCCTAAGATAAAAAACTACGCACCACAGAGTTTTGCAAATTGGTCACAAATTGATATTCATACAGGTGTCGACGGGAAATGCAAAATTTTAAACTTTGGTGGCTGATTGATGAACGTTTGACAGTGAGGCACAGTTTAACTGCAGAGCTGGCAAGGATAGTAAACAGGGGAGATTTCGATACCAGGGCATAAATTCCTTTCGAATTTAATTCTATGCATCCAGTTGGACAGTCACAATGCCTCGCAGGCAGTTGTGTGAACAATATACGCAGATCTCAGTATTTGAGAGATGATGTGTTGTTGGGCTCAAAGAGTTGGAGTAATCAGTGAAAGTGGCCAGAGCTCATGGCACCCCTTGCGCCGATTACCATTGACCTCCGTACACCGATAAGCCCATTTACAGTGGTGTGCGGCACATTCAGCCAGGAACCTCACAGACTGGAGTAGAACTGTCTTCAGTGATGAGCCACTTCGAACAGAGCCCTGATGACCAGCAAAAAGAGTGTTTGGAAATGCCCCAGACAGCAATGGGATACTAACCTGACTGTCGTCCATCATACGGTCCGACAACCACAAGGGATGGACTGGGTTGCCATTTTATTTCATAGCAGGACACCTTTGGTTATCATCCACGGCACCCTTATAGCACAATGGTACAGCAACGATATTCTACGCCCGTTTTGTTGCCTTTCATGGCAAGCCATCCTGGGATTACATTTCAGCATTATACTGCCCACCTGCACACGGCTACTTTCAACTGCTTGTGTTTGTGGTTGCTAGACCGTAACTGGGCCAGCACAGTCGCCAAGTCTCTCCCCAGTTGAGGACATTTGGAGCTTATGAGCAGGGCCCTGCAATCAGTTTGGGATTTTGGTGATCTAACGCACCAATAGAACAGAATTTGGCATGATATCCTTCAGGGGGAGTCCAACAACTCTATCAATCACTGTCAAGTCAAACAGCTGCTTGCATAAGGGTCAGAGGTGGAGCAGTGGTAGACCAACTTGTTATTGACTTGCTCAGTTTGTTAAGCTCTTTCTCTTGAATAAATAACCCATTTTTTCTGCAATAACTAGGATTGTTTGAAAAGTTCTCGGAATGGAATAGAAATAAAGTACTTACATCAATGAAACTCTTTTATTTTCAATTTAGTCTCCTCATAGATTAATGCACTTGGTCCAACGATGTTCAGTGCCTTGATCCCATTTCGAAAATGAGTTTCCTCCAGATCTGCAAAATAGTTTCCAACTCTGGCTGTCAATTCTTCGTTTGGAGTGAATCTACGATGGAAGTCTGACAGAGCCAAATCAGGTGAATAAGATGGGTGTGGCAACAATTCATACCTTAGTTCGTGTAATTTTGCCATGACGATGGCACATGTGTGTGGGCGCACATTATCTTGATGGAAGATGTCTTTCTTCCTTGATATACCTGGCCTTTTTTCGGGTATCTTTCGTTGCGATGTGTCCAGGAGGTTAGCGTAGTATCCTCTTGTAATTGTTTGCCCAGTGGGGAGCTAATCTACAAACAGAATCCTCTTCGTATCCCAGAACACTGATGCCATGACCTTTCCCACCGATGGAGAACCAGCATGTTTCAACTGCTTTGACTGTTGTTTGGTGTCTGAGGTATAGTGGTGCACCCAGGTTTCATCTGTGGTCACAAAATGGCGCAAAAATAATGTTCGTATCTCCTAAAATGGGCCAAACATTATTTCTGATATGTCCATTCTCATTCGTTTTTGATCCAGCACCAAGAGTCATGGCACCCATCTTGCAGATATTTTCTATCATTTTAAATTAAAATGTGATATACGCTTTCAGATGACATCTGGCAAGTGTGAGCTGTTTCACGCACTTTCAATCGGCAATCCTCCAGGACCATTTTGTGCACTTTTGCAATGATTTCTGGAGTAGTGACACATCTTGGCCGACCACTGCTCAAATCATCATCTAAGCTCTCCCGACCAAATTTAAATATATTTGTCCACTTGGCAACAGCTGAATATGAAGTAGCAGGGTCCCTCAGTGTATTCTGGAAATCAACATCAATGTCTTTTGCTTTCATACCTCTCTTTACGAAGTACTTAATCACTGTTTGAATCTCGACTTTTTCCATCTTCACAAATCACTACGAGGGAACAATAACAGAACCACATCACCACCATAGCTCTTTTCTAGAGCACTGACATGGCACGTGTTTACAGGCAACAGTCCAATGAATATTACGTGAACAATTCGTTGCTCTAGCACTGACATCTTGTGGTGATTCCGAGAAATTTTCAAACCAACCTCATATAATAATTTGTTTAGACAATCAATGTAATGTACATCACATCTACCTATTTCTGTCCTATTGGGACAATTCCTTCTTGATGAGTCGGTTTTTGTGTTAGAGTTTATACAACAAAACATAGTTGAAATTAAATGGAACAAAGCTAAAATTGTGCAAGTGACTTGTTGCTACACCGGAATATGTTATAGATCTATGAATTGCACAAGAGACTTTCAGCAAGAATCTGCAATATATCATATTATGTAAGAGCGACAAAGCCCACTACATCTTATCATCAGTTCGCTAATCAAGTCCCAGAAACGTATATGGGACACAAAATAAGAGATAAAAAAACATACCTTTTATGACATTTTCAAGCTCTGTATTCTCATATCCCGACTTGGGTGTCCCAGCCATCATACCAACATGTGACTATGACAGGCGCAGCTCGTGGTTTCTATACTGGGGAAGGCTGCGGCATTTATCGATCGGAGCCAACATAGACCTCGGGTTACACTACAGATTAGTCTGACATAAACAACTAAAACTTCATGGGGAGGGGGGTGGCAGATCATTCTCTACCCATAATTTTATGTACTGCATCTTCTATAATCAGGTATTAAATATGATTAAAAGCTAACTTCGAATTAAAATCTTTGGTTAGTGTTTTTATACGTCATCATTACATATTCTGACACTTTGCAGCAAATCATATGAAAAGACGCGTTTTGGAGAGATCTTTAATGCGATGAATGTTAACTTTGCGGTTGCTTAATATTTTTGGTGTTTTCAGTACTAAACTTAAGGCGTTTATTGTGGTTAACCTCCAAAGCTCGAAGTTTACGAGTTCGCATGACGATACTGTGATGTTTTCGTGACGTCACAAGTCTTGTGCTGTGATTGGGTAGCATGAGCAATCCGTGCAACTGCCATATTAATTCACATGTTTGCGAAGCGAACAGTTCGTATTTATTGTGTATTATGAAAATATGCATTTATATGAAATAGCGCACTAAAGATCTCTCCAAAATATGTCATTTTTAGTACGGTTTGTTGTGCTAAAGTACACAAAATGTGACACTGTAGCGCAACACACTGTACCGGTACCAAAAGTGATTCGTTTCGGAAAATGTCATCACGTTTATGACTGGCTAAACATGACACTACACTTTTTTACTCACTTCACTTAATAGGCTAAGTAGGACTTAATGTAAAGAAATTACCTCTTATCAAGTATGAATGCACTTTTGCTTACCTCAATTCATTTGTTTATAGACGAAGTCAGCTCGTCTCCCCTTCTGCGCAGCAAAATGGTCTATGACCATTTCATTGAAATTTGGCCGATTAAATAATTCTTTTTCTAGGGAACACATTGCAAGCGCACAAAGTCTGTCCTCATTCATAGTGTTGCGCATGAATGTTTTCACTCGCTTTAACGTCGAGAAGCAGTGTTCTGCCTCGCCGGTCGTCATAGGGAAGGTTACTATTATTTGCAGAAGTTTTACACTTTCAGGAAAAGCTTTAGCCAGATTGTTATCGTAAAGAAAGTTCAACAAGGTCAAAGCACCTGACGCCTTCATAAAATATTTTCGGCTGTACAACACGTTCAGCTCATGACGTAGATCAGAAGACTGTAAATTGAACAAATTAACAGCTATTTTAAACTCTTTTTCCTGAAAAATAGTTTGATGTTTTGCAAACAACGATGGATCAAACCGCTGTGCAATCGATAAGGGATCATTGAAACTGAATCGTTCCCTGATCTGAGTTGTGATGAGGTCGCAAACGTTTCGTGCACACACTATTCTTGATTCTGTGAAACGTCCCCGTTTTGCAGTTGGTTCTACCTGTTCCCAGTGATCGTCGGTTTCAGGTGAGGCCCTAATTTGCTGGACAGAATCTGCAAAGTGCGAAACATATTCAAAAGTTTTCACTGCATCAATATTTCTCTGCTGCAGTTGATTAAAGAGAATGTCACAGTGAGGCATGACTGTATTAAAAAAATTTAACCAGAAGAGGAAATCTTCGTCTTGCAGGAAACCCTTCAGTCCCGTGGCCTTGTTTATTGTCTTGTAATCACTGGAATCATCATCAAAAATTCTTTCTAGGCACTCAACAATTTCCTTTTGGCATTTGTACACAGTGGTTACGCTCCGTGATTTAAAATTCCATCTGATGGACTGAGGACAGGTAGGAATACGCTTCTTCACTACTTCGTCAAGAATGGCTGTACGGCTAGAAGACCGGGAAAAAAAGGTGGAAATTCCTTCCAAGTTGCTAAAGAAGATCCGCACTTGTTTATTGCCCGTCACACAACGTTCAACAATTAAATTTAACTGATGGGCGTAACAGTGAATAAAGTGAGCATTCCTGTACACTTCTCTAATTCTAGTTTGAACTCCACTTTTATGGCCACTCATAACAGGAGCACCGTCGTAACACTGAGCTATCAGTTTTTCAGGTGTTTCATGTAAATTCATTTTATCTAGCTCGCAGACAACAGCTGCAGTTACATCGTCTGCACTGTGACTTTTTGGGCGTACAAAGGAAATAAATCTTTCATTTATTTGTCCCAGAAGCTCATAGCGAATTATTAGGACCAATTGTGACAAATTTACAGTCAGTAGTTTCATCAACTTCTATTGCGAGAATTGATGAGATTGAGGCATACCTCATAAATTGATTCCAGGAGTTCATTTTGAATTGTCTTCGATAGGCCTAAGAAAACACGGTTTTCTGATTTCTCAATGTGCTGCTTCAAGACGCAGTCCAGTTCTGCCATAAGACTGACTAATCCTCGAAAAATTCCTGGGTTTTTGGAATCTTCTGTTTCGTCGTGGCCCCTTAAGGCAAGCTCGAATTTGCCGCAAAATTTAATACAGTCTATCAGTTTACCCAGAATATACCGATTTTTTGATACATTTTCATCATATATCTTTATATTACGGCGGTAAGCACTGTCTAATTGGCACATAATGTCCACTTTCCCTAGCATTGAAAACTCAATGAACCCATTTAAATGTTTTTCGCTGGAATTATGTTTTTTCACCTTTGCGTGAAAATTCTTTAAGTCAGTGATACCAGTTTCAGTCCAGGCACTATCAGTACTATTTGTAAGAAGACAGGTGAAACAGAAAAATGCATTTTTCACTTCAAAACCACACAACCACTCAGCTGCATCGTACATTGCTCTATTAAAACTGTGTTTGTATCCATGCCTAGATTTGCACTGTTTCTGTTCTTGATTGATCGCTAGATCGGGTCTGGGTGCACCAAGTTCTTTCATTTTCATCCTGTGGCCGTGTTCCAAGCTTTTACCTATTAAATTGTACACTGAATTCATATTGCGCTGGTTTCACACTCGCCGTATGTCGCAGATATTCACAAGGAAGTAAAACTCACTAAAATCTTGCAAAATACACTCCGAAATAGAAACTTGCTAATATCACACGGTATCAACAAAAGCAGTCAGCATCAGCAAGCAAGGAAAATAAAGTAACGGGACAAATTTCGCGCGCTTTGTCCTCTAATCACTTACGAAACTCTCGCTAGATGGCAGTACTGTTATGTTACTGTAGTTTAGTGCACTCTGGCGGGATATTTTCAAACTTACTCTAAATGTGGATACAATAGCCAATGGCAGAAACAAAACTACTATGTAAAACATTATCAAAACAATAATACTAAACGTCGATTAATGACGCATCGAGGCGTAGTAGAGATGTGCAGAGACAGAGATTGGATAGCGAAGTTTCGGCCACTCTACATTCCTTTATTACATAGATAGTGGAACGTGAAAAACGTGTGGTGGTTGGTATGACACCCTTGGCTGCAAGCTCTGAGCCTTCGGATCGCTCATAACGAGCAGTGCTATGTAGAAGCCACGCCCCCAAACCGCCACTACATGCAGCTTACGGACTTTCCAAGGCGCAGCCTAAACACTACTAACCGTTCGGAAAACATTCATCGATACAAACAGTTCCAAAAACGTTGATCATCGTTATTTTAATCGGAATGGGAAATATGCGAAATTCGTCCTGATAATTTAAATTATGTAATACGTTCTTGCGAAATTTACTTTAACATATATTTTGGGGCGGCTCCGCCTCAGAGCCCTTAATTACGAGCCGCGCCTGGTCACTACGAACTTTGACGATCAGTCAATAGTACAACCCATTAATCAAGATGAAATAGCTGTCATTACGAAACAAATTTCTTCTAATATGCCCCCAGGAATTAATAGAATCCCCGTAAATGCTATTGGTATTTAACAGTACCGAAATTGATACAAATTTATTATGATCTTCTATGAGGATACGCGTTGCCACCTAATTGCACAGAAGGCGTCACCACACTAACTGAAAATTATCTTAAAAAAAAGATTCAGCACTTTTGCCCAATAATGTATCTTAATATTGGATTTTAGCTCTACACCCGTGTACTCAGTTCATGACCAAAACAAATTAATTATACACCATGTCGTGAGTGCTTATCAACATAGCGTAATTCCCCCACAAAGTATGACCAATATAATGGCAATATATCGGGACGTGACAGCGATGACCTGACAGGCTGACATTTTGGATTCTTGGGTTTTAAAAATGCATAAGATTTAGAGAGTCATTCCTGCATACAAGAATATATGTGTTGAAGAGATATCATCGGCCAGTTTGTTGAGACTGTTTTGCAGTGCATCGCTAATACTACCACCAAAAATAAAATCAATCAATCTCCCACTGTATCAATATTATTATGATGAGGACGCCATCAAGGGTGCCCACCACAGGCCACTCTGCTTTTGCAGTAGAGCCTTTGCTGCAACAGAACTCTCACAGGCACAGCAGGGACAGGCCTTTATATCCTGAGCATAAAATCCTTCCCCACCAACGAAATATGCTGTACAACTAACCAATAAGCGGCACCTCAGCCAAAGAGATTCTCTGTAGCAAGAGCTTCTGTAGCAGCCGTTTAAACACGCTAGATCAGCAATGGCAACTGTTGACAGGACACAAAGCCAGCTGTGGCACAGCATGACTTGGAGGCAGTGGATGTGTCTTGGTGTAATTGTCATGTGGGCTGGGGCCTGTGTTCAGCACACACAGGCACATTTTTTGATTGACAAATGTCTGCTGGCTGCCCAGCCATCTATCAGTGGAGGAATGTGTCTGATGGGACATGCAGAGTGTGGCCCAAGCCCCAAAACCTAGACATTACCAGCCATGTGTAGGTCTACTGCATCCTCGACCAATGATGACACGCACACAGTGCCATCCAGCACTGAAAATACAATCCTTTATCTATTCTAAGGTGTGGAACCTCACTGGATTGATGCCAAATTTATACAGGTGTTAGGAATGATAAAGGAGTGGACATCTTGTAGTAGCTTCAAATGATAACAGGAGAATTAATTAGGTAATAAGTGTGATATATTTCAGTATACAAGTACAAGGGCTGTGCCTGGGGAAGGCAAACATGCCACCAGCTGCTCAGCTATAGGCGACACATGTAAAGAGTTCCTTGCCAGCAGTCTCTGACCAATACAAACTACTCTTGGCCAGAAACATAGGATCATTCCAGTGTTTAAGTCACAGGAATAGTCATGTGAACAGATAATAATTTTGAGCATGAAAGAAATAAAATTTAATATCTCAAAATCACTAATAAAACACCCAAATCCATCCATACAGGTGTCAGTGTGTACACAGCTGTATGTCGTTGTTGTAGTTATTGTTGTATTATTCAGTCTGAAGACTGGTGTGATGTGCTCTCTCTGCTTGTCTATTCTGTCCAAGCATCTTCATCGCAGCATAACTACAGCAACCTTGCTCCTTTTTAAGCTTCTGAATGTATTCAAGCCTTGGTCTCCATCTGCAGCTCCTATTCCCTCAAGCTTCCTTGCATTATAAAACTGATAATTCCTTTATGTCTCAGAATGTGTCCTATCAACCAAAACCTTCTTTTAATCAAGTTTGGCCATAAATTACTTTTTTCCTGTTTCGATTTCGTACCTCCTCAGCGTTATGCTCTAGTAAAACATTTGAGAAGCTTCTGCCTTTTCTTGGCTCAATTGTACACACACGAAAAAAAGTTTTACATCATCCCAGTTCCCAGAACTCCTGATGATAGACGTTGACTGTGGATATTGTATCACAGACACAGTCCCTTTGACTGTTCAGAGATATCACTAAACCCAACCAAAGATATAAACAACCATACATGAACAGCGCCTATTAGACGGAGGGGGTCCAACAGCTGACCAGTTTCAGTCATTCCAGTAGGAAGGTAGGTACACGTCTCTTGTTGTCTGTAGTTGAACCATGACTAGATGGCCAATACTGCGGTTCGATCGTGTCCGCATTGTTACTTTGTGCCAGGAAGGGCTCTCAACAAGGGAAGTGTCCAGGCATCTCGGAGTGAACCCAAGTGATGTTGTTCGGACATGGGGGAGATACAGAGCGACAGGAACTGTCGATGACATGCCTCCCTCAGTCTGCCCAAGGGTTACTACTGCAGTGGAAGACTGCTACCTACAGATTATGGCTCGGAGGAACCGTGGCAGCAACACCACCATGTTAAATAACGCTTTTCGTGCAGCCACAGGATGTTGTGTTACAACTCAAACTGTGCGCAATAGGCTGCATGGTGCACAACTTCACTCCTGACGTCCATAGCGAGGTCCATATTTGCAACCGCGACACCATGCAGCGCACTACAGATGTGCCCACCAACATGCCGAATGGACCGCTCAGGACTGACATCATGTTCTCTTCACCAATGAGTGTTGCATATGCCTTCAACCAGACAATCGTTGGAGATGTGTTTGGAGGCAACCCGGTTGGGCTGAACCCTTAGATACACTGTCAAGTGAGTGCAGCAAGGTGAAGGTTCCCTGCTGTTTTGGGGTGGCATTATGTGGGGCCGACGTACATCGCTGGTGGTCTTGGAAGGCGCTGTAATGACTGTACGATATGTGAATGCCATCTTCCGACCAATAGTGCAACCATATCAGCAGCATATTGGCGAGGCATTCGTCTTCATAGACGACAATTCGCGCTGCCATCGTGCACATCTTGTGAATGACTTCCTTCCGGATAATGGCATCACTTGACTAGACTGGCCAGCATGTTCTCCATACATGAACCCTATCGGACATACGTGGGATTGATTGAAAAGGGCTGTTTATGGATGACGTGACCCACCAACCACTCTGAGGGATCTATGTCAAATCGCTATTGAGAAGTGGGACAATCTGGACCAAAAGTGCCTTGATGAACTTGTGGATAGTATGCCATGATGAATACAGGCACGCATCAATGCAAGAGGATGTGCTACTGGGTATTAGAGGTACCGGTGTGTACAGAAATCTGGACCACCACCTCTGAAGGTCTTTCATGAGTAGTAAAGAGGGCGGTAATGAAGTTTACGTTGATCTCTATTCCAATTTTCTGTACAGGTTCTGGAACTCTCAGAACCGAAGTGATGCAAAACTTTTCTTGATGTGTGTATATTGACCATGTTTCACTTCCATACAAGGCCACACTTCAGATAAATACCTCCGGAAGACACTAACTCTTAAATTAACCCATGACTACTTCACCTTTTAAGGAAAGGCATATAAACAAATTCACGTCACAGCCATGGGCACCCACGTGGCACCCTCCTATGCCAACCACTTCATGGGCCACCTAGAGGAAACATTCGTAGCTTCCCAAAACCCCAAACCCCTGGTCTGTTTCGGGTTAACTGGTGACATCTTTTTAATCTGGACCCAAGACGTGGACACCTTATCCACATTCCTCCACAATCTCAACACCTTCTCTCCCATCTACTTCACCTGGTCCCCCTCCATCCACTGTGTCACTTTTCTATATGTCAATCTCCTCCTCGCAGATATCTCCGCCCACACCTCAGTCCACATCAAACCCACCAATCACTGACAATACCTGCATTTTGACAGCTGCAATCCCTTCCACATTAAAACATCTCTCCCGTACAGTCTGGCCACCCATCGCAGATGTATCTGCAGTGATGAGAACTCTCTCATCCAATGTGCCGAAGGCCTCACAAAGGCCTTTGCAGACAGACAATACTCCCCAGACCTAATACACAAACAGATCTCCCATACCATATCCCCCCACACACCTAATCCTCACATCCATCCAAACAACCAACCACAAAGATGCACCCCTCTTGTCACCCAATACCACCCAGGACTGGAACAACTGAACCATGTGCTGTGTCAGGGCTTTGATTACCTCTCATCAGGCCCTGAAATGAGGAACATCCTACCCAAGATACTTCCATCCCCTCCCAAAGTGTTGTTCTGCCCCCCACTCAACCTCCACAACATCCTAGTCCATCCCTATGCTACTCCGACCCTCAATCCCCTGTCACAGGGATCATACTCTTGTGGAAGACCTAGATGGAAGACCTTTTATATCCACCCAGTACCTCCTACTCCAGTCCTGTCACAGGCTTATCCTACCCCATCAGAGGCTGGGCCACCTGCGAAAGCATCCATGTTATATACCAGCTCTGCTGCAACCATTGCACAGCGTTTTACAGTGGTATGACAACCAGAATAAATGGCCACCACCAAACTGTTGCCAAAATCAAGGTAATCACATAGTGGTACAACAAGCAGCAGAGCACGACATGTGAGATTTCAATATCTGCTTCATAACCCGTGCCATTTGGATCCTCCCTGCCACCACCAGCTTTCCTGAGATGTACAGATGGGAGCTATCCTTACAGCATATCCTGCACCTCCACAACCACAACCTCCATGGTGTAACTGTGTGTGTGTGTGTGTGTGTGTGTGTGTGTGTGTGTATGTGTGTGTGTGTGTGTGTGTGTGTGTGTGTGCATGCGCGAGAGCATGCACATGTTTCTCTTACAAGCTTGAGACAGGAATTTCATTCTGAAAGCTAGCAAAGCAAAACTCTGTATCTTTTGCTCGTGTACTTATTGATGACATGGCACTTCTGCCTTTTTGTGAGTTGTCTCCTTTATCCCTAAGTACTTCATAACACTTAAATTTATATCAGATGATAGCAATTCCTCTCTTTCAGGAATGCTCTTTACCTGCTACTGCCAGTCTGAATTTTATATCTTTCATACTTTGGCCATCATCAGTTATTTCTGTGTCTAAGTAACATGTAGCATCTTTAGTATCTCAAGTCCTAAATTTAATTCCCCCAGTAGCATCTGATTGGCTTTGACTATACTCCATTACCCTTGTCTTATTTCTATTGGTGTCCCACTTACAATCTCTTTTCAAGACACTAACCATTGCATCCAGCTGATCTGCCAAGTCCTTAGCTGTCTCTGATTGAATTACAATATCATCAGCAAATTTTAATTTTTCTCCCTGAACTTTCATACTGTATCCAAATATCAATTTGGTTTCCTTCACAACTTGCTCAATGTATTGACTGAATTAACACTGGGATAGGCTACAACCCTGCCTGACTTCCTTTTCAACTATAGCTTTTCATCTGTGTGCTATGACTATCTAACTGCAGTTTTGTTTCTGTATACATTGTAAATAACCTTTCAGTCCCCATATTTTATATTCTACATTCAGAATCCCAAAGAAAGTGTTCCAGTCCACATTGTCAAAAGCTTTGTCTAAATCTACAAATAATGTAAACGTAGGTTTGCTTTTCTCCACCACATCTTGTAAAATAAATCATAGGGTCTGTATTGCCTCAAGTATTCCTACAGGGTTAATTTGAACATGATACAAGTGCTCAATAAGAAGATTATGCCAAATGGGTATCAAAATATAGCAAAATGAACCTCCAGAAAGCCATTAATTAAGTCAAGGCATGTAAAGTGTCTCTCTGGAATGCATCTAAAATATCTAATACCTGCTAGTACACTAACGCCTTTGAAAATAGGTGGACAGAGTACCTTTATGGTAGAAGAGGAGAAGACCTTAAACAGTGGTTTATTTAAATGGCAGAATGGAGACTGTGAGAGGTGTCCCACCCGGTCATATAGTCAACTATAATGAGAACAACTTCTCTGATGATCCTGTTGGTGTCAGCATGTTGGTCAAGAGGGGTGTGATGTTTGTCTGCTTTATTTCTTTGTTGATTGTCCTCGGTGTTGACGTAATGCATTGCTACATTGGCTGAAAAATTAGGGGGTGGAAGTTCAACACTGATTACATTAAATGATGTAGTTGACAGGTGCACATTTTCGTTTCACAGTTCTTTACTTTTACTGTTCACAACCCCCCAATAACACACAGTTATATGGTGAGTGCACTATTGTTTAACTTTTCATAAGTCTCATTAATTGGTTGCAAGCAAACATCAGCATACTGCTACAATAGTTTACTGTTGAACATCTATGAGCAGTAAAGACCTAACCATACAGTTCTTGCTGCATAATACAGTACGTATTGAACAGGCACTGTCATTGTTTTAGCATATGGCCTATTACACTCATTTCACAGTCAAGTGGATGCATTGTTGTTGATCTAACCAATACAGGCTCCTTGTCTGAAAATCAGCCATGGACTGTCTCATGAGCAAAAACTGGGCCTTTGTATATCATCACAATAATAGGCACTGAAAGTACACATTGTTTGATGTTTAATTTACAGAAATCACAATTAAAACCTAACTCATTAAATTAACTGAATACATTGAAAAATTCCGTCTTTTTAACAGTTTTTTCTACTACAAGAGTTAGTCCGATTTATTTGTTTAAATGATGAAATTAACATATATAGTTACACAAACAATACTTTTGACAAACCTGTTAATTAATTTGGAATTAATTAAGGGCTGGCTTTGCTAATATATTTTCGAATATATCCAAATAAATACTTAAAGAATTCTATTAGTTGTTCCTCCAAATGTTTATAATTAGTACAGAATTTATATTTGTTTATATTTCAAGAACAGAATTTAAGTTACGAAACAATTACTGATTTCACCCTATAACAAAAGATATTAACTAGGAATAGTCAAAATAAATTAGAAAGTAAATTACATACATAAAACCAAGCACAAAATCGGATCTGGTGCTATACTCTTTAAAACTGGGGGCCAATCTTTCTCTTTTATGAAAATGCAGATTATACTCATGTGTGTCAATGGTAATTAGTCAGACATGAAAAAGGAATTTTAAGGAGGCATATGGCAAAACAAGAGGGGAAGTAAAAATATCCCAGCTCGCTTCATCGCAGTGGAAATAAATATCCACACATAATCAGAGACTCATCCAGAACAAGCACATCTATGATGATAGCTGCTGCAGAAGATGTACATATTCTTCCTCCTTGTGCAGTTTACAATGTCATTCATCTCTATACAACTCTGACTAGTGCTGGCAATAATCGAATGAAAACAACTGATTCAGTCAGTTGTTGGAAAACAGTTGACTCATTCAGTTGTAGCTTTACATATTGGTTAAATTATTTATTCATTCTTTTCAGTAAAACTAGTGTATGGGAGCAACCAAATGGAAACAAGCAAATCAGCCAGTTGTAGCTTTATGTATCAGTTTCATTCCTTTTGAGTGAAACCAGTCCGTTGGAGAAACCAAATGAAAACAGTTGACACAATGCTGTGGTTTTTTGCATACTGATTGAGTTAGTCATTCTTTATTCTCAAGTGAAACCAACCAGTCTTTTTAGTTGTAACTGAGTGTCCCACATGGTCCATGTGTGCGTCCTGTAACTGCCAGGGCCAGGATAGCGGCCAGGGCAAGGAGGTGGCCAGTCACCACTAGTGCAGGTCCTAGTAGTGCTGTGCTCGTGCCAACCATGTGCTACCTTTTTGAGCCAGCTGCATCCCTGACCCTGGCAGCAGCAGGAGGAGGCTGCAGTGGTGGCACCACGTGCCTGCCCCCAACGATCCTCACACCTCATGGAAAATAGGGAAAAATCATGGGAGTGAAATCACTCAAACCCAGACACTGATTGAAAACATTCATATAACTGTTGTTATACTTGTCTCAGTCAGTTGTCTCACATTGAATGAAACCACTCAAACCAGGTGTGTGAGTGATGGCTGCAGTTGACAGAGACTTGGGTCAGTTGGTTGTCTTGCATTGAATGAAACCAGTTGAATCTGGTGAGTGAGAGGAAACATTCATATAACAGCTGGAGCTGATGGAGACTTGTTTCAGTTGGTTGTCTTGCATTAAGTGAAACCACTTAAACTTGATGAGTGAGTGAAAACATTCATATAGCTGACATGGCCACAGAGACTAGTTTCTTTTATTGTTTCCTCTGGCTGGAGGAGAAAACAATCAACTGACCAATTGGTTGTTGAAAACAGTCAGTTGTTAGTTGTCCCATTAGTAACTTTGACCGAAGGTGGAGTTAATAGTGGAGCCTGTAATACAAACCAAAGTGCATGGTGTGACCTCAGTGTGTATGAAGACTAGTTTCAGACAGTAGCTTTGCCATATTTCAGACAGCTTGACAGAGTCAAAGTTCTGAAAGGTTACAATTTCTCAAGTCCCAGTGCCACGTCTATAGTCTCCCAGTGTGAGGAAAACAATATTAAATATATCTTTCTCCCCCCAAATTCACACATCCGCCAGCCTCTATACATGGCTTTCTTTGCCCAGTGAGGATAGCTTGGTGGAAAGCATTGACTGATTTGAAGAAAGGCAATAGAGGTGTTCCTTCAAAATGTGACTTTCTTAGGATGTTGACGATGACATTTGAAAACATGGGTGAAAAAAGTTCAGATAATATTCTTGAAGGATTTAGTGCATCTGGCACCTTACCTGAGCACAGAATTTTGCAAAATGATACAGATGACTCAAAGCAGATAGGTCTGGCGTCTTTGTGAAACACACGAAGGAAGTTCTTTATGGCTCTCTAAATTCTGAAGTCAACAAAGGTCACAGTAGAAAACTGGATGTTCCACCTGGCAAAAGTCTCACATCACAGACATAAATTCCAGAAAATAATTAGAGGACAGTGAGGAAGTGCAAGATGATGATTCTCAAGTTTTGGACCAAGAAACTGCAATATCTGAAACTACCAGTATTGTAGAGGAATATGGAGTCAAAACTTCTGAGGCTAGTATAATGATAGTGGTCAAAAATGATTTTGCTTAGTTCAGTTGCCTCTTACAGGTATAAACCATTCAAAATGATATGCTGGAAGAATTGAGGCTCTGGCACAGCATGGCAAAATTTAAATTAACTTCATGAGTAAGAAAATCAGTGAGAAACAAGAATATTTGTTTTTCTTGATGATGTAGATATCTGTGTGGTGTCAAAGGCACAAACAGTGATGAAGATGAAATGAACTGATTTCTGATGATGAAGAATGGTATTTAAAATCCATGAAGGCATCAACATCATGTAAGATAATGTCTGGTCGTAATGAGTGAATGTCATGGTTTGTTATTTGCATCTGAAAAATCCACTGTAGGTGACACACACAATGTCCAAGATTCTTCAAAGAGCTTATTAACAAAACCAAGAAACACTGCTTGTCTACTCCGATCAATAATAATACAAGATTGATAAGCTGAAAGTCAGTGGTTGAAGGCCATAATTTAGAAACAAACAAGTTGGTCACACAAAATGAAAATGCTAGGTCTTGTTGAGACTGTCTTGAAGCAAAGTTCAATTAAACATTCAGTTCTTGCAAGAACGAACACAGTTAAAGTTGCACAAAAGGTTTAAGTTTTTCCGCCTAGGCATGGAATTAAAGTTCCCTTGGAACAGTCTACAGTCAATGTACGACAATAATTATTTAAGCAAAATTTTATGACATCCACAACCATGACAACAGGTCTTTCAGCTACATCGTGGCATTGTCCATAGTGACAGCAGCTGGTTGGCAGAGGAAATAGTGGCGTTGGCATGGACTGGATGTCCAACCCGGAGTCCTGGCTTGGAGTCAGCCGATGGGTGGCCTTGTGCCAGCTTAAGTACTGTCTGGTGACAGGATATCTCAGAATCTATTTTCAATCATGTGAATTGTGGAAGCAAGTAGGTTCCCACAACCCGCAACCTCTGGCAGCATTGCTAGGGCCGCCTTGTGGAAAACCAGGTAATCTACTTTTTGGTAAAAAATGGTTGCCCAGCAATTGGGCATCCCCCGACACTGGGACATATGATGTGTTGTCAACCTTTCAAGCGTAACACCATGACATCCTTGGAAGAGCTCATCTCCCCGCTACTTCGGATCCTTGATGGTGGGCAGGGAAGGGTCTGTAATGACAAGCACTTCCATCGCCATTGGTTTTTGCAGGGCTGGCCCACAGAACTGGTTGATGGCTGCAGTTGATATGACCTTGTGTTAACTTATTGTGGCATCTCTTGGGTCTCCATCACTGGAAAAATATCATAAGGTAATCCTTCCATGTTTGGGATTTTGCCTTTGTGGGGCCGTATTTGGTTTATATGTTTCTGGCAGACCATGCCATTTGTCAGGGTAACTCTGGTCATGGCCCTGCTGAATAATTTTGTTATTGTTGCAGGGAGCAATTGTCCATCCTTGAGAAAAAACAAGGCCCTAGACAAGACATTTAAGGATTTAATGGTGGTGATATTTTTTTCATGATTGTTGCTGATTGATTTATGGATGGGTGATTGAAAATTGTGACCTATGAAGTTGACCATGTAATTTTCCTGCTGGTGAGGCTTCATCTTGTGGAGTGGTGTGATGTGAAGCTAGGAACAAGGTCAAGGATTCATCCAGAGATTGATAGCAGTATAATGTCGTTATTTGATTCTTGAATGTGCGGAGATATCTTTCTGCAAGGCTGTTGGAGGCCAGATGGAAACGTGCCATATGTATTAATTGTATGCCATTCTTTTTTGCAAAAGGAAGTAAATTCAGCTGAACTGAATTGTGGGCCATTAGCAGTTACCAAGGTCTCTGGGAGTCCTTTTATTGAAAAAAAAATTGACAACGTCTGAATGGTCTGACTAGATGAGGTGCTCAACAGACAGGAGACATAAGGAAAACATGTACCTGTATCAATGGCTATGAGTCAGGTATGACCCATAAATGGTCCAGCAAAATCCAGGTGTAGTCTCAAACATTGCATGGAAGTATTTGAACATGGGAGGAATCAGTGAAGTGACGTGGACTGCTTGCTATGGCTGGTGATGCCACTTACAACCATCTGAATGTTGGTGGCATCAATACCCTGCCAATACACATGCCAGTGAGAGTGCAAATTGTGGAGTAAGGCCACCACCCGTTGCCATAGTGATGTCGGGATAACCATCCTGGTGAAGTGGTTCTCGTGCTGCAGGAGCAGCATGCCACAAAGGGTGGAAAGCTTGTGTCTTATGCATCATTATGCCTGGATTTTTAGGTTTCTGATGTGACTACAGTCAGAGGCTCACCACCACTGGATCAAATGAAGGAATTCCTTGAGGTCTGGGCCATCTGCAGGCAGTGTAGCCAGCAGCATCACATCCTGTGGGAGGCTGACTACTGCCTCTTCTGCCTTGTTCTCCAAGTGGAAACATACTTCTGGACCCTTGTCAAATTCTGGTTCCTGATCTACTGGTAACTGGGACAGAGGCTCAGCATTAGCATGTTGTCTGGTGGAACAGAACTGGATGTCACACTTACATCCAGAAAAAATAGTACCTGCTGCTGTAGTTGGTGAGCTGTGCTGGTGGGTATGGATGCAGAAGCCTTGAAAAGGGGTAATAATGGCTTATGATCAGTCAAAAATGTGAATTTTCTAACACATACATGATCATGAAATTTTTTGAGGCCAAAGGTGATGGGCAGTGCCCCCTTCTCAATTTGGCTGTAGCTTTGTTGAACAATGGACAGAGTCTTGGAGATGAATGCAATGGACTGCTCCACCCCACTGATAATGGAGAAAGGACTGCCCTCACTCAATACTCAGAAGCATCTGCTACTAAGATGAGCAGTTGGGATAGATCATAGGCAGTGAGACACACATGGTGGATAAGTGCCTGCTTAAATTCTCTGAAAGCCCTGTCACATGCTAGCATCCAACACCACTTTACATTTTTCCTGGAGAGCTTACAGAGAAGTTCTACAATTTCTGCTGCCTGTGGTATGAATTTCCGGTGATAGTAACAGGATTACTATGTGATTCCTTGCAAAATGGAATACGCTGAGGTGACAAGAGTCATGGGATGGTGATATGCACATATACAGATGGCAGTAGTATTGTGTACACAAGATATAAAAGCACAGTGTGTTAGTAGAGCCGTCATTGTTACTCAGGTGATTCATGTAAAAAGGTGTCCGATGTGATTATGACTGCACAAGAGGAAGCAACAGACTCTCAACACGGAATGGTAATTGTAACTAGATGCTTGGGACATTCCATTTTGGAAATTAGGGAATTCAGTATTCTGAGATCCACAATGTCAAGGGTGTACTCAGAATACCAAGTTTCAGGCATTATTTCTCACCACAGCCAATGTAGTGGCCAATGGTCTTCACCTAACAACCAACAGCAGCAGCGTTTGTGGAGAGTTATCAGTCCTAACAGACAAGCAACACCGTGAGAAATAACCACGGAAATCAATGTGAGACTTATGATGAATGTATCCGTTACAACAGTGTGGCAAAATTTGGCATTAATGGGGTATGACAGCAGACAAATGATGTGAGTGCCTTTGCTGAAAGCACATCACCATCTGCATCTCCTGTCTTGGGCTTGTAACCATATTGATTGGACCCTATATGACTGGAAAACAATGGCCTGGCTAGATGAGTCCTGATTTTAGTTGGTAAGAGATGATGGTAGGGTTCAAGTGCATTGCAGACCCCATGAAGCCATGGACTCAAATTGTCAACAAGGCACTGTGCAAGCTGATGGTGGCTCCATAATGCTGTAGACTGATGTTTGCATGGAATGGACTGGGTCCTCTGGTTCAAATGAATCGATCATTGACTGGAAATGGTTATGTTTGGCTACTCGGAGACCAATTGTAACCACTGATGGACTTCGTATTCCCAAAAAATGATGGAATTTTTATGGGCAGTAATGCATCATGTCACCAGGCCATTATTGCTTGTGATTGGTTTGAAGAACATTCTGGACAGTTCGAGCAAATGATTAGGCCATCTGGATCACCCGACATGGGACATATTTGAGAGGGCAGCTCATACATAAAATCCTGCATTGGCAACACTTTCGCAATTAAAAACAGCTACAGAGGCAGTATGGCTCAATATTTCTGCAGAGGACTTCCAACGACTTGTGGAGTTCATGCCATGTTGAGTTTCTGCACTATGGCAGGCAAAAGCAGATTCAACATGATATTAGGGGGTATCCTATGACTTTTGTCACCTCAAAGTATACCACTATCTGAAGGGAACAAAGTCAGCCATGATCTTTGTATTGCCAACAAAGATTTAAAAGTGAATATTGTCAAGACAAAATGCATGTACACTGAAGCCACTCCAAGGAACATTAGTGTGTCAGTTAATTGTAGTAGGGTTAAGGAGAACTCAGTAAAGGAGAAATTAAGAGGTAGAATCAGTTCATTGAAACATATATTTTTGAACAGAAATTGGACCTGTTGAACATAGTGTTACATAACAGTAGTTTATTTTCTAATCATCCAGGTATTATGAAAGGCTTTGTATGTAAACTAACCATTAACCCTCACAAGAATTTTACAGTAAAATTG
This sequence comes from Schistocerca serialis cubense, assembly GCF_023864345.2. Classification (NCBI taxonomy): domain Eukaryota; kingdom Metazoa; phylum Arthropoda; class Insecta; order Orthoptera; family Acrididae; genus Schistocerca; species Schistocerca serialis. The sequence continues at coordinate 406,394,445 of NC_064640.1, read as the reverse complement.
TACCCAATTCCACCCTCTAAAAAGAAAGCAATAAGGAAAGAGATCGTTCTCACATTGTAAAAGGGCATTATTTAAAAGACTGAAATGATGAATGAAAATTTGTATCAAGGCTGGGATTCGAACCCGGGTCTCCTGCTCACTAGACAGATGTGCTAACCACTACGCCACCCTGGCACAGTGGCTGGGCACAACTGCACAGACAACACTAGCACACTTCCCTCATTAATCCAAATTCCCATTCACGCCTCAGCCCAATTGGAATCCCCCTTAACTCAAACAGGATTGCAGAGACTCTCCAACTGTATTGCAATAGCGCTTCACCATCAAATACCAACCAGACTGAGGAGTGAATGGGTGTTTGAATGGAGGAGTGAGATGTGCTACAGTAGTCCATGCAGTGGTGCAAAGCCGTTGTGCCATGGAGGTGTAGTGATTAGTGCATCTGCCTAGTGAGCAGAAGACCTGGCTCCAGGTGATATATGTCTAAAGAGTGTCAAGTTATGTGTTTACCTTTTTCTGTGTTTTCCCCAAACTATATTTATTAAATTTTGTGCATGTTTTGCTCTTTAAAATGTTTAATCTCACGTTTTTGTAAGAGTAAATTCATTCACTCTGTAGTGCAGTAGTTGCTCATTTGTTTTGTTTTGAAAGTGATCATCCATTCATTTAGTAAGCCAGGCAGTCAGGCTCACACTCTCAGCTGATATATGTCTACAGAGTGGTGAGTTAAGTGTTTATCTTTTTCTGTGTTTTCCTTGTACTATGTTTATTAAATTTTGTGTGTTTTTTTCTTTTTAAGAAGTTTAATCTCACATTTTTGTAAGTGTAAATCTAATTCACTCTGTAACACAGGAGTTGCCCACTGAACAGCCAGCTACGTAGCTCATTAATGAATCAGCGTCCATTGGTGACACATCAGGAGGGTAGCAAGTCACATATCTAGGATTCTGCCTGCTTTCATAGTGTACTTCTTTAGTTACTCTTGCTATGACGGTTAGGATGTGTATGTGCTAAGTGTGGATGCAGGAGGAGCTAGCCGCAGTTCGCGAACAGCTGAATGTGCTTCTTGCTACCATCAATCACCTTCAGGCTGCTGCCTTGTGGTGTAGCGGTGGTGAAGAATCTGGCACATCCCATGGGACACCTCAGGTGTCACTTGTTCTACCCACAGGCTCTGCTTCCGAGGTACCTCCTAGTGCACCTGATGCAGTGGCTCCGCCCTCACAGGAGGGTGAGTGGCAGGTGTTCATGTTGCTCGAGCCACAGGGCCAATGTAAAGACAGGGCACCTGGCCTTGCCCATTCACCCTGTGAGTGGAGAGGTGGCAACTGCTTCAGCAGGGTCCGAGCATGCACATTGGAGGGGAGGGGTTTACTAGTTATTGAGTGCTCCAACGTTATGCATGTTAATGAGCCCATTAGGCAGATGGTATTCAGGGCTGGAAAGAAAACCAATGTGTACTTGGTATGTCTGCCTGTGGGGCTCATCTGAAATGTGGAGGTGGCCTTGCCTGCAGCTATCAAGTGTGCAGGGTGCAGTTGTCTGCAAGTTGTGGCTCATGTCGACACCAGCAACGCCTGTCCCATGGGTTCTGAGGCCATCCTAAGTATATACAGGCGGCTGGTGGAAGTGGTGAAGACTGCTTGCCTCATGTATGGGATGCAAGTAGAGCTCACAATTTTCAGCATTGTTACCAGAGTTGATCTGGGTCCTTTGGTTTGGAGCTGAGTGGAGGGTCTCAATCAAAGACTTCATCAACTCTGTGATGGCCTTGGCTGCAAATTTATAGACTTGGGTTATTGTGTGGGGATTTGTTGGGCTCCCCTTGATAGGTCAGGAGTTCACTATACAAAGGAAGCAGCTACTCAAGGATCAAAGCACTTATGGAGTGTACAGAGGGTTTTCTAGGCTAGATGGTAGTTTGAGGTGCTCTGATGAACACTTGCCAATCAATTTACACCAAGAGATGCCAAACAGTGATCAGAACAAAGACATGTTGACTGTCATAATTTTACCTGTAAACTGTCAAAGTATTCGTAATAAATTTCCAGAATTTACTGCCCTCCAGGAAAGTTCTCACATTGAAATTATTCCTAGGACTGAAAGCTGACCAAAACCTGAGGTGGAAAGCCCTGAGATATTTAGTGAGTTATGGAACATATACTGGAAAGACACATTAGAGGCCATAGGAGGGGGGAGTGTTCATTGCAGTTGACAAAAATATTGTCACTATCGATGTTGAAGTTCAGTGTGACAGTCAAGTTACACTACTGGACATTAAAATTGCTACACCATGAAGACGTGCTACAGACACAAAGTTTAACCGACAGGAAGAAGATGCTGTGATATGCAAATGATTAGCTTTTCAGAGCATTCACACAAGGTTGGCACTGGTGGCGACACCTACAACGTGCATACACAAACAGCAGTTGACCGGCATTGTCTGGTGAAATGTTGTGATGCCTCGTGTAAGAAGGAGAAATGCATACCATCATGTTTCTGACTTTGATAAAGGTCGGATTGTAGCCTATCCCGATTGTGGTTTATCGTATTGCGACATTGCTGTTCTCGTTGGTCGAGATCCAATGACTGTTAGCAGAATATGGAATCGGTGGGTTCAGGAGGGCAATACGGAACGCCGTGCTGGATCCCAATGGCCTCGTATCACTAGCAGTCGAGATGACAGGCATCTTATCTGCATGGCTGTAACGGATTGTGCAGCCACATCTCGATCCCTGAGTCAACAGATGGGGACGTTTGCAAGACAACAACCATCCGCACGAACAGCTCATCGGCGTTTGCAGCAGCATGGACTATCAGTTCAAAGGCCATGGCTGAGGTTACCCTTGATGCTGCATCACAGACAGGAGCGCCTGTGGTGGTGTACTCAACGACGATCCTGGGTGCACGAATGGCAAAACGTCATTTTTTCAGATGAATCCAGGTTCTGTTTACAGCATCATGATGGTCGCATCCATGTTTGGTGACATCGCGGTGAACGCACACTGGAAGCATGTATTTGTCATCGCCATACTAGCATATCACCAGGTGTGATGGTATGGGGTGCCATTGGTTACACGTCTCGGTCACCTCTTGTTCGCATTGACGGCACTTTGAACAGTGGACATGACATTTCAGATGTGTTAAGACCTGTGGCTCTACCCTTCATTCGATCCCTGTGAAACACTACATTTCAGCAGGATAATGCATGACCGCATGTTGCAGGTCCTGTACGGGACTTTTTGGATACAGAAAATGTTTAACTGCTGCCCTGGCCAGCACATTCTCCAGATCTCTCACCAATTGAAAATGTTTGGTCAATGGTGGCTGAGCAACTGGCTAGTCACAGTACGCCAGTCACTACTCTTGATGAACTGTGGTATCACGTTGAAGCTGCATGGGCAGCTATACTTGTACATGCCATCCAAGCTCTGTTTGACTAAGTGCCCAGGCGTATCAAGGCCATTATTACGGCCAGATGTGGTTGTTCCGGGTACTGATTTCTCAGGATCTATGCACCCAAATTGCGTGAAAATGTAATCACATGTCAGTTCTAGTATAATATATTTGTCCAATGAATACCCGTTTATCATCTGCATTTCTTCTTGGTGCAGCAATTTCAATGGCCAGTAGTGTATTTGGTCACATATAACAGTTGTAGGTGAAACAAAATTAATTGGATGTTTATAACAGCCACACGATTCTGCTGTGACAGTTCTAAATTCATTCAAAGAAAGTCTATGGTCAGTAGTGCATAAATACCCAGATCATGCGGTACTAGTTGGAGGCGACTTTAAACTACCGGGTATAGATTGGGATGTGGGGAAGTACAGACAGACAGTTATGTGAAATACTTCTGAACATGTTTTCTGAAAACTGCCTTGAGAAATGAGCTGTGAAGCCCACACACAATGGAAATATCTTATATCATGGCTATAAATGGGCTGGACCTTATCAACGATGTCAGTATAGAAAAGGGGATTAGTGATCATGATGTCATTATAGAAACTATGATTACAAAAGTTAATAAACCAGCTAAATCAGTCCAGAAGGCCAGGAGAGTGTTTCTGCTAGACAGAGCAGATAAGCAATTGTTAGCATCTCACATAGACAGTGAACTGACATCAGTTAGTGCCAGTACAATGGATGTAGAGGAATTAAGGACAAATTTTAAGCAGATTGTAAATCATGGTCTGGAGAGTTATGTGTTCAGTAAGTGGATTAAGGATGAAAATGATCCACCATGGTTTGATAACAAAATTCCAGAAATGCTTAGAAAGCAGAGGCTGTTACATTCTTAGTTCGAAAGAGACTGCACAAATGATGACAAATGAAGGTTAGTAGAGATTTGTGCATCTGTGAAAAGATTTATGTGTGAAGCATACAAAAACTACCATTGTAACACCTTAGCAAAAGATCTGGCAGAGAATCCAAGAAAATTCTGGTCCCAAGTAATATTGCTAAGCAGGTCTAAAGTCCCTTGTTGACCAGTCTGGGGTGGCAGATGAAGACAGCAAAACGAAAGCCAAAGTTTTAAATTTCACATTCATGAAATCATTCACACATGACAAACATGCAAACATATCATAATTTAATCATCAGGCAGACTTCCATATGGATGACATAATAATAAGTGTCCCTGATATAGAGAAAAAAACTGTAAGATTTGAAAGCAAATAAATCGCCAGGTCCACATTGAATCCCAATGTGGTTTTACAAAGAGTACTCTATTACATTGGCTCTTTACCTAGCCTGCATTTAGTATGAAGCTCTCACCCAGCACAAAGCCCCAAGTGACCGGAAAAAAACATAGATGACTTCAGTATATAAGAAGGGCAAAAGAATGAATCCACAAAATTAAAGACCAGTATCCCTAACTTCTGTTTGTTGCAGAATCCTTGAACATATTCTCAGTTTGAATAAATTAAACTTTCTTGATACTGAGAAGTTGCTTATGTCCATGAATCAGTATGGTTTTAGAAAACACCATTTGTGTGAAACTCAGTTTGCCCTTTTCTTGCATGATATAATGTGAACCAAAGACGAAGGGCAACAGGCACAGTCCATATTTCTGGATTTCCAGAAAGCTTTTGACACGGTGCCCCACTGCAGGCTGTTAATGAAGGTACATGCAAGTAGAATAATTTCACAGATATGCAACTGTCTCAAAGACTTCTTACATAACTGAATCCTGTGTGTTGTCCTTGACAGTGAGTGTTCAACACAGATGAGGTTATCGTCAGGAGTGCCCCAGGGAAGTGTGATAGGACCACTGTTGTTCTCTATATACATAAATAATTTGGCAGACAGGGTGAGCAGCAATGTGTGGTTGTTTGCTGATGATTCTGTAGTCTACGGTAAGGTGTCAAAGTTGAGTGGCTGTAGAAAGATCCAGTATGACTTATATAAAATTTCTAATTGGTGTGATGAATGGTAGCTAGCTCTATATGTGGAAAAATGTAAGTTAATGCAGATCAGCAGGAAGAACAAACCTGTAATGTTCAGATACAGTATTACTAATGTCCTGATGGACACAGTCAAATCATTTAAATATCTGGGTGTAATGTTGTGAAGCAATATGAAATGGAATGAGCAAGTAAGAACTGTAGTATGGAAGGCAAATGGTTGACTTCAGTTTATTGGGAGACTTTTAGGAAAGAGTGGTTCACCTGTAAAGGAAACTGCATATAGGATGCTGGTATAACTATTCTTGACAACTTTTAGAGTGTTTGGCACCTGTACCAGGTTGGATTGAAGGAAGACATCGAACCAATTCAAAGGTGGGCTGCTAGATTTGTCACTAGTAGCTTTGAACAGCACACAAGTGTTATGCAGATACTTTGGGAACTCAAATGGGAATCCCTGGAGGGAAGGTGAAACTCTTTTCAAGAAACACTAGTGAGAAAATTTAGATAACTGGCATTTGAAGCTGACTTCCACACAATTCTACTGCTGCCAATATAGATTGTGCATAAGGACCACAAAGATAAGGTATGAGAAATTAGGGCTCATATGGAGGCATACAGAGTGTCATTTTATCCTTGCTCTATTTCCGAGTGGAACAGGAAAGGAAATGACTAGTAGTGGTATGGGGTACCATCTGCCACACCGGAAGGTGGCCTGCAGGGTATTTATGTAGATGTAGATGTAGATCTCAGCCTTGGTACAAATATTTTAATTCATTGTTTCAGTCTTCATATAAACATCATAGATGTTGACTTGAAAAGGTCTCTGGGAGCATGCAATTTTATTTTATTATTGAAAAGGCTTCTAGCAATTATATAAATCCACTGGGTGTTGTTTCAAATGCAATGGAAGTATGTGATTGCTCATAGATGCTCAACAACTGAATGAAATCATAAAAAGTGAGAGTAACTGTCTGAATAATATCGAAGACGTATTACAAAAATTTCATGGACAAAAATTTTTGCCCTTTCTTGAAGTAATGTGTAGGTACTGAAACATTTGGTTGGTATCTGAATCCTGAAAATACACAGACTACCTACATGGAGGGCTGCTCCGTTGTGTGTGGTTTATTTATTTATTTGAGATACATATTCCATAGATCCAGTAATGCGTGATTATGCATGGATGTGGAACGAGTCAAAGTAGATACAATATAGATATCATACAATACAATACATACTGGTATATTACACATGACAGATGAATGATTCAAAACTGGTACAAAACAATAATATAATCAACATGATAAAAAATACGATACAATACAAAAATAAAATAGCAATAAAAAGCAATACAGATAACAATGACAAAGGAAATAATATGAATTACTACTCAAATTATTTATCTCTGTTGAAGAATTCATCTAAAGAGTAGAAACATTTTTCCTGTAGGAATTCCTTTAGCTTTTTTTGAATAGCATTTTATTTTCTTTTAGAAACTTTATATTAGTCGGGAGTGCGTACTTGTGTATTTAACTCCTTTTTGTACCAGAGAGAGATTTTTCCATTCACAGTGCATATCACCTTTCCGTCTGGTGTTATAATATTGGTATGCCTCATTTGTTTCATATTCAGAGGAATTGAGAAGAGTGAAAGCCATGAGTGAGAAGAGATATTGTGAGGTAGTGGTTAATATACCTAACTGTTTAAAAAGATTTCGACATGAGGTTCTTGGAGGGACACTACATATAATTCGGACTACTTTTTTCTGGCTTACAAAATTTTTTTTTGAAAGTGGTGAGTTGCCCCAAAAGATTATTCCATAGCACATCACTGAATGAAAGTAGCCAAAATATTCAGACCTTGATACGTTGATGTCTCCAATTTTGGAGATTATTCGGATGGCAAATGTTGCTGAGCTAAGCTTTTTTAGTGTTTGCTGTATATGGAATTCCCAGTTGAGCTGGTTATCTATGTGAACGCCTAGGAACTTTGTGCACTGAACGCTCTGTAACTGTTGGCTCTCGTGTGCAATGTTAATCTCTTCTGGGCTTATGTAACTGGATTGGAACTGCATGTAATTTGTTTTGCTGAGGTTTATTGCTACAGAATTTGCCGTGAACCAGTTCAGGACATTTTCAAGTGCTTGGTTGGTATTTAACTCTAAGTCAGTGGAGGTTTTGCTGGATTTCACTATATTTGTGTCATCTGCAAACATTGTGATATTGGTAGCACTATTTGAGGACAGGGGTAGGTCATTAATATATATATATAATAAATAACAGAGGACCAAGGACTGACCCTTGTGGAACTCCATGATGTACTGTTCCCCAGTCAGACTCTACCTCTCCTACTTGTAGATTGTTAACACCTAATACTATTTTTTGTTGTCTGTCTTCTAGATATGATCTGAGCCAGTTACCCATTTGTCCACGGATTCCATATTGGGCTGCTTTTCCTAAAAGTATTGTGTGATCTATGCAGTCGAAAGCCTTAGTCAGGTCACAGAATATGCCAACGGGTAATTTTTTCTTGTCAAGGCATTCTAAGACGTTATTTGTAAGTGTGTAAATTGCTTCGGTTGTAGATATGCCTGATCTGAAACCAAATTGTTGTTTACTAATTAGTGCAAATTTTTCAAGGTGATTGACAATCCTGGCGTATATTAATTTTTCAAAGACTTTAGAAAATGCTGTTACAAGAGAGATAGGACGATAGTTACCTTCAGTCTCAATACTGTCATGTGTTGATTTACTTGTGTAATGGATCAAGTGTTGGGTTCATAATTAATGAGCCAGATAACCATTTATGTTGATGATATGTTGTAGGTAAATTCCCATTGGGAGGAACACTGTCACCTGCTAATAGCCATGCAGGTAGGTGGTACAAAAGTGAAACTGGGAAAAGCCAAATTTGTACCGTACGAGATTTGCTTCCTAGAGCATGTTATTACTGAAAAAGGCACTGCTCCAAAAGTGAGAAAACTAAGGGCAGTTGATGAATTCCTGAGCTGATTTGGCTTTTATCATCTTTTTGTTTCAACAGAAGTTTTAATTATATAAATTTAAATTAATTATTGAAAAAGGATGTTTCTTGGAAATAGGCTGAAGAGTGCAAGAGCGGTTTTCGGGAATTAAATGCTGAGTTAGTCAATGTCACAATACCCAACCACCCAGATTTCTCTTTCTACGTCTACATTCTACATCTACATTTATACTCTGCAAGCCACCCAACAGTGTGTGACGGAGGGCACTTTACGTGCCACTGTCATTACCTCCCTTTCCTGTTCCAGTCGCGTATGGTTCGCAGGAAGAACGACTGTCTGAAAGCCTCCGTGCATGCTCTAATCTCTCTAACTTTACATTCGTGATCTCCTCGGGAGGTATAAGTAGGGGGAAGCAATACATTCGATACCTCATCCAGAAATACACCCTCTCGAAACCTGGACAGCAAGCTACACCGCGATGCAGAGCGCCTCTCTTGCAGAGTCTGCCACTTGAGTTTGTTAAACATCTCCGTAACGCTATCACGGTTACCAAATAACCCTGTGACGAAATGCGCCGCTCTTCTTTGGATCTTCTCTATCTCCTCCGTCAACCCGATCTGATACGGATCCCACACTGATGAGCAATACTCAAGTATAGGTCGAACGAGTGTTTTGTAAGCCACCTCCTTTGTTGATGGACTACATTTTCTAAGGGCTCTCCCAATGAATCTCAACCTGGTACCTGCCTTACCAACAATTAATTTTATATGATCATTCCACTTCAAATCCTTCCGCACGCATACTCCCAGATATTTTACAGAAGTAACTGCTACCAGTGTTTGTTCCGCTATCATATCATCATACAATAAAGGATCCTTCTTTCTATGTATTCGCAATACATTACATTTGTCTATGTTAAGGGACAGTTGCCACTCCCTGCACCAAGTGCCTATCCGCTGCAGATCTTCCTGCATTTCGCTACAATTTTCTAATGCTGCAATTTCTCTGTACACTACAGCATCATCCACGAAAAGCCGCATGGAACTTCAGACACTATCTACTAGGTCATTTATGTATATTGTGAAAAGCAATGGTCCCATAACACTCCCCTGTGGCACGCTAGAGGTTACTTTAACATCTGTAGACGTCTCTCCATTGATAAAAACATGCTGTGTTCTGTTTGCTAAAAACTCTTCAATCCAGCCACACAGCTGGTCTGATATTCTGTAGGCTCTTACTTTGTTTATCAGGCGACAGTGCGGAACTGTATCGAACGCCTTCTGGAAGTCAAGAAAAATAGCATCTACCTGGGAGCCTGTATCTAATATTTTCTGGGTCTCATGAAAAAATGAAGCGAGTTGGGTCTCACACGATCGCTGTTTTCGGAATCCATGTTGATTCCTACATAGTAGATTCTGGGTTTCCAAAAACGACATGATACTCGAGCAAAAAACATGTTCTAAAATTCTACATCATATCGACGTCAGAGATATAGGTCTATAGTTTTGCGCATACTATTCTGTATGTTCACTGACTCAAGCAGGGATGTTTGAGTGTGCATCTTCTCCAGCTATAAACAGTGGATGTGGCAGAACTTCCATACACTCTGGATTTTGCCAGCAGAACACAGGTATAGAAGAGAATTTCTGTGTTTCTGGGCAAGAGATGTTAATATCGTCTATGCTTTTCAGAACTTAGAGGGATATTTTATGGATTATCACACTATCAACTGTGCTGACCACAAAACCATTAATTTCATGAACAGGTTCTGCCTGAGGTATCCTTACATCACCAGGTGGGTGATATATCTTCAATAATTTGATATGGAAATTAGATTTGTGAAGACAAAAATCAACTGCACATGTATTTTTGTGTTTACCATTGTGATTACCAATCAGCAATGACAGTAACATCAGGAAGAATGGCAAGCAGGAATAAACTTGTTTTACTTAGAAGGTTTGACAGCAGAAGCAGAGATAGAGAATGTTTGTAGGGAATTACAGAAAGGGCAGAAAATAAGAAAAAAACAATGCATGACAAGGAGATTATCTGAATGGGATGGGTATTGGCAAATGTGTTGTATATGTACAGATAAACAGATAACAGTTTCAGAAAAATTGGATGCTTGATTCAAGAGAAAGAGTTTCACAAATTGAGGAACATGGTCCTCCTCTGGGCTTTGTGTGAGCAGTTATTTGGCTTGGAATTGATTGATACAGTTGTTAGATGATCTTCTGAGGGATATTGTGCCAAATTCTGTCCAACTGGCACGTTATATCATCAAAATTTTGAGGTGGTTACAAGGCCATGCCTATAATGCTCAAACATTCTTACCTGGGAAGAGATTTGGCGACCTGGCTGGCCAAGGTAGGGTTTGACAAGCACAAAGGCAAGCAGTAGAAACTCTCACTGTGTGCAGGCATAGAATATAATTGACATACTGCTGTCCTGTAAAAGTGCAATCGACAACACCCAAAGAAGTCCTGGAGTCCTGTTAGGAAGTGAAATGGCAACCCAGACTATCACTCCTGTTTGCTGGACCATATAGTGAGCAACAGTAAAGCTGGTATCCCATCACTGTCTGGGGTGTTTCTAGACATGTCTTCACTGGTCACTGATGCTCAGTTTGAAGTGGGATTCATCACTGAAGACAATTCTGCACCATTTAATGAAATTCCAGGCTGAAGGTATATCTGGAAATGCCCTGGACAGTGATGGGATACCAACCTGCCTGTCTCTCACCATATGGTCTGATCACCAGGAGTGACGGTCTGGAGTGCTATTTATTTTCATAGCAAGACCCCTTTGGTTGGCATCTGTGGTACTGTTACAGCACAGCAGTATGTTGTTGCCCTACATGGCTAGCCATCCTCGTCTTACATTTAAGCAATTTCTCACCCTGTCCACATGCACAGGGTGAGAGATTCTACTGCTTGTATTTGTGCTTGCCAACATGGTTGCTGGATCTTCCACCTATTAAGAATACTTGGAGCACTGTAGCCAAGGTCCTGCACCAACTCAGGGGGGTTTGATGATCTAATGGGCCAACTGGAGAGAATGTTGCACAGTATCCCTCATGAGGAATCTAACAACTCTGTCAATCAGTGTATAGCCAAATAACTGCTTCAGTAATGGCCAGAGGTGGACCAATATGTTACACACTTACTCCATTTGTGAAGCTCTTCCTCTTTGTTTATCTGTACATGTACATCACATCTACCAATTTCCATCCCATTCAGCTAATTCTCCTTCATGGTGCTTTGTATCTTTCTTTCTTTGTTTTTCCTTAGTGTGTATTTTAGTGATTAAATGTCTCCTGCATTTGAAGGAACACACAAAAGTGAAAGTCTACAATAAATTACATAAGGGTGTGTTATATAGGAGGAGGAGGACAGATAGGAAAGAATGGAATTGATGTTTTCCTGATCAGCATGGTGATGTTCTTATTGATTAATGCCAGAGTTATGAACATCATGGGGAGTGAAAATGCATCACAGAACTACAGAAGTTGGTGGTATTCAATTACTTATAGCACAGAGAAAGGAAGTGGGTAATGGTCTGTGACCAGTGTCAGCATGTCAGGGCTTCAACTGTACCTATTCAAGGGGATATGTGAAGTGTCATACATCAGGGACCCAAACAGCTTATTGTTGTAGGTATCTTTAATCTGTTATCTGTTTTCTGTGGTGGGTGTTTTTAATCTATTGGACGGCTATTCAAATTATATGAAATTTTATCTGATTAAAAGGGCTACAGCAACATTATTAGTGGGAAAATTAGAGGAGGATTATTTTGTGCATGTGGGCTGGTCAGCAGTACTTTCATTGATGGAAATATTTCTGCTCTGCATGAGAGCAAGCGGATTAAACATGTTTCCAATTCACTGCTTTCTCCTCAAGGTTCATGAAGGAACTGGATAGGCTCTGTGGGACCTGTTGTCATAAGTGTAAGTCAACCAGGGCCATTTGCTTAGGGATACACTTCTGACAGCAATTATAGTTTCTTGGACTGCTAGGTGTGGGCAGTGGTTCTGTGCCAAAGAAGGATCCAGAAGCAGCAGGTGAAGTCAGCTCATAGATATAAGTACTGCATATCCTCTGCAGATTCTGGTGTCCTCTATTAATGGAATGGATTTCTCATTTGTAATGACATAGTCTATTATAGATGTAGTACCTACAGCACTTCATTTAAAGTTATGAATAGCTTCATGGGGGGAAGAAACTATTAGTTATCCTTAAGTGGTTGAAAGCAGAAAAATCTCTTAACTGATATCCATTATACAGGGTGTACGTAAAGTCCAGGAACACTTTCAATTATTTATTGCACAAGAACTAAACATTGTAGCAATGTCATACATATTGCATTTTGAAGACAAACTCTGAAAGTTTTTTTTTTTTTACATGCATTTGATATTCAAACCATGAGTGACACGGCAGACGTCAATGCAGTAATCAAATTCTTGCCATACCAGTCCCAACACGGCATTGTCGACTGTGGCAGTTGCTTTCCGTATTCTCTCCAGGAGCTCTGCTACATCACGTGGTAGAGGTGGTACATACACCAGATCTTTAACGTGTCCCCACAGAAAAAAGTCACACGGAGTGAGATCTGGTGATCGGGGAGGCCATTTCATGAAACAGCTGTCCCCTTTTGTAGCACAGTCAATCCATCGATGCGGCAGATCTGTGTTCAGGTACCTACGAACTTCACGCTGAAAGTGGGGTGGAGCCCCATCCGGCTGAAAGATGAACATAGAGTCTGATTGTATTTGAGGCAGCCATTGCTGCAACATGTCCATGTAGGAATATCCAGTGACAGTGCTCTTGGTGAAGAAGAATGGCCTGTACAGTTTTTGACATGAAAAGGCACAAAAAACATTTACCTCTGGGGAATCATGCTCAAATTCAATACATTCGTGTGGATACTTTGTACCCCAGATTCTACAATTATGCCTGTTCACTTTCCCATTAGTGTGAAAAGTGGCTTCATCACCAAAAATTAAGTGATCAACAATGCCATCCTCATTCAATTGTTGCAACTGCAAACAAAACTAAAAATGCTTGTCCTTGTCATTGTCATTGACCTTCTGCACTAGCTCCAATTTGAATGGTTTCATAGACAGCTTCTGTCACAGGACTTTCCACACTGTCATTGGAGCCATTTTGAGTTCACAGGATGAGCAACGCACCGATTTCTTTGGACTCTTTATGAATGTCTCTCATACATGCTCCACATTCACTTCACTCACACTGGGATGTCTGCTTCTCTTTGCAGGGCACAAGCAATCTGTCGTAACAAATTTGTCGTGTCAGCGGTAAATGGCCTTCCTTGTTGGTGGCTTCTTTCCGTACTTGGTTCTAAACATCTGTTGAACAGCTGTAGCACACTTGTTTTTGTTGATCTCCATAACACAAAAAGCTTGCTCCACACCTGAACTCACCACGTTTGCGACTAGCGCTGACTATCAGCAAATTACCAAACTACGCTGTGGCGGTATACATGAAAAAAACTTTCAGGGTTTTTCTTCAAAATGACATATGCATGACATCTGTACAATCTTTAGTTCTTGTGTAATAAATAATTGAAAGTGTTGTCGGACTTTATGTACACCATGTAGTTATAAGTATGTTCTCCATGTGACCCCACAATTCCTTTAATGGTAGACTTACCTATCCTTACATCGAAATCTCCAGCAATTATTATTTATTCAGCTTTAGATATTCCATTAATCATCTGCAAGCATTCATAGGTTGCATGCATTTCTTTTCTCTTTTCCTCATCTGCCACAAATACACCATATATATTCACCATCTTAAATGTATCAGTAATTCATTTATGAAATTATATGATTCCAACCATTTTCTGTGGGTACTTTTGATCATAACTGCAACTCCGCTCTTACCCATTCATTTATATTGTACATCATAAAATAACCACTGTATATCATAATATAGCCATTAATTTCTGTAGAGCCTTGTAGTTTCTTCTTCGTTTCTGATATTAAAGTAATATCGAGTTTTGCAGTGTTTAATTCTCTTATTATTTCTTCTTCTTTAGTGCTCATTCCTCTAATATTCTAGGTGTCTATTTTAGACATTTTCCCACTCCTTTTATTCTTAACTTTTTTCTTCACCTTGGCCATCATCAAAACATATGTCTGTGTTTCTACTTGATTTTTGTGAGTATTATTGTACTTCCACCATTACAAAATACTGACCCATAGCCAGGATAGCTAGGTGGTGAGTCTGGTACCTTTGGGTGTCCCAGCACACCATTTTTATTTAGGAGTTATCTCTTGTAAGATGGTTGCCTTCACTATGGCAATGGATCCAGCTCTCCAGATTTGTAGGGTGTCCTTCCTTGTTCTTAATCATGGGTTTCTCCTCTAGGAAGCTTGGCTTCTCTACTCCTTAGATTCCCCTCTGTCCCTATACATTGTGGACTGCTCTTCATCTGAATCCTGCCCAAAAGACCTGTCTGAGTAAGGTGGCCATGCCAGGAGCTTGCGCTCCTTCCAGCATAGCTCTATGGGTCATGGCAGAATGCACAAACCTCCTTGCTACAGTAAGACGGCAGTCCTCAGGCAGTTCAATGTGAGAACAAAAATATTTTATTCAAAAGTGTGTGATGACACAAATTAAACATTTGTAGTGTGATAGGTAGCATACACAGGTGTCACAGACCAAAAGTGAAAACATAATGATGTTGAGAGATATGTGAAGTTCTGTATTGTGAGAAGTACAGTGTTTTGCACCTACAAATTTATTTAATTGCATTTCTTAAAATTATTTGACAATGGAAAAGAATCACAAAAAATTATGAAATGAAAAAAAGTTTTTATTACATACAGAGCTGTTTAACTTTGAGTTTATCAATGTTAGGAGTGGAATAAACTGATAGCAATGACCAATTACAGTTTCATTAAGTATGACACACTTTCTGTTTTTCATTAATTTTTTATTCACCAAATACATTAGTACCAAGGCGTTTGGAAGTAATATGCCATTCTTATTTGCTTAAATCAGTTTAGCATATTGTATCATATGTTTACCAGACATACATTTTTCTACATAATAAATTTGTTACTTGTGTCACTTGAGTTTTCTACTGTATTGTATTTATTAAGTGACCATGTTGTTAAGCAACTGTACAACAAAGCTGTTGTCCCCTTTGAGTGAATCAGACAAACAAACCAATACAACCCAAATAACAAGCAGCATGTATTGAGAGGCACCCACATGCCTTGCTCATACTGTGGCATCAAGCAGTCAGGCCTGCAAGATGAGTGGTCTGCCAAGCGAGTGGATTCATTCTTATTTATCGAGTAACATGAACTCTAGTACTCACACTTAAGTTACAAGTTATCCTCCTATATGATTAATACGCAACGGAAACATGCATCTGACTATCAGTAATTTACAGAACTCTGACTGTACACTACGCACTGGCAATACCACATTTTCTTTATGTCTTTTATTTAACGGCTTTTGTCAACACGTGGCCACCGCACTGAATATGAATGGCGCACACATTATAAATTCGGGACATTATGGCAACATACAATTCGAAGGAAAAGTCCACCAATCTTTTTCTTTTCACTATCTCATTTATTCCGATAAATTCTCTAACCTAAACACACAAATTCTATAACCTGCAACAATAACACATGAGAAATTCAGCCCAGTGGGCATTGCTTTACATTGGTGAATCTCTATATTATGGTCTCGTAATTATTTAATGCTACAGTGCACTTTCTGGATAGGATGGTGGATCTTTTATTATATCTCACACTTCGACTCTCACAATCATCATCATGAAACTTTCCTCCAGATCGAGCGTTACAGAAGGAACAAGCATAACCCACTAATTTTTTGAAACTACCTTGCTACTCTCCCATGCAAACCACACATACCCAAATTACATGACATACATCACACTACAATATGAAATACAAAACACTAAATAGTCACAACACTATCACTTTCAGCTTTCCCACTTCAATTAATATTTATCCCAGTTTCACACGACACTGCCCCACTTCGTAATTCTACTTTCCTACTATGAACTCTGGAGATATATGCACGTCTTCCTGTGCAATGCAAGCCAAGTAGCGTTGCTGGATAGACGGCCGACTCACCTTGCTTCTCTCTCAGAGTTTGAATCTAGCGTCACACGGAATCATATCACGCAAAGTAATATTAAGAACGTATTCATCACACACGCGAGTCCTCAACTGATACCATGGATGAGTACTTCTCTTTATCTTTTGTCTCATACACAGTTTGAGACTCACACAGTACTCACCACGTGGAAGTACTCATCTCTAATTTCAAGTCCTGCACACGCCATTTCTTAAATATTTCAACTTATGGTACACACGCTATTTCTTAAATATTTCAACTTATTGTACACACGCTAGTAATTCAGCTTAACTTAAGCACACGGAAGTATTTCAACTTATTGCTACACGTGGTTTCATTGTGACCGTTGGTCACTTCCGAAGATTACTACAATCCCATTAATATTACCTGCCTGACACTTAATTCTCCCCACAAAAGTTCCTGAAATAGAGAAATTATTATTTCATACTACTCTTAAATATTCCACATGCATACCATGTCTCCACTCTTTTGTCATTACGGAGCACAACTAAAACAGGTCTTAACAGCACAAGATCCAGCGGCAGAGTGCTGAAACATGGCTGTTCTCCAGGTCCTCTCACACCTCTGTCGAAGTGGGGGAGCACCTTGCTACCGTATTGGTCAGCCACATTTCAGGCGCTCAAAGCTCAGGTAAATTTCATGTCTTTGGTCCCACCAAAGGATGGTCTCAAAGATGATCATATATTCACATTCACTATCTGCGGTTAGCAGACGACCATACATTCATTCATTTCACAGATCTCACCAAACTGGATGTAGGGATTTACTTTGTGGGAGTGCACATGTGATCAATTAAATAAATAAATTGTCATTCTTTCCCACACTGGTATCCGGCTTCGCGGTATTAATTGAAATTGAGTTATTTTACAAAAAAAAATGTTGTTCTGACAAAAATAATGAAGTATGTTGTACCTATTTTAAATGTCGGGCGGTACTGTACCCTTTCAGTATGTCAAGATCATTCCAGTTACATAGGTTGAAAATGATAACTGTAAATGAATATGGACCATCCATAACACTGTGAAACAGGTTTACTTGTGATAGTTCTTCCATAGACCTAGACAATTATCTGTATCTGACCATTAATCCAAAAAAAATAATTGCTTCAATTCGACGACCTTGTCTAATTCAGTACTTACAGCTGTTGTGACTGACAGTTCACCAGTTTAAGACCAGTCTCCACCATATGCTTTAATCAGTAAAATATTATTTGCTGATGTACATATTCACAACTCACTTATAAAATTTAACATATGCGTCTAGGTGTCTCCAGTCAGTGTGTGATGTTAACTTAATCACTTAAAAAAGTAATAGCTACTTGGTTGACTGACTCCTGACTTATGTCATTTATTTTGATTCTCTTCCTACCACAATAAATTACTCACAGTTCTGTCTGTCTCAGTCTTTTAATATACACTGTAATTAACTGAGTTCTTCCCCATCATGGTACATAGTATGTATTACATAAATGGAGAGTATATAAAAGTTATGGTTTCTAAAATGGTTGAACAAACAGACATTACAAATGCCTTAAAATCAGTGATGCACTTTAATGTCATAATTACAGAGCAGTGAGTAAAAACTTATGGTATGATCATCTGGCTTTCAACAAAATTGATGGAGATAGAAGGAAAATCTTTAAAATTCAGACACAAGAATCTTCAATGAGGTCAGAAAAGTCTTTGGCATTGTATCTTGGAATGTAATGTTCAAAGTGTTCTCAAATGTTAAACTGGATTACAGAAAAACTTAATTATTGTGAAGTTTTCCATGACTCAAAAGTTCTTGCAGGTGAGGACCCACAACATGGAAAAATTTCAAATGATACTGTAGAGGTTCACCTGCTACATTTATTCCTTTGTTGATGTCCTTGCTGTCAACGTACTGCGTTGCTACAATGGCTGAAAAATGGGTTGTGGATTCTGAAACTGACTTCTGTAAATAATGTAACCGACAAGTGCACAGTTGCGTTTCACAATACTTTAATTTCACTGTTCACAACACCCTAATAATACCACTACAGTACACTATTGTTCAACTTTAGATAAGCCTCATTAATAGTGTGCAGGCAAACCTCCACATACTGCTACAATAGTTTACTATTGAACATCTACGAGCAGTAAAAACCTAATTACAAAGCTCACAGTTCTTGAAGAACAGAAAGGTACATATGGAACAGGCACTGTTATTGCTTTAATACATGGCATAATTGTTTAACACTTATTCCACAGCTACGTGACCAAAAACTGGGCCCTTATATATCCTTACAATAATAAGCCCACAGGCCCTGAAACTACACATTGTTCGATATTTAATTTACAGAAATCACAATTAAGACTTAACTC
Source organism: Schistocerca serialis cubense (assembly GCF_023864345.2). Classification (NCBI taxonomy): domain Eukaryota; kingdom Metazoa; phylum Arthropoda; class Insecta; order Orthoptera; family Acrididae; genus Schistocerca; species Schistocerca serialis. The sequence continues at coordinate 406,375,547 of NC_064640.1, read as the reverse complement.
ATTAAATTAACTGAATACATCAAAAAACTGGTTCTTTTTAACCGTTTCTTCTACTGCAAGAGTTAGGCCAAATTATTTGTTGAAATTATGAAATTAACAAATATAAGTATGCAAACAAAATTTTGGGCAAAACTGTTAATTACTTTGGAATTAATTAAGAGCCAGCTTTGATAACATGTTTTCGAATGGAACCAAATAAATACTTTAAGAATACTAGCATTTCGTCTTCCAATTGTTTATAATTAGTACACAATTTATATTTGTTTATACGTCAACAATAGAATTTAAGTTACAGAACAGCTACTGATTTCACCCTATAATGAAAGATACTAACTAGGAATATTCAAAATAAATAGTCAAAATAAAACTAAGCATGAAATTAGATCTTGTGTTATATTCTTTAAAACTGAGGGCCAACCTTTCCCTTTTATGGAAATGCAGATAATATTTATGTATGTTAATGGTAAATAGTTAAAAGTAACAAAACAAATTTAAGGAGGCAGATGGCAAAACAAGTGGGGAATTAAAATTATCTCAGCTTGCTTCATGACAATGCCAGAAAATGATGTAGCTTACTTTCTCTAATATTCAACGTTCACTTATGGGGTCTTACTTTCTCTAACATTCAACATTCACTTATAGGGTAGAATATGCAATACAATATCCTCAGAAACTAACAAGGGCATAATAAGGATTATTGATGAGTGTTGTAAGACCATTTAGCTTGCAGATGCCATTGCTATGTTTCCCAACACCAAAGAGTAATCTCACAAAATAGGATAGCCCTAAGGGAAACCTGCAGATTGAAAATAAGTAACAAGAAAATCAAAATTGTGGAGTGTAGGCAAGATGGCAAACAGACTTTTGAAGGAAGTAAAGTTGGAACTTAATGTCCTGTCAGCAGCAACATCGTTACACACAGAATACAAGCATTGTTGGACTAGGATAGAAGAGGAAGTCAACCATAATTCTATGAAAGAAACTATTCTGCAAATTGCCTGAAGACAGAAAACCTAAATCTGGTTGTTTGATTTGATGGGGATTTGAGCCTCACTCCTACTAAATTTAAATCCAGTGTCTCAAAAACAGTAACTTTATGCAGACAGAATGCCATGATATCATCAGATGAGGAGAGACTATCATATGTAAATATTATTAAGTACCTATGGATTTACACTACATCAGATAGAAAATGTTATGCATACATAAAAATAGAATATTGCAAAAAGTGCCTCTCTCCAATTGTCTTGGATAGGGTGGAGAGAAAAAAAATGGACATATTTAGAAAACAAGATTATAGAGAACACTGTTACAAACAATTTTGTTATGGCAGATCAATATTTACTCTTTCACTTATAACAGTTTACTAATCTCTTGAGTGAAAATTTGAAAGACAGTGCGAAAGTAAGACCAGGGTAAGTCTGTAAGGCTGGCATAAAAGAAGGAAGAGACTATGAAGAAATTTTTCAGTACATTGCATCTTGCAGCTGCCAAATACTAAAAAAAGGACATTTCTAATTGTTTTCACCAAATTACCAGCCTAGGTGTCAACAATTAAAAATGTCTTTTCGTCAGGATTTGATGACAAACAACAATTAGGTTTTGTATGAAAGGCACACTAGGCTCACCAACATCCATGGTGAGGCCACATATATATTGAACACTTGGAGAAAAGCATATGCAGGAGAGCATTTTATATTGATATAGTTGTTGATAAAGTGCTGTCAAAACTTGAGATTACACACGAATCAATTTTTTCCATTCCTTCATCTATAATCTGACTCCATAACTAACTTATCTACAGTTGTAAATCCATCTCTGCTTGCATTATCATCATTCTGAAATCAGGTCCAGGGGACCATGCACTGCTACACGCTTTCTCCTCCATTTGTTCTCATTTACTGCTCTTGGTTACCCATCCCAGATTTCATCATTTGATTGGTTTATTCTTCTGACAGGTCCCCCCTGTGGGTCTGGGGGTTAGAATAGGCCTGAGGTATTCATGCCTGTCGTAAGAGGTGACTAAAATGAGTCTCACACATCTCAGTCTTTATGTGATTGTTCCCTGTTGGGTTTAACCTCCATCTTTCTATATTTTCCCAAAGAGCGAGCCAATTGGGGAAGAGTGCCTTACATGGTGCATCATGTCCATAGTGCATTGAGATCTTTAGCCAACTTTCTTGTTGTCTCATTGCAGTCAACACCTTCCTGGGTGCATTTTCCACCATGCATTATGCAGTGTCGCTTTCTGCACCGACGATGACCATGGACTTCTTAGCACCTCATATCCAGCATGGTAGCCAGTCCGTTGTAGTCGGGCCGCCATGTACCCTGATGGTTGTAGCCCCCTGACCACACATGGATCGCTCTGCTGATGCCTGCGCTGTTAACTCCCCATGTATGCCAAGGAGCAGATGCCCGTCAGCCTGGGACATCAGTACTCCCAGCAATGGCCATCCTGCCAGGTGGCCCTTGTTGAGATTGTGTGGTGTCTGTGCGGAGGACCCCTGGTCGGATTAGGTGTCATTCGGGCGGATGACACGCCATGAAGCATAGTATGTCATCTCTCGATGGTGGTCCGCCGCCAGCAGTCTCTAAGCAGGCAAAGTCTAACTACAGTGCTAACCCCAAATCGTTCCCCTCCCTGGCCACACCATGGCAGGAATGCCAGGCTAAGGATGGCAGTGAAGCTTATTCACCCCGGTACCTTGTATGTACGAGAGTTGATGGGGAATCTTTCATGTCCATGAAGCCCCAGTTTTTTGTGGAGCATTTGGGGGACAAGTTTGGGGAGGTGAAGGGCTTGTCCAAAATGTGATGTCAAGCCATATATACCTCCCCCAATGCGGTGCTTTAAGTGCTGAAAGTTTGGCCATATGTCATCCTGCTGTACTTCCAGTGTCACATGTCGAGATTGTGGATGCCCATCACATCCCAATACTCCATGTGCCCCGCCTCTCATCTGTGTCAACTGCGGAGAATATCTTTCACCTTTCTCACCAGACTGCAGGATTTTACGGAAAGAAAGGAAAATCATGGAATATAAGACCCTGGACTGACTGACCTACACTGAAGCTAAGAGGAAATTTGAGCGCCTACATCCTGTGGCTATGACCTCCTCTTACGCCGCTGCTACAAGAACAGTTGTCGCCCCATCAGTTCCTCGCATTGCTGTTGCCTCTCAGAACCAGAAGACTTACCTGCCCCCTTGATGGTGGCAGCACTTCCCTCTTTGCTTCTCCCGCTCCACTTACTTCAGGAGCAACACTACCCCCACTCCCCCCCCCCTCCCTTCCCCAACCATCGGGGATATCAGTCCGCACCTCTGAGCTGGAGAAGTGTAAGTCTTCTCCAGCTCCTCTTGCTAAGAAGGGGTCCCTTGGGTCACTCCCTTCCCAAGTTTCTGCTAGTGGAAAAGATGACAGCCGCCAGTGGCTGAAGAGCCCAAAAGCAGCTGGTCGTAGGGCACACTCATCCTCACCCCCAGAGACTGAAGCAGTGAAGCCCTCCCAGCCAGGGAAACCCAAGGAGCAGCAAGAGAAATCCGAAAAGAAGGTCCCCAATACCAAGGGAATTACGATGGTACCCACACCACCGCTACCTACAAGTTCTGCTCTGCAGATGAGGTGGAGATTCTGGCATTCGCTGAGGACCTAGGACCTAGATCTTGCCAGACCCTCAGACACAATGGATATAGACTGCTCAAGCAAAAAGTCAGTGGCAGCAGATGACCCTCAGGCGTAAACTGCCTCACAGGATGTTCCATGCCTTCCCAGTCTCACAATGACGTCATCCTCCATTGGAATTGCGGTGGTTTTTTCCACTGCCTGGCTGAGCTATGGCAACTGTTGAGCTGTTTAATGGCAGTGTACCGTTCATCCAGAACCAGAACTTTACCTTAATGATGATACACTAACTGCAGTGGACACATAGCGATTCTTAGGACTGGTTTTCGATGCCCGATTGACTTGGCTTCCTCACCTTCGTCAGCTTAAGTGGAAGTGCTGGCAGCACCTCAATGCCCTCCACTGCCTGAGCAACACCAACTGCAGTGCAGATCACTCTACGCTGCTGCAGCTCTACAGAGCCCTTGTCAATCCTGCCTTGATTATGGGAGTCTGGTTTATGGTTCGGCGGCACCCTCTGCATTGCGCATACTTGACCCAGTGCACTACTGTGGCATTCATCTAGTGACAGGAGCTTTTAGGACGAGTCCAGTGACCAGCGTCCTTGTGGAGGCCAGAGTCCTTCCATTGCAGGTTAAGCATGCGCAACTGTTCGCCAGTTACATTGCACACGTTCATAGTTCTCCTGTGCATCTGAATCACTGTCTCCTTTTCCCACCCACGGTGGTTCATCTCCCGTATCAGCGGCCCAGGTCAGGGCCTCCAATTGCAGTTCATGTCCGATCTCTTCTTTCCAAACTGGAGTCCTTGCCTTTACCACCTATACCTGAGGTCCATTCATGTACACCTCCATGGTGTACACCTAGGCAGCAGCTTCACCTGGACCTTTCACATGGCTCTAAGGACTCAGTTAACCCCGCAGCTCTCCGCTGCCACTTCCTCTCAATTCTTGACATGCACCGAGGCCACAAAGTGGTTCACACTGACGGCTCGATGGCTGATGCTCACATTGGCTTCGCATATGTCCATGGGTGACATATTGAACAGCATTCCTTTGTCTGATGGCTGCAGTGTTTTCACTGCCAAACTGGTGGCTAAATCTTGTGCTTTTGAGCACATCTGTTCATGCCCTGTGGAGTCGTTTCTTCTGTGTACTGACTCCTTGAGCAGCTTACAAGCTATCGGCCAGTGCAACCCTCGTCATCCATTGGTAGCGACCATCCAGGAGTCCATCTATGCCCTGGAATGGTCCAGTCATTCAGAGGTGTTTGTCTGGAGCCCAGGTCACATCGGAATCCCAGGCAACGAACTTGCTGACAGGCTGGCCAAACAGGCTACATGGAAACCGCTTATGGAGATCAGCTTCTCTGCAACTGACCTGCATTCAATACTCCGCCGCAAGGTTTTGCGGCTTTGGGAGTCGAAATGGCATAACCTCAGCATGCACAACAAACTGCATGCCATTAAGGAGACTAAGAATGTGTGGCAGTCCTCCATGTGGGCCTCTCACAGGGACTCTGTGGTTCTCTGGCGGCTCCACATTGGACATGCTTGGGTGACACATGGCTACTTCCTGCGCCGTGATGACCCACTTCAATCTTGGTGTGGCGCCCGGCTGACAGTGGCCCATATCTTGATGAGCTGTCCTCCTTTGGCTGCCCTACGACAGACTCTTCAGTTACCAGACTCGTTGCCATTAATTTTAGCTGACAACACCTCATTAGCTAATTTAGTTTTACGTTTTATTTGTGACAGTGGGTTTTATAATTCTATATAAATTTTAGTGCTTGTCCTTCGTCCCTTTGTTTTCTATATTCTAATGCTTTTAGGGTGGATGTTTTAATGTGTTGCAGAGTGGCTGGTTTTTCCATTTTATTCTCATGGTTGGCCAGACATGGTCATCTGCTCTCTTGTTTTTTACCCCTTCTACCTGTTTCTTGCTTTTCTCTGTGGTTTTCTTTTCCTGTTTTGTCCGTGGTAGTGTTGGTTGTCACTTTGTCATTCTTCCTTTCTCCTATTATTGTGCTGTACATCTCCTTTCTTTTCTTCTTTTCCTTGTGTAATTATTTTACCGGGAACAAGGAACCGATGACCTCGCAGTTTGGTCCCTCCCCCCCCCCCCCCCCCCTCCCCTCCCCCCATTTTAAACCAACCAACCATTCTGCCAGGTGACCTCCTTCAGTGTGGCACAAAATCCAGTAACTTTAAAGACCAACACAAGGCATTACTCTGGACATCACAACCCGCACACCTAAGATATTTGTTCTCATTTGGTCCACTACATTTGTTTCTGTATATGACTCCCTGAGTTCATAATTATGCAAAATCTGCCATTCTCCAGTAGCTATTTATTATACTGGGACAAAGATCTTGTTCAAAATCTTTCATCCAATTGTTATTAGATGGTTGTAGTCCCATTTCTGAATATTCCATCTATCACATCCAGATAACACTACAGGTTGGATTAGCATATTTACGTTAACAGATTTGTGTAAGCTTGGCAGGCTGTATGCTCTACTGGACATATATAATCCATATAGTTTATCTGTATATCACACTTCCCTTTACTCATGTGTGGTGTACACATGTCCTACTCTACAACAATTTTGAACTCTCCATCATCTGTCATTATCACAGAGAAGATTGATTGTGAAATTTTGATACACCCAAGGGTGCTTTTGGTTATCAGCGGGCATTTAAAAATTGCAAAATATGAACAGTAAGACATCTGCCTTCAGTCACAGGTTGCAGTTTTTATTAAAATCACAATGTCTTTTGAGTTCCATAGTCCTGTCTTCAGGTCATTAACATACTTATGTTATTTGTACACAGGAGCCCACAATGATCTATTTCTGTTATCGGCTGTGCAGGTTTCAGTTATGGATAATTTACATTGTAAAACACAGTTTTGTACATTATACCACCTTCATTATAACTCACATGTTAACTATTTGAATGCCTGTGTACATAAAGGTGCGTTTACACTGCGATTTGTATCGGCACATGTATGAGATACATGTATATACGACTTCGCGACATGTATCGCGACTTGTATGAGTTGACAAGTATCAACCTCATACATGTATGAGCGTGCGTTTACACTGGTTGATATGTATCACTGTGCGATGGCTTCCGACGACGATTTGGAAGTTTTCACATTTTTATGTGCTGATACACTTGCTCTTTTGGAAGATGATAGGAAGAAAAAGCGGAGGAAGCGTAGATGGTGGCACAGAGAGTTTCTCGCGAATTAACGCCATATTTTAGAAATTATGTTAGGATGAGTATGGAGGATTTCCGCGGTTTGTTATCACTTGTGGCTCTTCTTGTGTCCAAAACCAACACAAACTTTCGGGAAGCGATTCCACCAGAGGATCAGTTGGCAGTAACACTCCGTTTTTTAGCCACTGGGGATTCCTCGTAAAACGAAGATTTCATGACAAAACATTTGCATTGTCGCGCGATTGCTAATGCCGACGTCTCACACACGATTGTCGGCATCCGTTGTCAACATTATCACGCGAGGCCGCCGGAATAACAGCAAAACATTGATATACGTGCCAGATGCATGAAAAAATTATTTAATGTATGACATACTCTGATATATATAAAACTTTTACCTTCACTTCTTGGGATAAAACTTGCACAATGGCCTCGCAAACACGAAGAATAATGTTGCATATGGCACTTTTTGATATTTTATGGAGATACATTAACGTCGAAACGACAGTCGGCACCTTCAAAACTCAAACAGCCGCCAAAGAGCCTGGTACTACGCATGCGCTAATCGTCGAAATAAGCGGCAGTCGACAAGACGACAGGAAATGATAGTACTGCGCATGCGCGAGTTCTTCAAATGTCGCTCATACATGTCGCGTATATGGCCAAAAAGCGATATACAAAATGTATACGCGACATGTATGAGCTCGAGGGTCCGCATACAAGTTCCGTGAATTTTTGTATGAGGTGATGTATCGCGACATGTCAAATTGACATGTCGCTCATACATGTCGCGATACATGTATCCCAGTGTAAACGTACCTTTACAGAAATATAAACATAAAAGATATTAATGATATCTCATTATAAACTTAACCTTTGGCACATTTATATTTTGGTAATGTACACAGGTATTCAAGATGTTAATGTATTAAACAAAGCAAAGTAATGCGCAAAATCTGTATTTTATAATAAAACTTATTCATATTACAAGCACGTGTAACTAATAACTGAACGAAATCAGTGGGAACAAATGTACTAATAATACCTACACAATGATGTTAAGTATGTGTAGCTGGATCCACATGGCTCAAACTGCCAGTGGCAGCTTGTGCAAAATTGTACCAATGTACAACAATGTGGTGGTCAGTAGCTTTTGACTTACAATGGTAGTAATTGTAACTAATTTGAATATATTAATTTTATGGATATAAATTGAACTGTTTCAATGTATTTAAACTTTATAGTTAATAATTTAATATTGTTAGGAATAAAATAAAACGAAAAACATGTTGGTACCAGCAGGAAATGAACCCAGATCTGTGAATTGCCCATCTATGCTCTAAACCACTTGCCCACAGTGGAATCATGACAACGGCAGTCTAAAAATCCCTCATACTCTATGCTTGCCCAATACACTACATGCAATGTCAAAGAAAAATACTGACTTTTTGAATTTAGTAAATGACTGACTTCAGAGTAAGTATTTCTTTAGAACATGGTCTGTCCTTCCTAAAACCACCTTGATATTCACCTAAATTAATGTCCAGTGTTGTTTCTGCTCTTGTAAAATATGTTGTATGCATCTGGTTGCAAAGAAATTCGTATGTTGTGAATATCCTGCTTATTACCTTTCTTGTATAGTGGGTGTGTCAAGGACACCTTCTACTCTTCTAGGAGTTTTTGTGTTTAGCAAGATTTCTCAGAGTAATTTTAGTTCATTTTTTTATATTTGGTAGAAACAATTTCATCTTCACTAGCTTTATAAGTTTTTAATAACTTTTTTAATTTCTTTGATACTTGGGGTAAATATTATTCTATATTTTCATGAGTGTTTGAGTTTATGAATTGTTTCTGGACAATTTAAAAGCTGATCAAAATATTTTGCAAGTATTTCAAAGTTTTCAATGTTATGTAAGCCAAATCAATGAGCCTAGTCCCGTGCCCCTCTGTTGTTAAATTTACGTTTGAAGTACATCTACCTAGCTGTTTAAACCTCACTTTCTCCTCCAAAGACCTACTGAAAAACAGCCTCTTTAGCAGATCATCTACATAACATCTACAGAAAACACTTTCACACTAAATTTCCTTTTACACCCGCTTGTTTTAGTACCATCTAGCCTATAGCCTTTTGACTTACAAGAGTAGTAATCAAATACTAACAAAGAGATAGAGGGGCTGGCCAGTACTTACCTCAGCTCAGTACAGCTGATAGATATACACAAAACAGAACTGAAAATTTACATTCCTAGCTTTCGGAACTTTGTTCCTTCATCAGGGAGGAGAGAGGGGAAAAAAGGGAAGAAGGGAAAGTGGATTCAGTTACTCACAACCCAGGTTATGAAGCAACAGGGAAAGGTAAACAGGGAGGGTAGCAAGGATGGAGGCATGGTTGTCAGAGGGAAGCCAAAGATATTCTACTGTAAGTACTGTGCCAGCTTCAAACCAAAGAGGATGCATACAGAAGTAAAGAGGTATATAGTATAAAGATAAACACAACTATGTAGGATAAAAAGATGCGTGAATGGCTAAAGAGGAAAGGGAAAGAGGAGAAGACCGAAGAGTGAATGGGAGTGAGGTTGTTTAACGTAGGTTCAGTCCAGGGGGATGGCGGGATGAAAGGATGTGTTGGAGTGCAAGTTCCCATCTCCGCAGTTCAGAGGGACTGGTGTTGGGTGGGAGAAGCCAAATGGCATATACGGTGTAGCAGGTTCCTAGGTCCCTAGAGTTATGCTGGAGGGCATGCTCCGCTACTGGGTATTGGGCATCTCCTAGGCGGACAGTTCGTCTGTGTCCGTTCATGCGCTCAGCCAGTTTGGTTGTTGTCATGCCGATGTAAAAGGCTGTGCAGTGCAGGCATGTCAGTTGATAAATGACATGTGTAGTTTCGCACGTAGCCCTGCCTTGAATTGTGTATGTTTTACCAGTAGCGGGGCTGGAGTAGGTGGTTGTGGGGGGATGCATGGGGCAGGTTTTGCAGCGGGGTCGGTTACAGGGGTAGGAACCGCTGGGTAGAGAAGGTAGTCTGGGAATATTTTAGGGTTTAACAACGATGTTACGGAGGTTAGGGGGGCGACGAAAGGCAACTCTGGGTGGTGTGGGGAGAATTTTGTCAAGGGATGATCTCATTTCAGGGGTTGACTTGAGAAAGTCATATCCCTGGCGGAGTAATTTGTTGATGTTTTCGAGGCCAGGATAATATTGGGTGACAAGAGGGATGCTTTCAAATCCATTCCCACTCCTCTCCCACCTGAAACCTTTCTTGTCACCATAGATGCTACATCCCTTTACACAAACATCCCACATACCCATGGTCTCTCTGCCCTTGAGCACTACCTCTCCCAACGCCCACCCGAAGATCTTCCAAAAACCTCGTTCCTTATCACACTTACCAACTTCATCCTCACCCATAATTACTTCACTTTTGAAGGCCAGACCTACAAACAAATCAGGGGAACGGCCATGGGAACCAGGATGGCTCCCTCCTATGCCAACCTCTTCATGGGCCGCATGGAGGAGGCTTTCCTGAAGACCCAACAGCTGCTTCCCCTGGCCTGGTATAGGTTTATAGATGACATCTTTGTGGTCTGGACTCATGGTGAAGAAACACTCCTTAATTTCCTCCATAATCTCAATTCCTTTTCGAATCTGAATTTCACCTGGTCCTTCTCCAAAACCCAAGCCACCTTCCTGGATGTTGACCTTCATCTTGTTGAAGCTCACATCCACACCTCTGTCTATATCAAACGCACAAACAAACAACAGTACCTTCACTTTGATAGCTGCCATCCTTTCCACATCAAACGTTCCCTTCCCTACAGCCTAGGCATTCGTGGCAAACGTGTCTGCTTCAGTGACGAATCCCTCAACAACTACACCAATAACCTGACCAGTGCTTTCCTCTCCCGCAACTATCCTGCAGACCTTGTCCACAAACAGATTTCCCGAGCAATACATTCCTCCCCGTCCAACAACAATGTTCCTACCCCCAGACCACACAGAAGCATCCCTCTTGTCACCCAATATTATCCTGGCCTCGAAAACATCAACAAATTACTCCGCCAGGGATATGACTTTCTCAAGTCAACCCCTGAAATGAGATCATCCCTTGACAAAATTCTCCCCACACCACCCAGAGTTGCCTTTCGTCGCCCCCTAACCTCCGTAACATCCTTGTTAAACCCTACAATATTCCCAGACTACCTTCTCTACCCAGCGGTTCCTACCCCTGTAACCGACCCCGCTGCAAAACCTGCCCCATGCATCCCCCCACAACCACCTACTCCAGCCCCGCTACTGGTAAAACATACACAATTCAAGGCAGGGCTACGTGTGAAACTACACATGTCATTTATCAACTGACATGCCTGCACTGCACAGCCTTTTACATCGGCATGACAACAACCAAACTGGCTGAGCGCATGAACGGACACAGACGAACTGTCCGCCTAGGAGATGCCCAATACCCAGTAGCGGAGCATGCCCTCCAGCATAACTCTAGGGACCTAGGAACCTGCTACACCGTATGTGCCATTTGGCTTCTCCCACCCAACACCAGTCCCTCTGAACTGCGGAGATGGGAACTTGCACTCCAACACATCCTTTCATCCCGCCATCCCCCTGGACTGAACCTACGTTAAACAACCTCACTCCCATTCACTCTTCGGTCTTCTCCTCTTTCCCTTTCCTCTTTAGCCATTCACGCATCTTTTTATCCTACATAGTTGTGTTTATCTTTATACTATATACCTCTTTACTTCTGTATGCATCCTCTTTGGTTTGAAGCTGGCACAGTACTTACAGTAGAATATCTTTGGCTTCCCTCTGACAACCATGCCTCCATCCTTGCTACCCTCCCTGTTTACCTTTCCCTAATGCTTCATAACCTGGGTTGTGAGTAACTGAATCCACTTTCCCTTCTTCCCTTTTTTCCCCTCTCTCCTCCCTGATGAAGGAACAAAGTTCCGAAAGCTAGGAATGTAAATTTTCAGTTCTGTTTTGTGTATATCTATCGGCTGTACTGAGCTGAGGTAAGTACTGGCCAGCCCCTCTATCTCTTTGTTAGTATTTGTTTCACATCTTATATGAGATTTTCCATTAATCATTTAGATCACCTATATGGTCCACATCCTTCATTGTCTTGTCCCTTTTGTTAGCTATCACTTACGTCTGTCATCTTAACACTTTCTCTTCTTCAGTGTTTTATATATACATAAATAAATATTTTCGTCACCAACTGTGCTAGTTTCATCTTCCTCCTATTATCTTGTTCCGTTTATAGTCCTCTTCTCTTTTTTATTTATTGATTTATTTATTCAACATTCCATAGTTTTAACGTTCGTTATTCGCTGTTTCCCAGCCAACAATCACTGCCAACAATCTCTTCCACACCTACCAGTATCATCCATTTCCGTCGATTTCTTGTTGCTGGCGATATTTTTGTGCCATTGGCTGTCTTTCTCTGCCACAAGAAAAATTTTTTGGGACATTTCTGCCCCACCCGCGATCTTTTTTGCGGCACGCGCGATCTTTTTTGCGGCACGCGCAATCTGTTTTGCGGCACGCGCGATCTGTTTTGCGGCACGCGCGATCTGTTTTGCGATCTTTTTTCGCCACTCGCTATCTCTGTTTTTGAGCTATGTGTGTTCTTTTTCCCCTGATCTGGACATACTTGCTTGGTCTGGTCAACTTTTTCCGTATTTTTCTTATTTAGTGGTCTTCCTTTGGTATTGAACATTACCAACACAATTTCTTTCCTTTTCGTCCTTCCCTCCGTGTTTTACTCCTTCTTATGATTACTATCTCAACTTTAGTTATTTAATTTCCCTACCCACCAGTTACCCACTATGTACCCTAATCCTATACCACATTATTTACATTCATTCCGGAAACATGCATTCACAGTAGCCAAACTGCAATCCCACATACTTTTCCTACAGTCCTGCTTAACCTTTGGAATTACCCCTAAAGGGCTTACCTTAAAAGTTCCCATCTCCGGGTGCAATTCCTCCTTCCACCAGTCTCTCCTGGACTTCCAGAACCTTCAATCCTTAGCCCTTACCCAACTTGTCCTGAATCTCTACACTACTTCATGTAACCACCACTCCCAACAGCTCCTATCTCTCTTCAAAGTCCTCCACCTCTCAAACCCTTGCTTGGAGAACACACTGAGGAACATCATCCTAGAAGCCAGCTGCAAACTTGTGTTCCATGCCACACACCACCTGAAAAAACTATCCACAGTGCTAGTGCAACACCTAAGAAGTGGGGTCCCTCTCCCTATCCCTCACAAACACCAACCACAACAGAACCTTCAAAAAACCCCCCTCATAGCCTACAAACCTAGCCTAGCCACCCTACTCAATCTCCCCATCCCAGCACATACCCCACACAGACCAAATCTCAACTATAACCACAGTCAAATGCCACATATCACCAGTCCCAATTCAGTCCTAAACCTCTCATCCAGATCCCTCTCTCCTCCAGAGACATCTGTTCTATCAAAAGGCTTAACCTTTAGCCCCACACCTAAATTCAACCACACTGCCCTGGTTAAAGATCTCCTCTCATTCACCCAGAACCTCAACTGGAAATATCACTTCACTACCCAAACACAGCCCCCAAGTACTAGACCCAGTGTTGAACCCTGTCTAGAACAGTTCCGACTGCCTTCTCAAAGGGATCCTCCTCCCCTCCCCCAAAACCATCCCTTGCAGACATTTCAGGAATTCCTCACATCCAGTGCTGCCTCCCAGTCCTTCTTGAAGAACATCCCGACAACCCCCAACATCACCCCAGCTGAATCCCGTGCCATTAAGGAGCTGAAAATAGACCGCTCTATTGTCATCCTCCCGGCGGATAAAGGCTCCACAACTGTCGTACTTGACCGTGTGGAGTATGTGGCACAAGGACTGCGTCAACTCTCTGACACCTCAACCTACAAAGCTGTTACTCACGATCCCATTCCCTCCATCCAGACTGAGCTGCAAAAAATCCTAAAAATCCAAGGTCCCTCACAAGGCCTCACAACGGCTTCCATAGACTTACTCACTCCACCTGAGCCACGTACCCCTACCTTCTACCTATTACCCAAAATCCACAAAGAGAACCATCCTGGCCGTCCCATTGTAGCAGGCTTCAAATCCCCAACCGAACGTATCTCAGCTCTGGTAGACCAGCACCTACAACCTATCACCCGCAGACTCCCATCCTACATCAAAGACACAAACCACTTCCTAGAACGCCTCAAATCCATTCCCACTCCTCTCCCACCTGAAACCTTTCTTGTCACCATAGATGCTACATCCCTTTACACAAACATCCCACATACCCATGGTCTCTCTGCCCTTGAGCACTACCACTCCCAACGCCCACCCGAAGATCTTCCAAAAACCTCGTTCCTTATCACACTTACCAACTTCATCCTCACCCATAATTACTTCACTTTTGAAGGCCAGACCTACAAACAAATCAGGGGAACGGCCATGGGAACCAGGATGGCTCCCTCCTATGCCAACCTCTTCATGGGCCGCATGGAGGAGGCTTTCCTGAAGACCCAACAGCTGCTTCCCCTGGCCTGGTATAGGTTTATAGATGACATCTTTGTGGTCTGGACTCATGGTGAAGAAACACTCCTTAATTTCCTCCATAATCTCAATTCCTTTTCGAATCTGAATTTCACCTGGTCCTTCTCCAAAACCCAAGCCACCTTCCTGGATGTTGACCTTCATCTTGTTGAAGCTCACATCCACACCTCTGTCCATATCAAACGCACAAACAAACAACAGTACCTTCACTTTGATAGCTGCCATCCTTTCCACATCAAACGCTCCCTTCCCTACAGCCTAGGCATTCGTGGCAAACGTATCTGCTCCAGTGACGAATCCCTCAACAACTACACCAATAACCTGACCAGTGCTTTCCTCTCCCGCAACTATCCTGCAGACCTTGTCCACAAACAGATTTCCCGAGCAATACATTCCTCCCCGTCCAACAACAATGTTCCTACCCCCAGACCACACAGAAGCATCCCTCTTGTCACCCAATATTATCCTGGCCTCGAAAACATCAACAAATTACTCCGCCAGGGATATGACTTTCTCAAGTCAACCCCTGAAATGAGATCATCCCTTGACAAAATTCTCCCCACACCACCCAGAGTTGCCTTTCGTCGCCCCCCTAACCTCCGTAACATCCTTGTTAAACCCTACAATATTCCCAGACTACCTTCTCTACCCAGCGGTTCCTACCCCTGTAACCGACCCCGCTGCAAAACCTGCCCCATGCATCCCCCCACAACCACCTACTCCAGCCCCGCTACTGGTAAAACATACACAATTCAAGGCAGGGCTACGTGTGAAACTACACATGTCATTTATCAACTGACATGCCTGCACTGCACAGCCTTTTACATCGGCATGACAACAACCAAACTGGCTGAGCGCATGAACGGACACAGACGAACTGTCCGCCTAGGAGATGCCCAATACCCAGTAGCGGAGCATGCCCTCCAGCATAACTCTAGGGACCTAGGAACCTGCTACACCGTATGTGCCATTTGGCTTCTCCCACCCAACACCAGTCCCTCTGAACTGCGGAGATGGGAACTTGCACTCCAACACATCCTTTCATCCCGCCATCCCCCTGGACTGAACCTACGTTAAACAACCTCACTCCCATTCACTCTTCGGTCTTCTCCTCTTTCCCTTTCCTCTTTAGCCATTCACGCATCTTTTTATCCTACATAGTTGTGTTTATCTTTATACTATATACCTCTTTACTTCTGTATGCATCCTCTTTGGTTTGAAGCTGGCACAGTACTTACAGTAGAATATCTTTGGCTTCCCTCTGACAACCATGCCTCCATCCTTGCTACCCTCCCTGTTTACCTTTCCCTAATGCTTCATAACCTGGGTTGTGAGTAACTGAATCCACTTTCCCTTCTTCCCTTTTTTCCCCTCTCTCCTCCCTGATGAAGGAACAAAGTTCCGAAAGCTAGGAATGTAAATTTTCAGTTCTGTTTTGTGTATATCTATCGGCTGTACTGAGCTGAGGTAAGTACTGGCCAGCCCCTCTATCTCTTTGTTAGTATTTGTTTCACATCTTATATAAGAGCAGTAATCATAACTAAATCGAATATATTAAATTTATGTATAGAAACTAAACTGTTATTTTTAAATTTTATAACCAACAGTTGAACATGGCAAGGAATAAAGTAAAATGAAAAGAAGTTGGTATCACTGCATCACTGCGAATCGAACCCAGGTGCACAAATTACGTCTGCACTATATGCCACTCATCCACAGTGCTGTCACGACAATGGCTATTTAAAAAGTTCTCAAACTCTACACTCGCATGATACGCTACATCCAATTTCAAAGAAAAATAGTAACCTGGTGCTGTAAGCAATGTAGCACTAGTATTGCCAGAAGGGATGATATTACAAAAGAGCAAGCGCAGTAGAACTAGACAGCTTTGTCACTTCTCTGAGTTGAGCATAGTGTGGTTGATTGTCATTTCAGAGTTCAACACTGGTTTCTAGTTATCAAAGAGAGAGTACTATAAAACATGATTTGGTCTTTTATATTTGCATACCAGCATGCATTTGAAGAGAAATGGCATAATTTTAGTGCAATTTCCAGCTCACTTTAAAACAGAAATGGTGTAATTTTAGAGCAATTTCTGGCGCACATTTGAAACAAAATGAAATAATTGTTGTGCAATATTTACAGTGTGCTGTATCACATTAGCCCATGATAACTGGCTGCCACTGCAAAACACATCATGCTTTTTCGTAAAAATCATGATACGTGTGACTGCGTGTGGATGATTTTTCTCTTCAGACATTACCAATACAACTCTGTCATGGAATCAACACAAATCACAATAACTAAAGCAAAGTAAAATTTTAAAAATTGCATTTACATAATAAACAGTTACTGCATTGCACTCTATACATTATTGGATGTACTGTCATGAAATGTACTACTGTAATCTCTTACTTAATGTTCACCTGACAATTAGCTGTGCAAATGTAGTTCCCAGTTATCATGTAGCCGGAATTCCTTGTGTGTGCCAGTTTCCAAACTGCTCACAAAATGAACTATGGAGCAATCATCTTTAGAATATCATAGCCCTTCTTAATTACTGTGGTTGTGAAGAAAAGTTGGAAATTTTCTCCAATTTTATGAACTTTGGAGTTTTAGGACCAATGTAAATTATTTACATTTTGTAAGTGCAAGGGCTGGACATTCCCAGTCTACAACTAACAAATTAATTTATGGAAAGCTGGATTATCAATACCCATATGAAGATATTAATGTGCTTGGCTACAGTTTCTTTCCTCCACAAGTTTTTTGTTATGTATAACAAATAAGTTATACATAACAAATATGAAATAAACTAGACTTATTATTAATGGAGCATTGTCAGTGGCATATATAACATAAATGTTTATTCACTAACACTGTTGAGATAAGAAAATGTCAAGAGCAGAGTCAAGCTAAAAGGAGTTTCGTTATTGGTGCCCACTGACATAATCGTTCCATCACTAAGGTTTTGGACAAGTCTCAGATATCACTTCCAAAAGTGAGTAATTTAGCTCTTTAACTGTGTTGAAATGCCACAGCAGTGGAAGTATGCTGTTCCGCAGGTCCAGTTTATATTTATAGCTCACATCCCTTGGTTGCACTTGACTGCTGTAGAAGTTTTGAGATGTGAACTTGTTTATAACACACTGTCAATTCAGTTGTAGCATTTGTGATAAAATCTCATCACATTTTGTCACTTGCTGTGTAAAGAATGAAATTAAACACACTGCCTTTTGTGTACCAAAAAGAATAGGTAGTAAATAATGGGGTTAGGTTTGTATTATGAGAATATATCATAGCTGTAAATGTGTTTACATATGTATTGAATAAAAGAACATCTGACATGAATACAGAGGGTACAAATAAAATATTCTGAGCAATGACAATGCCTATCCAGAGTGCAGAATAAGGAAAGTGGATAAGGAATGTTGGAAGTATTCAGCGACTACAAGCAGCAGTGCCACTGAAGCACCCAAGCATTAATCACAACACTGATATGGGAGAAATAAGAACTACCAAAGCTTTTTAAGAATGTTTTTTAAGACATGATCAAATAAAACTGTCAAATGTCATTAAAAACAATCCCTGACAGTAATGTTAGCAGTGATACCATTTGTCAAGAAGTGTTTGCAGCCGGTTTCCATAGGTTACACAAAGCATCAAGAAAGGGAAAGAGAGAGGGAAGGGATGCAAAAAAGCTGAACACTCAAAACTGATTACTATCCTACTAAATACTCCATTAGTGGGCTGTAGAATAAAGCACGTAATCCAAACAGCGAGCATGTTAAAGACTGTTGTTGACTTGACATGACATCCTGCAAGTGGCTAGGGTCAGTTGTCAAACTGCCAAAATCAGTAACACACATGAGCCCTCAGAAACATATCTTCTACCAAGTAGAGTGACAAAGCATGCCACATTATGTGACAGTGCAATGGAAGTGTTTGCTGGTCAGTGCCATTTGAGTCTAATTTCTGGAATGCTTTGTCGGGATACAATGAACTCTATCTGATGATGCATTATACAGTTTTCTGGTATCAACACCGTAGCAACAACTCATAACTATAAACTGCAGTAGTTCAAAAGAAAGACACCTTTTGTATGCTGCACATTAATTTTTTTTTTTTAATTTAACTTATGCACCCAAATTTGTTTCACCTTAGTTACAAGGCATCTTCAGTGAGAGTCCTGAAATATTAAATGATTTTTTCCATTTTTCATATATAGGTTATCATTTGCACATACAGGTTATAGATTTAAAACAGTCCATTGAAGATTTTTCTTTTCAGCTAGCGCAATTTATATACAGCTGCTGCAAAAATGACCACCACAAGAAACTTGTTAAATCGTAACTAGTCCATTTTCTATATGACAATACTACTGTAAGGTGAAAGCTATAACTATGGATTTGAAACACTAAAGGGAATGAAACTAAATGGTCTGCCTAAACCTCTGTCCACATCTCAACTCATTTGTCTCATGAATACTTTCAGAAACAATTGACAAACAGACCAGAATATCACAAAATAGCAACAGAATTGTTCACTAAGCTACAGAAGGAATGGGGAAAAAATTATAGATATAAAGAATTATTAAGTGGAAAGTCTTATTTACAAAATTTAGCTCTTACAAATAGCAACAACTGTGCGTGGTACAAACACAATTTGAAAATTCAAGCTGTAATACCTGCACATTTATACACTATCACAACATATATGGCAGTAACAGGTGAAATCTCCTTAATAGCTGTCAGTAAATTAATGGTGAGACTAACCATACAAGGTCTGTTCAAAAAGCTCTGGAACATTCGTAATTTCGTGCCAATGGTGTGTTGGAGCAAAATGCAGTTGGCATCCTTGCACATGCCTCTGTTTAATGTGTAACTGCTGGAAGTTTCATTGTTGTATGTCTGTTAGTTATTGTTCAGTGCTGTATTGAGTAGAATGTTGGGTCATAGAGTTTGTGAATTTCAAGACGGTAGAGTCAGAGGAGAAAAGCATCTGCATTAAATTTTGCATGAAACTCAAGAAAATCTTTACAGAAAGACACCAAATGATGCAGGAAACATACAGTGATGAGTGCTTAAGCCATACTTGGTGTTATGAATGGTTCGCATGGTTTAAAAATTGCCAGACCGAAGTTAAAGATGACTCTTGCTCAGGACGCCCTTTGACATCTACCGATGATGCTCATGTCAGGAATATCAACGAAATTGTGGGTGCTAATTGAAGACTGACTGTCTGAGAGATTGCAGAAGAATGTAACATTTCAGTTGGATCATGTCATGAAACCCTGACACAGCATCTTGGAGCGCATCATGTAGCTGCCAGGTTCATCCCACAGCTCATGAGTCAAGACCAGAAAGACCTTTGTCTTGCAATCTATGAAGAGCTTTTGCATCACGGAAATGAGAATGGGATGTTCCTTAATAGAATAGTAACTGGTGATGAGAATTGGGTCTATGGTTATAATGTTGAGACGAAGGTTCAATCATCAGAATGAGTCAAGAAAGGTTCTCTAAGACCAAAAAAAGTACGTCAGGTCAGGTCAAATGTCATAGCCATGCTGACAGTTTTCTTTTACTTTGAGGGATTAGTTCATTATGAATTCATGCCACAAGGACAAATTCTTAATCGATGGTACTATCGGGAGATGTTGCGATGCCTGCAAGAAAATATGAGAAGAAAACAGCCTGAAACATGCTGAGACAATTCAGGGCTCTTGCACCATGATAATGCACCAGCAAATTCATCCCACTTGGTGCATGACTATTGAACAAAAAATGAATTCACTGCGCTGCCTCATCCTCCATACTCTCCAGACTTGGGCCTTGTGGACTTTTTTTACTTCCAGAGTTACAAACCCCATTGAAAGGATAAAGATTTGCAATGATAGATGAGATAAAAGAAAATTCGCAGATGGCACTTCAAGTTAGCCAGCAAGTGGCATACCAAGACTGCTTCCAAAGGTGGAAACAGTGATGGGAGCAGTGATCAGTTGGGGAGGAGAGTATTTCAAAGGAGACCATGCACAATAAGTAAAAGATAAGCGTAGAAAATTTTGTGGATAAAGTTTTGGAATTTTTTGAGCAGATCTTGTATTATGGAAATTTTATTACAGTTGGTGTGAACGCGCGCGCGCACACACGCACACGCGTACACACGCACACAGTGTGTGGATTTGCAAGTCTCCCACTGGGCACCTCCCCAAGAGGTAGATAGTGGAATGCATATCAAATATGGCAGGTACCAGGGAAAAAAGATACCCAGGTACCAGAGAAAAAAGATGCCCAAGGTGGGCCAAAACTATTAAAAAAGCCCAAGACGTGCTTGCAGTGGAAACCATCAACATACTGGTCAGTGTCTGTTCATCCAGTGGATATGGCTGCCTCTCTGCTCGATGAACTGACAATCCATGGACCTGTGTAGCCAAACTGTCACTAGCTATCATGAGTTGTGAGAGTAAAGACGTCATTACCCCAGGAGGTAATCAAGCCACCCACTGACAGAAAGCAACCAGGTTCTCAGATTCTGGGCACTTGAGCAATCATGAACAGAGATCTACAATTCAAGCATACATTGGCACTTTTAACATCAACACACTAATTCAGCCCAGAAAATTACACACCCTAGTGTCAGACTTTGTTCAACAAAAACTCCTCATACTAACTCTCCAAGAAACATGGTTCATCGATGAAGACACAATAGAATATGCTAAGTATTGGATCTTGAAGAATAAAACTGGAAAACAAGTTGCTAATGGCCATCTGCTTCTGGGTCTGGCCTTTGTGACAGAAAAACCTGTAGTCAACTCAGTCCAGAAAAGCTCTCTCATAAACAACTGTCTCATAACCACGCACATACAATGTGCCAAGAAGAAGTAAACATTCATCAACATCCATGTGCCCACAAATATAGACAACAGAAAAGATCCACAAAAACAGAGAAATTATAGGCCAAAATCTAGGATGTCATAGAAAAAATCCCTAAAGAAGATGTGGAGATTCTGCTGGGTGACTTCAATGCACAAACCAGCAGAGAAAGAGAAAACTGTATGCCAATATCCAGCTCACAAATTCATGAGCAAAAATGGTACAAGACTCTTTGAACTATGCTGACAAAATAACACAAAAATCATGGCAAAATCTTTGAGGAAAATTCCACAAAAACAAAAAGACTTGGAGATCCCCATACAAGGGTTGATTTGGGGGAGGAGACCAAACTGCAAGGTCATCAGTCTCATCGGATTAGGGAAGGATGGGGAAGGAAGTCAACCATGCCCTATCAAAGGAACCATTCCGGCATTTGCCTGAAGTGATTTATGAGAATAACGGGAAACCTAAATCAGGATGGCCAGACGTGGAATTGAACCATCATCGTCCCAAATGGGAGTACAGTGTGCTAACCACTGTGACCCCCCCCCCCCCCCCCCCCCCCCCGTCTATACAAGAAGTTGGTGAATACCATATCAATCAAGTAGCAATTTCCTACTCCATAAGGAAAGAAATCTGTGATGTTCACTTTGCAGAGGGGGGAGCATTGACTCAGACCACTATTTAACAAGAACCAAATTGAAATGTGCCCCAAAGAAAATATGCCAGGAGAAATCACACCAACAAAGATTCGACATAAGAAATACCAAAGAAACCAACCATAAACAAAAATGGGGAAACAAATGTGCAAACACATGAGACAAATTCCACACAGAAGTACAAAGTACAGGCTGGGGCAAATAAAAGTGGCCCAGAGAACAGAGTTCCAGGGTACAAAGAAACACAGCAGAGGAAAGAAAATAGAGAACTAAACAGACTGTATCAGATGTTGAAAGTGACCACCATTCATCTCATGGCACTTTTGGGGCCTGGTCAGCAAGTTTCTGAATGTGGATTGAAGCTGGACTGCTGGAATTGCTGCAGTCTCACCCAAAATGTTCTGCTGCAGTTCTTGAAGACTATGAAGGTCATTGCAATACACCTTAGACTTGAGGGCTCACCACACAAAGTAATTGCACACTGACAGATCAGGTGAACTGCGTGGGCAGCTAGGGCCATCACCAGACTGACCTCTGCTAACAACTCTGTCAGCATGATGACTGTGTAAATGTGCTCCAGGGTTCAGCCAGCTGCATGGGCAGTTTTACCATCTGTCACACATTGCAGGGTGTGGTTTTATGCATACATTCATATCCAATCGTATCCACTTGTCCAGGCCACTTTTATTTACTCCACCCTGTGTTAATACCACTGAATAAGGACTCCAGACACTCTTGGTGGAATTCAAAATGTGAAAAAGTGCTGAAAGAATGCAAAGAAGCTTTGTTTAAGTATAATAGCAAGAAAACATTAGAGTGTTATCAACACATGCATGAAATCTGGTAACAAGGGGTAAAACTATTAGACAAATAAAGAGGAAATGCATGAAGCAAACAACTGAACTCAATCAAAGAAAATTTTTGAAAATACAACTTGCAAGTTTTCTATAGGACTTTTGCAGGAATAAACTGAGGATATACCCCTCAACATTTATGTTTCAGAAAATCAGATGCAACACTAACCTTCGACGAATAAGGAAAACCTCAAATTAAAAATAAAACAGCTTCAGTAGAAAATGGTATCACCACAGAACTGCTGAAAAATCTTGGACTAAATTCCCTCAAAGAACTCACGCGAATCATGGCATAGATTTGGAAGCCAGAAAAACTCCTCAAGGACTGTAAATTCATACTAACTTGCCACTGCACAAAATGGATTTAAATAACCACCAAGGACTCTCTCTTCCTACAAAATTCTGTCAGCATGCCTCCTGCAAAGAATTCAGAGGCAACTCAGTCACAAAATTGGCGAACACCGCACCAACTTCTGCAGTGATCTAAATTGTATAGGGCAAATATTAAATTTAAAAACAGCATTAAAAAAGAAAATACTCAGGAACAGCTTGATCATATGTACTTTGTGAACTTCAAGAAAGCATATGATTCAGTCAACTGGCAGCCGCTTTTTGTTATCCTCAAAGAAAAAAGACTCAACCCAAAAATCCTAAATCTCATCAAACCAACACTCACCAACACAACCTCCAAGTAAGGTTCATGGGTGTGGTGTCAGAATCAGTTCGGGGGGGTGAAACAGTCTGTCCCCCATCCTCTTTATCTGGTTTTGGCCAGAGGTATCTGAGAGTGCGATAAAAAGCTTAAAAACCAAAACTATTAGGATCCCAATGACTTGGAAGACCTATAATACTGTACCTATTTGGAAAACACTGCATATTTCAGAAGGAAAATGACCAGCATAACAGGTTATTACAAGCATGCTGGCTTTCTTCAAAGTGTGGTGGGTACCACATCTTCCCCAACCTGTACATCATCATCATCATCATCATCATCATCATTTTTGTTTCCCCTCTATCCAACATCTGGTCAGGTTAGGGTATCAATGGTATTTTGCCACTTTACTTGGTCTTTCAACTAATCTTCTTCCACAATTTGGTTCCATAGCAGGTGTCTCCTCCTTAAACTCATCTTTATTGTATCAATCAATCTTGTTCTTGGTCTTCCTCTTGGCCTCTTGCCCTCAATCTTGAACTCCATCATTCTTCTTCGTATTCTTCCCTCTCCCATCCTCTTCATATGCCCAAACCATTTTAATCTATTCTTTCCAATTTTCTCAGTCAACTTCTCCACTCCAATTTCCTTCCTAACATCTTCATTTTTCACCCTGTTTCTCCTTGTCTTCCCTAGCATACTTCTCAGAAACTTCATTTCACTGGATTGTATCTTACTCTCCTCTCTTCTAGTCATAGTCCAAGTCTCTGAGCCATAAATTAGTACAGGTGTGAAGTAAGTCTTGTATAGTACCAGCTTGCACCTCATTGCCAATTCCCTTGCCCACACAAAGCCCCTCACAAACTGGTAAAATGTATTACTCTGTTGTATTCTTTTGCTAATTTCTGTCTTCAAATGAGCATTCCCCATTAATACACTTCCCAAATATTTAAGGTTGTCCACTATTTCAATATCCCATCCCTTAATATGAATTTGTCCCTTGCCCTCTCTATCCCCTCTGGTTATCACCATGGTCTTGCTTTTCCCCACATTAAATTTCATTGAATTGAAAGACATTAACGAACAAAAGGAAATGAAAATAAAAGTGTGGAAACTAAAGTATGGCATGGTACAAGAAAAGGAGTTACTTAAGTGTAAAATCCCTAACACAGGGTATGGAAATGTGGAAGAGGAATGGGGTCAGTTCAAAGAAGCATTTGTAAGCTGTGCTGAGAAGACCTGTGGCAGTGTCCAGAAGTGTAAAGGAAAAGGAGACACCATGATGGAATGAGAGGGTGAAGAAGGCAGTAAAAGAAGAGAAGAAAGCCTGGCATGAATGGAACAGAGACCAAACAGCTGAAAGTAAAAGGAAATACCAGGACAGTAAAAATAAATGTAAGAAAATGGTAGCAGAAGAAAAGAGGAAAAGCTGGGAGAAATACACCCGAGTGTTGGAGAAAAATGTTACTAGTGGTAAGAGGATGATATATGGAATTACAGAGAGTATGAGGAAGGAAAAAACATACATAAAGCTAGTGAAAGAGGAAAGCGGAGAGCTATTAATGCAACCAGAGGAGATAAGGAAAAGATGGAAAGAGTACTTTGATAAATTACTAAATGTGAAGAAAAGGAATGGAAAGGGAATAGAAGTACAGCAGGGGGCCAGGGATCTGGAAGAAGAGGAGGATAAAATGATGTTAGAAGAGGAACTAGCTCTGAGAAAAATGAAGACAGGAGAGGCACCTGGGATAGACGAAATTACTGTGGAGATCCAAAAATGTGTACCTGAAGAATGGGGAAAGGGAATAATAATCCCAGTTTTCAAGAAGGGTGACAGGAAAGTATGTGACAACTATCAAGGGATCACACTCATATCCCAAGCAGCAAAAATAATGGAGAGGATACTGGAAAGAAGAGTGAGAGAAAAAGTGGAAGGGCAGTTAGAAGTGGAGCAGTATGGCTTTTGTCATGGTAGATCAACAGTGGACCCAATCTTTAGTATGACACAGTTGATGGAAAGACATTGGGAGTATGAGAAAGATCTGGTGATGACATTTCTTGACCTAGTGAAAGCGTATGACAGTGTTCCCAGGGAAAAGGTAGGGCAACCTTGAAGAGAAAGGGAGTTGGAAAGCAAAAACTTTAAGTCATCCAGGCAGTTGGAAGAACTGAATGGTTTAAGAATGTTACAGGACTAAGACAGGGAAGTGTGATATCACCTCTACTAGTTATAATGGTGATGGATGAAACAGTCAAAGAGAAAAAAGAAGCCCTTAGAGGAAGGGGGATAAAGCTGTTACTATTCACTGATGATATTGTGGTGTGGGGAACAAGCAGTAAGGAGGTACAAAAACAAATAGACATCACCAACCTATACAATCATTCACAAAAATACTTAGGATACAGTAGACTGGTGGGTTATTTGCCACAGTCTTCTTGTGACCACTGTTAATGTACTATGGACCTGCATAGATATTGTATAGAAGGAGATTTCCGAAGAGCATACCAAGGCCCTTTTTGAGCCCATAGCACAATATTCAGAGGCTCTGACACTGGCTCAACAGGCCTGTTCAGTTGTCAAAGTCAGATGAAATGAACAGTCTTATAATGCTAATCATTTGTGTATTGTCACATACTTATGCTGCAATAAAATTCATTTCTATTACATGTATACTTGTTAATGCTGTAATTTTCAAAAATTTTAATGTATTTTTTAAACTTGCATTTGTGTTCTCTTGCATATGAATGGGAAGCAAAGAAAGGAACAAATTCTTATATTTTCTGCAACAATCTGAGCAGTATTAACAGAAAATTTATTTAATTAAAAGCTATTGACTATCATGATTGTCTTTGGATGGTGATATGAAACAATGCACTTCCAAATGATATGTGCAACTACAATACAAAATTCCACAGAGACACGAGGCTATTTATATAGGTACATCTAATTTAACTTTCATGCACATTAAAATAAAATGCTTTTGTAAAAACACTTATACTAATTCCAAAGCTCTGTTTTATGATAATTTTATCACTATGCATAGAGAAACAGCTAAATCAACACATCATATTTGGAGAAAGACTTTCTAACAGCCATACTCAGTATTATAGTTTTTCGACAAGAGGCAATTGTGAAATGGTTAAACATAGAGAAACTGCAAAGTGCTCAGAAATCACTCTTAAGTTTTTACAGCACATTACATTAAGAAAGTAAGTTGTGCACATAACATTATAAAAATAATCCCAAATTATAACAACAAATTACATGTCAGTCACAAGTGTATTGCCTGTGTATACAGATCCTCCTAACAAATATGACATTTGATAAAAGTATAACAGAAACTAAATTTTAAGAAAACATTGAATGTAAATTACTTACTCATGGTTGGCAACTAAAAATACTTTTATAAAAACAGAAATTTAAATTTCAGCTGTTCAAGGAAAATTAGTTTTAGATGAGAATATAGAAAAAAATATTAAAGGTAAGTCAGCAATCACAAATGTTAAAAGAATGCTACTGTTAGGTGTGGCTTTTTATACACACATCAAAAAAAGTTTTACATCACCTCAGTTCCCAAACTTCCTGAATATAGACATTGACTGTGGATACTGTATCACAGACACAGTCCTTTGACTGTTCAGAGGTGTCACTAAACCCGCCCAAAGATGTAAACAACCATGCATAAGCGGCGCGTATTAGACGGAGGGCGTCCAACAGCCAATCAGTTCCAGTCATTCCACCAAGGAAGGAGGTACACAGCTCGTGTTGTCTGTAGTTCAACCAAGCCTAGACGGTCAATACCGTGGTTCGATGTGTTCACATCATTACTTTGTGCCAGGAAGGGATCTCAACGAGTAAAGTGCACACGCATCTTGGAGTCAACCAAAGCAATGTTGTTAGGACATGGAGGAATTACAGAGAGACAGGAACTGTCGATGACATGTCTTCCTCAGGTCATCCAAGGGCTACTACTGCAGTAGATGACTGCTATCTACGAATTATGGCTTGGAGGAACTCTGACAGCAATGCCACCATGTTGAATAATACTTTTTGTGCAGCTACAGGACGTCGTGTTATGACTCAAACTGTGCACAATAGGCTACATGATGCACAACTTCACTCCTGACATCCATGGCGAGGTCCATCTTTGCAACCACAACACCATTCAGTGCAGTACAGATGGGTCCAACAACATGCCGAATGGACCACTCAGGATTGGCAACTTGTTCTCTTCACCAATGAGTGTCACATATGCCTTCAACCAGAAAATTGTTGGAGACGTGTTTGGAGGCGATTCGGTCAGGCTGGATGCCTTAGACACACTGTCCAATGAGTGCAGCAAGGTGGAGGTTCCCTGATGTTTTGGAGTGGCATTATGTAGGGCTGACGTATGCTGCTGGTGGTCATAGAAGGCACCGTAACGGCTGGGCGATATGTGAATGCAGTCATCTGACTGATAGTGCAACCATATCAGCAGCATATTGGCGAGCCATTCATCTTCATGGATGACAATTTGTGGCCCCATCATGCACATCTTGTGAATGACTTGCTTTAGGATAATGACATTGCTCGACTATAGTGGCCAGCATGTTCTCCAGACATGAACCCTATCGAACATGCCTGGGATGGATTGAAAAGGGCTGTTTATGGACAATGTGACCCACCAACCACTCTGAGGGATCTACGCCAAATTGCCGTTGAGGAGTGGGACAGTCTGGACCAACAGGGCCTTGATGAACTTGTGGATAGTAAGCCACAGTGAATACAGGCATGCATCAATGCAAGAGGACATGCAACTGAGTAAGCAATAAAAAGGGTGGTAATGATGTTCATGTTGATCTCTATTCCAATTTTCTGTACAGATTCTGGAACTCTTGGAACCCAGGTGATGCAAAACTTTTTTGATGTGTGTATTAACAAAAGAATAATAATATTCAAATCTTGTTCATAGAATGCTGAACATTCGATGAGTCGATCAAATAACTAATGGGGAGGCACTGAATCAAACTAGGGAGGACAGAAATTTATGGCAAAACTTGACTAAAAGCAAGTATTAGTTGATAGGTCTATCCTGGGCTATCAGGAATTGTCAGTATGGTGAAGGAAAGAAGTTTGGGAGAAGGGGGCGGGGCTAAAAATTGTTTAGTGAAACCAAGGCTCAATTAGAGTAAAAAGGTTCAAATGGATGTAGATTTCAGTAGTTGTGTATTCACAAAAGAAGTTTGCACAAGATAGATTAGCATGGAAAGCTGCAACAAACCAGATTCAAACTGAAGACCACAACAAAAGCATATATTTCCAATCTGTGGTTGAAAAAGCTAAATACACATCTTCATTAGTTGGTACAAGCCAATAAATAAAGACAATAACATGAAACTAAATAAAATAGAAGTAATCTGGGGAAAAAATCTAATATACTGAAATCAAATAATGTGATATTATTAGGCAATTTTGATGCAAAAGTAGACAAAGAAAAATACTTTAGAAGACCACATGATGAATATCTGTAACAAAAAGTAGCCAATAAAAATGGAATGTGGTTTACTGACCTCTGTAAAAGGTTCCAGTTGAAATTATTGTTAACCTTTATCAGAAAAACTTCAAAGGAAAGCAAAAACTAAGACTTCTCTGGATCTGATATTAGATCAATTCCAATTAGAACATGTGGATACACCTAAAATAATGTTGGATGTTAAGTAATAAGAAGTAGTGAATGTGATCACCACCCCTCTACAACTAAATTCAAATTTCTATCTTCCAAAAGCAAAATAGGGGAAACATTAACAAAATACAACACAGACTCAATATCTCTCTCTCTCACACACACACACACACACACACACACACACACACACACACGCACAAAAAAAAAAAAAAAAAAAAAAAAAAAAAAAATTCACGAGGAAATGAAAATAACTTAGCATGGTAACAGGCAAGAATTATCTGAATGAATCAATAATGTAGCAAAGAAACCAGTAAAGCACACAAAACTAAAAGAAAGAGCAAACACATGGAAAACATGAAAATGTTCAGGAAAGAGTAAAGACTACACAAAACTAGAGTGAATATTACATACAATTCAAACAACAAATAATAATAATGGGAAGAATAGTCTTATAACTTCATAAAACATACACCCTGGAATTGCTATACGAATCTTAAGAATAAATTAAAAGGTGACTGAACATAAAGCATTAGAGATAAAAATGGCAGAATTAGCTTAAATAAAACTACAGACTGCGAAATATCCACAAAATACTTTGAACAGTTTACATATTACCAATAACAAAACTAGGTAAAAATTTACCAAGTTTCAGGAAAATCTGGAAGTGGTTTGCTATGTAATATTGATTAATTAAAGGAAATTGCTTATAAGACATAATCAAAAAAAATTACACAACTATGTACATAGGATCAATAATTGGTAGTTGTTAGGATGAAAATCAAAGTAAATATAGAGATGTCAGATCTCGTTTGGAGTTCACATTCATTTTAAAATGCATAATTCATCATTCCCCCCCCCATGAACCATGGACCTTGCCGTTGGTGGGGAGGCTTGCGTGCCTCAGCAATACAGATAGCCATACCGTAGGTGCAACCACAACAGAGGGGTATCTGTTGAGAGGCCAGACAAACATGTGGTTCCTGAAGAGGGGCAGCAGCCTTTTCAGTAGTTGCAAGGGCAACAGTCTGGATGATTGACTGATCTGGCCTTGTAACACTAACCAAAACAGCCTTGCTGTGCTGGTACTGCGAACGGCTGAGAGCAAGGGGAAACTACGGCCGTAATTCTTCGCAAGGACATGCAGCTTTACTGTATGGTAATATGATGATGGCGTCCTCTTGGATAAAATATTCCGGAGGTAAAATAGTCCCCCATTCGGATCTCCGGGCGGGGACTACTCAAGAGGACGTCGTGATCAGGAGAAAGAAAACTGGCGTTCTACGGATTGGAGAGCGTGGAATGTCAGACCCCTTAATCGGGCAGGTAGGTTAGAAAATTTAAAAAGAGAAATGGATAGGTTAAAGTTAGATATATTGGGAATTAGTGAAGTTCGGTGGAAGGAGGAACAAGATTTCTGGTCAGGTGACTGCAGGGTTATAAACACAAAATCAAATAGGCGTAATGCAGGAGTAGGTTTAATAATGAATAGGAAAACAGGAATGCGGGTAAGCTACTACAAACAGCATAGTGAATGCATTGTTGTGGCCAAGATAGATACAAAGCCCATGCCTACTACAGTAGTACAAGTTTATATGCCAACTAGCTCTGCAGATGATGAAGAAATTGAAGAAATGTATGATGAAATAAAAGAAATTTTTCAGATTGTGAACGGAGACGAAAATTTAATAGTCATGGGTGACTGGAATTCGGGAGCAAGAAAAGGGAGAGAAGGAAACGTAGTAGGTGAATATGGATTGGGGGTAAGAAATGATAGAGGAAGCCGCCTGGTAGAATTTTGCACAGAGCACAACTTAATCATAGCTAACACTTGGTTCAAGAATCATGAAAGAAGGTTGTATACCTGGAAGAAGCCTGGAGATACTGACAGGTTTTAGATAGGTTACATAATGGTAAGACAGAGATTTAGGAACCAGGTCCAGGTTTCAAATTGTAAGACATTTCCAGGGGCAGATGTGGATTCTGACCACAATCTATTGGTTATGACCTGTAGATTAAAATTGAAGAAACTGCAAAAAGGTGGGAATTTAAGGAGATGGGACCTGGATAAACTGACTAAACCAGAGGTTGTACAGAGTTTCAGGGAGAGCATAAGGGAACAATTGACAGGAATGGGGGAAACAAATACAGTAGAAGAAGAATGGGTAGCTTTGAGGGATGAAGTAGTGAAGGCAGCAGAGGATCAAGTAGGTAAAAACAAGAGGGCTAGTAGAAATCCTTGGGTGACAGAAGAAATATTGAATTTAATTGATGAAAGGAGAAATATAAAAATGCAGTAAATGAAGCAGGCAAAAAGGAATACAAACGTCTCAAAAATGAGATCGGCAGGAAGTGCAAAATGGCTAAGCAGGCATGGCTAGAGGACAAATATAAGGATGTAGAGGCTTATGTCACTAGGGGTAAGATAGATACAGCCTACAGGGAAATTAAAGAGACCTTTGGAGAAAAGAGAACCACTTGTATGAATATCAAAAGCTCAGATGGAAACCCAGTTCTAAGCAAAGAAGGGAAAGCAGAAAGGTGGAAGGAGAATATAGAGGGTCTATACAAGGGCGATGTACTTGAGGACAATATTATGGAAATGGAAGAGGATGTAGATGAAGATGAAATGGGAGATATAATACTGTGTGAAGAGTTTGACAGAGCACTGAAAGACCTGAGTCGAAACAAGACCCTGGGAGTAGACAACATTTCATTAGAGCTACTGATAGCCTTGAGAGAGACTATCCTGACAAAACTCTACCATCTGGTGAGCAAGATGTATGAAACAGGCGAAATACCCTCAGACTTCAAGAAGAATATAATAATTCCAATCCCAAAGAAAGCAGGTGTTGACAAATGTGAAAATTACCGAACCATCAGTTTAATAAGTCACGGCTGCAAAATAATAACGCGGATTCCTTACAGACGAATGGAAAAACTAGTAGAAGCCGACCTCGGGGAAGATCAGTTTGGATTCCGTAGAAATGTTGGAACACGTGAGGCAATACTGACCCTACGACTTATCTTAGAAGCTAGATTAAGAAAAGGCAAACCTAAGTTCCTAGCATTTGTAGACTTGGAGAAAACTTCTGACAATGTTGACTGGAATACGCTCTTTCAAATTCTGAAGGTGGCAGGGGTAAAATACAGGGAGTGAAAGGCTATTTACAATTTGTACAGAAACCTGATGGCAGTTATAAGGGTCGAGGGACATGAAAGGGAAGCAGTGGCTGGGAAGGGAGTGAGACAGGGTTGTAGTCTCTCCCCGATGTTATTCAATCTGTATATTGAGCAAGCAGTGAAGGAAACAAAAGAAAAATTTGGAGTAGGTATTAAAATCCATGGAGAAGAAATCAAAACTTTGAGGTTCACCGATGACATTGTAATTCTGTCAGAGACAGCAAAGGACTTGGAAGAGCAGTTGAATGGAATGGATAGTGTCTTGAAAGGAGGGTATAAGATGAACATCAACAAAAGCAAAATGAGGATAATGGAATGTAGTCGAATTAAGTTGGGTTATGCTGAGGGAATTAGATTAGGAAATGAGACACTTAAAGTAGTAAAGGAGTTTTGCTGTTTGGGGAGCAAAATAACTGATGATGGTCGAAGTAGAGAGGATATAAAATGTAGACTGGCAATGGCAAGGAAAGCGTTTCTGAAGAAGAGAAATTTGTTATCATCAAGTATAGATTTAAGTGTCAGGAAGTCATTTCTGGAAGTATTTGTATGGAGTGCAGCCATGTATGGAAGTGAAACATGGACGATAAATAGTTTGGACAAGAAGAGAATAGAAGCTTTTGAAATGTGGTGCTACAGAAGAATGCTGAAGATTAGATGGGTAGATCACATAACTAATGAGGAAGTATTGAACAGGATTGGGGAGAAGAGAAGTTTGTGGCACAACTTGACTAGAAGAAGGGATCGGTTGGTAGGACATGTGTTGAGGCATCAAGGGATCGCAAATTTAGTACTGGAGGGCAGTGTGGAGGGTAAAAATCGTAGAGGGAGACCAAGAGATGAATACACTAAGCAAATTCAGAAGGATGTAGGTTGCAGTAGGTACTGGGAGATGAAGAAGCTTGCACAGGATAGAGTAGTACGGAGAGCTGCATCAAACCAGTCTCAGGACTGAAGACCACAACAACAACAATTCATCATTAACTCCTAGAAGATAGTCATGAATTTCATTTTAAAAAGGCTTCTGACTCTGTCGACAGGTAAACTTTATATACAGTAATCTGAGAATTTTAAGTTAAATTAAGAAACTTGGTACATAAATCTCTCGCAGATATTGTCTCAAAAATAGCCTCCAATTCTCTGTAACTGTGTTACGGAGAAAATCTTATGAATTTGTAATCAAATATTATTCTGACATAATTTCATCATGAAATGATTTGCACAGGACAGAATAATGTGGAGAGCTGCATCAAGCCAATCTTTGGACTGAAGATAACTACATTATAATTTCACCAGTTTTACAGGAGAGAAAGAGAGTGTTATGATAGTCTACCTGGCATCTGGTTGCAAATTTGCTATACTTTCTGAAAGTCAAACAAATGCAGCAATGATAATTAATGTCATTAACCTCTTGCAGGAATTTCCAACGAAAATTGGTTTAAAAATCCATCTAAAAAAAAAAAAACCATTAGAAACATAAATTTATATGTGACAGATATTGGATTAAAAAATAAATAAATATTCGGGACAAATAATTCAAGTAACTGGTTTAGAAAAATCTGCTGTACAGGAAAGGACATGCGATATGGAATAAGTCTACAGATTATGAGGAATGTTACCAACAAAATTTCTTATCTAACCTTCTCTAAGTAAATCATTACAACGCAGAGGTGAAACCAGAATACCTATATGACAGTGGATGCATATCATTTAATTATAGGTTAAATATTCTACTTTCTTCTTTGCAAGAATCAACTTGAACACATTAGATAACTTGGAAATACTGGGTTGAACAATTACATCATAAATACTGGGCACACTGAAAATTGTAAACTCTTGGTATTTGATAAGTGATGTTGAAATATATTAGAAGATAGAAAACATAACACAATAAGAGAAAGAGAGACTTATTTTCTTTGGTCATTTGTCTGGAGTGGATAACAACATATTAACAGATCTGCAAATACATTTGGCAAAAGAAGTCGACAAGCAGCTCAAATCAAGAAGGAGATTTACAAAGAAATAATATACAACAAAAAGAACCAACTAAAACAGATGGTATGAGAACAAAAATATTGCAAATGGAAGGATGCTAAGAGTGAAAGGAAAAGAAATAGTTTCAAACAGGACTTAGGAGAGGCTAAAGGAAATTAATAAAAGGATGAAGTAATACTGGAGTGGAAGGAAGAGAAACAATGGAATATGTAGAATTAAAATTGGTAGGTGATCTCAACAAAAGAGGAATAAGAAGGATTACATACTTTGATGCCTTACTTACTTTAAATACTATTGTGCATTTCTTGCGATTCCACACTCTGCTCAACTAAGCATCAGCACAGAACTAAAAACTAATCACAAATGTAAAACAGAACTGGTTTCTTGTGTTCTATTCTTTTTAAATAAACAAACTACTTATTTTCAAATAACACATTCACTCTGGTATGACACAAAAATATCAAAGTAACAGACTGCCACAGTGGATACAACCACAGAACAATTTTTTGGATATGTGTGAAAAGTGACCTCTGTTTACTGTTAAGATGATATTTATCAAACTGAAAATTTTTAAAGCTAAAACTATTTTTGTATTGCTCTTTCTATTTTAAGTTGCCTATTATGAATAATAGCTTTACCAAAATGTTTCATGACAAACTTCTGAGTACAATTCACATGTAGAAATTTCGAATGGTGTTTACGTTTCAGAGTTAGGCATAATGACACCACATACTTTAGCTAGCGATCAAATGTATCTCTAAACTTTTATTATATAGCACCATTTATCCTCAATACATAACAAATCCTAACACATCTCGCCCATCCTGCCAACCTATCCCAAATAAATGCAAAATGGTCCACATCAATTTTCATTCGTATTAGTGATAGCATTTTATCAAATAAATTATAAATGGAAACTGACTATAGTTTGTATTAACAGCACTTACTTACCAATTGCTACTATACATGTACAAAATTTGACACAAAATTAACTTATACAGGATATGCTCACTGCCATTAGGAAACACAGTGGCCCTCTTGTGTAAAAAAAATTTAAAAAAAGCACCTGAACCAGAGAGAGCTTTCTGTAGCAAATGAGGAAAGGTTTGGAGACAATAACATAATTCGCCAATGGCTTAAGGCCAAGGTATGTAAAGAGGCAGAGGCAGAGAAATGTAGTCAAGATAGCAGTCAAGAAGTCAAATATATATGAGAGAAAGACTGCTAATTGAACTGGAGATTAAATTTACAGTCACACGAAAAGGGGGGAAGCAAAAATTAGGACATTGGAAACAACCTAATATTAGATCAATCATAAAAGTTTGGGTTGAACAAAGATGTGGAAATGAAATAGCCTCAACTTTGTCAAAATTTCTAATCCCAGTATTTGCTTCAAGTGATGCAGAGAAATGACACACAATCTAAATAGGGAAGCAAACAATAGGACATTGGATACAACCTCATATTAGATCAATCATAAAAGTTTGGGTTGAACAAAGATGTGGAAATGAAATAGCCTCAACTTTGTCAAAGATTCTAATCCCAGTATTTGCCTCAAGTTATGCAGAGAAATGACACATAATCTAAATAAGAATGGCTGTACAGGAATTTGATCCTTACACATCACAAACATAAGTCCACTGCTTCAACAACTGCACCAGATAGTTCAGCAAACAGAAATACCCAAAGGAAATGAGAAAACAAGAGATGTTGCAAAACATAAAAAAAACAACAGAAATGAGGAAGAAGGAAACATGAGCAATTTGTGCAAACTATAAAATTCTGGTGGCAAGAAGTAGATTCAAAATGGTGTGTGTAACAGCAAGCACCAAGATAGTGATGTGTGGTGGAGTTTTTTCCATCTTCAGTAAGATACTGTGTGTTAGCACTACTGACACATTTTGTGGTTTACTCATTCTTACCTATAGCTCAGTAATTATCATGATGACACAGAAATTTGAACAGTGGATGCAAAGTAATCGTTTTATCGTTTTTTATCTTCATACCTCTATATATTACTAATGTACAAATAATGTGTTTTGAATTAAAGAAATGACAAAAAACACACAGTGTGACATTACTATAAGTTTGCCAGAGCCACAAGGAGAACCATACTGCAGCAAGAAACACATGTGACAAATTTCTTCTGTGTTCTTCCTGCACAAATTGTTATGTAACTAATTCCATTTTTAAACTTAACTGTGTAACTAAAATCATGAAATTTGATCGCCACACAAAGAAACATGTAGAGAACTTCTGTTTCTGAGAGTTGAATCTCTCTATAACTAAACTAAACTTTTCCCTTGCGTACTTTGAATGTAAATTAAAGCATTACAAGTATTCTTAATAACCAACTTTGACAAGAACTTCAGTATACTTGCAGATTTGGCTTGTGAATTTTACAGTAAAAGTACTTTATTAATTACAGCTTGATTTTGAATACTCAGGTGATAACTAAATGTATACTAACTTTATTATGTACTTCCTGAAGGGAAGTTGAAAACTCAGCTAGCAGAAGTAATGGAATTAAAGGATATTGTATTACAGCATGCTGGAGCTCAAGGTACTAACAAGGTATTAACTGCATAAAAGGTGACGGCAAGAAAATGGTGCTTTGCATAAGAAAAGATGCAGCATTTACTCAGGTGTTAATTATTATGAACGATTATGGAAAAAAGAAGCTTCATAGCCAACACATATCAAATACGTGCACTTTACGGCTTATTCCAATGTAAACTGTCCAGGCAGACAGAGAGGCTCAGCAGACAGTCAAATACAACATAAATTAAATAATATTACACTGGATGAGATCATCTGTTAAGCACTAACCAAAAAAAATTACATCATGGATTTATTTTATACCTATACAGTTTTAACAGCCTTGCACAAGGTTTTACTAACGTTCTTTAAAAATTCTTTGAAAAATCATAGTTCAATGTTTAAAAACATTTGTCTCTTCCCTAAAGTGCTGTAGTGTTCAAAAATAGTTCAAATGGCTCTGAGCACTATGGGACTTAACATCTGAGGTCAAATGGTTCAAATGGCTCTGAGCACTATGGGACTTAACATCTGAGGTCATCAGTCCCCTAGAACTTAGAACTACTTAAAACTAACTAACCTAAGGACATCACACACATCCATGCCTGAGGCAGGATTCGAACCTGTGGCCACAGCGGTCACGCGGTTCCAGACTGTAGCGCCCAGAACCACTCGGTCACCCCGGCCGGCTGCTGTAGTGTCTTATTAATTTACACATCTCTATGATTTACGTTAATCACACTTCATTATCTCTTAAATTATTTTACTTTCTTGCAGCACATGCATTTAACACCACACACTGTAAATTTTAACCATACCTACAAAATAATTACATCATACTACTAGAAGGTAATAGAGGAAAAAAATGTAGCTTCTATATGGTTTCACTAGTGATGAACAAATCTGTTTGACATTTCAAAAAGCACATGATTCTCAGATGGACCATACAGAAAAAAGATGAGCTAATTTTACACTGGAACATAAGCTTGAAGGTGTATAACTTTGAGCCAGTTTCTAGTGAAATAAGGAAATGATGAACAGGTTGAAAGAACAAAAAACTAATTGCTTTTCTACAACAAGAAACTGGTTTTTGTGTTCAAACTTGGAAAAAAAAATTGACAGTTATCATAGTGGCATTTATGTAATTAACTCCTTGCTTGCTGTCTAAGGGCAACACAACATTGCAGAAATCTTATGATTTAATGCAGCACTGTTTTGCATTAAACATGTCTCTTGCTTTAGTGTCACAAAACATGTACACTTATTACTTACATTTTCTTTACACGAAGATCCTAAAATTGTATTATGGCTAGTTTTTTTATGTCCAATGGTTATATAAACTCTTTTCATTTAACACTATATACCACTGAACTTGCAACATTATTCATGCACCAAAATTTGTGTAACAAAAATGAATAAAACCACACTTTTTTTAAAGATATATTGGGACAGGAAGGATAAACTTTAGTCAGAAGAAGGAATGAGGTCAAACAATGATTCTAGCAACTAGCAACTTTCACATTGAGAAGAAGATGTACATGTACCATCGCTGGAAGTTCGAATATTTCGGCAGATATAATAAATTTGTCTTATGGAAAGAAGGTGGTTTGCAAATATCAGCCTGAAAGTGTTTCATAAACTATTCTATGAAACATCTAGCACTAGTTCCAAATGGAATCTGCATTTACACACAATTCCACAATAAAATCTGAAAATTAAACCTCTTTAAAAATTAACAAACTTTTCCATACTTATTATCTTACATCAGTAAACCAAATCAGGAAATTAAGTAAGACGACAGAACTATGATTTTTCCTGCGTAGCATTAAGTTCTACAAATGTCAGTATCACTGAGCTGTGGACGTATACTTCCTGTGGCATGAGCAGAGTTGTTTTTACACAGAGCAGCTACCTATGACTATCAAAGGTCACAGTTCGTAGTAATAGACGGTCATCAAGTAGAACAGAAGTAATATCTGGCATTCCCCAAGGAAGTGTTTTAGGCCCTCTATTGTTCCCGATCTACATTAACGACATAGGAGACAATCTGAGTAGCTGTCTTAGATAGTTTGCAGATGATGCTGTCATTTACCGTCTTATAATGTCATCAGATGATCAAAATGACTTGCAAAGTGA
The DNA here is from genome assembly GCF_023864345.2 of Schistocerca serialis cubense. NCBI lineage: Eukaryota > Metazoa > Arthropoda > Insecta > Orthoptera > Acrididae > Schistocerca > Schistocerca serialis. Next base: position 406,336,567 of record NC_064640.1, on the reverse strand, counting down.
TTTAGATAAGATATCTGTATGCTGTGAAAAGTGGCAATTGATGTTGAATAAGAAAAAGTGTGAAGTTATTCACATGAGTACTAAAAGAAATCAGCTAAATTTCGATAACGCGTAAGTCACACAAATCTGAAGGCTGTAAATTCAACTACATACTTGGGGATTACAATTACAAATAACCTAATTGGAAAGATCACATAGATAATATTGTGGGTAGAGCAAACCAAAGACTGCGATTCATTGGCAGAACACTTAGAAGGTGCAACAGGTCTATTAAAGAGACTGCTTACACCACACTTGTCCGCCCTATTCTGGAGTATTGCTGTGCAGTGTGGGATCCGCATCAGGCAGGACTGACAAATGACATCAAAAAAGGACAAAGAAGGGCAGCTCGTTTTGTATTATAGTGAAATAGGGGAGAGAGTGTCACAGATATGATATGTGAATTGGAGTGGCAATCATTAAAAAAAGGGCATTTTTCATTGCAACGGGATCTTCTCATGAAAGTTCAATCACCTGTTTTCTCCTCCAATTGCGAAAACATTCTGTTGACACCCACCTACATAGGGAGAAATATTCATCACAATAAAATAAGAGAAATCAGGGCTCGCACAGAAAAATTTGAGTGCCCGTTTTTCCCGTGTGCCATTCAAGAATGGAACGGTAGAGAGACAGATTGAAGGAGGTTCATTGAACCCTCTGCCATGCACTTTATTGTGAAAAGCAGAGTAATCACGTAGATGTAGAAGAGCAAAATATGGTTAAACTTTTTTTCCCAAACACACCATCACATGTACATATTAAAATATATGATCAAGCTGACAGCAACAATTTCATGGAATTAAGGTACTTTTTATCAATAAAAATTACTTGTTTTCTTACCATCATGTCCACGATATTCAATCCTGATAGCTTTCTTTTTTCTTTGTCTTTTTCACAGTGCACTGCTGATGAAAACAGCAAATTATATTATGAAATCTCATACTATATGCAGACATTTTATTTGCTCGTTCAGAGTGGTATAGGTAGCTAAGAGAGGAAGCAGATGGTCAAATGGAGTAGATGAACTAATCTCTCCCTTCCCCATATAGTACTGCCTACAGGAGAAATGGGACCTGTTTTCTGTATATTGTATGGTCCACCTGGGAAGGTTCGCAGTCAAAAATGTATCAGTTCTCATAAAAAGATTACAGTAAAGGTACAGAGGATCAACAATGTTAGTGAAGTTATTGATGTGTTAAAGTATCTTCTTATCACAAATGTTGATGGTCACCCAGATATGTCTGTCATAAGTCTTCTGACTTTTGCTGAGAGAAGAATAGAAAGGCACACATCAAAGTGCATGGATAGTACACATCTATCCTCAGGCACTGTGTATCCTGGTTGAAAGTTCAAAGCTTCCTCAGTGTGCAGTGTGTAACTCGCATTTCAGAGAAACAGGGTGTAAATCCCTGCCTGGAAATCCAAATTTAGGATTCCCATGGTTTTCCTAAATTGCTAAATGCAAATGGTGAGATGGTTTCACTGAAAAGGACATAGCTGATTTCCCATTACAATCTGAGCTTCTGTTTAATCTCTAATAATGACATCACTGATGGCACACTAAATCCTTATCTTCATTCTCTTTCTTTTTCCACAATGGGCAAATGCTGATTCCCAACCTGTAGTTATATCCAGAAAGTAAACATCTCAGATGCCAAGGAAACTCTACAATTTGACAGATTTTTCAGACATAGCAGTGATGTATTTAGAAGGGAGTTTAACTTGCATTTTTCACTTCCCAAGCCATTACTGACATACAAAACACTAGTTTCAGTGTACATATTATATATTAGACACCTATTCTGCCTTGAGGGAACCTCTCACATTCTAACAAACTGAATTTCTCTCTGGATGAGACTGTGTGATAATTCATAAAGGTGCAGTAGCAAAAATTTCATTAATTATATGACTTCACTAAAGAGGAAACACCATTTGTTACTAAAGTTTCTAAAGATATTTCCTTGAATTGTGGCTAGTAGTTTATTATGCACTACTACTGTAAAATAAGCAATATAAATGCTCTGAGCATGATGTTTTCCAGTATCTCCCAACTGAAAAATACAAAAGTGTTTCCTCGGTATTATACAATAGAAGAGCAGGTCACAAAACATAAGCCTCTCATCCCTTAACATAACTGTATCCTATGTGTTGTTTCATATTGATTCACTTACATAGTTCGCTTTCATGACAGAGGCTGCTAAACTACAAAACAAATTATTGGACAATCATCACAATAAAATAAGAGAAATCAGGGCTCGCACATCCCAGTATCTATCAATGGATTATAGTTTCCACCTGATAAATTACGCAAGAATATTCTCTGAAACATTATAGGGTGAGAACATAACAGTACACTAAGTGTTGCCAATCTTTCTAAAAGGACATTATTAATTTTTGTGGCTGACTGCCACATTTGAAAAGATCAGGTTGGTGTGTAGTCACTTCCTTCCTTACTTAAACTATGATTTGCATGTAATGTGCTACTGTCTACCGTTAACTACAAGATCTAATGCAGACATATGCTTTCTTTTCTCGTGATTAAAAGATAACCAAAGTAAGAAGTATTTAGATACTGTACAGTATGAAAAACAGACTTTTCATTCAAATATGCTTAAAAAACTATGTATTGACAGCTCAATTAGTAGTAAACAACATAAAGGGCAAAAAAGATGATATTGCTATGATATTCTTAAAACACATCAAAGAAAATTTAACTTTTTGGCACTGATTTGCAAGATACTATGGAACAAATGTAGCATATGAAAGGAACTGGAATAATTTTACAATGTTCTATGTTAGAGAGATCAGTTATGTGCAACTGAAATCGTTTTCCAGCACATAAAATCTGTGTCAGGGATGTGAGTGTCTTGTCAGATTGCTGTTGTGAATGATGGTTGTGTGTATGAGGTACCATTCCATATTCAGGTCTGAAGAATTTTTCTTTTTACTACAACTAAACAAAAAAACCTCACAATTTTATGAGTTTCTAGTGTATATGATGTTCTTTGCAGACAATTAAGAACAAAAATATTTAATTTTCACAGAAATTTAGACAAAAAGTGTCATGAAATGTACAGATTCCAAGACAGTACTGCAGAGGACCACACTTGTTATAAAACTCTGTTCAATCTCAGTACCTGACCTGATTTCTATATCTAGGTTCATGCTGCATGGATCTTTCAGTTTAGTCTCCACTATTTGAAATATTTCAGTGAAACTTATGAATTAGACCCATCTTCTTAAAACCAATATGGATATTGTATCTGTGAATTTGGGATGGTTTTGAGTCATTATCCTGGTAGATATTTCACATGTGTAAGATTGAAACAGCTATAAATGTCATTTCAGTCAGTTACTTTTTATAACCAAAATTTGGACCTATGAGATGCAATGTGGTAATTTACAAATACATCTGATCACTATGAAACTAATAACTTGCTATCCATTGTTTAGCTGTAGCCCACTTATTAAAGAACTAGCTCAGAAACATGGTATGGGCCAGGTATTTACTTATAGCTGTGACTGAGACTTTGTACATGTTGTATTTATTTTTGAAATATAAAGCTTCTTCGTGTACAATGTTTGAAGTAGTAAGATTGGAGACATGAATGTAGAGTTCGTTTGCTTCACTAACACAGGAGAGAGTCATGTAAAGCTCATCATGCAAAAAGTAGCTGTTAGTTTGTATTTGTAAATATAAGAGTGGTATACTTAATTCTGTCACTGACATCAACTTCCAAAAATACATCTGTCACTGAGTTATAAAAGACTAATGTCACCATCTGTGGGTTCTTTGGTTTACTATGCCATGATGACTAAACATCCAAACAACTAAGCTGAGCAGACAATTTTAGATAAAACTTTAAATTATGACATCTTTTTTTCCTGTGTTCTGAATTTAATGAAATAAAGCCTACTTGTTGCCCCAAGCTATTCTCATGTTGCCTGTGGAAACCCCATGAAAATTCGTCTAGTGGTTTTGGAGACTAGTGTGTTCAAACAACAGTTTTATTATTAGTACAGTATTAGTACCAGCCAATGTCAATTAAGTACTTACTGTATTGGACTTACAAGTCTCTGCATGAAATTCATTGTTGAGGGGTGGGTGGGTGGTTGGGGGTAGAGGTTGAGGTGGTGGTGGTGGTGGTGGTGGTGGTGGTGGTGGTGGTGGTGGGGGGGGGGGGGGTGGGGGGGGTGTGAACAAAAACAATAGCCTAATGTACTCCCTGCAAAAATTTGGTTTCCTATCAATTCAGACAATATTTCAGAAAACACTCAATATCATGGCAAACAATCAAATTTTTGCATAATTGTATGAACAACAGATCTGTGCCTACACCTAGGCTTAATACTGTATCAAACTGAGATGTAGCTCATTAACAGATGCAATCTCACAAGAAGTTTAAAATGAAGTGAAGTATATTGAAAAAGTTATTTTCTGTCACTTCTCTAACTGTGCAAACAAAGAAAAAAGAACATTAATTTGGACGGAAGTCCAGCTGCCATGAAGTGTTTACCTGGGAGTTGAAACAATCTCGTAAACAGGTCAATGTGTGTTCTTCAACAGTAACATCACGGTGAACTTCCCTCATCCACGTGTAGCAACAGCTATGAGTCTGATGTAACTTCCAGGAAAATGTTAACAATAAAAACCAAACAGTGAGCAGGATAGAGCCTAAAGGACCACATTAACATAACTGATGAGACTTCAGGCTCTACAAAAAATGTGATGACAGTATTCCTATTGAACATATGAGAAGCTTCCAATGAAATCAGTTATAACTATCTTCTAATGTGAGGCAGATAATAACAACACATTTCACTACAAATTAAACATAAGATCTCACCAAAACCACAGATGAATATACTGCAGGTACCCCAAGCACAGCAAAATGTTCCGATATTGCAAAAATCGGCCAATCCTGTTAACATAGTGGAGTATTGTGCAGTAATTCATTTTCAGCAGCAGCAGAAGTATATCAGCCACGTCAAGGAAATTCAGACAGCTAAAGAAGTCATATGTATTGCCCTGACAGTGGCAACATTTGTGATGCTGCCAAAAATGAATTACTACATGATATTTCACTTCATTAAAAGACCATTTTGTTCTGACATCATATTTCACTTTCTTGTGGCTCCTCAATGTGTACCACAGATATGTAGACATATACCAGAAAAAAAGATCATCTATGTAACCTCCTCCTCCTTCTTCTTCTTCTTTTTGAGGTGATAATTAAAACTTTATGACTGCCCCAGTACAGGTCTTTTAAAAATAAAGACATCTAGACAAACATGTGAGAGAAACACATTTGGAGATAATTTCACTTAAATCACAACATTCACAGTATTTTGCAGTAGAGCACAGAATACGAAGCTGTAGACGACATGCTGAAGGATGTGAACAAAAACAATAGCCTAATGTACTCCCTGCAAAATTTTGGTTTCCTATCAACTGTGAATACATTTTAAGGAAGGAAGATTAGAGTTTAATGTCACATTGGCAGCGCTGTCATTACAGGTGGGGCATGAGCTCAGATTACAAAAAGATGGGGAAGGAAATCAGCGGTACCCTTTATGAAGGAACCATCCTTGCATTTGCCTTGAGTGATTTAGGGAAATCATGGAAAAAGTAAATCTAGATGGCGAGATAGGGATTTGAACCACTGTCAAGTGTATTTGAGACAGGGCATTTGCTTGGCTAGATTAATAATGTCCAATTCAACGAAATTGTCCAGACACTTGCCTCAATCAGTTTAGTGAAAGAGATAATTGATCACTGGAGTGATTCAATGGGAAACCACAGAAAACTTAAATCAGGATTGCTGGACTCCGTTCCTTCTCAATTCAACTTCAGTTTGATAACCTAACCACTGCACCACGTCAATCAGCAGCTCTGCTGGCACTGAGACTGGCAGGTCTCAATACCCGTATGGGGCCCTGAAAACTATCTTGAAAACTGAATCAATATTTTTGGGAAAGGAAATGGTTGAAAAAAATTCTAACAGAAATCCTTACAAGTTCCTGCGTAGCACAGCACTCTGTTCTAGCATAGAATGATGCCAGTTTCACGATTTACAAATATATGCCCTTGTGTGAACACACAGAAATTGTGTAGAGTACTCAAAGTAATAGCATTCAACCCCAAAGGACTCAAATGGATATTTCCCTTAAAATGTCTGGGCAGTTTGAAATTTGAAGGCTATGGCGAGATGCACTATTGACAAGTTCAGACAGGGAGGAAATTGGTCATGTCTAATTCAAAGGAGCCATCCTCGCATTTGCCTTTATCAATTTAGGGTAACCACGAAAAACTTAAATCTTTAATGCCAAAGGAGGATTTCAGCTGTGCTCTTCCCAAGTGAAAGTCCAGTGCCTTGCCCATCTTATTCTGTTAACATGCTTTTAGGGTAAAAATTCATGTTTGATGACTAAAACTTTGTTTAATTACTAATGTTGTTTCAGAATTTTACCTGGCAGTTAATTAATTTTATAAGAGTTGTTCCGTACATACTAATGGTATTAGTCACTGCTATTTTATTTTGATAACGATGCATGAAAAATTTAAACTGATAAAACTACAGATAGTATCAAACATCGCAAATGAAATAATCTGATGTATTGTTTGTTGGGTTTTGTCTCACAATCATCAGCTGACATTCAATTAACAATTTTGCTGACATTTTGCAAGCTCAAATGGCAGCCATTTGTGCAGACAAAACATCAGAAGAATCATTAAGAAAATGCTGACTTAAGACCCTAAGACAAAAGCCACCACGAAATACATCAACAAATGGCTACAAAAACACCAACATTGGAAAATAATATGTTACAGAATAACTCATCAGACATATGACAGTGTTGTGACTTGAATGTGAGACTTTCGAATGTGGGAGAATTGGGGTAGGTATGAGAAAAAAGTGTGGTATACAGAGTCTGTAGGACACAGAATAATTAAATATTTATTAGAGATATATTACCTACTGCACAACTGAGTACTGTTTAGTATTGTCAGTTAGACGAATTATTGATATGCAAGACATTGCTGCCACTGAGTTACAAGCATATGTCACACATGTAATTTTTTCATTTTTTTTACGTAGAATTATCTTGATTTAATTGGATACATTAACAACAGTTTACTGGTTTCAATTTTTATGGGTCACCACCAAAATTTAAAAATTCAGAAGAGACAAAACACAAAAATTTAAAAAGAGCAACAATAAAAGAGCAAAAAATAGTCTCACTACCTTGTTACAAGAGTAATATGTCAGACAGTCGTCTAATATTCATTTGACTCTTCGACGTGCTACTTCTGAGTATATTTTCATTTTTCTTTTCTTGCACTTTTTAATTTTTTATGTTTAATAGTGCAGTTGCATTTTGTCATTTCTGTATTTTTTTGTTCTGATAACAATTCATACGAGCCAAAACCAGTAAACTGTTGTTAACCATCCACTGTGGTCTAAGCAACTGTGAAAAAAGAGCATATTCCAAAATGTATTATATACTCCAATTTTTGAATGTCAAATTCCATTGCTAACTTTGCAGCTAGTTTCAACAATGTTTTGAAATGGAGTGTAACTGCAGACTCTCACTTTCTCCTATGTCCAAGAAACAACAGTACCATCATTACTCAGCTGTTGTAATTAATCAGACTGTTCAAAATAATCAATTATTGTGTAAGATCTATATTTAATGAATTTTCATTCAGTGTGTGTGACGTCTGAAGGTTTAAATGTGTCAGTAGGCAATAAAACCAAGTTTTTTACAATTCTCTTTCACCTCAACAAAGGAAGGAATGAAGGAAACAACTCACCAAACAGTTGAGGTATTGAATGGTTAAGGGGTGCACATGCCCTATAATAGTAGAGCTGCAGGGTCTTAGAGAGAGATTTATATACTAGTTAGCTCTGAAGGAGGATTTAGTCCAAAAGCTTAGCAATATTTTCAGTCTTGTTTGTGCGACTATCAACTGCTCAATGCCTCAGCTACATGGTGAGTTGGGGTTTATTCCTCCTCTAATTTATATTCCACCAAGGACTTTCTAAGTATTAAAATAAGATTTTTTACTGTTCTTTCATAATGATTTTATAATTGTCCCATTAACATTTTCAACAGATAATCTAATTTTATGTTCTTCAATATCACATATTTAGATTCCTTTTTATCATTTTTGTTTGTGGATGCAGCAGCTCTGAAGTATGGTTATTGAAATTATACAGGCTTATATGTGAAACTTCATATTAAAATTCTGAAAAAGTTAATCAGACAATTGCTTCATTATCGTCAAATATATAAACGGTGTTCATGTGACAGTTATCAGTCCTTAAACCAACTACTTGAAAATAATCAACTTTATGGACAGGACAGGTAATGTTGCTAATATTGTGACAAAAGCTACCACACACGTAGCTCAAATGTTAATGTAGAAGAAGAAACTTCTAAACTTTTGATTGTGAAGACAAATACTTACAACAAAGTAGAAGAAATTTGAAACTGGTAATATTTGCAGGTATCTGCACACAATTCTGCACTGTAGTCAATATCTGGCTTTCTTATAATGGTTGTGAGTGTAAATACACCCAAGTGACACACATTTTTAATTCCACTTGCCACCTTGTCCCACAGTAACTGAAGAACTGTGTTAAATCTGAACATCCCTTGACACCATATACCTAACTCAAACATATTTTAATTGAATTAACTGTGGGTTCTTGATGAAATGTTGCAAATTAACTAAACAAACACAATTTTTAACCTTGTTTCATAGGTTATTATTAATGTTATTGCACAACCTAGGTTTCGGGTTATAAGCCCATTTTCAAGTACATTACTGATTCCAAAAGATGTACTTGAAACTGGGCTTATAGCCCAAAACCTAGGTTGTGCAATAACATTAATAATAAACTGTGAAACAAGGCTAAAAACAATGTTTCTTTAGTCAAACATATTTCTTATAAAGCACAGTCACTGCCTACTACAATTACTTTGCATTACCGAAGAGATACTGAACCACTACTGCTGGCAACTATCAGCCCATGCTGATGCTTTAGCAGAGACCAGTTGTCAAGCGTACGGCAGTAAAAAAACTGTGTGGCATTGAGTAGCCAATCCTCACTGAGTGTACTTCAGTTAATAAAGCAGGGGGGGGGGGGGGGGGGGGACCCATAGCAAGAAATACAGTTTTTCAGCAATAGTTCCTTCGGGGCCAAGGAACTGTTATTAGGAAATCATTACAGCTTGTGCAGGAGAGACATACTGTAGGGCAGCACAGAGGGGAGGCCCCAGTTTGCATCATTACTCTCCAGAGTAGTTAAACGATGAATTACAACACGCAGTGTACTGTACCAGCCATCTTTTCTCAATATGTGGGCAATATCTGATATAAGATACTCCACAAATTAGTTGCAATCTTTTAAGTAACTGTGTCAGTTACCAAAACAGCAACAACAAGTAATCGCGGTAGCCATTCCAATATGGGGAGTACATCAGTGTGTAATATTACAACTACTGGTGACCTAAGAAAGGATCACTCAATATTTTACTCAACCCAGTGGTGTGGAATGTACCTGTTCAAATAGGGTGAGGCTCAGTACCATTCCAGTTGTCCAGTACAATATGCCTCTAAGTGTCAACAGCAAATTGTAACTTTAAGTAAGAGACCCTTGGAAGGCTGAAACAACAACAGTGGTAGTGGTCCATGGAATGGGAAGTGAAGCACAGAGTTCCAGTTCTACTGAGTCTGAAAATGGAACTTGATAACAGCATTAATGGCTGTACATAGCACACTGGTCATCTACGAAAGCTTGAGCAGCTGCTCTAAGAATTTGTTTATATTAATTTTTCATTCTGTCATCGTAGTACCTACTGGCTCTTAAAATTTAAGAGCTGAACACTTTATGTGCTGATGAACAGTCCAGGCAGAAAAGTGGTAATTTCTAAGAAATTTTTATTACAATGTCACGAATTTCCAGCCAATCGGTTGCAAATAGAATTTAAAATTCTTTAACTAGTTTTCAATGCCGACTAGAGGTGCCTTCTTCAGAAGAAACTGTTACCTTACATGTGGTTAAAAGGAAATTTGAGCGACATCGCAGGTATAGTCAAAATTTCGAAACAATATATAAATATGCCACTAAGGGCACTACACTCGTATAGGACACGAGTGAGCAACTTTAAATTCTATTTGCAACCAGTTGGCTGGAAATTTGTGACATTGTAATTAATTATGGTTGGTGATCACAGCCATGTTCAAAACATTAAAATTTTTATTAATAAAGAAATTTGGAAATAGCTTGGTCAAAAGCAACACTAAAAAGTGGTTCTGAAATTTATGCTTTAGACTAATGGTTATCTAATTTAGCAGTGAAAGAAATAAAGGCGCAGACACACGAATAAGTTAATATTAACTTACAAATTTTGTTGAATTATAAAATCATAAATAACAATTATTTACAGTTATTGGTCCTGTTGCAATTCAGGGATGTGCAGCAGAAAAACATGTAATGTATGTCTGCAAGTAACACAATAAGAATGGAAGGTTTAGACAGAGAAACAGAATATAAGATAGGAATGTGCCTTAGATGGATATTTTAAATGATAAAGTGATCACCAGCATCCATTTTCTTCTTGGTGTACATATTACCTTATGTTGGATTTTTCTTGAAACAGTACCTCCTCTTTCACTGCTGGTCACATTTTCATATATCTCCCCTCAATGTGCACATTTTATTAACTTAATTTTTAGTCATGTATCATGTGCCTAACTGTCCCTCTTCCTACGTGCACTGACATCTTACAGCAGGCTGTCCTGACCTTTCCCTGGATAAGTCCCATCCAATGATATTTCACCTAAACATTACCAGAATTTTCCCCAATTAAGAATTTCAGTGCTTCTGCTTTATGGGATATACACTTCAGTTAATATTTTCTGAACATAATAAGCTGAACTTGGCATTTTAATCATTCCGTTTTGAGAAGAGATTACCGACAGAAATTTTCTGCAGATTGTTAAGTTATTTTAGGCAGAAGTGTCTGTGTCTGTGTCAAAAAGCAGTAACATCTGCCCTTGGGCCTGTCTTAGTGTATGCTGTATGTTAAGATGTCACTGCTCTAACTAATCATTATATCCACGAAATACAAATTCCAGCTCAACTATAATGACAAAATATTAAGTTGCAAAAGTTATCATGAAAGAGTACCGCATCCCACGTAAAGGAAGTGGTGAGAAGAGACAGGCAATCTCTGTAACTCATCTCTTAAACTTGCATTCATCTGAAATCTCTCTTTTGAGGAGTATGCAAAAAGACACATGGGAAGGAGTCACATGGTAAACGGTCCAGACTGGGAAAAGGATCTAATGGGGAATGTGAGGTAAGGAAACAAAAATACAAAATAAGGATTAAAAACAGCATAATGATTGAAACTAGTGATGACAGCAGGAGATGGAGGAAGAGAAAAACTAGAGGAAGGACACTTGTGTTGGAGAGCGGGGGTGTTATCAAAATGTCATAAGCAGGTTTGCAGCCCATATCATGTGGCTCTCCCTCCTTTTATCTCATCCAACTGCAATTTCTCTTACTTGCAGAAGTGGCCACCATGCCTCTAAAATAATATATAATACATATAATATCTTTGGCTTTAATCACACTAATAGTCCCAGTTTAACTCCACCAGCCCCGTCATTGTACCCAGTATATAAATTTTTCTTTTTGAGTTCATCTAGAACCCCCCTCCCCCCAAACTCTGTTTTTTTTTTTCTCACTAGTTTCTCACCTCTGACTTGTGTCAATACCACAGCAATCATTTACCACTGTGAGAATCAGCCCTTTTTCCCAAAATCTTCCACATTGTTCCTACAGACACTAACACTGATCACCTCTCATTAACTGAGTTGCAATGCTGATAAGGCAATAAAGATAAAATGATAAAGATATGGTTATATTTTTATGTATAATGCAAGTTTGAGAGCTGAATTACAATAACTGTCTTTCTTCATATCATTTTCAACTGCTTTTTCAATTCGATATACTGTTCATGAGTTTGCCACAGATCCTCATAATCGCTCATGTTGACCCACATTATTTTGGTGTCAATGTGTCCAACAGAAGAAAGTTAGACACAAAAAGCAAAGACACAAAATTAAGATAATAAAGAGACAAACAATTTTTCAAGGTAACAACACATTTGTAAGATAAATGCTCTAAATACGTATCACAGTAATAATTTATTGATTTTCTCAAGTTAATGTTATTTTTTGTATTTTATCAGTCTTCAGAATTCAAGCAAGTATGTTCCGGTGCAAATGCAAATATCTAGCCCATCCTTAGGTTGTAAGTGTAAAAATAAACATGAGAACATAGTGCCTATCCTTAAGTTGGCCATCACCAAATACAGAGAATTGGATTTTAATTACACTGTATAAGGTAAAATCAACCAAATAAAAATACAAAATGGTAGAATCTCATTGCTGATGACTATATTACTGCATGACAGTAACCTACTTGTTTCCCAGCAAATTATATTAGAAAACAAGAAAAATGACTATCATCTAACAATATTTCAATTTTATACACACTGTTTCTGATCTATAACATTTTTAATACAACTAATACAATGTAGACAGCTTTTGCATGTATGCAGCCTACAACAACAAATATGCACTCAAACAATTCGCTTTCAAAAACAATAAAGTTTATGACAATATATATAGATATAGACATTTCACTGCACGTGTGTGTGTGTGTATATATATATATATATATTTATATAATATTTATATAAGTATTTGTAACAATGTAAATATATTGAATATAAAAGATCCTTCACTACTCTATTACAGGGATGTGGTTGCCTGTAAGAATGATTCATTACCATAAAATACAATGTAACAGTAGCACCTACAGAAATTCAAAGTTGCTCTAACTACACCAGAATTTACTCTGTCTTGGTGTACAATTAAAAACAATATAGAAAACATGACAGCATTCTGTGAAAATACAAAACAAATGTTCAAATAGCCCTCGCATGACAAATTTCAAAATTTAATATCTCGCTTCATTTCTGAGGACGGGAACAAAACACTCCAGTAAAAGGTAAGAGAAATTGGTAACATCTAGAGATAGCACTAATAATCACAATTTCTTTGTACAAAATTTTACTTTAGCTACGCCCAACACCCAGATTAAAATGAATAAATGACAATTAACATTATGACAGATTTACTCTAAAAACATTCAATATTAAGACTGGTATATTCAAAATCCACAATAATCACATGTGAAAGGACAAAACACATAAGATTTATTCACAAATTATTTTGGCAGTAGAGAAGCACAGACATGATTTTATAATCATTGTGTCTAGTCTTTCTGGTATTGCTTTGGGTAATATTGTGTATTACACAATTAAATATATAAACCACTGCAATATTTCAGATTAGCAATGGAAACACTGGTATCTGTTGCATTTACCATAACTGATAAAATCTGCAGACAAAAGATATACTGGTACCAAAAATTTGTTGAATTATGATGAATAAACACCATAAAAAGTGTTCTTTCATAGCATTTACATTGATACTGACAGTATATGCCAACAACATATTGTTAAATAAATACAGCTGCAGATGAAGTACATGAAACTACCAACAGAAACACATTATTGATGTCACACAGTAACAAATCTACATAACTAATACATCAACAAAAAAGGGATTAAAAAAAATTAACAGGTAACTGAGATCATAACATTAATATTGTGCAATATAATGTGACATTTGCCCAGACATGACATCATAATACTAGTACAAAAAATAAATTAGAAAGGGCTTCTGTGTGCCAGAAGCTAAGCTCTTACAGCAGGCCAATGGCACACAGTAAAAACACTCGACAGCAGTCACTTACTAATAACACATTTTCACACTTTATAAATAGTTCTCCACAATTATCACCTGTGTATTAAAGTGTGGAGTACTTCAATTAATAAGATGCTATAGATCACATTGAACTTATAATACATTTTAATTAATTGCTGTCTTAAATTCCATCACCTCCTACAGGCATCTCCTGCATATATTTTTTTTATCTGAATATCACACATTGAGGACAGTGATCACAGAAGACTAGCTAACAATGACAGATTTAGCATAAAAATAAAATATACTAAGAATTTAAATGAGGCTCTTGACTGAACATGCCCAGAAGAGATGGATGGAAAAATGGTGGATAACTAAAATAAAACATCAGAAATTCACCTGCAAAATATAACTTTGTTTTCTAAATGTGAGATAAAATAATGACAACTTATATTAATGAAGATGATGATATCACAAATGCATTGTTCACAGTGAAAATTATAATAATATTCTTTGTTTTGTAATCTTAAGCACAATACATTAAAAATGTATCTCTGAAATTCCAGTATAAGCTGCAGCCTGTAAAACAATGATCATCACAGACACAGATGGATACATTTTATATACACACTACAATATAGACTTTATGTATTAATCTGTTGTGCAGAATACTATAACTAAAATCTGGAATTCTGAGCATCATCCACACATGTACTGTACTGTCAATATAAAAATGAATAAAAGCACACACAATGACATTTCATTTTGACAATATGGATTGTTTGATAACTGTTTCTATATTCATGTCAGAAGAAAGGAGGAAGCTGCAAGGTACCGCAAGAACACAAGTTCTTTGTGTCCATAGATGACTTTACTTACTGAACATGTGACAATACTGAACTATGACAACTAGAACTACACAGTCTTCTGAAAACTCTACAATACTGTTCAAACAAAGTATGTATGTGAAAGGCTGGGAGAGGTAGATGTAGTAAAGTACGTGTTGATCATGTTACTGTCACTTCGCAGGAGTGGGGTTCAATACTCACAAATTGACTGGTGCAAGTACAGAAGCCGGCTGATAATGTTTAAGTTAATTTCATACAATGAAATGTATGTTTTAGTGTGCTATATTAAGGTACACAAGTAAGTCATGAATGTTAAGTTTCTTATGCATAAAGAAGAAGAAGAAGAAGAAGAAGAAGAAGCAGAGAGGTATGACATTTTATTCTTACACAGCTTCAAAAATATTAAACTATAGGAATATTTTTATGACTAATGTTAGTCATGAGGTTTTAATAAAAATAATACAGGTTTCCTAAATATGGGAAAGTAAAAAGTGTACTAATCTGAATTAAAGTCCAAAATTTTGTTGTTACGCCAGACCTACTGTGCCACAAATAAACAGATGAGGATATATGAAACAGACTCTAAACTGAATTACATACTTAAAATATTTCTTAAGGTCACAAGAAATAGAGAAGATGTATCCATGTATGTCATGTGATATATTACAATAATATATTACTGGTGCAAAAGACCACACTTTTTCAGCCAATGTATGCTAAATAGTACTCTTTTCATTGTCATAAATAAAAGATAAAAAAAAATACCAGTTCAAGCTGAGCCAAGTGCCTGATATACACAAATAAAATCCACAAATTACACATCATGATTCAAAACCTTTGCGTAATACTTACACAGAATTTAAAAAAATAGAATACATCAGTGTTTGATCAATTAATAATACAAACACTATGTTCTAAAATGTTACAACATGCTTCCTCAGGTAAACTAATTAGCAGTGGAAGAAAAGTCTGTTAGGTTTTCAGGCACTATCTGAGATTTTTCTAATTAAAAAATTTGTTGCGAACATGTTCTGCTAAAATTAAAATATACAATCAAATTCAGTGACCTATAACGTGTACCTGCTGCCAATGCCATACAAGTTTGATGGATCACATGGTGTTTTTACGACATGAACATGGAATGAATCTGGCCACAGCAGCAGAAGAGGATATATACAGCTAGCTGCTAGAAGAGGCAGTAATAGGCACTGAACTGCTGGAACTGCTCACCAGACTTGATGTATGTGGTACACTTGATGAACCTGTAAGTTAAATACATTTCTGTATTGTTTAAAAAATAAAATCACATTACTAATGCCTTAATTTACTTATGGTACTATGGACAAATTCTTTTATTGTTACAGGATGAGGAATATATAGTAATTTTTTACAGTAAATAAAAATAAGGGTGTCTCAGTTGGTAAAATACTATACAAGCACAAACACTTTATTATTTTCGAACTATACTATTTGTAGTTAATTTGTGCACTGAACCCATGAATTTTTATAAGATCTTCTACAGCAAAACCAACGAGAAGAAAAAAAAGGAGTGGTTATTTGGTAGCTGAAAAACCTTAATATGGGTGCACGTTCAGACAAGTGTAAGTAATACACACAATCACAGAAGCAGTTCCTTCATATAACACCTTTGAGATAAATGTGAATGCTATGCTGTGTAAAGGAGAAAAGTGTAATCAGAGTCATGGGGGTAATAAGAGTCTTTTGCCATTCAACTTTGGAGCATGTGTTATAAAGGTCAACCTGCTAAAGCGTTGTGAAAGCTGCATCCAACACATCTCATACATCATCGTCATCACCACCACTGTCATCGTCGTCATAAAAAACACGCATAGTAGAGTAAGTTCGTCCTTCGATCATCTGTGAGTACGGAGGTGACTGTATGGTCCAATGCAAGAGGTACACAAGCTGCTGCAGTGGGAACAGGTTGTCTCAGTTGAAGCAGTTTCTATCCTTCTATTTAGACTCAGTTTTTCTTTTCTTTTTTACACTGCCTCTTATCAGTCACTTTTGTCGGCTGTTTTCTTCAAAAAGAAGTGCCCCACAATGGACTAGTGATACACAGAATTAAATGTTGAGGGCTGAGGTCTCCCAGTTGTTAACATTAAAGCGACATCTTCATGTTAGCTTTGATTAACCTCCTTAATTCATTTCCTCTGACCCCCCACACAATGTTTGCCCACTGTTAATTCAGAATAAAACACTTGTTTGGGAATGTCATTATTGGGAATGCGGGATACATGCCCTATCCAGTGTAGCTGGTGTCTTAAAACCACTGCTTCTATACAGGTTGCATGTCATCTCCAAGGATACTGACATTTGTGCATCTATCTTGCCATGTAATAAGCAGAATCCTCCTCAGGCATTACTGGTGATACTGTTCTAGCTTTCTGAGGTGCTTCCTGTAACATGCCCAAGATTCTGATCAATAAATTAGAGTGAAAATTACAAGTGAATGGCGTACAAGGATCTTTCTTGCAGCATTGACATCATGGTTGCCAAATACTTGAGATCTTAGTCTGGCAAAGATTGCTCCAGCATGATTAAACTCTGTATTAATTTTTTAAATCTACAGTTGAACTGGATGAGAGGATGCTGCAAAGGTAATGAAAGGTGTTGACTACTTGAAGAAACATGCTGCCAATGGTGAATCTGGTATTTCTTTGTGCTTCCTGAGGAACTGGTTTGTGAAGGATTATGTTTCGTTGGTATTCAATTAAAGACCAGTCTTTCTTTATGCTGTGGAGAAGGTATTCAGGATTAACACTAGTTCTTCTTCGGATTGAGATACATCTTCATTAGCTTACTGTAACTCAACTAATGCTGTATTAAATGTTAAAAGTGTCCTTGTTTTTAAACAGTTCAGATTAAACATTTTCCCATCAATTCATTAAGTTAACTATATTCTTAGAGGAAGATCATCTTCGACTGACTGCATCACAGAGGAAACATACACAGAAAATTACGTGGGGAAAGTCACACATCCTTAATTAAACTGGTACTGATATGGAATAGCTCACCAACACAGTCTTTACCAATGACGGCTGCTGCCATGTATGTGTAGTTTCCAGATGGCAATAAATTTCTGTTGAAAACTCCACAGAGCTAAAATCTTTCACAATGCTTCATGATTTTTGGAGCAAAAAGCCTTATTGAGGTGAAAAGAAAGGCACTGTAAAGAGGTATATTTTGTTCCTTGCATTTTTCCTGAAACTGACGAGATGTGAACATGGTATTTGTGGTTCCACTAGAAGGCCTGAAGTCATACTCTGGTAGTTCCTCCTCCAAGAGCATAGCACAATATGAGAGAACATGAGTAACTAGCTTTCTCAAACTAAACAGGAACAATATTCTGTGGCAGTAGTTGTAGTCTGTGTCATCTCCTTTCTTAAATATGGGACCATCACAGTATTTTTGAAAGCAAGAGGCATCAGTTTATGTACGTGTCTTATTGTGAATTGTGATTTACTAGTCTCATACCATACATAATCCAAATCATTAGTTTCAGGTACAGAAGAAACAACAAAATTGTGGTAAAATTTCACTATAAACATAGAAAAGCTGATGTTAACGAACAGCATAATAATAATACAATTTTGTTATATATACATACAATAAAAAGACTGACACTTAATTACCCCTTGCTCAAGTTATCATTTCATCCTCTATGAATTCTTGTACTGAATAGTAGCATTTCTCCCACAGAATCTGCTGTAGCCTTGTTTTTAGACATTCTGGCTTCATATCAAATATGTTTTTGCCGATTAACTTGTTATATATTGTCATCCCCATATACTGTGGAGTCCATGCATATAATTTCAACTGGTGCATGGTGTAGTAGAACTGGTTACGGTGAGATACATGTACTAACTAATCTTGGATCATACGAAGTGAATGATACCACACCGAAGACATAGAAACCAAAAACCCACTACTACGCAGCTATACAAAAAAGTTTAAATGTCAACATTTACAAATATTTAATGGAATTACAGTGATGATTATGGGCTTCTCAAAAAAAAAGGTAGACAGTTAATTGTATTTTATTTATGAAATGTATGATCCAAAAATTGGTTTGCATAAATAGATCAATATATGATAATTTTTTTTGCTACATGTTGTTAGAGGTAAATCTTTGTTCTTTTGGGCTGTTGAATGTACAAGTTTGAAGTGCGACTGAAACAGCAACCCAATCTTCCTATAGATGACTAGAGAGAGATAAACCACAGAAAGCAAATGCATAACGAACCATCTACACACAACAAGAAGAGCAACGAAAGATATGAGTATTTTTATTATTTATCAAACTGGTTATTTAAATTCGCTGTCACTCGCAGCAGTGTGCCACTATTTCAGCATGGCAAGTGCTGTGAAAATGTGACCAGTCACCCAAATTATTGACTTCCTCCAAAAATTAATAAATCAACTTTGGGCAACAAGAGGGTGGAGACGGTGAGAATGGGTAGCATAAAATTATTTTTATTTCTCATGTTATGTGTGTGGTTAATATGATTGTCCTCATATAATTGCTGTATGCTGTGTAGGAAGATTATAATTTTATAGATGTAAATGGACAGAACAGTTACAATTTGCTGTTTCCAAAATATTGGGCGACAAGATTCTGTCTGCTGTGCAGCACACATATATCTGGTAATCTTCTTCTGCAGCTTCAGTATTCGAGATACACTATTTGAACTTCTCCAACAAATTATACCATACCTTATGACAAATTCAAAATAACTATGATATGCTATTTTTGTGTACTCAAGTCAGTAGAATTTGCTATTATCTGCACTGCAAATGCAAAATTGCTTAGTTTATTTGGTAGGCACGCAGTATGTGTATTCCAGGTTAAATTATTGTCCACATTTAGTCCCAGGTACGGAGCCTTGAGCAGACTTTGTGATACGGTATTCCATTTAGAATAATAGCTCACTGCATTTCACATTATAGTCACCCAGTGTTTTCTGTTGTGCAAGTATGATGAGATGCCCTTAATCCCCTATTTGTCTAATTTGTAGATAAGCAAGGCATGGTTCACGGAGTTAAATGCTTTTGTAAGATCACAGAAGATACCTGCAACTTTACCATGAGTTCATCACCATCGCCTTTGAGAGCATCCACTGGTAAATTATCAGGATGAGTGGCCTTGTGTTGTTTTGCTTGATTGGTAGCACACTTAGCTTCATATAATATTAGCACACCTCATCTAATGTTGGTGGGGAGCCAATATGTTCTTTCATGAGTGCCATTCCTGAATCGGAAGGTCTTCAAAATGTTTCTTCCTCCTACTCCTGATAGAGCACTGACGATTTAGAAGAGTACGCTTGTCACTGGATCAAAGTGGATTTCAAGGTGGTTGGTGCATAAACTGCTTTTGTGACTTGGAAAAGCTGTCACATATCTCCATCTGCAAGATACTGTAATTCTTTAGCACTTGTTATCCACCACACAATCTTCTCTGCATGGATAGTTCTTTGTACTTTTGCTTCGGCAAGATAAATGGCTTCTTTCTTAGCAATGGAGTTCATGTCCTTTCGCCATGCTTACAAAACTTTGCTTTTCTCTGAGATTAATGCTTCAATTTCTTCATCATAGCTTCATATAATATTAGCACACTTCATCTAATGTTGGTGGGGAGCCAATATGTTCTTTCATGAGTGCGATTCCTGAGTCAGAAGGGCTTCAAAATGTTTCTTCCTCCTACTCCTGATCTTCTTTGATAAAATCAAAGCAGTATTATATTGTTAATGTTTCATTGCAGGTATCCAGAATAGTGGTCGCCAAGTTGTCTTACATCATGATGGCATTCCCTAGACAGTATCTGATGAAGCTGCTGTTTCCCATACTGTGAGGCATATTGTGACTAGTCAAACTTCTTTTGATCCATAACATTTCAGGTATGCAGCTGCATAAATTCAACTTTTTCTTCTAATATTTAGGCTGAATACCGTCCAGCCATCTTCAGAGTGAGCTAAGGTGACTGACACTCCAGCACTCGCTCCGTCCTTTTAAACCTGTGGACCGCACCACTGCACATGCGGCCACAGATACACCAGGCGCCAGAGACGTTGATCGGTGGCAAAGAGATATGACATATGCACAGAATTCCATCTATGGTTGCACAGTCGATCCACACAGTGATATCGATGCATCACTGCGAGCTGCTCCATTGTGACGTCTGTGATTTTATTACATAGTTGGATTCCACGATTTGTCCAAGATGAAGCCTCTCTCTCTATTAATTAAATTCGTCGCCAACCGAATTTCAATTGCTTCCTTCACTATTGAGTCCCAGAAAAATGAAGTCAAGGCTAAAATTTCGATGTTATCGTACACCATAGAGTGCCCAGTGTCTTTACACTGCACTGCCACTGCAAATTTATTAGGTTGTAAGAGACGGGTGTACCTGCGGTGCTCTATGCATCTCTCCTGGACAGACCTGTCATCTGCCCGATGTATGAATGGTCGCATTCACAGAGAATCTTGTAAACCCCAGGCTTCCGAAGCACCAAATCACCTTTAACGGAACCCAGACGTGCTGTTGTCTTTGGTGGAAGGCGAAAAATCAATTTCACTTTGTGCTTACAGAGGATCCTTCCTATTTTTGATGATAGGCTTCCCACATAAGGCAGAAAAGCCATGGATTTAAAACTTTCTGTGCCTTCTTCTGCTTTCCTTATAGCCACAGTCAGTTTCATTTGTAGTGACTTAGAACAAGAAGTCAAATTTATGCAGCTGCATGCCCGAAATTTTATGGATCAGTGTTTGTGCTGTGAAAATATGAAGATGCACAAAAAGTCTTCGTTTGTTTCCTCCTCTGGGTGGATATTGAAAAATGCATGACAGATCTAATAAGTCAGCAATCTGTCCAACAGTCACTTGTTCCTGCCATGCTTTAGCGATGAAAATATCGTGCAGATTTTTCTAGCTGACAATTACGCGGTCAATGAGATGCCATTGTTTTGATCTAGGATGCTATTGTGATGTTTTGTAGTGATTATTTCCATGAAAGATGATGATGGTAATCGTTAATCCATGTTCAGCACATTTTGGGAGGAGTCTAATACCACTGGAGTTTTTGCTGCCAACTCCTTCCCTGTGACACAATTCCACAGTTTGTGATCCTTACCCACACTAGCATTAAAATCACAAAGTAAGATTATTTTGTCTTGGCAGTGGATGTTTAATAGGATGTCATCTAGAATGAATTAGAGTGTTTCTTTGATGTCATACTCAGAATGTAGAGTGGGGGCATAGATGCTGATGCTGATCATGGTGGTATGCTGGTTCCCATGCAGTCCAAATTTTAATGCCATGAAACGTTCATTACCCCCAGCTAGAAACTCCTACATGTCCCTGAGAAGCTTATTCTTTATAGCAAAAGCCACTCTGTGTATTCAATGCTCTCTAGTAGCTTTCTCCTTCCAGAAGAAAGTGGATCACACACCTAGTTCACGGAACTGACCTTCATCAGCATGACAAGTTTCCTGGAGTGCTGCTATGTCACTCTTGCCCACAATAGCTGTTCTCATTTTTGGCCTCTCATTTGCAGGGTCATCAGTCAGTGTTCTTACATTCCATGTTGCAAAAATGTAATTTTTTTTATTCGTTTGACTCCATTTGGTGATGCCACTGGATGTGGCTATCCAATAAAAAGTGACTGACTACATTTAGGGTACCTTTTATAGCCCCTTCTCCATATGAGGTAATAGAACTGCTTAGTTGTAGATGCAACAGTTGAATTCTCTACAGCTACAACCCAAGTAAGACTGATCGCACACATACTGCCTACATGCCAAGCTAAAACTAGAGGTTTCCGGACATCACAATCCTGTCCCTGTTGAACTTCTTGATTGTTGCAGGACTTCTATAAGCAAGTCAGTATATTGTTGGAAGACTGCTATGCCCGAGTTCTTTCAGGGTGGGAACGTTGCTGCACTTCACTTCAATAAATGCGCCTATCTTGATGACCTAGGAACTATGTTCAGTAGCAAGTGTTGTAATATGATTGAAGGATTCCTGGTCACTGCTGACTCCAACAACATTCCAGTCAACATTGGACTTACTGTCTTAATGCTTGGTCTGCCGTTGGGGGATTTCTATGCCACTGACCATAGGTGGCTCATCCATCTTTAGGAGAAGTTTCCTGCCCCGAGGAGGAGAGTGGGCCCTAACCACTACTAGCTCACCCACCTCCCTGCAGAGCCACTGGCATTGTAGTGCTGGACTCTTTATCCTGGAGTCATTCAGTCACCAGACTCTCATCAGTCAAGGGCAGGGTGCACCATGTGCAAGTGAGGTCTGACATTTGGATACACTAGTTAGCTATGAAACTAAGTGACAATGTGATGATTTTTGAGCTCTTTCAGGAACATGTGGTTTCAGCAACATTTGATAAACAGCAACTCGAAGGTGGCCCAACTGCACACACAAGCAAATTTAGAAACTGAAAGATATAACAAAATATATTATGATCATTTGGTAGGAGAAAAATCACCTCCATCGAAAAGAACATTGATTCTGAAAGCTGCTACGACACAGAACTCTGCAGGTTTGTCTGTGGGATTCACATGGGACTAAACAGTGATATTCAGCGTAACAACTTCCTTGAACTTCTGAAGTAGTTTCACACATTCATACACTGTTGCCTATACTGAACAGTGAACCAACTTTGTAACTGGACAGAAGATTTCCTAGCAAGTATAACTCAGTACATCATTTTCAAAAGGGAGATGTCAGTTGAAGTCAAAGTAGCTCCTGACACACACAGGGATGTGTTGGAGTTAACTTGGTGTTCACAGCCCGTTGGATAAGCTTAGAAATTTCATGAGACTACTCCTGGACAATGTTGCTGTATACAGGGATGTTACAATACCACAAAGCTGTAGTGAATGGCAATTCGGTCTGCAGAGAAATGACACTTTGTGAGGGGAACTGCAGTTGGCTCTAACATAAAGAAATGTAATGTATTGCACACAAATAAGTGGACAGACCAATTACTGTTTAATGATATCACTGATCATCAATGACTGGAAGCAATCCACCCAATAAAACATACAAAGATATGTGGCTTGGCAGAAACTAGTTGTAGGAAGGACAGATGCAGCACAAGGAATTAAATGAGAGAATTGTAAAGAAATGTATTTCAGCTATGATGACAACGTTTACTTTTTTTTTTAGAAGTCCTGGTTAGTATGGAGCAATGAGTAGGAAATGGAAATGTCAATAGCTGAAATAGAAAAGTGTTGTTTAATTAGTGCGAGGTGTCACTCAGACGATCATCTGAATGCAATGGTGAATGTTATGAGACAGTCACTGCGCACAACACAGAGGCACGCTATTTTGATTCAGACATTCTACATTTTCGGTCAATGTGGGGATCCTGCCTCTCCACTGTGCTCAGTATCACTTACTGAAGCATACAGTGAGTTGATGGTAACAAGATGTAAGATTTTAATATACATATTAACTCTAAAAATTAACCAGTTTTAAAGAACCCATTGTTAATAGTGCTTGAACAGCACTACTGAAATAACATTTCAGAATATTTATTACTGTAACTTATACTGAGTTATGAGTTGGACTGTTGAGTCCAAGGGCAAAAAATCGTATTTCTCTGGTAAATAAATTACAAATTGAGTAAATATAGTGGCAGTATGAGGCAGTACACAACCATAGTTATCTGCAAAATTTAAAGCTTATTTATGTTTAATGACAGATAACAGCAAATAAGGGTAAGTTAACCATCTCACTGATTAAAATGTAAATAATGAGAAAACCAAGGACCCCAGTAAATATCTGCCACCATGGGAAAGTACGCAAACTTCTAGTTTTATTTCATGTGTAACATGTGTAGTAGCAATAATTTCAATGTATATTTGTGATGTTCAGTACAGATTGTGTCTATTTAAGGGTAGCAACCATACCGACTGAGAACAGTTTGTTTTGAGATCACTGAGGATGGACAGATGGAATGATAAGCGATGTGTCAGTCACAATCGTGACTGAAATTTTTAAGTGACCAGTGTAGAAACCTAAAAAGAGTTCTAGACAGTTAGCTTTGTTAACCCTTACTTTGAGTTGCATCATGTTCAGAGTTGTAAGATTTTCTGCAGGAGTTCTGAAACCCAGAAGAGGTGTGTGTGTGTATTTGAGGTTTACGGGCGCTAAACAGCGGGGTCATCAGCGCCCAAATGCATAAAAACAGGAACACATGCAGTGAAGGGACTAAGACGGACAGCGAACAAGGAGAACGGCTAAAAGACACAGACCTGATGCAGTTTCAAATCCTCACATACAGAGGCAAAACAAGAGGAGAAGGAACACACTAGAAAGGAAGGGAAACAAGGAAAAGAGAACAGAAACCGAAGGGAAACAAGGAGGTAATCATGACTGGCTGACCTCTTACCTAAAACCTGGGTGAGCCAGTCACCCAGCAGCACATTAAAACCCTCTCCCTAAAATCCGAGGCAACAAATTGGACAGGACACAAAACCGTAAGACCTTAACTACAGTCGTTGCGTCATCTTGTAAAATAGAGGGCAAATCCGGTGGCAAAGAAACCACCGCCCTCTGGTCAGAGAATAAAAGACAGTCAAGTAAAATGTGGCGGACAGTAATCTGGACGCCACAAGCACTGCAGATTGGGGGGTCCTCCCGCCGGAGTAAAAAGCCATGCGTTAAGGGACTGTGCCTGATGCGGAGGCGAGTGAGGAGAACCTCATCCCGCCTGCACGACTGGTAGGACGTACGCCATGGCCGCGTGGTGGCCTTGACCAGACGCAGCTTATTTTCACCGACTGCCAGCCACTCCTCTTCCCACTGACGCAGAATGCGAAAACGCAGGAGGGAGGTAACAGCATGGAGGGGGACGGCACATGCAACAACGTGAGGGAGTGAACACGCATCTTTGGCAGCCACATCCGCCAGTTCGTTTCCCCTAATACCCACGTGCCCCGGCACCCAGCAGAAGGAAACCTCCTTCCCCTGCCGTTGCAGGTGGAGTAGGGCATCATGGATGTTCTGGACGACCGTATCCGCTGGGTACAAGTGTTGCATGGTCTGAAGGGCACTCAGGGAGTCAGAACAGATGAGGAACTTAAGACTGGGAACACATCTCATCTACTACAATGCCCGCAAGATCGCAAACAATTCGGCATCAAAGATGGTAAATGCCACAGGAAGCCGTAACTTGACGAGTCGATCAGGGAAAACAACAGCACAACCAACAGAGTCCCCCTGTTTAGAGCCATCCGTAAATACTGGTACATGGTCGGGATGCTGGTTTAAAATATCATAAAATAAGGAAGTAAAAACAAGCGCAGGAGTGCAGCTCCTCCAGTACTCCGACAAGTCTAAAAGGACGCTGGGCCTCTGGAGCAACCAGGGAGGCAGGCGAGTAAAACCTTGTCGTTGGGGGGCCACACGCTTCACACGAAGGGACTCAAGCAAATGCTTGGCACGAATCCCAAATGGTCTCGTTGCCCTGGGACGACTGGAAAAGAGACGTTCCATAGGCGGTCGGGCAACGGGAGGGTACGCAGGGGAGGTAGGACAGGCAAGGAATTGACACACC
The DNA here is from genome assembly GCF_023864345.2 of Schistocerca serialis cubense. NCBI lineage: Eukaryota > Metazoa > Arthropoda > Insecta > Orthoptera > Acrididae > Schistocerca > Schistocerca serialis. The sequence continues at coordinate 406,310,229 of NC_064640.1, read as the reverse complement.
TGTCGCACCATGAGGAGTTTCCGCCGGATGGCGAGCGGCGGTTCCCCTGCCTCAGCACACAGGCTGGGGATGGGACTGGTACGGAAGGCACCATTGGCCAGCCTGATACCCTCATGGTGTACTGTGTCAAGAATCTTCAGATACGAAGGCCTTGCTGACCCATACACGGTGCAACCATAGTCAAGACGCGATCGGACGAAAGCCCTATAAAACTGCAGCAGACGCGCCCAATCTGCTCCCCAGGACCGATGGCTCAGACACTTCAAAATATTCAGTGCCTTCAGGGCCCGCACCTTGAGGTCTTTAAGGTGAGGCAACCACGACAACTTGGAATCAAAAGTGAGGCCCAGGAACCGCACAGTGTCGCTAAAAGGAAGAATGGTGTCCCTCAGACGCAATTCAGGGGAGGTAAAAAGACGTCGAGAACGATTAAAATGAACACACACACATTTGTCTGCAGAAAAGGTAAAACCCGTCTTCGCAGTCCATGCCTCTAATCGCTGTATCGTAAGCTGCAACTGCCGACTAGCAGTGACAAGACTGGAGGAAGAACAGAAAACAGCAAAACCGTCCACAAACAAGGAGCATTGGGCAGGACTCCGGATAGTGGATGTGATACTGTTAATGGCGACGGCAAAGAGGGTGACACTTAAAACGCTTCCCTGAGGAACACCATTCTCCTGCACATACAAATCAGATAGCGCATTACCAACCCTATAGCGAAAGAGGCAGTGGGAAAGAAAGGACCGAATGAAGATGGGGAGACGGCCACGAAAGCCCTACTCATGGAGTTGATTGAGGATATGGCGGCGCCAAGTAGTGTCATACGCCTTATGAATGTCAAAGAATACACCTAGACAATGCTGGTTACACAGGAAGGCCTGTTGGATGGCCACCTCAAGCAAGGTCAAGTTGTCTATAGTTGAACGACATTTCCGAAAGCCACACTGAGAGGGGCTAAGGAGCTGCCTGGTCTCGAGCAGCCAAACCAGGCGACGGTTGACCATGCGTTCCAACGTCTTCCCGACACAGCTCGTCAAAGCAATACTCCGATAACTACTGGGATGCGTTTGGTCCTTCCCCGGTTTGAGGAGGGGAATCAAAATCGCCTCCCGCCACGAGTCAGGGTACATGCTGGATAACCATATCATATTAAAACAGTTCAGGAGAACTTCCTTGAAAGGTAGTAACAAGTGCTGCAGCATGCTGTACCGGATTTGATCATGACCAGGCGCAGTATCATGAGCCACAGACAGCGCCGAATCCAATTCCCACATTGTGAAGGGGCAGTTGTAGGGCTCAGAATTTGGAGACCGGAAGTCCAAGTGACCCCTCTCGATGGCAGTGCGGTAGCGGCAGAAATCAGGATCACAGTTAATAGTGGCGGTAGAAGCCGCAAAATGCATGGCCAGTGTCTGGGCAATGTCTCTCGGCGCCGTGAGAAGACTTCCCTGATGCAGCAATGCCGTGGCAGGTAGTTGGCTGCGTTTCCCGGAAATCCTCCTGATGGCTTCCCATACTTTCGTAGAATTAGTGGAGCGGGAGATGGACTTCAAGAACGATTGCCATGAACGTCGTTTGCTCTCTTTAATCACGCGCCGCGCTTTGGCCCTTGCCACCCGAAAGGCCGCAAGATTGTCAGCTGAGGGACGGCACTTGAAGCGGCGCAGAGCTGCACGGCGGGCGCGGATGGCTGAGCGGCACTCAGTGGTCCACCAAGGGACAGGACGCCTCTTGGGATGACCGGACGACTGTGGGATTGACAATTCAGCAGCATGGGAGATCACGGCTGTAACATGGTCTATCCATTCGTGGACGCTGGCACGGTGTTCCAAAACAGCCAGTTGGCTGAAAAGTGTCCAGTCAGCTCGGCAGAGGTGCCACCGGGGCGGCACTGGTAACGCCATAGCCTCATCCAGGAGGCAAATCCAAAGGGGGAAGTGGTCACTAGAATGGAGGTCAGCAGCAACCTCCCACAGAGCAGAATCCGCGAGTGCTGGAGAGCAAAAGGAAAGGTCAATAGCTGATGACGACCCACAAGCAGTACAGAAATGAGTGGGAGCACCAGAGTTGAGGATGCACAGTTCTTCAGACATAATGAGGCTTTCCAGAATGCGACCCCTGGGGCAAGTAGTCGAAGAGCCCCATAAGACATTATGAGAATTGAAGTCCCCCAGAAGAAGAAATGGGCGGGGGAATTGGCCAATAAGGTCTGCGAGAGCCTCAGAGTCTATCGCATCATGAGGTGGTAAGTAAAGTGAACAGACTGTGAGCCTCCGACCCACAAGAAGGTCAACTGCAACTGCTTGCAAGTCAGTAACGAGAGGGAGCTCAGATGAGGGGTGCATGTCACGGACAAAAACAGCAACACCACCCTTTGCCCTTTCCCCCATCAGATCATCTTTCCGATAGACGGTATAGCCCCGTAAAGAAGGAGCATCAGTGGCCCGAAAATGTGTCTCTTGGAGACATAAGCACAAAGGGCACTCTCGTACAAGGAGTTGTAATTCGGCCACATGCGTCCTGAACCCATTCAGGTTCCACTGTAATATGGGAGCCAGTGATCAGGGGGCTGAACTCTCACCCTGCCTCTGTGCTTTGGAGGAGAGCCCGTACTGGCCGAAGATTTATTCCTGGGGCGAGAAGATTGCCACCGGTCGACGTCAATGTCCATCAGCTCCGATGACGACCCACGGGAGATGTCAGACAGTACGATGGCCTCGTCATTGGACCGACCCTGACTAGTCTCCTTAGGTGGCAAAACCTTCAGCTTCGGTGTCTTTGTCTTGGGGGGCTTAGAATGCAGAGCCTTGTCAACAGGTGGAGCATTACTCACCTGGGCAGAAGGCCCCATATGGGGAGAGGGAGGAAGTACCCCAATGTCAGCAACCACAGCCTTTCCGACGTTGTGGGGAGAGCCGCAGGTTGCAAAACAACCGCAGCAGCACAAGTGCACTGGCAAATGCAGGTATTAGTGCTAACACTAGCAACCTCCGTTTGCGTAGCAACAGTGGCCATTTGTACTGGTTTTTTCAGAGCGGAAGCGAAAGATGTAGTAAACACAGGAGGTTGCATGGCCTTAAAGAGCTTCTTGGCCTCACCATAGGGGATGCGCTTAGATGTTTTAATCTCCTGTATCTTCCGTTCGTCGAGATAGATGGGGCAGACTCGGCTCCAGACCGAGTGACTCCCAGAGCCTTCATGGGCAGGCTGACCACATTTACCACAAGTGGCTATCCCATTGCACCCCAACGTAGTATGCCCAAAGCGCTGACATTTAAAGCAGCGCATTGGGTTGGGGAAATATGGCCTTACGGGCAAACGTAAGAACCCCGCTTTAACATGCTCTGGGAGGCGTGGGCAACTGAACGTGAGAATAAACGAGTCGGATTTGACTAGGTCCCCATCGGCTCGTTTCATAATATGCTGCACGTCAACAATACCTTCATCAGCCCATTCAGATTTTAACTCATCTGTGGGGATATCCACCAAGTCCCTACATGTCACAACACCCTTACTGTAGTTCAGAGTGGAGCTCGGTCTCGATAGCGTACTCACCGAGACAGGCTGCTTTCCGAAGAGAAGCGACTTGACGGGAACTAGATGTCTCAACTAAGAGAGTCCCATTGCGCAGTCGCTTCACAGATTTAAGTGTTCCTGCAATTCCCTCAAGACCCTTGTGGATGTAAAAGGGAGAAACCCTCTCAAAGCTACCCTCCTTCCGTTTAATAATCAAAAACACATTCTGATTATCAGCATGTGCTCTGTTACGACAGTCTGATAAATCTCGATCAACACTAGGCACTGGAGGACTCGCAGCACAAAGTCGCTTCTTCGATGGGGTGTGTTTTCCTACCAGTGGCCCACCCAAGCCACTGGTAGGGGGAAATGTAAAGGTCGAAGGGTCCATTGTGGTCCCACGAGCAGCTAGGGAATGAAAGGTCCGCTCAGACAGAGCCCCGCGTGCCTGAGTAAGCCTGATACAACTGGGGTGCGGCAGGTGCCCCAGAGGTTGCCCGCTTGCGACTGTTCCACCTCAACAGCCATGCATCTCATAGGCGCGGAGCACACCGGAAGATTGAGGGGTTTTTATAGAGGTTGGCCTTCCTCGCAATCCAGGCGGTCAAGCCAAGATTACCATTCCCCGCAGCACACAACATTCCACCGCCACGCCATACGGTGGTCGCTGAAGCATGTCTGGGGGTTACGGTAACAGGAGACTGGCGGCGCCGACCAGTCCCCAGCTCAGGACCCCGGGGTCGCCAAGCCCGTACTCAGCAAATGAATGCTGAGCCCCTGGGGGCGAAACCCAGAAGAGTCCCGACAGCTAGTTTTGTGGATTATGACTTTGAGCAGCATCATGTATGGACTAATTGATTCTCCACATAGCTTTGTGAACTTTGCACTTTCACAATCTAGCTAGTGACTCTGCCAGTCATCGTTTCTCTCGCAATATTAAACCAAGGTTTAATAAACATTTTTACTTCTGAATGGTAACTAGCTGGTGTTGGCAACATTATTTACACCACGAATGTAGCCTTGCCTGCAACTGATAATTATTAGGAGTTACGAGAATAATTTACAGGGTAATGCAACAAATGTGTGGCCATCCTCTAGACACAAATCAGCTAAAAGGCATTAAAATTACAATAACTATAATTTGTCACACACTTAATAAACCCTTTGACTTGGCAGAACTCTAAGAAGTGATACAGGTAATTATGTCACAGACTTGTTTCTACATCCCCGAGACCGCTTTCTGTGGAATCCATGGAATACGATTAATGTAATGTAATGTGCTTGCTGTGTATAGCCAATGGGGAACGTTGGAGAGATCACATGTTGACTGCCGGGCATTGTCATAATGTGCAGCCCATGCCATAAGTTTTCTCTTGCATCATAAAGCTAGTGTGCATTTCCTTCACAACTACTGTAAAGATGTAGGTCTGAAATGGTACAGTTACATTTCTAAAGTGATCATCTCCCTGCCCCATTAACACAGGCTGATAGCCTTACAAACAACCCTAGTCACCCACATGTAATCTATACACTGAATAAATTCCTTATGGTCCTTGAAAAACACAATCATATCCTTAAGGATGTCCATATATTGTCAATCCTGACCAGGCAGCCACATAACGAAAGCTACAGTAAGGAGATAATATTTTCTATAGACAGCTTTTACACAAAATGAGAACAAATTTTAGCATGCCAAAGAGAAATGTAATATTAAATGAAGACCTCAAATTCAAAAGTGTGAAGAAATTGATGTAGCTAACAAAGTCAATAATTATGTCTAGAATAGAGTGGTCCTCATTAATAATACCTGGAGTCGTTGAAGTCGAATCAGTACTTGATGCTAGTGGACTGGGCATGCTACCAGGGGTCACTGGAGTTTGGCTGCTCTGAGCCATCATCTTCTGACGTACTTCTCTGATTTTCAACTGCAAACTTGACTTACTTGGGAATAAATCTGCATGTAATGCCTACAAAGAAAAGAATATAATTTAAATTAGTTAGTGGTAATGTTTTACAAACTCATGATATCATTGCACAATTACTAACGATATTTTAAATGGCTAACCTTTTGTTGTAGTGACAACCAACCAAATAATTGTAATTTCTTACAAAAATCAAGAAGTACCAGTGTTGTTCAGATTACATCTTTATGATATCACTCTCTCACCTGCAAAGTCACTGGCCTATTGACACACAACATCAACCTTCTCTTGTAGCTTCACTAAACAAACTGTATATATGTAACTCACAAACTATTAGATCTGCCTACAATGGACATTACTATGACACTTGCATTTGGTGTTCAGCTGTCTAATATTTTATTGAAGAAAGAGCACTATACGAAAATCATCATTTGTCCAGCTTCAACATTTTCTATTAACAATCATACAAAGACACATGATAAATCTAAGTCACTTTTAGCAGTCACAGACTTTTCTATCCTTTTCTTCTACCTTAATGGCTACCAATTTCTGAGGTAACATTCAAGAAAAAAGAATTTATGGCTTTAAATTTGCGAACAAAGTGAACTGCCTTCCTCCCATCCTGAGTTCTATAATTCAAATTTAAATTTATCTTACAAAACTACACTGTATTATAACAGTTAAAATGCACCATAAGAAACAATTTTTTAGCAACATTCATATATTATGAGCATTATCTTAGGTCTATATAGAAGTATGTGCCTGGCAAAAGATTACTTCTCTGTAACGTATGGTAGTTCCAAAACAGTCTACTTAAAAATAATATCAGAAATTGGAATAGTTCATCTTGATATTTGGGGCACGTGTATACCAAATCAACAGAGCAATAAGGGGATGAAATGGCAGCAGACTCTCGCAAGAAATGAAATAATCAGCTGATTGCTATGATTCTACAGAAATAAAACTTAATTTAGATGGCCAGATAATAAAACTAGAACAAGTCTCTGCAAAATAATGGATGACTGAGTATTTAAATTGACCTTGCAGAAAACCTAATGGGACACTGACCCCTGCTTGTGCCAAATGCGAGCAAACTGTTCTTACATCTGTGGCCCCTTGCTTGGTGCAAAGACTATGAGGGAAATGATTACTTTCATAACTATTCTGAAAATAGAATTCTATTAAAAACCATACAGAATACTACTACATTTCATATCTTACGTGAATGCAACTTTTGTCAGCCATTATTTTGAGATACCTACAAAATATACACATTTTCAAAAGTGTGCATTGGGTTTTTGAACTGAAACACTATCTATCAAGAAGGACATTACACATTGGAAAAGTGTTGCACTCTGGATAGAGCATTCTTTCTTTCCTAGTGCAAATGGTTTTATCAACTGTCAGCAAGAGTGTAAAGCTGTTTCTGTGATCAACTGTCTTAGATTTTATTTACTGGGATGGGCTGTGGCATCAAAAGCTAAATTCATCTGTGATGAAATTAATTATGGGATGGACTTATTCTACTTCTTAGAAATTACTGAGTTCAGGAGATACTGCCACAAGCTGTGCAGCACGGAGATTGCGACACAGTAGTTAGCATTGCTGACTTATGTTCTGTGGATCGCCAAATCAAATTGACCACTAGCAATTATTTGTTAATTAGTATTTATTATTGTGGTTCATGGTGTGGGTTCTTGTAGTCATGTCCTAGTTCATGAACCACGGGCAACGTATGAGTGGCCAAGTAAGTGGTCCCGACAGTCGGGATACCAGTTACTTTGGAATAAGGCTGAGCATCTCGGACATCATATGGCAAAGACTACCAAATCCACCGGTTAGTCCCTCTACCGTTAGGAGTAAAACTCAATGGGACTCGGGGCAAGTAAGGCTAGCAACCTGCTTCCCCGGTACTTTAAATATGATGCTGGCAACAATCAGAACAAAATGCCTCGGACCTTTGGAGGTGACGGAGTCCCACCTCTAACTGACAAACCAGGGACTCCTAAGATACGACTTGGCAAACAAATGGTAATGAGATGGGGAGCTATTAATATCAATGTGGGCTACTCTGGGAAGAAGGTAGAGCTGGCAGAGGCTGCAAGTAAGATGGGGCTGGATGTTTTAGCTGTTAGTGACATTCGGGTAAGGTGTGAGAAAGAAGAGGAAGCAGGAGAATACAAGGTCTACCTGTCAGGAGTCAAAGCAGGAATAGCACAATGGGGTGTAGGGCTTTACAGCAGGAAAGAAATGGAACCCAGCATAGTTGCAATAAGGTATGTAAACGAACGACTGATGTGGATAGATTTGACAGTGTCTATCAAGAAAATTAGGATTGTGTCAGTATATTCGCATTGTGAAGGGACAGATCAAGATAAGATGGATAGTTTTTATGATGCACTCAGTGATGTAGTTGTTAGAGTAAAGGACAAGGACAGTGTTCTGCTCATGGGTGATTTTAATGCCAGGATTGGAAATCGAACAGAAGGGTATGATATGGTTATGGGTAAATTTGGAGAGGATATGGAGGCCAACAGGAACGGGAAACAACTCTTGGATTTCTGTGCCAGTATGGGCTTAGTAATCACAAACTCTTTTTTTTAAACATAAGAACTTTCACCGGTATACTTGGGAAGGCAGGGGAACCAGATCTGTCATTGACTATATAATAACAGATCAGGAATTCAGGAAGGCTGTGAGGGACACACGTGTATCCAGGGGATTCTTTGATGAGACTGATCATTATTTAATCTGCAGCGAAATTGGTATTGTGAGACCGAAAGTGCAGGAGGTCAGGTCCATATGTAGGAGGATAAGAGTGGAGAAACTTCTGGATAAGGAAATCAGGCACAAGTACATAACAATGATCTCAGAAAGGTACCAGTTAGTTGAATGTAGTCAATTACAGTCATTGGAAAAGGAATGGACAAGGTACAGGGACACAGTACTAGAAGTGGCTAAAGAATGTCTTGGAACAGTAGTGTGTAAAGGTAGGATGAAGCAAACAGTTTGGTGGAACGATACAGTCAAGGCAGCCTGTAAAAGGAAAAAGAAGGCGTATCAAAAATGGCTACATACTAGAACTCAGGTAGACAGAGAAAGTTACGTTGAAGAAAGAAACAAAGCGAAACAGATAATTGCAGCATCCAAGAAGAAATCTTGGGAAGACTTTGGAAACAGGTTGGAGACTTTGGGTCAAGCTGCTGGAAAACCATTCTGGAGTGTAATTAGCAGTCTTCGAAAGGGAGGTAAGAAGGAAATGACAAGTATTTTGGACAGGTCAGGAAAACTGCTTGTGAATCCTGTGGATTCCTTGGGCAGATGGAGGGAATATTTTGAAGAGTTGCTCAATGTAGGTGAAAATACAATAAGTAATGTTTCAGATTTCGATGTGCAATGGGATAGGAATGAGGATGGAAATAAGATCACATTTGAGGAAGTGATGAATATGGTCAATAGATTGCAGTGCAATAAAGCAGCTGGGGTGGATGAAATTAACTCGGAACTCATCAAATACAGTGGAATGTCAGGTCTTAAATGGCTACACAGGATAATTGAAATGGCCTGGGAGTCGGGACAGGTTCCATCAGACTGGACAAAAGCAGTAATCACGCCAATCTTTAAACATGGAAACAGAAAAGATTGTAACAACTACAGAGGTATCTCTTTAATCAGCGTTGTGGGTAAAATCTTCTCAGGTATTGTTGAAAGGAAAGTGCGAGTATTAGTTGATGGGAACAATGGCAGGAGAGTGTCCACAATGAGGAAATCAAAGAAAAACTGGGAGTGAACTCTATAGATGTAGCAGTCAGGGCGAACAGGCTTAGATGGTGGGGTCATGTTAAACGCATGGGAGAAGCAAGGTTACCCAAGAGACTCATGGGTTCAGCAGTAGAGGGTAGGAGGAGTCGAGGCAGACCAAGGAGAAGGTACCTGGATTCGGTTAAGAATGATTTTGAAGTAATAGGCTTAACATCAGAAGAGGCACCAAGAATGTTAGCATGGAATAGGGGATCATGGAGGAATTTTATAAAGGGGACTATGCTCCAGACTGAACGCTGAAAGGCATAATCAGTCTTAAATGATAATGATGATAGTATTTATTATTTCTGGAAGGTTCTTGAAATTTCTCACATTTCTGATGCTTACATATTCTGGAATATTTGATGTTTGTATAAATAGCAGCACTCTCCATCCAAGAGTTGAGTTCAGTTCTGACTGTACATTGGTGTTCATTATAAACACTCTTTCAGTGCTAACTGTTGTACTTCAATGACAATCCTGGTTTCAGATTTGGACTTGAGAGTAGTTACAATGTTACAGTATTTGGTGGAGGTGCTGGGTACTTTAAAACATATACCGATATGTCACTGTGGTTCCAATCAGGCAACAGAAATGGACAGGAATCAGAATACAAGCAGTACATCTTTTCCAATGTCTGTATATTCAGAATACCAATGGATTCTAAAAACAGCAAGTCAGCTGCATATTGTGCATTCATCAGTGTTTTCTGGACAAGCTAACCAGGACCTGATTAAATGCCTGAAAGGACTCTACAACTTTGCCAAATACAATGGATAGGGTTCCAATATGTGTTTGGCAAACACAGCCCAGCAGTGGTTCGAGAACAATGAAGAGAACCTCAATAGTGGGAACAAATTCCATACCAAACTGAGAAAAACATTTGCTGACAATGAGCAGCAACTTCTCTTAGTGGAAGAACAGTGTCCACCGTCAATGGAAAATGATGCAGTCTTACATACAGAATGTTTTGACCAAATGCCACATCATGAATCTGAATATAAAAGAAGCTGACAAAATGTCACACATGATGAAAGGGGTCACAGAAGACATGTACCAAGCCCTTTTGATAAAGGATATCACAACATCAGAGGAATTCATCAAGTGATGCCAGGGATCAAGGAAAAACAACGGAAAAGGAGTCGGATGAAAGAAGTATGACCGACTTCCAAATGTGGTCCCTATTGCAGTTGTGGAAGACCGCCATGACCTTGACTCTCTTGTACGTCACCTAGCGAGAGAAGAGAAACCGAATTTTATGCCAACCAGAGCTCTCAGGCTGAGTACCCATGGGATAACAGCAATGAATGTTGACCCCATGCATCTGGAGGTAATATGAATGTTGATGAAGATGTGTGTCAACCTGTTTCACATATCTTCATCACCAGTTGAATGCATGGAGAAGAAACTTGGACAGACTTATTCTGCAGTTATCATACAACAACCCTATATCACCTGAACATCACAGGTACAACCAACTTCTCTGCCAAGTACACTGTCCCACACAAGAACACACATTTGGAGGAAAGAGAACAGCACACCAGTGTGTTTCCACCGTGGATGCCCTGGACATGTTGTACATTACTGCAGAGAAATAAGATGAATTTTTAATGACTACTACACCCCAGATATCAACCGTCACAATGGTTCTTTTCACAACAGTAAACCTTTGGGACAAAGACCCTCAGCATACCTTGGCAAGGTTGCTCCTCAACACATAGTAGCCATTCCCTGCCACCATACAAAGATACCAGCCACTCACCGAGCTGCCACATTCAGAAAAGCTAAGCGAGGTGACCAACCATGGAGGTGAGGCCGCCATAGATGAAAGTCACCACAATATCAGGAAATCTTGCGGATGGCCAACTGGTCCGGGCACTAGTTGACTCGGGGACTTCCTTATTGGCAATGTTGAATGCTTATCGTCATCAGCTAAAGACTATGTTGCGTGATACAAAAGCAATTGTGCTGAAAGTCACAAACAGGAAAGACATTTATCTGAAAGGAATGTGAAGAAAGAATAACTACCAATGACAGAATTCGGGCCTACAAATTTGCCATTTTAGCACAATGTTATTCACAGATCGGGCTTCTTGCAAACATGAGACACAATCATAGACTGTGGAATATCACAGCTCCACATTGGAAAAGCTATTCCAACAAGCACACACAACAAAGATTGCACTGGGTGGTTGTTTACCAATAAAGACATTGTTATCCTGCTGCCATCAAGTGAGATGCTGGATTAAACTTTGAAGCTTTTGTCAATTGCAAAACAACGCTCAGGTTCACAAGACAAATCTACATGGCAGTGATTATCATAAGCTTTGTAGGTGGTCAAGAACTTTGGATCACTAATTGTCACAAGCAGCCACATCTGTCATGTATGTGCACAGAGGCAGCCGAACCAGTCCAGGAAAAGCAGCTTAGTGCCAACGACAAACAATAGTTCTCTGCCACCACTACAGAAAATCCAGGGGAGTAAGCTACTATTAAACTGCTAATAGCACCTGGCCTGACGGGGAAATGATGCTGGCGAGTCTTAGCCATTCTACGCCAATTTTCAGATGGTTTCAAATCTGAACTGGACAAAATACAGACCAAGCAGCCCACTGTAAAACACCATATCAACACTGTGGATCATTCACCAATTAGCCAGCATTCATACAGGATGTTGCCAACTGAAGGACTGATTATACATGAGAAAGTGAAGAAGAAGATGCAAAATGACATCACTTAATCTGCAGAGTGTCCTTGGTCTTCTCCTGCGGTCCTTGTGTAAGAGGAGGATGCCACATGCTGTTTCTACATCGACTACTGACAAGTAAACAAAATTAGGAAAAAAAATGCGTCCACCCCAGACTGCTCAAAAGGGGCAACATATTTCTCAACTATGGACATGATACAGGAACGTGGAAAAATCGAGGTTGACAAGGATGAGAAGGAAAAGGCTGCATTCGTAACACCTGATGGCCTCTCTGAGTTGAAAGTTTGCCATTCCAACTTTGTAATGCTCCGGCCACCTTCGAATGTATAATGGACAACCTGATTTGACACCTTAAATGGACGACACATCTTTGCTGTCTGGATGGCATAATGGTTTTTTCGAAGACATTTCAAGAACACTGAAGCCACCTTACAACCATATCGAAGTGTGTTCAGACTGTAGGTCTCTGCCTGAATCTGCCAAAGTGCCTCTCCAAAACCCAAGAAATAAAAATCTTGAGGCACCAACTGAATGGCAATGGAGTCTGTCCCGATGCAGAAAAAATAAGAGCAGTCATAGATTTTTCACTTTCTCAGCACATTTGTGATGTGAGAAGTTTTCTCAGAATGTGCTCACACTACTGGCGATTCATAAAGGACTTCTGCAACAGGGCATGTCCCTAGCAAGAATTACTGCTGGGAGATGCCAAACTGTCCTGGGACGAGGTGCGAGAAAGAACTTGCCTTGTCCTTAAGAAGGTACGAACATCATCTCCAGTTCTAGTATTGTATGATGAGAATGTCTAAATAGAACATCACACTGACACTAGCAGTTATGGTATAGGTGCAGTTATAGTGCAAATTCAGGAAGGTGTAGAAGAGGTGATAATTTATATGCCTCCAGAGTATTCTCGAAGTATGAGAAGAACTACTCTACAACTAAAAACGAGTGCTTTGTAATTGTTTGTGCCATCAATAAGTTCTGGCTGTATTTCTGTGAGGACTGTGGTAGGGAAGGCGAATGGTCAACTTCAGTTTATTGGGAGAATTTTAGAGAAGTGTGGTTCATCTGTAAAGGAGACTGCATACAGAACACTGGTGCGACCTATTCAGGAATACTGCTCAAGGGTCTGGGATCCGTACCAGGTCAGATTAAAGGAAGACACTTAAACAATTCTGAGGCAGGCTGTTAGATTTGCAACCAGTAAGTTCCACAAGTTACGGAGATGCTTTGAGAATTCAAATGGGAATCCCTGGAGGGAAAGGTATGTTCTTTTCGAGGAACACTATTGAGAAAATTTAGAGAACAGGCATTTGAAGCTGACTGCCAAACAATTCTACTGCTGCCAACATATATTGTGTGTAAGGACAACAAAGCTACAAGAAATTAGGGCTCATACAGAGACACATAGACCCAAAAGGGCGGAAATCGTTGCTTGTCATCCCAGCTCATCTACGGTCAGCTATCCTGAAACATTTCCACAATGTTTCTACACCTGGTTACTTGGGATTCATTAAGACTCTAGACAGAATCAGATGCATATGTCACTGGCCAGACCTTTACCTATATGTCAGACACTATGTGAGTCACTGCAAGGAAAGCCAACAATGGAAGCATGTGCTTCAACTATCTCCATAGCATCTGGTACCAGTTCCACCTGCAGCTGCCTGGGAAGTGGGTGTTTGTGTTGTCCTCATCATTCCACAATCATTTGTGAAAGTGGCTAGGTTGGACTATGTACAGATTGGGAATTTGTACGGGCACTGATGACTGCGCAGTTGAGTGCCCCACAAACCAAACATCATCATCCACCTGCAGCAGTGCCATTCCACCAAACTGGAATCCATGTCTTGGGGAGGTTCCCAAAGTTAGCAAATGGGAATCGTATAATAGTCTGTGTTGACTACCTGTGCTGTTAATCAAAGCTGTGCTGACTTCCATAGCTTTCAGAAATTGCAAACTTCCTTCCAGAAGACATAATTCTGAAGCATAGAGTATCCCATGCGATGATATCTGATTGTAGGAAAGTTTTCCGTCGAGACTAATATCAGAGGTAATTTTACACTGTGACATCACTCACAGGATGACAACTGCCTACCACTCACAGGCAAATGGTCTAACAGAATGCTTTTGTAAGACTCTGACAGATGTGCTCTCAACATATGTTGAAGCTGAACAGAGAGGCTGGGATGAAATACTGCCCATTGTGACATTTGCATACAACACAGTGAAGCACGAAAGTGCAGGCTTCACACAATTCTTTCTGCTCCACTGTCATGAGGCCGAAACAAAAATAGATACATCATTCCAATTCAAATTGTACAACCTCAGGATGACAACATGAAACACCTCATCACCAAGACTGAATAAGCACGACAACTGGCTGGCCAGAAGAAAGACCAAAGCCAAGCACCAGCCAGTGAGACACAACCCGGGACACTTGGTACAGATTTTTATGCCTATGTGGATATGGGGACTACTGGAAAAGTTATTAAAGCACTACTTTGGGGTGTATCATATCCTTCGTCACTTATTGGACATCACATACGAAGTAAAGAATTGTGACCCTTCATCGAGAAGAAAAAATGGAAAGACATCCTCCATGTCCTCCCTATGAAGCTCTATTAAAGTCTTGATACACACAATGATGATGGGAACTTCTCATTTATGGACACTGAAGACCGGCTCAACTATTTCGAAGCTTTGATTGGAGGTGCTACCTCTGACATTAATCATAGTGAAGAGGATGCAATAACACAACCAGAACACAAAGATCCACCAGTGTTGTCATACAGAGGAAAAATGTATATCCCAGGTGCTGAAGTAGGTCCCAGTGAGAACTCCTGAAACAGTGAGTTGCTGTTTCTCCAGGAGAGGGAGCAATGTCACAAGCTGTGATGCATGCAGAGTGCAGTTACACTTAGTACCATTGGCTGACATGCTGCAACTCACCAAATCACACCAAATATCTAGTAATTATTTTTTATTTAGTATTTATGGAAGGTTCTTGAAATTTCTTATGTTTGTAATGCTTGTATATTCTGGAATATTCTATGTCTGTGTAAGTAGCAGCACTTTCCATCCGTGAGTTGAGTTCTGATCTGGCGGTACCTTAGTGTTCATAATAAATGTTGTTTACTGATAACTCTGCTTTTGGATTTGGAATTGAGTGTGGCTATGAATGGCAATATGGTTTAATACATTGAAGGAATTTTAAATAGTGTAACTGGAAAGAGAGATGGCAGTGGCCTTTCCTATGAAAATCTGTATTTTATCAAAACACTTCAAATTCAGAACACATATCCAATGTCTTTAACATAGTGATCTGCAATAATAAAATAAGAGAAATCAGAGCTCGAACGGAAAGATTTAGGTGTTCCTTTTTCCCACGCGCCTTTCGAGAGTGGAATGGTAGAGTAGTAGTATGAAAATGGTTCCCTCTGCCACGCACTTACGTGTGAATTGCAGAGTAACCATGTAGATGTATGTGTCTTGCTCTTAATCAATAATAACCTATGTTTTGCAATGTGACTTTTCTTGGTGCAACATTAACATGGATAGTTAATGTACGAATAACATATGATAATTACATCAGTATTTCATTTGCTGGTCAGTCATATGTAAATAAAAATCCTACCCTGAAAAATGTGGGAAATCACTCTGTCTTGAGGAGGAAAAAAGTCCGAACAGGCCTTGAAGGTCCAACACTACCAACCGGCGGTTGTGTCATCCTCAGATCTTAGGCGTCACCAGATGCGGATACAGAGGGGCATGTGGTCAGCACACCGCTATCACGGCCTTTGTCAGCTTTCATGATTGGTGCCACTACTTCTCAATCAAGTAGCTCCTCAACTGGCCTCACAAGGGCCGAGTGCACCTCGCTTGCCAACAGGACTCGGCAGACCCAGATGGTGCCCATTCAAGTGCTAACCAAGCCTGACTCTGCTTAACTTCGGTAATCTGACGTGAACCAGTGTTACCACTGCGGCAAGGCCGTTGGCACTCTGTCTTGAGCACTTGGGTAAAGTTTTATAGAGAATGCCGCTGAACTTTATTAACACTTCAGCAAAAAATTAAGTAGTTCTCTTTGTTAAATGTTGATCATCTTGATCATTGTGTAGTACGGTAAAAATTTAAAACTGAAAGTAACAACCATAAAATGGGGCACAAGTATTACATTTGTTTGATACACTAACACTCTTTGAATAGAATCTCATTTTCTTTTCTACATAAGTCAGTGATCATAAGCTGCACAGGTATCTGTATTTTCAATGTTCCAATGTGTGTTGTACTTATGAACAATTTTGTGTTAAAATCTGTAAAGGGGAAGTGAAGGGAATTCACAACGGTGCTTAACACATGATTACATCAGAATGGACATAGATAAACTACAATACGTAGTGATTACCCCTTCCTTCCTCTCCCGAGACCCTTCCTCAGAGTATTTATCAGGTTTTGAATTTCATAAATGTATCTAAAGTCAAAGAGCACAAAAATTTAAAAACATGAATAAACAAATAATATCCTTGCATATTTCATTATGGACTTCATTTCAAACACTACATCATAACACAACAATTTGATAATGCCTTTACTGGAGAAATTTTGTGTTGTGCCAATAAAGGTAACCAATTAAAACATCTTGATGCTCCATATAAATATGGAAATCAAAGTGAAATTATAAGGCCTCAATTTTTTTAAATAACAGTCTACATGATCCCATTCTTAGAGGAGCTTCAGCCAAATTAATCAAATTGAAATTGACAGCCTCATTGTTTCCACTGCTTTAACAAAGAATTTAGTTGATTATTCATTTCTTCTTATGTTTTACTGTTTGTTAATTAGGAAATTAGCCAAACTGTTTGCCCTCTGATCCTATTCATACTGCAAATTATGAATTTCAAGCAGTGGACAAAATTATGCTTATCCTTAACACTGAAAGTAATATTTAGCACTAAGGTCAATACCTCAAATGCGAATTTGATAATAAAAGTAAATTTGTATGGCATGATCAGCTGTGAGTCCCTTAAGGAGGATGTCAACCGCCCGTTTATCTGGCAGTAGACAGAGTGACTATTATGTTGCATTAATGTGTATAAGTTTTAACTTACTTTATTTACCTTATCACAGCAACAGTTGAATCACAAACACTCCTGTATTCCTTTCTTTAATTTTTTGTATAAATCAATTGCCATTTGTTTTATTCTGTATACTGTTTTTTTCATGTTTCAGTTGGGTGTTCTATCTGAAGAAGGCTGTGCCACATACAATAAACAACTGTGGTGTAAGGAAGCAATGGAAAAAGTTCTGAATCTGCAAGGGGAAACAGGTCTCATCGAGATGAAAAGAGTTAGATTTGACAACTCTCGCAATTGGAAGAGCTCCTCCTATAAATGCATGAACCATGGACCTTGCCGTTGGTGGGGAGGCTTGCATGCCTCAGCGATACAGATGGCCGTACCGTAGGTGCAACCACAACGGAGGGGTATCTGTTGAGAGGCCAGACAAACATGTGGTTCCTGAAGACGGGCAGCAGCCTTTTCAGTAGTTGCAGGGGCAACAGTCTGGATGATTGACTGATCTGGCCTTGTAACATTAACCAAAACGGCCTTGCTGAGCTGGTACTGCGAATGGCTGAAAGCAACGGGAAACTACAGCCGTAATTTCTCCCGAGGACATGCAGCTTTACTGTATGATTAAATGATGATGGCGTCCTCTTGGGTAAAATATTCCGGAGGTAAAATAGTCCCCCATTCGGATCTCCGGGCGGGGACTACTCAAGAGGGCGTCGTTATCAGGAGAAAGAAAACTGGCATTCTACGGATCGGAGCGTGGAATGTCAGATCCCTTAATCGGGCAGGTAGGTTAGAAAATTTAAAAAGGGAAATGGATAGGTTAAAGTTAGATATAGTGGGAATTAGTGAAGTTCGGTGGCAGGAGGAACAAGACTTTTGGTCAGGTGATTACAGGGTTATAAATACAAAATCAAATAGGGGTAATGCAGGAGTAGGTTTAATAATGAATAAAAAAATAGGAGTGCGGGTTAGCTACTACAAACAGCATAGTGAACGCATTATTGTGGCCAAGATAGACACAAAGCCCGTGCCTACTACAGTAGTACAAGTTTATATGCCAACTAGCTCTGCAGATGATGAAGAAATTGATGAAATGTATGACGAGATAAAAGAAATTATTCAGGTAGTGAAGGGAGACGAAAATTTAATAGTCATGGGTGACTGGAATTCGTCAGTAGGAAAAGGGAGAGAAGGAAACATAGTAGGTGAATATGGATTGGGGGGAAGAAATGAAAGAGGAAGCCGCCTTGTAGAATTTTGCACAGAGCATAACTTAATCATAGCTAACACTTGGTTCAAGAATCATGAAAGAAGGTTGTATACCTGGAAGAATCCTGGAGATACTAAAAGGTATCAGATAGATTACATAATGGTAAGACAGAGATTTAGGAACCAGGTTTTAAATTGTAAGACATTTCCTGGGTCAGATGTAGATTCTGACCACAATCTATTGTTTATGAACTGCAGATTGAAACTGAAGAAACTGCAAAAAGGTGGGAATTTAAGGAGATGGGACCTGGATAAACTGAAAGAACCAGAGGTTGTACAGAGTTTCAGGGAGAGCATAAGGGAACAATTGACAGGAATGGGGGAAATAAATACAGTAGAAGAAGAATGGGTAGCTCTGAGGGATGAAGTAGTGAAGGCAGCAGAGGATCAAGTAGGTAAAAAGACGAGGGCTAATAGAAATCCTTGGGTAACAGAAGAAATATTGAATTTAATTGATGAAAGGAGAAAATATAAAAATGGAGTAAATGAAGCAGGCAAAAAGGAATACAAACGTCTCAAAAATGAGATTGACAGGAAGTGCAAAATGGCTAAGCAGGGATGGCTAGAGGACAAATGTAAGGATGTAGAGGCTTGTCTCACTAGGGGTAAGATAGATACTGCCTACAGGAAAATTAAAGAGACCTTTGGAGAGAAGAGAACCACTTGTATGAATATCAAGAGCTCAGATGGCAACCCAGTTCTAAGCAAAGAAGGGAAAGCAGAAAGGTGGAAGGAGAATATAGAGGGTCTATACAAGGGCGATGTACTTGAGGACAATATTATGGAAATGGAAGAGGATGTAGATGAAGATGAAATGGGAGATAAGATACTGCGTGAAGAGTTTGACAGAGCACTGAAAGACCTGAGTCGAAACAAGGCCCCGGGAGTAGACAACATTCCATTAGAACTACTGATGGCCTTGGGAGAGCCAGTCATGACAAAACTCTACCATCTGGCGAGCAAGATGTATAAGACAGGCGATATACCTTCAGACTTCAAGAAGAATATAATAATTCCAAACCCAAAGAAAGCAGGTGTTGACAGATGTGAAAATTGCCGAACTATCAGTTTAATAAGTCACAGCTGCAAAATAATAACGCGAATTCTTTACAGACGAATGGAAAAACTGGTAGAAGCGGACCTCGGGGAAGATCAGTTTGGATTCCGTAGAAATGTTGGAACACGTGAGGCAATACTAACCTTACGACTTATCTTAGAAGAAAGATTAAGAAAAGGCAAACCTACGTTCCTAGCATTTGTAGACTTAGAGAAAGCTTTTGACAACGTTAACTGGAATACTCTCTTTCAAATTCTGAAGGTGGCAGGGGTAAAATACAGGGAGCGAAAGGCTATTTACAATTTGTACAGAAACCAGATGGCAGTTATAAGAGTCGAGGGGCATGAAAGGGAAGCAGTGGTTGGGAAAGGAGTGAGACAGGGTTGTAGCCTCTCCCCGATGTTATTCAGTCTGTATATTGAGCAAGCAGTAAAGGAGACAAAAGAAAAATTCGGAGTAGGTATTAAAATTCATGGAGAAGAAGTAAAAAGTTTGAGGTTCGCCGACGACATTGTAATTCTGTCAGAGACAGCAAAGGACTTGGAAGAGCAGTTGAACGGAATGGACAGTGTCTTGAAAGGGAGATATAAGATGAACATCAACAAAAGCAAAACGAGGATAATGGAATGTAGTCAAATTAAATCGGGTGATGCTGAGGGGATTAGATTAGGAAATGAGACACTTAAAGTAGTAAAGGAGTTTTGCTATTTAGGGAGTAAAATAACTGATGATGGTCGAAGTAGAGAGGATATAAAATGTAGACTGTCAATGGCAAGGAAATCGTTTCTGGAGAAGAGAAATTTGTTAACATCGAGTATAGATTTAAGTGTCAGAAAGTCGTTTCTGAAAGTATTTGTATGGAGTGTAGCCATGTATGGAAGTGAAACATGGACGATAACCAGTTTGGACAAGAACAGAATAGAAGCTTTCGAAATGTGGTGCTACAGAAGAATGCTGAAGATAAGGTGGGTAGATCACGTAACTGATGAGGAGGTATTGAATAGGATTGGGGAGAAGAGAAGTTTGTGGCACAACTTGACTAGAAGAAGGGATCGGTTGGTAGGACATGTTTTGAGGCATCAAGGGATCACAAATTTAGCACTGGAGGGCAGCGTGGAGGGTAAAAATCGTAGAGGGAGACCAAGAGATGAATACACTAAACAGATTCAGAAGGATGTAGGTTGCAGTAGGTACTGGGAGATGAAGAAGCTTGCACAGGATAGAGTAGCATGGAGAGCTGCATCAAACCAGTCTCAGGACTGAAGACCACAACAACAACAACAACAACAACAACAACAACAACCAAGACTTAGTTAAAAACAGAAGCGTGCTTCACAAGCTCAAAATTTTATAAGCATTTACCATGTGCTGGAGAGGATATCAAATATTTTCTGAGTGAACAATGATGAAAATAACCTATATTTTAAAGAAAGAATGCATAATAATCTCAACAACTAGAGAGAAATCAAGTTCCAGAATAGTTTGTAAAGTATATGGTACAATAATAAACACACCACTCAGAATATCTTACTTCCTATTTCATATGAGCAACAAATGGATGCTCTGCAATTATAATTTTCTCACTACAAAATAGATAATACAAGAATAGAGAGCAAATCATCTGTAAACTTAGAGAGCATTCCTAGATTTCCAAATGGATTTGGCTAGTAGGCAAATATTGTGTGAGAGTTGATGTTGAAAAAAGAGAAGGGTACCCAAACTGTCTAATTAAATTCATTCAAAGTAACCTAAAATAACACAGAACTGTTACAGATATGGAAAGAAACCAGTCAACTGAGATACATACAAACTCAAGATTCAGACAAGGGTCTTCTCTCTGGAAATAAAAAAATTGCTTATAAGTATTTGAGCACTTTACACTGAGCAGTAATAATTCAAGAGAAGAAGCATAAACTGGAAGTGACAGAGTAAAAACTATTTTTGCCATGCTCTCATTATAATTAAAAAATGTCAAGGGTTAAAATTAAACACATGGTATTTTTTGGAAAACAACCTAGTTCGACCAAAGATACTAATCGATGAGGTAAAATTGAGAGTTAATGAAGGAAAAAAATTCCTGATAAGATACTGTGATGATAATGGCCCATGAACCATGGACCTTACTGCTGGTGGGGAGGCTTGTGTGCCTCAGCAATACAAATAGCCATACCATAGGTGCAACCACAATGAAGGGATATCTGTTGAGACGACAGACAAATGTGTGGTTCCTGAAGAGGGGCAGCAGCCTTTTCAGTAGTTACAGGGGATGGATGACTGACTGATCTGGCCTTGTAACATTAACCAAAACTGCCTTGGTGTGTTGGTACTGCGAGCAGCTGAAAGCAAAGGGGAAACTACAGCTGTAATATTTCTCGAGGGGTGCGCAGCTCTACTGTATGGTTAAATGATGGTAGCATCCTCTTGGATAAAGTATTCCAGAGGTAAAATAGTCCCCCATTTAGATCTCTGAATGAGGACTACTCAGGAGGAGGTTGTTATCAGGAAAAATAAAAAAGCATGAAATGTTGGATCCCTTAATTGGGCACATAGGTTAGAAAATATAAAAAGGGAAATGGATTGGTTGAAATTAGATGTAGTGGGAATTACTGCAGGAGGAACAGGACTTCTGATCAGGTGAATACAGGGTTATAAATACAAAATCAAATAGGGGTTATGTAGGAGTAGGTTTGACAATGAATTAAAAAATAAGAACATACATAAGATACTGTGAACATCATTGTGAACGCATTATTGTAGCCAAGGTAGACATGAAGTCCAAACCTACCGCAGCAGTACAAGTTTATATGCCAACTAATTCCGCAGATAACTGAGAGATTTAAGAAATGTATGGTGAGATAAAAGAAATTATTCAGATAATTAAGGAAGCCAAACTTTAATAGTCGTGGGGGACTGAAATTCGAGGAAAGGAAGACAAAGGAAAACAGTAGATGAATATGAACGGGGGAAAGGACTGAAAGAGGAAGCTGCCTGGTTGAATTTTGCACAGAGCATAGTTTAATCATAGCTAACACTTGGTTTAAGAATTATGAAAGAAGGTGATATACATGGAAGAGACCTGGACACACTGGAACGTTTCAGATTGATTATATAATGGTAAGACAGAGATTTCAGAACCATATTTTAAATTGTTAGACATTTATAGGGGCAGATGGAGTATTAGGTAAAGACTGACAAGAACAGGGGAACAGAATACAGTACAAGAAGAATGGGTAGCTTTGAGAGATGAAATAGTGAAGGCAGCAGAGGATCAAGTAGATAAAAAGATGAGGGATAGTAGAAATCTTTGGGTAACACAATAGATATTGAATTTACCTGAGACAAAGAGAAAATATAAAAATGCAGAAAATGAAGCAGGCGAAAGGGAACACAAACATCTAAAAAATGAGATTAACAGGAATCTAAGCAGAAATGGCTACAGAACAAATGTAAGGATTCAGAAGCATATATCACTAGGGGAAAGATAGATGCTGCCTACAGAAAAATTAAGGAGATCTTTGGAGAAAAGAGAACCACCTGTATGAATATCAAGAGTTCAGATAGAAAACCAGTCCTAAGCAAAGAAGGGAAAGCAGAAAGGTGAAAGGAGTATCTAGATGGCCTACACAAGGGAGATGAACTTGAGAAAATGTTATAGAAAGGGAAATGGACATAGATGAAGATGTGATGGGAGATATGATACTGTGTGAAGAATCTGACAGAGCACTGAAAGACCTAAGTTAAAACAAGGCACCGGGAGTAGAAAACCTTCAGTCAGAACTACTGATAGCCTTGGGAGAGCCAGCCATGACAAAACTCTTCCACCTGGTGAGCAAGATGTATGAGACATGTGAAAAACCCTCAGATTTAAAGAAGAATAATGAAAAGTGTGAGGTCATCCACATGAGTGCTAAAAGGAACTCGTCAAACTTCGGTTACATGATAAATCAGTCTAATCTAAAAGCCACAAATTCAACGAAATAACTAGGTATTACAATTACAAACAACTTAAATTGGAAAGAACACATAGAAAATGTTGTGGGGAAGGCTAACCAAAGGCTGCGTTCTATTGGCAGGACACTTAGAAAATGTAACAGACCTACTACAGAGACTGCCTACACTACGCTTGTCCGTCCTCTTTTAGAATACTGCTGCGCGGTGTGGGATCCTTACCAGGTAGGACTGATGGAGTACATTGAAAAAGTTCAAAAAAAGGCAGCACATTTTGTATTATCGCGAAATATGGGAAAGAGTGTCGCAGAAATGATACAGGATTTGGGCTGGAAATCATTAAAAGAAAGGCGTTTTTCGTTGTGACGGAACCTTCTCACGAAATTCCAATTACCAACTTTCCCCTCCGAATACAAAAATAGTTTGTTGACACCGACCTACATAGGGCAGAAGGATCACCATGATAAAATAAGGGAAATCAGAGCTCGTACGGGAAGATAAAGATGTTTATTCTTTCCGTGCGCTATACGAGATTGGAATAATAGAGAATTGTGAAGGTGGTTCGATGAACCCTCTGCCAGGCACTTAAATGTGATTTGCAGAGTATCCATGTAGATGTAGAAGTAGAATTCCAATTACAAAGAAATCAGGTGTTGATGGGTGTGAAAACTACCAAACTATCAGTTTAATAAGTCACAGTTGCAAAATATTAATACAAATTCTTTACAGAAGATTGGAAAAACTGGTACAGCCAACCTTGGGGAAGGTCAGTTTGGATTCCGGAGAAATGCAGGAAGGTGCAAGGCAATACTGTCCCTACAGCTTCTCATACAAGATAGGTTAAGGAAAGGAAAACCTACGGTCATAGCATTCTTACACTTAGAGAAAGTGTTTGACACTGTCGATTGGAACACTCTCTTTAAAATTCTAAAGGCGGTAGGGTGTAAAATACTGGGAACGAAAGCCTATTTACAATTTGTATGGAACCCAGATGGCAGTTATAAGAATCGAGGGGCGTGAAAGGGAAGCTGTGGCTGAGAAGGTAGTGACACAGGGTTGTAACCTGTCCATGATGTTATTAAATATGTACATTGAACAAGCAGTAAAGGAAACTAACAAAACATTTGGAGTAGGCATTAAAGTTCAGTGAGAAGAAATAAAAAATTTGAGGTTTGCTGATGACACTGTAATTCTGTCACAGACAGCAAAGGAGTTAGAAGAGCTGTTGAGTGGATGAACAGTGTCATGAAAGGGGTATATAAGATGAACATCAACAAAGCAAAATGAGGATAATGGAATGGAGTCAAATCAAATCAGTTGATGCAGAGGGAATTAGATTAGGAAATGAGACACTGAAAGTAGTAGATAAGTTTTACTATTTGGGCAGCAAAATAATTGATGATGGTTGAAGTAGAGAGGATATAAAATGCAGATTGGCAATGGCAAGAAAAGCATTTTTTAATAAGAGAAATTTATTAACATTGAATGAAGATATTAGTGTTACGAAGTCTTTTCTGAAAGTATTTGTATGGAGTGCACCCATGGGTGGAATTGAAACAGTGATGATAAACAGTTTAGACAAGAAGAGAATAGAAGCTTTCGAAATGTGGTGCTACAAAAGAATGCTGAATATTAGATGGGTAGATCACATAATTAATGAGGTGGTACTGTATAGAATTGGAGAGAAAAGAAATTTGTGGCACACCTATCTTAAAGAAGGGATTGGTTGGTAGGACACATTCAGAGACATCAAGGGATCACCAATTTAGTATTGGAGGGAAGTGTGGGGGGTAAAAATTAAAGAGGAAGGCCAAAAGACAAATACAGTGAGCAGATTCAGAAGGATGTAGGCTGCAGCAGTTACTCAGAGATGGAGAGGATTGCACAGGATAGAGGAGCGAGGAGAGTGGTTTCGACTGAGGACCACAACAATAGCAACAACAACAATTGCCTTTATGGCTAATACTATTGAGATAACTTAAGGATTTTTTATAACATCACTCCATCTTACATGTTACACAGTACACATTTTTCCATCTTCAGAGTTAGCAATTACGAATAGCAGCAATATAAAAATTAGAAGTAACGATACATGTGAATATTTTTGTCAAAACTAGACATGATTGCCTTGATGGGATTTCCACGATCGTTCTTTAAATAAAAATATGGATTTCAGTCTCTGATCACTATTTTTTATTTTCAATGACCAGTTTCAGGCTAGCTGCCCATCTTCAGATCATACATTGCAGTTACAGAGTAACTTGTCAGTACAGAACTATCGGTTCACTGTCATAACTGTGAAGTGAACTGATAGTTCTGTACTGACAAGTTACTCTGTAACTGCAATATATGATCTGAAGAT
Source organism: Schistocerca serialis cubense (assembly GCF_023864345.2). Lineage (NCBI taxonomy): Eukaryota > Metazoa > Arthropoda > Insecta > Orthoptera > Acrididae > Schistocerca > Schistocerca serialis. The sequence goes on along the minus strand of NC_064640.1, from coordinate 406,284,569 downwards.
GGGCAGCTAGCCTGAAACCGGTCACTGAAAATAAAAAATAGTGATCAGAGACTGAAAACCATATTTTTATTAATGAATATTTTTGGTTTACACTGTTTTTAATATTTTGGGAGTGCAATCCTAAATTTAGGATATGAAAGTTAAGATGTTTTGAAGATGTTTGTATGTAAATGAGAAATTTAAGTAATAAACTAACCAAAGGTTAAAGTGTTCATTACGTTCACCTTAGTGTTTAGTTAAGTGTTTAAACCCAAATAATAGAGCAGTATTTTGTTTCATTCTGAGGAACCATACCTGAAACTGTACCATTCAATTAATTGCATCCATTTATTAGTGTATCTCCAATTCACAATTCTCTTTATTAGTAGTCATAAAATATTTTTGGTATAGGTGTAGCTTTAAGTTACAAAATGGATATTTATACTGCACCTGCTTAACTGACATAAGCTGTGTCTGTGTGCACCACATTTCAGTCCCATTATTATTATTATTATTATTATTTACTACAATAAATTACTTGTACAGTTACTCATAATGGTTGTACAGTTACTCATAATGGTCATTACCTAACTGAAGTAAGTCACAACATAGTATACAGAAGACATAGCATATCACAAAAGAGTAGCAATATATAAATTGTTGATAAAATATTGATAATGGAAAAGTTCTAGGCTTTTAAAAATCTTTATTTACTGGAATAAGTTTATTTTTCTCTATTAAAATTACAGATAACTTCTGTTACATTCACGTCTTATTATATTTTAGATCATATATTCTTATAATAATTATAGTTTATCGATAATGTACATTTCTGGTCACTAAAATTGCAACACCATGAAGAATAGCAAATGACAAAATTTTACTTATTTTGCATGTACAGTATAGTAGGAAGAGCACACAACTACATTTGTAGGTGATTTGGGGTATACAGGGTATGACATGTATGGGTCTAATCCAGCTGGGTGTAGAGTCAAATTGAGCTCGGATGACAGATACGAATGTATTATTCTGTGCTGCTTCAACTCTATGACAAAGTTCATCAATCAGTGTGGCTGATGAGTGCTGGGTGCCAGTCTCTCAGAGTGAGACGTCTGGAGAATGTGCTGGCTGCATTAGAAGTTGGAACCCCTCTGTATAGAGCTAGGTCAGGACAGCACAGTCAACATGCAGTCTTGCATCATCTTGTTGAAAAATAATGTTATGGTGATTTCTAAGATGTGACACATGATGTAATGGCTCCTATCAAAATTATTGGCTTATATGAATCACAGGTGATCACATTGTGAACAAGTCACAATATAGTTGAGACACTGCAAGGTCAATAGGCAGATAACCAAGATTGAGAATTTCACTAAGCTATATGATGAATCCTCCCCCAGAGCTAACAGAATACACACACAAACATATACACTTGCACAGAGACAATGTCCCATACACACATGCACAGAAACTTTGTCCCAGTCAATCGCACTGCACTAGCACTGCAATTTGATTGGGGTTGTACCAGGTGGTGTAGGCAAAAGGAAAAGGAGCTGGAAGGTGAGAAACTGGAAGAAAGTAATTTCTAGAAAGTAACTAGGAGATGGTTAGGTGGTGTGACTGTGGGTCACAGTTGCACGGAGGAATAATCTGAGGAGAGTAAAGTTCATTATTGGCTTGTGGTTGGAGTGGTTTGTAACACCACAACTCTAATGCTGTACGGATTTATTTTGCTTTTATTTAATGTTATATCATCGAGCTTCTGTAAAGATTGTTTGATTGAATCGATAACACAAAATTGTATACTCCTTTCTTTGTAAAAAACTCTGATGTCATGGTTTGATTCTATGCAATGTAGTATATCTGTCATTTAAATTCTTTGTCCCATTTGGAGGGAACACAACTTAATGTATATAATTGTAATTTCTGTGCGAATAATTTTTTGTAGAAGTGTCAATATGTGCGAATGTTCTGTGTTATTTCATGTGTTTCGTTGCTGTTATGTAAACTGCTGATCCTCACTTAGGGTTCTTAGTCATACTGTATGTAAAAGGTGTTGTCGTTCCCCTCGGGAACGGAACTTAGTAGAGTGCGCAAATTGTGGTTGGCCTAGGTAGAAAAGGTGGAACAAGAGTCAGTCGGGGACGAGCTACCAAACTGTGCACTGCCATGTAAAAGTTGTATATTGTGCTAGTTCCGAGAGAGGCTTTTTCTGCCACTTTCCAATGTCTCGGATGGATGGATAAATAGATGGAACGATTCTGGAATTGGTATCCATCATCGCCACCAAGAAGGGACAGAGTCCAGCAACTCTGCCTGCAAATCCACCTACCAACATGCAGTTGCCACCATGTTGCGCAATCACTGTAACAGAATACTATTATAATGTACAGTGAAGGATCAGCTTATTGGATGTGTTAGTCTGTTCAAATATAAGGTAACTTATAATTGAATTCATGTACCCACCTGGATTTTTCCTTATCACAACACCTTTCAGGTTCCTCTCCATTTAAACTATGATTACCGAGTGTCCTAGTATGTGGAAAAAAAATGAAAGCCTCAGAACATTAAATAATGTTGTTCGATCTTTGGTAAGAAGGGAGTGTTCAGATTCACTGTGGATTTAGCGAAATTGTGGGAGGTAGTAAATGTAGTCTTGTGAAAGCCTCCCAGGGATGGAAACAGTCTAATTTAAAGTGTTGTGGAGTTTCAAAGTCTCCTATTTAATCATTTACTTGAAAGTAGAAGACTGTGGTAATAAAGACAATTTGCAGTTTCTTTTAAAGATTAAAAGCTCTTAAAACTGAGGCTTATAAAGTGTTGCTTAGTTAATGATCATAGTGCTGCTTGTAGTATATTTTAAAAGGTGAATCAGTTCTTGCAAATTTGTCAATATTATGTTTCACTGTAGTAAAAGTGGAAAACAGCAATAGTGGATAGTTATATATTCATGTTTGCTAAGTGTTTGTATCTCCTGTGTATTCGAAGTGAATATTAATAGTATAACAGGATCCACAGTTTGCCTATTGTGATAATGCTAAGTAACAAGTAACGGAAAGACCACTATTTATGAAAACAATAATTTCTTTATTCAAAGATAGTGAGAAGCAACCTGTTAGTGGATTCCAATTAACTTTCATTTTAAATAGTAAAGTATTTAACTGAGAGAGACTTAACCTACGTCCAATTTATGATTCTGTAGTGAATGTTAATAGTAATGTTATAAAGACCATTCAGTTTGAATAAGCCCTGAAAGTAACAGTGTGTTTTGTTATCTGTTATATTTTTGCAAATAGTTTGTGCTGCTCTAGCTGTTAGTTCCAACCTTAACGTTAACATAGGCAGGTGTCAGAGTTCATTGCACTTGCGTGTGGTAAAGTATAGGTTGTGTTTATCCATTAAAGTTACTAATAACTATTTTCTTGAACAAGAATGTTAATCATTCTCTTGCCTAATTAGGCTGGCGACTGTTTTCTTTATCCTTTGAACAGTGTGGATAGGTTAAATATTATTTATTACTGCTTAAATATTTACGTATTTCTGACTTTCACTTCCGATAAGCCACCTCCGTTAGGTACAACACGGTCAATATAACAGAATTCCTCTCAGAGGGTAACACTGCACTGTTGCTTTATACCATAATTACTTTAACAAAATAGTTCCATTTTTACAAACTGCCTCCAGCTTTGAGGTTATGGTATAGCGGTAGCAGACAACAGTGTTATAGGTTAACTGTCAATAACTGTTTCCACTGTGAGGGGATAATAGACTTTGAAGAGTACAGCTTAATTGAATTTGGGCATGGGAAAAAAAGGTGAGACCTTTGCATACGATTGAAAAACATCTGTGGGATTAAGTTCATCGGTAGATGGGTTGTCTGTGTATTATGTTTGGGTTTTGAATTTTGTGAGGTGTTGGAAGGAAGATTTGGGGGTGGGGCAGAAGGACACATTCAGCTTGCCAGGGTCTGGGTGCTACGCTGGGTTCACAAGGTAGCTTTCCACTGGTAGTGGGATAGGTATTTTTTGGGCAGTGGTGCTCCAAGGTAGGAGTAGGGTGCCAGTATATCAGAAAACTATTGGAGGTGGTGTCTGGAGTGCTCTCCCAGTTGACAGAGGGCAAGGGTTTCAATTTGGCAGATGGGGTATACTTCAGTGGCTGCTACATTCTCCGTGGCATCTGGATCCTTTCCTCCAGTAACATTGCTTCTAAACTATGTAGGTGACAGTTATCCTTAAAAATATCTTTCACTCATGTAATCCTCCTGGTCTCCATCTCCCCTAGCAATTATCCCACACCCCACACCCACCTTCACCCGTTCTCATCCCCCACCCTCTTTCCACCCTGTCTCACACCACTTCACTCATTATACACTTACATTCACTGTAACCTCTCTTCCTCTGTTGAACCGTCCCTTCCCAATCACATCACTGTGCACCACATATAATGCTCACTCCCTGCCCCAGAGTGAGCCGCCACAGTGAGCTCACTGGTGCCACATTCCTATACTGTGTGCTTGCTGCCTCTCTCTTGTAGTCATCAGCTACCTTTCCTTTTAAAGTTTCCTTTCACTTACAGACACTCCCCCCTCCCTGCAATACAACCCGCCAGCCTGGTGAAGGGCGAAGACAGATACAGAACCAAGAATAAATAATGTCTTCTAGTTGGCAGATTCAGAGCAGCAATAGCGTAAAGGCTAAAAATGCAAAGGATATAAGTTGGACTGTCAATATTAAGAATGAGAGGAGACAAATACATAAGCACGTGGGCATGTCTGGGGCTCTGCATTTGACAAGAGTTGTCCCATCCACACCTGCAGTGCTGGAAAATTGTAGTCAGCTGGAACAATGTAGATGTGCAAGTATACATGTGCATTATCTCTGAAGGAGGATTTGCCCAACAGCTTAGTTAAAATTCTCAGTTTTGTAAGTTTGTAAGCTTCCATGATCAGTGTCAATATGAATAAAATCATTTTGGCTACCAGACCATGTCACCACAAAAAACTAAAACAATTAAACACCCACATTTCGACCATGTTTGTAGTGGTCCTCTTAAGGACAACTAACTGTTCGATTCTGAGGATGATCTTCACTATACAGTGAATAGCATGAAGAGGGAGGATGACTACAGATTACTGATAGCTTGTCTGTCAGCGTTCCAAGTCCACCAGGCTGTGTGTGTCGCCAGACAGACGCTCCACATTACACTGGTTCAACAGCATAAATATGTGGCCACAAGAGAACTGCCGAGTGGCATCAGTATCTTGCTGCAGGAAAACTCTAGACATGGGACAAGCTGCCAATTTGCTGAAGGTAGCTTGACACTTTACATCTGAAAATAAAAACCACTTTCACAAAGAAAATGGAGAACTAGTTCAACTGTCCATGAATCATCTGCCAGTATATTTGAAGCAAACAATTTGAGGGCCAGAAGAAGGGGGCATTCCACCAGGATATGAGCTACTGTCTGTAGGGCACCATAACTACAATGTGGAGGGGAGGGGGGGGGGGGGGCTGAAGGGGTTTGTTACATAAAATAAAACAATGGGTTAGCCTGATATGACCAATGTGGAGGTGATGTAGGACAGTGGATTCCTTTCAGTAGGAACACTACAAAAAGCATCATGCAGCAGTAGTCTCCTTCATACTGCTGAGCTTATTAGAGGGGGCAGTAGCCAACCAAATGTCATTCCATCGCCAAGTGAGCAGAGATCTTACTTGCACCTGCAAATCCACACCTGGGATTGGCAAAGCGAATGGGGACGAGTAATCGCACATCTAGCCATACGGTCACCAGTTCATTCCCAAGATACCCACATTACTTGTGACCCATAGAAAGATAAATGAGCTGTCCATATGACTAAGTTCAGTGAGAAGGTGATGTATAACAGAGATCACACGGTGACAAGAGTAACATCGGTCAATGGCGTAAAGACTGCTCACTGAGTCACTACACATTAAAATGTTGTCAAGGGAGGTCTGTTTAATCAAGTGGAGGGCACTTTTAATGGTTACCAACTCTGCTGTAAAAACACTACATATTTCTGGCAATGAATGGTGTTCCTGACCAGCAGGGGATGTAAAAACATACTCCACCTTACACACAGTTTTAGAGCCATCAGTGTAAAAGTCAATAACATCCTAGAAATCCTAAGGAACTGAACGTAACGCATACTGAAAGGTTATGGGGCTGACTGAGACTTTAGGACCTTGAAACAGATTGGTGGTAATTTGTAGTGGTCCTAATTCATGGCTTGGGCAAAAACCAAGTGCTGGTGTACGAAAAAACAGGGGGAGAACATTCCAAGGATGAGAAGTGGAGATACTGGAAGAGGACTGTGAGATGCATTTCAGCTGGTAATTCCAACCGAGGACGGGTGTCAGGAGGCTGGTGCTCCTTATATGCAAAAAGAATGGGATACTGATAATTGTATACAAGACCAAGAGTGGTACCGCTGGATGCAGCATGATCTGCACCCGTAGAGGTTTGGGCTAGGAAGTGGGAGTGTTAAGCTTCCACACACTACTAGCTTACAAATATGAGGCAGCCAAGACAGCTTTTTATCAAAAAGTAGGCCTAAAAAAAGTGATTGTGAAGTGACTTCCAAGCACTGGGTACCCAGTAGAATTCTGGGTCAGGATGGAATGTCGTACAATGAGAGAAATGCATGACTTGCATTTCTGCAGGAAAGAACTGGAAACCATGGGAAAGTGTGGCCACGCAGAGGCCCATCTGATGGCACCTTGGAGCTGGAATTCAGACAAGGCTAGTCAGTGGGAGCTGTATCAAATATAAAAGTCGCTGAAATAGCACAGGGGTGACCATTGCCTGACAAGAGGTCACCAGTCAATTGATGGTGATGAGGAAGAGTGTGACACGCAGGACAGAGCCCTGTGGGATGTCCTTCTCTCAGAACCATGGAGCTGAGTGAAGTACCAACTCGAACCTGGAACAACCTGTGGGATAAAAATTGATGAATAAATATTGGTAGGGAGCCTCGAAAAACCATGGATGATAAGTAAAAAGTGATGGTGCCAAGGAGTGTCATATGCCTCATGGAGGTCAAAAAAAGACAGCGATGAGGTGTTGTCTTTAAGAAAAGCCCGTTAGTTGCTGTTTCCACGAGACCAGACGGTGTATCATCCCTTTCGGTAACCACACTGACAGGAGCAGAAATGCCCCAGAGACTGGAGAACCCACCATAATCTGCAGGCAACCATCCTTCCAAGCAGTTTGCAGAACATGTTAGTCAGCAGCTGTTGAGAGACGTTGGGTTTTTGTCAAGCTTAAAGACTGGGACAACAATATTATCTTGCCATTACAAAGGCAAGACACCTTCAGGCCAAATACGGCTGAAGACTCTTTGCAGATGCAGTCTTTAAGCAATATTCGAGTGTTGGATCATCTGATAATAAATTGGATCAGGGCCTGGGGCCGTACTGTGAGATGAGGCAAAAGCTTGAAGCAGCTCCCAGTCAGTGAAAGATTCATTATATGATTCGGCTTGGTGGGGCTGAAATATAGTGGGATGTTTTCAACTTGTTGTTTCTGCAGAAGAAAGGTAGACGGATAGGATGAGAACATTGATGCTGTCACAAAGTGGGTCGCAAGGTGTTCAACAAGAACTGATGCATTGGTTCAAAGACCTCTCTGATGGACGAGACTCAGAACAGTTGTTGATCGTTGGCGGCCCAGGAACTGATAGAGCTCAGCCCACACATGGCATGAAGATGCATACATTCCCAAGGATGAGACATAGCACTAGCAGCATTACTTCTTACTGCGTTTAATTAGACAGAGAGTCATTTAAAAGTGACAAGGTTTGTTTGTGAAGGGTATCACTTGGAACATTGAAGGGCTCTTCAGCAATCCTTAACAGCTTTTTCAATGCCTTTGGTCCAGCATGGCACTGACCAGTGGTGAAAGAGACCTGTAGAAAGGGAAATAGCAGTTCCAGTGGTGTGGGTGATCACATCAGAGATGTCTTGCACAATCTCACAAGTGCAATCTGGCATAAAGGGGGTGAAGGTAACAGCAGAGGTACACAATTGCCATTTAGCTCATTGATGCACCCAATGTGGTAGTCGGCCTACCTCGTGGTTGCAAGGAAGCAAGAGGCTCATCAGAAAATGGTCACTATCACAAAAATAATCATGTAGTGACTAACGCAGCAAATCCACAAGACTGGGGGAAGAGATCATGAGATTGATAGCTGGAAAGGTGCCATGGGAAGCACTGAACTGAGTAGGAGCACTATCACTGAGGGAAGACAGAAGAAGATGGTCAAGTAGAAGATCCCTTTTAGACGATGTGGTCCTCCCCCACAGGGGGCACGGCACATTGAAAATCCAAGTAGGAGAAATGAGGGTGGGGGGTGGGGGGGGGGGGGGAGTAGTTGGATTAAGGTGGTCAACTCAATGTAAGCAAGTGGTCTGCCTTGAAGCATGTAAACACTGCAAATGGTGATCGCTGAGGTCATCTGCACCTGTGTTGCTATTGCTTCCAATATGGTATGAAAGGGAATCCACTCACTGACCACATCTGTGTGAACTAATGCACAGGGCTCTCCAGATGCCCTCTCAGGGCCAGCACAATTCCAACAGAATGCACAATAACCTTGGAGCTTTGGAGAGTGGTCATCAGTGAAGTGCGTTTCTTGTAGAGCAATGAATATTGCAGAAGAGGAGGAAATAAGGTGGTCTGGTTCCAGAAGGTGATGAAAATATCCATTACAAATAAACTGAATGATCATGTTACAGGTGTCCAGGTAATGTGTGAAAGGTCACGCTCCAGGATCACTGCCTTTCACTGATGGGGCAGAAACCACATCAATGAGCATTGGTTCAGAATCCAACAGCATGGAGGGCTCTGGTGCCCATGGAGTCAGAACAGTAGCATTGTCCCAGTCCTCCTCCTCCTTCACAGCTTTTGGTGGCTGGGATTCTTGCAAGGGCCTATTCATGACAAGTATGGGGACAGATGAAGAGCGGGCTGCCATGGGACTCTCAGGTTGCAGTCTTAAGAGAGAGGGTTTCCAAGATGGAACCCTGTCACTGGTACACAGTACAGGAGGAAGCTGCTCCTCCAGCCAGGAGTGGGTAGAGGTTCCTGAATACAGTGTTGCGGCAACCAAAAGGGAGGAGGGTGATGGAAGAACTGGTTTTGAAAAAACTGAGGTAGAGGAAGTGATAGCTGTGACTTTTACATAATTGTGTGTCATATCAAAAGGATGTACAAGTTCGTATTTTTACATGCCTCAGTATATGACAGGCAGTCAACAGGTTTATATTCCTGTATTTTCTTTCCTTTCTTGAAGATTGAGCAAATCGATGAATGTGTAGGATGGTGTTTTGTGCAACTGGCACACAAGGATAGCTGTGCACATGGAATACCTTCATAGAGTGACAGTCTGCATTTACCACATTTTGTGTCCACCATGTAGTGGGATGACATACGACCAAAGTGGAAGCATCTCATAGGTGATGGGACGTACAATTTCACATCACACTTGGTAATCATTACTTCAATATTTTCTAAGAAGTCATCCCTTTCAAAGGCCTTCATAGGTGAATGTATCTACTCTATCATCCTTTAGATGTTTTTGGAAGTGTCAGACAAAGTGCACTCCTTACCACTCTAAGTTACCCCAGCACTCCTTATCTTTCTGGAACATTAGGTCTCCATGCAAGTTGATTCCCTGGGTCATTTTTTGAAGTCTTATATGGGGAGATGGTCTCTGGAATGTCACTCAGACATTCACATGCCCGAAGAGCTGTAAGTTGTGCAGCAGAGGCAGCTTTAATCAATAGCGATCTGTTTCAAATTTTTGCTAATGACTCGGCTTCTTCAAATTCATTTTCAATATGATCCACACAAAATACTGGTTTTGTTCCAGTAAAAGTATCACCAAGTACTGAATAAACTGTTTCATTCCTAGACATTTGGCTTGTACCTCTTCCCATGTGGTAGCCAGGGTAAGGAAAGCAGTGTGGTTATAACTGTCCACACTGAAGTTTTGATTCTTATCTGAAGAGATGTCCAGATCAGAACGGCCATTGTTTTGACTGAATTTAATACATTCCATGTGTGAAATGTCCACCCTGATGCCACCTATTCTGATCAAGAGCTCAACAGATTGGCGCCACCAAGCCACAGCAAAGGCCATCTGGTGCGATGGTCATTCCTGCAAATTCTGATACCGCAAGAAGACTGGTCTACTGCTTTATGTGCATGAGGAGCTAACAGCTCAGGCATCAGCAGTGTAATCCATGTTGTCAGGAAGCTCAACAGAAGAGTCTCACGGGGAGCGTGCATGGGATAAGTCCCTGCAGGCACACTATTCTCTGTGCCTTTGGTGGCTCAGATGGATAGAGCGTCTGCCATGTAAGCAGGAGATCCCAGGTTCGAGTCCCAGTCAGGGCACATATTTTCAACATGTCCCCAATGAAGTATATCAACGCCTGGTTGCAGCTAGGGAGTCCATTTAATTATCATTTCATTCTAGCAAAGCTGCATGGTCATCAACGGTAACTGTTCTTTCGGGAACAGATACTACTGTCATGTATAGTTAAAATATGGCTTCCCAGCCATTGACCTTCTTGTGCGAACGCACACGCTATACCCAAACTCGTACGGGACTTGGTAGATTAATCTGCCATGAGTAATAAGTATGATGGGCAAACATCTATTAGTCGCACTACGAATGTAGCGATGTGGACATGTTGGGAATGTGCGTCTCACAGGGAGCGTGCAAGGGATAATTCCCTGCAGGCGCACTATTCTCTGTGCCTAAGGTGGCTCAGATGGATAGAGCGTCTGCCATGTAAGCAGGAGATCCCGGGTTCGAGTCCCGGTCGGGGCACACATTTTCAACATGTCCCCAATGAAGTATATCATTGCAGCTAGGGTGTCCATTTAATTATCATTTTGTTTTGTGTAATGATTTGTCTAAAAGTATGAAATAAAAAATATTAATGAAACGGATGGTGCACTTGATTTTCTGTTCATGATTTCGAGCATCATTCAAAGGGACATAGAACGTTTCTCTGATCTATTTATTTCTTTTACACAAATAATGTCATAAAATATTTCAGTGATTTCTTCCATTTTTTAATTTCAAGTTTCATTCAGAAAGCATGATCTTACTGACTCCTTGTTTGCCTTTCTGACGTACTTGATTCGAAGGAAGCCTTTTTGACATTTAAATACTGCACCAATGTATCTTTTTATGTACAAAATAGCTAGGTCTTGAACAGATGACATTTTTGACACTTTATTTAAAGCAGCTTTACGTGAAATATTTCAATTTTTCCTCAGCTTATTAATTAAGTTTTCGTTCATTACCCTGATTACTTTCAAGCAGTTAAATATTTTCATGCCAAACTAGACTTCATGCTGGTCACTTTGATACCCCATTTGTCTGTTTCTCTCCATTTGTTTGCCTATGAAAATTTGGACAAAGCCTCATGGTGTATGTTATAGGGAGTCTTGTTTTGGCTCTGTTCACAAATTTACAAAAATGTATCGAGTGTTAATTATATGATAAAATAGTCCTTTCTGCATGCTGTCATTTCCAAAACTCGCAGTTTCGATATCTTGAACCTTTTATGAGATACGATGATTGTTACTACCACTTGATTCCTGAAGCGCAGGAAAGGTTCGGATGTGATGCGAGCGAACCGTCCGCGGATATAACAACCTCTATCTCAATAATGAAAAGAGATATCATTCCGGTCTCAACTTTAAATACAATTTAGATATATTGGTTACATTTCATATGCAATAATGTATGGCCTAAATGAACTACACAATGTGATTTTACCTCTGCAAATTCTTACAAATTTCGTGCAGCCATGTACTCAATTTCGTGCAGCACAGTAACTATGATGAATAACGAAAATAAATTCTGACCTTTATCATTTAAGGATATCAAGCTATAGGTTGCGGAAGAATCAAATTTTTTCACCGAATAGTTTTCTTAAAATTGGATGTTAATTAATTCATAGCTGCTGTTGCGTCCGACCCACTGCTTTGCCAAGAAGACACATGGCTGTAGCTCTGTGTCGTGCGTGCTGCAGCGACAAGATTCAAACACGTTTGAATTCAAACGTCGCCAGTTGCAGCAGGAGACAGGCAGCGACACAGATGTCGCTCACTTAGGACACTTCCATAACTACACCTGCGGTTGTGTTTTGTCGCCTGAAGCTGTCGCGAACAGTCGCTCGCTTCTGTTGCTCACGTAGGACACGGCCTAATAGGATGTACATCTATATCTGACACAGCTGATGCCAACAATTCACATTTATTTTTAATTAATTTCAGGTTGCTGTCAATCTTCATTAAAGTCTGCTCATCCAAACATGCAAGTAAATAATACATGCCAGGGAAGGCACAAATGACAATATAATGGGTCTTGATTCCTTACTGTCTCGTTCTCACTGGTGCAGGGATACAGAGTAAAGCTGCGGGCACTGAGTAATGAATCTATGGGAAGGGACGTAGGCAGTGTCACATGTGGAGGTTTGTGTCGGTCCAGGGGGTATGCATGTACATCCAATGTCATTAAGACAATAAGTGGAAAATCTGGGTTTGAGTCCTGGTCCATCACAAATTTTCACGTCAGTAACAGGTGGTACTTTTATGCCTAACAGAGCTGATGCCAAGATATTCACATTCCATGAATTTATTTCAAATTAATACAAGAACATTATTTTGGACAATCTGCATCCTTTCATGCTTGATGTCTTCCTGGATGGGGATGGTATTTTCCAGCAGTATAACTGTCCATATCATGAGGCCAAAATCCTGCTACAATTGTTTGAGTAATGTCACGGAGAACTCATGTTGATGTCGTGGCCATCAAATTTGCCTGATCTCAACATGACGAATCTACATCATGCAGAACTGCTGCTTTACTGCATTCTAAAGGTGCAGCCCCATGTTACTACGTAGATGATCATGAAGTATAGGGTGTAACATTCAATATTTCAAGGTATGGCATGAAAACGTTACGGAATTAATTTGTTTTTAGCCATTTATTAACATTTAATATATTACATTCATACTGTGAATATAATCTTTTAATTTGAACTACATAAATGAGAGTTATAAACTGACTTTAACTGGCAATATAAGTTTGTAGCTTTCGTACTGGCTTCAGATTTCCTTAATTGTAACTTTAGTAGTTAAATCATACTATTAAGACTATACAACTACTTTGATTAATGAATAAGGGTACTTGTGCCCCAGGGAAGTGTCATCACAGTATGACCGTAGGAGGATACAGGATGACTTGGATAGAATTTCTATTTGGTGTTATTAACGACAGCTTGCTCTAAATGTAGAAAAATGTAAATTACTGCAAATGAGCAGGAAAAATAAGGCTGTAATGTTCAATACAGAACTGGTAGTGTGCTGCATAACATTGCGAAGCAATATGAAATGGAATGAGCATGTAATGACGGTAGTAGAGAATAGAGCACCGCCAGTGAGTGACTGATCTGCATGGCATTCACATAGCTAGTGGTGGGCGAAAGAGGACACAAATACAAATTTTGCCAGAGTTACCGATGCCATTTCACTTAATGATAATCAAGTGAGAACTTGTACATGGCCAAGTGGATGACACAGCCAAATGTGCGCTTGTTCACAGCCATGTGAATGTCACATGCTTTGCATTCACTTGCACATTGGCTGTGAATGTAAAATGTGCACATGCACAATGTGCTTCGCTTAGCAAAGGAGTTGAGCAAACTTTATTCAAATAATGAATGACAAATACAGGTAAAGATTATTATTCATTATTCACGAACAGCAAACATTATTTGGAGCATTATACACTTACACAAATAAAAACATTTATTCACCATCTGTTAATAAAAAGTGTTACAAATAACAGATAAATCTGAAATCCAATGACATTTAGTGCTTCAATTCTTTGCCATTTATCAAACAAAGGAACTTTTTGTTGCTTTCAAATTATTTTTCAGAACAACTCTGCTTGTCAGACATCTCATCAGAAACTTTATTTGATTTTCGAAGGTTTATCATTGTGACACTAAAGGAAATGTGTTCTATACATGTAAATAGGATATCAGTGTGTTATATTTCCTGAATTTGTCTCTATTTCATGAGAACAATATATGAATTTTTAACTTACAAGCTTCTTCAATATAAACTGAGAAATCCCAATTCTGCTGCAGTTTCTGGCAAATAATTCATTGTAACTCCACATTACCTCCACTTCCCAAATCACATTCAAAATAAAATTCTCTTTCTATGTAATAACATCATACAAATTTGTGGCCCAATTTTTGTTTGACTTTTTTTGGCTATTATATACCCGTAGTTGGCTGGACACCTCCCTTGGTCATGAACAGCAAAACAAGTGAATTATTTGTTCTCAAATTGTGGGTAAGGCATTGCTGCAATAATTGCAGCTGGTGTAAGAAGGTGAAACAAGTCTTCAAATTGCCTCTTGACACTTTCTCAATAAAGAAAGTTCCCAGTGTGCTGCAATATTATGAACTATTATGTACTCAAACCCAGTGTCTTTTCTAAAATTACTGAATCTCAGAGTCCTACATAATTGCATACACAAATTTTGGATTGTAAAACTATTCCATATGCTAATGGGAAGCTTACTCAAAGTTAATCCTATAACACTTTCAAATTACTTTTGATGTCCAGCTGCATTCCACAAATGTTTTAGGAGCTCATTAGTTTTAAAGTCTGCTGATGTTAGTCATTAGAAACTGAGTTCCAGCTTTGTTACTCATTTTGTAGCACCAAGAATTGCGTAATTATATCAATGAGACACCCAAATCTGATAGTGTTAGCAATTTTGGTACAATGAAGGAAGGTACCACAGATTTAGAGTTTCTGCTGGCTGCATTCTCATCTTTGGCTACTTACATTGAGTTACACCTGTGGGCAGGGGGAGAGGGGAAGTACTGACAAGTCCAGAGTCAGGTGACTTGAGCCACATTGGTAGTGTAACTGCCTATGAAGTATTTTTGTCTTGCATTTGTTATGCTGTAAAGCAAGTAAAGATGTGCTCAACTCAAAGGTTGGTTTGAACACTGCAGTGCTTTAATAGACATGGTAGTGTGCCCTTCACTTCCACCCATCTCTGAACTGATTTATACAGCCAGTTAGAAGGGAATCTACAGTTCAACACGTACATGTGCAATATGCTGCAACTTGACTTTGCACTTTTATTATTGTTGGAGATGGAAGAAGCAACAAGTACCAGACATAATCGTGGAATCAATGGAGAGAGAGGATATAGGGTTTTTTTTGGGCGCATGACAGCAAGGTCTTCAGCGCCCGTTCAGTAGAATCAATGGAAGTTGAAGCCCCAAACCTTTGGCTTTATAGTCTGGAACTGAACGCACTGAGGCACATTTATGTGCAATCCATTAATAAGTTATTTGTCAAATAGAAACTGCACTGAGCCAAGGTAACAAACACTAGCACAGAATTCGATACAAGAAGTAAACAAAGAAAATACAGTAGCATTTTAAGTTACTTGTTATTTAATTTACAAATAATTTATTTTCTTCCTTCCTTTTTTCATTCATTGCAGGTAACATTATGAACCGTACTCAGTCCTGTTTGTTCATTCACTCAATTTACGCACAAGAGCCTACAGTGTAGGCAGACTGAAGTTCTTTTCCTGTCATAATCCACAATACAAATCTTTTTCATTTATTCTGTGCGAAACGTGTCAGAAATGCCAGTGCTATTTTAGCAGCAGGTTGAGAGTGAGCATTATTTTCATCAACTATTCTTCCACACAAATTTACAGTTCCATAGCAAAATCAAGGAGCTTCAACAATATTCAGTATTTGGTTAACCTCTTAATTTTAATTATAAGTGATCATATCTACATCTACGTCTATGTGGTTACTCTGCAAATCACACGTAAGTGCCTGGCAGAGGCTTTATCGAACCACCTCTGCAATAATTCTCTACAGTTCCAATGTCACACAACAAGCAGAAAAACAAACAACTGTATCTTTCCGTGAGAGGTCTGATTTCTATTACTTTATTATGATGATCGTTTCTCCCTATGTACCTCGGTGTCAACAAAATAATTTCGTGTTCAGAGAAGAAAGTTGCTGACAGAAATTTCTTGAGTAGATTCTACTGCAGGGATGGCCACGGCGTGCCAAACTGCACGCGTGTACAGATGCGCTGCACGCGTGCCGTCCAGGGCTCGATCCTCCTCGTCACTAGTCGGCTTTCCTCGGTCTTTCGCGGCACTGCTCGGCACAGCGTGACATTAGACTAGCTGTGCGATGCGACATCTTTTCATCCGGCATTGGGTGCATAAGTTGATTCGTAGTGGCAGCCATGTTTATTCCTCGCTATTTGTTAGCAATTCGTAGGAAGTTTATAAGTACTGTACAGTGGTTGTTGCAATGGAACACATAATCACAAAGAGGCAGGGTAGTGACACAACGTCACGAGCCTTCAGAGCTGAATGGGAATTGCAATATTTTTTCGAAGAGAAGGATGAAAATTCTCAATGTCTATTATGCAGTTGCATACTCACCGGGCACCGCAAATTTGCAATAGAACAGCATTATAACACCACACACAAAGGAATTAATGATTTAGTTGGGTTGATAGATCAAACAAGTTGGCGGAATTAAGAAGGCGTAGTGTTATGCAGCAAGACAGACCGAACGCGAGTACCGCTTACAAATCTTTGTGTTTCTGATGTTTGTATTTGTACATATTTGTCGTTAGAATTCAAATTTAAAGTTCGCTCAACTTTTGTTTCCTTTTTTTAGCCTGCAACTGAACGTAGCGACCTGTCTTTAAGAGCAAGCTACAAAATAGCGCTCAAAATTGCAAGAGCGAATAAGCCTTTCAGTGATGGTGATTTCATCAAGGAGTGTATTGTTGAGGCGGTGGAACTCTTGACGCCATTGGAAGCAAAGAAGTTTAGTGAAATTAGTCTTTCCAGACAGACAATAGCTCGCCACATAGCTGGTATGGCAGCAGATGTCCACAGGCAGTTAACTGATAGTGCCTGCAAGTTTATTGCATTCTCGATTGCTTTGGATGAGTCAACCGACATTTCGGACACAGCACAACTAGCGATTTATGTTGGTGGAGTCGACACAAATTTGCACGTGATGGAAGAACTGTTAGATTTAGTACCAATGAAACACACAATGAGGGGTACCGACTTGCTAAAAGCAGTTGAAGAGGCAGTTGAAGCCGTTGGCCTGAATTGGAAAATGTTAGTTTCAGTCACCACGGATGGAGCGCCTGCAATTCGAGGTGCTCAAAATGGGCTTGTAGCATTGTTGCATAAAAAACTAGGATGATCGACAGAAGATTTTACAGAATTCATTGTTTTATACACCAAGAAGCTCTTTGAGCTAAGTATGCAAATTTGGAGCACGTGATGAAGTTGGTAATCACCATAGTACATTTTTTGAAGTCGCATGGCTTAGTGCACCGTCAGTTTCAACAGTTTCTCATGGAACTGAACGAAGAGTACAGAGATGTTATTTACCACTGGGAAATACGTTGGTTAAGTCGAGGATCATGCCTCGAAAATTTTTCAATTTAAGACTCGCTATTGTTGAGTTCCTGAAGGAAAAAGGAAAGACAGAGCCTAAATTAGAATATCCAAAATGGATTGCAGACCTCACCTTTTTAGTTGATTTGACTGCACAATTGAACGCTCTCAATAAGACTATGCAAGGTGAGTAGCAGCTTATTTCTGATCTGATGAAAAAGTGGATGCATTTAATAAGAAACTCGCATTGTGGAAGGAACAACTCATGAAAATGAATACCGCCCATTGCCCTACCCTCTCTAAAGTCAGAGAGAATGCAACTTCTGACAAATTCGTTTCTGTGTTGGAGGAACTACAGGCACAATTTTCTAAACGTTTTCAGGACACTGCCAGTCTGACATCTGTTTTTGAACTATTTTCTAGACCCTTTGCCGTTTCAGTTGAAAGTACTCCAGTGCATTTGCAAATGGAATTGATCGATCTGCAGCGTAATTCCTGTTTAAAGGAAAAATTTTTTTACGTAAAAACTGTCCAGGAATTTTATGAAGGTTTTCCTAGGGAAGAGTTTCCCCGTCTCCACAATGAGGCTGCAAAAGTTATATCAGTGTTTGGATCAACATACGTGTGCGAAAGGTTTATTTCGATTATGAAACTAAATAAGTCAGGATTACGTGGCAATTTGAGTGACGAAAATATGAGAATCTGTCTGCACTTGTCCGTGTACCGTCAGTTTGTGTCGGATATGTATTTTATTATGTCTACAGTGAACCAAAAATAATTAAATTAATGGCGATAATTTTGTTGTATTTGTCATATGTTTTGTTGAGAATTGTTGTTATTGCAAATTTTGTACAGTAGTTCCAGAATATAAAATTTGCTTGTTTCACATGTAGTTGGAATCACTTATTCCACATCATACTGCATGCTGTAGACTACTTTCAAGTCTGTTTCTATATCTCAGCTTAAATGTTGTAAGAATTTTATGAGTGACGATGTGAGAAGCACGATATTGTTGGTATAATGCAGTTTCAAACCCAGCGTTATTGTTATTTTTCTGTAGGTGTATGAACAGCCAACAAAGATTCAGTATTGCTCAACACGATGTGTTGTACAGAGCTTAATATTATCAAATGTCGTAATATGAAACTAAGCCACATGCTAGCAGGGCGGTGTTCCTTACGTGAATGCACTGTCGCGTGCGGCGTGTTCGTAGTTCCGCGCATGCGCGCGCCGTCAGCTGGTGTGGTAGTGGGGGACATGTGACGTCAGAAGGGAGCGATCCGCACGCATGTGAAAGCTCGGCACACGTGCCACGTTTTTGGCCATCCCTGTTCTACCGCAATGAAAAACACCTTTGTTTTAATTATGTCCAGCTCAAATCCTGTATCATGTCAGTGACTCTCTCTCCCCTATTTCATGATAACCCAAAATCTGCTTGAACTTTCTCAATGTACTCTGTTAATCTTGTCTAGTAAGGACCCCAGACCAGGCAGCAGTACTCCAAAAGAGGATGGACAAGCATAGTGTGGGATCTGTAACATTTTCAAAGTGTTCTGCCAATAAAACAACGGTCTTTGGTTTGCCTTCCCTACAACATTTTCTATGCGTTCTTTCCAATTTAAGTTGCTCGTATTTGCAATTCCATGGAATTTAGTTGAATTTAAGGCATTTAAATTTGACTGACTTATCATGTAACTGAAGATTAAAGGATTACTTTTAGCATTCATGTGGATGATCTCACACTTTTCATTATTTAGAGTTAATTGCCAATTTTCACACCATACAGATATCTTTTCTAAATCATTATGCAAATTGTTTTGATCTTCTGATGACTTTACTAGACAATAAATGACAGCATCATCTGCAAACAACCTAAGATGGCTGCTCTGATTGTCTCCTCACTCATTTATATAGATAAGGAACAGCAGAAGGCCCATAACACTAAGAGAAAATCATGAATCCAGTCACATAACAGACGAATTCCACAAGCATGCAATTTCACTACAAACCACTTGTGTGGTAGAGTGTCAAAACCCTTCTGGAAATCTAGAAATACGGAATCAATCTGATATCCCTTGTCAATTGCACTCAACACTTCGCGTGAGTAAAGAGCTAGTTGTGTTTCACAAGAACGATGTTTCCTAAATCCGTGCTGACTGTGTGTCAACAGACCGTTCTCTTCATGGTAATTCATAATGACTGAACACTATATATCTTAAAAATACTGCTGCATATCGACGTTAACGATATGGGCCTGTAATTTAGTGGATTACTCCTGCTACCTTTTGTGAATACTGGAGTGATCTGTGCAACTTTCCAGTCTTTGGGTATGGATATTTCGTCGAGTGAGCGGTTGTATATGATTGTTAAGTATGGAGCTAATGCATCAGCATACTCTGAGAAAAACCTAACTGGTATACAGACTGGACCAGAAGACTTGCTTTTGTTAAGTGGTTTAAGTTGCTTCACTACTCTGAGGATATTTACTTCTAAGTTACTCATGTTGGCAGCTGTTCTTGATTTCGAATTCTGGAATATTTACATCCTCTTCTTTGGTGAAGGAATTTCAGATGGCTGTGTTTAGTAACTCTGTTTTGGCAGCACTATCACTGATAGTATTTCCATTGCTATCGCGCAGAGAAGGCACCGACTGTGTCTTGCCACTAGCATACTTTACATACAACCAGAATCTGCCAGGTTTCGAGACAAAGTTTCATTGTGGAAACTATCTATCGTAAGCATCTCACACTGAAGTCTACACTGAAGTCTGCATTAAATTTCAAGTTTCTGTAAGTATTGGAGATTTTGTATTCGTTGAAATTTGGCATGCTTTTTCCATTTTTTCTACAAGAGTGTTCTGACCCGTTTTGCAAACCAATGGGGATCAGCTCCATCATTTGTTAATTTATTTGGTATAAATCTCTCAATTTCTGTTGGTACTATTTCTTTGAATTCATGTCACATCTGGTCTACACTTACACTGTTAATTTGGAAAGAGTCAAGACTGTATAAGATAAATATCAAGCAAGAAAGGCTTTAGCCACAAAAATTTAAAAAACAATACATGGAAGGTGAACCAGTATGGGCTGCTCATATCTATAAAGCCACACATAGCAACAGAAAGCTTTAGCCAGCTTTCAGTACCCCTAACAATTTGAGCATCAGTGCTTTCTATTAGTGCTTGGAGCTCTGGTACTTTCCCAACACAGCTACAACAATTTACAACTGTTACACTAATGGTTCCACTGTTCAACCTGCATCTTTTGAGACTGAAGCCCTTTTTGTGTTTCCCTGAGACCCTCTAACCCAAAAAACTGCCCAGTCCACATAACACAGCCCGTTACCTGTATAGTCTCCTCCTATGTGTAGTGGCTTCCAGACCTATTCAGCAGAACCCGAAAGCCGACCACCCCTTGGGGCAAGCTGAGGAACCTACAGCCTACACAGTTGCAGAACCATTTGAGCATCTGATTCAGACCCTCCACTCAGGTCTGTACCAGAGGTCCGCAATCGGTCCTGTCGACTATGCCGCAAATGGTTAACTCTGCTTTCATCTCGTAAGCAAGACTGGCAGCCTTTACCGCTTCTGTTAGCTGCTCGAAACCAGGTAGAATCTCTTCCGATACAAAGCGACACATATCACTGGTACCGATGTGAGCCACCATCTGCAGTTGGCTGCACCCTGTGCACTTTATGGCATCCAGGAGGACCCAGCCACAGACAGCACCTGGAATCTGTTTGTCAGACTTACTGGGGAGGCTTTAAAAGTTGCCCCCTGGGAAGTCTTTTGCCACTTGGCACACCCTAAGGTGACCTGTTACTCAACCATAGGTGAGGGGCCAATCTCAGTGTGAGCAGTAACTGGGCTAGCCACTGGTTTGGACCGATCAAGGAACTCAGATGTGCTGGAAGTCTGCTGGATCTCCATGGCCAGCTCATACCAGTGATGCCCATTCACTGCAGCTTCAAAGCTGTGTACCCCAAGCCATCACAGCCTGGAGCTGAGAGCAAAGTTTCACCAACTCTGCCCGTATTCGCACACAGCAATCACAGTCCATATCCATACTAAAGACAATGGAAAACTACATTATACAGACTAATGGAGGAAAACACAGAAACTGTGTCTAATGAATTAGAGTAACATGCAGATATTCAAAAGATGAACTACCAAAGCACTTAGGTGAGGCTAAATAGTTTACTCCTGATTAGGAACTTGTAATATGTCACAAAATCAGTTTATTTTAAAGTGCAAACAAAAATGTGAGAACTGTGTCTATTAAATATTAAATTAACATGCAGAAACTCGAGAAAGGAAACTACCAAAGCACACAGATGACACTCTACAGTTCATTCCTGGTTAAGACCTCATAAAATGTCACAAAATCGGTTACTTCCCTGTTGCTGCTTGTGTCTTGGCTGGCTCCTGCTGCCTGACTTGCTCGCTATGGTAATATTAGATGAATTTCAGGCATATAGCATACACTTTCTCCATAGAAAACATGGACAATTGACAGCTAAAAAGGAATTCTAATGCTATGTGCATTCCAATGTTTGCCGGGCCCGTTAGCACCTCTACGAAACTGTAGAGACTTAATGTTTCCTTATATGCATGATGGGGCCACTCAGTGAGCATGTGGCGTGTGATACCAAGTATGGGAACTGCTGGCTGTGTGCTTTCTCAACACGTGTGAAGCAAAGAGTCGAGGACTAGGCAGTGAGCACTTCTCTTGTAGTTCCATCACATGGATGGAGTGCTATGTAGGAAAGATGAATAATAGACTTCAGTTTATTGAGAGGGTTTTAGCAAAATGTAGCTCATTGATTGAGACCACATATAGAACAATAATGCAACCCATTCTTGTATATTTGTCAAGTATTTGGGATCCTCGCAATGTCAGATTAAAAGAAGACTTTGAAGCATTTCAGAGGCACGCTGCTAGAATTGTTACAGGCAGGTTCAATCAACTTGTATTACGCAGAAGCTTTGTAAACTCAAATAGGAATCCCTGGAGGGAAGTTGACATTATTTTCATGTCATATTATTGAAAAAATTTAGAGAAACGACATTATTGGCTGACTGCTGAATGATTCTACTGCCACAAATGCACGTTTCATGTATGGGCTACACAGACAAGATAAGAGAAATTAAGGCTCGTGAAGAGGCAGGTAGCCAGTTGTTTTTCCCTTATTCCATTTGTGAGTGGATCAGGAAAGGGACTGACTAGTAGTGGTATATGGTATCCTCCTCAATGCACAGTTTGGTGGTTTGTGTAGTATAGATGCAGAGGTTGAAATGGGTTGCAATTTTCTGCTTCTTTCTTTACAAGAAGTTTGGTTGACTTATAAGAATAATTTCTGGATGGCATTGAACAATACAATCAACTAGAAATCTTTATTATTCTGCAGACTGAATGGCATTTCAATTTGTGCATAATTTAATTCTACTGGAATGTTGGGGAAAAATACAACTGATATTATTGGTGCTATAATATTAGAAGTCTGATAATGATTATAAGGGGTAGAATATGAGTAATTTCAACATAAAAATGTTGGAGATAACTTAAATTAAGGACATTTTGTGCATAAAAACTCTTACGGGAATTGTCACCTTAGTTGGCACGAGTAATGAATGGATGGGTAAATATCTGTTAGGAACATTACGTATGTAGATTATGGACAGTTGGGAATGTGGGTATCATGGGAAGCGTGCAAAAGGGATAAGTCCCTGCAGTTGCACTGTTCATCTGTGTTCTCAGTGTCTCAGATGGATAGAGCATCTGCCATGTAAGCAGGAGATCCAGGGTTCGAGTCCCGGTCGGGACACACATTTTCAGCTGTCCCCATCGAGATATATCAACAACACCTGTCAGCAGCTGAGGGTTTCAATTAATTATCATTTATTCACGAGAAGCTGCACGGTCATCAATGGTACCTGCTCTTTCAAGAACAGTTACTACCTTCATATACAAATAAACTTTTTTTTTTATGAAAAACTGATATTTCTTCTCGATCACTGGTAATTTTTTAATAGAATTGTAGCACAAATATAGGAATATGCATTGTAAGTAGCCAGAGGACTGGATGTATAACAATTCTTAAGAATTTATATGGTTTTAATGAAAATATCTGGAGTTGCTTATCTCTTTCTCTCTTACACACTAAAAAGTCCACTTTAAACAATACTATGACACAATAGACTTTTTCTGTGGGTCTACATGCCATAAAAAATACAGAATGTTCAACAAACAGGAAGAACAGCTGATGGATACAATTAAAAACTTACACGCCATCTATACTATTCATATAAGATATAATCTTTGTAGAAAGATTTACATTAGAAACACACAGAATACCTGAAAAGCTGTAGTTGCCTGGGTAGATGGGAAGAAGCCTTGTTCCTGGAACAGTTGCATTACCAACTGCCTGCGCTGTTCAAGCATTCTACGGTGACCTTTTTCCATATCCTTCCCTCCTGGCGTCTTTGGTGTACGTGGTGAACTGCCTTCACCAGCATCACTGGTTTCCGAGCCTGTGGGTGGAGATATAAATTAATCTTTCATCATCAGTACACTTCACATGTGTATTTGTTAGTGGAGTTTTTTTGGTTCATCCGTGGCTTCCATAAAATCTGTGTGCAAATAATATAACTGCTTATGTACTGCACTTCCATTGGGTCCAAGACAGAATCTTGAAGAAGAGTAATATTGCATCAATTTTGCACAAATTTTGCACAATTTTGGATATGCATCACATGGATTCCATCGATAATGTTACATGGGATACTCAAAGAACAGAATGGTACAAATCAATGAACTCAGTCATAAACAGTGAGGTTAACAGCAGTTCAGAATGCGAAGTAATGTGTAAAGCCAAGTATGAGAGGTAGACCAAACACTGAAGAATTAGGCTGTTTCATTATTCACTTACAAAGTAGTTGTAACTTTATCACAAAACTAAGAGCGGATTTATCTCATCATATGGGTCCACTGTTTTCATGACTTTGCAAATTTATATTTATTATATTTTAACGTTGTGGCTGAGAATCATTTCAGTCACCACAGTCATCAGTTAACATAAGGGAGGGACGTCATGTCTAGGAACTTTCTGTGAATTGTCCAAACTTCGTTCTAAGTGTTATTTAACTTTGAATGTTTGTATATCATATTCTGGAGATGGAGTTGGGGATCAGCACAGCATAAGCTTGTGAGTGTAGAAAACTGCTTAAAAGCCACACTCAGACTAACCAGTCTCAAGATTAACACTTGTTAATTTACCACACAGATTTGATAGGGGTATGGCTCACCTCCCGGTCCTGTAAGCTAGCGGAAAGCACATTAAGCTGGACAAGCAGGCTGGACAAACATTTGCACTGTACTGCCCTTTTGTACTTCAAGGCTAGTGTGAATAGTGCCAAAGTCACACCAAGCCACTTTTCTTTGTATTATATGCAAGTTTTTTAAAACTAAATGTTCTTGATTTGATTTAATTACAATAACTTCTTATTATACAATGTGTGTTGCACTTGTACATCATGTCTGTACTGTACACTAAAAAAGTCTGCCCTATTAAACTGACACCACACTCCTTGGCTTGTTGCATGCCTTTGATGAGATTCCAGTGTTGCTTCAGACACAAAATGTGCACATACGAAATATCAAATCAAGTTATGCAACAGGACTGGAATCTTAGTAAAAAAACTCGATATTTCATTCTCCATAGAAAAGTTAGTCAGAAGTGAAAGTAAGACCGCATGTTCATTGACAAAGTCTAATATGACCATTATTATATCCTGGCAAAAGATATGTGTAGCTCTGTGATACATCTTGTGGGGAATACAGGGAGATCACATTATTAGGACAATTTTGAGATTTTGAGAATTTGAGCAAGGTTTTCAAAAGATCATCACTTTGATATAAATGCAGGCAGCTAATCCCAAATTTAAGTAATTGTAGTTCAACAGATGTATATAAAAAATACATCTGTTGAACAGATCTTTAACTGAAATCGGTTATAACTGTCAAACATAACTCTAGTTGTAAGACTGGGAGATTAATTTATTAAAACTGTCCTAAAGAAATGTACAGGGCTTGGACGAAAATATGCAAACAAACACACAACACACACACACACACACACACACACACACACACACAAACAACTTCCAGTCATCTCACAATGGATAAATACAGGTCCTGTATAGTTTTTAAGAGAATCATATACTATTCTTCCTGCAAAATAGTGGTGACTTCAGTTAATGATGATGGAGGTGGACAGGAATCATGCAGGCTTCTCTCCAAAGTAGACCAGAAAGGCTGAATAATATTGAGATATGGTGACTACAGTGGCCAGGGCAGATGTGAACATTCATCCTTGTATCCACAAAACCAGCCCTGAACGATGCAGTTTGATCTTGGAACATAGCAGCACCATTGGGGAATGATCAATGTAGAGTAACCATGGGACCCATGGAATACCACAATATGGCTGACCAAATCACAATCGAACCCCTGACATGTTTCACTCTTGGGACATTAACTTGGGGAGAAGTCAGAAACAGTGTGAAGCAAGACTCATCCAATCAAATGAATTTGTTCCACTGCTCCGTAGTCCAGGTTTTATGGCTTTGCCATCATTGTTTCCCTCTTATGAATCAATGATAGTGGTTCTAGAATTCCAGATTGCCCTATAATCCCTGCTTATGGAGCTCCCTTTGTGTCATTTTGGTGCTGAAAGGATTTGTGAGTGCAACATTCAGTTTTGCAGCAACTTTTGCAGTTTCTTTTCGTTACAATCCATTTCAATGACCATCTGTCACAATCACTCAAGACACACTTTCAACTGCATTGTGACTTTGCAGATGATGCTTACCTGCTTTTCCTCAATACAGTATAAATCTTCAATATCATGTCTCTTGAAACACAAAATACACTACTGGCCATTAAAATTGCTACACCAAGAAGAAATGCAGATGATAAACGGGTATTCATTGGACAAATATATTATGCTAGAACTGACATGTGATTACATTTTCACCTAATTTGGGTGCATAGATCCTGAAAAATCAGTATCCAGAACAAATACCTCTGGTCGTAATAACAGCCTTGATACGCCTGGGCATTAAGTCAAACAGAGCTTGGATGGCGTGTACTGGTACAGCTGCCCATGCAGCTTCAACACAATACCACAGTTCATCAAGAGTAGTGACTGGTGTATTGTGATGAGTCAGTTGCTCGGCCACTATTGACCTTCAAAGTGCCGTCAATGCGAACAAGAGGTGACTGAGACATGTAACCAATGGCACCCCATACCATCACGCCGGGTGATACGCCAGTATGGCAATGACAAATACACGCTTCCAATGTGTGTTCACCGCGATGTGGCCAAACATGGATGCAACCATCATGATGCTGTAAACAGTGATACTGCTAGTGATACGAGGCCCTTGGGATCCAGCACGGCGTTCCATATTACCACCTTGAACCCACCGGTTCCATATTCTGCTAACAGTCATTGGATCTCGACCAACGCGAGCAACAATGTCATGATACGATAAACCACAATCGCGATAGGCTACAATCCGACCTTTATCAAAGTCGGAAACGTGATGGTACGCGTTTCTCCTCCTTACACGAGGCATCACAACGTTTCACCAGGCAACGCCGGTCAACTGCTGTTTGTATATGAGAAATCGGTTGGAAACTTTCTTCATGTCTGCACGTTGTAGGTGTCGCCACCAGTGGCAACCTTGTGTGAATGCTCTGAAAAGCTAATCATTTGCATATCACAGCATCTTCTTTCTGTCGGTTAAATTTCGCGTCTGTAGCATGTCATCTTCGTGGTGTAGCAATTTTAATGGCCAGTAGTGTACTTTGGCTCCCTTGATTACGGAAACAACTACCACAAGAGCACTAACAATTTGCCCACATTCAAATTCACTAATCTGAGACATAATGCATTCACAATCACACAGAATACTGTCTGAATACAACTAACACTTGCAATGTATTGTGGACATTGCATAGGTGCAATGGTCAAACAGAATGGTGCCATCTGCAGGCTTGGCTAGCATCTACATTTATGTTCAAGCACGCATTTCTTGTGGTGTTCCCATATTTTTGTCCAACCCCTGAAGCTGTTACATCGATAAGGTCACTTACATAACTCCATTAAAACAATTCTTGAGAATTATTCATTTGTGTAGGGCATTTAACAGACCTAAGTAAAGGAGGATAGTGCAGATCTTTCATGGCTTTGCTTAGCCAGTGTGACAACATAACAGAAATAACAATCTAAAACTAATATGTGACGATTATGCTTTATGTGGATGTGGATCAGCAGTTAAATGCCTTTGGCTAGAAGAGGAACTGGATAGAAAGAGTTAGTGCAAAATCATTCTGTTGTACTAAGGACCACAATTTTGCTGGCTCTTTGAGCACAAATGCAGACAAGTTTAAAACTTCTGTCAAAAGTTATTCCTCTAACAGAAGAACCATAAGATAAAATATGAACAGATTTAATTTATGATACTTACCTCTGAATGCATCTGGATTGAAATCTGGTCCAAAAAATGTGCCACCTGTTAGCTTTGCTGATTTTGGAGTTGCTGAGATCACACTGTCAGAGTCACCATCATCGTCCGCAGCTGAAATAAATATAATGTGATTTACCCTTAGCATAATGACAGAATCACCACATCAAAAGTAGGCACACATATTAAAGTTCTATTGGTTAAATTTGTATCTTTGAAAAGCAGTCAAATCTGTGCCATATTTTTGGAGATATAACATACAACCCACAGATGATGGCACACAGGTACTGACATGGATATGGGTAGTAGAAAGGAAAGGGTGGAACGGGGTTTTCTGAAGCTCATGTTATAAAACACAGATTTACAAAGAAAACTGTTGTTATTGAAAAACAGTATTTAAGGTATTTTATATGTAAGTAAAATTATAATCACTTGTAACCAGTGAATTTTTAAAAACCTGCTGCTTTTGAAGGCCCAAATATACCTATGAAGAAGACAAGTAACTAAAAGTATTTAACTAAGGTCATATTTTACATGTAAAAGTTGACAAAAGTGGATATACTAATTTCCCCTTATTTATTAAAACTTTGTTTACTTGACCAGTTCCATGCATGACTGTCAATCATCTCTGCCTAGAGTATGTACAGGCAATAGGTATTAAAATGTGTCATCTATGTGGTCTCTTACTATAACATAAACAATTTCTTGTATGTATGTATAGGAAAAAACCCACTACAAAGTGATTGGACTGCCAGGGTGTAGACATGGACAAAAAAAAAATTTCCCGGATTTCCCAGTTGAAAATACACTTTCTCCCGGGTGAAAATACACTTCTTCCATGTTAAATGACAGTATACTTTTCCTCGGTGCTGTAAAACTTATCAATCCTTAGAATGTTTATGGTTTTCTACACAGACATAGAATTTGCTGGCACTTTAGAAAACGAAACCCAGGGGGGGAAAAAATCACGTTCTGAAAAGATCTTTAATGTGCAGCAACATGTACACTGCATTTTTTTCGTGTTACAGAGGTATAAATTCGAATTCCACCTAACACTGCATGTTACTTTCCGAAGCAGTGAAATCGAGATAGCGACGCGCTTTTGTAAGCCAGTCATTGCTCGTGTCACGTGATCTCGCCAGCTGATGACAGCATAGGACACGTGATGTAGTCAGCCAATAACAAGGCCCCTCTTAAGTAGCACAAACACACAAAAAAGAAAAGTTAATGGTTTAAATTAATATACATAGTGTTGCTACAAGAAAAACAAAGCTTTCACAAATAATATTGGTCATGAAGATTAATAAGCTGCAAGAGAAGCTAAGCTTCCACATATAATGCTGATCTTTTCACACGCGTTACACTTTAAGATACATCACACAAATGTGCCAGTAAAATTTTTAATAACGACGTAAATGTCTGATCTTCTAGGCTCAAAATTCTTCTAGATGGTCGTTCTCAAAGAGTTGATTTTTAAATGAGAGTCAAACGCTCTGTGATTTAAGAAATTCATTGTACATATTCGCACATAGTTCGTCTTCCGTAAAAGGAAATTTACTTTGAAAGTAATACTTTTCAAATCACCATTCGCAATATTTTCCTGCGACCTGTTAGAAATTGGT
This sequence comes from Schistocerca serialis cubense, assembly GCF_023864345.2. Taxonomy (NCBI): domain Eukaryota; kingdom Metazoa; phylum Arthropoda; class Insecta; order Orthoptera; family Acrididae; genus Schistocerca; species Schistocerca serialis. The sequence goes on along the minus strand of NC_064640.1, from coordinate 406,254,901 downwards.
TCGTTTCAGCAGTTGCCAGAGAGCGCCAGATAACAGGTGTCACTGCGCCTGCGCAGCTACGATGATGCAGGAAGCCCGCATGTTCATACATGTAAAACATTAAAAGATCTTGCATTATGTCATAAACGAAACAAGACACCAAAGGATACGTCATGAGCATTGGAATTTCGTCAACCATACTAAAATGCATAATTTGCCTTAAAGTGCACAATCGTATGTCCAGATTCGGATGTAAATTTTCTTGAGTACCAGTACTGCATTATCTCATGTTTGGTTCTTTATTATGGCATAATGCCATACGAGCTAGAAGATGGAAAACATGCATTTGAAATGCAGCGAATAGTTGAAACCAGCCAACAGTGTGAAACTAAACACTTCGTTTCAAATAAATTGACTGCCTCGGTGCAAAAGACTAATAAAAGCCAAATCTCTTTAGCAAACTGACAAAAATAACTTCATTGTTCTGCAAGGCAATTAATGCTTGACTATCAGAAAGGTGGAAATAAAACCTGAAACTAACAACATATTTTAACCTTCTGTAATTATGCAAATGTATTTAAATTCATTTGGTAGCCCCTGGCCACAGAAATTCATTTTGCTTTCATTTAATGTGAGAGCAATAAATGAAGAGGAAACAGCAAAATCAGTAAACGTAAACACAGGTCACGTGGAGACTACCCACCTCCCCACTACAACTCAGACTGCTCTGTGCATCAGCTCTGGATCTACGATATTTCCGAACTGGGACAATACTAGATAGTGGCACCTAGCCACACTTCTGTAGCCAGAAGCGGGAGAAGGTACTACTCAGACGCGACTCAACTGCGCATGCGCAAGAACTTGCCCGCAACTGCTCAAATGAACCTAATGTAAAAACAGCTGTCACGTCACGCTCACTGGAGGCAATTTGTTGTTAGGAAGCAATGCACATTCTTCCTAAAGCCTTTGACACACTTTGGTTGGCAGACGCTTGTATGAGCACTGTGTTTTGTTGTTGTATATGGCGCATTTCCTTTGCAACTTAAGTTTTATTTTCGTTTTTTTTTTTTTTTTTTTTTTTTTTTTTATCTCTCTCTTTCATGTTTTGTTGCTGCAGTATTATTCTGCAGAAGCAGGATACAGTAATAATCTTCGTTAGAGTATTGGTTATTACCAGTCAAAATCGCAAAAATGTAACTGGTAACTAGACAATGAAAAATTCCCGGAATTCTAAAAATTTCCCGGGTTTTCCCCAGTTTTCTCCAGGACAAAAAAATCCCCAGTTTTTCCCGGATCTCCCGGGTCGTATACACCCTGACTGCGCATGTAACAGCTTGATGTATGTAAGCTCAACCAACCACGTGACACCATATGAAAAGTAATGTTGAATATAATGAATACAAATTGTCAGACTAAACTATCCATATACTAATGTAATAAATCGTATGGAATATGTTCACACTGCGAGTTGTCAAGACACAGAGCAATTCTCACAAACTGGAACACCAGCAAGGTGTAAATGCTTTACACAATGTATCAAACAAGATATCTTGTACATGTGGTGCTCTATAACTTACAGATACTGAAAAATATCACGTTATACATCACATCATCGAAATTTATATGCTGATTACTGTTATATAAAGGGATAATTACACCAACATTGTCAACAAATGTCTACGGCATGTGCTTTTTAAAAAAAAAAACACAGTAAATGTAAGCTGCAGCTGAAGATGGGCATCTGTCCGATGTCAGTATGGCAATAAAACAACGTGAAGCATCTAAGCTTCAAAGTTTTTATACTGAAATTACTTAAAATTTTGTCTTGTTTAGGGTTCTGTTATTGATTGTAAGTTAACCCTATTGATTGTAAGTTAAACCACAAGTTTAGGAATGGCTTTAAATGTTTGAAACTTTATTAGATGTGTGACAGTAACAAACAAGACACAGTGTTAAATCATATTCTTAACAACAATATATTCATTCTCGTTGCTTTTTCCCATACCTGTGACAAATTTGGAGGCAAACTGTGCAAATACGTGACAAATTTTGTTTTTTCACAGTAAGTGGAAACGACGATGGGAAATGACCGATCAGTTGCTCCAGGCTAAATTATCTCCTACCTTTAGATGGACTTATTATTATTATTATTATTATTATTATTTTTAAAATTGTGAAATTATGTTTTCAGTAACCACAATATCTGACATAAGTAAAACTGGACCACCATCATTTTTACTGAACAAAGCAAAAGAGCCCACATAACAAGATTGAGCAAATGGAAAAATATTTTCATTCTTCTATGAATTGCCAGACTGTCAACAAAATCTTGCTGCCACCTCCAGCAGCAACAATGGCTCTATCTTGGGTTGGCACCGAGTCAAACTGAGCTTAGATGGCACATACAGGTACATCAACTCATTGCTTCAACTCCATGCCAGAGTTTACCCATTAGAGTGGTTGATGAATGGTCATATGCCAGTCTCTTAGCAAAACATTATGGAATTTTTCAGGGGGTGAGAGATGTGGGAAACATGGTGGCCAACACAACAGTTAAACACCATCTGTATCAAGGTGAGTCAGGATGCATGGTTAACATGCAGTCTTCCATTATTTTGTCAGTCACTGAGATCTCAAAGAAAGTGCACAGCCACCAGCCTTAACACATCTGAAACGTAATGCCTGTTGATCAAATGGAACTCGATGTGATCACGCACATCAGATGCTGGCTGAGGTAAATATGTATATGTCTGTCCTTTCAGGCACTAGTTGTATTGGGCCACTGAGATCCCACATGGAATTATGTACGGCCTCCCTTGAAACCATTGATTCCATATTCAAATGACAGTTTTTGGATCCTGATGAGTGTAAGCAGCAATATTGCACAACAACATATTGCAGTCTTGATACACCATGACCATGCCGCATTCTGACAGATGCTGGTAGACATTTCTCCTATTTACACAAGGCAGAACATGACCTTCTCATAAGCAACTAATACTCAAGTGGGATTTCTGAATGACAAACCTGCTGATATTATTTCCTTATATACAGAATGCAAATTATGATACTCCGCAGTACTTCTTGTGGTTGCACTGAAATGTTAATAATTTGCTTATCTGAGCATGTAGTACACATTATGTGAATTTGACATTTGTTGCATGCTGCCTTCAAGGTGTTGCTATTTTAATGTCCAGTAATGAACTTGACCTTCTGCCTATTGAACTGATTTGCATGCACTCAACAAGAAGGCCTAATCTTCTTCGTCAGGAACATGAGTTATTGCACACAATGAAGAGATAATGCCAGTTAGGAACAGTCTTAATGTAGGACCCTACCAATACAGATTAAACACTATTTACACTTTGCTATTAATACCACATAAATAATCATACTCATTGGATTTAAAAGTGGTGATCCAAAGTTACTGAGTGCACTCATCAACTCTTACAGAAATAGTGAGGACAGTCAAATATGGGCCATTTTTTTGGACCATGCAGACTCACAAACTGATGATAAATTCACATGACTGGAAGAGAACAAAAGGCGATTATTCTGGAATGTTGAAGACTGTTTATTGCTAGGTCCTCTGAAAGACTGTGAAATATTTTTTTGAAATCAGAGAATATACTTGCTCTTGGCATTAAAATATGTACTCCGACATTAATACAATTTTCTGCACCCTATTCCTAAGTTGTTGCTACTATAACTGTTGTCAAACGTTTAAGTACAAAGTAATCTCATTTATTTAAATGAATGAAAAATACCAGAAAGTACTGACATTCAATGATTCACATAAATTTGTAGCAAATACATGGCAACAAAATCGTTTCATTTGTGAACACTTTTAAATAGAATGTTTAACATTATCTGTGTGGTACTAATAAGGTGTACATTTTGCTTGATCTGAATTAATAGTGTCCTATACTCAGGGTGTTCCTGAAGTCTCCTTTACACTGAAGTGAACAAAAGTGAACATGGAACAGTGAATGAGAATTCTCTCAGGTGTAAACAATAGGAGCATGAGCACGAATGGTATCTGGTCACATTTGGTTTACATTCACAGTCGTTCATTTGTGGTGTTCCGCTAGTTGTCAATTTTTCAGGAAACATGACAGGAAGTTTGCATCCTCTCCACTTTGGTGCTTGCAGTACACAAGAATTTCATCTCTTACCTTGTGTACTTTTATTGTTGCTGACACGAGCTGCATGTGCAATGGAGTGGTTCAAAGGTAATGTAAAGTTGCTGATAGAAGAATATAATATAGATACCAAACATGTTTCTGGGATTTAAGAGATTCACAGCACAAGTGACAAAGGAAAAGAATTATGATTGGTAGAAAACTGACGAAGCAGTCACTGGTTCTCCTAGAGATGTGATAAAAATGAAAAATTCATTAGATTCTTGCATTGAGTGGGAATGGACTGAATAAGCAATACACTGAATAAGCACAAGCTTCGTAATTCTTGTTATTAAAAAAGAAGAAAAAATAATAAATTTCCTTGAAAGTAAACTAGTACGGTATCTATTATGCTGATTAAAATTAAAAATATGTAAAAGACTTATCATTATCATTAATTATGTTTATGGTATTTGTAATTACATAGCTCATGTTTCACTGCTACATTAGATATTTCTGATGATAAATGAAAATGGTTTACATGGGATCACACTAACTGTCTCCAAACAAACAATATAGCATAGTAATCTATGTGACAGATCTTACATATATTTCACATTTCACTGATCATATTTTATTGGCTGTATCTTCTTTAGACACACTTGAATATTATTCTTCAAGTGCTGTACATTGTTACTGTAGACTCCAGAAAGTATCTGATATGAAGCAACTACTGAAATACAAAATTGTCATTAATGTAAATGTCTCCCTGCTAACAACCAGGTCATAAATGCTAGCCTTTTCTCAGGTTATGTTGGCCATCAGTAATTAATGTTATGTTCTGCTTTTAAATTTCCTCCTACACTGTACTGAGAAGCCGGCAAAAAGTGTCTACCAACATATGCGCAGAGTTTTGGACTAATGCTAAGGCAATTCAATGTTAAGTGCACTATGTCTATGCATTTCACATTTACATTCACACTGAGACACCTAAATTCTTCCTGTCCTATGCCTATTTCTCTTTCATGACTATATATACAACTAGTATGGAATATAAGTTAAGCAACTTTACCATAAAATTCATGCCAAAAAAAGATACACAGAATATGCTTTGATGCTCATTTCTTCACAGCATTCCTTCTGTTTGTTCTGGTGTAAATGCTTATTTGCAGGTACAACTTAATGATGGTGCACACCAGTGAACCCACAGGGCATTATTTGTGAATTTGTACTTGCTTGTGTTCGCTCCAACTTTTGTTCTTTAATGTGGAAGCCTGTGTTAATATTAATAAGTACTGTTATTTTATTTTGACAGAATTAGGTACTTGTTGTTACAGAAATGGCTTATTTTAATGCCAAAAATAGGTTATGTCAAGCACAGATATATGCAAATTATTTTTTTGTTGGAAGATCTGGATTAATCTACATCCCACAACTACACAGTTAGAGCCGCCTCCTTGCGCAAGAATCAAAATTTATCTAAGGTTATTTTTCCTTACTTAAAGAGAATTTTACAACTGCTTCCCCAAATGTATCTTGAATGAGACACTTCCAATACAGCCAAGGTGAAGTAATCTTCTTCATAGTCTTTCAACACCCAGAAAATAATCTGAAATAGGAAGGAAGGAAGATTAGGGTTTAATGCCCCGTCAACTAAGAGCGCGTTACATATGGGAGTCCAAGCTCAGACTGGAGGAAGGATAGTGAAGGAAATTGGCCATACTCTTTCAAGAGAAACCATCTCCATTTTCCTTTAGTGATTTAAGGAAATTTGGGAAAACAAAAACCAGAATGAGCAAAAGTGAATCTGAGTAATATATATGAAGGTCACTATCTATTTGATATGAACAGTATAGTGCATCCAGTGTTCTTGTCACAAAGCGAAATGATCCACCAAAGTTTCATCAAAATAACTTTCTGTCTTGCTCTTTTAATTTCCTTACTTGTATCAACCATTTGTATCACCAGTCAATTACATCAGTTCTCTATACCAGAATCTTACTTTTGCTTATATTAAACCCTAATCTTCCTTCCTTTCCTTTCTTTTACTTACAGATCTTCTCAAGATAAATTCCACTTCACACAGTGTCTTGTTTAAAACATGTTTGTGTCAAGGAAAATAAACTACTGATTTTACATTAATAAGTAATTTGTATAATGTTGGCACTATTACTTGATTTGTGTAAAAGTCATCAATTGTCTGTTGGATTACCGATTTTGTAAAGATGTTGATAACAACAGGTTTCCTTCCAAAATTCTTAGTGCCCTTTCTTGGCGATGCCAATAAACCATATGGTTTATTTTCACATTCCTTTCTAACGCATTATATTGTGGCAAGGCTGACTTTTGTTGAAACTCCAGCACTGGGACTGGCTCTTTTTGTGTGCACTCTTTGATACATGCTGCAATTCTGTTAGAGACGACCAAATGCTCTTCACACTGCAAATATCTCTTCTTTGTATTGTGCACATTTTCTTGAGATGTAGTACATTTATCCATCATATCTGAATAACTAAGTACATCAGTAAATGTACAAACTGAACTGACAGACATTGGTAACTAAAATCACACAAACAGAAACATGATTTTTGGTGCACTTGTAGTGCAGTTACAGTGTCCTACTGGTAAAAGCCACTTCCTCCACCAAGAGCACCACTCGCTAATGAGTTTACCAACAGACTATAGTGATGCCGAAAAAATCTGATGGTGATATGGTTAAATCAATACTGGTTATGCGGAAACAACAAGTAGTGATCTTCACCATTTTCTAACAAACCACACAGTATTTCTAAGTTAAATTGGATTACAGGAGTTAACAAATATGTAAAATAATAAACATTGAAGTTTCAGCACAGCTGAGATGAAAATTTAGTATCTGCTTTTGGGTCTTTTTTTTCTAACACCTTGGAGACCTAGCCTGAGCATAGCTTGGTCCACAGCTTTGTGTTGAAAATACTGCGTCTAAGTATAGGTCTGGCTGCAATTTTCTCGACACACAATCCACCTATTTCTCGAAAACTTGACTCATTTTGTATGAGAACAATGTATGGATGTGTCACAATCTGCCCCTTGTATGGTGCTGCCTTTTATTATCAATTATCTAGAAAGGAAAAAACATTAGTGAATGCAAAAACTGCTGTTGTGTATGGCTGAGCCGATACGAAAGCACTGAAATAATTTCGCATGCGTACTCATTAGGTTTCGCAGGTTTTATGTAATTCTGCTAAAAAAAAGGCCACGTTTGTTATGTGACGAATAAATTTTGGAAGCTCAAGAGGAATAAATTGCGATATAACTCACTTTGCACTTTTCCTAGAAGGATAGTTATACTTCCTGTTATCATTAGTTTAAACTTTGTAATCTATCAAAGAACTAAAGTAAACATGAAAAATAAATCTTGAAGCTTGGCCTTTTTTTAGTATGTATTACTCTTGAAGATACATCAATTACATAAGTGCCAGTAAAGATTTAAATAATGGTATACATAGCTGGTTTCTTAAGTCCAACATTCTCCCAAGTGGCCAGTCTCTGAAGTGTTAAACTCAGATGTTAAAGATTATCATAAGATGTATATATACTCACCTAATCATTTCTGTAACCCCCCCCCCCCCCCCCGTCCCCCCCCCTCCCCTCCCACACACACACACACACACATGGCAATTACACCAGAAATACTTGACTATAAAGGTTTCCCATAAATAATATAGTAGCTGCAATTAATCTTTCAACTGGTTCAAAGAAATAAGCAATTGATATTTAACATAATTTTAGTTTATCATATGATGTACTTCTGCTTCAACTCATACCTGATTGACGCTGCTTCTTCCGGTAACTTTGAACAAAAGTGCGGGGACTTGATGGTACTGAAATTGCACTTGGTGACTGACATTCTTGAGGATTGAACTCTGGTAGTGATGAAAATTTCTTCTGAAAGTTCACTGTTTCCAGAACCCTGCAAATTAATGAAATACAAGGAAAAACCCTAAATAATTCTAAAATGCAAATAGTTTGTTAATTTCCATATTTTATTGTCACAATCTGCAGTAATTGCAGTTGTATGGATTCAGACTCAGCTTGGCTTGACGTGTGTTGACAATAAAAATTTTCACAAACTAAACTGGGGATCAGCAGTCACTGGTGCATAACTTGCACTATACTTGTTGCATTTAGCAATTTTATAGTTTTAGGAGCAAAGTAATTCAGAAACAATGGCAGAAAGCTGAATCATAAGGAAATACTGACTCCAAAAAATGAGAGAAAATGTTCTTTGTGCTTATTTGTACCCATATCAGTTGCTGTACACTCATACTTTGAAATTCTTATTTTATTTAATCCCTGATACAAAAGAAAAAAGTGAAATAAAAAGTAAAAATATTATTTTACTCTAGAGTTTTTCATTTTGTGTTATGTTTCCAGATAAAGTATTCCACTTTGGTTGTCCCATGGATTTTCTGATGGACTTTTGTTGCAATAACCCCAGTTGTCCTGTTTTTATGACTACTGTGCCATAGGCAAGCTGGTTCATTTCTTGGCCTGACGATTCGGACAGTTGCACACATGCACCAGTTATAAGGAAAAAGGCAAGGAGGAATTGCAATCCATAGCCTTAACAGTGAGTAACACAAAAGTAATAGTAGAGGGTAAAAGTAACATTATGGCAATGAGTCAAGGTTTGAGGTGCATTAAGATCAAAGAACTTCCCATGTTTTTAAAGTCTGATAGGCTGATTGAATTCATAAGTGGTACAGTAAAACAAATAAACTAACAGTTAATATAATGGTGCAAGCAGGGAAGGCACAACCAGTTAGTGGTATGTAGGCTTGACTCAACATGGAAGACAATGTGGGACCACTGAGAAGGAGAGGGAGAGGGAGACGGAGAGGGAGCACCAAAAGATTGACATATGTGCAAGTTGTTTACTAAATGGTAGATAAGTGGGAGAATAACACTTTTTAGAAAAATGTGATAACCAAACATTCAATCTGGCATGAACCATACTCTCTGATCGGAGTAGTTCGAGGCAAGTTCCTGAAGACCGAACCCAAATTGTGGAAAACTGCAGAAGCAGCCCAAGACTAAAACCCAGAACTTTTGATGATTTTACAACGGAACCAAATGGAGTTAAAACAGAACTAATGTTAATTACTGTAAATTTGAACAGAAGATCAGTCATCAGGCTGGTAATGCTTATGTCAGAATTTTTTAACATTTTTTCACTCAGTTGCTGAGAGGAAGACATTAATATCATTTTTAATCCGTGGAAGGTATAAGCAGGCTTCAGGATACAAGAAATATTCTCAAAGTGGGATTTTTAAATTAGTATTAACTGTAGAAGAGGAAGAACATGAAAAAGCAATTGTTAATAAATGGAATGAGCTGATGTTGGAGTGATGGTACTCCTTGTGATTTTTTTGCAACATACACTATGTGATCAAAAGCTGAAAATGAGTTACCAGTTCATTGTGCCCTCCATCGGTAATGCTGCAATTCAATATGGTGTTAGTCCACCCTTAGCCTTGATGACAGCTTGCACTCTCACAGGCATATCTTCAATCAGACGCTGGAAGGTTTCTTGGGAAATGACAGCCCATTCTTCAGGGAGTGCTGCACTGAGGAGAGTTATCAATGAAACTTCCTGGCAGATTAAAACTGTGTGCCCGACCGAGACTCGAACTCGGGACCTTTGCCTTTCGCGGGCAAGTGCTCTACCAACTGAGCTACCGAAGCACGACTCACGCCCGGTACTCACAGCTTTACTTCTGCCAGTACCTCGTCTCCTACCTTCCAAACTTTACAGAAGCTCTCCTGCGAACCTTGCAGAACTAGCACTCCTGAAAGAAAGGATATTGCGGAGACATGGCTTAGCCACAGCCTGGGGGATGTTTCCAGAATGAGAGAGTTATCAATGGAATGGAGAGTTATCAATGTCGGTCGGTGAGGCCTGGCATGAAGTCGGCATCCCAAAACATCCTAAAGATGTTCTATAGGTTTCAGGTCAGGAATCTGTGCAGGTCAGTCCATTACAAGGATGTTATTGTAGTGTAACCACTCTGCCACAGGCCGTGCATTATGAACAGGGGCGTGTTCATGTTGAAAGATGCAGTTGCCATCCCTGAATTGCTCTTCAACAGTTGGAAGCAAAAAGGTGCTTAAAAAATCAACGTAGGCCAGTGCTCTGATAAAGCCACGCAAAACAACAAGGGGTGCAAGCCCCCTCCATGAAAAACACGACCACACCATAACACCACCACCTCTGAATTTTACTGTTGGCACTACACATGCTGGCAGATGACATTCACCATACCCATACCCTACCATCGGACCGTCACATTGTGTACCATGAGTCATCACTCCACACAACATTTTTCCACTGTTCAACTGCCCAATGTTTACGCTTCTTACACCAAGCGAGGCATCATTTGGCATTTATTGGCATGATGTGTGGCTTATTAGCAGCCGTTCGACCATGAAATCCAAGTTTTCTCATCTCCCACCTAACTGTCATAGTACTTGCTGTGGATCCTGATGCAGTTTGGAACTCCTGTGTGATGGTCTGGATAGATGTCTGCCTATTACACATTATGACCCTCTTCAATCATCGGCGGTCTCTGCCAGTCAACAGATGAGATCAGCCTGTACGCTTTTGTGCTATATGTGTCCCTTTATGTTTCCACTTCACTATCACAGTGGAAACGGTGGACCTAGAGATGTTTAGGAGTATGGAAATTTCGCGTACAGACATATGACAAGTGACACCCAATCACCTGACCACGTTCAAAGTCATTGAATATCGCAGAGTGCCCCATTCTGCTCTCTCACGATGTCTAATGACTACCGAGTTCGCTGATATGAAGTACCTGTTAGTAGGTGGCAGCACAATGCCCCTAATAAGAAAAAAATTATGTTTTTGGGGGTATCCAGATACTTTTGATCACATAGTTTATGAAGGAGAAACACATACACTTTTATTACTGACTCAAAGCTTATTAGTGAGTACTATTATACATAAGACTGCATAGCACAAGTTGTTAAGGCACCAGTGGAGACAGTATATAGGATTTTGGAACAACTACATGAGGAAGAAGTCTGTGACATTCAAACGATGATCAGTATGACAACACAAAATCGGAAGAGAATAAAAAAGTGTACAATAGTAGTTATTATTGGCTAAGATACTAATAAGACGACTTGTGGGAACAGACTGAACCTTACAGTAGGCAAGAATGTAGTCATGGTGGATATACACCAGGCATGTGGAGAGGATAATACTACCATGAACAACCATGTGTCTTGGAGAGATGACACATCTAAGAGTAAGGCACAGCTACATTGTTTCCTCAATGAAATAAGATGAGATGAGAACAAAGTAAAATGGACAATAATTCCATACATTACCACCACTGGATGGAATTATGGAAGGAAGGAAGATAGTTTAATTACCTGGCAATAACATCATCATTACAGATTGAGCAGAAGCTCGGTTTGGAGGAGGATGAGAAGGTATATCAGTTTAAAGGAACAGTCTCACAAAGAGACCACATGACAATCAGATTTTTTGTCATTTTTTATATTTGTTGTATGTGAAATTCAGAACTCAAATATCAATAGGTCAAAGCAGTTGGACACAACTCTCAAAAAAAATACTCAAGAAAATTGACTTTGAATTTTTCTGAGAGTCTTTAATACTCCAAAGTAAAGTCAACTGCTTGACAGGCAATGTGGTTTCATGATAGAATGCTCGCATGCCATTTGGGTAGACTGGGTTCGATTCTTTCCTGATGCAAATTTTTAAACAAAGGCATATGTTCAATGGGAATTTCCATTAAGTGTAGAATACATAAAGATGGAAAAAACTCCATAGTGCTTAAGGATGGTAATAGCTGGATCGCTGGTGGAGTCTCATTTTGATCATTATATTTTTCCATTCCATTTGAATACTTATGTCATTTAAATATAAAAATTCATAAAATATATGATAATTAGCACATATAAAATTTTTATTTTCATGAAAAATACACATCATATTATTTCTGATTACATATAACATAAAAACTTAGTTTTCGTAGTAAATATAAATTCTTAATTATCTATGACGAGCATTCTACCACAGAGCCAAGCTGCATCTCCAAAAATCTGTCTTACTTCACAGTATTTAATATGCTTGGAAAACTTCAAGGTCAACTTTCTCAAGAATTTTTGAGAGTTGCATCGAACTGCTGGGAAATTGATATTTGAGTTCTGAATTTCATGTACCATAAACATAAAAAAAATACAAAAATACGATTGCCATATAGCCTCCTTGTCAGGATTTGCCTTAATCAATTTAAGGAAATCACAAGAAATCTAAATCGGGATGATCCAACAGAGATTTAGCCGCTGTCTTCCTGAAAATGGATACAGTGTTTTATCATTGTGCTACTTCACTTGGTTGTGATGAAGTTAAGACGGTCAGTGAAGATAAGGACGAAGAAAGAGAAAACCAGAATCCAATTCAATAGAAGATGTTATGTCAGAGAGGATCACCTCCATTTCAATTTACTTGGACATTTAAAAATGGTTGTTGCTCTCCCTGCTCTTTCAAAGGTGAACATGTTGGAATGCCTACAGTTCAAGTGTTTCAGGAACTCTTTTTGTCTGCCCAGCACCTGTGACCTTATAAAAAATGAATCATCAACACAGTGGAAGAAGCAGGTATCCAACTCCACCAATGGGTAGAGTGGTCTCTCCTTGGTTCCAGCTTGAGTTTGTTTGTAAAACTGTCTACTGTAAAGGAAACGTGTTAAAATCACAATGTGGTTGAACACCCATGATTTTGCAGACAAATTTCCTGTCGGTAAGCTGAAGGAGCAACTGCAGTGGCACTTTGGTAAATTGAAACACTACACAAAAGTTTATCACGATGTTAGAAACTATGGCACGGCTGTCAAGTCACTTCACAAAATTCTTAAGTTCTTGATGCAATTCACACTTCTCATTGCATGGGGCAGATAAATAACCCCAGGTCTCAAGTATATTTAACATGATCGATTTAAATAATTATCTGTTTAGTATTGGTATTTTGGTATTTCCATATTATTTTTTTGCAACAAATATGCACATGTAATTACATGACCATTTATTTACCGTATTTAGTCGAATCTAAGCCGCACTTTTTTCCGATTTTTTGTAATCCAAAAAATCGCCTGCGGCTTAGAATCGAGTGCAAAGTACCGTATTTACTCGAATCTAAGCCGCACTTTTTTTTCCGCTTTTTGTAATCCAAAAAACCGCCTGCGGCTTAGAATCCAGTGCAAAGCAAGCGGAAGTTCTGAAAAATGTTGGTAGGTGCCGCCACAACTAACTTCTGCCATCGAATATATGTAACGCTACACAGGCATGCTTTGTAGGCACAAAGATAAATACTGGCGCCAAAACCTCTGCGTTAGTAAATAAATTAAAAAAAAAGGTGGAAGACTAGATTTTTTTTCTCTTTCCCGAGTTTCGACCACTGCATATTCATACATTATCCAACGAAGTAAATACAAATTCCGTATTGTTCATCTTCGAATGTAGCAGAATTTCAATGTAGTACGAAAATCCGACTGGCAAGACTGTTTGGGATATTTGTCAATGTGGCAAACTCTACGTTCTGAATTTTTTCCTACCTGTGAGAAGAGATGGTTGCTAATAGGAACCTGATGAAATATGAATCACATGCAGTATTCTCTTCACCATAAGAATAATACGAATATAAACATTTTGCCATGTATTCTTTTGTGTTTGCTGCTATCTCATTTAAATCCTGTATACCTAATAAACTACGAAACTAGAGTGAGACAACAGCAAACGCGGAAGAATATACATATCGTGTCATGTTTATATTCGTATTATTCTTATGCCTAATAGTGATACAGTCAGAAATGAAGCACGGCAACTGACTAGATTTTTAAATCTAAGATGACTCTAATTTCTGTGCAGAATTTGATGTACTAAAGAAGCGGCTGCAAAGATTTTCAAACGGAGAAAAATTTTCGCCTAACTCTCGTTCAGAACATGTTCTATCAAACGCAGTCTATTATTTGGTTCTTGTTGATCATTATCAAAGAAAGCAGCTGTGAAAATAACAACAAATAGCAGTCTATTGCCATTTTTTCGCTAATGAGACGATTCCTCTCTCTTTTTTTTTTTCTTTTTAAATTTTAAGCGGTGGTAGCGCGCACAAAAGCAAGCCATGCCGCGAGCGGTGACAGGCCATGAACACGAACTATCAGAATGCGACGAACAATGCATGACGCAGTACAGTAATGCATTTTCAGCTTAGAGTGACGTAAACACCTACAACAAAGAAAACGGCACTTATCAGATCAAAGCAAAATGAGCAATCGATTCAAACCAGGCGAAGCACGTGAAAAAGGAAGAGTATCCGTATAAATACGGACGGAGCGCCTGGCGCATAGCAATGGCTACCTGGTAAAGCTTAACTGCTAAGCTTACGACTCCAACCAAACTACTGTAATGGTATCGTCATTCATTGGACCTAAATTGTGTCTCATATTACAATGGACAAACTTTGTTTCGATTTGGAGGTGCGGCCTAAAACTTCTCTCTCCCCTTGAATTTCGAGTCTCAAATTTCTGGTGCGGCTTAGATTCGGGAAATTTTTTTTCCCTTTATTTCGTGTCTCATTTTTCAGGTGCGGCTTAGATTCGAGTAAATACGGTACTTAGGACATTAGTAAACACATTTGAAACACTTTTCAAGAGAACAAATGAATTAAATGGTTATATTATGTGCTTAGCTGTTTTTTACAAGAATCTATGATAATATGCTGATTTAAGATTTTTTATTTATATTACTATTATCACAGAGGTTTATTTATTAATTTCTTCCATTCTTATGAAGTCTGTAAAAGTGTAGAGTTGTTAGGAGTTTAGGATATGATTTGGTGTGAATGAGGGGGTCTGCTATTTTGAGATTTAATTTCACATTTTGTGAATGCTTACTTTTAACTTCCAAGATTTTTTTTTTTTTTTTCCCCCGAAGAGTTGCTGAAGAATAGTAAACTGTTGGTCACAGAGAAAAATGTGTGTGTGTGTGTGTGAGAGAGAGAGAGAGAGAGAGAGAGAGAGAGAGAGAGAGAGAGAGAGAGAGAGGGAGAGAGAGAGAGGGAGGGAGGGAGGGGGGGGGGGGTAAGCTGCATAAGATTGCATGCATAACTGAATGATAAGTACAAAAAACTAATTATTAATATGTGATCACAATATAGGGAAATTGGTTCTTCTGGTATGGAAGTTGGTTATAAAATCCGCAAAGTGGTAATGACTTCGTGACTGTTGCTAAATATTAATAAACCATAAAATCAGAATTATCTTTAATCCATTTTAATGTATTAATTATCTTTTAGTGTATTAATTATCTTTAATCCCTTTTAACATACGAAAACTTATCATTTAACATTAATCAGGTGAAGGAAATTTATGTATGGTATCAAACAGTGGTTACAGGAGAAAGCATGGGGAATAGTAATTAATAATCTGAGCAAAGTGTAACATTCAAAGTACTAATGGAGGATAAGAGTACTGTTACAATTATCAGCAGATGAGCGGACAACATTACAAACACCAAGTTGGGTCAACTCACATTACAGCTATTGTTAATCCACCGAATAAAGGAACACCGAGAACATGGAAAAGAACATACTGAAATATATATTTCAAAACTTCTTACCTATCCATTCCATCCTCAACATTTTTCTTGAAAAAGCTCTTTTTGGTTGATGGCGATGAAGGGATTGTCTGCTGTTGAGGCAGCATGGTTTCTGAAGATGAGACTTCTTCAGAGGCTGATGCTTGGCTGACAACTACACTGTCTGCTACATTGCTAATGATGCATGTGGAGACAGCTGAAAAAAGCATAAATCAGATGAGAATACAACACTGTATCAGCTAATACTTATTGTACTGCTGAAACTTTACAAAGATATCAAAACTGCTCTGAAATGTACAGAACTATAGTTCAAGAATGTGCTCATATTAAAGCTGTGACACGCCTCCATTGTCTTACTCTACAGAGTACTCTGTTACTGCCCACAGTAGAGCTGATATGAAAGTAATTGCGAGTTCTGAATTTTTATTGTTTTAATAAGTGTCTCAAAGTAGTATTGCTTAGCATTTGGAAAGTCTCCTTCATGCAAGAAATTCTCTTGGTCATGAAATGCAATCTGGGCAGCCAGGAACAGCTGCCACCATTGTAAATTCACTGTTTGGAGGATGACAGAACAGCATGCCCATTACACCTACCAGAACATCAAGAATATTCTCAATAGTAGATGTGTGTAACACCTTAAATGGAAGTCTTCAAGTCAGCAATGTTAGAAACCACATCATCTAACTCAGGAGCAGTTGGTTAAGAATTTGAGTTGCTGTCATAAGATATTACATAGGTTTAACCACAGCAAGTTAAAATCAGTATCCGATAGTGTACTTATGGATGTAACTTGATGGTTCTAATTTGACTCAGAGATAAAGCGTACTTATATGTCTGGACACTCACCGATACTGTTTGTCTAATAAAAGTGAAGACAGAGAGCCTGATGGGAAAACAAATGGCGTGCATTATTTACTGCTAATGGAAAAAACAATATTATCACATTTGAACATAGGACTTTAATCACACCCTCAGATGCTAGAGTACATCTATTCAAAAAAGCAGATAAAAATTCACTTGACGCCTTCCTGAGAGACAATCTCTACTCCTTCCAAATTCACAATATAAGTGTAGACCAAATGTGACTTGAATTCCAAGAAATAGTATCAGCAGCAGTTGAGAGATTTATACCAAATAAATTAACAAACGATGGAAATGATCCTCCTTGGTACACAAAACGGGCCAGAACACTGTTGCGGAAACAACGAAACAAACATGCCAAATTTACACAGATGCAAAATCCCCAAGATTGGTGACCTTTTACAGAAGCTCAAAATTAAGTGTGGACTTCAATGTGAGATTCTTACAATAGTTTCCACAATGAAACTTTGTCTCAAAACCTGGCAGAAAATCCACAGAGATTCTGGTCATATGTGAAGCATCCTAGTGGAAAGACACAATCAATGCCTTCTCTGCGTGATGGCAATGGAGATACTATCAAAGACAGTGCTGCCAAAGCAGAATGACTACACATCGCTTTCTGAAATGGCTTCACAAAAGAAGACAAAGAAAATACTCCAGAATTTGAACTAAGAGCAGCTGCCAACATGAGTAACGTAGAAGTAAATATCCTCGTAGTAGTGAAGCAACTTAAATCACTTAATAAAAGCAAGCCTTTTGGTCCAGACTGTATACCAATTAGGGTCCTTTCAGAGTATGCTGGCGCAATAGCTCCATATTTAACAATCATATACAACCGTTCGCTTGGCAAAAGATCCATACCCAAAGACTGGAAACTTACACAGGTCACACCAATATTCACAAAAGGTCGTAGGAGTAATCCACTAAATTACAGGCCCATATCACTAACGTTGATATGCAGCAGGATTTTGGAACATATATTGTCTTTGAACATCATGAATTACCTTGAAGTGTCTATTGACACACAGTCAACATGGATTTAAAAAACATCGTTCTTGTGAAACACATCTAACTCTTTACTCGCATGAAGTGTTGAGTGCTATTGACAAGGGATTTCAGATTGATTACATACTTCTGGATTTCCGGAAGGCTTTTGACACTGTACCACACAAGCGGCTTGTGGTTAAATTGCGTGCTTATGGAATATCATCTCAGTTATGTGACTGGATTCATGATTTCCTGTCTGTCAGAGAGGTCACAGTTCGTTGTAAGTGACGGAAAGTCATTGAGTAAAACAGAAATGATTTCTAGTGTTCCCCAAGGTAGTGTTATAGGCCCTTTGCTGTTCCGTATCTATATAAATGATTTGGGTGACAATCTGAGCAGCCATCTTACATTGCTTGCAGATGACGCTGTTGTTTATTGTCTAGTAAAGTCATCAGAAGATCAAAACAAATTGCATAATGATTTAGAAAAGACATCTGTATGGTGAAAAAATTGGCAATTGACCCTAAATAACAAAAAAGTATGAGGTCATCCACATGAGTACTAAAAGGAATCCATTAAACTTTGGTTTCATGATAAATCATTCAAATCTAAAGCCCATAAATTAAACTAAATACCTAGGAATTACAATTACCAACAACTTAAATTGGAAGGAGCACACAGAAAATGTTGTGGGGAAGGCTAAACAAAGACTGTGTTTTATTGGCAGGACACTTAAAAAATGCAGCAGATCTACTAAGGAGACTGCCTACACTATGCTTGTCCGTCCTCTTTTAGAATACTGCTGAGTGGTATGGTATCCTTGCCACATAGGATTGACGGAGTAAATCGGAAAAGTTCATAGAAGGGCAGCAGGTTTCATATTATCACAAAATAGAGAAGAGAGAGTTACAGAAATAATACAGGATTTTGGGTGGACATAATTAAAACAAAGGCATTTTTTGCTGCGGTGGAATCTTCTCACAAAATTCCAATCACCAACTTTCTTGTCTAAATGCGAAAATATGGTTTTGACACTGACCTACATCGGGAGAAATGATCACCATGACAAAATAAGGGAAATCAGAGCTCGTACGGAAAAATATGTGAGTTCGTTCTTTCCGCATGCTATATGAGATTGAGAATTGTGTAGGTGGTTCGATGAACCCTCCGCTGGGCACTTAAATGTGATTTGCAGACTATCCATGTAAATGTAGATGTAGGGTTTGAAAGAATCAGAGGGTTTCAAAGAGACTCAGATGCAGCAGCCATAGACGGATTTGCATATGATTTTATTTTAATATAATAACATGCCTGCTCACAGGACGACCAGAATGCAAACAAGCGTTGATGGTTCATGTATTTATAGAATCACATTATACTTCTAACTTGGTTCTACACGATTTTTCTCTCTTCCCAAAACCACGAGTGTTAATTAGTGTACTCGTAAATAGCTCCACCTACCTACGAAGTACTTCTCAAGTCACTCACACAAATGGATACTGTGCGACCATCATTAAATAGTTTGAAACAATCCTTCAGTGTATATAACTTCATGGTTGGCTACTATGGGAAAATATGAAGCAGAAATTTTCAAATCTACTCAGAACATTCAGAGATTCCCTTTCTCATCACAAAGCGAAGCTCATAAAATTTTCTGCTAAAAACAATTTAAGGTGCAACATGTTTCAGCCTCAAATTTCCAGGCATTCCCAAAGAACACAGTTCGCTTAACAATTCAAATCAGTCTGCAGAGATTCTAGAAGATGCGAAGATCACGGACAAGCAATTAGGGAATAAAAACACCTCTGAAGTTTTTATGAAAGTAAAAGGTTTTGATTTAGACTGAGCATTTCATTTTCTGTTCTTAAGATTATTTTTGCCAACACCTTTCTCCTGTGACAAGGCTACAGGCGAGACAAGCTAAACAATTGCAGCTCAGAATAGTAGCATTCTTTTTTAATTGACAGCTTATGTATCCCCTGCCATGGACTTCACAGTGGGTTGCTGAGTATAGACATAGATGTAGATGTAGACTTTCTATCATACTCTTTTAATTGTGTGTCAGTGATCCCTAATGGGTCACCAGTACCACTGAGAGATTTGTTTTTAGGGTTGTGAAGATGTTTTCAGGAACAGCTAGGGGTCTGCACAGACAACTCAAGAAGAGCCCCACTTTTCTGGGTAAGCCTTATACAACTGACAAGGGGACCAAACCTACTCATTATCACCAATTTCCTCCAAATTTACTGTATTTGCAGAACTTGGCCAGAAATGAAAGTGAAAGAAGTGGGAGTTCTAAATGACTGAAAATTTAGAAAAAACTACACTTTTGGATCAAGTCAGGTGAGGCACGAGTCAGTTATGTTAGATAGGTTTCCAAGTAGTGGTTGACAATGCAACTACTTGTATAATCTGTTCACCGTAAGAATAAACCCGATGTAAACAAACAATGATGGTCAGAAGCCGTAGCACACATACACTGGTGGTGTCATGCTCTTGGAAGTAGGTCCTATTTATGTATTAGATAAGTTACGTTAAATGAAACTCTAAGATATTCAAATGTATTAACAGCCATCAATGTTTTTCTTAATCACGCTTTAGTTACGTAGTTTTTATTTAAAAAAAATTGTGTACAGTCACAGCCTCTGCAGCGTTGTGCTCTGATTGTCGTGCTGTTAATGCACAGTATGAAAATGGCTGAGGCTGCTTTCCGTTCCGTAGTGAAACACGCATGTGAAATATGGTTAAAAAGTGCCAAGAAATAGGCTGTTCTTAATTTTTTTCATAAATTTAGAGAGATAATCAGCTCTGAAATTTTCCCAGCCACTGTATGTAGTTGATACATAATCCAACACCGTATATGTAGTGCAGTCGGCTGCTTAATGAAATGTAAACTAAATACAGTTCATAGTTTGTTGGTTCAATTCTCCCCAGTATAATTAGTTTTTTTTTCCTCATTCAATTTGAAATACCTACATCTCATAATTATAAATCATCATCATTTTTATGAATAATGTAAGTCTTCTTGTTTCGAATTACATATTGGATGGGAAATTCCTGTTTTAATTTCAAATACAAATTCTTAATTATAGATGTTTTATGAAAGACTATTCATAAAAGTTGCTTAAATTAAGAAAAGTAACAATTTATTTTTTAAGGCAAAAATGAAAAACCAAAGACTTTATTTGGACTATGTCCATTGTTTTATACCACAGAGGTAGATAAATATTGTAGAAACATGAAAAACAATCATTTTCACAGCATCGAGCACATCATACAAATGCTGCATTTTTACATTTGCTACTGTACCATTACAATATGAACCCAACAGAACTGATCTGGAGCCAGGTTACGGGATTTAGCTTGAGAAGTCACAAGACTGTTAAGCTGCCAGATGTACTGAAACTAATGCACACAGCTTTTTCACATGTCGCTGGCAAACGGTGGCTGGATATAGAGAAGCTCATCATAAAAGAAGAAGAAAAAATGCAGTGCCTGAAACAGGGTTGTAGCCTCTCCACCCGATGTTATTCAATCTGTATATTGAGCAAGCAGTAAAGGAAACAAAAGAAAAATTTGGAGTAGGTATTAAAATCCATGGAGAAGAAATAAAAACTTTGAGGTTCACCGATGACATTGTAATTCTGTCAGAGACAGCAAAGGACTTGTAAGAGCATTTGAATGGAATGGACAGTATCTTGAAAGGAGGATATAAGATGAACATCAAGAAAAGCAAAACAAGGATAATGGAATGTAGTCAAATTAAGTCGGGTGATGCTGAGGGAATTAGATTAGGAAATGAGACAAAGTAGTAAATGAGTTTTGCTATTTGGGGAGCAAAATAACTGATGATGGTCAAAGTACAGAGGATATAAAATGTAGACTGGCAATGGCAAGGAAAGCGTTTCTGAAGAAGAGAAATGTGTTAACATTGAGTATAGAATTAAGTGTCAGGAAGTCTTTTGTATGGAGTGTAGCCATGTATGGAAGTGAAACATGGACGATAAATAGTTTGCACAAGAAGAGAATAGAAGCTTTCGAAATGTGGTGCTACAGAAGAATGCTGAAGATTAGATGGGTAGATCACATAACTAATGAGGAGGTATTGAATAGAATTGGGGAGAAGAGGAGTTTGTGGCATAACTTGACGAGAAGAAGGGACCTGTTGGTACGACATGCTCTGAGGCATCAAGGGATCACAAATTTAGCATTGGAGAGCAGCGTGGAGAGTAAAAATCGTAGAGGGAGACCAAGAGATGAATACATTAAGCAGATTCAGAAGGATGTAGGTTGCAGTAAGTACTGGGCGATGATGGAAGTTTGCACAGGATAGAGTAGCATGGAGAGCTGCATCAAACCAGTCTCAGGACTGAAGACCACAACAACAAACAAACAACAGTTGGCTTCAAGGATTCTGTTGTTGATGGGCTCGTTATCAACACAGCAGTGTCACTTCCAGAACTGAAAAATGTATTTCTGAGATTCGGATAAGGAAGGAACTAAGAGATAACCAGATGACTGACTGTAGTTAATACCCTCAGTGGCTTCAGTATTCGACAGTACAGTGAAATCCCTACAGTATGCTTTCGCATTATAAACAGCTTGCTCAGAAAAATTACGCTATGTTTAAGTTAGAAATTTTCATCACTCTTGTTTGTAATTAGAATACTATGTCAGGTGAGAAGAAGTGCATTTTATGCTTTCCGTCTGGTCACCTAAGAAGCACGCGGTAGTGCTGTAATTTCTCCAAATATTATTTCATTCTGTTTAAAAATTAAATAACATTCAAAGCTATATTATTCCTTTGCTTGTCTCTTTTTATGTCTGAACTGCAACTGCTCACATCACTGCACGTTAGTAGGACTGCTGGCTGGCCAGTGCTGTTCAATTTTAATGCGCCGGGTAAAGCTGTTGTTCCACATTATTGCTCAGTCTATGTGCACGTAACACAGCATAAAATGTATCCTTATGATCGTACTTGACATTACTGGTCACAGTTTGGCTTCTGCTCCACGTGAAAAGAAGTCCAATGAGATTCAAGCAAACGTGGAAGAATATATGGCGTAATGTTTACATCAGTTTATTCTTATGATGAACAGAGTATAAATACAATATACTGAACATTACTTTGATTTATTTGCAGTGTAACATAAAACTGTAAAGAAAAGGTTCCACATAGGGACTCGACCCAATGACCCTTGTATTACCAGTACTCTTTCTGTTTTGCCAACCACTGCCTCTAAACTATGGCAATATAAATGGTACATGGCTCATCAACCTGTGCCAAAAATAGTATTTTTTCTATATGTTTGGCCATCTGGAGCTTCCGCTTATTTCATTTTCATTTCTGACCAAGCTCTACATATACCACAAATTTGGACAAGACTGGTGATGATGAGTAGGTGCAGTCCCCTTGTGAGGTGCAGTAGGTTGCCTGCTAATGACTGTTTTGTCTCAACAGCCATCAATGCCACCTGCAACTGCACACTTCGAGTCAGTCAGTCATTCAGTCAGTCAGTCAGTCTGTCTCAGTCTCTCTCTCTCTCTCTCTCTCTCTCTCTCTCTCTATTTTTCAAGATAGGTTTGGAAGTTTGTACCATCCTAGCAAGCCAGGGCTTTTTAAGAGAGGTTTGGAGGTTTGCACCATCCTAGCAAGCCAGGGAGTTAAGCCAAGGCCACTGATATCCAAAACACACGATGTTGAATTGTCATGTTCCATAGTAGTCACTAAGGTATGCCCGAAGATTACAATAACAGAGACTATGGGCAGTGACTAGCCCACAGATTGAAATCCCCATGTTTGCTATGCCCATACTCGGCCATCACTGGCCGAATCTCTGGGTGATTATATGAGACTGTCAGAGATTAGTCTTGCAGCACTGAAAGGGAAATAGTACCTTAAAAGCTGAAGACGAACTACATGCTCAAAAATAGTTGTAAGCCCTGTGGGGGAACCATTCTTTGGAAGTCACAGACTTTATATCACAAGAAGAATGAAGCTTCCAGCTTATCCTATTTAATTAGCTTATTACAAAAGGTGGAGGAAAGTTGTGTTGTTCCTTGGCGGTTTCAGCTGGTTGCTACTTATTTGATATATGCACAATAAATTCACTGGTTATAGAAAAATTAGATAAAGGCTATAACGTGATTGAAAACAAAACTACTACAAAAACAGGAATATGTTGTTTACACAACAGTGCTGCACCCAAACACCAAACAAAAAACAACAGTGCTACAATCCCCTTGCACCATCTGCACATAGCACACAACTGCACATTTAAAAGTAACACAGCAGCTGCTGATGTGAAGGTGGGAGAGGAAAAGGAATCACTTACTGAATAAATTATAGTGGAGGGTCACTGGTATATCAGTAGCTAAAACTTTAGAGGGGGGGAGTTTCAAAAAAATGGTTTAAATGGCTCTGAGCACTATGGGACTTAACTTATAAGGTCATCAGTCCCCTAGAACTTAGAACCACTTAAAGCTAACTAACTTAAGGACATCACACACATCCATGCCCGAGGCAGGATTCGAACCTGCGACCGTAGCGGTCGCGCAGTTCCAGATTGTAGCGCCTAGAATCACTCGGCCACTCTGGCCAGGTGGAGGGGAGGGGGGGGGGGGGGGGGGCCCTCAGATAGTTAAACTATCAGCTTTCTATTATTCATAGATCAAGACAACGATTTGTAAATAGAAGGTAAACATCCTTCATAAGCCCCCATGCACTGAAATCTTGCACAATCAGATAGAGACACAAAGAGAGCCTGTAATGGGGCCCCCACATATCCAATCCAATGCTCAGGAAACGCCTCATGGAGAAATGTGGTGCCACCATCAGTCAAGAGTTACAGCACATGCTGCTAATCCATATCTGCAGCTATACTCATACGACAACTGGACTCTGACACTAGGTGCCAATCGTCACTAGGGTTATATTACCAAGTTCTGCTGCAGAAGGCTTCATGAGCACAGCACGTGTGTAATATAACCACACATGTATCTCTCACTATTTGCAAAAGAAGGGACAGTTTGCATTGTGTGTGACAACATACAAAAGGGACTAAATATCAATGAAAGACATTTCTTTGCACATATGAGTTCCAATTTACATTACAAAATGAAACACACAAAATTTGGTCACTTACTGAAATGTGTACATTCCAACTTCTGCGACAGAGATGCCTTCATATACTTTCGTGGATGCACACACTGCATGTATTTCTAAACAGAACTCTGACTTCAATCACTATTCATCTACACAGGACTCATCTCAAAGACATCTATTGGCCATTAATTGGGGCACTAATAACTGTTCAGCACTTTTGCGATGCCCTTGGGAGTTACTTGCACTACTCCTTCATAAACTCAGATCACCCTCTGAGAGAAGCTCTGTATCAAATGGACCTTCACTTCTTCAGGAGCTAATTGGCATCATTGTCAGCAGCATCACACATCACTGTACATGTAGCATTGCTTCTCCAGGTACTTACACTCAGTTTTGACATTACCTGTCATATTACAAACTGACATATCCAGTTCGTAAATTTTGAACGTGTTCCTGGTTTTAACATAAATCTGTGTGTCAAACCATATCTTCATAGTTTTTTTAAATTCTGTGACATGTGACTGGCTTTCTGGCTACATTTCATCACAGGCAGCATACAATATATTAGGACTGATACTATTTTTGTGATGGAAAGAGTGCATTACTGCAGTCATTACTAGGAATTACACAAAAATACCTGTTTTTAGCTCACTCAACACACACAATGTTCTTAACTTCCCAACTGGTGAATAAGGACTGGCGAGGAACTCCTCCTCAGATAACCGTTTCCCTCTGTTCATTTTACTTTCCTGAGGAAGAGAACACACCTAATGCTGCTGGGAGTTTCCAGATATTAGTAGCGGTAAATTATATCTCAATGTTGATGTGTTTCCAGATTCAGCAGAGGGGGTAAGTTACTCTAGCATGCTGTGGATATTCAAAGCCAACAAGTGTTTTTATTTCGGTCTCTTACAAAAGGCACGCACCTAAGTTAAATCGACACATTCCATATGATGATGTCTGTTGTGAATATAGTCTATGTAAAATATGCCTATCTATGAAGGCAGGCGGAACATTTCTGACGGGTGGCTGAATTCAAACAAGACTACTTTTCTCGTAGGTCATTCACATTGAGGATGTCCTAAATGTCCAACTAAAAATGAAAATTTTTAGTAACTTTTGCCCATGTATTTTTTAATCTGGTTTGTGTAGAAGAGTTACACTTTATTTAATTGTTATAGTTTTACCTCTATGCAATATAATCCCTAAGAAGAACCAACTTTTTACATAACAGAAAATGCTGTCTATAACCTTGATGGCAGATGAAATTGACATTGCTGGTTTTGGGATGAGGTATCCATTTTCCAACCACTGCACTGATCACTATTTCAATTCTGGCACAAAATAGTAGACCCACACATTATTCGCGAGTCAAATTGGTGCAGAAAATCAATCTGATTCTTTTTAAAAACAGTCCAAGCACTGCTTACATATTTATTTTCCTTTGTTTTTCAATAGCATTCAACATTATGGTATCCATCTTCAGCAAAGACTTTTCATACCAAATTTTTAATTTAAACTGTGAGATACACTTCTCTCTGAAAATAATCAAATCCAATCAGATACGTCTACGGCATCGGATAGTTTTCACTGACCTATACTACATTGAACACTTTTTCAATGTTTCATGTGTGGTTACAATTTTGCATTGTCCTCCTCATCACCAAATGTCGTACTGGCATATTTAAATTCAGACGCAACTTTTTTAATGACCAGACACCTTACAAACTTCATCACTTTGAAACAAAAATACTTTAAAAATTCCATACAAACAAAACTATTCTGCATATCAAGCTGAAGTCTGATTCATGTTATTGTCCAACATGTGTCAATGCAACAAAAACGTACTTTCATTGATATCAACACCACATTACTGCCAGACTGATATATTTTGTATTTATCCAAAATTAAGCAAGTACAAAATGACAAACAGCAGCTCCTTAATATAACCAATGAAACAAAAGCTTTTTTCCAAATTTTCATTTTTCCTACTAATTTTCCTCTTTATTGACCTTTGTGGAAGCACAAGTAGTTTCTATTATAGCATCTTATCTACGATTGTGTCATGACTAATACACTATAACGATTTGGTGATAAAATTCATTTTTCGTTACAACAGAAGTTGAGAGCGTTTTTGTCATGCAATTACTATGTCTTCAATAGTAAATTTTGGAAGGGTTAACCAAGGGCAAAATAACATAATACACAGAAATACAAGGCTCACCATTAAACAAGAAGAAAGAATGCCCATTAATTTGTTTGAACAAGCAGTCAAGATCAACAACAGCATTAATTTCACATACAGAGAAAACAAATCTACACTGATATCTCTACACACAATAAATCTCACCAACTAGGCCAGTGTTGCAGAGAGCATTTACTTTATCACATACGGAGAATACTGTCAATAAGGAATTAATAAAAATTTCAATTTTTTTTTTTGGGGGGGGGGGGGGTTTAAACAATGATTAGAGAGAAAAACTGATGGATAAGCTAACTAAAACACTCACAATATGTAAGTTTATGTAAGAGGAGATATGTAAAAATTTCTCTTTGCACAAAACAACAAGATATGGCTCACAACAAAAGATAGCTTGAGCAATAGATTAATATAGGGGTTGCCTTACATTTACAGATGGAGCTTTGTCAACTGAGGTCATGTACAGAGATACTATTTTGAATAATTCGAAAGGACTAGAGGGGGCAGTGATACCAGCCTGGCAGAGAACTATGACAAATGTGGGTACCTTGGCTTTTTATGAACATCTACCAAGTTGACACTACTATTTGCCCGAGTTCATTTGTAGCTGAAACTGAAATTCGACAAATATTCAACAGTGGTGTACATTTCTGCAGGGGACAGTAAAAGTCTAGATAATAGTGGCCAGTGGAGTAATTATGTATTTTATGCAGCAATGTTGTCATCACTCACTGTGAGGTATGATGGGAAAGAAAGGGAGCGTGTTATCTGCCGATTATACGTAGCCAACGAGAGATCAGTGGGCAGGCAACACATTTGGTAGCACGAGACAAATGAATATTGTCACATTCTCATGTCAATTTACATGCAAAATCCGCTACATATTCACACATGAACTGATGAGAAAATTTTGCACATTAACAAACAACCCAGAAGCCTGACACAGCATCCAGCACCTCCTCAATGCATTAGGTCCACTCCTGTCACACAAACATGTCTCTCACCTCACACTGTCCCCCCCCCCCCGCCCCCCCACACACACACACACATTTTCCTGCTACCCAAGCTCCAGAAACTCCACTCCAAAAGTCTTTCTACTGGTTGTTCCGTTGTGGCCAATTATGAGATCCTTTTCCTTTGTTGAAGAATTTCTGTAACCTAATGCCCACAGTCTTCCTTCCTACATCAAAGACCAATCACTTCCTACAGTCACCTCTCCACAGTTTCTTTATTATTACCACTAGCCTCCTTGCTCCTCATGCTGAACACTACTACATCAACATCCTTTGTCTTTGAACAATACCTTTTCCAGTATCCTCCAGATTCCAAAGCAATTACCTCCTCCTTAATACTTTTCACCAATTTTGTTTCAGTCCATAATTATTTTTCCTTAGAAAACCAAATCTATAAATAAATAAGTGGAACTACCATTGGTTTCCCCACAGCACCTTCCTATGCCAAATTTTTTATGGGGCATTTAGAGGAATCTTTCCTATCCACTAAACAGCTAAATTCCTTATCCTGTTTGGATTCAGTTTCAGCATCTTCATAAGCTTTTCTTCAGAGCATCAACATCTAAAACCTGCTGCTTCCCAACTCAACAATGTACCTTCCTCAATGTAGAACTCCACCTCTCTGTCCTACACAAAAATCTTTTTTCATATCAAATGTACTATCCAGCATGTTGACATCTGTCAACTGTTAACTTTAAAAAGTTAAGCCATGTTTAAAACTTTAAAAATTATCTCCCACAGAGCCCTGGTATCTGCAGGGGCTGTACCTGCAATCTGAAGCAGAATCAGCCAAATCTTAGCAAGAGCCTATACATATAGACAATATCTTCACAGATACCCTTGCCATCTCTCTCTGAGACAGCAACAAACACATTGCAGTTAATTAATGATCAGCACTGCTCTCATCATCCAATATCACAAAGGCTTTGGAAAGCTAAACTACATCCTTTACAAGGGCTTTGGCTACTATGTCCAGAGATATGAGATCGTATACCTAAATTTCTATCCTCATCTGCCTAATTTATTTTCTGTAATCTAGTCAACCTACATGGTATTATATATCAGCTTTGGTCCCAGTCATTTCTCTGAGGCGGAGCCAAGCGCAAGACCTGCCTCCCGCACACACCTACCACCTCCTACAATAGTCCAGTTACAGAAATGTCCCAACATATAAAAGGTGAAGCCATATGTGAAAGCATCCATGTTATATGCCTCATGATGATCTTTCTCTCTCTCTTTTTATTTATACTATACTACTCATCATGTTTACACCAGTCTTCTGTTCTTTTCTACTGAAATAGTACTCTGAGTTCTAATGTAAGAAATAGCAAGCGCAACTTGCAGAAGCAATAGCATGACAATATCAATAAACAAAATAATACCATGCCTGATCTTCCAGAATGCACTCACCCATTGATTGCCTTCGCTGCAGAGGTGCTCGACCCAGCTGAGCAGGAGTTGGTGCTAAAATAAAAGTTGACCGCTCCTCACTGTTGTGTTCTCCTACAGATGCAGATATCATCAGAGGCTCTACCATTCCATATGCATCAGCAGAAGATGTCCGAGCTGACGTGCCAGTATTTTCAATATTCTGGAAGTAACAAACAGTAAGAAATAAACATCTTTTCAAATAAAATTATATTATAAAATTATATTATCTATACATGTGAACATATGGTTGCATCTGAGATGATGTCATCCAGTGACCAAATTTCAGCTCATATTTCTGGTCATACTGTACATGCACAACATCAAATTCATTATGAATTTATAACATTTCGTATGCTTTACCGAGCCGAGACCTATGCTAATTTTTAGAAACTTTTTGAGAGACGCAGTATGTTACTCAATTTAAAAAAAAGGGTAGCTATGTGTGACACAATGGAAATATTACTATGTAAACTTAGTACCATATAAAGATAAAACTGTCATCAACCCATGGGTTGGTTTGAGCACCACAAGGCTGTAATAGGCACAGTCGTGTTGGAGGTGGTATGCCTCCCTCTGAGTTGACTTACCCAGTCAGTTTAATGTGGATTCCAAAGTACACTGCAACTCAGCATTTTTACATAAACAAACTATGCCACACGTGAAAGCACTGACACACAAAATTCCTAAGACTGACTGGAGATCAAACCCTAGACTTTTGGATCTGTAGTCTTTCACTTCCACCAATGAGTCACTGAGATGCACAAGTAGCATATATCATACGTTATATATAAGTAACTGTATACAATAATCCTCTATGCCTTGCAACAAAAATGTTCAAATGTGTGTGAAATCTTATGGGACTTAACTGCTAAGATCATCAGTCCCTAAGCTTACACACTACTTAACCTAAATTATCCTAATGACAAACACACACACTCATGCCCAAGGGAGGACTCGAACCTCCGCCGGGACCTGCCGCACAGTCCATGACTGCAGCAACTTAGACCACTCGGCTAATCCCGTGTGGCTATGCCTTGCAACATGTAATATAAAGTTTACAACTAATGTTAACTTTTCACGAAAACCAGGTTATCATTTGCAAGCCAAAACTGGGGATCACAATGGGTCACACATGGCAGGCATGCTAAACCATACTAATTTTTGTCAAACTACAACAAACTCATTGGTGTTATATTTTTGATATAAAGACTTCTTTTTATATTGCTGATTTGTATTAGCTTCCTCATTTCAATCACTGTCAGTGCAGAAAATGAGCACAAACCAAACAATGACACACAAACAGAGAGAAATGCAGAGGAGCCACTGTTCTTCTCTGGAGCAGTATTAACGAAAATCTACCTGTTCAACCTGAAATCAGTCTGGATGAAGAATACATTAGCGAAACACAGGACCCCATAGAAAAATTGTTACAAATTTCGTATGACTGCAATGATTACACCAGACGTAGGGTCCAGGAATGTGAATTCCAACCATCATTCAACAGAGCATCCACATGAAGAGGCACTGGTACCCAAACTCTTTCGTTATATAGATTTCTTGAGCAGATATGAGATTATTTTATCTAAACTAATAAAGTGGAGAACATTTCAATCTACATGGCAGTGTCTGAGCTGAATATCAGCTGATTGGAAAATACCAGCTTTCTCCACCAGTATTTGGCCAGTAATGGTGCAGAGTTGGTGTGTAAAGGTAGCTACTCAAACTGGTGGCACTAATGGGCATTTCGTGCAACTGTCTCAGTGTCATGATCACCATCATCTTAATGTTGCTGTTAGGCGCATTAACATGGGGCTGGAGCAGGCAATGATGGCAGAGGGCATGGGTCATATGTCAGTGGTGCCAGTTGAGTCTATCAGTAGATTGGGTTTCAATAGGCATGGCCGGCACCCCAATATGTATGGGAAGGGGAGGCTGGCAAAGCTTATAGGACAGTGTAGTGGGAGATGGTGGGATCACTGATGGAAAAATTCCTGTAGTAGTTGACGTTAGAGCTGCACCTTTTTTAGATTGAAGTCAGCTGGTAGTTAGAGGAACTTCCTTCAAGCAGGTATACCTAAGGGCTCACCTTCAGAGAACATCATGTTTCCAAGTAGAGAAGGAATTAGCGTATTTCATCAAAATATAAGAGGTATTAGAGATAAAGTTAGTGAACTGTTTATAGATGTTGACTCTGAAATTATTGGTATATCAGAGCAATTTGACAATTCAGAGGCTTCCTTTACCAGGATACAGACTAGCTGGTTGTTTTTCAAGGAGTTCCTTGTGGGGTGGGGGAGTGGCTATCTACGATAAAAAAAAAAAAAAAAGAAAAGTATTCCTTTGGAGTCCATAGATGTATCACGGAACTGCACTGAATAGATATTTGAATGTTATGCAATTTAGTGAAACTAAACTTCTAATTATTGTTGTTTATAGGTCCCCTAACTATAACTTCAGAGCATTTCTGCTCAAGCTAGTGAGGGTTCTTGATTCACTTTATAGGAAGTACCAGAAATTAGTTATATGTGGTGATTTCAATATAAATTTTGTATATGATGGTGCAAGGAAAAGGATGTTGGTAGAGCTCCCAAATTCATATGATCTGATGCAGACTGTGTTTTTCCAACTACGGTGCAGTGGAACAGTAGCACAGTGATAAACAATATTTTTATTCATTCTTCATTCCTAGATGGGCATTCTGTCAGTAAAAGGGTGAATGGCCTTTCAGACCATGATGCACAAATTTTAACATTAAAAGGCTTTGTACTCAAACAAATGTCACATATAATTACGAACTATGTAGGAAAGTTAATCCAACAGCAATAGAGAGTTCTTAAAAACTCGTCATGGAAAAAGACTGGCAGGATGTTTATAGTGTTGATAACATAGATGACAAATATAATGCTTTCCTTAACACATTTCTCATGCTCTCTGAGTGTTGCTTTCCATTAGAACGTTCTAAATGGGGTACTAGCAGTAAAAGGCAGCCAGGGTGGCTAACTAGTGGGATAAGGATATCATGTAGAACAAAGTGGTAATTATACAGTATGTAGTATGTAAATAGAATAGCTAATAAACAGAAAAAAATTAAAACCTTATGGTCAGTTTTGAAGGTGGTGTCTGGTCAGCAGCACAAGGTTGACGATATAAAGTCAGTTGGTAGTAAAAATATTTCTGTTACTGATAAATCAGATATATTTACAGTATTTAACAATCATTTTCTGAGCATTGTTGGTGAATTAAATAAAAATTTAGTTTTTACAAGGGTTCATGTAACACTCTTGGCAAATGCCTTTCCGAGATTGATGTAGGAACTACTACTCTGTGATACAGACATGTAAGAGACTGAGTCTATAATTAAATCACTGAAGACTAAGGACTCTCATGGATATGATGGAGTGCCTAGCAGAATATTAAAGTACTGTGCTGCAGATGTCAGCCCTGTATTTAGCCATATTTGTAATTTTTCTTTTAGGAATGGTCAGTTTCCTGAATGATTAAAGTACTCAGTAGTAGAGCCACTTTATAAAAAGGGAGAAAAGGATAATGTAGACAATTTTAGAGCTATTTCTATGCCATCTGTGTTTGCTAGAGTTATTGAAAAGGCTGTGTAGGTAAGAATAATTGATCATTTTATATCACACGATTTGCTATCAAATGTACAGTTTGGCTTTAGAAGTCATCTAACAACTGAAAATGCTATATTCTCTTTTCTCTGTGAGGTATTGGATGGGTTAAACAAAAGGTTTACAACAATAGGTATATTTTTTTTATTTAACCAAGGTGTTTGTTTGTGTTGATCACAAAATATTGCTCCAGAAGTTGGACTATTATGGAATCAGGGAGTAGCTCACAATTGGTTCACCTCTTACTTTACCAACAAACAGCAAAAGGTCATTATTCACAGTGTTGAGAATGGCTGTGATGTGGGGTCTGAGTGGGGTACGGTCACGTAGGGGGTGCTGCAGGGATCGGTGTTGGCTCCACTCCTGTTCCTTATTAATATAAATGATATGTCCTCTAGTATTACGGGTAACTCTAAAATATTTCTGTTTGCTGATGACACTAGCTTGGTAGCAAAGGATGTTTTGTGCCACACTGGCTTGGTTTCAAATAGTGCCGTCCATGACATAAGTTCATGGCAATAAATCACAGTAAGATTCAGTTTTTACAGTTTCTAACACACAATTCAACATAAACTGACATTTTAATTTCTCCGAATGGGCATATGCTTAGTGAAACTGAACTGTTCAAATTCCTAGGTGTTCAGATAGATAGTAAACTGTCGTTGAAAGCCCACATTCAGGATCTTGCTTGAAGACTCAATGCTGCCTTTTTTACTAACGAACAGTATCTGAAGTGAGTGATCGTTTGACACGAAAATTTGTCTACTTTGCTTATTTTCATTTGCTTATGTCATATGCCATTATATTTTGGGGTAACTATTCCCATTCTAAAAGGATATTTTTGGCTCAGAAATAGGAGGTTCGGGCAATAAGTGGTATAAGATCACGGACCTCTTGTCGACCACTGTTCACGAGTCTGGGTTTTGTGACATTTGCCCGCCCCCCCCCCCTCCTATCTTTCCCACGAATAAGCAGCTTTCACTCAGTTAATACTCGGCAGAAATCAAACCTGCATTTGGATCGGACTTCCTTAACTCTTGCACAGAAAGGTGTGCAGTATACTGATGCATCCGTTTTCAATAAGCTACCACTAGAGTCCCCCCCCATGAACCATGGACCTTACCGTTGGTGGGGAGGCTTGCGTGCCTCAGCGATACAGATGGCCGTACCGTAGGTGCAACCACAACGGAGGGGTATCTGTTGAGAGGCCAGACAAACATGTGGTTCCTGAAGAGGGGCAGCAGCCTTTTCAGTAGTTGCAGGGGCAACAGTCTGGATGATTGACTGATCTGGCCTTGTAACATTAACCAAAACGGCCTTGCTGTGCTGGTACTGCGAACGGCTGAAAGCAAGGGGAAACTACAGCCGTAATTTTTCCCGAGGGCATGCAGCTTTACTGTATGATTAAATGATGATGGCGTCCTCTTGGGTAAAATATTCCGGAGGTAAAATAGTCCCCCATTCGAATCTCCGGGCGGGGACTACTCAAGAGGGCGTCGTTATCAGGAGAAAGAAAACTGGCATTCTACGGATCGGAGCGTGGAATGTCAGATCCCTTAATCGGGCAGGTAGGTTAGAAAATTTAAAAAGGGAAATGGATAGGTAACAGTTAGATATAGTGGGAATTAGTGAAGTTCGGTGGCAGGAGGAACAAGACTTTTGGTCAGGTGATTACAGGGTTATAAATACAAAATCAAATAGGGGTAATGCAGGAGTAGGTTTAATATTGAATAAAAAATAGGAGTGCGGGTGCTGGTTAGCTACTACAAACAGCATAGTGAACGCATTATTGTGGCCAAGATAGACACAAAGCCCATGCCTACTACAGTAGTACAAGTTTATATGCCAACTAGCTCTGCAGATGATGAAGAAATTGATGAAATGTATGACGAGATAAAAGAAATTATTCAGGTAGTGAAGGGAGACGAAAATTTAATAGTCATGGGTGACTGGAATTCGTCAGTAGGAAAAGAAAGAGAAGGAAACATAGTTGGTGAATATGGATTGGGGGGAAGAAATGAAAGAGGAAGCCGCCTTGTAGAATTTGCACAGAGCATAACTTAATCATAGCTAACACTTGGTTCAAGAATCATGAAAGAAGGTTGTATACCTGGAAGAATCCTGGAGATACTAAAAGGTATCAGATAGATTACATAATGGTAAGACAGAGATTTAGGAACCAGGTTTTAAATTGTAAGACATTTCCAGGGGCAGATGTGGATTCTGACCACAATATATTGGTTATGAACTGCAGATTGAAACTGAAGAAACCGCAAAAAGGCGGGAATTTAAGGAGATGGGACCTGGATAAACTGAAAGAACCAGAGGTTGTAGAGAGTTTCAGGAAGAGCATAAGGGAACAATTGACAGGAATGGGGGAAATAAATACAGTAGAAGAAGAATGGGTAGCTCTGAGGGATGAAGTAATGAAGGCAGCAGAGGATCAAGTAGGTAAAAAGACGAGGGCTAATAGAAATCCTTGGGTAACAGAAGAAATATCGAATTTAATTGATGAAAGGAGAAAATATAAAAATGCAGTAAATGAAGCAGGCAAAAAGGAATACAAACGTCTCAAAAATGAGATCGACAGGAAGTGCAAAATGGCTAAGCAGGGATGACTAGAGGACAAATGTAAGGATGTAGAGGCTTGTCTCACTAGGGGTAAGATATATACTGCCTACAGGAAAATTAAAGAGACCTTTGGAGAGAAGAGAACCACTTGTATGAATATCAAGAGCTCAGATGGCAACCCAGTTCTAAGCAAAGAAGGGAAGGCAGAAAGGTGGAAGGAGCATATAGAGGGTTTATACAAGGGCGATGTACTTGAGGACAATATTATGGAAATGGAAGAGGATGTAGATGAAGATGAAATGGGAGATAAGATACTGCGTGAAGAGTTTGACAGAGCACTGAAAGACCTGAGTCGAAACAAGGCCCCGGGAGTAGACAACATTCCATTAGAACTACTGATGGCCTTGGGAGAACCAGTCATGACAAAACTCTACCATCTGGTGAGCATGATGTATGAGACAGGCGAAATACCATCAGACTTCAAGAAGAATATAATAATTCCAATCCCAAAGAAAGCAGGTGTTGACAGATGTGAAAATTACCAAACTATCAGTTTAATAAGTCACAGCTGCAAAATACTAACGCGAGTTCTTTACAGACGAATGGAAAAACTGGTAGAAGCGGACCTCGGGGAAGATCAGTTTGGATTCCGTAGAAATGTTGGAACACGTGAGGCAATACTAACCTTGTGACTTATCTCAGAAGAAAGACTAAGAACAGGCAAACCTACGTTTCTAGCATTTGTAGACTTAGAGAAAGCTTTTGACAACGTTAACTGGAATACTCTCTTTCAAATTCTGAAGGTGGCAGGGGTAAAATACAGGGAGCAAAAGGCTATTTACAATTTGTACAGAAACCAGATGGCAGTTATAAGAGTCGAGGGGCATGAAAGGGAAGCAGTGGTTGGGAAAGGAGTGAGACAGGGTTGTAGCCTCTCCCCGATGTTATTCAATCTGTATATTGAGCAAGCAGTAAAGGAAACAAAAGGATAATTCGGAGTAGGTATTAAAATCCATGGAGAAGAAATAAAAACTTTGAGGTTCGCCGATGACATTGTAATTCTGTCAGAGACAGCAAAGGACTTGGAAGAGCAGTTGAACGGAATGGACAGTGTCTTGAAAGGGGGATAAAAGATGAACATCAACAAAAGCAAAACGAGGATAATGGAATGTAGTCAAATTAAATCAGGTGATGCTGAGGGGATTAGATTAGGAAATGAGACACTTAAAGTAGTAAAGGAGTTTTGCTATTTAGGGAGTAAAATAACTGATGATGGTCGAAGTAGAGAGGATATAAAATGTAGACTGGCAATGGCAAGGAAATCGTTTCTGAAGAAGAGAAATTTGTTAACATTGAGTATAGATTTAAGTGTCAGGAAGTCGTTTCTGAAAGTATTTGTATGGAGTGTAGCCATGTATGGAAGTGAAACATGGACGATAACCAGTTTGGACAAGAACAGAATAGAAGCTTTCGAAATGTGGTGCTACAGAAGAATGCTGAAGATAAGGTGGGTAGATCACGTAACTGATGAGGAGGTATTGAATAGGATTGGGGAGAAGAGAAGTTTGTGGCACAACTTGACTAGAAGAAGGGATCGGTTGGTAGGACACGTTTTGAGGCATCAAGGGATCACAAATTTAGCATTGGAGGGCAGCGTAGAGGGTAAAAATCGTAGAGGGAGACCAAGAGATGAATACACTAAGCAGATTCAGAAGGATGTAGGTTGCAGTAGGTACTGGGAGATGATGAAGCTTGCACAGGATAGAGTAGCATGGAGAGCTGCATCAAACCAGTCTCAGGACTGAAGACCACAACAACAACAACACAACCACTAGAGTTCAGAAATCTTAGCAGTAATCCACACGCTTTCATATTGAAACTGAAGAGTTACCTCATGGGTCACCTCTTCTATTTTGTCGAGGAGTTCCTTGAAAATTTAAGCTGATTCTTGTTGTATTGTTGATTGCGTTTACTTAAACTTATGGCTTGACTTTTTTTGGGTTATAAACATTTTATTTTTATCTGTTATTACTCTTATGTTGTAATTTCATGTATTAACACATTCCATGATCTTGGAGATTTCCTCCTCAATTTGGTCATACGGAACTTGACGTGTAAATAAATAAAAAATATTGCCAGACTTCCTTGCCAATGTCCTGGTTTAACACTTTTATTGCCAATTGTGCCAACTGATGAGAGAAAAAAATTTCACTAGACTGCTGTTCCCATCATTTGACGGGGTACGATTTCTCCTGCTTTTCAACACAAAATCATGTATATTGATGGGCTGTCAGTCAGTCTTCTTTGTGTTGCGAGGGACACTTAGTTTCTAAGACAGCCAACAGATGGTGGAAATGTAATTTCTAAAGCAGCCAATAGATAGTGGTTGTTCTATTAAGTCAAACTGCTGGAGGGTGGTGGCTGTTCACTCATTACCTAAAGAAACAAAGGATGTGGCTTCACATTTTCCTACAGACAAACAAATTTTGTGTGAACTGGAGCAATGTTTTACTGTCAGTGACAGTGACGATGATGATATAGATGTTTCAGATAATGATCCCGACTTTGTGCGAGAAGGCTTGCACCAGACTTCAAATCAATATTACTTGTTTCAATTTTGTAACATAACTGCTCAAACAACTGTTTGCATTTTTTCTGATGTTTCTTCATTTTCTGAACTGTGAACTTTTTTTACTTGTTAGAGCTTCAGAAAATGAAGGCAGTGACTCTATGATTAATACAGAAACACAAAATATCAGCCCTGATAACACTGAAAGGATGTCACAAACAAGGGGTGGTAGAGCAAATTGTAGTGGTTCTGAAGATCAGAGGACTGCTACAGACACTCTGCTGCCTGCAGCCATTTTTAGTGAGGGTGGGGGTGTCACAGATTCGTGTGAATTGGATGCAGATATTTATATTTATGATTCTTCTTCTATTTCATTGGCAGTAACCTTGCTCAGCTAATCTTTATGCCAGATTAATCATTATGCCATTCAGAACATCAGATAATAAGTAAGGTTGGCTAACTCCTACAATACAGAATGTCTGGTTAGAAGTGAATCTCTCTCGTTGAAATAAAAAAAATTGTTTGCTATAATTTTCCACAGGGGTGTCAGCTGTAAGTTCCTTATACATGATCACTGAAATCCAGATTCTTGAATCTCTTGTAATTACAGCTCAAATTCATAGAGCGGAAATAGATTCCTCCAGACAAAGTCAAACTTTCACCTGAATGACAATTCACTGAAAAACAAGCAAGCTGAACCAGTCTATGATCCATTACGCACAAGGTCTGTCCTCTAGTTGAAACAATACAGTAACTGTTTCAACAGGGGTGAGTGCCTGCCAAAGAGTATCGGTCAATGAAGGCACGTGTAAATGTAGTGGCGGAATTTATTTTAAGCATAATATGGCACAAAATTGTACATGCTGTCAGAGTCAAATTCTAGTTATATCTGTAATTTTGACTCTTTTTGTGGCCAAAGCAATATTGTGAAAAAAAAATTACGAGGCATCTTAGAAGGTAAGAGGCATATATTATTAACCAACCAGTCCTACGCAAGTCCTACACTGGAAAGTATGTTAGAAAAGGAGAAGACAGGTCTTGTTGTAATTGTAATGAAGATTAGGAAGGAACTACCTTGGGCTTTGAAATTACCCAGTGTAGAAAGAGGGAACAGACATTCCAGAGGAATGGAATCCTTTTAGCTAATTGCTGGAAAGAAAAGATCTATATGTATATATACATGTGATGTACCAGAAACCAAGCAGAAATGATAATTCACAAAAAACAGAAGATGTAGACAAGAACAAAACCAGCTTGTGTTATGGAATACAACAAAAAAAGGTCAGCATTGGTCTATTTGATCAGAGGATGACATATGGAGCTTTTGAGCACACAGCAGTGAAATGGTGGTGAAAACTTGAATCTGATTGTTTCTTTATGTATCTGGTCAATGCACACTTTCTCCATGAAAAAAAAGAGGAGGAGGAGGAGGAGGAGGATCCACCTCAGTCCAAATTCATCACGGAATTGTGTGTAGAATTGCCTGCATGTGAAGATGCTAACAGACAAGTTCTGGTAGGGGTCAATTGAGCAGGCTATGCACAGGAATGCATTTGCTGGAAAAAATCCATCTTCACCAGACAAAACTAGAATACAGAGGATGTGCAAAGCATGTTCACAGAAAGGACAGGAGCAAACAGGAAGTGCTGCAACAAAACATATTACATACTGGTGCAGCAAGTGTAGAACTGCCATGTGCTGATTAGAATGGTAAATAAGAATTATTTTGACCTTGATAAACTTTTATATTTCTTGAAAAACCTCATATTCATTAGAAATATAATGAAAAGAACTAAACATTCAAAGAAGCTGAAAACATGTTATCCACGGGAAGAACTTTCAGGCTTTCATAACAGGTTAGTATCACAGTTATATGTTGGCTAGTCTTTTTATGAAAAATACGCTGAAAAACCAAAAACAGACCAGCATTCTAATAGACTGCAAGGTTTAAGTAGGCAAGAGTCAAAGTATTAAAATTTAAACCCCTCTGCAGTGTCTTATGGAGTGAGGAAGAAGAGGTGGTGAAGTAAAGTTCTGGATTGCCAAACTTTGCATCAATGACCTGGATTAAATTCAAACCTCTCTGTAGTGTCTTATGAAGTGGGTCACGTGACACTGTTGCTGGTGATGTCAGGAGGGGGACACTTAAGCCCAGTGTCCCCCTTGTTGCTATTCAAGTGCAGGAGGCCATGTGCAAGTATCAGGTTTCACCTTTTTCCTTCTCTTACCATACATGCCATACAACTTTACTTTCTTTTTAACAATTGTAAGGAAAGATATTGCAAAGATTACTGATTACATCAGTGTCATGGTTTAAGGATATTTGTGTAGATATTTTATTAGCTTCATACAAAATTCAGTCACAAATTATTCTTTGCTCTGCCTGTAATTCTAACTTCCTTCTCTTTACTACCTCTTCCACTTTCTACATCAGTTTCTATCTTTATTTTTTTCCATCTGCTAAAGAAAAAAATCTTTAATTTGAGAGGCTCAAATATTCATTATCTAATTTTTAGTTTTTGTACTTCCATCAGTCATTTCTGAAGTGCACCTGTTTTACCACCCATCAAAGAAGCTTCAGTTTCCACTAGAAGCTAAGATAGTTTACTCAGATAATTCCACCTTTCACTAATACAGGGTGTACAAAAAGAATCATCCGATTTGGCACGTCTTATATTTCTGAAACTAATGAACTTATACAATGAATTTTGTTTTTCGACAAACAGGAAGCTCAAAAAGTCCCCCCCCCCCCCCCCCCACAAGTGTTCAATACGACCCTCTTGAGATGCACAGCATATGTCAATGCAGTATTCAAATTGTTTTCACACTGCAGCAAGCATGTCTTGAGTTACAGCTTCCACTGCTGCTGTCATGTGATGTCTCAGTTCATTCATTGTTGTTGGTAATGGAGGCACATAAATACAGTCTTTTATAAGCCCCCACAAGAAATAATCACATTCAGCCAGATCCAGTCACCTTGGAGGCCAGTAATGTAAGGCTGAATCATTTGGTCCAGTGCGACCGATCCATCGTTCAGCATTACTTTGATTTAAAAATTCCCGCACTTCTAGATGCCAGTGTGATCATTCCCCATCCTGTTGGTAAATGAAGTCATTCAAATCAGCCTCCAACTGTGTGAAAAAAAGTTCTCAAGCATATCAAGATATGTGCTTCCTATAGCAGTGTTCTCAGGAAAGAAAAATGGACCATATGTGTTTCCCGTGAAATTTCACGAAACACATTAAATTTTGGAGAGTCTCTCAAATGTTGTACAAATTCATATGGTTGTTCTGTACCCCGTATTCTCACATTATGACGGTTCACCTTTCCATTTAAATGGAATGTTGTCTCACCATTAAACACTAAGCGTGGAAGAAAACCATCATCCACCACCTTGTCATGAATGAAATTACAGAACTCTACACATTATTGTTTGTCACCTTCACAAAGAGCTTGCAGTAGATGAATTTTGTATGGTTTCATGTGCAAGTGTCAAAGCAACAAATGCCAGATGGACATCGGGGCCATGCTGAGCTGTCGAGCTGCATGGCGAATGGATTTCTGCAGACTCCTTGTGAAATTATGGCTGATGCATTTGACATCTGTGTCAAGACATCCAGGGATGGCCCAGAGATTTGCCTTTACACAAATATTGTCCAATTCTCTGTGCTGCAGGAGGATCAACACCATACCTAGTATGAAAGTCTCGTTGAACAGTTATTACTGACCCGCACTGCACAAAATGCTTTCTGCTGTCCCAACACCATTTTTACTAGATATGAAGTGGGTGCACACAGCTGCTACCTAGTGGGAACCATGTAAAACTTAAAGAGTTTGCTCTTTCCAAAAGTACTTTGTTCACGCACATATCTCAAATAACATAATAGTTATGATTCTTCTCGACACACCCTGTAAATAGTCTTAAGCTCATATTGTGTGTTGGTAATTTAACTATTGGAAATATTACTGCATTAAATAAATGTCATTTGTTGAAGCATTTATTATTGAACACGAGAGTTATGTATAGTCAAATTAAATAAACACCAGTAGATCCCATGGGAAATTCAGTCCTACATTACAACACAGTTCTATATGGAAATATACCTCTACAAAATACATTAAAACATCAAGCCTGCTGTCATATTACAATTTATTCTTTTCCATAAAACAAACTACATGAGCTTTTTAAGGGAGATTCCGAAAAATGCTACTAAAACATTACACTACAGAATAAGCATAGAAGTACTTTAAAGTGCACACAAGCACCACTAACATTATTTTTGTGATAACATTTATTTCAAATTTAATGAACATCAATACAAACCTTTTCATGAAAATTTGCTACCCTTGGGGAAGATGTGCAGATATTGTGTTTTTCACTACTGGTATGCAGATTATCCCCTGGATCATTCTTGTTTTCATTTTTATTCAGTTCTCGTGTTTCACCATTACTAGGTGATGAGTCTAGTTTACAGTTCATTCCAATATCTGGAAAAAAAGGTTTTCTTAAATCTGATCCTAATAGTTTTAATACCAAGAACTATACCACAATACTGTCACTGTTCCATTTACAACTGTTGAATGAAAGAGAATTATTCCATTTTAAACTTATGCTCAAATAAATAACTATGCCATTTACTAATAGAGTTCATTAAAACATTACCATTATATAAATCACAGAAAGTTGTTCAAAGCCACTGCTATTTGTCGCAAGGTTGATATCTTTCATTGCTATTAGTTCTGTCTGTATACTCTATTTCTACATTTGTACTCCACAATCCACCCTATGGTATGTGTACGTAATAACGCCCACTCAAGAGTGGCATGTAAGAAGCTGTACTGCCAGTACATCTCTTCTGTAGTGCTATATTGCTGCACCTCTGTCAGTTCGAGGTACTCTGCAATGTCCTTCAGACATGTATGCATGTCTGAAGAAACAGGTACTGCTGCAGATGTCAGCTATATGAAATACAGTGTCACCACAGCTGGAGTTTCACCATATTCACAAATGTGAATATGATTCTTGTAGTTTCTTTCTCTCTCTCTCTCTCATATTGGGTGGCTCTCCAATGAGTAAACAGGCAAATTTTCTCTCATGTTTCACCAGATATTTGTAACTTCGTTTTTGCAACACACAGTTAGTGTCAGCCCAAACAAATGCTGCTCATCATGTCTTTCACATAACACCCACTGTTGATGGACTGTGCCGATTTGTTTCCTATATCTACATATACATTTACACTCTGCAAGCCACCCAACGGTGCGTGGCAGAGGGCACTTTATGGGCCACTGTCATTACCTCCCTTTCCTGTTCCACTCGCGTATGGTTCGCGGGAAGAACAACTGCAGGAAAGCCTCCGTGCGTGCTCAAATCTCTCTAATTTTACATTCGTGATCTCCTCGGGAGGTATAAGTAGGGAG
Organism: Schistocerca serialis cubense; assembly: GCF_023864345.2. NCBI lineage: Eukaryota > Metazoa > Arthropoda > Insecta > Orthoptera > Acrididae > Schistocerca > Schistocerca serialis. The sequence goes on along the minus strand of NC_064640.1, from coordinate 406,211,332 downwards.
AAGCAATATAGTTGATACTTCATCCAGAAACGCACCCTCTCGAAACCTGGACAGCAAGCTACATCACGATGCAGAGTGCCTCTCTTGCAGAGTCTGCCACTTGAGTTTGCTAAACATCTCCATAATGCTATCACGCTTACCAAATAACCCTGTGACGAAATGTGCCACTCGTCTTTGGATCTTCTCTACCTCCTCTGTCAACCCGACCTGGTACGGATCCAACACTGATGAGCAATACTCAAGTATAAGTAGAACGTGTGTTTTGTAAGCCACCTCCTTTGTTGATGGACTACATTTTCCAAGGACTCTCCCAATGAATCTCAACCTGGTACCCGCCTTACCAACAATTAATTTTATATGATCATTCCACTTCAAATCTTTCCGTACGCATACTCCCAGATATTTTACAGAAGTAACTGCAACCAGTATTTGTTCCGCTATCACATAATCATAAAATAAAGGATCCGTCTTTCTATGTATTCACAATACATTACATTTGTCTATGTTAAGGGTCAGTTGCCACTCCCTGCACCAAGTGCCTATCCGCTGCAGATCTTCCTGCATTTCGCTGCAATTTTCTAATGCTGCAACTTCTCTGTATACTACAGCATCATCCGCGAAAAGCTGCATGGAACTTCTGACACTAATCTACTAGGTCATTTATATATACAGGGTGATTCAAAAAGAATACCACAACTTTAAAAATGTGTATTTAATGAAAGAAACATAATATAACCTTCTGTTATACATCATTACAAAGAGTATTTAAAAAGGTTTTTTTTCACTCAAAAACAAGTTCAGAGATGTTCAATATGGCCCCCTCCAGACACACGAGCAATATCAACCTGATACTCCAACTCGTTCCACACTCTCTGTAGCATATCAGGCGTAACAGTTTGGATAGCTGCTGTTATTTCTCGTTTCAAATCATCAATGGTGGCTGGGAGAGGTGGCCGAAACACCATATCCTTAACATACCCCCATAAGAAAAAAATCGCAGGGGGTAAGATCAGGACTTCTTGGAGGCCAATGATGAAGTGCTCTGTCACGGGCTGCCTGGCGGCTGATCCATCGCCTCGGGTAGTTGACGTTCAGATTTCATAACTAACCTTTTTCGTAGGACTCTCCATACAGTTGATTGTGGAATTTGCAGCTCTCTGCTAGCTCTGCGAGTCGATTTTCCTGGGCTGCGAACAAATGCTTGCTGGATGCGTGCTACATTTTCATCACTCGTTCTCGGCTGTCCAGAACTTTTCCCTTTGCACAAACACCCATTCTCTGTAAACTGTTTATACCAACATTTAATACACCACCTATCAGGAGGTTTAACACCATACTTCGTTCGAAATGCACGCTCAACAACTGTCATCGATTCACTTCTGCCGTACTCAATAACACAAAAAGCTTTCTGTTGAGCGGTCGCCATCTTAGCATCAACTGACGCTGACGCCTAGTCAACAGCGCCTCAAGCGAACAAATGTACAACTAAATGAAACTTTATAGCTCCCTTAATTCGCCGACAGATAGTGCTTAGCTCTGCCTTTTGTCGTTGCAGAGTTTGAAATTCCTAAAGTTGTGGTATTCTTTTTGAATCACCCTGTATATTGTGAAAAGCAATGGTCCCATAACACTCCCCTGTGGCACGCCAAAGGTTACTTTAACGTCTGTAGGCTTCTCTCCATTGAGAACAACATACTGTGTTCTGTTTGCTAAAAACTCTTCAATCCAGCCACACAGCTGGTCTGATATTCCGTAGGCTCTTACTTTGTTTATCAGGCGACAGTGCGGAACTGTATCGAATGCCTTCCAGAAGTCAAGGAAGATGGAATCTACCTGGGAGCCTGTATCTAATATTTTCTGCGTCTCATGAACAAATAAAGCGAGTTGGGTCTCACACAATCGCTGTTTCCGGAATCCATGTTGATTCCTACAGAGTAGATTCCGGGTTTCCACAAATGACATGATACGCAAGCAAAAAACCTGTTCTAAAATTCTACAACAAATCGATATCAGAGATATAGGCCTATAGTTTTGCGCATCTGATCAACGACCGTTCTTGAAAACTGGAACTACCTGTGCTCTTTTCCAATCATTTGGAACCTTCCATTCCTCTAGAGACTTGCGGTACACGGCTGTTAGAAGGACGGAAAGTTCTTTCACGTACTCTGTGTAGAATCGAATTGGTATCCCGTCAGGTCCAGTGCACTTTCCTCTGTTGAGTGATTTCACTTGCTTTTCTATTTCTTGGACACTTATTTCGATGTCAGCCATTTTTTCGTTCATCTGAGGATTTAGAGAAGGAACTGCAGTGCGGTCTTCCTCTGTGAAACAGCTTTGGAAAAAGGTGTTTAGTATTTCAGCTTTACGCGTGTCATCCTCTGTTTCAATGCCATCATCATCCCGGAGTGTCTGGATATGGTGTTTTGAGCCACTTACTGATTTAACGTAAGACCAGAACTTCCTAGGATTTTCTGTCAAGTCGGTACATAGAATTTTACTTTCGAATTCACTGAACGCTTCACACATAGCCCTCCTTACGCTAACTTTGACACCGTTTAGCTTATATTTGTCTGAGAGGTTTTGGCTGCGTTTACATTTGCAATGAAGCTCTCTTTGCTTTCGCAGTAGTTTCCTAACTTTGTTGTTGAACCACGGTGGGTTTTTCCCGTCCCTCACAGTTTTACTCGGCACGTACCTGTCTAAAAAGCATTTTATGATTTCCTTGAACTTTTTCCATAAACACTAACATTGTCAGTGTGGGAACAGAAATTTTTGTTTTGATCTGTTAGGTAGTCTGAAATCTGACTTCTATTACTCTTGCTAAACAGATAAACCTTCCTCCCCTTTTTTATATTCCTATTTACTTCCATATTCAGGGATGCTGCAATGGCATTATGATCACTGATTCCCTGTTCTGCGATTACAGAATCGAAAAGTTTGGGTCTGTTTGTTATCAGTAGGTCCAAGACGTAATCTCCATGAATCGGTTCTCTGTTTCATTGCTCAAGGTAATTTTCGGATAGTGCACTCAGTATAATGTCACTTGATGCTCTGTCCCTACCACCCGTCCTAAACATCTGAGTGTCCCAGTCTATATCTGGTAAACTGAAATCTCCACCCAAGACTATAACATGCTGAGGAAATTCATGTGAAATGTATTCCAGATTTTCTCTCAGATGTTCTGCCACTAATGCTACCAAGTCGGGAATTCGGTAAAAGGAGCCAATTATTAACCTAGCTTGGTTGTTGAGTATAACCTCCACTCATAATAATTCACAGGAACTATCCACTTCTATTTCGCTACAAGATAAACTACTATAAACAGTGACAAACACGTCATCACCGGTTGCATGCAATCTACCCTTTCTAAACACCGTCTGTGCCTTTGTAAAAATTTCAGCAGAATTTCTCTCTGGCTTCAGCCAGCTTTCCATACCTATAACGATTTCAGCTTCGGTGCTTTCTATCAGCGCTTGAAGTTCCGGTACTTTACTGATGCAGCTTCGACAGTTTACATTTACAATACCGATTGCTGCTTGGTCCTCGCATGTCCTGACTTTGCCCCGCACCCTTTGAGGCTGTTGCCCCACCACTCTATGGCGCAAGTTGAGGAATCTGCAGCCCACATGGTCGCAGAACCGTCTCAGCCTCTGATTCAGACCCTCCACTGGAATCTGTACCAAAGGTCCGCAGTCAGTCCTGTCGACGATGCTGCAGATGGTGAGCTCTGCTTCCATCCCACTAGCGAGACTGGCAGTCTTCACCAAATCAGATAGCTGCCGGAAGTCAGAGAGGATTTCCTCCAATCCATAGCAAAACACATCATTGGTGCCGACATGAGCGACCACCTGCAGATGGGTGCACCTTGTACCCTTCATGGCATCCGGAAGGACCCTTTCTACATCTGGAATGACAGCCACCGGTATGCACACGGAGTGCACATTGGTTTTTTCCCCTCCCTTGCAGCCCTGTTACAAACAGAATGATTTTTAAATTGGAATTTTATGTACCCATTAAGTAGAGCACTACCAGATTAGCCTAGCGCAATATTTGTTTCACCATTATGTATTAACAGGGATAGTAAAACACACAGAATAATCAGTACTCCATTAGTGACTGAACAACACACTTCTGCACGGAAGTAGCAATCAGCGTGGACCAGAGCTATGCTGCTGCTGGAGTACCCATTATTGCTCATATTTTACTGTCCCCATTAATACATATCGGTAAAAAAATATTGTGCTGGACTAATTTGGGACTGCTCTGTCAAATAGGCACATAAAATACCAATTTAAAAGTTATTTTGTTCATAACGGGAAATAAACCAACACTTTCTATAAAAATTGGGGGTCATGTGAAAGATGTGATGAGCAGCATTTGTTTGGACTGACTCCATCTATATGTTGCAAAATCAAAATTGCAAATACATGCTGAAATACCAGAGAAAATGTGCCTGATGAGAGTTGACTTTAGGCATGTTTCTGCATCTGAACAATGATGTCTATTCAAATTTCGCACCAGTCGTATAAGAGTGGTGCTAGTACTGCCATTATCAGAATGCAAACCAGGTTTGCTTTAAATACATGCTGAGCATTAGTAACATTTGAGATTGCACATGATGAGGTGATGTTAGTCAAGAATGACTTTAAGGTGACAAAGATGCAATTATTTCCACCTCACTGAGTTTGAACGAGGTCATGTAATGGGGCTATGAGAAGTTGGGTGCTCCTTCTGTGATACTGCAGAAAGACCTGGCAGGAAAGTAGCCACTGTGCATGATTGCTGGCAGTGGTGGTCACAAGACTGTATGGATGCAAGAAGACTGGACTCCGGATGGCCACGTGTCACTACTGAGAGAAAAGACCATCGTGTCCAGCATATGGCTCTGGCACATTGTACTCCATCTGTAGCAGCAATTCGAGCAGCAGCTGCTACTACATTGACACAAAGAACTGTTACAAATCAGTCACTTCTGGGATAGCTACAAGCCGTGCACTCTGTAGCATGAATTCCACTGACCTCAAACCACTCACACTTGAGACTTCAGTGGTGTTAAGCAGGGTGAAGGTCTGTTGTGATTTCTGAAGAAAGCTGGTTTTGCCTCGGTTCCAGTGATGGCTGTGTATTGGTTAGAAGGAATCCAGCTGAGGGCCTACAACCAACCTGTCTGTGTGCTGGACACAGTGGACCTACACATGGCGTTAATACCTGAGGAGTGATTCTGTATGATAGCAGGTGCACTCCGTAGTAATTCCATGCACCCTGATAACAAATTTGTAAGTCAATCTGGTGATTGTATCTGTTGAGCTGCCATTCCTGTTTTCCAACAGGATAATCCTCACTTACATATCACTGTTGTAACCCAACATGATCTACAAAGTGTCGGCATGTTGCCTTGGCCTGCTTGATCACCAGATCTGTCTCCAATTGAGCACATATGGGACATCATCGTACAACAACTGCAGCATCATCCACAAACAGGATTAACCATTCCTGTATTGACTAATCAAGTGCAACAGGCATGGGATCCACTTCACAAAGTGACATCCAGCATCTGTACAACACAACGTTTGCATGCTTTCATTCAACATTCTGGCAGTTACAAGAGTTATTAATGTACCAGAATTTCACATTTACAATGGATTATCTCATGCTTACATTAACCTGTGATCTTGCAATGTTAATTACTTGAATATATTACATAGAGAAATGTATTCCTAAAATTTCATTACTCTACATTAATTAAAGATGATAATGTGCCAGAATGCTTCTATAACTGTTAATAGCTAGACGTTTTACATTAACAACAGGCTGATTTCGGCATTATCACCAGCTTCAGTATATCAACAACCACATACACTTTGTTAAAAGCTGTAACATTATAACTAGTAACACTTTTGTTTTACTGTGTGATAGTACTTATTATGATATTGCATCTCAATGTTGCATAGATCGTTTCCAACTGCAGCCAAGTTTTTAAGTATTTATCTTAATCTCTATTAACTACTGCTGTTCACAAATGTAAGTGAGGCCATTTATTGCTTGTATATACTGTTATGGTTTTGACAGCTATGATTGATGGCTAATTCAGTAATGCTGTGTGGTTAAAATTTCTTTATTCATTTGTCTAAGTATCATAATTATCTATGGCATGGTATTATAATCTTTGTTATGTTTTTGTAGTGTGTGTATATATCTGTGTTTCTTATTTTGTTACAACTAACCCGAAACAATCTGTATGAGTCTGACAAAATTTTCTAGAAACATTTTATGTTTTAGGTCCATTTGTTCATTTAATATTTTATCAGGGTCTGTCCGTGAGTGCATATAGATTTCAATTTCTTCATTTTAAGCCCCTTCAGTGTTATATGTAAGATTTTCATTGCATTTGTTATGTGATCAGCTTCATGATTGTCTGTTTTTAAATGGTTGTAGAATGCAATGAAAATGTTAGCTGTCAATGGTAGCTGTCAACACCACAACAGTATATGCAAGAGATGAGAGACCTAGCTTACACCTGCGAACAACAGTAGTTAGGAGAGATTAGGATAAATATTTAAAAACTTGGTTGAAGTTAGAAACAATTTTATGCACCAGTAATATTATAAGACAGCGACAGTGCCACACTGCCATATGGAAGTAAGTACTAGCACATAGTAAAACAAAATGTTCTTAATTATAATGTTACAGCTTTTAAAAAAGTGTATTTGGTTGCAGATAGCCTGAAGATGGTGATAATGCTGAAATAAACCTATTGCTAATGTTAAACATTGAGCAGTTGACAATTATAGCAGCATTCTGGTACATTATTTTCTTTAATTTATGTCATTACAAGACATCTACCATGCTGTGGGCCCAAGAGAAAATGAAACACATCTACATTAATTATTTTTTGGTGTTGTGATTTTTAACTATTCATTCAATTTAATACAGGAAGTCAGCATGTGATGTTAGGGAACATTGTATTAGTGGTGCTGATAAGCTGTTGTGATGGTGTAGTTGAGAGAAAATGTTTACTGACATTCAAATATTCACAATTTGCATGTTTGGGCACATGTGAATCCGCGAGGTACTTGACCTCATGCTCATCAACAGCGATGTGGAGTTAATGTGTGAGCTGGAATTCTAAGTGATATGACAATGCAGTGCCTCTGGTGGGATGCAGTATGATGCAATGTTCCTTGGGACACACATTCATGTCTGAAGGAACATTGTATCATACTTCTTCACAAAACAAGCACCACAATTTTACATTTATCAGTCGATACCAGGCCTACAACCTACAAATAAAATGTCTCCCCTGTACGAGAATAACATTAATGGGACATATGAGACACAGGTACGACACATGGACAATGACATATGGAAGTTTGGGTTTGGCCACGAGTTGCGCTCGGATAGCCGAAGCAGTTAAGGCGACAGCTTGCATAATGCAGGAAATCTGGGTTTGAGTCCCAGTCTGACACAAATTTTCATTGTCATTATTCCATTATAAAGCTGGAGGTGGTTCATATTTGCAACTGCGAATACACTTCATAAGTGATAAGTTGATTGATTGGATCATACTTTCTTCCATTCTGCCTCAATAGAGAAAGATATCACATCTTCATGGAATGTGTTGCCAGAACCGCTGGACAATGTACCTCTGAATGTTAGACAAATGATGTACTTCCAGCATGATAGGGTGCCAGCTCATTGCAGCATTGCTATGAGGAATCATCTGAGAGCCACATTTGGGAATTGACTGATCGGTCTAGGTGGCCCTGTGGTCTGGCCACTCCCATCACCTGCCCTCATGTGTCTGGCTTTATTCCTCAGGGGGCATAACAAGCAGCTGGTGTATGAAACCATTGTGGAAACAGAAGAAGACCTTGTCACTAGAACTGCCATTGCTGCTGGTACCATCGCAGACATGCCAGGAATCTTTGAAGGGACACAACAATCAACGGTCCAACGATGTACTGTGCACATACAGGCCAATGGTCACGCATTTAAGCAGTTCTTGTAAATGGCAGTGCTGTAATTAGCATGCTAAACTGCATTCTGTGTAAATTGTCCCTGGCATAAGAAACTGCTGCCAGGGACCATACGTACCATAATTAAATAAATTTGTTTTGATATTCTCTACCTCCTGTATTAATTTGAACTCCTGAAGTTCCCAGAGTTTTCAGAGTGATCCACTCCACGCTGTGCTACTTCTTCCCCCCCTTTTTTTTTTTTTGCCCTCTTTGACAAAGTTTCTTTGACTACACAATCCCATAACAAATCACAAAGCTCTTCTTCTTCATCCTCAACCCCTTCCATCTCTCTTGTTAATCTGCAATGCTGGCATTATAACTGCAACACCAGGAAGGAGTGAAAATGACAAAACTGTATATACTGAGCTTATACAGTGTAGCAGAAAGAATTTCTAGGTGATTTTGCAGCATACAGAGTGTGAAATTTAGTACACAGAGCTGCCATCTCTAGCAGCAACAATGGCTCTAACCCTGCTGGGAATTGACTGTCATTCCATGCAGCCTCAACTCTTTGTCAAAGTTCATTGATCCTAGTGCCTCATGAGAAGTGGCACCGCAGTCTCTCGGCAATCTGTGACAGTGATGCTTTCAAAGGATGAGAGATCTCGAGAATGTGCTGATAAATGCAGCAGTAGAACACACTCTGTATTGAGTTAGGTCAGGATACATGGATAACATGCAGTTTTGTATTACATCGTTGAAAGATAATGTCATGAAGACCTTGAAGATAGGATCCAGCCACGAGCTTTTACACATCATTAAACCTTGAGAGAGCGTGCCTACATATAAAGTGTGGCAACCATAAATAATGTTGTCTTGAACCATTCCATTATTGTTTTACAATTGTGAGCCCACAGTTATTCCTTCATTATTTCTTCAGCTAAAACAGTGATAAGTTGAACTGTCGTATGTCCAATAGAGCAGCAGTAACATAAAATAAAGTTATGATCCATACAAGAAAATTACTCAGATTCTAAGCTAGCAGCACAATTCCTCAATGAAGCACAGACTATTAGCAATTGAATAAGCAGTCAGCCAGGGTCTGATGCAACCGTGCTGTTTAATGCTTCGAGAGGGTAACTACTATGGGACAACACTTCTACATGGTAACAAAGTAATATCATGAAAGTTTATTTTACTATTGCTTAATTAAACAATGATTTAGCTCACAAATGTTTACATTGGTAATATAATGACAACTATTCTTTACACGTGTACAAAATATGTTATGTGCCCACTCATGTTATGGGAATTGACGTGTCTGCTTGAGGGTTAATGAAAAGCCTTCTATCCATATTACCCACTATGTAAACCAGGATTATCATGCTGTGTATCCAGTTGCATCCCATACAACTAGTTACTGGGTCTGCATGGAAACAACGAGTGCAATATGGCAGAGTTCATCTCCTGAGAGACTCCACACATGGGTAAAGTCCATCATGATGATATACATAGAAACAAGACACATCTGAAAAGACAACAAAGTGTCACTCCTGTGTCCAATGTTGTCTTTGAGAGCACCACTGTCAGTATGCCTCTCTCTGCTAGGGCATCGAGGGAAGCGGCAACAATGATCGCCACGCTGAGAGCCCATGATTCCCCCAATGTCACCGCAATGAAACATTTTGATAGTTTTATTGCTGCAAAGAAGTATATTTCCCGACTCAAGGCACCCAATGTGACTGTATGATCCTAGACAGCAGAGTGAACAATATATCTGTGCTCTCAGATTTTAGTCATGTGGGGCCACAGAAATCTAGCATAGCACTGAGTATGGCTCTCCTGAAGCCACTGATTATATATTTGCACAATGGTCATGGGATACTAATGAATGCAAGTGGCAATACTGTGGAACGATAAACTGCAGTTCTCAAAGGCCATCATCCCGCCACTGTCAAATTCTGACACAAGGCATAAAAAACTGACGTTCAAATGTGATACCTGAATGAGAAACCCAATGAGTAATCTTTTCTTACATACAGGGTGTATATGGCTTTACACCTATCTTCTTCATGTGCTTGCACTGAAATGCTAATCACTTGCCTGTGCAAACATATACTACACATCATGATACTTTTATGTTTGTTACATGAAACTTTCATGCTGTTGCAACTTTAATGACCAACAGTGTATATGGAAGAAAAAATGATGGGGAGAGAGAGCCACTCATGGCACACAGCAAGTGCTGATCCAAGATGCAGTACCAGCACAATATGGACCTACAGAGGTAGGGGTGTGTGTGCGTGTGTGTGTATTTTATGCTGAGCCCTGATTATAATGTCACAGTACTGACTAATGGACAAATGATGTCAACATACACTGACTGACAAAAAAAGTAAAGCATCCAGAAAGGGAAGCTGAAAATGATATGAAGTTTCACAGGTTAATAGTCTATGTGGTGTAATTTCAGGGATTACGAACTTGAGTCAAATTTACAAAGAACTTGGCAGTAAGAACAAGCTCACTTATTAATATGACACTGCACCCCACCTGTCCTGGACGCATTCAGTGACTCATTTGGGAAGGGTGTAGTAAAGCCACTGTATCCTTTCCTCAGGCAAGCTGGCCCATAGCTGTTGTAACTTTGTCTTCGATATCCTGGATACTAGCACTGGGAAGGAGTTGGCATCTGTGCTGCTCTCACATGTGTTCTATTGGGGACAGATCAGGGAATCTTGCTGACCACTGTAGTAACTCAAACTCACTCGGGCAGTTCATAGAGGCACGTGCCATGTGTGGATGGGCATTATCCTGTTGAAAAATGACAATACTGCCACATGAAAGCTAACACATGAGGACGTAGTACGTCTGTCACATACTGTTGTGCCATCAGAGCTCCCTCAGTTCCTACCAGCTTTGACCTGAAGCTATACCTGACGGCTTCCCATACAATGATTAGATTAGATTGACTTTCATCCCAATTCATCCGCAGTGAGGTGGTCCTCCAGGATGTAGAACACATCAGAAAAACAATAATCCATAACTAATACTTACAACTAAAACAAATAATCCAATTTATCTTTCACAGGTCCCAAGTGGAATGATTGTCTATCTCCCTCAACCCCACACAAAAAAAGGAGTAACACCACTGTGCCTCGTCAAAATGTTGGAAGACTGGGACCTGCCCACAGACTGCTGCCTTACTTGCCAACATTGGTCATCTGGGTATTACAGAATCGAGGTTCTTTGTTGAACACAATGAGACGTCATTTGTCAGCAGTCCAGACTTTCTGGTCACAGCACCAATTCAAACACAGCCGTCTGTGTTGCGGTGTTCACAGCAGCCTATGTGTAGGATGGTAATTTCCTAGTTCAGCTGTTGTTACCCTCTGACTAATGGTGTAGAATGACACAGAATGCAGCAGGGAATCCATTACTTGTTCTCAGGTAGCAGGCACAGACGTGAAGGGGTTGCGATGTGCTCAGTGCACAATATGGCAATCTTCCCTTGTTTTCAGACATGTCTGATGTAAATTCTGATGGTAAGTACAGCTACCCTCATGTTCTACTGTAGTCCAACAATGGGTCATGTCACATCCAAATGCCCCAAAAACCTGGATATTAAAAATCCACCCAGCCAGACAAACCCACAATGAGGCCCACTTCAAGCTCTGTCAGGTGCTAATAATGGTGTCTCACATGAGTATGTGGTATCTCTGTGTCCTTCACAGTGATTACTCAACATCCTACACTGTTCATGCCCCTTCTATATCAGGCCTGGTAACAACACTAACATACTCTAGTGGCCATTCTACCTGTAAGAAGGAAACGCAACTGTAATCATTTAAGTATCTGCCGATGGTGTTTATGCGTACATAGTTACATTGACAACTGACCGTGTCTTCTGGACACTTCACCTTTTTTCTTTTTTTCCAGACAGTGTAGATGTTACAAAAAAGGCATAAACCACCAATCAGTCAATGTAATACCAGACAAAGTAATCAAATTGCACAGTTTCAGGAAATTACTCTTTTTACGTAACAATCGCATGTTGGAGAATTGTCACTAACTATACTTAAGTACCGTAATCACACGCACTGACAGGTGTAAGTCAATGCCAGATAAATCAAATGCACACAGAGGGGACAGACTGATGTTAGTGGATTTTACCATCACTTGTTAGTACAACAAGTTATTTACATTACAAGCCACCTTATAGAAAGCAAAGCAGTTGTTAGTTTTCAAAGCAAAACTTTAGCCCATAATTTAAATAAATCCCAGTTGACTGTTTCTATTGTTTGTATGTAACATATATTCTATACTCCACAATACATATTTGTGGAGCAAAAATATTTTACCTGAGTAATATTGAAGGCTTTGGCTTGTTGGCAGAACTTGCTGCTGTCTGTGCTGTTCTTCAAGAGTTGAATTCTTTTGAGAAATACTTCCATCAGAGTGCTGGGCTGAATGACTGAGGATATCATCACTACTGTAAAAACTGTTACAAAACAAAAAGTGATTAGCACATTTTTGTAATTATCAACCAGGTAAATTGTTTTCATGTATTCCTGTGTGATTTACCTGGTTCTAGTATTACTGTGCAAAGCCTGATTATATCCGCCTCCTTGACTCATAACTGGCTGGGAAACATTGTGTGGTTTACTAACAATTACAGTTGGAGGATCCATTGCCTTTGTCTGTGACATGTGATGCAATGGCATATTGTTAGTTTCTGAAACATAAAAGAAAAATAAGACTGCACAATTACATTTGCAATTTATCAAAATTACTTCTTCAGACAACAGATTATTGCATCATGTGTATCTCTGCAAAATCCAGGAAACTATCTTTGCCTATTATCGACTACAGTTATTTCCACATGAGTTAACAAGTGATCACAATTTTTGATTGTAGTGACCTACCCATCAAACTGTAGTTGAGAAGTGGAGTGCCTTACTTACTCAAACAAGTGTAAAAAAGCTGGTAAATATAATAAATGACAGTAAAAATGCTGCCAATATTATCCAATAGTATTTCTTTACCTTATAAGTAAGGTTACTAAGGAGACATAATTTTATGGTTTAAAATTCGGTCTTCATTCATTGAAGAACTCTACTGCTGCATAAACATGGTGAAACTGCAATTCACATAATAGTGCACTATCTTTCTGGATCTTTTTACTGCCACCTTCCTTCTACTTGGCAGATGACTGGTTTCATGGATAGAGTTCCTGTGGTTCTTTCTTCGTGGGCTAACAATGCAAAAATCACACACCTTTTGCAATTAGAAATTTTTTAATTCAACTGGTTTCTTCCCATTTCTCCAGGTCAGTACACCTCCTCCCTCTTGTGGCTCTTGAACAGTTTATTTGCTATTTCAAGCTGAAATTTATTGCAGAAATCCTGGCCCATATTCTCCTGCCTTATATTCTTTCCTCTTGCAATCTCCCACAATTTTTCAATTTTTAGCATTCATCTTCATTTACAAACCAAGTCATTCAATGCCCCCCCCCCCCCAGTCCCCCGTGCACACACATTTTACATGTGACGTCACCACATATACCTCAACTACTGTTGTTGGCACTGGTTTTCTGTTTATTCTGACGAAAATAATCCTGGCCCTGAACTGTCTGAACTGTTCAATCCTTGGCAGCCCCTCCCACATATCTGAATGGGGGACTAATTTGGAGTCTTTTGCTAATGGAGAGATCATCATGACTCTTTTTCAAATAGAAAGCATGCCTTGTAGATACACGCTATACAGGGTGGTTTCGGATGAGATTATCTCAAAAACTATACATTGGGTAAACATAGTGGGTAAGACAAGTTTGTAAGCTCAAAGGGAGACATCAAATGATACTGCACATGACCTCCAACCCACACCCCCTTGGGTGGGGTGGGGGCACAACTTTTAAATCTTACATGGAAACACCGATTTTTTATTGCAGATTTGGATCCACAATAAAAAAGTTATCATGTTTTGTCTGAAGCATTTTTCTGAACCATTGACAGATGGCACTCAAATCGAGAAAAAAGTAAACTTGGGGAGAACTCTGATTTATTTAGAATTACCCGAGAAAGATGTAGCAAATCCATAAAAAATGTGCACCAATTATTTCGTTATGCCAAATTAAGCTATTTTTGTATAAAATGTACTGTATCCTACTTTTAGCGTTACCCAGGAATGACGACGTGGACGTAGTAGAATGATGTTTCCATGGGGTGCTTCATTCGTGAGAGTCCCCTTGCCTCTCACAATCTGAGGTGCTTAATCAATTAAATTAGCCACGAAGAAATTGTTCAAAATTATCCCCATTTGCTTCAACGCATAAAGTCAATCGTCTGCAAAAGTTGTCCACTGTTTTAAGCAGCACATCCCGCAGTATGGCTGCACACGCTCTTCGAATGCATTGCTCCATGTCGTTTCAGGTTGTGGGCTGTCTTTCATACACAATATTTTTTAAATAACCCCACATGAAAAAAATCAGGAGATGTTAGGTCTGGTGAATGTGGAGGGCACTGAAATGGTTCGCCGCGTCCTATCCACCAACCAGGGTACTGTAAATTTAAAACATTCCACACATTTTTAGCATAATGGGGAGTTGCTCCCTCCTGTTGGAACCACATTCGTTGTCTAGTTTCTACATCAACATCTTCCATTAGCTCCAACAAATCATAATAGAGAAGTTGTAAATAAGATTCCCCAGTAACATTTTGGTCAAACAAATACGGTCCTATCAAGTAACCGTTTAAAATTCCACACCAGACCATTGACAACCATTTGTGTTGATTGTCAACAGGTCTGTGCCAGTGTGGACTGACAGGGGACCAATAATGAGAATCGTCATGATTTAATTCACCATTGTTTTTGAATGTGGCTTCATCAGTGAACATAATATATCTAAAAAAATCATTGTCACCTCTTATCATTTGGCATTAAGGCCTGTGTCAGTGTGATATGATACACATGATATTTATGTGCCTTCAAAATCCTCAGAACAGTTGATATTGGTATTCCAGTTTGTCTCTGAATCGTACGACTACTAATTTCGGGATCCAGCTGTACACAGGCGAGAATGGTAAAGATGCAAGCGTCATTTTCATTGTATTCGCGATGACGAGGTGCACGGTGCATGTATTCATTTCGAGCTTCTTGAGTGCAATGTTTTTACTTGGATGTCATCTGTTTGGGAAATGATCCACATACAATTACGCAGCTACAGTGTAATTGTTATGCCATTCACCTAAAATTAACATCATATCAACAATCTCTGTAGGAGGATAGTGAGACATGTTTCGCTAAAGAATAATTTACTTTCGTCAGTTGATGTTTATGGTTCACAATCTGAAAGTGAAGTCACATCCAATCGCATTGCTCCGACCTTTATACAGGGAGGGGGGGGGAGCTTATTTTGGCGTAACGAAAGAATTGGTGGACATTTTTTATCGATTTGATGCGTCCTTCTTGGATCATTCTACACAAATCAGAGTTCTTCCCCAATTTTAATGCTTCTCGGTTTCAGCACCATCTGTCAATGGTTTAAAAAAATGTTTCAGACAAAACTTGATTACGTTTTTATGGAGAATCCGAATCTGCAATAAAAAATGGGGGTTTACATTTAAGATTTAAATGCTGTGCCCTGTCCCACCCAAGGGGGCAGGGGCTGGGGGTCACGTGTAGTATCATTTGATGTTCCCCTTTGAGCTTAAGAACTTGTCTTACCCACTACTTTTACCCGATATATAGTTTTTGAGATAATCTCATCCGAAACTTCAGATGGACCACCTTGTATATCTAAAGGTTTCCACTGCCTTTCACAACATCTGGCATGTGTCGTTGTCAATCTTTCAGCCTCTAAGTCAGTTTCTCCATCCTAAGAGCAAGAGGATGCCCTGAACTTCTGTGTGTTCTCTGCCCTCTCTAGCAAAACCATTGGCAGGAAAAGGATGACTCCTTATACTGAAAGTCTCAAGCCATCACAGCTGATGATTTTTTACCCAAAATTTAAGCAGTCGCTGGGATCAAATCTGGGATCCAGTACCTCTTTATTAGCAGTCAAAGACACTACTTTGTCTGTATGGGTACGTACACTACTTTTACTTTTTTATAATCTTTTCACAAAGAAAATCTTGAGTCTAGCTGGTTATTATCATCAATGTCCACAATTTCATTTACAGCTTGGAACTCCTCTATCCACTGCACCAGTTTGCTTCTTACTTTCACATAACTACAATTCCTGATTGCCATTTTACCACAAAATTTACCAGACAATTTTATTATTCTGTCACTTTCTGTACATAAAAATCTAAGAATACAACTGGATCAATTCAGAGAAGTCATGGGAGAATTAAATCAAAATATCTAGACGAGAGAAATCACAAAAAGTATTGACTATAAAAAAGCTAAAAAGAAACTACAGAAAAATATCTGGGTAAAGATAAATCATTGTTTGAGCCAAAATGATGACTAGGCCTGCCCTTCTATGATGTTTCTAATAGTCCTACTATCCTGGCCAATGCAAATTAAGGATCAGAGACTGAAAAACACCATGGAGAGAATGTTGAGACAACCTGGGGCACAACTGCTCAGTATCATTTCACAAAGATGGAAAATGTCACTTGGCTCACATATGCACATTAACCAGACATCTGACTAAGAAGCATCGCACCATACTACTATGTAGCCCGAAGAGTCAACAGGTAATTAATTAATAGGATAGGAATGAGGAAGTCTTGGAGAAACGTAGCAAATTCCACCAGTGTGACCCAAAGGGCAATTTCTTGACTGTGTGACTGTGTGACAAGAACAAGGTCATATACAAGTCAGAAAGACAATCATTACAGCTAAATTCTAGCTCACTACAATGGACAGCGTAAAGCAGCAAATTTGCAAACAACACAACACAGTATACTGACCCAAACTGTCCACTCTGATTTTTATGTAGTGGCCCCTAGGCACCTGACATACAACACTACAAAAGGGAAGATATTTACTGCCCTTTCACTCAGTTGTACATGACTGCTATTGGTGATTGTTTCCATTTTTATGGACAACATCATACGCACTGGTGGAGTTTAGTTGATGGTGAACGTTTTCCCCGACTTGAAGCCTATTGGGCTTTACTGTAATTTGTTTTGAACACAAATTTCACATAGACCAGCACCTCCAACAACTGTTCTTGAGCTGGTGGCTGCTCTTCTATAGGAGTGATAAAATGTCTTCATTGTGAACTCATGAAAAATCTCAAAGACTTACATATTACAAATAGTAGCACATACCTTTTTTATAGTTACTGTACATGACAGTTTGTCCTACTGTCTCCCATGACACATTAACAGTATGTAGTATTTTGTCTGATCTAATAATACTTTTGACCAACACATGTAACAGAAATCAAAATAACTTATCTTCCTTCTGCTAAGCAATGGTAAACTACAGTATTCTTAGAAGCCCTGTGCAATTGAAATAGAGTTCATTTACACAAATGTATCTAACAAAAATATGGTATTAAAAGGCTTCATGTTCTTTAATGTATTTCCTATATATCAACCAATGGAAATTACAGGTTGGAATATCAACAATATTAGGAAAAGAACAGATTGTTACTCACTATAAAGATGACCCACTGAGTTGCAAACAGGCACAACAAAAAGTGTTTTACACATTATAGCTTTCGGCCAAAGCCTTCTTCACCAAAGAAAACATACACGCACGCATGCACACCACATGCACACACTGGCAGCTCTGACCAGAATGCAATAGCAGTCTGGAGTGGGGCAGAGAAGGAGGAGGGATAGCATGGTACAGGTGGAGGGAGAGAGGAGCACTGCTGGCTGAGTGAGCAATGACTAGAGACTGCCAGGAACAGCATCAGGATGTGGGGCTGGGGGAGGAGGGGGGGCAGAAAAGAAGAGGAGCAGGGGAGGGGAGGAGCAGGGGAGGGGAGAGGAGCGGGAGGGGAGAGGAGCGGGGGAGGGGAGAGGAGCGGGGAGGGGGGAGGAAAGGGGAGGGGGCAGGAAAGGGGAGGGGGAGGAGCGGGGAGGGGGAGGAGCGGGGAGGGGGGAGGAGCGGGGAGGGGGGAGGGGGAGGAGCGGGGAGGGGAGGAGCGGGGAGGGGGGAAGCGGGGAGGGGGGAAGCGGGGAAGATGGGAAGCGGGGAGGGGGAGGAGGGGCAGGAGCGGGGGAGGAGGGGCAGGAGCAGGGGAGGAGGGGCAGGAGCGGGGGAGGAGGGGCAGGAGCGGGGGAGGAGGGGCAGGAGCGGGGGAGGAGGGGCAGGAGCGGGGGAGGAGGGGCAGGAGCGGGGAGGAGGGGCAGGAGCGGGGGAGGAGGGGCAGGAGCGGGGGAGGAGGGGCAGGAGCGGGGGAGGAGGGGCAGGAGCGGGGGAGGAGGGGCAGGAGCGGGGGGAGGAGGGGCAGGAGCGGGGGAGGGGGGGCAGGAGCGGGGGAAGGGGAGGAGCGGAGAAGGGGAGGAGCGGCGAAGGGGAGGAGCGGGGAAGGGGAGGAGCGGGGAAGGGGAGGAGCGGGGAAGGGGAGGAGCGGGGAAGGGGAGTGAGCGGGGAAGGGGAGGAGCGGGAAGGGGAGGAGCGGGGAAGGGGAGGAGCGGGGAAGGGGAGGAGCGGGGAAGGGGAGGAGCGGGGAAGGGGAGGAGCGGGGAAGGGGAGAGCGGGGAAGGGGAGGAGCGGGGAAGGGGAGGAGCGGGGAAGGGGAGGAGCGGGGAAGGGGAGGAGCGGGGAAGGGGGGGAGCAGGGAAGGGGAAAGGAGGGCAGCATGCAAAGAATGTGAGGGAATGTAAACGGGAAGGAAGGTGATAGGACAAGGTGGTGCAAACTGTTGCGAGGAGGGTGTAGGGACAGTAGGTTACTGTAAGTTGACACTGGGATAATTTCAGGAGCAGAGAACATATTGTAAGGATAACTCTCATCTGTCCAGTTCCAAGAAACTGGTGGTGAAGGGAGGATACAGATGGGTTGTGAAGTTGTAATTAAAATCAAGCATGTTATTTTCAGTTGCATGTTGTGCCGCAGGTTGATCCACTTTACTTTTGGCCACAGTTTGGTGGTGGGCTACTCATTCTGGTGGACAACTGGCTGGTAGTCATACAATATGAAAAGCTGAGCAATGATTGCAGCAGAGATGGTATATGATGGCTGCTTTCACAGTGGATCGGCATCTGATGAGGTAGGATAAGAATGTGCAGGACTGGAAAAGGAAGTGCAGAGGGGGATCTATTGGGCAGGTCTTGCACTTAGATCTTCCACAAGGATAAGATCCCTGTGGCAAGGAGTTGCAACTGGGAGAGGGATACGGACAGACTAGGAAGTTATGGAGGTTGGGTGGGCAACAGAGCACCACTTTTAGAAGTGGTGGGATAGGTTTTGAATTTCAGGGTACGATAGTTTAAATTAATATACATAGTGTTGCTACAAGGAAAAGCAAAGCTTTCACATATAATATTGGTCTCGAAGATTAATAAGATGCAAGAGAAGCTAAGCTTTTACATATAATGTTGACCTTCTGGCTCAAAATTCTTCTAAATGGTCTTCCTCAAGAGCTGATTTTTAAAGGAGAATCAAATGATCTGTGATTTAAGAATTCATCCACACTCTTGCATGCTTTTCAATCAATATATTCCTGCAACCTGTCAGAAATAGGTTCGTTTCAGCAGTTGTCAGAGTGTGCCAGTTAACAGGCATCACTGCGCTTGCACCGCTACAATGACGCAGGAAGCCCATATGTTCGTATGTGTAAAAGATCTTACATTATGTCACAAAAGAAACGAAACAAGACATCAGATGCTACTCCGAGAGCATCGGAATTTTGTGAACCTTACTAAAATACATATTTCGGCTTTAAGTGCACATTTGTATGTCCAGATTTGGATATAAATTTTCTTGGAGTACCAGTATTGTATTATCTCATGTTTGGGTCTTTGTTATGGCATAATGCCATAACATGCTAGAAGATGAAAATGTGCACTGAAATGCAGCGAACAGTTGAAACTAGCCAATAGTGGGGAGTTTAAAAACTTCATTTCAAATAAATTGACTGCCTCAATGGAAAAGATTAATAAAAGTCAATATTCTTTAGCAAACTGACAAAATAACTTCACTGTCCTGCAAGGTGATTAATGCTTGACTGTCGGAGAGATGGAAATAAAATAAAATCTGAACTAACAACATTTTTAAGCATTCAGTATTATGTGAAAATATTTTAATTCACTTGATAGCTCCCAGCCACAGAAATCTGTTTTGTTTTCATTTGACATGAGAGCAATAAACAAAGAGGAAACAGCAAAATCACTACATGTAAACATGGGACACGTGGAGACTACCACCTCCCTACTACAACTCAAGACTGCTCTGCGCATCAGCTCCAGATCAACAATATTTCCGTACCTCCCTCGAGAATTTGAGGTAGTACGAAAAAAAAAAATACTTTTCAAAAATACGTTCATTTTGCAGTGCATATTTTCTGAAGAGTCTGGTGCATAAAACATATGTGTTCCGAGGAAATGTAAGACAAATTTCTTGGCCTTAAGCGTGCCTAAATGCAGTGCCACGCACTTTACACAGCATTCTTCTATGGCACGTCACTGTATTTCAATCCATGCAATTCAAACGTGTAATATTTTGTAATGGATGCCATCAAACTATATTTAGGACAGTGGAAATTAAAATGTCCTGTGGTTATTCTCCCACTCAACTAACTCACAATTACCAAATGGGATTAATTGTAACCAGTAGAACAAGAACTCTTCAAAAATCTTCACTCTTTATTGCCTATTAGCTAATAACTTTGTGTTTTGTGTGGCATAAAATTAAATGTAGGATACATAAAACTAGTACACATTTCTTCAATCCTTAAGTCCTAGCATTTTTTTCTCTCTAATTTTGCTACAGCTTTACATGACATGCTTTTCTTTCTGGGAAAGAATCTATTACCTCATCAAAGTTCTTCAAATGTTTTGCTGCATGAAAAAAATGAAAGATCATTGTCTAATTCTAAAAAAGCTGTTATACAAATAGTACTCAAGACTGTTCTGGTTTCTCAATCTGATTACGTGTAATTTGCACTGACTGCTAGACAAAACGAAATAGACCTGTCTAATATTGCAGCAAATGTAACACATACCAAATAAACAATATTGTTTTGGCACAAATGATCACTTTTATAACATGGCACTATAATTCACGAAGTACCCATAACATAGGCCTACTACAAGCAAAAAGCTTTGTGTTAGGAAATAGTTTCACATTTCATTCATAAACTTCAGATTCTCAAGCATGGAGATCGAAAAGTAGTTGTTGTTGTTGTGGTCTTCAGTCCTGAGACTGGTTTGATGCAGCTCTCCATGCTACTCTATCCTGTGCAAGCTTCTTCATCTCCCAGTACCTATTGCAACCTACATCCTTCTGAATCTGCTTAGTGTATTGATCTCTTGGTCCTCCCTCTACGATTTTACCCTCCACGCTGCCCTCCAATGCTAAATTTGTGATCCCTTGATGCCTCAAAACATGTCCTACCAACCGACCCCTTCTTCTAGTCAAGTTGTGCCACAAACTTCTCTTCTCCCCAATCCTATTCAATACCTCCTCATTAGTTATGTGATCTACCCACCTTATCTTCAGCAAGTAAAGTAGAAGTGCAAAATTTTTATATAAATTTGGAATTGACATATTCTTCTACACCTTGTGTGATGTCCCGTTTCCCTTGTTCTAACAATCAATCTTGTCATCACTAATTCTGTAACTATTCCTGCCAGTGTAAAAACTTATCTTCGATTAACTTCACTAACCGGTGCCGCAATCACCGGTTTAGTTAAACCACATTTATTCTCTGGTTAGGCATTGTTTATGTGTTCATACAACGCGTTATCTGCAACTACTCCCAGAATAGAACTTATGCAGCTGCTAGCCAGGGACTGTACAACTGGTCAAAAATTTTCTGTCATTTTCTTGGATACACCGAGGAGATGATACATAATCTTTCTTGCCTGTTATTCTTGTTAGTCGTTTATTTCCGCTCTGGTAGTCTGCATCTATGGATTTTGCTAGTAGTTATAACAATGCTGATCATTCACAAATCCAGACAACCACATAAACAAACAGTGATTGGCACTCACCCCAGCTTTATTCCACTCAGCTCGTATAGCCCTGTCCTTTTTGTCCTGCAAGAAAGCTTTTTCTAGATGTGATGGGGATTCCCCTGGCAGAGACATCACATACATTATGCACAGATTCTAAAATAAACTTATCATTAATTCGGAAATCAACTTAGAATGTGTCAAAACTGTTCAAAAACCAAAAGGGATGCGATTCACAAAATCATATGAATAATCGATAGACCAACATGTGCTGGATGCTACACGATTTGTGAAACAATGTTTTTTTTTTTCCTTAAGATATGAATTTGCACCCCCTCCCCCCCGCCCCCCCCCTTCAGCAGCCACTCTCTGTGTTGGCAGACAGCTGAATCCTGACTGTCAGTGGTGGTAAACTGTGGAAGAACAGCCAACCCAACCATAGTCTGGGAAAGTGTCATGTGGGGTTCGTCTGGAGACATCCATTCCCTATTACAGTAACAACTAGGCATCTACCTCCTCTCATAGAAATCCTTCTGACAGTCTCCCATATGACTGTACTTGTAGTGGAGCATTTTATGGCAGTCACAAACTATTGTTAAAATCTCTTTCTGCTTTCTCTAATAATTTGGTGAGATTTTGCCCTTGCTATTCAAAAGGCTGTGACGTTCTCAGCTGTTGGCTGTCACTTGAAGGTACACAAACTGCTCATCTGGTCCTGATTGCAGAGCACTATTCCTTCACTACACCAAGGGAAAGGCTGCCCTTTCAGCTGTCCTGAAGATTGTGGAATGGATGGTTTAGCAGTGTGGTGGATCATGTGGGTAATATGTAACATTCATTCCTGGACCCTGTCATGGTGTTCAAACACAGCAAGATTGCTGAAAAGTGTCCAGTCTGCTCTATTGCGCACCCATCACCTGGCACGTGAATCCACATTGGGAAGGGATCACTTAAGTGCAAGTCATCAACCACTTCCCACTGAGTGGTACGTGGGAGGGCCGGAGAGCAAACCGAGAGATTGACAGTGGTGAACAACTGCTGTTGCGTGCTAAAGTGCACGGTCTGCACCATGTTAAAAAAAACCCACACATTATGACATAAGAAAGCTCTCAATTCCTCTACTCCTGGGATGGGTGGTTGCAGAGTCCCAAAGTACACTGCATGTGTTAAAATCACCACAGAAATGAAGGGGTGGAGAGCTGAATAAGGTGGTTATGGAGAGACAGAAAGCCTCTTCATCGAGCACCTCATGTGGGACAAGTGTAGTAAACATATTGTCAACTAATAACTGATACAATGACTACTTGCAGGCTTGTTGTGAGCGAGAAAAGTGAGAAGTGGTAGGTGTTGACACTCCTCCTCTAGTTCTCTGTCCACAAAGGTTGTCCTTTTCATGGAGAATGTGGCCAAGCAGCTAATGTGGGGCAGAGAATTTAAAATGTGTCTCCTATAGACACATACACATTGGTCTACCCTGAGCTAATACAAGCAGCTCCTCCAGGTGTGTTCTGAATATATTAAAGTTCCACTGAAGTGTGGAAGTAACCTTAATGGTGAGGTTTTCCTCTGTCTTTCCCCCCATTGTTCCTTTGTGGGGTGGGGAGATTTGAAGCAGAGGCAGGAGATTACTGGACAGACTTGCTGGTTCCCTCAGCACACATCGGTATCCGTACCATCGATGGCATGGTAATCAACTGATCCATCAGGCTTCAGATATGAACATTTTGGCCTGTTGGTTCTTGTCCCCAGCTTGGATTTTGGGGATACTGGCTAGGCCATTTTAAGAGAAACTTTTTTCTGGGTCTCTTCTACTGTCTGCGTTGAGGGTCTGCTATTCCTTTCAGACTTTAGTTTGGCATCCACGATTATTTTAGTGGTAGAAGGGGGTGGTTGTGGGAATAGTGGTGGGGCTTGCAGCTGCATTTACAGATGCAGGTTGATACGCTATGCTCAGCTGTCAAAGTCTCAGTGCCTATATTAGTCTTCTGTACAGAATGCTTCAATTCAGTGGCAAACAACTTCAAGAAACAGGGTAGCTGTGTGGCATACAATCTCTACATCAGAAAAAAGAGATGCGTTGTATGACTTTAATCTACTGCATTTTCTTTTCTTCTGCAAAGAACAGGCATTCCCTGCTCTGGACTGGATGGGCTTGAGAGAAACCGGTACACATGAGTGAAGAAGTACAAGTGCACATATGCTTAGCTGGTTCATGGGCAGAAGAGCTGCGTCTTCCACACATAGCCCAATCATGACAGCCCATGGTGGTGTGATCAAAGCATTTTCACTTCAAGCAGCAAGCAGGAATAGGTGCATAGGGCCTCACTGTAAGGCAGAGAAAGCCTACCACCATACACTCAAGGAACTTCAAAAGATTGAATTTCTGAATAAAAAAGGTTGACTTCTATAATTCACAATAAACCCTTTTCATGAAATTCAATACTTCAGTGACATGTTCATAGCTCTCATTTCAAATTTAAACTTTTGCAAACTTACAATAACAGATTTAATTTTCATCAAGACTAAATGGAAACACACACTGAACAGATCAGGACTACCCAACAAATAAATTACATACCATCACCAAACAACAACAATGACACATTAATCAAGGATAACAGAGGCACAATAGTCAACACAGCAAGAAACGTGTGTTTTTTAAAAGTTTTCTCCCCACAATTTCATGTCTCGTCACAAAGGAAACAAATTTTTCACTTCACTCTTAAATGAAATCTTTAGCCATTGCAATACAAAATTGTAAAGAATAGCTCAATATATAATGAACTATGAAATGTATATCAGACTCAGAACACATTAGTTACAAACTGGGGAAAATGTCACCTTGACTTTGAACCATGTTTTCAGTCCAAGATAGCTTAAATAAAGTTTCATTTGAAAAAGGGTATAAGTGTTGTTCTGTACCATCAGCATTTCAATGCCTTTAAAGAACAAAGTTTATTACAGTCTTATTATTTATAGAGATTGCAGACATGCTGAGAGTCGGGTACAGACCACACCAATATCAAAATATCAGTTTTATGTCCAGGCACTGTACAACAGAAAATAACTACACAAAATATGGCAGAGAACATCATATGTGACTGTCCATTAACAAAGGAAGACATAGGCTTGAATTTGTACACTTCAGATACAGGGGCTGTATCAAGACTGAGTGTGTTGCACACCAGAAGTGGCAGTTACAAGGTGAGAGTAAGTTCCTCACCAGAATTGTAGTCAAGAAACATGTGAACTTTAAAAGCGTCCACCAATAAGAGCAGTAGCAGAGATCCATGGCTGCAAAACCTAGTACCTCCTACTTGAGCAATTCCTCCATGTGAGGCAGATCAATGATTAAGTCACTGTGGTTTTCTTAAATTGATTCAGTTAGTTGATGTTTCTTCCTAAAAAGGACACAGCTGTGTAACTACTCAGTCGATGGACAAATTCCTCTGCCTTTAATGACCTCTTCATTAAGGAAACATTAATCCCTAATCTTCCATCCTTTAAGAAATACTGATTAGCATGCTTTCCAGTTTACCAGGGGTCAGAAGGAGCGTGAGGGTGTTACCCCAACACTGTTACACAAACAGATTTTGAAGGAGCTTATTAAGTGAAATAACTTCAACGTAGATGCTAATACAAACTGGGTCAGAGGTATCTGGGTAAAAGCATAACATTCAGACTGACTTCACTAGTACAGAGCTCATACTCGATGTAGAGCTGCCAGTGGCAGAGATTTATTCAACATTCTTTACATGTTCAATGCAACCCTACAAATAATCATTCAACAGTAAAGAGCCACCACAACTACTCCTACGCATGCCAGAAGAAGTTGCAGGAGCTGGTAGGCATGTCAGCTGGGTTAATGCTAAAACCTGTACTACGTAATCAGCCCACTTAGCACAGTAACAATGAGACAGTTGTCATTTGCCACTACGGCTTCGATACTTATGTTGCGCCCCCCCCCCCCCCCCCCACACACACACACAGCACTGTCCTCTTACTATGGTTCTCATCTTCCCCCCCTCACATGAACAGCCAGCACATGACACAACAATAACACACCACCATTGAGACAGTTTGCTGTATTTCAATCACTGTGCGGAATGGCGACATAATTTGCACACTTGACTGCACATTCCTTCAGTTCACCTGGGAAGGGGTCACTAGTGATCACTGAGTCTCCACCAGATAGAATTTCAGACTTCGTCTTGGTGGTAACCACTTCGAAGTATTGAAAGTGACCTCATCTCCCTTAACACTGGTTTGCAAGACAAAATAAGTCATCTAGTGCAGTAACCAGATCAATTAGGCTGTTGATAACTGTTTGTTGGCCTGATAAGTTGATGATTTTACCCCACTCTGAGGTCACATGTGTTTGGGTCAGTGTTAAATGCTCAATGTTACGATTCGGGCAAGTACACATAATTTCTTCAAATCACTAACCATGGAGCATAACAGATTAAGAGAAATGAACACCCACCTGTTCCTGAAGTTTGATAATTTCCTTGTGGCATGTAAATATTCTGGACACAGGCACCAGGAGGCACAGTATACTGTACAGATTCCGATGCCGAAGTAGATGATCCACTTCCTGGTGATCGCCGAGTTACAGGCATATGGTCCACATCAAAATTTTCAGTTTTTAAAACAAAATTCCCAATGGTCCACTTTCAGTAAGACTTAATGTCGTGGTCGAGGTGGTACGTGATGAAGGATCCAAGAATGTTAGGGTCAACGGCTGCGACTGGTACGAGGGCGTCTGAGGATGAGGAGCAGATGATTGTGAAGAAGGTGGAGGTTGTCTGTTCGGAGTGTGATGGTCGTAATGTTGTGTAGCCATATTTGATGGATGTTGCCATATGGTGACCATCGTCGGTTTGGTTACACTACTACTTTGGCTTTGTGGCAGAGAATTTGAGGATGACTTATACCAATGCCGTCCGCTTTCTAAATAAGGAATTTGTTGCACTGATGTTGAAACACCATTCGTTACAGCACTACCAGAATTCTTACTATCTTGTAATTTCACTGAAGTTACAACACTTCCACTCCATGATGCCGAAACATTCACATGTTCTTGCTCATTTTTGTTAAACTGCTGTAAGTGTGGTTGTTCGATTGGTCCTTTCACAACCTTTGGAGAAACCGGCATTGTTTTGAATGCTCCACCAGTAGGCTGGAAGCCAGACACACCCATAGGATTCACAGCGTGAGTGATATGGATATGACAGTACTCCAACTGCTCCAGGTTTGTCACCAGCATTGTGGGGAAATTTGCCTCCACTTTCAATACTTCCTGAAGGTAATCTGCAAAATTTATGAAACCAAACTTTCAAAATATTGAATTTATTCTAAATCAGATTTCTTAACATATAGCAATAGTCCTATCAGCTCTGGTGTTTTCCCCTATCACATTACCTTAAGCTGACCACTTCAAAACTTGTATAAATTCTGCATCGAAAGCCTTCTTACCATAATTAATCAAACATTCCTTTACTAGGCAACATGGCCGTAAGACTTTTTCCAAATATCAGTAAACAGTTTCACTGCTGCAGTATTATTTAAATCGTTCAGAAGTTCAGATACTTTACACTGTACAGTATAAGATAGTATTTAGTAATAGCTGCTTCATAGATTAATTAGATTGACATCTACTTTTTTCTCTGTATGTTAAGACAACATTAATGAAGTTCTCCCCTGAGGTGCAACACACATATCGAATCACACATAACGATTATATCTTAATATGCTATGACCATGTGGAATAACACATAATCTGTCAACCTCCTTACAGAGGTGCTGTTGCAGTTTACAACATTACAGACTACACTGTCCAGTCACATTAATGCGACCACCTGTCAAAAGCATGAATAACTTTTAGCAGTGCACAGCACTGCGAGATGTGCAGGATGAGTGTGAGTGAGGTTCTGGAAGGTACCAATGGGGATGTCAAGTTATGACGACTCCAATGCCATGGTCAGCTGCATTCAATTTCTTAGTTGAGGATCCACAGCACGAACAGCTCAATTGAGATGGTACCACAGATTTACAGTTGGGTTTAAATCCAGAGAGTTTGGTGGCCAGAGGAGTACAGTAAACTTATTCTGGTGGTCTTTGAATTACGCACCATACATTGCATTGAACTACGAAACATTGCAAACTGTGTTACACGTTACATTGTCCTGCTGGTAGATGCCATCGTGCAGAGAAAAAACTAACTGCATCTAGGAGTGGACATGGTTGCCAAGGATAAATGCACATTTGTGTTGATCCACTATGCTCAACAGTTGCACATCTGTTTCCCTGTATGCACTCTGCAGCCCTCATGCACCGATCATCTATGGCCTATGGCAGGGGCGGGCAAACATTGCACGCGGCTCATGAGCACACGGCGCTGCACGTGTGCTGCTCACGTGCTATAGTCAGATGGGACAGTGACGACAGCCGGCAGGTTCGGCAGTGTAGTACCAGGCTAAGCTGTGGACGTTGAAGCAAAGCGACCACTACGTAGTGAACGTTGTATTTCAAGAACCGGAAAATGCAGAGTGAATCAAGGAAACGGAGAAGTGGAGATTTGCTATCTTTTAAAAAGGAATGGGAGAATCATTTTTTCTTTGTGCAAAAACGTGAAACTTCGAAATGTATAATATGTGATAGTATTCTCGCTGGTCAGCGGAAGTTTAATATTGAACGCCATTATAAGAAATTTCAATATGTTCCCGTACTTAGTGCAATAAAAGAAGAATTTCTCAAGCGATTTGGGGATATATCGCACTTATCCCAAGGTTTTGAATAGTTCTCGAGACAATTTGCTGTTTCTGTAGATGATATTCATCCCAGTTTGCAAATGGAATTAATAGATCTGCACTGTAGATTCTACAGCATAATTCTCGTCTGAGAGACAAGTTCCTTTTGGCAAGACGTGTAGTAGATTTTTATCACGACTTTCCACAGCAAGAGTTTCCTTGTCTCCATCGTGAAGCCACGAAGATAATGTCAATGTTTGGCTCGACATACGTTTGTGAAAGACTTTTTCTGTTATGAAAATTAATAAGTCTTAGTTAAGAGCAAACATCAGTAACGAAAACTTATGTAACTGTTTGCGTTTGTCTGTATGTAGAAATTTTGTTCCAGACATTAAATGTATTGTAAACTCCACCTGTGATAATTAAATAAAACGTATTGTAGGTAATAGGTACTCTTTCAAACCACGATTTCTTTCAAGCACTCCTACTAACCTTATTCCTTCATTCAATAAAACAGGCCAGGAAACAAAATGCATTACATAGGAAGAAGTGGAGAGACGGTATGGTGGGGAGTGGAGAGAAGCGGGTGGCCAGCTTGCCCCTGTGTGCACGCAGAACAACTGTTAACTGCACACGTGCAAGTGCATCGCACACGTGCAGGATTCCTGCCCGCCCCTGGCCTATGGTATACCACAGTTGCTTTGGCACCAGTTTTGGATAGCACCATTTTGCCATGCATGGTATACTTTAACCACGGCAGCGTGCAAACAGTTTACAAACTTAGCCATTTCAGAAATGCTTCCGTCCTTGGCCCAAAAGCCCATGATCATGTCCTTTTGGCCGTCAGACAGAACGCTCCATTTCCACAATATGACAATAACTGCGCTGTTTTCCAAATTCCACTGACTTGCTTTATATATCCTCCACTGCTAGTGCTGCCACCTGCCATCTGTGAGTGGTTACTGCACATTGATGTCAAACATAGGTTATAGTCACATTAACATGACTGGATCGCGTATAATATGCTAAAAGGAAGTTTATCTTGTCAAGGACATACAAACCAACTTAGTGCAAGTTTTTATTTTAAGTACTTCTTAACCAGCAGGAATGGTACTTGTACTTAAAGTCAGATAATTTTGATGAAGCATTTTAACATTCTTGAAGAGATACTGAACAAATGAGTTTGTAAACATTAAGTGCAGAAAAATATTCTCGGTGACACACAATTTGGATTTTGAAAAGGTTGCATCCACTTAGATGGATGATATGTTAGAATCAATCAATCAATCAATCAATCATAAACTTTGTCACTGGAATAATTTTGTGATTCAGCTAGAGGTTCTGATTACAATGACCATGATATCCACATGCAAAAGTATAAATATCATGAAATACTTGACATAGCTGGTTCACGGTTTTTATCTTATCTCCACATAAGTCAGACAACAATAGGAATTTTGAGTTTGAATCAACGCTAATTGATGTGCCATGAAGTTAATCGGAGAGCTCTTTCTTAATCATATTTTGACCACAATAAATTGCTATGTACAGCTAGGGGTGCAGTCAAGGTAAAAGTAAGTCAGCATTATCTTTGCAGTTCAGTAGAGCATGTTGTGTTAAAAAATATAAATGGCTTGTGTACATTGTTTAGTCTGTCAACAAGCCTCTAAGAGTCATTTCAAGCTTAAGGCGTGTAACATTATCATATTATGGGGTTGACAGCAAGGGGCCGAATTAGCATAATTTGAACATTTAATCCCTATTAAGAGACACATACCATTGCAGATCAGACTTGTAGCGATTGGGCATGGTTAAAAACTCCTGCTGATTACCACAATAGGCAAATTATAGTTCATAGTGATCCCAAGGTGAACGTAACGAAACTGCACTCCTTTTCAGCGACAAATTGGAGGGCTGTATAAACTCAGACAGTATGATACCCTAGATCTCCAGAAACTCCCTGCCCCAACACCACAGTGCATTAAGAAAGTGAGCAATGGAGCACCTGGAGTGATATGTTGATGAATGGCATTGGGTTCTCTTCACCAATGAATACGTGATTTTTCTAACACCTGACAATTGTCACAGACCTCTCCGGGGAACACCACCTTGATGAAGCACTGTCCGTGCAGGTGGAGAGGCTTGTGTATCCGTGTGAAGCTGAGGGCTATGCCGAAGGTAGAGGACCTACTGCTGGAAAGGCCTTAGCTGATGGATCAGACTAAGAGTTCCCCACAATGTCCCATCTTCCTTATCCAGTCCCAGTCCTTACCCAATTCCCTTTCCCAACCCAAGGTGTGATACGATTCGTGCCGAGGGGTGCATGGCACATGGGAAGATGTGTGGACCGTGTAAATCCCCAAATCTTGTCGGACCAAGACGGACATGACTAAAGAAAATAAATTAAAACAAACTGAGGGTCAAACTGAGATCTCAGACACCCAAACATCAGACACAGGACCGATGGAATCCATTCCCACTACTGAATCAGGGTCTAGACCTGAGCCAGAAGTGGGAACTGTAACCGAGAATTTGGACCAGATCAAGGTAAAGCCTCGTCTGGGGCCCAGAGGAGGAAACTCCTCAGAGAACAGAGACAAAAGGAAGGGAAAGAATGGCTTCTCAAAGACACGTGAAGGGAATTAAAAGGGCTTGAGCCTAAGACCCTAAAAAAAACTGTCTCAGGTTGAAGGGGACATGCAGACCCCCACAACTTCGAAGACAGGCAGGAAGATGATAAGGGAAGAATCTAAGACTCCCTCCTCCAGGGATAAGCAAGCCCAGAAAAAACCAAGGCAAGAAATAGGAAAACAGACCTATAGTACTGCAGTCTCAGGGAAGTTATCCAAGGAAGGCTATCCACTGGTAGCCATCACTTCGCAGCAGCAGGAACTTGTACAGATGGCCTTCTTTGAAAAGATTTGGGGGGACACTGGTCCAGGACCTAAACTTCAGAAGGGTCTATCTAGATCATGGTGCCCTCGTTTTTGTCTGTGAGGGGATGCACACAGTGGAATGGCTTAAGGACAAGGTGCTCATGATATCCCCGTGAGAGGATGCTAAACTGGTGGTCAAGACAGCAGCGGACCTTCTTAAGACCGCAAAGGTATCAATATGGGTACCAAAGGTCTTTAAGGATGTCTCCCCTAAGACTCTGTTCGGGAAAATAGGGGTCCAGACCTCAAAAGTCTCGACAGAGGACTGGAGAGTAATCAACCAGAAGGTTGCAACAGAAGGACAAACCCTGGTGGTGGAGGTTGGAGAGAAGTCCCTGAAGGAGATGCGAGAGCAAGACCTGAAATTGTTTTCAGCGTTCTCGCTGGTCACCAGTAGGGTTATCAAAGACCTCAAAGGCAACTATGGCAGCCAGACAGAGACTGGAGGTGTTGCAGATTAATCTGAAGCACAATAAAGGGGGGCCTCTGCTGCTCTGAGCCGCTGCCTGGGGAGGCAGGAAATGGATGTGGCCCTGACACAAGAACCCTACTTATATAAAGGGGGCGTATCGGGCCTCGGTGGCACTGGAGGTAAGCTGATTTACGCCACAAATCTAAGAAACTCCAGAACATGCATCTATGTAAGAAATGGAATTTCTTTAATGCCAATGATGGATTTCTGCTCTATGGACCTAGTGAAAATCAAAATGCAGCAACGTGAGGAACGGAAGGTATCACGATGGAAATTGTTTTGGCCTCTGCATACGTCCTTTACGAAGACAGTTCTCCCTCTCCTTTGCAGGTGAGGAGACTAGTAGAAGCCTGCCATCAGCAAGGTGACCAATTGTTGGTTGAATGTGACACCAATGCCCACAACCTAGTGTGGGGCAGCAAGGACACCAACAGTAGAGGTGAGTACCTTCTTGAATTTCTCTTAGCTAACAACTTGGAGATCCTGAATAGGGACAATGAACCTACATTCAGGAATAGTAGAAAGGAAGAAGTAACTGACATAACTTTTGGTTCCATGATGATGGGCAGCTATGTCAAACAATGGCATGTGGTGTTAGAGCCATCCTGATCAGACCACATGTACATTAAATTCAAGGTTGAAATGGGAATCAGACAGACCATGACCTACAGGAATCCTAGGAAAACAGACTGGCAGACATCTAGGAGGGACCTTGATTTAAGCTCAATGGAAATTAAAACCTCGATAAGGGATCCAGTAGAGTTTGAGGAAGTAGCAGAGGCTGTTACCTCCACCATAGTGACCTCATATCAGGAACTGCACAATCACCAGGAAGTGCACAAATAGGAATATGCCTTGGTGGAATAATAGCTTTGAAACACAAAGAAAACAAGTAAAAAGACTGTTTAACCTTGTGAGACGCAAAGGACAACAGGCAAAATTTCGTGAGGCCCTTGTCAACTACAACATTGCAATTAGACAAGCAAAGCAGGCATTCTGTGAGGAAATGGAGAGCACAGCTGCTGAAGCCAGACTTCACAGAATCCTCACTAGAGTACCAACCAATCTAGGAAGTACGTTGAGGAAGGAGGATGGGAAATATACCAACAGCACATGAAACGCTGGAACTGCTCCTCAAAACTCACTTTCCTCAATATGCTCTGCCGGACAACACAGACCAGAATGTGATCCCGGAGAGACAATGGTTCTCAGGCACTCGAAGAGAGGACTGGGAATCAGCCAAGGAGTGTGTGGACTTCAATAAAATCCAATGGGCGATGGGAACATTCCAACCTTTGAAGTCACCTGGCCCAAACGGAATCTTTCCAGCTCTCCTGCAAAAGGCAGGAGAGAATCTAATAAGAATCCTATGCAGGTTATTCTGGGTTAGCCTAGCGTATACACCACGTTGGTTAGACCTAGGATTCTCTACGGTGCCGTAGTGTGGTGGAAGAAGGTAGAACAGCGGGTTGCAGCTAAGGAGCTTGCTAAGGTGATGAAACTGGCCTGTTTAGCCATAACAGGCAGAATCAGCAGCACATCAACCACTGGGGTGGAAGCCATGATGGACATGCCTCCACCACACCTTTGGGTCAAGATAGAGGCAGCAGCTGGGGCATACAGACTTGGATCTCATTGGGATATCCAGAATCACACACTAAGATAGTGAGTGAAGTAAATATAGGAATGGCTGGGGAAATATCGGCCGACTATATAACAACTCCTAACTGCTTCAACAAGCCATACAATATAACAATTGGAAGCTGGAAGCAGAGGGGAAAAAAACAGTTTGACACCGTATGGGGGACACTGTTTGGTTCACCGATGGGTCAAAATCAGACCAAGGCACTGGGGCAGGGGTGTACAGGGCTCAGCCAAGACTGGAGGGCATCATCTCTCTAGGAAAACTAGCCTCGGTATTCCAAGCTGAAATTGGTGCAATCAGGGCATGTGTGGAGGAGAATATGCGTAGGTGCTACAAGAACCATAGCATCTACATTTATTCAGACAGCCCAGCAACGAGATCTAAGATTGTTGCAGAATGCCACAGGGCTCTGATGGAGCTAGGAGGAAGCAATAGGGTAAAGTTTGTGTGCATTCCTGGCCACTCAGAGGATTTGTGGCAATGAACAAACTGGCCAGAATGGGGGCAACAACACCATTTATTGGATTAGAACCTGTCCTGACAATCACCAATGTTATGATCAAACTAGAACAACAGAACTGGCTTAGGAAACAGCATGCAGAATATTGTACCACAGTTCATAAACAAAAACATGGTAAGGTAATGATGCCTAAGCCGTGTTTTAAAAGAAGCTCTGTAATCCTGGGATTGAACAGAAAAGAGGTCATACTCATGACTGGACTGATGACCGGCCACACGAATTTCAAAAAACACCTACACACAACAGGTATAATGGAAGAAGACCCTAAATGTAGGATCTGTGATGAGGGTGAAGAGACTGCATCACACCTAATCTTCGAATTCATGACATTGGAGAGTGAAAGATATAGAATCTACATGACAACTAGCCCTGAAGAAACTATGTCTAACAAAAAACTGGTAAAGGGACTTCTTGCACTATTTAAGGGCATTGGTTGGCTTTACTAGATATACAGGGAGCGATGATACCACACAGTAAACACTGTTTCGGTGCGCACAGTGGTGGGTTAGACAAAAGCTGTTTTAGCTTCACTGTCAAAATCAAATCAATTGTCACAGAAGAGTGTGGAGGCCACCTGATAACAATACACATCTCAGGCACGCAGTCCTATAGGTACAGTAGGTAGGTGGTCAGTCATATTTTGTGTCAGTATTGTGAACAGATGGAACAGATGTCAAAAGCCTCTCATCCATATCAAGGGTAATATGAGGGCTGTACAGTATCAGGACCAGACTGTCCAACCTGCTAACTCTACATTCAACATTTCAATTATAAGATTTGTCTTTCAAGACAATAACACACAAAAATAGTTCAGTGACCCTGTGAACACCTGCCTCAAGGCGACAGGACTCCAACGAATGGAATAGCTTGAGGGATATGCTAGCACAAACCCAACTGAGCATGCTTAAAATGCACAGTGCATCATCACAAGAATCCTCTTAAAACACTGCATGATTTGAGGAGCCCCACCAGCAGAGAATGGGACACACTTAAAGAGCAATGTCTCAATCATCAAGTGAGCAGCATGTCAAAATGCGTGAGGTGTAGTCACATAGTTTGAATGTTCCCCAGCAGCAAATTTTGATTTCAAAGATTTGCACTTTCAATCAGAGTGAATTTATTTTGGTTAAAATTACTATTTTTAGTTGCGAAACTCACTGCACTGTCATGGGATGTGAATTTGGCATTTTTGATAATTATTGCGACACTGAGCCTCTTTTCTTGACGGTTGAAACCTATGCAGGCTGGCAGCAGCCGGCAAGGTGTTCTTATTCAAGAAATTACAAGTGGGCTGCGGTGATGCAACAAGAATCACTGCCGTGCCATACACACACACCAAAAAAGTTTTGCATCACCCCAGTTCCCAGAATTCCTGAAGATAGACGTCGGCTGTGGATACTGTATCACAGACACACTCCCTTTGACTGTTCCTAGATGTCACTAAACCCACCAAAAGATGTAAACAACCATGCATGAGCAGTGCCTATTAGACGGAGGGGGTCCGACAGCCGATTAGTTCCAGTCATTCCAACAGGAAGGAGGTATACGCATGGGATAGATTGAAAAGGGCTGTTTATGGACGACGTAACCCACCAACCACTGTGAGGGATCTATGCTGAATCGCCGTTGAGGAGTGGGTCAGTATGAACCAACATTGCCTTGATGAACTTGTGGATAGTACGTCATGACGAATACAGGCATGCATCAATGCAAGAGAATGTGCTACTGGGTATTAGAGGTACCGGTGTGTACAGCAATCTGGGCCACCACCTCTGAAGGTCTCTCTGTATGGTGGTACAACATGCAATGTGTGGTTTTCATGAGCAATAAAAAGGGCGGAAATGATGTTATGTTAATCTCTATTCCAATTTTCTGTACTTTTTTTTTTATGTGTGTAGTAGCAAAAATTACCACACGTTCGGCCCTTGACAATGCAGCCAGTGCTGTAATGCTGCTGACACAGTGAAAATATGGAAGCCAGCCACCACATGACCAAACCCTGCACTGCAGTTCTACTGTGGCCTATGTGATGCAAAATGATGTCTTGTCGAAACAGGGATGAGATGAGCCATTATCCACACCATCCATTTCAGTTCTGCAACGCCTGTCTCTGCCAGCAGCCAGCTGCGAGAATTACTCCACAACAGTCACTGAGCTGAAGTGGGTTATCTAGTCTGTTATACTAGCTGCTGATTCCATCAGCTGTGGAGCTATGAGCTGTGTCCAAGTCCAGATGCCACCAAGGACTGAAATGGAGTCTTCCGGCTGGTGGCCTACCTGCTGGCTGATTTTTATAGTCTGCAGGATGCCTACTTGGGTACCCATGGTTCCCACCTGGGCTTGACTAGCTGCTGAGCTGTCGCTTGCCTTGTGTGGGTACACACTGCTTCTGCTGGCTTGACTCATGCGAGCGCACTGCCACTGCAGCCTATGCTCGCATGTTTCCTGTACTGAAATGCATGTTTCCACTGGCCGACAGTCGACTTCTGCAGAGGTCAGTATAGTTGCCTGCCGCCTCTGTCTGGGCTCTGGTGCTGCACTCCTTTACCTGCCAGACTGTTGGTGGCATGACTCTACCGCCACCATAGCCTACTTAGTCCTGTGAGGTGACTTGTGTCATCAAAGGCCGTGTGCTGAGTCCAGCACCCTCTACACACTCCAAAGGCCCAGCACCTGACCCTGGTCACTGACTGCAATGACTCAACCACTGTATCAGATGGAATAAATAAACAAATCTTCTACGATTATCAGTGGATAGCCATCTGGCTCCATGAACCTGCCACCCTGCTAATCAAATTGCACCGCAACCTGTAGCCAGATACCTAATTACACCAATCATCCTGAACCCTGCTAGATGATGATAGAAATATAGAAAGAACTGGTAGTAATCCTCTTACTGAAGGTACAGCTAATGAAATATGTGGAAATATCAACAGATGGTCTAAGATAAATGAAATTTCTTTAAATGCCTTATGTGTACAGTTGAGCACTTCCCGTAGACTGCCAGACCCTATCAATATGACCTATTCAAAGAATGAAATATAGAAAATACAAAATATTTAGCTTTTAGGGGTACAGGTAGATCAAAACCTGAAGTGGAAAACCACATCTTATATTTAATGAAATGCTTTAATTCAGTTAAATTGGCAGTACACATTATTTGTTTTAAAACTGAACAAATCCACTTTTCCTGTGTATTCTCATTCACTAATTTACAGAATTATTTTTTAGCTATCTACAAAAATAGTGTTTTGACTACTGTTTTATGATATATACTTATCAGTATGTCTTGTTCCCTACATTCTCTACAATGATTTCATGGGTTCAACACCACAGAAAAGTGCCAAATAAATACATCTGGATTAAACTACAAGTCAGACGGTAGTATAGTGAAATTTAACAGTGAACTGTGGAATTTTCTGTTCATTAGTACTTTCACAAACATTCTTGAAACTAACATTTCTCTTCCAAATATGATCAAAACCAGCACCACATTAAAAGGATTTTATTAAACTGCATTTAATTGAAATGTACATCCTTATCCACATTCCATACGCAGTGTCTCACCATGGGATTCACAAAATGTAATCAGCAGTTTCAAATACACACACATGCACGCGCGCGAGCCCACACACACACACACACACACACACACACACACACACACACACACACACACACACACCATTCTCCTGCTCTCGCTCTCTCTCTCTCTCTCTCTCTCTCTCGGAGAACAGAGGTTATTTGAAGACTGATAAAAGGCTTTTACCTCTTATACAACAAAACAACATGAATCACATTGAAAGAGAAGTAGATTTTAAAGATGTAACTACCTTCTGATGACTAGATTTGTTTCATTAATGGGGTAGGTGATGAAAAAAACACATTCAGTACACTTTAGGTGAAAGAAATGCCACATAAAAATAATAATACCTCACAGGCTTAAAAAAAATGCACAAGGCTACAGTAATAAAGAGAGCAGCAGTGAAAATTCAACTTATGTCACCTGTATGACACAAAGC
The DNA here is from genome assembly GCF_023864345.2 of Schistocerca serialis cubense. Taxonomy (NCBI): domain Eukaryota; kingdom Metazoa; phylum Arthropoda; class Insecta; order Orthoptera; family Acrididae; genus Schistocerca; species Schistocerca serialis. The sequence continues at coordinate 406,172,949 of NC_064640.1, read as the reverse complement.
AAGTAATAAATTTACCACTGAATATTAAACTTAGTTTCTAGTTACAAACAGAAATATCATTACCTCGCTTTAATTGGTTTTGGCCTGCAGGTCACCTCACCAGAATTTGATTTTATCCCAGAGACAGGACTAAACCTCTGTTGTGGAAATGCTTTATTTTCTATCAGTGGTTCCATGTCACTCTGAGACTCAGAGTCCGAGTCAGTAACTTTCTCCTTGCACTTTAGGTCAATTTCTGGCTGTATATCTTCACATATAACCTGGCAACAGCAACAAAATAGCAATATATATTTTATTTTAATACTGTACTTCATATAAGCTACATTGGCTTTAAAAGCTGTACATACATCAAATTTGATTTAAACTTAAGAGAGAAGTACGCTTGTGACACTTTATTTGCTACCATTTTTCCAGTCCACTGGGATAGATGTAATTCAAAGTACAAATATGTAAATCTAAAGATAATAACTTACCAAGTAGTAGAGATGTGAAGTAATCAAAATGCACATAAATAAGAATGAGAACTTTGATAGAGGCAGAGGCAGTACATGTCAAGCAGAATATGCTCAATTTCAGTAGGTACCTCATAACCCATGTAATTCGTATCCTCCCTTCCCCTCCCCATACCAGCATATTCGAGTTATGTAGACAGGAAGTGTCCTCCAATACTGTAATCTTCCGGGTCTCAATTTCTACTAGCCCCCACTTGCACCCATCTCCAAGCCTGCCCCTGGATGCTAACTTCATCATTCTGCACCCACACTCCATTCCCTGCAGTTTCCCCTTTCTCTGTTCTATAACTGCCTCCCAAGCCGCCTGTACACACTGTCATGCACTGGGCACAATTACCTGTGCCTGCAGCCACAATTAGCCTATTGGTGCCCTTGTACACCTGCTGCTCCTTCAGCCATCCCTCCCTCCCTTCCTTCCTTTCTCTTGTACCCTGGCTCCTTTCGCCTCTCACTCACTCCACCCTACACAACTCTTCACTTGTCAGGCAGGTACGCCAGAACAAGTAGTCAGCTAGGAAAATGTTGCTATACAAGGGAGTGTGTGTGAGTGTGTGGTTGGGAGGGGGGGGGGTTTGCAGGCACTGAATAGCTCTCAAATAGGATTCGTACAAAAGCTAGCAAAGTCCTCAGTCTCATTTATGTGCCTTTCAGTGACTCAGTTCCTCTACTATTCAGTGAGTTGGTAACTTTTCTCCTTAAATTACACAGGCCAATGATTTTTTTTTTAACTTGTTTTACATTGATAGCTGATCTTAAAAGATTTTTATAAGCTGAATCCAATTCTAGCCTTAGTTTTTTTGTATCACCCATAGTTTTCGAGCAATATGCTTTTTACTATATAGTATAAAAATCCTATGCTATACGGTAAACGGGGAAATTAATGAAATGCTTTGTTACAACATAAGCATGGTTTGTATTTACAGTAAGCTACTTAAAACAAAGATATGTGTTAATAGAGGTTTCACTTGTTAGCTGGAATTGGTTTGTATTTTCTTTCTCTTTTTTCTTTGAAGCTTCTTGTGTAGCTTTTTCTACGATGAGTCGCTTGCTGAACTTCTCGGTGAAGTGACCAACAGTAGTCCCCCATCATGTTGGTGTTCCAGCGGCCTTGGTAGCGTTTTTTCATCACTTTAATGTCCTTGTGAAAACACTCTCCTTGCTCCTCACTAACATCTCCCATATTGTCTGGGAAGTAATCAGGGCGACTGTTCAAAAAGTGAACTTTCAGACACATTAAACATCCTAAAGTTTTAAACTTCTTTAACATCGTAGCTACAATAGAAACATATTCTGGGCCTTTTTGATGTCCTAATAACTTTGTAATGACTTGCTTGAATGATACCCATGCTTCTTTCTCATTTAATGTCATTGTGGATTCAAAGTTAACATCGAACATCAATTTTCTAATGTCAGGTCCGACAAAGATGCCTTCTTTTGGTTTAGCTTCTGAAAGGTGTGGAAACTTTTGGCAGAGATACTTAAAACATGGTCCATCTTTAGGCAAAGCCTTTACAAACTGTTTCAATAGGCCTAACTTTATATGTAGAGGTAGTAGGAGTATGTTTTTTGGATCTACAAGGTTCTTGCGTAGAATGTTGTTCTCATCAGGTTTTGAAGACTCCCTTACAGGCCAGTTCTTTCTGCACCAGTGTTGTTCTCTAGCCCTACTGTCCCATTCACGCAAGAAACATGGAAATTTGGTTAAGCCACCTTGCTGACAAAGTAGCACGCATGTTACTTTTAGATCACCACATATCATCCAACCATAAGCAGAATAACCTATTTTATTTAGCACTATTTCTAGGTTTTCATAGCATTCCTTCATATGTACAGAATGTCCAATAGGTATAGATGGATACATGTTACCATTGTGTAATAAATAGCCTTTAAACTAGCCTCCAGTCTTCATTCATCAGACCAGAAATGTCTGGGCAGTACATTAAATCACATTCTCGTTGAAAAAACTTGGAAAATTGCTGCTCTCTTTTTGTGTACATGTATATGCTGGTTCCAACAGCCAATAAGTTCTTTTCTTTTAATCTACAGCCAAACAATTCAGCTTTTTCTTTCGTTAAGCCCAGATCCCTAACCAAATCGTTAAGTTCGGTCTGAGTAAACAATTTGGGCTCTAGACTTTCTGTATTACAATGGAATTCATCATCAACTGGTTCATCTAAATCACATTGTACATCAGAAAATCTTTCTGTTGGTATAGAATTTAAATCTTCTGGTGGTTCAGGAGTCAGCAAATCTACACCATGCCCTACTGGTTGGATGGTGGATGGAAGGTTAGGGTAGCTTATTACCTTCTTGTTTTTCGAATTATGACCATTAATATCAACACTGCAAAAGTAGCACTCATCAGAATGATTTCTTGGCTCACTTCATATCATAGGAACAGCAAATCTAAGGTTTTTTTTCTCCTTTTTGGACCATTTTCTAAGATCTTCAACACACACATAACATGCCTCATGTGGCACCCAAGATTTACCTTGATCATCAAGTTTAGATCCAAAGTATGGTTGATAAACCTTTTTCACAAAGTCTGTAATGTTTCTTTGGTGTTTTTTAATCACAAATTCACCACAAATATAACAAAACAGTAAGCATAGTTTTTACAACCATGATTAGACACTGTACTGAGCTCATGTACAGGAAATGGAAAAGTGAGGTTAGGTTGACAGTAAACAAAATACCATCTGTTAACACAAAAATAGAATTGACCTTTTTTTGCCAGCAAATGTTTTTCAGCAGTGCTACCAACTCCATTTACATTCATTACACCCCCTTTTTAAATTATTTTAACTATATAAAAGCTGTTAAATTCTTTAAAAATCGCTTAATTTAATAAATTTAACTGTAAAATGTGAAAAAATGGTGCGTGATACAGTTTTTTAAGTATCATATTTGGATTTCCCACCCTAAAAACAGAAGAATACGGTATTTTCAGCAAAAAAGTTTTTCCTTCGTTGCCCTGTGTTATTTACATTCCAGCATACCACTCCTTTACCATAAATATATAAATCTACTCATACCAATTTTGTTATCTTGTCTGAAGAAATGTGAAAAAGTGTAGGGAGTGGGAGGAGTAACAAGAGGGTTCTCTCTCTCTCTCTCTCTCTCTCTCTCTCTCTCTCTCTCTCTCTCTCTCTGTGTGTGTGTGTGTGTGTGTGTGTGTGTGTGTGTGTGTGTGTGTGTGTGTGTGTGTGTGCGTGCGTGCGTGCGTGCGTGCATGCATGCATGAAGAAGGCAGAAAATTGCATGCAAACTAATATGCTCAAATGTGTCTTACCCAAAGAAACAGTCCAAATGTGGTTTCTCCTGCCCAAAAACAGAAGAAACCATATTTGGGCACCAATGAAACCCTGTAGATGGCTGTGTATGTAGGACTACGTATTATTCCTTCAGAAACATGGAAAAGGTTACAGTTACACTGTGACTATACAAAGAAGTAACTGTCGGTTTGTAATTTGTGCATAGTATACAGCAGCTGCTAAACCCAGCATGGACAAAATAGTCCTGGAAAGCCTGTAGTCAGTTATATGGGAGGTTACAACTCTACTGACATTATTTTGAGATGAGAGGGAAAGATTAGGATTACTTTCTCAACACTTTCACAGTTACCCGCATAGAGAGTGTACAATTCATCAGTTGAGAGGAAACATTGATTTTCAGCATGAGTAACTGTAAAATATATACACAAGAAAAACTAAACAAAGAGACAATGCTTTTTGCTGACTGACATTAGAGGCATATGCAGTTACTCCAGCACTGACTTGTTTCATAAAACAGAAAAACATTATTTTAATCATGGAGTTATGACCAATCAAGAGATACTTATTATTTCACACAGCTATGAAAAAACAATTAACTTATTTTAAAAAATCTTGGACAATGAATGTTGTGCATATCCAAAACATACTTCTAGTGGCAAAAATAAAATATTGTAAAAATGGATGGTTCATAACATATGAACGGAATAAAATCTTACAGACACTGATGTAAAAATTTCTCAGACTTAAAATACTTTTTAGAGTACCTAAATACCTGTGTTCCTGCTAAATTAACTTTGACTTACATTTGCCAAACACACATCAATAATGCAGAATTAAGCAAATTAAAGCAACGAAATGATAGAAGACAATAACTGAACTCAACAGCAAGCTGATAATGTAAGGCGAAAACCCCTTCCACCACACCAAAAATCAAAATTAAATTAGGGACAATGTATGAAAATATCAGAAGCAGAGATAAACATAAGTATCTAGGAGAAATAATCCAGTGTAACTGAGAGGGAAAAAACATTAATTTTACAACAAATAAAAGAAAATGAAGAACTCAGCAGAAAGGAAAGAAATGTGAGAAATATATTGGGAATTAAAACAACATTAGAAATGTTTAAATTAAGCAGAAAACAAAAATATACAATCACGTAGAAAAAATTACTGACAAAATCACGAAAACAAGACTAATGCCATGGCAACCTCTTTCGCTAACAATGATGGCCACAGTTGTCATATGCTTTGCACATTGATCTTTGTATAGATGCACAAATCTCTACTAATATGCTTCCTCAGTATTAAACCACACTGGGTATTTTCCATCCTTAACTGATTTACTTAGCACATACTTCTCCATCATGTATACAATCAGTTCAAACTTTGTGCATAATTCCTCCATGTCTACCATATTGGAACTAAATGATGTCCATTCACAGTATAACAAGGAGACCATGTGGCAACAGGATTTTTTTTTTTTTTTTTTTAATATTTCTGGTACATGAAGTTCAGGACAAACATCAACCATCACAAGCAGTTCAATGCAACTCTCAAAATTCCTTTAGAAAATTGACTTTGAAGTTTCTGACCATCATCAATATGCTAAAGCAAGGACGATTTTTCTTGACGGGCTGTGTGGTAGAATGCTCACCTAACATGGGTGTGGCATGGGTTCAGTTCCCAACACTGGCAAAATTTTAAACAGAGGTGTATGTTTCATGAACATTTCCCTTAAGTATAAAATAAATAAGGATGAAAAAGAATTTAATTTGTAATTTTTTTTAAAATTTAAACAACCTTTTATAAAACATCATCATTAATTAAGAATTTATATTTGCAATGAAAATACGTAATCAGAAATAAGATGATGTGCATTTCTCATAAAAAATAGCAATTAGATATCTGTTTTAAAAATTTCCATCAGACAGAAATCAAATGTAGAACCTCCACTTGGCAGGAAAGCATTCTACCAAAATGCACCATGGCCTGTTGAGAAAAATCAACCTCGCTTTTTAGCATACTTATGATGGTCAGAAAGCTCTGAAGACAATTTTCTCGAGAATTTTTGAAAGTTGCATCAAACTATTTTTGGAGACTATGGAGACTAATATCTGAGTTCTGAACTTCACCTATCATACAAAAAAAAAAATCAGACTGTCGTGTGGTCCCCTTGTAAGTAGGATGCCAAAAACTACTTATCTGCTCTTTCCAGTACAAACCATTGTCACTACAATGACATTAAATTCACTAATGCCTGTTTCTGTAGTGACCCTATTAATAAGGTCAAGCCTGTTTGTAGCTATAAGATCTAAATTTCCCATTGCATTTAGGTTGTTGAACTAGCTGCTCAAGACAGTTCTTGAAAAGTGCCTCCAGAACTACTTTGCCTGATTGTCTGTCCATACCACCTGTAGTGTACCCATAGATGTTCCAATGTATACTAAGTAGGTTAAATTCTCCTCCGACTAATATTGCACGATTGGTATTTCCACACTACTGATATTAGATTTTATTTGGATGATTCTACTATTTTTACGGCCAGTAAAAACCTCCGATTACTGACTTGAGTTCACTTAGGATGGTTACTGGTCTCCGGACAAATTCAGTCAGACTCAATTCCAACCTTCAAGGACATATTACTTTTGTCGATAGCAATGAACACTCTTCCTCCTATGGTGTCTAAACTGTCTTATCAACATATATTCCATGCCTCATTTAATTTGTCAGAGCTTCCTACTTTGGGATTCATCCAGCTGTTGGTTCCAAGTCCAATTTGAGTGCAACCAAAGAATAAGGCCTGTGAGAGTCACAATAAAACTTATACAGTATTTTGAAAAACTAACAGGCAAACACAACTGGCTTAGGAAAGTGAATCTAAACCTTGAACAGACAGACATAAACAAGCAAAAAATTAAAGACAAACAAAAATATTGAAACAAAATTAAGAAGTAGCATCTACATTCATTCAGTGAGCTAAGTAGTTATGAAATCTCTATCAGTCCCTGCAACAGGGCCAAAGGTCATTGCAGAATGCCATGAAGCACTTGGAAGACTAGGGGAAAGCAACAGGGTAAACCTGCTGTGAGTCCCTGCTGACAGACTGGCCAGGACAGGCTTGATGACTCCATTTACTCAACCGGAACCCGGCCTAACAGTCACTAAGGAGAAGGTAAGACCAAAACTACGAAACTGGATCAGGAGGAATCATCTAGAATATTGGACTATGGTACAAAACAAAAACATGGCAAGCAAATGATGCCAAAGCTATGTTTCAAGAGAAGTTCTGTAATCCTCAACTTTAATAGGAAACAGAGCAAAATCATGGTAAGACTCATCAGTGGCCATAGGAACTTTAAGATGCACATACAGATAAGTATAAAGCAATAAGCCATTAAGTGTAGACTATGTGGTGAGGAGGATGAAATTATTACACATCTAATCTCCCAATTCTAAACTCTGAAGGGCAAACCATGCAGAATATTTGGGTCAGTCAAGCCTGAAGAAATCATGTCTAATAAGGAACTAGTAAAAGGTCTCCTACTACTAATTAAGGGTACCAGTTGGCTTTACTAGAATCACAGGGAGTGAAACCACACAAAACTCTGTTTTGGTGCAGGCAACATTGGGCTAAGACTAATGTTGTTTTTATCTCCCTGCATAAATCAAACCAAATCAAGAGGTGTGCAACATTCAATGAAAAAAACAGTCTAAAAAAGACTGGGAAGAAAATTGATAGAAGAGGAGAAGGAAGAAAAACATGAACATTTGATGGATTATTGGACAAAGTATAACACTAACTTTGTGACTTAAATGTGGTCCCAACTTGTAATGAAAGAAGAAGAAAATACGTTGACCAGCAACTACATGTTCTACTGTGGACAACAACAGATTGCAATGTCCCCAGATGGATCGTGAGCTACAGGAAATGAACATAAAGGATTTAAACATAAAGTAACTGACAAAGGCTGTTCAAAGCTTTTTGTGATTAATAGAGTTCAGTCATGATTCAACAGTGCAGGCAACTTTTCTCCATGCTTTCAATGCCCAACAGCAATATTCTTCATCCATGTTGCTGCCAGTGTCCTGAGACGTGTGGTGAACAGCGCACAACCTCTGAGTTGAAGTGCCCAATTGATACAGCTATGATCTAGCTGTAACCATAAATGCTGATATCACATGTATTTTCCATTCTGCACTCGAATGTCACACCAATGGATAATAACAGCTGTTGACATGTTAGCCATATGACATCCTGAACTACACTTATGACCCAAACAACTGATCACTGCGAGACTGACTGCCACGTGGTGGTGTTGTAGGCACATGACGCAAGGGAAGTATACACTATGTGATCAAAAGTATACGGACACCACCAAAAACATGTGTTTTTCACATTAAGTGCATTATGCTGCCACCTACTGCCAGGTACTCCATATCAGTGACCTCAGTAGTCATTAGACATCGTGTGAGAGCAGAATGGGGTGCTCCATGGAACTCATGGACTTCGAATGTGGGCAGGTGATTGGGTGTCACTTGTGTCATACATCTGTATGCGAGATTTCCACACTCCTAAACATCCCTAGGTCCACTGTTTCCGATGTGATAGTGAAGTGGAAATGTAAAGGGACACGTATAGCACAAAAGTATACAGGCCAATCAGGTCTGTTGATTGGCAGAGACCGCTGACGGTTGAAGAGAGTCGTAACGTGTAACAGGCACACATCTATCCAGACCATCATAGAGGAATTCCAAACTGCATCAGGATCCACTGAAAGTATACTATGACAGTTAGGTGGGAGGTGAGAAAACTTTGAACGGCTGCTCATAAGCCACACATCACGCCGGTAAATGCCAAATGACGTCTCGCTTTGTGCAATGAGCATAAACACTGGACGATTGAACAGTGGGAAAATGTTGTGTGGAGTGACAAATCACAGTACACATTGTGGCGATCTGATGGCAGGGTATGGGTACGGTGAATGCCCGGCGAATGTCATCTGCCAACATGTGTAGTGCCAACAGTAAAATTCGGAGGGGGTGGGGTTATGGTATGGTTGTGTTTTTCATGTCAGGGGCTTGCACCCCTCGTTGTTTTGCGTGGCTCTATCAGAGCACTGGCCTACATTGATTTTTTAAGCACCTTCTTGCTTCCAACTGTTGAAGAGCAATTCGGGGATGGCAACTGCATCTTTCAACACGATCACGCGCCTGTTCATAATACACGGCCTGTGGCAGAGTGGTTACATGACAATAACATCCCTGTAATGGACTGGCCTGCACAGAGTCCTGTCCTGAATCCTATAGAACACCTTTGGGATGTTTTGGAATGCTAACTTCGTACCATTCTGGAGACATGGCCATGAAACATCAGCTAATCAGTAACAAGTATGTGAAGCTTTACAGTTAAACTAACTTGCTCGAATTAGTTCCTGTCATATTATAAAGAGCAGTAACTGATATAAGAAAATTATTTGAACTAATTTAAATGCACATTCTAAGTTAGACAAATGTTAAATACCTATCCATGACTGGTTACATTAGATATAATTTTTTCTGTGACGTTTACTGATTAAAGCTTGGTTGTTAAATTAATTTCACAAGTAGTAGTGTAAGGTAAAGACATCATCAACCTGAACATTGGTTTGTACACCACAGCGCTTTCCTAGACATAGTCCTCTTGGCGGTAGAACGGTGTTGCCTCCTCTGACCTCTGAACAGACTTACCTGAACAATTATAGTGGTACCTAAAGCTAACATGAGCTTCAAACCAAGGTGCAACTCAGCATTTCTCACATTGCAACTCAGCAATTCTAACATTAGTGAACACTGCCAAAGGTGTATGAAGTGGCAAGAGATACGTGACTGCAATGTCATTAATTTATTAGATAATATATCACACTAGAAGAACAGCACTGCAGTAAGTTAGTCAACTTCCTTTTCTGCTAATGTACATAGAGGATCAATGAACTTTTTTCCCATCAAACAGATCAGAAATTGAATGAAAACACAGACAAAAGTCGTCTTTCCTCAATGTATACTTTTATTACTGTTATAACTTAGATACGAGAGAGAGAGAGAGAGAGAGAGAGAGAGAGAGAGAGAGAGATTGAAACAACCTCTGCAAAATGAATGCTGGAGATGGACGTTGCAGCCTCAAACATTATTGATCCCAGGCCAGCTCTTCACAGGCATAAATTTCCAAGCACTCACTAATGACTGCCATTTACGGTCATAGTTCAACAACAGTGCAGTTCTCCATTCTATGGTTATTTGACACATTTTGTTAGATCTGGTGCCCCCTACACTGATCTGCCGTTACCCTCAGTTTTTTCTGTGCTCTGTAGATATAGAGGGGATGCAGGGGATGGGGGTGTGAGGGTGAGAGAGATGGACATGGAGAGGGGGGCGAGGCATGGAGAGAGGGGGGCGAGGCATGGAGAGAGGGGGGCGAGGCAAGGAGAGAGGGGGGGAGACACGGAGAGGGGGGGGAGACACGGAGAGGGGGGGTGACACGGAGAGGGGGGTGACACGGAGAGGGGGGGTGACACGGAGAGGGGGGTGACACGGAGAGGGGGGGTGACACGGAGAGGGGGGGTGACACGGAGAGGGGGGTGACACGGAGAGGGGGGAGACACGGAGAGGGGGGAGACACGGAGAGGGGGGAGACACGGAGAGGGGGGAGACACGGAGAGGGGGGAGAGATGGAGAGGGAGAGGGGGGAGAGATGGAGAGGGGGTGATGGAGAGGGGGTGATGGAGAGGGGGTGATGGAGAGGGGGTGGAGAGGGAGAGGGGGTGGAGTGGGAGAGGGGGTGGAGAGGGAGAGGGGGTGGAGTGGGAGAGGGGGTGGAGTGGGAGAGGGGGTGGAGTGGGAGAGGGGGTGGAGTGGGAGAGGGGGTGGAGAGGGGGTATAGAGGGAGAGGGGGTAGAGAGAGAGAGAGAGAGAGAGAGAGGGGGGGTGGAGAGGGAGAGGGGGTAGAGAGGGAGAGGGGGTGGAGAGGGAGAAGGGGAGAGGGAGGGTGAGTGAGTGAGGGAGAAGGGGGAAAGGGAGAGGGGGAGGGGGAGAGTAATATTTTACTGCCTCAGCCTTTAACAATACCCACTAATCTCTGGCTGTAATGTGCACTGATTTGCATAAAATCTGGAACTTTTTCATTAATGAAAAACAACAAATATTTGTTAATATGCATAAAGTGCTACTTGATGTGTTTAGATGGGGTCAGAGGTCAACAAACAAACAAGTTTCTAACATACAGATGTTGTTATAGACTGGAAATCATAAAACTAAATGGAACCAAAACAGTCAGCAATGTTGTTTGGAATAGTGTTACTCACTATCAATACCAATACAAATGTTGCACAATGTCTACTACTAAAATGTGAATATACAGTCGCAAAATTTGCCCCTTTTTAGAAATTCTCACTTGTTTTTCCAGTCTGACTAAACACAACAATAAATAGTATCTTTATACTAGTATTAGAAATTTTACCATTTGGTCATCATCAGAGAAATCCTCATCTGGATGTCTTTCATTTCTGCCATTTTCGTCCTCCCCTTTGTGATTTGGTTTTGAATCAGTGTGCTAAAACAAAACAAAACAATTATTATTATAAATCTCATTTTCATAAATTCAATTAAATTTGTATACTGTAATGACAGGTAATAAGTATGAAATATCATTTAACTTAGTTTATATTTATTGTTAATTTTTTACTCATTGTGCCTTTTTGTTAAGGAATTTGATCTCCATTAACACATTTTTGACTGGTAGATGTGTGTCATATGATAGGTAATAAGTATGTGTCTTCTCCATCCCCTCTCCGTTACAATTGTCATGTCTTCCTAAGACAATGAAGTCTACATTTACAGAGCGGGAGTGCACGACTGCATTGAATCAAGTCTCTAACAGAATTACTACATGAAGGTATATATCTTAAAATATATGGTAGAACTCATGAAGACCTACATCTATGTCTACATCTACACAGATACTCCACATGCCACCATACATCAGAGGGTTCGCTGTAACTCTACTAGTCATTTCCTTTCATGTTCCACTCGCAAACAGAGCAAGGGAAAAATGACTGTCTACATGCCTCCGTATGTGCCCTCATTTTTGTGTCTTATCTTCGTGCTCCTTAAACACAGTGTATGTCGACAGCAGTAGAATCGTTCAGCAGTCTGCTTCAAATGCCAGTTATCTAAATTTTCTCAATAGGGTTTCTCGAAAAGAACATCACCTTCTCTTCAGGGATTCCCATTTGAGTTCCTGAAGCATGTCCGTGTTGTTCGAACCTATTGATAACAAATCTAGCAGCCCACCTCTGCATTGCTTCGGTATCTTTCTTCAATCTGACCTGCTACAGATCCCAAACACTCAAGCAGTACTCAAGAATAGGTCGCACCAGCATCCTATATGTGGTCTCCTTTACAGGTGAACCACTCTTTCCCAAAATTCTCCCAATAAACCGAAGTCGACCATTCAGCTTCCCGACCACAGTGCCAAAATGCTCTTTCCACCTCATATCGCTTTGCAATGTTACGCCCAGATATTTAAATGACTTGACATCAAGCAGGACACTAGTAATACTATATCTGAACATTACAAGTTTGATCTTCCTACTGATCTACATTAACTTACGTTTTTCCACATTTAGGAATAACCGCCATTCATCACACAACTAGAAATTTTCTCTATGCCGTCTTGTATCTACCTCCCGCCACTCAACTTCGACATCTTACCATACACCATGACATAATCAGCAAACAACCACAGACTGCTGCTCACCCTGTCTGCCAAATTATTTATGCATATAGAGAACAACAGTGGTCCTATCACACTTCTCTGGAGCACTCCTGACAATACCCTTGCGTCTGATGAACACTTGCCATTGAAGACAACATACTGGGTTCTATTATTTAAGAAGTCTTTCAGCCACTCACATATCTGTGAACTTATTCCACATGCATGTTCCTTCATTAACAACCTGCAACGGGGGACTATGTCAAATGCTTTCCAGGAATCTAAAAACATGGAATACGCCTCTTGCCCTTTATCCATAGTTCTCAGTATATCATGTGAGAAAAGGGCAAGCCTAGTTTTGCATGAACAATGCTTTCTAAATCAATGCTGATTCACAGACATAAGTTTCTCAGTCTCGAGGTAATTTATTATATTCAAACTGAGAATACGTCCAAAGATTCTGCAGCAAACAGAAGTTAGGGATATTTGTCTGGAATTTTGCAGGTTTGTTCTTTTACACTTCTTATATACTGGAGTCATCTATGCCTTTTAACAGTCGTTTGGGACTTTGTGCTGGGTGAGAAATTCACGATAAATGAAAGCTAGGTACGTGGTCAATGCCATAAGGTACTCTATGTAAAATTGAACTAGGATTCCACCCGGACCTGGTGATTTATTTAGTTTCAAATCTTTCAATTGTTCCTCTACACCATGGATGCTCATTACTATGTCATCCATACAGAAGTCTTTTCAATGGTAAAATGACGGTATGTTTGTACAATTCCCCTGTGTGAATGATTCCTTGAACGTGAAATTTAAAACTATGGCTTTGATTTTGCTATCTGCAACTGTCACACCAGACTGGGCAACATGGGACTGAAAGGCTGAAAGGAAACCTTAGGCCCGCTTAGTGATTTTACGTAAGACCAGAACTTCCCCAGGTTCTCTGCTAGATCTTTTGCTAAGGTGTGACTGTGGTAGTAGTTTTATGCTTCAAGTGTAGATCTTTTTCACAGATGCCTAAATCTCTACTAACCTTCACTTGTTGTTCTTTGTGTGTTCCTTTTGAATCGTGAGTGCAACAGACTCTGCTTCCTCACCATCCTCTGAATTTCGTTATTAAACCATGATGGGTCTTTTCCATCCTTTATCCACTTACTAGGCACATAACTCTTCAGACCGTAATTTACTATGTGCTTAAACTTTGCCTCTAATTACTCTACATCCACCTTACTGCAAAGTGATTGCAAGTGCCAGTTTATAGTAAAGTTCTGAAATGGGCACAATACTCAGCAGCAGAGTAAACCAAAGAGATGATGCTGGTTCTGAAGTGTTGGCATCAGGTCTCCAAGACGTATTCGCTAATTTATAGGTTATGGTTGTTCTGTTTTTAACTTTAGCTGAGAAATTTTCCAGAAGTTGTTTGTAGGACAAAGTTTGATCAAGCATTACTCCTAGATATTTAGGGAACAACTTCTGTCTTAAGATGGTTCCTTCAGAGTATATTCTCAGTTGAAATTGGGCTTATCTGTTATTTAGATGGAAGACTGAAACCCCTGTTTTATTTGGATTTGGCTTAAGTCCCCACTATCTAAAAAAAAATCATTTATTATTTGGAGGTTTTGAGTGAGTGTGTCCTCTGTTCGGACCCATGTTGTGCATTGTATGGCTACTGCAATATCATCTGTGATAGTGGATGGTACAGCCAACATGTAGATGTTGGACAAAAGTGGGGCCAGAATGGAGCCCTAACATAGGCCATTCTGCAGGCTTCGGAATTTGCTTTTCCTTCTGTTTAACATTACCTGAAAGGATCTGCCATTAGGATTTTCTGTAAGCAGGAGAAAAGCTTTGCAGGGACTATGTTGTAGAGTTTTACCAATAAGCCCTCCTTCCACACTGTGTTGTAGGCACAGGTGAGGACAGCACTTGATCACAGCAATTTCTCCTTAGCATATAGTCAGCCTGTTTGATGGTTACACACTTTTCAATGATAGGGAGGAATCTCGTGTACATTATTCCTTCCAATACCTTGTAGCATATGCTCAGGAGAGCAACTGATCTGTAGCTTTCAGGGAGTGCAGGACCCTTTCCTAGTTTGAAAATAGATATAACTTCACTATTTTTTAAAAAGGGATGGAAGTTTTTGTGTTACTGTTATGTCACTGTAGAAATTAACAAGCCACTGGCGAGTTTGCTTTCTGTACCAGTTGCTTTCCGACATTTCATCTGTTTCAGAACATTATCCAGTTCTTTGGCTTGGATACAGCTTGTAACTGGTTGTGCCTGTCAGTGACTTCATTGTATTTCATTGAGTTAGAAGGTGACATGCCTTTTGTGCTTCTTATTAATCATCAGCTTTGAGAGCTGTTTTATTCATTGCCTAAAGCTTCAGACTTGGGAGTGTAGCCCTGCTCTGTCCCAGGTGTACATCCTGAATCTAATTTTATCAGTAAGCTCCAAGCTATTCAGCCACTGTGCATGAAATTCAAATTCTCAAGTGCTTTCGTCCATCTGGATTGTCTGTTGATGCTTAGTATCTCCAAGAGTTGTTCTTTCATACTGACCATACAGCACCTCAATCCAGCAAGGTGTGCAAGATTTTCTAACACAATGGGATATAAGGTTTTTTTTTCTATGCTAATAACTAGTGCAGTGACCTGGAATAGTTTTAGACTTTTGGTTCTATATGCTGATATTATCTTCTAATTGTGGGAGGGGCGAGAAGGGGCGGGGGAGGGGGGGCGGGGGGTTATAGCTGAAACCAGGGCAGGTAAGAAGAGAGATGTTGTGACTACAGTCATCTGGTTCTGCAGCAGTTGTGAAGGAAAGGGGAGGAAAGCGGCAGTATGAAAACTAATCTTGCTAAAAAGAACAAATTTAATCTGCACACAACAGCAGTATAAGCTGGATAAAATAAATGGTAACAGAGGGTACCATTAATGTTAGTAACAATAATGAAAGTAACACAAGCGAAAATATAATAAGTTCCTAAGCAATAAATGGAAGTTAATTTAAATTAGCATAGTAATCAATATTGTAATTTAAACCAATAAATATCTTCTTCTTTTTCTTGTGCTTTGAAAGGGTGCAAAAGCTTTCTAAATGTTTGTGAATTGTGTAGCTGAGGTGTGATTTGGGTACTAGCCCTGTATTCACCTGGTCAGGTGTGGGAAACTGTCTAAAAACTACATCCACAATGGACAGCACACAAGCTTTCATCGTTAATCCATCGGGCAGATTTGATCCAGGGTTGGCGCAACTGCCTGACTCACAGAAGCATTGCCCTCACACGTGGTAATCTCTGGGCAGGTAGTTAACCAGTGAGTAAGTTAGTAAATTATAGCAAACTATGCTCTAGAGTAACAATATAGACACAAAGAATGAGTTAGTAGCTGTACAAGTTGACAAGTTCTTAGTTATCAAGTTCATTTGTTTCACTAATGGATATTTTTCAGCATCTATCCTCGCCATTATCCTGCCATTACTTGTCAACAAATTTGTAGCCCAAATCTGGAGATGCCACTGTTAAAAATATTTTATCATTCGGAAGTGATGTCCTTGGGTACTGTCAGACCTGACATCATGAGTTTCTTCTTGGCTTTGAAGATTTCATATCTTTTCCTATATGATACAAAAATCACAATTATAAATCAATATTGTGTAGTTCCTGGAGTCCTACACACAATTCTATGATTTCTGATTACAGAATACAATGTATGTATTTCTCATTTTAAGTTCTTACTATTTAAAGTTCTTACTATTTAAAAAGGTATCTTAATAGTAAATATTTTATTTTTCCATCTCATGCACTTTTCAATGCTGCATGGTAATATGTCAACCACATCACCTTCACCTACAAGAACTTCAAGCAATGCATAGTATCATTTTACCAAACTTGATATGAAACCAAAATGCTGTTACTGGCAGCAAATAATTTCCTTTTTTTTATGGCTCCTCATCAGACTTGATGAGACCTTTTAAGTTGAAGCATTCAACTTTATCTCTGGAGCAATGGATGGCAAGAACCTCCCCAAGACTGCCATCAAATGACGATTTTTCTGCAGAAACTTGATTTCTCATTAATCATCCTCACTGTTGTTGGTTTCCACCACTCAGATGTAGTTCTCCTTGGAGGAAGTCGAAGTGAGTCTTAATCTCCATCCAGCCTGTTACAGTCATCTGATTAAGGACAAAGTCCTGATTTATTCCCTTCTGCTATGTCCTCATCCTCAGTTGCTTTTTGTTACCATTAACAGCAACCCATTAATTAACATTTTAATGTTATAAATCTGATTACATTAAATAAAGTATGACATTAAACATAAAACTCTAACAAATCATTTGCAGAGAACACTGCCCTTTCTATATAGCTGAAGGCACATGCAATGGCATATATCCCCCCCCTCCCCCCCCCCCCCCCCCCCAAAGAAAAAAATCACAGCCAGAGGGTGTATCGTAATTAATGACATAAGGAGCAAAAAAGTGTATAAGAGCTATAAGCACTACTTCATTTTCGATACTGTGAAACAAATCTGTTCTACTGCAAGCTGTTTTTGGTTTCCACATTTTGAGAGGTGGTAGTAGGACCAAAAAAAGAAAAAAAAATGACCAGTAAACATGGGCTCTAAAGTGCACACCTTAAGAGCTATGAGCACTTGTTCATCTCCCCTACGGTGAAATACAGCTCTTCTACCGAAAGAAGTGCTCATAGAACTTCAAGTACACATTTTAGAGCCCATGTTTACAAAACATTTTTGCTTCTAATGCCATGTAATTTCACCTGTAAATGTTTATGTTATTTATTATGATACACCCTGTACATATGAAAGAAATATGTAAGAACCGAAAACAACACATTGCCATGCCCAATTCAGTGTAGGTATCACACTAGCATTCAAAACAGCTTCCAGTCATCTTGGAATGGAGAAATACAAGTCCTGTATGGTTTTTGCTGGAATTTTATATTATTCTTCCTGCAAAATAGTGACAAGTTCAGGTAATGATGACGGAGGTGCATACCGATCATGCACACTTCTCTCAAAAGTAGACCACAAAGGCTCAACAATACTGAGATATGGTGATCGTGGTGCCATGGAAGGTGTGACACTTCACCCCCTCACTCACAAAACCAGTCCTGGATGACGCGGGTTGTGTGAAAAGTGGTCCTATTATCTTGGGACACAGCATCATCACTGGGGAACAAACATTATACAATGGTCTGGACCTGATCATGCAAGATGGTCACATAATCCTTGGCAGTAATCCAACCTTGCAGAGTAACTGTGGGGTCCATGGAATACCACAATATGGCTGTTCAAATCATCACTGAACTCCCACCATGTTCCACTCTTGGGACGTAAAGTCAGCCTAAAGTTAAAAACAGTATTAAACAAGGCTCAGCTAATCAAATGACTTTCATCCATTGTTCCACAGTGCAGATTTTATGGTTTCTGCACCACGTTTTCCTGTTACAGGCATTTGCACTCACTGATGAGCAGTTTTGAAATTCCAGCTTGCTGCTTATGGAAGTCCATTTGTGTTGTTTTGGTGCAGACAGAATTCACAAGTGCAACATCCAGTTGTGTTCTGCAGTGACTTTTGCAGCTATCATCCTCTTATTTTTCATCACAACCCTGTTAAATGAGCATCAGTTATCAGCACTCAACACACACTTTCATCTGCATTGTGATTTAGCAGATGATGGTTTTTCACTTTCCTTATGAACACACTTCACTCTTCATTTATGTCCGAGCATGCATTTCTCACTGTGTTCCCATATTTTGTCCAAACCCATATAATTTACCAAGTTTATCAAATGTTATTAAACTCTCTAATGCACAGCCTGTATCAGGAGCTATCTGATAGAGTTAAAAATTATACCGCTGGATAGGGGCAGTTTGGCACACCTTTGATGGGGTGACAAACATAAATATTATTTTCACTGTACTCATAGCACATTTTATAGACAAGAAGACTCAAAGTAATACCTTTTAAAGAGCTTCCACTTCAAAGAAAGACACACTGCACAAAGAATTTTAAATCAGATAAGGGTTGCATCACAAAACATAATATCAATTTTAAAATCACTGCCATAATAATGGACAATGTTTCAAATACAAAATCAGTTGCCACACTTTTCAATCTTCCATAGATCTCATGCTTTATACATTCTTTACATCTCGTTATACAACACACTAGACACCACAGACACCTCTCACGAAGTCCACTTGACTTAACCCTTTTCTGGGCACATTTTTTGTAGCAATTCAGTGAAGATATTTTTTTTTTCCCCCCCTATCCTATTAGAAATGATATCAACTGCCTATATTTATTTTTTGATAATTTTATTTTTGTGATTTAGGACCAAAGACTATCGTGGTACATATATCATCATGGCACCTTTGTGAGGTATTAGAACAAGTGGTAAATGGATTTCCCACTTCCCTTTTGTGTGCTGTTATTTATTGCCATTACACATAAAAAAAGTAATGAACAGTGTTTTCTATTTTTATTTTATGTTTTCTTTTACTTTATTTAAAAAAAATATATTTGTCACCAATATTAAAGTTTACTCACCACAATGTAGAACTATCCTTGAAACTTTATCACACAATAAAGGTATGAGCCGATACTGGTCGCAATAATGTATATTGCAAAAGCAAAGCAACGTGTTCCAACAACAGTAGTGATCCCACGATAAACAGGAACTGATTGTTATAGCAGTTTTCATACACCTGATGCAGTGTTCTACCAAAAGATGTCAGGCATTGTCAGAGGTGATAAAACATATTCCCAAAAGCTTTGGAATAGCCCTAAGTTGGTGGTAAGTATGCTTCCCAAGGACACATATGACAGAATAATTCGTGGGAAGTATACTTCCCATGCCCCTTCCAGAAACTATGTTGGTGGTAAACATACTTCCCAACAACTATTGAAACACGGTTGTTTGGTGGGATATATAGTGTACTTCCAACAGTCCTGAAGGCCATATTTTGCAACAAACAGAAACTACAGCTGGCGCAGCTGCCACTAGATGCCAAGAGTGTACAGAAGTGGTAACACACATCCGCTTAAATGCTGTAAAGAAATATGTTTAGTGGGAAGTATATCCCCCACGGCCTGCGAAAGGGTTAAGCAACTTCTGCATTTTTTTTTTTAAAAAAAGGAGAGAAGGCAGTGGAGTTTGCTTCAAGTATTGTCAGTGGTCTGAGGTTATTTACAACGAATTGATTTTCAGGCAATTGTACAGGATCCTCTATTCAAAATGCAATCGTTTGCAGACAAAATCACATTCCAGAACTACTACACCAAAATTATAGAACACAAAAGAGAGCTGGTTGTTCAACAAGAACAAACATACATACATACATTACTGTCCAAACAGTAACAACCATAATGGTTAGAAATTCTTAAATTTGGGAGGAGTTCAATGAAAGCATCAGTCAGCACCTAGCAAGTCACTACCCAAGGTCTGTGGCGATTGCTGTACAAGGCAAATATTTATATGACGCATATTTTCCCAAAAGCAGTGATTCGTTAAGTTGGTGGGAAACTAGAAAACTATGCTATCCAATGCTCTACCAAATGGTTCTGCAAAGAGTATGCACCTTAGCAATGTCAGTGCTCTGGGAGAGTATGATTTTGAAAGTAGAACAAATACATACAAAGCAAAGAAACCAACTGACTTGAAGTAAAACTGGTCAAATTTTGTTTCTAGATTACAACCTAATTTTTTCGCTTTGTCACATATAATGTCATTTTGATCATAAACAATGACTGTAGGTGATTTAAGGATTCCAGTTATGTTGTAGTTCTCATACTGCATTCTGCTTTAAATAAAATTATCTAAACTTAACAAGAATCAGTTTTATTTTTATACTTTCCCTGGTTAATGGAAAAATTCAGAATTTTGTTACAATATTTTTAATTGTTATTGAAGACAAAAAGTGTGAGTTCTCTGAATTTTTTTTTTTACATTAAAAGGGATGCAATGAAAGCTTATTACTCCACTTGCTACATTCTTTCAAAACAGGACCAAATCAGGTAAAAATGCAGATACTGACCACATCTGAGAAGAATGCTTGTGGCAGATATGTGGCTGCGAATGGAATGGTGGTATGCACTGCTCTACAAACATTTTCACGAATGAAATTATCTGGAAATTGTAACTGTGGATTACCTGAAGCGGTTCAAGGAATGTAAATATATTAAACTGTCTGACAATTTAGTGCCCTGACATGTCCAAAATAATGTTTTACCCAGAATCCAGTCCAAATTCGAAAACAAGGTTGTCAATAAAATATAATACTTAGCATTGAAAGCACAATTACTGCGCATACCAATGTACATCCAGAACAAAACTTAACTCCTGCATGGAGAATGCTGCTTATTTGTACAAACACTGAATATTACAGAAGATGCAATCACTATAAATGTAAGAAATTTCAAGAACCTTCCAGACATGATAAATATAAATGACAAATAATTGTGGGTAGTCATGTTTGAACTGGCAACCTGCAGAACACTAGCCTGTGACACACACTGCTATACCACACTGCATCCATTACACTTTGTGACACTGCTTCCTCTTGAGGTGAAACAGTGACCCACTGTTCCAGAAGTTCTCAGTGGAGACAACTACAGCACCCTGGATCTAGAACTTCTCAATGATCCTCCCTACGGCAGTGGAGGCAAATTCTGTTCATGTCGTCACATCCTCTTCCCAATGACGAGCATTTGCAGCAGCCCTTCCTGTCGAAACTTCACAATTGTAAACCTTGTCTTCAGTTTCCTCAAATGAAAAATCCCCATCGCCATTCTTGGCCTCAGGACTGTAGTAGAGATCTCTTTGCTTTTGTCTTCTCGATGAAGGGTCATAATTCTCAACTCCATATGTGACGTATCGCAAGTGATGAAGGATATGGTACAGTCTAAAGTAGTGCTTTAGTAACTTTCTGACTGGCACACTTTCACTTTCAGCAGATGCATGAAAATCCATACTGAGTCTCCTGGGACGTATTTCACTGGCCCGTACTTGGCATTATAGCAACCTCGGTCTTTCTCCTGGGCTTTCAGAGCCTGTATGAGAACCAGCATTTCCGACTTGCAACAGTGGAACATAAAGAGTGGAGTGGTGGAAGTATGTAGTGTCTCACTTCGCTGTGTCGTATGCAAAGAACATGATGAGCAGTACTGTCTGCCAATCTATCTTTTCGAAATCAAAGTACATCAAGAGCATATCTGCCAGTGTCTTATTAAAGCATTCTGTGGGGCTATTGAGGGGGGGGGGGGGGGGGGTGGGGGGTGAGTGATAGGTGGCTGTCATCCTGCAGGTGACGTCGAAATGTGAAATTACCTCTGATACCAGTCTCGACTGGAAAACTTTTCCACAATCCGAGGTCATCACACAAGTAACTCCATGTTTCAAAATGATGTCTTCTAGAGTGCACTTAATTTCTGCAGCTTCAGCAGGTGGTACAGCTTTGGTGACAGTATAGCGGGTGAGGTAGGTATAGCAGTACTACCTATAGAATCACATTTGTCGATTTTGGGAAACTTCCCAAGAGGGCAACACAAGTTCCATGGAATGGTACTGTTGCTTGCAGCAGCTCCCAACAACCGGGAAGTAACCAGTTTTGTGACATTTTACGAGTTCCTAAATAGAAGTGAATTATATTGTTTCATCCAGGTGATTTGGCAGTCTAGTTTTTGGATTTCTGCATGTTAATTTAATATTTACTACATACAGTTCTCAAATTTTCATTTGTGACAGAATGTAAATCGATTTTGTGACATTTTAAAAGTTCTTAACCAGGAGAGAGTTATTTAGTCTCACCTGTGTACTCTGGTAGTCTAATATTTGAATCTCTGCATGTTAATTGACCATATTTACCCGATTATAAGACAAGGTTTTTTTTCCAAATTCGTCATTCAAAAAATGCAGGGTCGTCTTAAATTTGCAGAGTAAACGATTACTGCTAAGGTCAATTTCTTACACTGTTTAATAGATTAGCACAGGAGTTCTCTTACATTTACAGATGAAACTTTGGCTACTGAGCTTTTGCACAAATTTATTTTTCACAATCCCAAAGGATAAGGCATATCAAATAATAATTGTGTTTGAATACACTCAAGATTTCCCAATACATGAAAGTGCTCAATACAGTATCAGGTTTGTTTGAATAATCACACGATATTTGACATGCAGCACTACTGCAAGGGACACGCGAGAAAATATGAACTAGCCATTACAACTATCTAATGCTCCAAATAAAAATTGACGATTTTGTGAAACAAAGGAGGAAATAACATTATATTCTATCAGTTTACAAAATTCTGTTGTATTTTAAGAGGTTTGCAATAAAAGTTTTCATCAATGTATGGATACCATATACACGCACTTGTGCTGTTTTTTGAGTAAAGGTACCATCCAAAGGTAGAAATATTTTCATTTAAAAACCATTACTTAATTCTGAACCCTGGTCAATATTTTATTTAATTATGAGAAACTAATGATTTACCAAGTGGGTTGCAAACGAGAAATTCAGTCACTATACACATTTTAGAATACCGGAGAAAATTGTTACAAGCTTTCAATCAGCTTTAGAACAAGATGACATCCACATGAAATGAAAAGAGAAATTAATCCAGAATGAAATGTCTAACAAACGAAATAAATCATATTAAACTGACTGTAATTGTTGGTGTGAAAATAAATTACTGTGGAAAGAACCGCTGTGCAGACAATAACAGATGTCACTAGATTGTAGGACAAACTAAAGTTTAAGAATTGTGCCGAATAGTGACTATGATCTTTTATTCACATACTAGTTGCTGCTGTTACATGTGACCTGCATCCTAGAAGATATTGTGGTCCATATTATACTGTTGCCTAAACAAAGCACTATGGAAAGTTGGAGGTGGAACAGCGACCCAGGTAGGGACAAGGCTGCTAAGAAGGGGAAGAAAGCCAATGTGCACTCCATGTGCATAAGTGCGTGAAGGGGAGTGTTGAGCGGACAGAAATTTTCTTGTGCAGCCAACCATTAACCACAGGAATCTATACTGTGGACTTCGGATGTTTATGGGCATCAGTGACATTTAAACTGCAGTTTGCCTGCCATTTACACTCAGAATCAAATTGACTTTAGAATTGAACAAACACTCAACAATAACATACATTTTTGGAGGAAACGCTAGAAGTTAAGTGGGGTCCTGTGGCATACTTAAACATGTTTCAATGCAGCCATGTCGTCAACAGTCTCTGTGAGGTATGATGGGAACAACTGGGGAAAGGAGGGTGGGGGGTGGGGGGGGGGAGGGGGGAGGCGGTGGGGAGGGGGGGGCAGTGGGGGGGACATGTGTCAGCTGCTGGTTCTACATAGCCAATGAAAGAGCAGCAGGCAGACCATATGTTTGGAAGAACATATATTTTAACATTCTCACATCAATATAGAAATGAAATCCGCTGTGTGTTCAGGAAAACAAAAGCTGTGTTCTCGGGTTCCACAGTCTCCGTTTCCACAAGTGTTCGGCTGTTTCTTCCAAGTATGTTGTGATTTCTGAGGTTGCGGATCCGCAACCTCAGAAATCACAACATACTTGGAAGAAACAGCTGAATACTTGTGAAAACGGAGACATAAATTTCACAGCTGTTCTGTTAGAGCGATGATGATGATGATGATGATGATGATGATGATGATTATGTCTGGTTAAAAATGGAAGGTGGCGCGGACCTTGATCAAGCGTGACTTCCTTTTAACTGTACGGTATATGTTACATTGCATTTAGGAACTTTCGAGTAATTGAACAAGTGTCAATAATTACAGATTTCTGTAGTTGTATATATACGTTTGGATGTAGCTGTATTGCATTGATGTACTGGTGGATATTGTGTGGTATGACCCCTGTAGTTGATAGTATAATTGGTATAATGTCAACTTTATCCTGATGCCACATGTCCTTGACTTCCTCACCCAGTTGGATGTATTTTTCAATTTTTTCTCCTGTTTTCTTTTGTATATTTGTTGTATTGGATATGGATATTTCGATTAGTTGTGTTAATTTCTTCTTTTTATTGGTGAGTATGATGTCAGGTTTATTATGTGGTGGTGTTTTATCTGTTATAATGGTTCTGTTCCAGAATAATTTGTATTCATCGTTCTCCAGTACATTTTGTGGTGCATTTATCTGTTGTGGTATTGGGATCTTTAATAATATGCTTGCTGTAATATCTGGTGTTTATTGTTTGATCCTGTATTGCAATCATGAATCCTTCCGTCTCACTGTACATATTGCCTTTTCTTAGCCATGTGTTGGATACGTCTTGATCGATGTGTGGCTGTGTTAGATGATACGGGTGCTTGCCATGTAGTGCCTTCTTTTTCCAATTTACTTTCTTCGTATCTGTTGATGTTATGTGATCTAAAGGGTTGTAGAAGTGGTTATGAAATTGCAGTGGTGTAGCCGATGTATTTATATGAGTGATTGCTTTGTGTATTTTGCTAGTTTCTGCTCGTTCTATAAAGAATTTTCTTAAATTGTCTACCTGTCTATAATGTAGGTTTTTTATGTCAATAAATCCCCTTCCTCCTTCCTTTCTGCTTAATGTGAATCTTTCAGATGCTGAATGTACGTACGTATGTATGTATGTACGTATGTATGTATGTATTATTATTATTATTATTATTATTATTATTATTATTATTATTATTAATACTGGTGATAACACAAACAACAAGTAAAGTAATGAAAAGAGGAAGTGAAGGTAAAAAATAATGTAACAATTTCTTTTTGTTTACTTTATTTCTCCTTGTGTTATCAAACTGTAGAAAATCAATAAATGGCATAAATTTAGAATATGTGTAATGTAAACTTTTTAGACACATCCCTTACGTGAATAAAAGTCTGTAATTTTGATTAGTCAGAATATGTTAAAAATAACTCTTTATCAATAAGCCTCTTAAAAAGAGAAGTCATCTTAAATTCAAGATCATCTTATGCTCGTGTAAATACAGTAACTTACTAACACAGTTCTTGCATTTTTGTCAGTGTCTACGGTAGAGTTTCATAGCACATGTTGATAACTGTTTGTTTGTCTTTGTAGTGTAGTTTTCCATGGTCTTAAGTATCGATAGGAACTGTGATTGCAGTGTGCAAATGCGAGCTGAGTTGGTGACACTTTGCTTTCAGCTCTGGGCTGTGCTCGCTTCGGTTACACAGCCTGAGGCTGCATTGAACGGGCATCACTGTTGTGGACCAGCTGTGAGGATTCAACAGATGCCCAGTGCAACCTACAAGTCCGCTGATCTGTCCGCACCAGTGTCCAGCACAGTAACTCTTCACATTGAGGTTGACCTCTCATCCGTGGTTGATTGGGAGGTCACCTTGGGGTGCGGCAAGTGCCGAGAGACTTCGCAGGGGGTCGAAATAAGGCCTTCCCAGTTAGTCTGACAAACAAGTTACAGGTGCTGTCTGTGGCTGACATTGTCCCTCAGCCAGCTGCAGTCCCTTGTCCTGTTTAAGTAGAAACCTCTCAGCCTGCAAGATCTGGGCACTCACAGAGTGTAGAATTATTGGTAGTTGGGAGGTCCAATATTAGGCAGATTATGAGGACCCTTAGGAACATGGCTACTAAGGAGAGGAAGAAAGCCAATGTGCACTCCGTGTGCATACCGGGTGGAGTCATTTCAGATGTGGAATGGGTCCTTCCAGATGCCATGAAGAGCATAGGGTGTAGCCAACTGCAGGTGGTGGCTAATGTTGGTACCAATGATATGTGTCGCTTTGGATCAGAAGAGATTCTGTCTGGTTTCATGCGGCTATCAGGAGTGGTAAAGGCTTCCAGTCTTGCTTGTGACATGAAAGCAGGGCTCTCCATTTGCAGCACAGTCAATATGACCAATTGCAGGCCTCTGGTACAGAGCTGAGTGGAGGGCCTAAATCAGAGGCTCAGACAGTTCTGTGACCATGTAAGGCAGCATATTCCTCGACTTGCGCTATAGGGTGGTGAGTTTTCTGGTTTCACTAAATAGGTCAGGAGTCCATTACGATGCAGAAGACAGCTACACGGGTAGCATGGGCTGTTTGGCATGGAGTGGACAGTTTTTTTTTAAGTTAGAAGGTCTCCGGAAAACACAAAACGGGCTTCAGTCTCAAAGGGTGCAAATTGAACACAGGAAGAACGTAGCTCTAGGAACCATTTGCATAACAGCTGTAAATTATTGTAGCTGTGTTGGGAAAGTACCAGAGCTCCAATGCTAATAGAAAGCACTGATGCTCAAATAGTTTTAGGCACTGAAAGATGGCTGAAGCTCATAGATAAGTTCAGCCAAAATTTTTGGAAGGACCTAACAGTGTTAAGAAATGATAGACTATATACAGTCGGCAGTGGCAGGTTTGTTGCTATTAGAAGTAGTTTATCTTGTAGTGAAATGGAAGTTGATAGTTCCAGTCAGTTAGTGTGGGCAGACGACATTCTTGGCAACTGGAATAAAATAATAATTGGACCCTTTTAGTGACCTCCCAACTCAGATGATACAGTTGGTACAAGGTTCAAAGAAAACTTGAGTCAAAATCCAAACATGTACCCAACTCACACAATTATACACTGATCAGCCAGAACATTATGAGCACCTACCTAACAGCATTCCTGTAAATTCTGGGGGGGATGGGCAATGAGCTCTGAGGCCACTTTCAATCACATCCCAGATGTTTTTGATCAGGTTCAGATCTGACAAGAGGGGGCCAGCACATCAGTTGGAAATCACCTCTGTGTTCCTCGAACCACTCCATCACACTCCTCGCCTTGTGGCATGGCACATTATCTTGTAAAAAAAATGCCACTGCTGTCGGGAAACATGATCGTTATGAAGGGGTGTACATGGTCTGCAACCAGTGTACAATACTCCTTGGCTACCATGATGCCTTGCATGAGTTCCACTGGACCCATGGATCCCCATGCAAATGTTCCCCAGAGCATAATGGAACCACTGCCAGCTTGTCTCCATCCCACAGTACAGGAGTTAAGGTGCTGTTCTCCAAGAAGACGATGGACTTGTGCCCTCCCATTGGCATGATGAAGGTAGCGGGATTCAACAGATCATACAATACTCTGCCACTGCACCAACGTCCAATGCTGATAGTCATGTGCCCGTTTCAGTTGTACTTGCCAACGTTGTGGTGTTAACATTGGTACATGCATGGGTCGTCTGCTGCCGAGCCCCATCTTTAGGAGTTTTTGGTGCGCTGTGTGTTGAGACACACCTGTACTCTGCCCAGCATTAAAGTCTGATGTTAATTCCACCACAGTTTGCTGCCTGTCCTATTTTACCAGTCTGCCCAGTCTACAATGTCCAACATCTGTAAAGTGGTGACTGACCAACCCCATGATGCCTGGATGTAGTTTCATCTTGGTTTCGCCAAATGTTGAAGACACTCACCACAGCACTCATCAAACACTCGACAAGTCATGTAGTTTCTGAAATGCTTGTGCCACGCCTCTGGGCCACACAATCTGCTCTCAGTTGAACTCAGATAGAGCGTGCACCTTCCCCATTCTAAACATGGACAGAAAGCTCACTGATACTACATGCACAATGCATGTGTCTGACTGGCAGTCATTCCTAGCCAGGTGACACTGCTATCGCCTGGATGGGTTTATATCGACAGTATTTCAGTGGTCTTAATGTTCTGGTGCATCAATGTAGTTGGTGGTGACTTCAATTTACCCTTGATATGTGGGCAAAAATATATGTTCAAATCTGGAGGTATGAATAAAATGTCATTTAAAATTGTGCTACATGCATTCTCTTTAAATTATTTCAAGCAATTAGTTCATGAGCCCAGTTGAAGAGTAAACGGTTGTGAAAACACACACTTGACTGCTTAGCAATAAATAATCCTGAGGTAACAATGAGTATCAAAACTGATACAGTGATTAGTGAAGAGAGGTTGCTGTAGTGAGACTTAATACTGTTATTCCCAAATCCTCCAAAAATATATGAAAAATTTATCTATTCAAAAAAACCAGATAAAAATTCACTTGACACCTTCCTGGGAGAGATCTCCACTCCTTCCAAATTAATAATGTAAGTGTAGACCAGATGTGGCTTGAATTCAAAGAAATAGTATCATCAGCAATCAAGATATTTACACCTAATAAATTAACTAACGACATAGCTGATCCCCATAGTACACAAAACAGATCAGAACACTGTTGCACAAACAATGAAAAAAGCATGTCAAATTTAAACCAACTTAAAATTCCTAAGATTGGCAATCTTTTACAGAAGCTTGAAATTTAGCACAGACTTAGATGAGAGATGCTTATAATAGCTTCTATAACGAAATCTTGTCTCAAAATCTAGGAGAAAATTCAGAGAGATTTTAGTCATATGTAAAGTATGCTAGTGGCAAGACACAAGCAATGCCTTCTCTGTGTGATAGCTGTCGATGACAGCGTTGCTAAAGCAGAGTTACTATACACAGCCTTCTGAAATTCCTTCATCAAAGATTCCAGAATTCAAATCAAGAACAGCTGCCAACATGAGTAACTTATAAGTAGAAATCCTCTGAGTAGTGAAACAACTCACTTAATAAAAGTGACCCTTCTGGTCCAGACTGTATCAATTAGGCTCCATTCAGAGTATGCTGATGCAGCAGCTCTATATTTAACAATTACATACAACTGTTCACTTGACAAAAGCTCCACACCCAAAGATTGGAAAGTTACACAGGTCACACCAATATTCAAGAAAAGCAATAGGAGTAATCCACTAAATTACAGGCCCATATCATTAACATCGATATGCAGCAGGATTTTGGAATGTATATTGTGTTCAAACATAATGAATTACATTGAAGAGAATGGTCTATTGACACACAGTCAATATGGATTTAGGAAACATCATTCTTGTGAAACAAAACTAGCTCTTCTCTCACATGAAGTGTTTTGTGCTATCAACAAGGAATTTCAAATTGATTGCATATTTCTAGAATCCCAGAAGGCTTTTGACACCGTAATTCACAAATAGCTTATAATCAAATTACACGCTTATGGAATATCATCTCAGTTATGTGACTGGATTTGTGATTTCCTGTCAGAGAGGTCACAGTTCATAGTTACTGATGGAAAGTCATCGAGTAAAACAGAAGTTATTTCTGTGTTCTCCAAGGTATTATCGTAGGGCCTCTGCCGCTCCTTATCTATATAAATGATTTTGGAGACAATCTGAGCAGCAGTGTTAGGTTGTTTAAAGATGATGCTGTTGTTCACTGCCTATTAAAGTCATCAAAGATAACTGTATGGTGCAAAAATTGGCTATTGACCCTACAGAATGAAAACTGTGAGGTTATCCACATGACTGCAAAAAGGAATCCATTAAACTTCAGTTACACAAAAAAAAATCAATCAAATCTGAAGGTCATAAATATCTAGGAATTATAATTGCAAACAACTTAAATTGAAAAGAACACATAAAAATGTTGTGTGTAAGGCTAACCAAAGACTATTTTATTGGCAGGATGCTTAGAAAATGCAACAGATCTACTATAGAGCCTGCCTACACCATGCTTTTCTGTCCTCTGCTGGAGTACTACTATGCAGTGTGGGATGCCTACCAGACAGGGTTAATGGAGTACACCGAGAAAGTTCAAAGACAGGCAGCATGTTTTGTATTATCAAGAAAAAGGGGGGAGAGTGTTACGGACATGATACAGGATTTGTGATGTACATTATTTAAAGCAAGGTGTTTCTGGTTGCGGAGGGATCTTCTCACGAAATTTCAATCACTAACGTTCTAACTCCACATGCGAAAATATTTTGTTGACACCAACCTACAAAGGGAGGAATGATGATGATGAATGATGATGATGATGATGATGATAATAATAATAATAATAATAATAATAATAATAATAATAAAATACAAGAAATAAGATCTCTCATGGAAAGATATAGGTGTTTGTTTCTTTTGTGGGTTGTGATAATAATAATAATAATAATAATAATAATAAAATACAAGAAATAAGATCTCTCATGGAAAGATATAGGTGTTTGTTTCTTTTGTGGGTTGTTTGAGAATGGAATAACAGAGAATTACTGTGAAGGCGGTTTGAAGAACCCTCTGCCATGCACTTACGTGTGTTTGCTGAGTATCCACATATATGTGGAATTACTAGACTATTTCTTCTTCTCTTCAGCGGCTTGCTGGGAGAGCTTCTCTGAAGCAGCTTCAGGTACAGATGAAGAGTGTGAAGCCCTTCAACCAGCAGCTTATAACTCCTTCAGCCACTGGCTGGTGTTCACTTTTGCACAGGAGGAGACCTTGGGAAGTAGAGTCCCAATGGACCCCTTCCATGCAAGAGGAGCTAGAGAAGGTTGTTACTTCTCTGGCTGGAGGGGACTGGGACCGATGTCCCTTATGTTTGGAAGGGGGAGGGGGAGGGGGAGGGGGAGGGGGAGGGAGAGGGGGGGAGGGGGGGGGGGGGAGCAACGGAAGAAGAGGTGCCCCCAATCACCAAGGGACGCGAGACGGAGGCGGGTGGGGAGATGCACTCGGCAGCCCTGAGGGCCCACTGTAGGAGGCTTAGACAAGGGGGGGCTACCATCACCAGAGAGCAACATTGTCATAGCTGCAATGTAAGTTGACAGCAATCAAACGGGCTTGAACCTGTGATACCTCTTTCTACCCTCTCCTGGTGCGTCAGCCTGTCCAAGGTCATGTGTTCCATAATTTTACCCTCCTTTTGAAGAACTGCGCAGTCACATGAGCAATGAGAGTGGTGCTCTCTACAGTGGATGCAGGTGGGAGGAGGGGCACATGGAGTATTAGGATACAATGGACATCCACAATCTCTCAATGTGGTGCTGGAAATGCACTGGGAAGACATGTGCCCGAATTTCCAGCACTTAAAGCACCACACAGGGGGAGGGACGTATGCTTTTATATCACATTGGTATACCTCACCTTGAGCTCTTAAGGTGACAAATCAACCACAAAGACCAAGACGAAGGCACTGGTAGCAACCCTGTTATATTTTGATCCCTTATTAGGTGCTCCGGCCGAAGTGAACATCCCTCTCAATGACCGGACCATTTTTAGGCTTTTATGAGGAGTGACAAACTGAAATGTCACCCAGCTTGTCACAGGCACACCTGAGACTGGGATGGGGATGCTGTCCAGGACTGACCCATTTCTCATTTTGGACAGTGTTGCCACTTCCCCAAACTTACCCTCCTGAATTTCAACAAAACATAGAGGCTTTGTAGCTAGAAAGGAGTCCCCACTGGTTCTGATTGAGGGAAATATGGCTCTCTTGTTTCTTTAACCCTCCATTCCTCCCATGGGGTAGCTTGGGAGGGGAACGACTTGGGGCCACGCTTCTTGGCATTAAAATCTGCCCTTCCTTTGTTAGAGACTGCTGGGGCCATTCAGCCACCAGCAAAAGACGACTTGGTCTGCTTCATTTCGGGTGATCCGCCCTGATGTCACATACTCTGACCAGGGGCTCTCCCCACAGATGCCATCCAGACACAGCAAAGGCACACTGCACAATGGCCATTACTGGGAGTCCTGATGCCTCAAGAAGACAGACATCTACTCCTGGGCGTACATGGGGAGTTTGCAGCTCATGCATCAGCACTGTGATCCCTGTGTTGTCAGGGAGCAAGGGGGCAACCAAGAAGGTACGTGATTCTCCCCACCCCCCCCCCCCCCCCACCCCTTCTCACGAAGGACTGGCTACTGCGCTGGATATTGGGTACAAAAAGAACCATTATTGTCATGGCTGCGGGACATGATAGCACACAATGGATGTAAAGCATGCACTGTGTAAGACTCCCTTGCCCAAAAGGCTGGATGGTGGTTGCAATTACATTTCCATTACAATAACATGTGCAGAAGGTCTCAAAGCACGATGGATACATAATGCATCATGTAAGGTGTCCTTCCCCAAATCACCCGCACTTTGTAGAATTTGGAAAGTTGGAGGTTAAACCCAAAAAATGGACCTCATTAAGCCAAAAGGTACGAGACACTTTTTAGTTGCTTCTTATGGCAGGCAGGAATACTGCAGGTCTATTCCAGCCCCTGAACCCACAATGAGGTCTAGGGAACGGTGATTGGCTGCATACCATAGGTCAACTACAATCATCTGCAACTGACTGGCGTGAATAGCACTGTTGTGATAGTTGATTTCCTGTGGCATAGCAGTTGTAAAAATTTTCCCTGTTTTGCTGCAATAACATACAAAGTATCCAGGGCGACCCCAATGAAAGCACACTGGCAGGTCATCCTCCATCTTCCAAATGTCTGTTCTGTGGGCTGTTATACTTTACTGAGAAGTTAATTGCACCCACATTGGCTGAGTGCAGGGTGGTTGTTTGATAGCTGCAGCTTATGTGTGATTGACTGAATTCACTCTTCCCGACACATCTGACTGGTGGCAGAGATCAGTGCTAAAGACTGATACACCTTATCTTCTATGTTCTCTATTACCTCCCGCGATATGGAGTCAACATTCATGGCTGCCATCTCTTGCTTATTCAGTCCAACAGTTCTGGCTGCCATTGAATGTTGTATCTCTTCTCTCACAACCTGGTGTATTGAGAGAGGTGAGGCCACTGTGGTCTTCCACAACTGCCATAGGGACAACAGTTGGGAGGCAGCCATAACTCTTTAATCTGACTTGTCTTCTGTTGTATTTTCTCAATGCACAGGCACCACTTGATGAATTACCATGTCCAGCATGAGATTTTCACCCTGCAGCGGAGTGTGCGCTGATATGAGACTTCCTGACAGATTAAAACTGTGTGCCGGACCGAGACTTGAACTCGGGACCTTTGCCTTCCATGGGCAAGTGCTCTACCATCTGAGCTACCCAAGCACTTGCCCACAGAAGGCAAAGGTGCTGAGTTTGAGTCTCGGTCCGGCACACAGTCTTAATCTGCCAGGAAGTTTCAATTACCATGTCATTGTGCCATCCATTAGTAAGAGCTTGGTGCATGTCTTCTGCAACTAGTTTCAACAAGTGTCAAATTCTGTCAGCTTCTGTCATTTTCAGATTCACCACGTGGAATAGGACTAAAACATTCTGTATGTAGGACTGTGTCATTTCTCCATGATATTAGGTGCTGCTCTTCTGCTAAAAGGACTTGCTGCTGATTGTCGCCACACTTTTTCTTCAGTTCGGCACTTGAATTTATCTCAGCTAATGAGCTTCTCTTCATTGTTTTTGAGCCACTAAAAGGTTTTGCCATAGAAGTAAAGGTGCACATTTACCAATTACATCATGCCATCATCGCACAGTGTGTCAT
The DNA here is from genome assembly GCF_023864345.2 of Schistocerca serialis cubense. NCBI lineage: Eukaryota > Metazoa > Arthropoda > Insecta > Orthoptera > Acrididae > Schistocerca > Schistocerca serialis. Next base: position 406,139,097 of record NC_064640.1, on the reverse strand, counting down.
CAATGCACAAACACCATGTGCCATCCTTCTTCTTAACAAGGATCACAAGTGAAGACCGAGGTGTCTCTGAAGTTTGAATGCTGTCATTTTGCAGCACGTGTTTGGCGACTTGGTCAAATCCTTCCAGTCATTTGACTAGCACCTCCAGAAAACACTGACGGATGCCTGATGTGTAGCTGACTTATTGCTCTTTTGGAATTCATTGGTCTCCAGAACATCTGGACTGTGGGAGTGATGTACTGAGTGTATTCCTGTCCATGTACGTGATGGCTTTTATGTTGTCTACTTGGAGCCACAGTGTTGTAAATTTTTTGAAGTGCCCAATATCTCCATCAAACAATGTCACATTGTAACCAGAATCAAGTCCAAACCCGAAAGCCTGGTCATCAGTGAAGTACAACACTTAGCACTGAACACGTTTCTTACAAATATCAACATACAACCAGAACAGATGAACACTTCAATGTAGGATGCTGCTATTTATACAGTAATCAAATATTCCAGAATGTAAAAACATTACAAACATTAGAAATTTCGATAACCTTCCAGAAATGATAAATACTAAATAACAAATAACAGCTGATAGTCATGTTTGAAGTGGCAACCCACAACATGCTTGCCAGTGATGCTAATCGCTACGCGACACTGCCTGCAGCACAGTTTGTGGGGCACTCAACTGTGCGGTCATCAGCATCCATACAAAGTCCCAATTTTCATGACAGTCCAATTTTTTTCACAGTCCAATCTAGCCATTGTCAGGAATAATGATGATGATGGTGCAATGATGAGGACAACACAAACCCCCAGTCCCCAGGCAGCACCCGATTTGTGTAGCTGGTATCAATAAGTGTCGTATCAATAACTTATTTATACTGGTACTGTGTTTGCAAATAATGAAACTTTTTTTTTCCATAACAATACACGTTCTTTTATTCAGTTAAAACATCACCAATGGTAAGACTTTCACATCTGCTTTTAATGTGGGTGTGATGTCTGTCTTCACTTTTCACTTGAATTTACCCCTTTGGCAATGGAAGTGCATGTAAATAAAATAAGAAACTGAGAACACAACTGGTGAACTGCGACATACAAGACTGACAATCAGGTCTACTGGTAGTGCAATATTTTTTTGATAGCCAACATGCACGCACACATGGAATCAAGTGAGGGGAAAAAGACTGTTTCCACAATCCCCATTTCATCCCTCACAGGCATTCTTCTCCGCTGCCTATTGCACAGTGAACTGAAATAAAAGGCAAGGCGCACTCGCTTTATTTACTTTAGCACATGAACAGTGAATGGAAAGTTATGACAAAGTCCTAGGTCATTTAAGAAACTGAGCAGTTCTGATTTGATCTCTAAAAGAATGGTTGTGGCCATCTCTACTGCAAAGAGAGATGAAATTTATCAGAGTTCACTGGTGCACAGCCAGATGATCAGATGCTGTGTGATATCACTATTTGTCATCTTATTTCTCATATCCTACAGACAAAAATATCCTGCATTCTATCAAGACAGATTCTACATCTACATCCATACTCCGCAGGCCACCTGACGGTGTGTGGCGGAGGGTACCCTGAGTACCTCTATTGGTTCTCCCTTCTATTCCAGTCTCGTATTGTTCATGGAAAGAAGGATTGTCGTTATGCTTCTGTGTGGGCTCTAATCTCTCTGATTTTACCCTCATGGTCTCTTCGCAAGATATACGTAGGAGGGAGCAATATACTGCTTGACTCTTCGGTGAAGGTATGTTCTCGAAACTTTAACAAAAGCCCGTACCGAGCTAATGAGCGTCTCTCCTGCAGAGTCTTCTACTGGAGTTTACCTATCATCTCCGTAACGCTTTCACAATTACTAAATGATCCTGTAACGAAGTGCGCTGCTCCCCATTGGATCTTCTCTATCTCTTCTATCAACCCTATCTGGTACAGATCCCACACTGCTGAGCAGTATTCAAGCAGTGGGCGAACAAGCGTATTGTAACCTACTTCCTTTGTTTTCGGATTGCATTTCCTTAGGATTCTTCCAATGAATCTCGGTCTGGCATCTGCTTTACCAACGATCAACTTTATATGATCATTCCATTTTAAATCACTCCTAATGCTTACTCCCAGATAATTTATGGAATTAACTGCTTCCAGTTGCTGACCTACTATTTTGTAGCTAAATGATAAGGGATCTATCTTTCTATGTATTCGCAGCACATTACACTTGTCTACATTGAGATTCAATTGCCATTCCCTGCACCATGCGTCAATTCGCTGCAGATCCTCCTGCATTTCAGTACAATTTTCCATTGTTACAACCTCTCGATACACCACAGCATCATCTGCAAAAAGCCGCAGTGAACTTCCGATGTCATCCACCAGGTCATTTACGTATATTGTGAATAGCAACGGTCCTATGACACTCCCCTGCGGCACACCTGAAATCACTCTTACTTTGGAAGACTTCTCTCCATTGAGAATGACATGCTGCGTTCTGTTATCTAGGAACTCCTCAATCCAATCACACAATTGGTCCGATCGTTCATTAAACGACTGTGGGGAACTGTATCGAACGCCTTGCGGCAGTCAAGTCACAATTTATTGTCCTTGTCCTCAAAGGTTACATTAGGTGCAGGGGAAATACTAATTACTAGTTCCGGGTAATTACACACATACTGGAAGAAACTAACACAGTTGTAACTCTTTCAGCAAAAATGCTGTGCAAGATACTTTTGCTCTGCATTGCAGCATGCGCTGTATTGCAGAACTGTGCTACTTACACTTCTTTGCTCCACATTGTGTGTCAATTCTCACTCAAGCCAGACACCATCCAATAAACAGCCTCCAGACACAGAAACCTATCAAAATATAAGATCATCCCCTATTTTCCCAGTATTCATGTCCAATTCATGGTGGGTTTTAAGCTAATTAAATATGCATAGCATATTATCACTGCATTTCCTGCCGAATTGTATTGAAGACCATCTCCATGTACCAAATTCATAACCAGCACTACATTCCTACAATTTAGTACACTAGTGAAACCCTCTTGTATGTTACTAGTAGAGCTGCACAAGAAACAGACACAAGGTTTACAAAGAGAACTGATGAAATCTTACTACACATACCTCAACATTTTGTAGTTCATCTCCTTGAAATGCAGAAACAGCTGGAATTCCACTATTGTCAGTTGGCTGGGAATGAGTGACATTTTGGACAGGTCCTGGGCTTTGTTGCCCGCTTTGGACTGTATCACTTCCTTCATCTACTGATCCAAGTTTCCCACGAAGCTCACCTTTACAGGAGCTTGTTGAAGATTTCCTACGATCTTTACTACACCACTTCCAGTCAGGATGAGCTCTGAAATGTGCCTCCTTTACCTATAATTTGCAAGTCATACAGAAGCAATGACAAAAGTACCAGTACTTGAGAAATGTAAAGGACAACTACACAAAAATATCTGAAAAATACTACATCTGCAAGATATATTTTCAGGTTTAAATCAACTCAATAAAATTTACCTTTACTTTGCTTTACCAATCTTTAGGATAAATCTGTCCTCAACCTGAAGGTTGGTTTGAATATAGCAGTGTTTTACCAACATGATGCTATTAGATGCAGTATGACATCCCCTTCCTCCTATCTCTGAACTGACTTCCCCAACAAGTTACAGAGAGTGTACTGCATGAACTCTGAACCATGGTACCTACAACTTGGCACTTTTCAAATTGGTTATCATTGCCAGAGCTGAAAGAAGTGATAAGCAACAGAAATAATCCTTGGATTGAATGAAGATTGAAACCCACAATTATGGACTTTTAGTCTGAAACTTATCCACCAAACTACACACCTAAATATGACATGTTAGTGATTCAATAATGACCCAGTAACAGGAGTTAACTACATTCTAGGAGCCATGTCTAATTAACAGTTAACAGTACAGCCATTTGCACCTTCACTGGCATTTTAACAAAAATAATTTTCTTTTTTGCCACTTTTGGTGCAATAACTCTTGTTTTATTTACTCTTTATTTATTTATTGAGCTTATCATTACACACTATAAGGGACTTATACTGCATAATAGTGTTATATTGCCAAATAAAGGCAGGGAACTCCAAAAACTCATAATTCTTGTGAAAGCTAATTTTTTATTCTAGTAGTTTCATCATCATTCTATAAATATTCCATTATTCAACCCAGTAAAATGTGACAATCTAACCAACCGTTCATTACAACAGTAACTATATTGAAATGTTAATGGAAATTTGCTAAAAATGACAAGATAATATCCATGGATCTCTGTTAACATAAATCTCACAGAGAAGGAGCTTGCAATGTTGCTTACCTCCAGTGCTAGGTCATGATACTTCCTTTTTTCTTCTTGACCCAATGCATACCACCATTCCCCGAGAATCTTTGATACAGTTCGATTATCCTGATTGGGGTGGCGCTGATGGACTAAAGCTCGATGTCTTTTGCTAAATATCATAAATGCATTCATTGGTCTACGTATTCGATCTCTCTCTTTCACCTGGAAATTTAAATTATTGAGTATATTTATTTGTTTTAATGGAAAACTTAAATAGTAAGAAGGCTAATTTTCTCAATTTAAAAAAAAAAAAATTCTGTTGAAATGAACAAAGATCTCCAGAAAACAAATCAGCAGCTAATATCAAGCTTTGTAAGAAATACGCGCATTTCAGGTAGCACTATCCAACATTATCATTACTATTAAGATAAGTTTAATTATTTTTTTCTTTTAAAATAAAAACAGCTACACATTCATAACAAATACACACAGTTCTCACACTTTACATGTATAAGGAACATTTTAAGCCACTGAAGGATGGTCGTCATACCTGAAACCAGTATTGCAATCTGTCATTTGGCTTTTCTGGGAGCAGTTACTTGCACAGTTTCAAAACTTAGTTGCTGCTCTCAACATTGATCTACTCTAGCCTACTGCTTCTGGTGTATTTTTCCTTCAGCTTTGCCTCCTTTCTCCCAACATGTGGCTTCCCCTAACATAGGGCCTGAATGAGCTACCTGTTCCCCCTTTATAACCTCCACTAGCAAACAATCTCTTTGCTCCATGTAAAAGGAACCTGTTATACCAAAAGCTAGGAGTACTTTTTTTCTTTTTTATGCCTTTCCACTACTTTGTGATTCTCAAAATTGTTGCATGTCTATTTGAAAGCTCTTATGAAGGAATCTGTCTGAAGGCTGTTCAGTTTTTCACTTTATCTATATGCCAGTCCACTGTTTAGCAGCCTGAAGCTCTATTTGGTTAGTACTGAACTGACTTCCATTTTTGTTACTTCTTTTATAACTTATGAATTCCCTTCTTCTCTTCTTTTGTATCTTAACTGCATCAATCTGTATCAAGACAATGTGATTCACTTACTTGTGGCACTCTCAAATGAGCAATTAAAGATTGGCCTACTTTTCCTTCTTAATGCCATTTTTTATACTTTAGTTCCTTCTATGTTGAAAGTCCTTACACACTGCTGCGATTTTTGAGACAACTGCACTCTATGACTTTTCCACAGGTTTATAATCTACATAATCCCCACAAGAGATAGTTAATCTACAGAACTCCAGATTTAGGGCTCTTTTTAGGGGTTTGCCATGTTCATTTCTTCCTAGTCAAATAAACATGTAATTTCTCAAATAGTTATCTACAAATTAACAATACATCACATGGCCTCCTAAAAATGCTAGGTAGTATTCTCTGTGACTTATAACAATGCTGGACATCACTAGTCACTAATTTGACGCAAAACATGATGTCTCTAGAATGTTAGCTACACTGACACAGTTTTTGTAAGCCAACAATAAATATTATTTACAAGGAGTTAAAGATAAGTGAAAACAGAGAGAAATTTAAGGAGAGTGAAGTTGCTGCAATCTTAAGACCAGAAGACAGAAATGTACAAGTAACCAGTTGAAAGTAGCACAATGCTTGGCGGTAAAACTGTAAGCAGAAAGAATACAACCTAAATATCACACATACCGTTACATAACTTTCCAAGACTCCAAATAAACAAATTGCAAATAATCTACCTTTTGTGGACTTTGAGGTTCCTTTGTATTCTGTAGGGCACTGAGGGACTGTGTTCTGCGTTTGCATGCTGCAGCCGCATCGATAACTGTTTGCTCTGAAGATGTGCCCTCAGGTTCAAATACATCGTCCTCTTCTTCTCCTGGAGGGAGCATGTCAACACAGTCGGCATCTCCTCCCGAGCCATCGAGATCGTCACTCGTTTTTATTTCTCTTTCTCGTTCGTGCTTCACGGACTCCGAGAAACATGAAGTTGATGCTGCAGGTGGAGCAGATAGAGGTGGTGATAGATTGAGGGGTGGTGAGGAAGAGTTGCTCTGCGGGTTTGACAGTATAGGTACTAGAGACTCCCAAGGATATAAGGAGAGGGACTGAGAATTATTTGCACCTGGAGGAAAAATATTTCTCATTACAAAACTATCAAAAACTGATATTTTACATGCCACAAAATATCTCCAGTTCTTGTCTCTATCAAATGAGGTATAAAATAATTAAATGAAAGATATACAGGACAGCAAATTTCATCATCTCATCTTTTCATTAGCTGCATTACCAGTAAGCTCAGCAACCATAAAGCTTTAAAAAAGATCCCTTTTCCACAAAATGTGGCATCTGGCCCTACAGATTCATTCTTATGCAGTATTCCTATCTTGTTTTAGTGTTCTCAAACAACAGGAAGGCACAAATAGTTGTGGCCCACTCAATCTGACACAATCTCTCAGCCCATTATTCAAGCTGTAGGGCTGTGGTGGCAGTACAATATAGCTATACAGGTGTGTGTGTGTGTGTGTGTGTGTGTGTGTGTGTGTGTGTGTGTGTTTGTTATTCATGCTTTTCCCAATCTTCTCTTAGGTTCTTCATTAAGTTCTCAATCACAGTCTACAAGAAACACAAGAGGTGTGAGACTGCAACAAGAATTCAGCTTCAAATGCACTGAAAGTCATCCCAATTTACATTTCTTACACCACTAAAAGTGAATGTCAGGACAACCTCTCAAAGAACATGGCTTAAGTGTTCCACAGTCCTGCCAAATCTGAACTCATATTCCACACCAATGACATCCTTGTCGATGAGTGAGAAATGAGAGATGCAGTGACGGATTTCTTCTTCTTTTACCTTGCATGCAATGATTTTTACATTGCCATAGTATGTGGAAGCTCAGACTGTTGTAGAATTCTGTATTTTTCTTACCACTTTCTTAACTAGCATAAAGATGAATTGTATTTGCCCCTTTTTTTTCTAGGTTAAGTTTACATGTATGACACATTGAAAAAGGGGATCACAACCACCCTAAGAACTAAGTGAGGTGAGGACTGGGGTTTCAGTCACACATTCATTCATTCCAATGCAAATATTCCCAGTTTCCTTAAACAAATTGACAATGGAACATAAAATTGCAGCCCAATTTCTCAATCTTCAAAACTGGTAAAAATACTATCACAATTCTGTTATGATATGCCAAACAACAGCAGAAGTATTAGTGAGAAACAAAACAGAATATGACACACATTGACAAGTATAATCACAGTGAAATGATCAATTAATACTAATAAAATGCAAAACTTGTTTGTGTACTTACTGATGTTTTTTTCCCGAGGTTCTCCCCTTTTCTGAGCAGGTGGCAGTACAGGCAAAAGATGCATAGGGTGCACAATTACAGGTTGGTTGTTCACCGGAGGTACAGTCAGTGGCGACTGTTCCCGGGTTGTTGGCGTCTTTGCTGTTTCTACAGCCTGCGACATAGAAACATGAAGGCCAATTTTACTGGCCTGTTTCAAGACTGATGCACTGTCAACAACTACTGATTGTTGGAGATGATTTGAAGTGGGAATGTGATTTGTCACGAGAGCTGGAAGTTTCTCAGAGTCATTCTTCACTGTGATGTATTTCTTTTCAGACTGTGGTGCTTGTTGTTGTATTACACAGTAAATTTCATCACTGCCAACAGTATTTACCGAAGCAGAGCAATCTATTGCTTCATTTTTCACCATTGGTAACAACGGAATACTACTATGCTGTGTCGGCTGCTTTAGATGTCGTTCTGACCTAACTGGGTCAGTATGTGCATGTGGTGTTGTCTGCAGATCCTGAGGACTCGTCAGAGCCTGTTGTAGGATTATGTTCTGCTGTTGCTGGTGGTGATGCTGTGGAGTGGATGTTACACTATTTGGATACCCATCATTCGACTGCTGCTGTGATGGAACATCACCATAGGAGCAAGAAACTGGACTGTCAATGTGCCACGAATGGTGCTGCTGATGGGAATTCATCACAGAAGATGCTAGTGGTCCACGCCCAGGATTTGGTGACATTCGAATGACACTCGTTGCCATGCCAGATGTGTGATTCTGTGAAGATCCCATGTTACCCGGTGACGGATGAGGTGGTGAATGCTGAACATTAACTTGACTCGGACGAAGTAATTCGGGCCTGTAAATAAAAACACGCTCAGAAAAGAATGAAAGACGTACAGTAACCAGACATTTTTTGCTATGGAAAGTACGTGAAAAATAGAAAAAAAATTACAAACATCTCTTGCCAGTAATAAGGAAAATTCAATGTGTATTGAACTCTGTCAAAAGAAAAATCTTTTCAGTACAAAGGAATTCCTATCAAATTATTATATTTGTTCCTTTTAAAATTTTAAAATCGCTGAATGTGTATTTACAGAGTTCATGGCTTATTAAATCTGTAAAACTGTGAAATTTAACCACATTAACATGCAACACTTCAGCAACCACAGGTTCCACAGGTGACAACTCAACGAGGATAAGATACAATAGGAAGAGTCAGTCAGAAATGAGATGAAGAAGGGAGAAGATAGAAGGAAAATAAATGGGGCAAAAAGTAGCAACTATATGTTAAAAACAAAGCCCAAGTTATTGAGAACTTCATAAAAGCAATATCCTGTCCACATATTACAAGTAATAATGAAGATAAACATATAAAGAGAGAATCCAATCAAGACACTGTTAAAACATTAACATTCAACACTTCAGTGAATTTTGAGTGAGACTGTATCTGCGATCATTCTGCAAATATTTATAAATAGAGAAAGGAATATTCTATATTAACGGACACTAGAGGTGTTATTTTATATTTAAATGGTAATAAATATTCTTGTTCACTGCCGCATCCTTCACAAGAGGATTTTTGCTAAGCTTTGCTTGAACTATTGTTTTTCAATGCCTTCGACTGTCAAAATGGTCCACTGTGCTTCTTTCTCAAAACATTTTTCCTTCAGTTTTCGCATGGTTGTCGTGAGGAACGAGTATCTCAGTATGACAAATCTCATCTGTCAGTTATTTCTTAGAGCTAAAGAATTATCCAGCCAAGAATTTAAAATTTTGCGTAAGGACTGAAAATTATTACAGATAAATACTGCAGTTTTCAGACTAGTACCACATCTAGGAGGAAGGTGGTGACACAGCTTATGCACTGCTTGAAGAAAGCACATTGCGAACAGCATTCTCAGCCATGGCAACAGTACCTTCTTCAACAATTCATGGTGCAATTGGCTCTTGCCCTATCCCAGGAGCAATTTCCAAATCACCAGTTAATTCAAACTTCCAAATCCCATTCTTCAACTCCAGTGTGGAAAGAGAACCTCTCTGTATTCCTTTAATGTGTCAATACTCGCGAAGAACAGCAGCACTATTGCTGTTGTTTTGATACAACTTCATGAGTACAGCCTGCTCACTTTCTACAGACCCTTGTTGACTCTCTGCTGCTGTAATGCACACTGCTGCTTGTGTTCCACCCTAGTTACCATATCAGTGCCAATGCCTAACAGCAAGTCATGACACTAACAATACTAACACCAGAAATCCTTCAGCGCACAGCCTGGTCATCATTCCTATAAAGTTGTGTACTCATACAGTAAATAGTGTCCCGTCTACACTGGCTCAAGTAGTACACGTTTTATCTGGGTACCTTCCATTAGGAATGTGGGTGCACTCAACAACTGTGTATGACTTTCAAATGATAGAGCACAGCAATCAGTTGTCCTCTTCTTGCAGGTTTTATTCAGCAAACCTAGTGTGTAGCCATTATCAACGCACCATTTCATACTATCAATGCATGTTCTAGTTTGTCAGTCCCCTATTGTTCGAGTTTCTGTCACAGTTTGTGGTGGTCCCACCTGCTTTTAATTCTTCGTTTGTTGTCCTCAGTGTCAACGTACTGCGTTGCTACACTGGCTGAAAAATGGGGGTTGTGGATTCTAATACTGACTACTTTAAATAATGCAGCCAACAGATGCACAGTTGCATTTCACTGTTAACAACCCCCCAATAATACACAGTTATATGGCCAGTGCACTAATGTTTAATGTTTGATAAGCCTCATTAATAGTTAGCAGGCGAAACTCCACATACTGCTACAATATTTTCTTGTTGAACATCTATGGGCAGTAAAACCTAACCACAAAGTTCAAAGTTCTTGAAGAATAATCAGGTACCTATGGAGCAGACACTGTCACTGGTTTTTACTCACAGCCTAATTGTTTAACACTTCTTTCACAGTTCATTTGAACCATTGTTGTTGTTCTAACCAGCACAGGTTACTTGTCTGAAACCCGGCCGTGGACTGACTGTGCCGTGGCAAAAAGTTGGTACTGAAACTACACACTGTTCTAAGTTAAATTTACATAAGTTACAATTAAAACTTAAGTCATTAAATTAACTGAATACATTGAAAAATTGGTTCTTTTTAGCAGTTTCTTCTATTATGAGGTTTAGGCCGAATTATTTGTTTAAATGATGAAATTAACAAATATAGTTACCCAAACGATACTTCTGACAAAACTGTTAATTACTTTGGAATTAATGAAGGGTTTGTTTTGCTAACTTGTTTTTGAATAGAGCTAAATAAATGCTTTAATTTAAGATTACTAGTACTTCATTTTCCAAATGTTTACAATTATTACAGAATTTATACTTGTTTATATGTCAACAATAGAATTTAAGTTACGAAACAATCACTGATTTCACCCTATAACAAATGATACTAACTAAGGATAGTCAAAATAAATCAGAAAATCAATTACATACATGAAACTAAGCACAAAATAAGATCTGGTGTTATATTCTTTAAAACTGAGTGCCAATCTTTCTCTTTTATGGAAATGCAGATTATATTAATGTAAGTTAATGATAATTAGTTAAAAGTCACAAAACGAATTTAAGGAAGCAGTGGCAAAACAAGAGGGGAATTAAAATTATCCCAGCTTGCTTCATCACAAGTTCTTTCAAGAAAGTTCTTGTAACAAAAGCCCGAAAAACAGGAGACTGGCGTACTAGAAGATGCATTCATACTATCAAATGTTGGATTGATAATGGCTAGGCACAAGTCATAATCTAGATATGCCGAATAAAACCTGCAAGAAAAGGATGACCGATTGCTGTGCTTTATCATCTGAAATTTGACAGTAAAAGTTTATTTACAGCCACCCTGTACTTTCCTTCTTCCGTCTACGTCAAGTTTCAAAACAGTTCTACAGTTACCTTTCCTACTTTTGTTAGACCAGCAGTTGATGTGTAAACAATAAACTTTCCAACAGAAATAAATCACTAGAAAGATAAAAAATATTCCCCAAAATACCTTCTTTTTTTTTGGGGGGGGGGGGGGGGATGAAGAACATGTGTTAGAAAAAGAGGGGGCAATGAGGAGACAGTAAATTCTTTTAGGTTTACAAGTGCCAGACAGGGTGTGCAATGAGGCTGAATATCCCTGGTAGGGATGTATGGAAATAGATTAATGCATGAAACCTGCAATTTTCAGATTAACTTTTGCACATAACAGATACACAGGGAACATCTGTCTCTCTCAATATTCTTTAAAAGCCAAAATGTTGGACAATCTCTTCAATACATTTCTTCTGTGGCAAACTCTTTTAGGCAAAAACATTCACCAGCATGTCCAAAATAACTGTAAATAAAATATGTTATGAAACAGTTAAAAGTGTGGAAAAAGAAAACAAAGATGCTACATCAGCCTTGGATGAGGGGGGGGGGGGAGGGGTGGCGGAGGGGGGGGGGGAGGGGTGGCGGAGGGGGGGGGGGCTGCAAACAGGTGCAACAAAATCATAGTTAGGATTGTTTAATTTCATGTTTTCTTTGCATGATGCGTCATTAACAACTACTCAAATGGCAAAATATTTAAGGTGCAGGTAGTTAAATTAATTCTTTCTGTAAGGAACCCAGTACGTCTTATTGTAGGCCAACAGAAACAAACGTAATGTCTAGAGGGCTCAAAGGAAGTGTCTTACAGATCTGTATTTACTGACAACACAAACAGTACATCAGACAGACTCAGCAGTATTCTTGAATTGTTCATGCATGATGATAATTGTCTAATGGCAGTTATCTCTGCTGGATGATAATTGTCTAATGGCAAGTATCTCTGCTGAGGAACTTGAAAAAATCCTGAATGGTGTAGATGAAATTTCCACTTGGTGAAACAAAGCTTACCTTAAAAGAAAATAACTACCGTATTTACTCGAATCTAAGCCGCACTTTTTTCCGGTTTTTGTAATCCAAAAAACCGCCTGCAGCTTAGAATCGAGTGCAAAGTCAGCGGAAGTTCTAAAAATGTTGGTAGGTGCCACCACAACTAACTTCTGCCGTCGAATGTATGTAGTGCTACACAGGCATGCGTTGCAGGCACAAAGATAAATACTGGCGCCAAAACCTCTGCCTCAGTAAATAAATTAAAAAAGAAAGTACACATTATCCAACGAAGTAAATACAAATTCCGTATTCAAATGGCTCTGAGCACTATGGGACTTAACATCTGTGGTCATCAGTCCCCTAGAACTTAGAACTACTTAAACCTAACTAACCTAAGGACATCACACACATCCATGCCCGAGGCAGGATTCGAACCTGCGACCGTAGCAGTAGCGCGGTTCCGGACTGAGCACCTAGAACCGCTAGAACACCGCGGCCGGCACAAATTCCGTATTGTTCATTTTCGAATGTAGCAGCATTTCAATGTACTACGAAAATCCGACTGGCAAGACTGTTTGGGATGTTTGTCAATATGGCCAACTCTATGTTCTGAATTTTTTCCTACCTGTGAGAAGAGATGGTTGCTAATAGCAACTTTTATGAATTGTGAATCACATGCAGTATTCTCTTCACCATAAGAATAATAAGGATACAAACATTTTGCCATGTATTCTTTCATGTTTGCTGCTATCTCATTTAAATCCTGTCTGCCTAATAAACTACGAAACTAGAGTGAGACAACAGCAAACGTGGAAGAATATACATATCATGTCATGTTGATATTCGTATTATTCTTATGCCTAATAGTGACACAGTCAGAAATGAAGCACGGCAATTGACTAGATTTTCAAATCTAAGATGAATCTAATTTCTGTACAGAATGTAATGTACTAAAGAGGCACCTGCAAAGATTTTCAAACGGAGAAAAATTTTTGCTAAACTCTCGTTCAGAACATGTTCTATCATATGCAGTCTATTATTTGGTTCATGTTGATCACTATCAAAGAAAGCAGCAGTGTAAGTAACAATAAATAGCAGTCTCTTGCCGTTGTTTCGCTTATGAGGTAATTCCTCGCTCTTTTAAGTCACAGTAGCGCGTACAAAAGCAAGCCATGCCATGAGCGGCGACAGGTCAAAACACTCATTATCAGAATGCAACAAACAATGCATGACACAGTACAGTAATGTATTTTCAGCTTAGAGTGATGTAAAAACCTATAACAAAGAGAACAGCACTTATCAGATCAAAGAAAAATAAGCAATCCATTCAAACCAGATGAAGCACATCAAAAAGGAAGGGTACCCGTATAAATACGGACGGAGTGCCTGACGCATAGCAGTGGCTACCTGGTAAAGCTTAACTGCAAAGCTTACGACTCGAACCAAACTACTGTAGCTGTATGGTCATTCATTCAACCTAAATTGTGTCTCATATTACAATGGACCAACTTTGTTTTGATTTGGACGTGCGACCTAAAACTTTTCTCTCCCCTTCAATTTTGAGTCTCAAATTTCAGGTGCAGCTTAGATTCAGGAAAATTTTTTTTTCCTTGATTTCGAGTCTCATTTTTCAGGTGCGGTTTAGATTTGAGTGCGGCTTAGATTCGAGTAAATACGGTATATGATACTGCAAGGACACAAGAAAAGTATTTGATTACAATAAGAGTATATGCCTCTGGTGTTGGTGGTTTATCTGAAATATTTAGAGCTGTGCTCAAAATGTGATGGGAAAGATGGTTGCAATTTAATGCCTCATTGATGTTGAGGATATTGCTAGATGGAGGACTCAATTGGTTAGACAACAACATGAATGGATTTGTGTGTGACCATTTTTAAAGATAAATACTGAAATCTGTCTCAAGTTATTTAGGAAACCCACAGAAAAACTAAATTGGAGAGATGAACTGGGGATTGAAGCCCCATGTCTACTCATTATGAGTCTAGGGTCTCAAGCCACCTTGCTAAGTTAAGGTACTACAAAGCAGAAAGCATATATCAAACCAGTTGTAACATGGGCCAAAGAAAGGTCTACATTTATTAGGTCAACCTTAGAAAATGCAGTGCAATTGAAATGAGATACCAAGTTCCTCAACAATTCAGTTTCAATGAAATCATTGGTGGGCAGCTACAATTGTAGCCATCCTGTTCAGTCACTGCTATAACGATACAGAGATGATCAAGAAACTTGCACGAGTATCACTAGGGGAGGAGAAAGGGGGGGGGGGGGGGGGGGTTAGTTGAGTACGTAAATTTACAGAACTAATATCCAACAATATCCAAGATAAACAATATAAGCCTGTTGAGTAAAGAAACTTAGAGAATCAGTATTCATAATAAACAGTAAAATGTTTGCCAATCCTCATTTTATATTTTGAACAAGATATTAAGCATGAAATGGTATACATCTTTGCTTGTATGAGAGAAGACAAATATGCACCCTCTAGTTTCATTCAAAACTCAAACACTTAAGTGTGTAATTCATAATGTAATAATGTGGCATCACTTTTTGGTGATATTACCATTTTTATTTATTTTTTAAATAGTTAGACATAGAAATCTGAAAGTTTTCTAGACTATGTGCTTGAAGCCAAATTGATTAAAAAGAAATTGGAAAGTCCAGGATGGAATAACAACAAAGAAGAAAAAAAAAACAGTTATTGGAGAACAACTCTTTTCCCATCCAGTTCAATAATTACACAATCTGCAGAACACTGAACTTGAAACTGTAGTATATAAGCTCCGATTACATGTTGAAGTGCCCTTTAGTGGGCCGGGCAACCAACACTCCACATTGCTGCAGATAGAACCTACAAGTACTTATAGTGGAAGTAGAACCAAAAATAAACTCTATTCCACTTCACAGGAAGACTCTTTTGTCTAATCACTATAGTGCAGACACTACAACATGCGGGCTGAACAAGTCCCATCTACTTCTAACATGTCAGCCAGCCTGCATCCATATTCTGTATTTCTGTAAAGCAAAATTGACACCTGGGTCACTGATCCCTTCTGGTGTCAATGAGAGTTGTATTTGAGCACTGTAATGGACCAGTAGTAGTCTCTTCACACATTTCAAAATAAGGAACTATGTACAACACAAAGCAAATCTGAGGTACCCAATCCATTTGGTTATCGCCACCGCACAGTTGCTTACCAAGGTGGCAAATGAAGTATTTCAGAACCTATCTCTACCACTATCTTATGAAACCGCAGTTATAAACACCCCACATCTAAAGCTGCCACATTTTAGTATGTGGAATTTCGCATAATACAAACTTTAGCTATCAGACAAATGCAAGTGTTTCTTTGCTCTGAGAGGTTAAGCCCTATGAGTGAGTCCTAAGTTGTCACACGTAGCATGTATCTTACAGAGAATATTTAACCTCCCACTGTTTGATGTAGGACCAGAGCTTAACTTATGAGCATACTGATACTTTGTTTCTTTCAGGCATAGATGCACTCTTTATTTTCCAGGTGTGTTCTTATGCACAGTCTCTTCTCAAAATGGGATTTGCCAGCTGTTGTGCAACAGTAATAATCGAAAGCAGGTAACTTTTTTGATATTTACACGAGAAAATTAAGCTGCTTAGAACTCTCTCTGATGTAATGGTTCATCTGGATACAATTCACTATGGAATAGTATTTATTACGTGATTTGCCATGAGGATGTTCTGCATAATGTAAAAAGGGAACTCATTAGCTCCAGGGAACCTGTGGCAGCCCAACTCACATTTTGAGGCAGATTTTGCCTCTACATTCACATTTGGCTCAAATGTGAATTTTTTAGGTCCATACTGATTAATAATTTCATCAAGGATTGCACAATTTCTTTCAGGATATACAAACATATTTATTTCTTACATAACTCCAGATTTCGTAAGATACCACACACAGTGCAACCATCAATCACACCAGAACTACGCAAAGATAACTAAAACTGGAGCAGATATATCACATCCGCTGTCTGTGGTCTCTGGGTAATGTATTTTAACAATATGAGGCATCTTATTTTCATATCCCTCAGGTGAGAACTTCATACTAATCTAGTGTTGCATGTAAGTCCAACACACTTAAAATTTTGAACCATTTCAGTTTTCTAAATTTAATTCCATTAAAAACAACACACTGCAGATAAGAGCAATTCTTACACATTTCTAAATATGGAACTTAAGTTACATTGCATGTGATATCAACTTTCAAATCTTGCTTTCAGCTGTAACACATAAGGCTGAAACTGGGAAAAAAGCTCTAAATACAAATTAACCCACAAATAAGTAGCAGTCAACTCTACAACTTTCCATAAATTTCATGCAACAGTAGTAATAGTCGCACCTAAAACATACGGTCCTCTCCTTTGAAACATTCCAACAGGGAAACCACAAATCACTATGTGAAAGACTGCTAGACTTGGCAGTACTGGGAATGGACCCGATTTATAAATCTTTGTGAAGTTTTTGTCCTGGGACTAATTCTTACCTTGAAATCTATGGCAGCTTCAATTTTTGCTTTTAAAGTTATCCTGTAGGAAATCTTTATTTTCAGTATTCCTACTTCTGCCAGGTCCCTTTGTACTTCTTGGAATCTAGAGCACGTATCTATCCTTACTCACATTAAACTGTAATATCTGATGTGTCAACCTCATCTAGTCTAGTATAAGGGCGAGTCCAAAGAACACAGTTCTTTTCCTGATGGTGTTTGAGATCCTCTCTATCTGGATATACAGTTTTTAATTCGTTCTTCTTCTATGCTAACCAACTCCTGTTCTTCAAGGTCACAATAATCTCCTGAGGATTCTCCATTCCACAATTCTAACCTAAGAGTAATCCTGTTTTTATGACGTTTGGACTTTGTGTTACATGTGAGATTGCAGGGTGGATAATTATCTGGTAATGTTTTAATTTTGCAATGACTGAAAGATTGTTCTTACTGTACAGGTGCATAGTCAGTTTTTATGCTAATTTCATACTGAATATTTAGTTAATAAAGGGCAGCATCATGAGGGGTGGGACTGTCGATTACTATGAATAAAAGTTTTGTGCATCACTCATTTATTTATTTATTTTACTAGTACATGTTTTGATGGTCCACATCATTCTTCAAGTGGAAAACTGTTTTGGTATAAAGCAGGTGTTAGTGAAGAGCAAAGATGTCTTTCCACAGCAGCAAACTTAAGTGCCAAGCCTGGTTATGCTGCATCTTTGGCTGGTGATAAAATTGTGTTTTTAGAAAAGGCACTGTTAAAGTGTACTCACACGCAAAGTAGAGTTTATAAAAGGCTGCATACTGCTGCTTGTTGCCTATGCTATCTGCTGTACATTATGCTTACACAGGTATTTCAAAAATGTTAGAAATATTCTTGGTTACACTGAATGCAAAGATATTTGAAAAGTGCAATTGCTGAACCTTGTCTTTTCATTCAATTATTATATTAAATGTTTATATACATAAATGTGATTTACTTTGTTTAAAATACGGATGAGTTGCAACAGAATGTGGACATGTGTACAATTCAGTTATTACATGTAAGTGCTTATATATAAATAGATTACTGCATGTTGAACTTACACAATGTACAATATATATCAACAAGAAATGATATACATGTACAACCAAGAATATATATGTATGATCTGTTGTAATGGTTTATACACAAGCATTTAAATACAATAACTGAATTTTCCACATGTCCATATTCCACTGAAGTCCATTATATTTTTAAAGTGCCAAAGAAAATAATATTTATGTATATATAACCATCTAATATAATAAGTAACTTGTGCACATGTCCATATTCTGTTGCATCTCATTCATATTTTTTAAAATGAAAAGTATATTTGTGTATATAACCATTTACTATAATAACTGATGTGTGATGTACAATAACGAAAAGCCAAATTCCAGCAATGGCACATTTCAATTAGCCTTCTATTCAGTGTAAGCAACAATATCCCTGACATATATAACATCTTTGAAGTAATTGTGTAAAAGTACACTCGGGAGTACATGCAACAAGCACACAGCCTTTTGTTGACTACTTCTCCTGTAAAACATTTTACTCTCACAAATTCAGTTTTTTTAACTTTAACAATGTCTTTTCCAAAAGACACAATTTTATCACAAGAAAAAGATGCAACATAACCAGCCTTGCACTTAGTTTGTTGCTGTGGAATGGCATCTGCACTCTTCACTAACTACAGCTATGCAACTAAACAATTCTCCACCTGAAAATGAGGGAGTGAACCATCGAAATGCATAGTGGCAGAATAAATAAGTGGCCAATGTGCTTCATAGCTTCTTTTTCTGTCAGACAAGATTCTATCCGTTCCTCTAGGTATTTAAATCTCTTCGCCTTCTGAATTTCTCTTGCTCATACAGTCATTCATCTAGGAGCTGTCTTTTTATATGTCATATACCGTAACGCCAATCCATGAAACAACACATATTTCCCAAGTACCTGACTACTGGAGGCAAGAGACAGTAGGACCACATTATTTATTATGTTCATTAATGAATTAGCCTATAATCCTGTATGTAACACTTGGATGCATCCAACAGCACCATGTCACTGGCACACCACACTTCAAATATTACACCAATGGCATCTGCATGGGCCAGCCACCAGAGGCCCCCTGTGGTGGGCCATGACTCGTGCACACGGCACGGCTTCTGCTGCAACATCATCTGGAGCCATCCTCTCTATAAGCACAGTGAAGCAGACACACACTCTCATACTGTGCTCATACCTAATGTCAGCAACAGCTTGTATCAGTAGGTTGATTGTTTCTACGTTTGTTGTATATTCTCAACTGTTGTTTGCTTGTATGTAAAAGAATAAATTGGTTCATTGTGGCTGTGCTGTTGTTTGTGTCTTATAGTATGATACAACTTACAAGATGATAAAATGCACACCAGTGTTCAATACTGTGATGGCTGAGTGTGCCTTTTTCAATGAAAATGTGGAAAGTAAACTGTGACTTCCTTCATAGCACTGCTATCTAGTGATATGCCCTGTTAGAGCTTAAGTTATCCTGTCTGTGGAAACTACAGCATCTGATAACAGAAGCAGCTGGAATTTTAACATTTTTCTCATACACATAAATGTACACACACCTTGTACTCCTCTGCTTGAGTTTATAACATTTTCAACTTCCGCTGCAAAACAGAAAGTAGGTGCGGACTTTGTAGCAAGTCATGAAAAACACAACTGTAATCATTACAGGAATTGCAGAATTTTCACCACCACATTCCTTAAAGGTAAATAACTTCACCATCATTTGTTAATATGACTGGAGATCTACCGCTATTTTGGCAAGCCTTTGCTGAACTGATCAGTTTTCTTTACATAACAAGGAATAAAGTATAAGACTAGAATTCCCATAATCCACAGCTAAAATGCTGAAATGACTGCGCTCTGCAACTATTTTCAACCTAAGCTCTTTGTAATTTGATTTACTGAACATATAGTTGAATTCCACACAAAAATGAAGCCAGAACCATACATATCCTCAAAACACATTGGAAGCTCTTCCAGTCTTATAGTTCAACATACACTCAGCACAGAAACGTCAGTAACTCTGAGTGAAATACATATACTCGCACAATACTCTGACCTGATAACATGTTGCTGGTGATATGGGGTGACCATAAAATGTGGTTGCACTGGCGACGTCTGTTTCCATTTCTGACATGGCGATATTAAACTTCCGGAGTGAGAACTGGCAGAAGACTGCATATTCTGCCCTTGTGAAGCAGGATTTGTAATCGGCACGAAGACGTTCTGTCGTGGGCCGACAGTGATTGGAGACTGCATAATGCAAGGTGATGAAGCTTGTCCAGTGGGTGAGGAAAATGCTGGAGTTGCAGACCGTGAGCTCCCAAGAGATACTGGAAAAAACACACAAAATACGAAACACACACTGTGATACTGCTGAATTAGTTGCTAAAAATGAGAGGTACAAAAGTAATACAAGGAAATATGGTGAATTTACTCAATGAGCAGAGTAGAGATAAATAAGAGGATGAAAACGAATACCATGGAGAAAACTTATGTTGTCAGCTAAAATAAAGACTGAAGAGAATAAAAATTCAGCAACTTTACTAATAATGGAGAACCTCAAACAAGCCATACTACATCAATTACCATCTTTTAATCTTCTTCATTAAAAAACAGTAAATAATAAGGAAATCACACACACACACACACACACACACACACACACACACACACACACACACACACACCGTACTGCAATCCATTGCTTGATTTGTAAAAAACTGAGTTTTCTGAACTGTGACTTTCCAGGGGATGTTTTGAAATATAGACTTCTTAAACTTTCCTGGGCATTTTAAAAGTATGAACAAAATTCTTGTTTCCCATCACTTCAATTTTAACAAAACTTCTATCATACAACAATTTAAAATCTGCAGTTTTGAGGCTTATTCAGAGGTACCAGTACAGCATGCCGCTGTGTGCAGTCACAAATCAAGTACTTCTACAATCAAGAAAAACTAGATTGTCAACAAATAATTTCACTGTTATTCATGATTAATAGAGCATTGTCTAAATGAAAATTATTTGCATATGGATTTCACAGTTCATCCTAAATTCCCTCTTACCATTAACTACAATACTGCTGGACAGTTGCATGCATATCAGAAGATTAGAAGTTAAAACAGACACCTACACAGTTTTACTACATACTCTGGATCAAAGTTCAAAAAAAGCCTGTATTATCAGGGTGAGAGACTTTAATGATAGAACTGATGGTAAGCTGTTAGATAATCAACTAGGAAACACTGGAGAAGGTGTACTGCACAGGAATGGAAGAATATTAAAAGATTTTGTAGCAGACAATAGACTAAGAATTGCCAACCATCATTTTATCCACAAATACATGAAGTGGCATGGGGAGAAAGAGGCCTAACAAGCATTATACATTACTTCTTAGCCAACAAAACAATTGCAAAATTGTTCATAAACACGAGTACACGTAGCGATGACATGCACATGGTGACTACTATCTAGTAATGTGAGACGCAACTCTTCAAAAAAAAAAATCTTCTACAAGAAGAATGTATACTTGACCTAGATCAGAAGCGAATAATAGAAAGTTCAGTTAAACCAGTTAATGACAATGAAGATGAGTGGAAGAATATCAATAACAGATTTGTGGAAGAGTATCAAAAACAGATTTGTGTAAGCAGGTACAAAATCTTTCGATATTCTTCCATTTCTGTGCAGTACTTCTCTTGTAGACTCTGCTTTAAAAAAGCCCGTGTGTAGAATCAAGAAATAAAAGAGCACCTGAGGGCACAGGGTTATATTGAAGGCTGTCAAATGGGACTAATCAAGTTATTGGGGAAATTCAACAGGAATGATGGCAAACATCTATCTCTAATATTTAAACACATAGATAGATGACAGAACATGTTCACAAAGTACTGAAATGTCTTAACAGTCAGATAAGAAATACAGCAGCAGTCAAAATAATATAACAAGGAGAGTGCTTACAGTCCTATAAGGATCTGCAGATAATTATAGAGGAAGAGGAAGATGCAGAAATAAAAGCAGACAGAAAAGTAAATGTTTCAGCAGACAATATAGAGGAGGAAGAAGTAGCAGCAGCTAGTGAATTACTCAGATATATACCACATGACATGATTAAAAGATTTACAATATTTATAAATGTGTACGACTGCATTAGGAGCATGCACAGATACTCCGAGGTTCAGGAGAGGTGACTGGTCCAATAGCAAAAACTACAAATCAGCTTATTAAACACAGCATGCAAGGTATACTCTAGAATCATTACAAGAAGAATCAGGAATATTGCTGAAATCATTTTAAAAGAACTGCAAGCAGGATACAAGAGAGTAAGAAGATGTATCAGCAATGTAACTAACTTCAAGTAAATTGCTGAAAAATAAAGAAATATTAAGGAATAAAATATAATCTTCATTGGTCACAATATACATTTCTATTGTGTGAAAGAGAGCAACCTTTTCAAGATGGCAGACAACTGGGATTTTCCTAAACATTTAATATAAGTTAAAAAAACAGCATGTGCAAAGAATTACATACTTCAATTGTAGGCCCATGCAAGTCATACTGCTAACATATGGATAAATAAAAAAGATAAGTAGAACGGGAGAGTATAAATCTATATTTAAGGTAAGGTTGCAGATTATGACCCATGATTTGTAATATTTATACTAATTAAAACATTCTATGATGGATAACCCATTGCCAAGGGCACAGCCAAATCAGGGGCAGGGGAGGGCAGCTGCTATCTCCCCTCCCACTGTCCCACTAGAAAAAAAACAAATCTCTGTAAACTGAACTCGCATATTACCCTGCCGGACGCATACGCATATCAATTCAGTATCCATTCGGAAAAAAAAATTAGAGCATGTAATTGATACTGACTTGTAACAAGTGTACCCACAAGTATATTTCATGGAATCTCAAAACTATTCCATAATTTATCACAAAACTAATGTGCATCCCCCTCACCATCTTCCCTCTCAGCTCTGACATCCTCGGTTGTCTTGCCCACTGTAGTCATTTAATGCAGTCAAGGGCTGAAGCCAGCTATAAAAGAACAGTTAACAAGTGTTAATCAATGGACAGTAGTCACATTTCACTTAAACTTCTTCACCGTGGTAGAAAGATGGACGCTGATATCATAACCCTTTATTGTGGTTTCAGAAATAACTGATTAAATGGAAAACTAAAGAAAACTGTTCATTATTCTTAATGATTGAGGGATGAAAAGTTTATACTCAAATTAAATACAAATTCATTTAGTTCACTCTAACTCTCTAAATTCGATGTTAATCAAAAAGAAGAATATCTATGATTTTCAGTACAATGGAAACATTCTGATCTGGAGCACAGCACATTTGAGATGTAGAGACCTTGTGAGTGTCTTTTGTTATTGCATGGAAGGAAATAAGTACATGGCATGTTAAAGAATGTATTATGTATTCATCCACAAATGTAATCAAGCTCATAAAAATGTGAGACTCCTCTGCCCTACAGTGAGAGTAGATTTATAAACAGCAGTTACATGTCTTCACTATATCAAAGGCTTCCACTAACATAGCTATATCTATAGCTTCTGCACTGGGGAATGATGACACATGCAATCACGTGAATCGTCATTGACAGAGATTTGTAATGAATGAAAATCAAATCTTCTTGATAAAGTTTCTTGAATGTCCACGAGGACTGTCTCAAAGACCTATAGAGAAAATGCATTGTGTGAGTGCAAAGCTCATTCAAAATACTGATGACCTGTTTCATCAATTGGAGAAGAACGCAAGCTGCACAAAATAGAGCCTGGTGACTATCTCAAAACTTGACTACAATTGAAAAGAATACGGTCAAACAATGTATATGAAACCAAGACTGCAATGTGGCCAAAAATGACTCAAACAGAGCCATTTAGTTCCACACTGCACCTTCTGTCTTTTCTACATCAAGTCCAATTTCTGCATGGAGATTTGACTAATGTTTATGCACAAAACAGCCTATTTCTTACATTTAACTGCAGAGCTGGCCCTGAAATACTTAATCCACGCATTTCGTAGTGTTCAGTGAATGAATTGTGCTTCAAGATTATATTTTGTCCTTCGAACACACACGGTGACACCTTTGTTCAATTTTAGTGTAACAGCTCCCATTGTCATCACACACATTCCACAAAAATTTGCAGCTGTGAAAGAAGTTTAGGTGGTTCAGTGGCATATTAAGTGTGTGTGTTCATGAACATGCATTACTTTGACAAACATCTGGTTTGCAAATTTGTCTGCTGCTTACAGAACAGTACTATGTACAGAAGTAGTGTGTGTCAGAGATGATAGATAGAAAAAGTAGTGGACTGATGGAACATAATTTCTTATTATCCACTGTTGCCTCACACTAGACAATTCCATTATGAGACACTAATTTAATATAACTTATATTGCATTTTACATGTTCTTACTATAAGCATAGCATGCACACTGATTCACAATATAAAATGAGCATTCTGGGCTTCCCAATGGTCACAAAATGAACAGGCAGAAGTCTCAGTCCTTTGTGGGAATATATTGTGATACAAACTGGGCTAATCTCAATTTTTATTAAAGAAAGGTTCTATTATTAGTCAACATACACAACCTTTTGGTTCTTCTTGTATCAAAATGCAAAGTACAGTATTTTTGTTTTATTCATTATAATACACTGACTTCATCAGAGCTTTGCCAAACATTTACAATAAATTAAACAATTTCCAATTTGTTGTCATATTCAGTACTTCGTTTCAGTGCACATTATTTGAAAACAAAATAAGCCTGACACTGCAGTCTCTATCACAGATTTTATATCCCAAAGAAAAATAGATCTTAAGGTTTTACAATCAATGAATTTAATCTGTAAGTTGTACAATTATTCTTTCATTTACCATATAAATATCAATACTTATTTATAACATCCGAAGTGATTAATATCTCACTGTTTCCATTAAAATTAAGGTACAAAAATCTACAGAGGATTATCTTGAGGTGTTTGGTACCCGCCATATAAATTTTGACAATGTGACTCATTATCTTCATCAGTTGCTACCTGACACTGATCGTCGAGTGGAGCTCGAGTCACGTTGTTGAAATATTGTGCATGAACGACACTGATATCTGGAGAATATCTGACACCTCAAGACGTAAACAGATCGCCATGAAAGTCTGAAGACTGACTTACAGAGGATTGATTTATCATGGTGTAAACAGTACTTATAGTCTCAAACCAGAAACACTTTGTAAGAAATATTTTTAAGTTTGGGGTGACTGTATAAAGTAACAGTACGTAAACAAATGGTGTACAATAACCACTCAAACTTTTTAGATTTGCAGGGATTTAGAGAAAAAAATACTGCTCCAAAACAAATTTCTAAGAGTTTGTTGGCAAACGGGGGAATTACTATTATTACATCTCACTTCAGCACAAAGCTTGAAAATAAAGGTAGCAATACGCAATATATCCACAATAAGTTGGCAAGTAAGCAGCAGTTTGTTTTGGTGGGATACTCCAAAATATCACTGTACAAGTGGATGACAATCATTAACTGTAGAATAAGAATGGTTAATCAGTAAAACTGAAATGAGGACATATGTCCTGTATAAGTAATCTATTCATTTTGTGTTATGAAGAAGTTTACATGTTAAATACTTTCTGCATATCGTTTTCCATCCAATGAACAGAATCTATGTGTATTTTTCCGTGATAGAGAAAAAAGATAAATAAATGAGCAGCATAAATATTTTTCCCAAACAAGTTTTATAACTATAAGAAATAATTATATTTTATATTGGACAGCATATTTTAAATTTCTTCATGTGATTACACCATCTGTTGTCTGGGAGGATGCAGTGCTCATACTGTCTTTCTTTCCAAGTTCTGATCTTCATGTGGATGAGATCTTTTTCCATAATTTGTTCAAGAAGCATATTATGCATGAATTTCTAAGGCAGATTAATGCTGAATATTTGTAAATTAAATTAAAGATCATCAGTCTGAGCAAATATACATGATATACACAGTTTGGGTGAATCTGGTGTTTTTTAATTATTTCTGAAACACACCAGGCACAACTAGTGCAAAATGAAGACCCATAGCACATGACATGCATAATCTACAGAAAGTCAGCATTAACTGCTATATTAATAATTGCATACACTTCCACAGAAAGTCTGGTCAACCAGCAACTTGTGAACTGGTTGGAGTTTAAAATAAAAAGGCCACAAGGTAAAAAGAGGGGTAACCTTTTACTCTGTGAATGAAAATGAAGAATACTTTTCAGCTTTCAACTCTTAATTTCCACCTTGGAAAAAATTTGCAAAGGAACTCTTTTGTACGGAACTAGCCAGATGTTTTGAGAAGCAGATAAAAGATTCAGTGGTGGTGAACTGCACCTATATCTACAGCACTCCTCCTCTATTAGTAGAATACAGAAAATTACTATGCCAAAGAATGACGTACCCAAAATTGAGAAACCTAGAAATAAAAAGTAACCAGACAAGTCCTGAAAGTGTTTATTTCTACATCAATTCTTGTGAATGTAAAGAAAGAACAAAAAAGAAAATGGGCATGCGAGATTCTTCACTAAATGTTACGGTTTGCTATTGCATGTATCTAAGACTTTTCTTACTTATTTCTCCAATTTGAAAAAGAGATAACTTAAATTTTAGAACATCAAAATTTAACATTTTGTTTTGAATGTTGTGGTACGTCACATCAAACTTCCAAATATATGATAAAAAATTGGATCTTAAGTATTAGTAATCATTTAAAGTATAGATAACTATTCAACATACATACCAAGCATATTAGCAGCTTCTGTTTCCTCTTGATCAAACCGGCCAGTTATTCGACCTTCTGTGTAGTTCGGAGATGTATCGGAATCACGGGAAGTTTCTTCACCATCAATCTCTCTTCCAACACCCTTCCCCCTGAAATAATATTGAAACGCAATAAAAACTCACTTCCAGTCTATATACAAATTTAATCACACATGGAAGTGTTATCTGTGCCATTTAAAATACACATCACATATGAAAAACAGAAAACTGAAGAACTGCTCAAGTCTACTTGTTCCACTGAACATTATCCAGGAACAAACACTCATTCATTTTAATTAATTTTTTTTTACAAATTAAAACAGCTTGACCAAGAAAATAAAAACAAATGGAAGTTAAAAGAAATGAAACATTGCTTGAGATGCTAATAGATTTGATCCACACCAAGGCTGCAATATTACTCAAGTGCACTTCCCCTTATGTTATATTCTGTGATGACAAAAATGAATGACCTAAATAGTACTTGCTAAACCTACCTAGGAAAGTTTGCTGGGCCAGCACGTAGGCTGCTACCATTCAGACTCAGATGTCGTGAGCAATAACCACGCCGTTGCGATTCCTTAGTACAGCCATCTTTCGAACATAATCGTCGCCACTGTTTACCATTAAATTTCTTCCTTATGCCACTTGGGGTCGATACTACATCTCCTTTCTTATACTTATGTGGAGTTGCTGCTTGAGATCTGTCATATACATCAAAATTATGATTGATACCATCACGTGTACTCAGTTTTCATTATTGTAGTTAACTTTCATTTTTCTTTTTCTTTTTTTATTTCCAATGTATACCCATAATAATATACTACATCAAAATAAGCTTGAAGCAATCTAACTAGAATTTTATTAGCTTTTTTTCCTCATTATTCTGACAAACTTCTGAATAAAACCTGCAATTTATCAGTCATCCTCCTTTCTGTCTGGCATTCTAATTTCATACTGCCTGTATTTTTAAGAAAAAAGAAATGACGCAGTCTATACAAGGTAAACTACTCTCACTAAACCCAGTCCCCGTCTAACACAGAAAAAAAGTATAGAACCTACAATGTGACCACATGAACTCTCATATTACACATGTCTCTAAGATTTGTGGGCAGAAGCGCACTCAGGGTTATTTTAAGGAGCCTTGGGTGTGGGGCATGCATTATAAAAGCAAATACAAAATGTAATGTGCACCATGTTATCTGACAGTACATTCAGTTAATTATATCTTCCAAATAAGCAAACAAAATTACTAAAACTGTTTCCAGTTATTAAGAAACAAAAAAAGCTGAAATAAAAGGAATTTGATGATAATTAAGGATAGAATCACAACAAAAGATGTTACAAACCAAACTCTTGAAGCAAATCTCAGTAGTTTTATCTGATATTGTTTGCGTATAATAGAAAGATAATAACTATCTACATTTTAAAAAAGTTTTAACATGCAAATGTTACAAAGGTCAATCAGACACCAAAAGCAATAAGCAATGGGAAGGAAAAATCCCCATAACTATGTATAAAAGCTTTACTACAAAATGAAAAAGTTAGTAAGACAAACTATCAATAATATGAAAATACGATAACCAGTCAAAACTAATGTTTTCTTGCTTTCTTCTTTCCTTTCTTTCTTTCTTTCTTTCTTTCTTTCTTCTCAACCAGCCACAGTATAAAGTTTTATATACTGGTCTCCAACTCCACTTTGCTGAGTTAGCCTGTGCTTGATCTGGTAACTGTTTTTATATATATATATATATATATATATATATATATAAAATGTGTGTTTCATTTTCAACTAAGGAAAGTGGCTGAATAAAAGCTGATTTTACTACAGTGCCCGTGTCAGGACACTTCAATATCAGATTCATTGCTTTCAGCACACAGCATGTGGAAATATTCATAAAATCATTAGTTAGCAACAGCAGCGGCAACAACAACAACAAACAGAAGCCACATTGATTCAAATGAATGTCACACCATCACATGTTAACACTCTGGTTATCCAACAACTGGAAGAATAGTCAGTTTAACTGATTCCAAGATCTGTTGCTAGAAGGTCGATTCAAGACCTTTGGTCAGTGAATGACATGTTACCATCAGTAATGTCATCAAACATTAAGTTCGTGTAGTTATCAATGACACAAGCTTTTTGTGACTGTTTTGTAGAGCTCAACATATGAATAATGCGAATGCTGTGGATATTCTTCATTACAGTTCTTGACCCCATTACATTCTATATAACAGTTGATATTATTAGGATGTACATCGAAGTGTTGGCCAGCACCTTGTAATTAAGATTTCTCTCTCTGTTCTAAAAAAAAATTTCAATTTACAATCTTTACAGTTAGAAAAATTTTCTATAAATAATATTTTAACTAAGGGGAAAAGAACACCTGATAAAAGCACCAAATAATTTGGAAAATTTAGAGAAAATAAGGCAATTTGTTACTATAGCATATTGGATAAAGGTGAAGTCTTGGAAAATAAAGCAGCAAAAAGAAGACTATTCGTGAGAAATAACTGTAATAATTTGTTTTTACCATTCTTCACTTCCATAACAGATGTCAAGCTTCCAAAACAGAGCTACAATTAATCTGCTAAATATAGAATATAAATGAAGAGAGAATGATACTACAACAAGGTGTAAGGAATGTGCACAGCTTTATTTACCGTAAGCGCACACATGCACGCAAGTGCACGTGTGTGCATGTTCACGTGCACACACACACACACACACACACACACACACACACACACACACACACACAGAGAGAGAGAGAGAGAGAGAGAGAGAGAGAGAGAGAGAGAGAGAGAGAGAGAGAGAGAGTGAGTGAGTGAGTGAGAGAGAGAGAGAGAGAGAGAGAGAGAGAGAGAGAGAGAGAGAGAGAGAAGGCACAATAATGTGGAATGGAAGTGGGGAGAGAAATTTAATGTAGTAAAATGCAATCACATTTTAAATAAAAAGAAAAATAATATTCAAGAGGACAAAAGAGTCCCCATGCTTAACCAATAGTCCCATTCACTAACTACGTAAGCAACCTGAAGCACCCAATGCAACGCAAGGAAGATTTACAAAAACCGACCCCTAACAGCATCCTACTACTACTCTGTCTTTCGTCCACTTGTATGTTCTATAATTCTTACAGAAGATACTGGGTGAGTTTTCCAATCAAGGAAATTCTTTATTAAACATGTAGTCTCATTGTAAATGTTTTGTAATCAAACTACTAATTTCAAAAATTCAGAAAATGCATTTGTTCAAAATGTACAGTGTTGTTAAGACTGCAAGACACACATCTCGTATTGTCCAGTTTTATTTCAAAGAAATATGAGAAGTGAAACCACAAAGTTGAGGTAGCAAAATGTATTTTTTTAATGTTAGAACAATATAGCATAATGCAAGAAGCTGAAAGGACAATCAGTGTGTTGTTAATGATTTTCTGATGTTCAACTTTTTCATAAGTTGTCATAAAAATTAAATAACATTTTTATATAAAAAATACAAGATGTTTCATAAACTATGAACTTTTTCTAAATAATCAGTAACACAGAAAGTACACTCATTGAGTCTCATCTGAGATCCTACATTTCTAAAACATGGATCAAATTTTCTAAATTCTGCAGCTACTATTCTGGAATACCTTATTTCTGCACTATGTGATCCACCAAGAAAGTGTCTAATTCAAAATTCAACGTATAAGTGGGTGTGTGATCACACAGACTATGAAACCTGCACCAATGGACAGCCACATAGCTGTCAGCTATAACCATACAACGCTGATGCTTTCAAATGCAAAAAAGAAAAGGCATATGGGTAATGCCCAGTCATCATACAGAAATAATGGATGAAACAATGTCACTGTCAAAGCAGTTACTACTTGAATCATCCATACCAAGTTGGATCTATTTGTAATGTTTACTAATAATAAAGTAGTGCTCTCTTATTCTCATAGGACATTAACAGACTGGTCACAGAACATGGCAGCAATGCTGACACCTAAACTTCTATCTGGCCAACTTTTAGGATAAGCTCTGTATAACATAGTCACATTTGATAACCGATGCCCTTAATGAGTACTTGGCAATGCTCCATAACTGCTAAATATTTATGGTGATCGGATATATGTCCTAGTCTCCTTTTCCCCCCTCTCTCTGTTCATCTCCTCTTCCTTCCTCTTCTCACTATTTCCAAATGTTGTTCAAATGTGTGTGAATTCCTAAGGGACCAAACTGCTTAGGTCATCGGTCCCTAGACTTAAACACTACTTAAACTAACTTATGCTAAGAACAACAAATACACACACGCCAGAGGGAGGACTTGAAGCTCTGGTGGAAGGAGCGGTGGAGTCTGTGACACGACGCCTAAAACCACGTGGCCATTCTGCACAGCTCAACATTTCCCCTTTACATATTGCATACATATTTAAAAATATATATAGTCCACAAATATTCATTAGAGTATCATGTAAAAATTTCAGTCAAGAAATTAACGAGATTTTCGCAAACATTTCCCCTGTGTGTGTGTAATTTTTTTTTTTCAGCTGCTCCTACCAATGTCGTTTTATGCAACACAAACCACGTCTGTATCGGGAACAGTATCCAGACAGGCGACAGCCATGTAGTCGATATTAAATTCCCTCCCAGATCTTTGGACAACTGTTAGTAAGTAGAATCATACCGTAAAAAATGCAAGTGAGGATTGGCCTTGAGTTAACGGTATTTTTGGAGCATCCAAATGTCTCCAATCTTCCTTTGTGTCATTAGAGGTGTCGTTAAACAGGTTTTGGATGTTCCAGTGAGTTTAGTCAATTTAGAGTACATAATCTTTCATAAATGGTTCTGAAACGTTGCCTTATACAGTGTGTTTCACTGCTGGAAACAACAAAATTAACAGGAAATATCAAAGTGGGAAGCAGTGAAGTAACAACTTTCCAATATATAACCCATTGAAAAAATTAATATATGCTTCACTGTGTTGACTTGGCACTTAGCATTTAATGTGCTAAAATAGTATCATAAACATAATTTGTACAATAGGTATAAGACAGCTTTGCATATTTTGCCACTTATTCTGTGACATTTAGAAATGTGCTTCACATCTCCATAGTGAATTGCCCAACAACATTGTTCTGTCAAGTGGGGTTGTATAAAGTGAAAAGTGACATTGTTGGTAGGGGCAGCTGAATCACCGTGTGTGTGTGTGTGTGTGTGTGTGTGTGTGTGTGTGTGAGAGAGAGAGAGAGAGAGAGAGAGAGAGAGTTTTAGTAACAACATTTCCCCTTTCAATATAATATATATTATATGCATTAAAAATATAGTATGTACATAAGTCCAGGAACACTTTCAATTGCACAAGATTTAAACATTGTACAGATGTCATACATATTGCATTTTGAAGAGAAACTCTTAAAGTTTTTTTTTTTTTTTTTTTTTTTATTCGATATGCAAACCATGAGTGCTCCAACAGATGTCAATATGGTAATCAAATTCTTGCCATACCCCTCCCAACATGGCAACTGTGGCAGTCATTTCCCGTATTCTCTCCCGGAGCCCTGCTACATCACGTGGTAGAGGCGGTACATACACCAGATCTTTGTTGGTGGCTTCTTGTTTCTAAACATCCTTTGAACAGCTGTAGCACACTTCTGTTTTTGTCAAACTCCAACACACAGAAAGCTTGCTATGCACCTGAACTCGCCCCGTTTGCGACTAGTGCTGACTATCGGCAAATTACCAAACTACGCAGTGGCGGTATACACAAAAAAAAAAAAAAAAAAAATAAAATAAAATAAAAAAAAAAATAAAAAATAAAATAAAAAAAATCAGGGTTTATCTTCAAAATGACACATGTATGATATCTGTACAATATTTGGTTCTTGTGCAATAAATAATTGAAAGTGTTCTCGGACTGTATACACCCTGTATATAGCCTATGTCTGCCTGCATGTTCATTAGAGCAAATGTAAAAATCTGAAGCAAATCGGTCAAGAACTTGAAGAGAGTTTTGGTAACATATGTATCCTATGTCTGTCTGAATGTTAATTAGAGTATTATGTGAAAATTTGAAGTAAATGGTTCAAGGGCTTTTCGACATTTTTTGTAATTATGTTATACAACATCTTGTCTTTATATAGTAGTATAGTTGTGATCTAAAAACTGCTGGATTTTTGCCATTCCCATACACTGTGTTTATAACAACCCATAAATACAGAAGGTATATCAATAAAGTCAATATGCATGAGAATAGTCTTGAAATAAGATCATGTCTTGCACTTCACTACCTTAATGACACACAAAGAAGTCCATTTCTTCCTAGACAAGACTGATTTATCGGTAAAGATTTCAGGGCACACAGGAGTCTAACTGATTAGAAACATGGGGCTGTCAACTCTCTTGAGCCATATCCCTTACAGCAGTAATAGAGCACCAAATTCACAGTTGTAAGGGCTAGCATTTGATTCCATTATGGGAAATATTTTTTTGTAATATAATAATAATAATAATAATAATAATAATAATAATAATAATAACAATAATAATAATAATAATAATACAATATTTTCTCCCACTTTTATGTATGTGAGTTTAACACATTCCCAGGCACCCACAGAGTCCAATATATGCAAACTAAGCAACATGAAAGTTACCAGGTTACAGAAATATGCCCTAAAACTAAAGTCCATTTGAACAGGCCTCGGAAGGCCCAACAATACCGACTCGCCACCGTGTCATCCTCAGCTGATAGGCATCACTGGATGCAGATATGGAGGGGCATGTGGTAAGCACACAGCTCTTCTGGTCATTGTCACTTTTTGCGACCAGAGCTGCTACTTCTCAATCAAGTAGCTCCTCAATTGGCCTCACGAAAGTCTCGAGTGCACATCACTTTCCAAGAGTGCTCGGCAGACACGGATGGTCATCCAGCCAAGCACTAGCCAAGCCCAACAGTGTTTAACTTTGGTAATCTGATGGGAACCAGTGTTACCACTGTGGTGAGGCCATTAGCACAGAAACACGCCCTAGTCAGAATAAACATTTCCAAAGCACACAGTACACCATACTGAAGTGTGTCCACTATCTGTGGCAATCAGATAGTCAAATTTTGTTAGATGCTTCACCTACAATGAAACATTCACTGTAGGGTTTATGTTGGATGCAGTCCAAACGAGGAACAAGCAATGGAGACGAAATTGGATAAAATTCTGTGGCTACTGTACCCCACAATAGTTAGCATCATGTGCTATACAATGCAGCCCTGCTGAACTATACTGGGCATGTTGTCAATATGATCAAGTGTGCCAGCTTCGGCGGGCAACATTCATCCACAGCACGATAGGAAACAGCAGCCATTCAAAAAGAAAGAAAGAAAGAAAGACAGAGAGAGAGAGAGAGAGAGAGAGAGAGAGAGAGAGAGAGAGAGAGAGAGAAACATGGGTCAGACTTGACTCCCCAAAAGCTGTGCACAAGTGAAGGTCCAGCTTTATTTTGTGGTCCTAAGAAAGAAGATTCTTTGAAGACTCTTTGCAAGATAGTGTAGGTCTTTTCATTTGTCAGCTTAGAATCCCCAACAGCAGACATCAATTCGGAAGCGGATGAACTAGCGTGGGTCACGCGGCAGAGAAGGCAGTAAGATGTGACGGATGTGCACACGGAGTGTTGTATGGACAGAATAACTGACACTGGTGTTTTCCTGTCAGCAGCAATAGGCCAGGCCCATCAGTTACTACACTACTTCGGACTTGACCTTTCCTTCGAGCTGTGCTCTGCTTCCATACACTAATGTTCAGTTGTCTGCACTGCACTGGCCACATTTGTGTTTATCTTCATGCTCATCTATACATGGTGTTCGAATACTCTGCTCCCACTGCTAACTGACTCACATGTAGAGTTCTGTTCCCTCTTCAGGGGTTCAGGTGCTTTGCTTTTGTCACTGAACTATCACTGGCTGGTATAGCTACACTTGTGTTGACAGTGACGTTTTTGTGGCACTGTCACACACTGTGCAGATTACAAAAGTGGTGATTAGG
This sequence comes from Schistocerca serialis cubense, assembly GCF_023864345.2. Classification (NCBI taxonomy): domain Eukaryota; kingdom Metazoa; phylum Arthropoda; class Insecta; order Orthoptera; family Acrididae; genus Schistocerca; species Schistocerca serialis. Next base: position 406,104,142 of record NC_064640.1, on the reverse strand, counting down.
CTCAGATGTTCTTATGTCTGTGGTGCTTTCTTCTTTTTCTTCATATTGTTAATTTGTGGGCACCATGGACCGGGCATTTTTGCAATGCTGGCAGTAACAGCTGCGCCTCCAGCAACATAAACAAAAGTTGCAATTGGGGTAGATGCAGGAACTGCTCAAATGGAATGTGGACTTGCTCTGCTTTTGCACTGTGCTGGTGGCGAACCAGGCGCCTGCAGATAAGCCTTCTCCCTTGCTCCCCCAACACCATTCACCAGTTTCTATGAGGCTGTGGAAAGATGGGAGAATTTTCAGGCATATGACTGATCCAGTTGATGATGCTGCCTTATCATTTAGCAGTGTGGAGTTGTGCAAAATCATGCAAAATTTGAAGCCCTCCATCTAGTTTGAGATACTTAACTTTGAGGAACTCTGTCAGCTGCCAATGCAGTACTGTAAACATCAAACCTATTGGTGGCAGCAGGTTTGAAGTTTAACCAGTACCACAAATGCCCCACATTGTTGTACATGGCCTGGACATCACCTGCAAGTTCTCCAAAACAGACTGATGACCTCAGAAGTTAAGTCCCATAGTGCTCAGAGCCATTTCTCCAACACAAATTTTCATTTGAGTGCCCCCACTGTGTTACCTCATATGCAGACCACCTGATCAGGGACGTGAGTGTTCAGTCAGCCCTTGCCCATGAGGTCCAAACTAAGCCAATAGCCTGATATGTCCCTTCCTTAGCTGAAGTTACCCAGATTGCTAAATCACATAAACTTACAGTGGCAATAAGGGGTGTACATTTTGATGATTAGCATGTGGCAAAGTTAGATGGGTGTGATAAACAGTCCAAGTGTGGTGGGGCATGTGACCATGCCTTCCAGTGAGCCACCATGTGTGGAAGCCTTTCACAATCCACGTGCAGTGACATCACGGCACTTCCTGCTTTCACCTGCAGGTAAAGTAAGTCAACAAATAGCAGTCATCGCTTGCATTGTTTTTCTTGCTCTTAGCATCAGTCTCCTATCTCCTTCACATCTGTTTCTACCCAATGAGCCCATCAGTGGTCCTGCTGAACTGTCATGTGGTCAATAATGGACAGGACTGCCTGTATGTGGTCGCCAAGTGTGGGGTATGTCGAAAAGTCAGCCATCTGACATCAGTTTGATACAGTCGGCAGGCTGTAGGATGGCCATCAGAGGCCCTAGTATTTTCCCTGAAGTCAGAGGCTGTCTCCGACACCCCACAAGCATCTGCCCAATGTATTCTACAAACATTGGCCTTGGATGGGCAAGTGAATGAGTTGTGGGTATAGATGGGAGAGACAGACAGTTTGATTAACTTCTTCATATGCAGGCTCTTGGGCTACCCTGCATTGCAACAGCCACTACGCCAAACTGTCTCTTATAGTAAACAGTGCATTACTTTGAGGGGGCAATTTTTTGTCTCAGCACATTATAAAAGTATGGAACAGCAACTTTCATTGTTAGTAGTTAATTCACTATTGGTGCAAAATATTTTCTGGGTATGTACCTTTCATGTTTCTGGCTTCCAGATAGTGGACAAATTACATTTAATGTCTCAGTCAGTCCCCTTTCAAGATTCAGACTTTTTCCTATGGTCGTACAACCAGATGTGAGAGAATACCTTGGGTTGGGAAGAAAATTTTGAGGCAAATGTCTCCCTCAAGCCAGCAATACCTAAATTTTGTCACCCTTGACCCATTTTGTTCACCATGCATGACTAGGTCAAAGTTGAGTTTTTGATTGGCAAGGCCTTGGTGTTATTTCGCCTGTTTTGTTGAATACATGGGCTATCCCTTTGGTGGTAATTCAAATGCCAGATGGAACTACGTGCCTTTGCGGTTGTTTTAAACAGACGGTCAGTGTGCGATGTGTCGCAATCTTGTAATCCACTCTGTTTCCAGAGGAGTTGTTGGGGAAGTAGTCAGGGGGCCAGTATTTTTCACCTACCAATTTGCGTGTGTGTATCTGCACCTGCCATTGGATGTCACTTCTCAAGAGTTTCCTGGTTCTCAACACCCTCTTTGGGCTTTACCAGTTTAATCACTTGCCTTTTGGAATTTTGTTTGTGCCAGGAATTTACCCCAAGATATTTGCAACAGTAATTTCAGGACATCCCCCGTTGCTCCAACTGCCTCGTTGACATCTGTATGATGGGTTTCGCAAGAGATGTGCATTTATGAAATCTGCTGGTGGTTTTCCAAAGCCTTCTCAAAAACGGCCTTCATTGCACATTGGAAAAATGTAGTTTTCTTCTCGAAAGGTGCATTTTTTTGGATCATGTACTTAGGACAGGTGGCCTCGGCCCTACGGACAGGCACAACACAGCCATCATCAACATGCCAGCACCCAAGAATCTGAAAGAACTCCTGTCCTTTTTTGATAAGATTTTTTATTATGCTAAGTTCATCCCCCAGTCAACACACATCTGCTATCCTCAGCAGCTTCAGCACAAGGTGTCAAATGGACAGTCGATGGGCTTTTTAGTCCCTCAAGCACTGTTTGTGTTCCACTTCCTGTTTTGCTACTCTTATGCCAGGTTAATCATTAACCCTGGCTGCCAATGCGTCCCAGTATGGCACATATGTGGTCCTGTGGCATCAGAACCCAGATGGCATCAAGCAGCCCTTGGCTTACACACTGAAGGCACTTACAGCAGCACAATGTAATTATTCATAGGTGGAAATGAGGCCACCGGGTTATCATTTGCAGCATTAAAAAGTTCCTACTCATCGACAATCACAAGTTGCTGGATTCCTTATCTGACTCTCGCTCCAAGGTACTCGATAGGAATGCCCACTGGCTGCAGAGATGGGTGCTCTTTCTCAGTAATTATTGCTATGACATGTGTTATTGGTCGACTGTCCAGCATGCTAATGCAAATACACTATAGCGTTTCCCAGCAGGACCAGATCCAGAGTTCAACTGGCACAAGGCAGTCGTTTTTGCATTGGTCAATACCTTGCAACAGAAATTTCTAGATTTTTCTTTGATGGAGGATAGGTTGTGGCCACCACAACTTTTTTGGAAAATCATTTCAGAAATCCAGATGGGTTGGCACGAGCACACTCCAGGAGTGGAGTCAGTGCGCCATACATTTTTCTCCCTCTTAGCACCTCAACATGTTCCAGGAGGGTTCTCATGCTTTCCATGGAGGAGCAAACCTGAAAACTGATCATTCTTCTGATGTTGCATCCTCATATGCTCCAGTTGCTGCATGTGTCACACTGGGATATGTCCTGTATGAAGGCTTAAAACTTTGGTATGTTGCCACATCTACTGGCTGGCAATCACTCGCAATACTGAACACCCTGTGTGGTCTTGTGTGGCCTGTGCACAGAACCAGGCTGCACTGCAGTGTCAATTTTTCCCTTGGCTACTCCTGGAGCAATCTGTGTCACAGGAGTCTGAAGTTTTGTGCATTCAGAATGGTATCCAGCATCCAACTACTGCCTCGTTTCATCCAGCTTCTAACTCCAAGGTTGAGCTCTTCGTGTGAATGTTCAAAATCCAACTGAAGAAGTCTGTCTTTGCCTCGTCCTGTAATGATGCGCCGTCTTGTTTTCTTACCACATATCAAGCAACACTCATTAAGGGATGCAGCCTGGCAGAATGTTTGTGTGGGTACCAGCCGTGGAGTCTTTTGTGTTTGTTGCATCCCTAGTCACATGCTGCAGACCACCATTGCCCACCTGACTTCCTCACCGAGTTGCCACTTGGGCCCAGTCTTTTGGCTAGCAGCAGGGGTGATGACTGGGTGTAGTGGTGAGCACAAAGGTTGGCATTTGTCTGTGGTGTATGTCAGTCAGGAGGAGCTGACATGTCATTCTCATCAGCTGCATCACGTTACAAGAACCTGCAACACAGTCACCTCGCCAGCTGGATGATGAAGTCAGTCACGGCATTCTCCCAGTACGAGGCTCCCTATTGCAACGGCATGCACACCTAATGCCAACACCACCATGCGCTGTGCCATCCTACTTTTGCCCATATAATAGGGCATTGGCAGCAATTGTTCCTGTGACTGGCTGGAGAGCCTATGGAATTGGAACAGGCGATCTCATTTCTACACTTGGTCACGGACGAATTCTTGCTCCCACCAACATAAGCGCACCAGTTGTTCCCCCGTCTCCACAATCATCCACTACACCAAAGGAAGCAGCTGTGTCGATGTTGCCTACTTTGAAGGCCGGGGAATCTCGCACCATCTCTGGTGTTGCAATGGAGGTTAGGACACAAATCAGTCCCTGTTTGGCCTTACGCGACCTTTTTAGGGAAAGAGGGGGATTCAGTACCCCCACCAGTGGACACTGATTTGGAAGCAGATAAGCTGGTGTGGGCTTCACAGCAAGCGAGTCTGGCAAAGCTGTCACAAAGGTGCGTATGTGTTTACCTGTCAGTGGCAGATAGGTAAGGCCCATCAGTTCTTATACTGATTTCAACTACCTTGGACCTGGCCACCGTGCTGTGTTTTTGTTGTTTGTGCTGGTAACATTTCGTATTTATCTCTGCACTCATGTCTAATTGTGAAGTGGTGTTCAGACACTCTGTCCTCCCTCCCTCCCACTCACCAAGTTTCATTCCCTCTTCTGGAGTTCAGCTCCCTGGCTTTGTTGTCGAGCCACTATCAGGTAACAGTACAGTTACATTTGTACTGATAGTGACAGTTTCACAGCATTGTCAGGCGTTGTGCAGATACAAACTGGTCTCACACACTCCAATAAAATAGGATCAATCCCAGGCTGTGCTGCAGTTAGATACAGATCCTTCATGACATTTCAACAAATACTCTCCTTCTTTCGTTGAAACATACCACAACTCATTGTTCATAATTCTACTGATTGCCATATTTTTTAACATTCGCCTCTATGGTGTTTGAGTTGCTCAGCACCTGACACACCCAATACCCACAGCTGACAAATATCACAATTATTTTCTTTACTTAACATATTTCCATGGCAACAGTTGGTTCTCAGGTGTGGACTTTGATATGGTCACACACACACAAACATATTTCACTTGACATTTCACAGATGCCATAACCAATCTAACTCACTGATGTTGTCAGCTGAACAAATTGATGCATGAAGCTTTCCAAGCGAGAAGCCTGTTTACAAGTAAGACCGTAGTCCAAAGTAGTAGTAGTAGTAGTAGTAGTAGTAGTAGTAGTAGTAACAGCAGCAGCAGCAGCACTTCACATTTTTACTGTTGTTGGTGTTGCTGCGGTTCTTGTTGGTCCTGTTGCCACCGCCATTACATACTGGAGGAGCATTTAACATTAAATACAAGGGTTAGAACTTAAATAAAAAAGCACTCCGTTTTCAGGCCACAAGTAGCCCGTCGGAACCATCCGACCGCCGTGTCATCCTCAGTTGAGAATGCGGATAGGAGGGGCATGTGGTCAGCACACCACTCTCCCGGTCGTTATCATGGCTTTCTTTGACCGGGGCCGCTACTATTCAGTCGAGTAGCTCCTCAATTGGTATCACGAGGCTGAGTGCACCCCGAAAAACAGCAACAGCACATGGCGGCTGGACGGTCACCCATCCAAGTGCCGGCCACACCCGACAGCGCTTCACTTCGGTGATCTCACGGGAACCGGTGTATCCACTGCGGCAAGGCCGTTGCCTTTAGAACTTAAATAGTGGCAACTATTTCTTCACAACTGATACGAAAGAGTTACATGTTTGCACCTGTTACTGTCCTTCAAAGTGAACGCCGACTGTCACATTTTCAGTGAAGAATGAGGGATAAAATACTTACCTGTGGAAACAAAGGGACAGGGAATTACTTGCATAATATGCAGTGAAAGTGTTGACATTTTAAAACAGTAGAATGTTCAGCTTAACTATGAAACAAAACATCTATCAACATATTCAAAATTTTCTGGAAGGTTATGCTCTGAGAAACATGAATACAAGAAATGTTATTTAGAAAACCACCTCTTCATGAGAAAGTTTACTGTAAATGAATCTGTAACTCATACAAGTTACAAAATAGTACACAAGGGCAGAACAAGGAGAAATGTTCATTGATGGCAACTTCATCAAAGAGTGCATGATGGAAGTAGCAAATGACTTGTATCCTAATAAAGCCAATTTGGCTGGAAGTATCAGCCTTTCAGAAAGTTCAGTTGTGAGGAGAGTCCTGTCTCATTTTTACAAGCTCCAAAATGATATACATATTTTTCTCATTGAAAAAGATAGAGGTGATCCATGGCTGTCAGATCCCACCTCATGTCAAAATTGTCCTTTCTGATCGACACCACATCCCGCATGAACGAACTGAACTTGAAAATTAAGGAAAAGGATAACCCTGTCAGTGATCTCCACAGACTGATCAAATGATTTTGGAGAAGGTTGTCATTGTTTGAAGCACAACTGTAACGGGAAAACTTTTCTCATTAACACTGTTTCAAAGAGTTTTATGCTACAGTCCCCAAAGGTGTGAACTTCTATTTTCTGCAATAAAATATTCATGACTTGAAGAGGCATTCTCTGGGGAGATTTTCAAATCTCGACAGAGTTGAGAGTGACATTCTTCTGTACCAGAATCTGATTGATTGTAACCTTGAAGATGTGCCAGTTGAACTACAGTTGGAGCTCACTTATTTACTCGCAAATAACTTGTTGAAAGAGAAGCACAGAGATGTGAATTTTGCCACTGCTTACCTGATATTGAGTTTCCAAAACTGAAGAAGTTTGCTGCTGGTGTTGCATCAGTGTTTGGAACAGCTTATGTCTGTGAGCATACATTTTCGAAAATGAAGTATATGAAGTCAGCACATTGACTGATTAACTAACATCTGAAAGCAATTCTCTTGATTGGATGCTACAATACTGAACCAAACACTGTGATATCTTGAAAGCCAAACATCTTTGCTGCTTAGTTCGTGATATTTGGATATGTATGCACTAGATCTGATGAAACTAAGTTTTTGAAAATGTCACCTTCTTTGAAAACTTTTTTTAGTAAATTAATTTGTTGGTTGTCCTTGTTTTTTGATGTACTGCATGCTACTCTCCCATGATTACCACGGAATGCTGAACTTCATTTTTCATCTTCCCCCCCTCCCCCCCCCCCCGGCAGAGCTTTTGTTCTGTCCTCTGAGTTTTATACAGAATGACACTCGTCATTTTGTCAGTTATCTAGCTCACTGTGAAAAAATTTTGATGACATCCCGTCTATAAGGTAAGTTACAGTTCTATGTTCTGGCCCTAGATGGGCCAATCAGGCATGACCTACTGCTGTGTCATCCTCTGCCAATCCATCATCAGATGGGGGATGGAGGGACACATGGTCATCAAGCTGCTCTCCCGGTTGTTGTTGGGTTTCTTGACCTTGGAGCAGTTACTTATCAACCAAGTAGATTCTCTGTTAGCCTCACAAGGCAGAATTAACCATGTACCAGTCCTCTCACCAAGGAAAAATCCCTGGCAGTACTCGGAATCAAACTCTAGTTACCTGTATGGCAGTCAGCCACACTGAACATTCAGGTAGGAAGGCGGACGACCTATCATTTATAATATAAATTCATTTGTCATGTTTATTCCTCTTTAATTGATCCTAGCTTGTTGGAAATTCATTGTGAAGCCATCAATACCTCACTACATTCTCTCTCCCTGGATTTGTAAGTTGATATCATCTTGGTCGGGCCAGGCACACTACATTCTGGAAGCCACAACTAACGCCAATTCTTGCACTACTTTTGCACGTAAGTAACTTCACACAGCAAGTTGGTAAGAGTAATGCAAAATTGAAGTCAGACTCGCTGACAGTTTAGCAACTGACAGGTCATTTCACATCTCATCTCAGGTAATCATTTGTGAAAAACTCACCATAAAGTGTCTACCCAAAGTGCTAAATCAGTCACTTTATTGTCTTTTATGAAACATCCAGTATTTATAAAGCATTCACATTTTCTAAACCAAAGAAACACAAATCCAATAGATGTTTTGAAAAACTTTATTGAGTCATGATCCTTAAAAATATTCACAATGTTCAAGAATGTCATAAGTTTCTCTAATTTTCTCCAAATTTCAATGTATGACTGATTCGGAGCATTATGTACATTTTGCATTGTCTAACTTATATTTAATCTATAGAATGCTTTCACACTTCTACATCTACATCTAAAATTTATACTTCAATACAAATCTTTCACTTTAAGGATGCAGCTATGCATATAAAAAGGTTCTCATGCCACACTACATCACTGAAAAACAAATCACTGGTACTGAGCCAGTTTCAGTGGCAAAGATAATTAGGCTGCAACTCTTACAGAAAACATTTTTAAGGCAGTATTACATATTTAAATTTAAGATAATATCATCATCATCTACATTTGCTTTAACACATGCATTACATTACTCATCAGATCAGTGGCTTTACTGCTTGGTTCATCATTACTACATTACCTTACAATTTTCTCAGATCTGAACGAACCCTCACAACTAAGCCACCAAACAAACATCACTGGTAGTCAATCAACAGGGCGGCAAATGAAATACTTTAAATGAATTTCTTTTGGAATTACTCACATGAAAATGTTTTAGTTACTGAATTACAATTAGCATCAATGTTAAATGGAAGAAAACACTGCATTTTCATTTAACTAATATTTTCCTAAATAAACTAAGACAAAAGTTGTATAACTCTCTCTCTCTCTCCTCCCCTCCACACATTTCTATACTTTGTGTGTGTGTGTGTGTGTGTGTGTGTGTGTGTGTGTGTGTGTGTGTCCTATTCTGCAGCACATTAGTTAAATAGATACATGCACACATCCTTTTAAAAAAAATGTGAAGCTGGTAAACAAGAAGAAACAAGCAAACAACTAACAATAAAAATATTTATTTTTTTTTACAAAAACTTGATTACACGGTATTAATGTTCCACAAAAATATTTATTTAATAATTTGTCATGAACTGGCTTTCGGCTTCCTACGCAATCATCAAACAACTGAATACTGTGTATTCAAAGTTTTTATACATCCATGTTCCTCCAAGTGCCGACAGATCATTCCATAAGTATTTTTTTATTCCTTTTCGTTACGTAATAGCTTAATTATGCAGTTTTATGGGCACTGAATTCATATCTGGCCTCAGTTTTCTCTCAGCCACATGCTGTTTTGTCACAATGTAAATTTTTTTATAAATCTGAAAATTAGCAAAACATATTTAACTGGAAGAAAAAGTAATTTTCATTATGAACACTTTCCATAAACATGAAAACGCCTCTCCATTACAATACAATTGGGTATTCATTTGCTTGTAATCCCTCTCTCTTCTTCTTAAAGAATCTGATACAGCTTTCTCCCCGATGAACTGTTTGTTTTACATTTCAGCGAAGTGACCAACAGCTGTATCAGCCTCCCGGAATGACACCAAAAGCCCCTCTCTCACAGTAATTTTTGATTACTGAACAACCTTTTTCGAATGTCAGGTCTAACAAATCCATCTTATTTCAATTTTGCTTCTGACATATGAGAAACCTTCTCACAGAGGTATTTTAAACTTTCTCCATCTTGGGCAGGGCTTTCAAACACTGTTTCATTATGCATAACTTAACAAGTAGAAGTGGCGATATAATTTTCTTGGGTCTACAAGTTTTTGTGTGAAACATTCTTCTCTCCAAGCTTCAAAAATTTTCTTGTGGGCCAGTTTATTCCGAAGCAATGTTGATTCCTTGCCCAACTAAACCTTTCTACCAAGAACCAGAAGTGTTTAGTATCACCAGTTTGCTGGCCAAAGAGCATATATAACGCTTTTAAATCACAGCCATGTTCCAAAAATGACTGGAATATTTTATTTTATTATATTTAAAACTCTGTCCAGGTGTTATTGCTATGTAATAAAACAGCCTTTAAGGTACTTTTAGAAGAATCTATTAACAGTATCCATTCCTTGATTTATATTCAACTCAAAATTCATTCATCAAACTAGTTTTGTACAGTAAATCACTGCCTTCTTTGAAAAATTGAGCAAATGCCTGCTCTCATCTCCAATATACATAAATGTTTGTTCCTGCAGCCAACAAGTTCATATCTTTGAGACTAGAAGTAAGCAGTTCAGCTATGTCCTTTGTTAGGCTGAAATCGCTAAGCATTTCAACTCATTTCGTGTCAACAGCTTTGGGTTTAAATTGTTCAAATTATAACGGAACTCATTACGAGCCTCCTTTATATGCATTGTATCACTACAAATATACGAGATTATGTCATCAAAAACCTCTAGTGGTTTAGAACAGGAAGATCTGGACAAAGCTGAAGGCAAAAGGTTAGGTTACCTTACTACTGGTTTTATTTTTTGGGTTTCAACCAGTAATATCAATGCTACGAAAGTATCTTTCACTAGAGCGGTTTCTTTGTTCCCTCCATAATACTGGGATAGCAAATCAAAAAGTTTTTCTTCTTCTTTTTGAGGTCTTCAACACATAGATAGCATACCTTACACGGCACCCCAATTTTATCGTGGCCACCAAGTTTATTAGCAAAGTACAAGAAGTATTCTTTTGTACAAAACCTATAATGTTCCCATAATGACTCTTAATCAAAAATTCACCACAAATGTAACAAAAATTATCAAGATAATTTTTACAACCATGACTAGCCACTATACTAAAAATATGCACTAACCAGTTGACCACCGACTGTCACTGAAATTTCAACTTGACATTATTAACTGAAATAGTATAATGTGCAGTTAAAATTGCTAAAAAATTTTAACTGGGACAACATGGTGGGTAATATGGTGTGTTTGTTATTATACTAGTATTCATCTCACGAACAACCATAAGAATAAGCCACTTTCAAGAACAATGTTAGGTCTGTGTCAATTTAGACAAGTCAATACTGGCTGTGTGAGACTACACACCAACAACAAATGACACTCATTTCATTTCTGGTTTTTAAAAAAAGAACAAGCTACCCTCTGAAATAAGCTCTCAACTCCTGTCAGAAAATATAATGTGCGCAGTTAAAGTATGGTATACTGAAACTCATATGCCACAAGCACCACAAATAATTGGGGATTTCGGTTGGAAAAAAGAATCACGCACCATGTATGAACATATTACACACAGCAGCTACACCGTTGTTGCTAGAATAATTTGTGAGACATATGCCATGTTGTTGTTGTTGTTGTGGTCTTCAGTCCTGAGACTGGTTTGATGCAGCTCTCCATGCTACTCTATCCTGTGCAAGCTTTTTCATCTCCCAGTACCTACTGCAACCTACATCCTTCTGAATCTGCTTAGTGTATTCATCTCTTGGTCTCCCCCTACGATTTTTACCCTCCACGCTGCCCTCCAATACTAAATTGGTGATCCCTTGATGCCTCAGAACATGTCCTACCAACCGATCCCTTCTTCTGGTCAAGTTGTGCCACAAACTTCTCTTCTCCCCAATCCTATTCAATACTTCCTCATTAGTTATGTGATCTACCCATCTAATCTTCAGCATTCTTCTGTAGCACCACATTTCGAAAGCTTCTATTCTCTTCTTGTCCAAACTATTTATCGTCCATGTTTCACTTCCATACATGGCTACACTCCATACGAATACTTTCAGAAATGACTTCCTGACACTTAAATCAATACTGGATGTTAACAAATTTCTCTTCTTCAGAAACGCTTTCCTTGCCATTGCCAGCCTACATTTTATATCCTCTCTACTTCTACCATCATCAGTTATTTTGCTCCCCAAATAGCAAAACTCCTTTACTACTTTAAGTGCCTCATTTCCTAATCTAATTCCCTCAGCATCACCCGACTTAATTAGACTACATTCCATTATCCTTGTTTTGCTTTTGTTGATGTTCATCTTATATCCTCCTTTCAAGACACTGTCCATTCCATTCAACTGCTCTTCCAAGTCCTTTGCTGTCTCTGACAGAATTACAATGTCATCGGCGAACCTCAAAGTTTTTATTTCTTCTCCATGAATTTTAATACCTACTCCGAATTTTTCTTTTGTTTCCTTTACTGCTTGCTCAATATACAGATTGAACAACATCGGGGACAGGCTACAACCCTGTCTTACTCCCTTCCCAACCACTGCTTCCCTTTCATGTCCCTCGACTCTTATAACTGCCATCTGGTTTCTGTACAAATTGTAAATAGCCTTTCGCTCCCTGTATTTTACCCCTGCCACCTTTAGAATTTGAAAGAGAGTATTCCAGTCAACATTGTCAAAAGCTTTCTCTAAGTCTACAAATGCTAGAAACGTAGGTTTGCCTTTCCTTAATCTATCTTCTAAGATAAGTCGTAAGGTCAGTATTGCCTCACGTGTTCCAGTGTTTCTACGGAATCCAAACTGATCTTCCCCGAGGTTGGCTTCTACTAGTTTTTCCATTCGTCTGTAAAGAATTTGTGTTAGTATTTTGCAGCTGTGACTTATTAAGCTGATAGTTCGGTAATTTTCACATCTGTCAACACCTGCTTTCTTTGGGATTGGAATTATTATATTCTTCTTGAAGTCTCAGGGTATTTCACCTGTTTCATACACCTTGCTCACCAGATGGTAGAGTTTTGTCAGGACTGGCTCTCCCAAGGCCGTCAGTAGTTCCAATGGAATATTGTCTACTCCGGGGGCCTTGTTTCGACTCAGGTCTTTCAGTGCCCTGTCAAACTCTTCACGCAGTATCGTATCTCCCATTTCATCTTCATCTACATCCTCTTCCATTTCCATAATATTGTCCTCAAGTACATCGCCCTTGTATAGACCCTCTATATACTCCTTCCACCTTTCTGCTTTCCCTTCTTTGCTTAGAACTGCGCAAGTTTTTTTGCTTCATTACCTTCAACTCAGTGTCCCTCACTTGCAGCCTTTCACACTCGCAGTAACCCAAGAGACACTGTCAAAACTTCAGGGGTTGGATGTTGCAGTGTTTGACAGTATTCCTAATAGTGTTTTCATCTTCGAAATCCACTTGCCACAGTCCCTTGAATTCCCAATAGTCAAGTACAGGTTCAAAGAAGAACATGCACTTGTCAACAGGCAAAACTTAGTAGAAATCTGTGTGTCCTTAAGGAGAGCAATGAACAAAGTACACAACTTCCACCATCATCCATTAGTGAAAGATCTTGCCAAGAACCCAAGAAAATTCAGGTCAGACCTAAAATCACTAATCAGGTCAAAGGCTGTAGACTTGTAGACCAGTAAAGAGTGGCAACAGAAGACAGCAAAAGGAACACTGTAGTTTTAAATTTCACATTTCAGAAATAAATCACGCAAGAGGATGGTACAAACGTACTGTCGTTTGACCGACGTACAGACTTCATGGAGGACATAGAAATTGGCATCTGTGGTATAGAGAAGCAACTGAAAGAGTTAAAAACAAATAAGTCACTAGGTCCATATGGAATCCCAATTCAGCAGCATAGACCCGCATCATTACAGACCAGTATCCCTAATATCGTTTTGCTGCAGAATTGTTGGACACATTCTGAGTTCAAATATAATAAATTTTCTTGAGATGGAAAAGCTTCTGTCCACAAATCAGCAAGGATTTAGAAAGCTAAGCTTGCCCTTTTCTCACACTATACCCTACAACTTGTGGATGGAGGGCAACAGGCAGGACTCCATAATCCTAGAATTCTGGGAAGTATCTGATACCGTGTCCTATTGCAGACACTTGACGAAGGTCCAAGCATACAGTTTAGGTTCACAGATATGTTAGTGGCTCAAAGACTTTTTAAGTAACAGAATCCAATATGTGATTCTCAATGGCAAGTGTTCATCAGAGACAAGGGTATTGTCAGGACTGTCCCAGGGAAGTGTAATAGGACCGCTTTTATTCTCAGTATACATAAATGACCTGATGGACATGGTGATCAGCAATTTATGGCTGTTTGCTGATGGTGTGATGTATTGGCGGAAAATAATTTATGAAACCTTCTGGGAGCGTAGTTCTGATTTGTCAGTAAATTAACATATGACCAGTCTCTCCTTTTTTTCGATCATTCTCAGATCAGTTTTCTCTTTTCACTGTTTTTGTTGCTTGCAAGCCATAGGTAATATAACTGCAAGACCTTGTTAAATCGCGCAGTTAAATGAAAAATTTTGTCAATACTATTGTAGTGTGAAGTCGCTTCAAGATATTGAAGGTTTGAAAAACTACTATTGTCAATCAATATTGAACGTGTGCACGTTTCTTTAAAGGACCAGCTCATTATATTCTCAATTGGTATATTCACTGCAGTTTTGGAAGCTACTCATGTCTTTATTTTCTTTGAAAAGGTGAAAGTGCCAATTTTTGAAGGAAAAAAAAACATGAGCTCACAATAGGCTTTGTAAATGGTGAGTTTCGGAGTCAAAGAATCAATGTCACAGTGGCTAGTCCGTTAAGTGTAGTTACGAGGTGACAAGAGTTCCCGCATTTGGAACTACTGAGGGTCTTTTAATGCGAAAATTGCTGCCAAGTAGCAGCGTGCAGCGCAGTACGGCGTCCACGTTGAACTCGACAGAAGTTGGGAATTACCTTCAGAAATGATTCACTTGTTAAAATTAAAGACTAAAATGTCTTAACTCCAAAACAACTAAAATGTCTTGACGCCAAAGCATATCCTCCATCCTGTCGACTAGCTGCACATATCATATCAGTAAAATGCAAAGTCTTGTTGACATCATTCATCACAATTCTAAAAGCTTAGGGGATGACTAATAACAATGTATAAAAGAAAGGTAGTCTGCCCTGACACATGAAACATAGATGAAGTAGGGCATAGCATGTCATAGATTATTTTCCCAGGTAGTTTAATACATTCATCCAATTTTACTCGAAAATAGAATTGCTAAATTCAGTATTATCATCATTTGGAAACTGCAATGAAAGTACACACATAAATTTTAAAATGTGTTAGATGTAAGTGTAACATGAGTGATAACTTTGCATTTTACCGATATAAAGAACAGTCTGCAAATATTGTTAGCTAAGTGCATTCACTTGAAACAGTTATTTGAAGAAAAAGGTCTTCGGTAGTCTATTTTCAGCAAAAATGCTGCACCTATCATGTACACAATAACGAAATGAGAATTTAAATTTAGCATTAGGTGTGAGTAATGGCTTACCTGACGTCTCACAGCAAATACGTCAGACTCGCATCAGTCTCTCTCTCTCCCTGGTGAGATCGAAAGTGTGTTTGGTGTTCAGATTCAATAATCCTTAAAATAAACTAACGGTACTTGGCCAACTTCAGACACATTGATGCACTTGTTCAATGATATTTGTAATTAATTGACAATACTGAGGATATGATTTGGCGCTGGATATCTCAGTCTTTAATTTTAACAACTGAACCATTTCTGAAGGTCATTCCCTACTTGTGTCGAGCTTAAAGCAGACTCTGTACCACACTGCTACTTGGCGGCAATTTTCGCATTTACAAAATGTAGACCCTCAGTACTTTCGAACAAGGGACCTCTTTCACCGCATACCTTCATTTAACTGACTGAGCCTTTGACTCCCAAATTTACCGTTTAAAAAGCGTATTGTGAGCTTTTATTTATTTATTTTTCAGAAAATGGCAGGTTCACATTTTCAAAATAAATTGCAGTCAATTTACCAACTGAAGATATAATTAGCTGCTCCTTTAATTCGTCTGCAAAAATGGGTACTGCAGCTTAGCGTCTCAAACAATCAAAAAAGTCGATACAGAGCTTCTGTCGTGTTCGAAACAACGTGTACACGTCATAATGACATCACGCGCGACTTCACCAACTTTCAATAAGACTCATCCTGTATCGCCTGCAGACGATCCCTCCTACCAACTCTAATTCTTCCCCACCTATCCCACTCCACATCACGGCTTCTCTCTCCTTTCCCTCTCCATCCATCCCATCCCTTTCCTCTTGCATCCACTGTCAACCCACAAGACACACTGCTACTCAATCCTGTCCTCCCCACTCTCCACCTCCGTTCGTAATTCTCATGTTCAAAGTGTTTCCTATCTAAGAGACCCCTATGTTTCTACCCACACCCCTCAACATTATGGAACATACTCTCTCTAATGGCAATACCTCTCGCCCTAGCGCACGTCCTTCAGATTTTAAGTGAAAGTGCAGCGCTTCGATGTTTTTATAAGAAGAGTTTCACCTTCCTGCTAAGTGTTTTTAAAATGTATATATTTCTGTTTTTTAACTGTTCATCTTTGATTTTTAATTTAAAATAGAAAACAACCCTAAATTTTATCTTCCTCATTGTAAATTTTATTTAATTCGCTTGGCTGAAGTGCGGAGAACTGTATTGCTGACAGCCCACTCCCATATGGGGCGAGGTAGATGAAATCACAATGAAGAGGGCGGGGGGGGGGGGAATCCTGCCGCCGATAGCAAGCTGCCCCTGGCGGGCAAATGCTTCTTATTCAGCCATGTACCGGCTCCGACCAGCGGTCTTGTATATGTTTTCTAAACTGTATAGTATTTATGTCACGCCGTGGCTAAATAAATAGTTGGTTTCCTATGACCATGTCTTTTTATTGTGTTCGCAGTTAGAACACGACTGGCGACAAGAACTTGCGAGTGTTCAACTTCAGTGAGTTGTTTTTTTTTTCGTGTAACTTATCCACGGATACGGTACTTCAATCACTTCTCCAGCAGCAGCAACTTACTACGGCAGCCCCGACTTGGAAAAACTCGTGGCTACTGTTTTAGGCTACCTACACCGTCTCAGGTGCACCCACTGCAGTTTCCGCCGTACGACGACTATGGCGAAGATGGAAGGGTTATCAAAAACGGCTCCGCTAGTACTTCATTGCATTTAGGGTGACGGGCAAAGAAAATTTAAAGCTTGTTTTTTTATCATGAATTCCTCCTTGCATATACCAGTTACGTCAATCAGACCCTTTGCAGGTACTCTCTCTCTCTCTCTCTCTCTCTCTCTCTCTCTCTCTCTCTCTCTCTCTCTCTCTTTTGATAAAATGTGTAGTCCGTCTTCTCACCATTGCGTAGCGCACCCCCGTCATTGCCGCTCGCGTCGAATTTTGATAGTGCCACAAGCAGCCCCATCAGTCTTATAGGGCGTGGGCAGCGGAGACGCAGGTGTTGTTTTCTAACTAAAGCCTCCAAGAAATCCCATGCAGATTCCAGGGGGAGAGATGCGATAATCCGCCTACCACTCGATAAGAAGTCCGTCAGAGAGCCCTTCAATGTAAGGATCCGTCTTTGCAAAAAGTTTCAAACATTGCTCATCTCTTGGAAGTCTGCCGCGCTGCGGGCCACAAAATTGAAGCGTTGGGCGATGTCGCCGTTGTTGATAGTGAACCACATCGCTGCACAGTAACAAGGTCGCAGGGGAAGAGAAGTCAATGCCGTTCAAACCAGCAAACAGCCGCAACGGACAAACCCGTCAGCAGCAACGACGACACCGGGCGGCAATTCGATCATGCCTCTCTTGCTTAGTGCAACAGAGAGCGGCATGCCCCAGGTGGTGGGTCTCGTGCCACAAATGTCACAACAAATGGCACATTGCGCCGCGTTGTCGTTCTTAGCTTTCCTCAGAACAAATGAACATTGAAATTCTGTTACATCCTTGTCTGCAGGTCAGAAGCAGCTCAGTATTGAAGTGCCTGCGCTAAACAAACCGTTACCTCTAAAAGTGGACACCGGAGCTGCTATTTCGTTCCTCAGCTCTCAAACGTATGCATGGCTGGGCTCCCAACCGTTGGCTCCCGTCAACGCCGTCTGGCAAGCTATAGCAAGCACCATACTCCTGTTCTCGGTCAATTTACTGCCACCATGGCATACAAATACGTAGTTTGTCCTATCACGTATTTGATTGTTAACGATCCTCATAATGCAAATTTATTTGAGTTTAGACGCTTTTGTTGCTTTTGAATTTTCTATTGCTGACAGGGTGCATCTTGTTTCAGATCAGGTTCCTCATCACGACCTAGTCATTGTATTATGGATATTCGGATGGTTCGTTGGTTTAAAAGAGAGAGGAGGGACCTAACTGCTAGGTCATAGGTCCCTCATTCCGATTAAAATAATTGCACAAGGATGGGAGTAAAATAATCGAGACATACAAAACACAGCTGTAAGAAAGGAGAAAACCACAAGAATGACAGAAGGGCAGCAAACACTAAAATGGACAAAATCGGACCAGAAAACCACAAAGAGAAGCAAGAAACATGTAGAAAAGATCAAAACAAGAGAACAGATTACCCTAAAAGCACTAGGGTGGAGGACACAGAGGGACAAAGGACATGCACAAAAACTTAGATCAAATAATAAAATCCACCCTTACGAATAAAACGTAAATCTAAACCTGCTGTTGAGGCATTGTCGCCCAACAGTGGAGGTAGGGTGCTGGGAAAGTTAAAAGTACGCCGCAGAGCTGCTAAAAGTGGGCAGTCCAGCAAGAGGTGGATGACCGTCATTTGTGAGCCACAGCGACACCGAGGTGAATCCTCGCGACGGAGGAGGTAACAATGCGTTAGCCGCGTACGGCCAATGCGGAACCGGCAGAGGACAACTGATTCCCTGCGAGAGGACCGCATGGAAGACTTACATTCGTAGTCTCCTTAATGACATACAGTTTGTTGTGCATACTGTTATGCCATACCGTCTCCCAAAGCCAACAAACCCTGCGGCGTAAGACAGAACTCAGGTCAGTTTCGGAGGTGCCCATCTCCAGAAGCGGTTTCCGCGTAGCCTATTTGGCCAGCCTGTCGGCAAGTTCATTGCCTGGGATTACGACGTGTCTTGGGGTCCACACAAACACCACTGAACGACGGGACCGTTCCAGGGCTTAGATGGACTCCTGAATGGACGCTACCAAAGGATGGTGAGGGTAGCACTGGTCGATAGCTTGTAGGCTGCTCAAGGAGTCAGTACACAGGAGAAATGACTCGCCAGGGCATGAGCGTATGTGCTCAAGAGCACGAGATATGACCGCCAGCTCTGCAGTGAAAACACTGCAGCCATCTGGCAAGGAGTGCTGTTCAATACGTCCTCCATGAACATACGTAAAGCCTATTGACCATCAGCCATCGAGCCATCGGTGTAAACCACGTCATGGCCCTGGTACATGTCGAGAACCGGGAGGAAGTGATAGCGATTAGCCGCAGGGTTAACGGAGTCTTTAGGGCCATGCAGAAGAATCTGCGGCCTAGGTGTATACCATGGAGGTGTACGTGATGGACCTCGAGGAGAGGTGGCAACGGACAGGACCCCAGTTCAGACAGAAGTGACCGGGCGCGAACAGCAATCGTAATCACTGGCCTGGACCGCCGATGCGGGAGATGAACCGCTGTGGTTGGGAAAAGGAGACGGTAATTTGTATGCGCAGGAGAACTACGAGCGTGTGCAACGTAACTGACGAGCAGTTGTGCACGCCTAAACTTCAATGGAGGGACTCCAGCCTCCACCAGGACACTGTTAACTGGACTCGTTCTAAAAGCTCCTGTCGCTAGGCAAACGCCACAGTGGTGCACTGGGTCGAGTAAACGCAACGCTGACGGCGCCGCCGAACCGTAAACCAGACTCCTATAGTCAAGGCGGGATTGAACAAGGGCTCTGTAGAGCTGCAGCAGCGTAGAGCGATCTGCACCCCAGTTGGTGTTACTCAGGCAGCGGAGGGCATTGAGGTGCTGCCAGTACTTCCGCTTAAGCTGACGAAGGTGAGGTTCAAATGGTTCAAATGGCTCTGAGCACTATGGGACTTAACAGCTGTGGTCATCAGTCCCCTAGAACTTAGAACTACTTAAACCTAACTAACCTAAGGACATCACACACATCCATGCCCGAGGCAGGATTCGAACCTGCGACCGTAGCAGTCGCGCGGTTCCGGAATGCGCGTCTAGAACCGCGAGACCACCGCGGCCGGCGAAGCCAAGTCAATCGGGCGTCAAAAACCAGTCCTAAGAATCGATATATATCCACTACAGTGATTGGATCGTCATTAAGATAAAGTTCTGGTTCTGGATAAACGGTGCGAAACCGATAGAAATGCATAACACACGACTTTGCAGCTGAAAACTGGAAGCCGTGGGCTACAGCCCATGCCTGCACCTCATGATTGGCTCCCTGTAGGCGCCGCTGAGCAACACCAGTACTGGAGGAGCAGTACGAAACGCAGAAGTCATCCGCATACAGAGAAGGTGAGACCGACGGCCCTACAGCTTTTGCTAGACCGTTAATAGCCACTAAAAATAGAGACACTCAATACGGAACCCTGCGGAACGCCATTCTCCTGAACACGGGGGGAGCTATGGGAGGCACCGACTTGGACACGGAAAGTACGGAGCGACAGGAAGTTTTGGATAAAAATCGGGAGCGGGCCCCAGAGACCCCACTCATACAATGTGGCAAAGATATGATGCCGCCATGTTGTGTCGTATGCTTTACGTAAGTCAAAAAAAGACGGCAACCAGATGTTGGCACCTGGAAAAAGCTGTTCGGATAGCTGACTCAAGGGACACAAGATTATCAGTGGTAGAGCGACCCGGCGGAAGCCACCCTGACATGGAGCCAGTAGGCCATGTGACTCTAGGACCCAACCCAACTGCCGAAACACCATAAGTTCCAGCAGCTTACAAAAAAAATTGGTGAGGCTGAAGGGCCGGTAGGCATCCACATCAAGCGGGTTTTGACCGGGTTTGAGCACCGGAATGATGGTGCTCTCCCGCCACTGCGATGGAAAAATGCCATCGTACCAGATCCAGTTGAAGATGATGATAGATGTTTAATCATCTGACTGTGGATCCGATCTGGCCCAGGAGCTGTGTTGGGGCAATGTGTAAGGGCGCTGAGGAGCTCCCACTCTGTGAACGGGGCATTATAGGGTTCACTGTGGCGTGTAGTGAACGAGAGGACTTTCCATCCGCCGTTTGAGGGTGCCAAAGGCTGGGGCGGCAGTTCTCCCACGCAGAGGCTCGAGCACAGTGCTCAGCAAAATGCTAGGCAATCGCGTTTGCGTCGGTAGACAACACGCTATTGATGTTAATGCCAGGGACAGCTGTTGGGGTCTGATCTTCGTCCAGACTTGGGAAGGTGACATATGACACTCAAGGGTCGACACTTACCTCTCCAACACTCATGTTTCCGTCATTTTACAAGCTGGCGAACGTGGGCACGGAGCCGCTTAAAGGCTATTAGGTGCTCCAGGGAAGGGTACCGCTTACGTCGCTGTAGAGCTCGCCGACGCTCTTTAATTGCCTCAGCGACTTCTGGCGACCACGAAGGGACCGCCTTTCGACGGGGGCACCCTAAAGAACGAGAGATCGCGTTTTCCGCCGCAGAAACGATCGTTGTAGTGACCTGCTCAACGTGAGCATGACGTTGCGGGAGTCACAGGAAGATGGGGAAGTGGTCACTACCACACAGGTCGTCATGTGCTCTCTAGTGGACAGATGGGAGAAGGCCACGACTGCAAACCGAGAGATCAATGGCCGAATATGTGCCATGTGCCACACTGAAATGTATGGGGGCACGTGTATTTAAGAGGTAGAGGTCGAGTTGCGACATTAAATTTTCCACCTCTCTATCTCAGCCAGTAAGCATTGCGCCACCCCACATGGGGTTATGTGCGTTAAAATCTTCCAAAAGTAGGAAACGTTTAGAGAGTTGATCAATCAGCGCAGCCAATACGTTCAGGGGTACTGCACCATATGGAGGAAGATATACATTGCAGACAGTTATTTTCTGTGTCGTCCTTATCTTGACAGTCACAGCTTCAAGAGGGGTTTGAAGGGACGTAGGTTCACTACATACTGAGTTCAGGACATAGATGCAAACTCCACCTGGCACTCTATTATAGTCGCTACGATTCTTGTAATATCCCTTATAGCAGTAGAGGGCATCGGTCCGCATTGCTGGGAACCAGGTTTCCTGGAGGGCAATGCAGAAAGCAGGTGTAAAGAACAGTTTCTGTAGCTCAGCCAGGTGGTGGAAAAAATACCCGCAATTCCACTGGAGGATTACGTTATTGTGAGACTGGGAAGGCATGAAACAATGAGGCAGTCTACGCCTCAGGGTCACCCGCTGCCATCAGATGAGTACCTGTGCAATCGACATCCATTGTGTCTGAGGGCCCAGCGAGATCTAGGTCCTCAGTGGACGGCATAATCTCCACCTCATCCTCAGACACAGAGCTTGTAGGTAGTGGTTATGTGGGTGCCATCGAAGTGCCTTGGTTCTTGGGGGTCTTTTTCTTTTTAGGTTTTTCTCGTTGCTCCTTAGGTTTGTCCAGCTGGGAGGGCTTCACTGATTCAGTCTCAGGGACTCAGGAGGACTGTGAAGCCCTATGAATAGCTACCTGTGGTTACTTCAGCCACTGGCTGGTGTCAGCTTTGCCACTGGTAGGAACCTGAGAAGGGAGTGACCCAAGGAATCCGTTCCTGGCAAGAGGAGCCGTAGAAGACTTATACTTCTCCGGCTGAGAAGTGGAGACTGAGGTTCCCAATGGTTGGGTGGGGTGTTGCTCCTGAAGTAGGTTGTGCAGGAGCAACAGGGAGGGAAGTTCCCCCCACCATCAAGGGGGCAGGTGGAGTCTGATGGCTCTGAGAGCCAACTGTACACGGCAGAACGGAAGATGGTAGTACTGTTTGTCATAGCAGCGGCATAGGTTGATATCATATGCACAGGATGTAGCCTCTCATATTTTCTCCTAGCCTCGGTGTAGGTCAGTCGGTCCAGAGCCTTGTATTCCATTATTTTTCTTTCTTTCTGGAGAATCCTGCAGTCTGGCGAGCAAGACAAATGGTGCTCTCCTCAGTTGAAACTGATGGGAGGCGGGGCACAGGGGATATTGGGATGTGAAGGACGTCCACAATCCCGACAGGTGACGCTGGAAGTACAGCGGAAAGACATATGGCCAAACTTTCAGCACTTAAAACACCACATCAGGGGAGGGATATATGGCTTTACGTCACAGTGGTAGGCCATCACCTTGACCTTCTCGGGTAATGTGTCACCCTCGAAGCCAAGATGAAGGCACCGGTGGCAACCTGATTACCCCTCGGACCCCAGTGGACGCATCGGACGAAATGGACACCTCGCCACTCTGAATTGGCGCGCAGCTCATCGTCAGACTGCAAAAGAAGGTCCCTGTGAAATACGATACCCTGGACCATATTTAAGCTCTTATGGGGGGGTGATGGAAACAGAAATATCCCCCAGCTTGTCACAGGCGAGTAGTGCCCGTGACTGGGCAGAGGATGCTGTTTTGATCAAGACTGACCCTGACAGCATTTTGGACACGCCTTCCACCTCCCCAAACGTGTCCTCTAAAAGCTCCACAAAAAACTGGAGAAATCAACAGCTGGAGAACGAGCGGAAGTGCAGATCCACGTCGACGAAGGATGCGAGAGGTCTCAGCGCATGACGTATGCTATGCACCATGTAATGCGCCCTTCCCCAATTGGCTCGCTCTTTGGGAAAATTTTGAAAAATCGAGGTCAAACCCTACAGGGGACCACCACATAAAGGCCGAAACGTGAGAGACTCCTTT
Source organism: Schistocerca serialis cubense (assembly GCF_023864345.2). Classification (NCBI taxonomy): domain Eukaryota; kingdom Metazoa; phylum Arthropoda; class Insecta; order Orthoptera; family Acrididae; genus Schistocerca; species Schistocerca serialis. The sequence goes on along the minus strand of NC_064640.1, from coordinate 406,080,688 downwards.
TAGTCGCCTCTTACGATAGGCAGGAATACCTCGGGCCTATTCTAACCCCCAGACCCGCAGGGGGGGGGGGGGGGGGGGGGGATGGATTTTCGGTTTTATTTTCTGAGAGATTAGGGGTGTGCGAACAACTTCACAGCGCATATCACACTTCAAGGCCCCTACAAACGCACCGACGGACAAAATGGACTTGTGTAGGCGATTTGGCCGGCTGACGAAATTCCCTTGTTGGGATGTCGGGCAGATAGGACCACCCGAATGCCCCCCCCCCCCCCTCCCCATCACCACCCACCACATTGTGGGTGTGTACCGCTATCGCAACCGCCCGACAAAAGTTAGTCTTTGAGTCACTGTCCCTGGAGAAATGTTAGGACTGCAGATGTTTGCGGGACACCTAGTGCGAGTAGTGCACCAATACAGATGCAAGAAATGAAGTACTTCATCATTTTTTTTGAACGAATCCATAATGGTTTCGTGTGGCACATAGAACGAAAGTCCGTAGATCGATTTCACGTTTTATTTCCGGGGTAAAACTTATCATAAGTGGGGCAATACTTACAATACAAACAGGCAAAAGAAATATTTCTCGCGCCATTCGCAACACATGAAACAGCTGATTCAAGTTTCTAAAAGCTGATCTGTCAGTTATCAATTTGGAAGCGTACCACGAGCTTAAAAGCGTATCTTGAAAGACAAGCGTGGACAACTGGTTATGGACCAACATGAATTTTGTTAGCATCTGCCTTCTCTCAATTCTCTGATCTGGTGTGACGTCGCATGATTTTGAAGACGTGCGACGAAGTTCGTTACCTGTTGGAAAAATTAAATATCACACGCTGAACAAAGAGAAATACATTTCGATGGTATCACTTTCATGGTGCAGGTTGGTTGAGCATCATGTACGAAAGTCCTATCTCGCGCTTCATGTATCACGATGAAAGTAACTGTCAACTTATTTGCTTATTAATTATACCTCTGAATGTTTTACTTTAAAAGAAAGAAAAAAGCAAGCAAGGTATTCCCATCATTAGAATGTTATCAATACCGAAAAAATTACGAAAAAAAATGCGAAGACGAAGAATCGAACGCGGATCTGTGGTTCGGTGGCTGCCTTGACCACTCCACGGCCGACTTCGCTGTGCTGGGCACGCTGAATGACGGGTATCCAAGGTATAGCATGAGAACATAAAAACATTAATAACATTATTAACGTCGGACCTCTCATATTAATAAAAAATGTGTGTTAGACGATCTTTCGCTGTATTGCATTGAAAATACAATTTTCCGTCAACTGTCACCTTGATTTTTTTCTTCAAAAACTAGAGTGTGTCTAGCAAAAAGCCGAAACACGTGTATTTTCAATATAGAATGTCCTTGGAAAACTTGTTCGAAATCTGTGATCCACATGTCAGACCCTCCCCTTGTAAGTGGTATTTTGTACCGTATAATTACATGAAATTTTAAGGCATAAACGATAGTAAAAACTTTTTTTCGACTTGCAAATAGTGCTGTTGAGCTGCGTTGAGCGTTTTGGACGCAAAAGCGATAGGCTGCTCAGAGCCATCCACATGACGATAGGCCAGCACCGCTCCCACCCCATACTAGAATGCATCCATGGCCAAGTTGGAAGGCCGCAAGGCATGGAGCGGAATTTGTTTCAAAGTTGCACAAATGCATGCTCACAGGCTGGCGGCCACTTTAACAGTTTTACGAAGCGACAGGTGCAGAGTGTGAGCCGCAGTGGCTACATCCGGTATAAACCTGTACTAGTATGCTATTTTACCAAGAAACGCCTGTAGCTCCTGCAAATTGATCGGAAGAGGCAAAACCTTAATAGCGGCGACATGCTGTTCCAGGGTTCGAACACCCTTTCTGGGAATTTCGTGACTCTCATACACGGCAGAGTGTTGAAAAATTTGTGATTTAGTAAGATTACACGGGAGGAATGCAGTTTGCAAAACAGTAAAGAGAGAACGGAGGTTACGTAAGTGTTCTTCCGTCGTAGTGCCTGTTAGTACAGTACCATCAAGACAGTTGATGCTGTAAGTTGCTCCAAAAAGCGTTCGAAGATAGCTGGGACACTAGCCACTCCAAACATTAGGCGCTGATATTGATGAAGACCAAAAGGAGTGTTCACTACAGGCATCAGCCTAGTCAGTTTAGGAAAAGCAGTCATCAGCTCGAGGAAGAGGGTGTGTGTCAATAACAGACTGTTCATTTACAGTAACTTTAATGCCTCCACGAAATCAGAGATGCCCCGACGGTTATTTTTATTTATTTATTTATTTTTACACAGTCACTAAAGGCGTAATCCACTCGTTGAAATCAATCGAATGGCTTAGTGACGTTAACCGATGCAATTCGGACTTGACGTGTTCGCGTAAGGGCACAGGTTCGGGCTGTCCTCAGGAAAAACGCGCGGCCCAGCCGAAGGTCTAAGCCCCCAACACATGCACTTATTTATCGGCTGACCGATTTCGTGGCAGCCTACACTCGTCCCGACCGACTGCATTCTGCGATTGCTGTTTATGTTCTGTGAGATCCTGCTTGGTTTTAAACAGAAACAAATGTCTTGGCTGTGTTAAAGGCAACAAGGCAAAGCAAAGAAATGGCCAATGCGTGGAAAGATATTCATTTTTCATCACTTAAACAGCTGAGAGCCTGTGATGTTCGTAATTATGTAAGAGTAGGTGAGTTATACATTTTGCAACTGCTAAACATGAAGCCATTATTAACGGAAAAGAATATAATCATGAGAGACGCTGTTAGTTACACGTATTACGATTTATAGCCACTGACAGAAATTAAGAGAACCTTAGATTGTGCTGTTGTATCCGCACAATTATTAACTAAAATGTTTCCTGGAACCTGCAGTGTGATTTATAGTTGACTGAGGAAATACATCTGGTATACCAAAATAAATAAAACACAAGACGTTTGTGTAAACACAGCATAAAAGATTATCTGTAAGTTTAGGAAACTAATTTCAAATTCGAAGAAGAAAGACGGTAGCGTAGGACTACTCAATAATATACTTTAGGTATATTTTTGTACTGTGTATCATGATAAAGATAACTTTCAACACATTATTGAATACTTCCTTGATTTTTAATCACATCTCCGATGTTTTACTTCAAAAAGGCAAAGAAAAGTATTCAGATTATTAGAATATTATCAGATGCAACGAAAAAAAATATCAACTAAAAAAACCCACGACCAAGGATCGAACATGGACCAGCGGTTTGGCAGGCAAATGCCTTGATAGCTCAATCGCCGAATTTGCTCTACTGGGCACAATGAGTAAGGGATACCCGAGCTACTGCATGAAAACATAAAAGCGTTGACTCGGGCGTTATTAACCCTGTGGTGCATGATTTTCACTGCAGTGGACAATTTTTATGGTCAATTCTCTGGCGTTTTCAATCAGTCATAAGGCTGAAAATGCATGCAGGACACAACACCAGTAGGGAGTGACCACTGCAGTGAGCTGTGTGCATTTGCAGCCTCAGGACTGATTGAAAATGCCAAAGAAACGACCATTAACAGCTGTCCACTGTAGTGGACACTATGCGCCACATGGTTAACGTTGGACCACATATTAAAAAAAAACAAAAAAAAACGATCTTTTGACGTATAGCATTGAAAATGCGATTTTCCGTCATCAACTTCGACGGATTAAAAAAAGCTAGGGAGTGTCTCGGAAAAGCCGAAACACCTTTTTATTTTCAATATAGAACGTCCTTGCAATACTTGATCAAAATCGGCGACCCACACGCCAGATCCTCCCATAGTTTCACCCTTCAGCTGCTTTACCTGACAAAGCTCCTCATCGCCTTCAACGTTGGGCCTTATTTTTGTCCAGATATTACTACGAGATCCGTTTCCGCATTACGTCGCAGCACACAAATGCGGACGCATTGTCTCGGCTGCCCATGGGGGCCCGGTCCGTTGTTTGATCAGGAAGAACTGTTGCTTTCAACTTGATGCAGAACCAAGACACTGCTGGACCGCTACGGGCATGGATGTGTGTGATGTCCTTAGGTTAGTTAGGTTTAATTAGTTCTAAGTTCTAGGCGACTGATGACCTCAGAATTTAAGTCGCATAGTGCTCAGAGCCATTTGAACCAAGACACTGCTGGTTTCCCCATTACCAACTCCAGGATTGCTTCCGCAATCGCTGCCGACCCAGTGCTTTTAACACGTGGTGCACATGACACGACATGGGCGGCCTAACCTTCCACCGGTCAGGGCATCCGACCCGTTGTGGAACTTATATGGCAAAAGTGACGTCAGTTTACGTCATATGCAGTTATCGAAGACCGCAGGAACTGCTATCGACTTTAGTTTGCGTTCGATAGGAAAAACCACATTTGATTCCGCAATTTCGTATGGTAACTTGCGTATTGTGAAAGTATGCTGTTTGAAGGCAACGGCGCAATGAAGATTTATTAAAACGACGCTGTTCTTGCTACGATTTGTTATAATAAAATGTCAGATAATGACGTGTCGGTAGTTAAAGCCTTAATGTGCTGTAACTTGCAATACAAGGGCTGTGATTTCGATGGTTCATCGTGGTTTAGTGGTCATAAGCGTGGAGTTATAAATTTTTTCGTATTCGGCTCTGTAAAAGGTTCTGGGACTTCTTTATCAATTTAATGAAAATGTTTTGTAATATTAGATGTGCCGCTTGCTGTGCGAGCTCTCAACTTAGTCTCAGACATCTATAAAGCAAAACACAATTTACGAATTAGTTCTCTTAGGACACCTCTTTTCGAAATGAACATCTTCAATAAAATTATATTTTTATCCACCGATATTGCAGTTTTCTTGTCATTTTGTTACACCAAATTTCTCCAGTATATACGCGTTTTCGAGACACTCTCAATGTGCTGGTGTTTTACAACGGCATTTATCCATTGTACATAAAATGAGCTGCTGCTTTAATTCGCCTGGTAGAATTGCTATACCCCCTTTCTAATTACAAACCAACTCTTGAAATTAGTTTTCATAGTTTCTAAAAATAAACTTATGTACTGAGACACCTTAATGAAAATGGTTGAATATATACGTTACTGGATGATTCAATGCTGGCTGCCTTCAGTCCCCCCCCCCCCCCCCCTACCCCTATGTAAATGACGAAGTCGTCTCACTTTCGGGATTGATGAAGGCTTATTAGGAAAAATAGTTAGTACAACTTTTTCAGTAACTTTAGGGGACAATTCTTGTCAATACTTTAATCTTGCCATTATCCAAGCCCAGACCACATGGGTGCATAACTTTACACATTTAAAAACAACGTAACTTCGAGGTTGGCGTAGCCTGCACTAAAGGAAACGCGTAACCTCCAGTTCTCCCTACGTGAGGTGCATATTATTGTTTTGAAAGTTGTGTGCATCTCACGTGTTGTGAACCGAACGATCACGAAAGTCGATGGACAGCTCCTTTAGTCTTCGATACAGCGTGACCTCAAAACGTCACGTTTGCACGAAATCTTGTGAAATGAACTGTAGGCTACCCCCTCAACTAAGCAACTGGCACGTGTTCAGGCCGGGTATTGATCGCGAGGTGGAGCGCCTGGTCGTGGCCTATCGGAAGTGTTCCAATCAACAGGCCGCACCGCGCTTCCCCCCCCCCCCCCCCTACTCCTCCTCCTCCTCCTCCTCCTCCTTGGATGCAGCCCATGTTAGCTTGGGTAAGAATCCGTATCGACTTTGCGGGACTTTTAAAAGACACCTCTTGGTTGTTGATGCCTTTTCCAAGTTTCCTTATGTTGCTCGTTGTCCGTCTACCACAGTACACGATACTGTCTAATGTGTTCTATCGAAGGTCTTAACTTGTACAGTGATTTCGAACAATAGTCCTCAGTTTTTGGTCCAATGCTTTAAACATTTTTCCTCGCACAATGGCACCTGTTACGTCACATTTCCCTTTCATCCGCAATCCAATGGCGAGACAGAACGTCTCGTGCGAATTTTCAAAACGCAAGTGTGTCACGGAATTTCCGGCGGAGGAGGCCTTTCCGTTCTTTCCCACAAGGAATCCCTTGAATGCTCGGTCGCAAGTCCAATCTTTAGTAAGGCTCATTTGCAAGTGTTGTTCTAACGACTGTGACAAAACTATTAACTGCTAATGACTCGCAATATCCATCAGGAGGGCGACATAAATGGATGTCCGGGAGGCGCAGAGATCAACCTTCTATGGGATGTATGTATGTATTGCACTTCACAAAATGGACATCGTCGCCTTTCAAGAAATGTTCAAAACAAACCATTAACGTGCATCATGAACACCGAATGAAAAATGAGGCGCCACAGCGATCACAAAGTTTCGCACCATCCAGATAGAAGGTAAAGCCCTTGGGAGTTACAAACCGTGCAGGACGTTCAGTTAAGTATCCACTCTTACAGAATGCATATAGAATATATCATGCTGGTGCAACGGTATGATGAGAACTGATGGAATGTAATGACATGCGACGAAATGCGAAACAGTCTGCCGTAGAGCTTATCGTCGAACTGTCTATCATTTGAGGCGTAACTGCTGATAGTGCGATAATACGTTTCATAGGTACGGAAAAAAAACATCCACAGGCTGAATTTGTCCAGTGGTTCCAGGTGGTACGAACTGCAATGTCACACACTTCAAGAGTGATAGTTTGCTCTAAAGGGATATGATTTTTATATGCAGACCAGAAATCAAACAAAAGCCGGTTATTTTGACCCGCTACTGGCCAAACACAATGGTCATATCATCGTTGTATTTTTCCTACGCCCTTTTTACCACCCTTGCTTGATCTCTGACTTAAATATTTCCTATGCCCTTGCAAGGTCTCGGACACGGGAAAGAATAGAATAGGGCAGTGCACCTCCAACTTCTCACAGCATAATAAGTAACTTTCCGGCCGATTTACCATCTAGACTAATAGTTGACATAATTGTATACAAATGCGTTAAGGCACTGATGTTAGCTGATCTTGATAAAATTCTCTTAGTACCTCTCATTTCCAGGGTTCTTTTAAGTGTATTTCCTCTTCAAATCCCGATTGGTCTGAGTTGAAAACAAATTCCTTACTGAACAATGGGATAAGTTTGTTTACCTCATCCACAAATTTTCGCACCGATTTTGCAGTCTGCAGTGCGTCGTGAAGACAATGCTTTGTTTGAAATTACGTCTTACAATTCTGCCGCGATGTTTGAAGTTATGCAAGCATCCACTGCTTCCTTTGAAATCATTGTAACCTATGCCGTGCACAATTTGATGAGCATAACGTTGTAGGTCACTATCATGCACATCCTGTAAATTGTATAGAGCAGCCTTGAAACGCGCAAACACCAGTTTCTGTAACAAGTACTCCCTGTCATCCCTTGAATATCCGTAGTTTTTCTTAGACACTACAAGGTCATCTTGCTGCAGAATTATTCCAAATTGTTCTCCCCCCCCCCCCCCCCCCCCATGCTGCGTATGTCTTTGAAGTTCTCAACATTTTTCAATGCCTGAGAGGACGGTACATCTAAATAATCCAACAGACATAACAATCTTTATCTCCCAACTCACAAAAAAGGGAAAGAACACAATTGCAGTATTCTGGAAGGTGGCCCAAAAAACACCACAGTCTCATGTATGTGTCTGAACATTTTTGTGCTTATATGTAATCACATCTCAATGTAAATATGTACTCTGCAGATGGTAAATGCATGAAGTATATTGTTTAGACAGTATTTCACATTGGACTTATGCTAGTAAATAATCAATTAATTAATTTTCAATAGTCCACTCATTTGACTGTGCCAAAACACTTTTTTTTTTAGGTGTATCTCAGAATATTTCTCTCAATAGAGATATTACAAACACATATGACAATACTCCTCACACAGAACTCTAGGAAAAGCTCTCCTTTGCACACAAATTGAGTAGTTTCTCAAAATATCTGACTGACTTCCAATGTTTACAATAAAATTTAATGGTAGCAAATGCCAAAGAAAAGTATATAGTTATAAAAACGAACTAATTCATAGAAAACTAAAATATAGCTTTTGTGCTTCTATTCTCTTCCCAAACATTAAACAATATTGTGTAAGCGCAATATGAACCCATGCATATGGAAGCTGACTGATCTGAATGCGGACCTTATACGCCTTGGATAACAAGGGCGAAAGTGCATCTGCAACTGATTGAAAATCACACTCCTCAATTTCTCAAACTATTAAGTTGCAGGTACGACACAGACAACCAAGATTCCCTTATCTACCTTAGGGCTGTTGATAAATTACCGATATATCAATATTTTTTCCAAAAAATATCGATATATATGGGCGGCATTTTCTCCACCGACACACCGATATCGTAATGGCAATTTCGAATGACAATATTTTATATTTCATTTTTTCGAAATTTTCGATAAATGTTTGAATTTGTTCTTTGAAATTTTAGTAGAACATAATTCTACTTTCGCTGAGTGGAGGAGTCTTACTAGATTTTTTGAGCTTTCATCTAGCCCAGTCTTTCTCTTTGAAGCAAGTAAAGATGAAAAAAGTAGTAGTCCGATTGCACTGGGATGTGGCAGTGTGAATGGAATAACAAGATATCCCATGAGAAGAAATAGCACACCAGTTGCTTTAAAAAACAAATTTTAATGCAAATAGTTCGCTATTTCTTCACATCGGCATTTTTCAAAAACAGTTGCTGAAACTGATGAACAAAAATGTAAATGACAAAATTGGTATTTGTGGTTGGCGGAGACGTGTGAGGGGGCAATGCTGACGTAATTGAGCTCGGCGCTACAAACAGAAAATGCTACGTTTAACTTCACCACGCTTGACACAACTGCTAGGACGTTGACTTTTGCAGAAACGAAAAAACAGGGAACTCGACATGAAGTGTTCCAGACAAATCCGATATGTGACGATACCGAACGACGGACCTTTTATTGTACCACTTACATGCAGCTACCACTGTTAACAAAGTGGTTATCGCCAAGTGTGAAGGTTCATCGTTTTCCTTTAAATTTTTGCTCTAATGGGATAAGCAGGCTGCTAGCTTGTTGATGTACATTACACATAATAATAAATGTATAATTAAATAGGTAGCTCTAAAACTGGCAGCATATTTACAATGTGCAGCTTTTTTTTTTTGCCAATAGGTACATAATCGTTCATCGATACATCGAAGGGTGGTAATGATATTTTCTTAAATATCGATATGTCGAACTTTCAATAATTTTAAAAATATCAACAGTCCTAGTTCTAATGGTTCCACCTGGTTCAAGACATAGCCTGTCACATGAAGTCTTATTTTTTCAGAAAAGAGTAACCCAACCACTTCTGGAACGGTTACTCCTGAATAGTACATAAAAACTCATCAAAACGGATGGATCAAACTGTCTGGCCTCTCCTTGCAATTGGAGAAAACACATGTATCTCCTGGAAAAATAGTTTTTAAAATTCAGCTACTCCACAGGTCATCAAAACTGCAATACCGAGAAGGATAAATGTGACTGAAATAGACTTTATACCACAGATTAGGACAGGACAATACTCAAACGAATGGGACACAAAACTGTACATGCTCTTCAACCCTGAAAATTCAATATGATGTAAAACCTACAATCAGAGCCCCATCTCTCTGCAATCTTAGTGACATTTTGCTGGCACAGGTCTGTATATACCGAGTTTGGATTCATTTGGGCCATTTTTACTGCATTTAGTAATTTTTGCAAATGTCAATGTGTTACGGCTTTGTTGCTGGCTTAATACTCTTCCCTCAATAACTAATATCTCTTTTTACATATCACTGCTCTCATCTCTTTTCCTTCATGCATAAATTACATTTTCCCTGAACTGTATTCAAAGTGACCACAACCCACTTTCTGCCTTCCCCCCACCTTTCCCTTCCTCCTTTCCTCCAGCACTTCAATAAAAGGAATTTGCAGTGAACAAACTCAATACTCAGTGTACATTTAATCTGTTATAGCTAGCAACTGACTACACAGCTAGAAGTTTGGAAACTCCATCCTTGGTCGCTCCCAGCATTTGGCACTATTTTTCACTTCTTTCAGTGAAACTACATGAAAAATCAGATTCTGTATGATATCTGGTGGGGTACGTCAGTTTATATAGGTTGACGATGGTAAGCGTGTCACTTTTGATAAGAGTAAAGCATATAAATGTTCCAAGCAGTCTCCTTACTAACACCTCTTTACTTGAGTCAGTCACAGTATCATCATCATATGGTTTGGTTGGTACACCATGTCAATCATTTAAAATATGAATATAAGGAAAGAAGGTGCACACACCGGATCAGTGATGGTCATCAAGTCAGTCCTACTTCTAACAACTACAGAATCACTATTTAAAACTATTTCGCACAGAGCGACAGGACAAGGTCTACACAAAGGATGTACAGAGGGAGTTTAATGTCTCAACAATGAGATCATTAAGACTTGAGTACTACTATAGCTGGACAAGGATGAAGGAAGAAAACAGGTGTGACCTATTTAAGAAGCTATTTCACCATTCATTTGAAATGATTTACGGAAGTACAAACAAAATTAAATTATAATAAGAGGCCAGGTCCTAAATAATGCACCCCCTCAGTCAATAGGAATATAAATGGCAGACTAGTCCTTTAAGAGAGGCCTACACAAACGTAGAATGTAAATGACTCACACAAGATAGCACAAAACTTCCACACAAGCTGCTGTGGAGTACAGTCTTATGAGTTAAAAGTAACAAACGGTTACAGGAATATTCTTAGTGCAGTCATCAAACAAGAGGTTAAATGGTCTACACAATACGACACTGTACCAAAGGGCCTCATGCTCTATGTAAAGATACTGTAATTTCCAACTCTTGAACCAATGGCTTCCCTCTTGAGGTTACCTCCTCATTTTACATTTAGAATTGTGAACAGAAGAAAACTCTCAAAGAAGGCTTTGAAATGGCACAGAAATACTGCAGAGATTTTACTCAAAAGTGGTAAGGTATAACTACTTGAAATTCTAACATGCATAATTATATCTGCTAAACCTTACACATTTTGGTATCACATTTCTATTCTGAATTGACTGTACAAATATCTGCTTCTCAGAATGAAATTTTATTTAAATATTCTGATACATCACACACTGAAGAAAGATATGAAATGGAGGAAAGTGTTAATAAATAAAGTAAGTGCAGTTTAAACAAATCAATATAATTCAAATTCTCATTCCCACCATACAACCCACTGTTAGATAAAAGCATTTTCAGATTTTCTACATGTAATTCACAATCACCTCCTCTCTTTTAGAAAGAGAACCTTACTTGTTTGGCCATAGCTGCTAAAATGTTTCATGGGAATAGCAGTTCCACGCATTACTATTTTATTTATATTTGTTTCTTCGCTGCTACTATTGGAGTCACAGCCCCATTCTCAAGCAAACATTCTCATTTAAATCATCCAAGATGCTGCAAACTCACACCAGACTAAGGTGCAGTGCACACCAGTGTGTGATGCCGGGGATGTCTGAACTGTCAATATGTGATATAATTTTGAGTTTAACGCGTAGTCCAGTCCATGCCATGCCACCCCTGTGTGCACTGTATATAATTAACATGTTTAGTTTTTACTTATGGTATTCACCCAAATATAAGCCGTTCTTCTAATTTTGAAGAAAGGAGAGGAAATCAATGGAAAAAATTGTCACAATACTAATTTACAAAAACTGTTCATAATATAATCTCTCTTTTAATCACATTCTTTATGTTGTGAAGTAAATAAATTATGCAATATCAGAAACAGATAGAGTAAAGGTTTTCACAAATTACTGCAATCAGTCATCTTTTGTTTGATTATTCAATTTTTATTTTTAATAACTAGTTTTGAATCGTGGTACATATTTATGGCATGCCTACAGCACTGTGTGCGTTGTGTACCCCCACCACACTGCAAACATGCCATAAATATGTACCACCTGATGATGAATCATCAAGCAATTTAAAACCGGAAATGGAAACAAATTGAAGAATAAAACAAATGGCAACTGGGTGCAGCAATTTGTGGAAATCTTTATTCATAACAGTTGCAGTTCCACATTTGTATTGGATAAGAATTTAGATTGCTACCTACCCTAAAAATGATATGTTGAGTTGCAAACAGGCACGACTAAAAGACTGTTACATATAAGCTTTTGGCCAAAGTCTTCTTCAGCATATCACACACACACACACACACACACACACGTCACACACACGAGTGCTAACTTCAACCACTAAAGGTGACATGCAACTGAAACATGTTGAAGAGGAGCAACAATCCGGAGTGGGCTAGAGGAGGGGGAGGGGGAAGGGATTAGAGGGAGGGAGGGAGGGAGGGAGGTGGGGACAGCAGGTTTTCAGTGTGGGAAGAGGAATCAGCATTGTCTGGTGGAGCATGTAGGGACTAAAGGTGACGGTACAGGGATGGAGGGGGGAGGGAGGGAGGGTGGGACGGAGTGAGGGAGAGAGGGGGGGACAGCAGGTTTTCAGTGTGGGAAGAGGAATCAGCGCTGTCTGGTGGAGCATGTAGGGACTAAAGGTGACAGGACAGGGCTTCCTGATGCAGCATAAGGACACTGTGGGTGAGAGGGGCACAAAATGGGAATCAGAAAGGAGAGAAGGGGATAGGACTGGTGGGTGCACCAGCAGAGAGCAGTGCACAATGATGGTGAGGGGAAGCAAATTGCAAAGTGGTGACAGAGAGGGGCAGAAACAGTTGGGTGCAGGGTATGGGGACAGGAGCTTACCGTAGGTTGAGGTTGGGATGATTTCAGACGTGAAGAATGTGTTGTAAGGATACCTCCCAACTGCACAGTTTAGAAAAACTGGTGGTTGAAGGGAGGATCTAGATGGCCCAGGTTGTGAAGCAGCTACTGAAAGTACAACATGGTGGTCCACTTTGCTCTTGGCTATAGTTTGGCGGTGGCCAGTCACCCTAGTGGATGGCTGCTTGGTAGTCATACCAATATAAAAAGCCAAGCAATGATTGGAGCAGAGCTGGTAATGACATGGCTGCTTTCACAGGTAGCTCCACCTCCAATGGGAAAGCATAAGCCTGTGACAGGTCTAGAATAGGAAGTCTAGGGTGGGTGGATTGGACAGTTCTTGCACCTGGTCTCTCACAAGGAAATGATCCCTGTGGCAAGGGCTTGGGACTGGGAGTGGCATACGGCTAGACCTGGGTGTTGTTGAGGTTCGGCAGGCAACCGAACACCAGATTTAGGAATAGTGGAAAGGATCTTGGGTGGGATGTCCCTAATTTCAGGGCAAGATAATAGATAATCAAACCCCCTCCCAAAGGATGAGGTTCAGTTGTTTCCATCCAGGGTGGTATTGGGTGACAAAGGGGGGTGCTTCTTTGTAGATGGTTCTTGGGGGAAGTAATGGGGGAAGGGGGATGGCATGGGAAAGCTGGTTGTGGACTAGGTCTGGGACATAGTGCCTGTCTGTGAAGGCCTTAATGAGGCCATTAGCATACTGGGCAAGGGAGCTCCTGTCACTGCAGATACTGTGTCCCTAGGATGCCAGACTGGATGGTTTAAATTTCTTAGTGTGTGATGGATGGCAGCTGTCAAATTGCAAGTACTGTTGGTGGTTGGTGGATTTAATGTGAACAGAAGTGTGGATGGAATCATCAAAGAGGAGTACGTCAATGTCCAGGAAGGTGGCACACTGGTTTGGCAAGGATCAAGAGAAGTGGATGGGAAAGGAGGTGTCAAGGTTGAGTAGGAATGAGGATAAGATGTCCACAATCTTAGTCCCCTTCATGAAGATATCATGGGGGGTTTGGGGAGGCTAGAAAGGTTGATATAGAAGGGTGCCGTACAGGTGCCCATGGCTGTACATAGGATTTGTTTGTAAACCCCCCCTTTAGAAGGAGAAGTAGTTGTAAGTAGTTGTGTGTTAGAAAATAGTTAGTAAGGTGTACAAGGAATGGAAAGAAGTGGGCTTGGAGTTTGAAGGATGTTGGGAGAGGTAGTGTCCAATAGCTGCAAGACCATCGGCATGAGGGATGTTTGTGTACAGGGAAGTGCCGTCAACAGTGACGAGTAGGGATCCATGAGGTACAGGTGTGTTGATGTAGAGAGTCAGTGAAGGAAGTGGTTGGTATCTTTGATTTGGGAGGCTATATTTCCAACAATAGGTTGGAGATGTTGGTCAATGAAGGCCAAAATTCTTTCAGTGGGAGCACAATAACCAGCTACAATGGTGCATCCAAGATGATTGGGTATGAGAGTTTTGGGGAGCATGTAGAAGGTGGGTGTTTGGATTATCATAGGGGCGAGGAGGGAAATGGAAACAGGGAAGAGGTTCTGGGAAGGTCTTACAATTTTAAGCAGGGACTGGAGGTTATGTTGGACTTGGGGGATGTGATCACTTTGGCAGAGTTTAGAGGCAAGTAGTCAGACAATTGGCAGAGGTCTTCCACCCGGTTGTCACAGTGATTCAGTACAACCTTTGTCTCCAGGTAGGATGATTAAGTCAGGATCTGTTTTAAGGATTTGTATGGCTGTCCTTTCTTCTGCTGAAAGGTTGGTGTGCTTAGGAAGGGGCCTGGAGAAGGATCGAGGGGCCATGCTGGACATAAGGAATTCCTTGAAAATGACCAGTGGGTGATTAGGTGGGACAGGGAAGGATCACAATTGGATGGTGGTATGAACTGGAAGAGGCAGGTTTCAATGTTGAAATTAGGTCCACTTGTTTGGAGAGACTGGTGGTGGAGAAGTGCTTCCATTGAGGGGATCGGGAGAAAGACAATAAGTCTTTGACAAGTCCAACATGATTAAATTTGGGTGTAGGGCTGAATGTGAGGTATTAGGACAAGATCAAAACTTTTGGTGGAAAGGTTAACAACACTGTTACATGACTGGTTTGGCTCTGGATTTAGTAGAGTGTTGGAAGGGAGTTTTTGGCTATTTGGCAAGTTGAAACGTCAGCTAGGAATGGTCTGGGTGTTATGAGGGGTTGACAAGGAGGAACACCATGGGTAGGATGTGAGTGGCAGTAGGATGTCAGCAGGCTGGATAACTTGTGGAGGTGGTGTCTGGAATGCTCTTCCGGTGCTGGAGTGCAAGGGATTCAATTTCCACCAAAATACTTAGCTTCATGGAAGTTTCAGTCCTATCCTTCAGTTCTACACCCAAATTTAAGCATGTTGCACTTGTTAAAAATCTACTCTCCTCCCGATCCCTGCAATGGAAACACTTCTCACTTCCTCCAATCAAAGCCATCCTAATCCCAACACTGAACCCTGTCTCTCCCAGTGATACTACCATCCAACCATGATCCTCCCCTCCCACCTAACCACCCCCTGGTCACTTTCGAGGATTTCCCTACATACAATCTGGCCCCACTATCCTTCCCCAGATTCCCTCCTATGAACGCCAACCTTTCAGAAGAAAAAGGGACAGCCACAGACAGTCTCAAAGTAGATCCTAACCTAATAACCCTGTCTGCAGACAAAGATTCCACCATTGTTGTTATGAATCATTGTAACTACCGGGCAGAAGGCCTCTACCAATTATCAGGCTACTTCACTTACAAACTCAACCAAAGCAATCACCTCCCCCAAGTCCAACATAAGCTCCAATCCCTACTTAAAGCCTTAGGCCCTTCCTGGAACCTCTCCCATGAATCCATTTCCCTCCTCACCCCTATGAGACTCCACACACCTGCCTTCTACATGCTCCCCAAAATCCAACAACCTAACAATCCTGGACCCCTCATTGTAGCTGGTTATTGTGCTCCCACTGAAAGAATTTTCGCCCTCATTGACCAACACCTCCAACATACAGTCAGAAATCTTCTCTGCTATCCCATTCTGGACTGTTGCTCCCATTTGATGCATTTCAGTTGCATTCTGCCTCCAGTGGGCAGATATAGCACTCATGTGTGTGAGGTGTGTTTGCTTGTGTGAATATGTGTGTGTTTTTCTCTTCTGAAGAAGCCTTTGGCTGAAAGTTTATATGCAACAGTTTTTCATCATGCGTGTCTGCAACTTACTGTGTCGTCTATCATTTTATAATATTATTGGACTTTCTGTTGTTTGATAAATTACACAGAAATACCACCTTTTTAATCACTGTTGTCACTGATAATTTCACTATATGTATTTTTTTCAAACACTCAATATTTTCATCACTCTCCTCCCAAAATACACGTTCTCGCTACTATCCAGGGCACTGGTCATGCAGCACCTCTTAAACCATTCTGTGTTACAAGGTGTACAACTTTGCTTCCGCCATTTACCGATAGGTAGCGACAATGGTAAGTAGCGGTCGAAAGAAACAGATCACAGATGTGAGGCAGTTAGCTTGGACCTCAGTCAACATAACCTCATTCAAACATTAGTCGATTTGTGTCTGCATCATAACGTTGTTCTTGATTGAAAATGTCAGTTTATGAACCTAATTCTTGTCATTTGCAGGAGGTGTTACTGTTTCGTTTCAGTATGAAGAAAACAGCAGCAGATCTCATCGAATGCTCTCAAGTACGTATGGTAAGGATGTTATCAGTGAAAGAACATGTCATGAGGCGATTAAACGCTTCAAGAATGGTGATTTTAACGTCATAGACCAGCATAGTGGTGGAAGAGAGAATGTTCTCAAAGATGCAGAATTGGAGACATTGCTGAGTGAAGACTCGTGTCTACCTCAAGAAGAATTGGCACGATTAGTGGGAGTGACACAGCAAACCATTTCAAAATGTCTCAAGACTATGGGCAAGATTCAGAAAGAAGGAACTTGGGTCCCGTGTGAACTGAAACTAATAGACACTGAATGGCATTTGTGTGTTTGTGAACAGTTGCTTCAGAGGCAAAAATGGAAGGGATTTCTGCATTGCATTGTGACCGGGGACAAAAAATGGGTTCATTACGATAACCCTAAATGCAAAAAATCATGAGGATATCCCAACCACGCTTCCATGTCGACGGCCAAATCGAATCATTACAGCTCCAAGATCATGCTTTGTATTTGCTGGGACCAGCTCAGTGTCGTGTACTATTAGGTGTTAAAACCAAGTAAAACAATCACACGTGCTCGTTATCGAATGCAATTAATGCATTTGAGCACAGCATTAAAAGACAAACAGCTGCAATATAGCAAGAGGCATGATAAAGAGATTTTGCAGCACGACAACACCCGACCCCCACGTCGCAAAAAATGTCAAAATGTACTTGGAAACATTAAAATGGGAAGTCCTACCCCACCCACCGTATTCTCCAGACATTGCTCCCTCTGACTATCAAATGTTTAGATCAATGGTACATGGCCTGGCTGACCATCACTTCCGATCTCATGAAGAAGTCACATTTTTGGATCGATTCGTGGATTGCTTCAAAAGATGAACAATTTTTTCAAAGCAGGATTCATACACTGCCCGAAAGATGGGAGGAAGTAGTGGCCAGTGATGGAAAATACTTTGAATGATACATGTGTAACCAATTTGTTTCATTACAGCCTCAAATGTTGGGGATAAAACAGCGGAAGCAAAGTTGTACACCGACATGCATCACCTCTTAAACCAGTCTGTGTTAGAATCTGGTGATATTTTGTGCTGTGAAGAGAGAATCCACTCACACACAAGACTGAGTTCCAATGGCTCTGAGCACTATGGGACTTAACATCTGAGGTCATCGGTCCCCTAGACTTAGAACTACTTAAACCTAACTAACCTAAGGACATCATACATGCCCGAGGCAGGATTTGAACCTGCAACCATAGCAGCAGCAGCACAGTTTCGGACTGATGTGCCTAGGACCGCTCGGCCACAGCAGCCGGCCACGACTGAGTGATGGCTTTTTTAAACTTTCCAGACGGAGTGAAAGCATGATCCCCTTCTAAAAGCCAATTGCAATACTTTCTTCAGAGGGTCTTCAAATGGCTTGTTTGTACCAACATAGAACACATTCAGTTTTCAAGTCATACCTAAATTTCTGTATTCAGTGCAACTATGCTATCCTTAACTTCAGGTATGAGGTGATCTTCAAAGGCACCCAACACTTCAACACTCTCCTACTGAGCAACACGTCAAGCATGTGAGTCCAAATAGTAGCTAGCCAGTCCATTGTTAGTTCTGTTTTCATTCAGTCTTTACTTAACAAATCACTAATCCCTTAGGGAAATATTCTGTGGGCACAGTTTAATGTTTAAGAACAACATAGGAGCACAGTTTTTCTCCCTGTTTAGTAACTGCTAACATCACGATAATTGTTTGTTTTTGTTTCCAGTAGTCATTAATGAGATACTATTCATCACCTTATAACTGATTGATGTATTGTCAGCCTGTTCCAAAACACAGGTGTCTTGTTGACATTACTGTTCTGGTGTATAAAGCAAGAATGAGTATCACAGCTGTATTTGGATTATGTACCTATGGAAGTTGTTGAGTTTCTTCATGAAATCTTCTGGCACACACTGTGTCAGCGAAATACTTTGTCAGAAGGAGACCACTTCTATACCTAAACCTGTGGTGTCAACTGATGCTCCCATGGCACTCTTGTCTGTGGAACATTTAAGGCCTTTACAGTTTCAGGGGCACTTAACTGCATTATTTGTCAAAAGATAAGTATCCCCCTTCTCTTTTATTTTGTAAAGGAAAGAACCATAGCTTTAAATGCAAGATATTTCCCCGCTTTAAGTCGTCTGCAAGATTTTTTTGATGAAATGGCAGTTTGCAGCTTGTTCGCCAATGCAATCCAATACCACATATTAGACTCATCCTAACTATACTATATTAAATGTCGTCTTTGCATGAAAAATAGCAACAAGTTTGAAATTTAAATCATAAGTCCATCAAAGTCTGAAGTTCGTTGTCGATTTTCTTTCAATGTTAACATTTATTGGTGAAGACTGAATTGTACCCTTTAGTTAAAGAAAAATTGTGCCTGTCCTGTTTTGTAAGATAACAGAACTGTGAGAACAATAACAGCCTCTCCCTAAACAAAACTTCAACAATCACAAGAGGAAGAAAGATTAGAGTTTAATGTCAAGTTGACAATGATGTTATCAGAGAAAGAGCACGAGCTCTGATTACGAAAGGATGGAGAAGGAAATGAGCTGTGCCCTATTCAAAGGAACCATTCTGGTATATGCCTGGAGTGATTTAGGGAAATCACAGAAAACCTAGACCTGCATGGCTGGACAGGGATTTGAACCATCATCCTCCTGAATGTGAATCCACCATGAGAGCCACTGCATCACTTCGCTAGGTATCAACCATCAAAGAAGATCTGAAGCTCTGATTACAAAAGGATGAAGGAAATCAGCTCTGCCCTTTATAAAGGAACCATCCCACTATATGCCTGGAGCGATTTAGGGAAATAATGGAAAATGTAAATCTGCATGGCTGGACAGGGATTTGAGCCATCATCCTTCTAAATGAGAGTCCACTATTCTAATCACTGCGCCACTTTGCTAGGTGTCAACAATTGAAGAAACTTATATTGTTACTTCATGATGATGATATCATCACCTCCATAACTACAAGTCAGAAAAATTGCTTTATTATGCAGCTCTGCATCCTTATCTATCTGGAACAAGACTCTTCATTTCTGCCAAACTACTGCACCCTACATCAATCTGAACCAGCATGCAGCAGTCAAGCCACGGTCTACTATAGTTTTTACCCCCAAATTTCCCCAATTACTTAACTGACGATTCTTTGATTCCTCAGAATGTTTCCTAACAACCAATCCCTTCCTTTGTTCAAGTCATGACAAATTCCTTTTCTCCTCAATTCATTTCAGTACCACCTCATTAGTTATCCAATATCCCCAACCTAATCTTCAGCATTCTCCTGTAATACCACATCTCAAAAGCTTCTACTCTCTTCTGCTCAGGAGTGTTTGTCACCCATGTTTAACCTCAGTACAAGGCTACACCCCTGCCAAATACCTTCAGAAAAGACCACCTCAATAGTCTTCACATACAGTGATTAATTTTTGAGCACTATCAATATATTTGCTCCACTTCCTGCTAAGGAATGAGAGCTACAGCAGGTATTTGTACACATGTAAATACATTATCTAGATTACAAATTACATGGAAAAATCTCAAATGCACAGATTTTACAAGTAGTAAATAAGACCATTTTGGACAATTCTAAGAAATATATACACTTCTCAAAAAACATTTATTACCACCTGTCTATCTGGGAACACTTGTGTGGCTCAGATTCAAGGGGAGAAATGGATGAAAGAGTATGCCTTACAAAACTAAAAATATAACTTTACTGTGAAATGAAAACAAAAGACTAACCAATAAAGGGCAGTATGTTCAAAAATGCACACCTCTGCATGTATATGAAACCAAAATTTGATGATTGGTAACATCAATTACCATATTGCTTTCACCCATTCATTGTAACATTCTTGGCTCCTGCTCAAAACACTATCGAGATATTGCTCCTCGAGCCTGTCCCAAATTCTGAAAGTGACCCTCCTGAGGTCAACCAACATATAACGACCGTGCCTGTGATGATATACTGCAAGTTTCAGCTGGTCCCAAGCATGCTCAATCAGGTTCATCTCAACAGATAGAGTTGGTCATTCCATTCTGAACACTCCTACCACTTTGAGAATGGTATTTGACAGATGGGCAAGGTGTTCTCATGCATCATCACCTCAAAAGATGGAATGATGAACTCATCACTGAAACAGTGACTATAGGGGTGGACAGTAACTGGTTGGAGAATCATGTCCTGATACAGCAGAGCACGCGTATTACCCTTGATAACAATGAGAGATGTTCGACATATGTTCACGATACCAGCACTAAACATAAATGATTCACCTCCCTGCTAACCGTGTGTCAACATGCCAAAGAACTGCATCGGTAAATCACCACCTGCATACTCATGACAGTCATCAACCATAAGGCCATGGAGATAACCACATGCCACTGATCTGTGTTCCCTGCCCAACTTATTTATGCACACCAGTGCTGGGAGCTTTGTGCTATTGTTAGATGCAGATGTCTAAGGGGTAACTTGATTGTGTGGAGACAGTTAAATACTGTCTGTGCCACCACAACTGACTGCAAAAACTCATCTTTCACATCAGGGTACCTACCAGATATAATTTGTAGGTAGCAGTCATCAGCTGATGATGTTGACCACAGGCAACTACTACGAGGATGATCTGTAAGTTATCTCACGACAATAGTTAAATATTGAAATGACATCTGTATTGTGTACAAAAATCTAACGAACAACTTACTATGCTGGCATCTCATCTTGCTGCGAAGTGACAATGCTGCTTAAAATGATCCTTCAAGGTAAGACGACAGGCCAAACAATCTACACAAGCCACATTGTCAGATTCATGATTGCAGCAGCAATATTCATTGTTCCAATGAGTATTGAGAAAGAGCTTAAATAAAGAGACAAATATTTAAGTCACGAGGGTGGTGAAATATGTTCTTTGACCAGGAGAGACTGTAAGCATCAAGATGATGAGATGAGACAACGACAACAACAACAACAACAGCAACAACAACTTACTGTCAACAAACTGTCACGAGAAAATTTGATGTTCCAGAAGACTCACGAACACTATAAGACACCTACATTGTACTAATCTGGTCACAGTCCCATTGTGTGACTGTGATGAGGAAGAGGATGCCAATCACATCTTTTTTGGCTGCACAAACAGATACAACTTTACAAGTCACCTCGTACAACATCTGATCACCATCGGTTGCTGCTTACCAACATGTCATCACACTGCTCTGTTTGAAAGGCTTGAGAATATATTGCCTTTCATATGCCTTTTTGCTGGAAGAAGAGGTTAACTTCTAATACGATTCTACCGTAATTTTATTTTTATGATGATTTGCTATGTATTAAATCCAATGTGCAAATTGCCCTTCAATGCGTTAAACCCTATATGTACGATAACAGGTGAGAGTCCTGTTCAGACGCCAAAATTAAGAATAAAAATGCCTACTGGAATACTCTAACAATGAAAGCACAGAGAAATTGTGACATTATTGGGAAAAAAATATTTGTGATTATTTAACTCTGTCTTCCTTTGACCACAATGTATTTCTATGATGTGAAGTCACTCACTCAGATAATGTGTTGGGAGGTCAGTGAATCAGCTACAAGAAGTAGTAATGAATTACATTAATAATCTATAAATGAAATAAACAAGTGTGTTACTAATGTGTTCCTAGGAATTGGACCCAGCATTATTTTTATCTAACTAAAGTTACTGCAAAATGAATGATCTGACATTTTAACTCGTATACATGAACAGAAACATTCTGTATTAACAATAATATGAAACTGGCTCTTTATAACAAACTGTCACAAAATTTGGCATTTTTTCAATCATCACACAAAAAATTTCATGAACCTGAGGGCAGCAGTTTATTAATAATGGTACCTGATGATATTTTAAAGTTACAACTGGATCTTGACCATTCACCAATGTTGAGATTCACATATGACCTTAAAATGATTGTTTATTTTCTGTGTAAACAACTGACGTCCTAACTTCAGGTGTCCAATACAAGAAGACAAATGGGAAAATAATTGGCTTTGTGATGGTGGCAGATTTGCTTCCTAAATAAATGGATCCTACTGTTGTAATCAAGTTTATATAACTGGGATGATAATGAGAGGACTGATGGACACGTTTTTAATACTTTAGGTATGGAAAACCTTTCTACTGTTTCCACATCATGCTGAATTAAGCACACAATTATTTTTGCACCTATAAATGAACAGCAAGTGTGCTAACTTCAGGCTGCTTGGTTGTTTTAAGAGTATGTACACTTATTTCTATTCATATCTTGGCTGCCTAATAATGAATCTGTAGGATATGTCAACAGACATCAGACTGCTCATGTAGTTGTCAGCTGAGTCATGTTGCTCTCAGTTGTAATGATTAAATATCGCTTCACATACCACTATATGAACACTATTGAATGACTGTTTCATTTTCACCAATACATAATATTTCAGCATAATATTATCTCTGAACATGTCAATATTTATGGCCATTTAAATTCCTATTACTGAATATATTTTAGCATTCATTACTGTATTCCTCTGCGTGATGCCTCTGCATTAGTTCATGCTCAGTAACCACAGTATATATAGCATCAATGCCCCTCACCCAGCATTAAAAAATTCTGAAGCTATAGTCACAGACAGCTATGACATGAGCATAATTATCATAGAAGTAGACTGTTTGGATACAAACACAAAAAACTCCATATGTAACACATTGTGAACTCAGCTTATAATGTACACCATCTCTTCAAAAATATCTGGACATCCATATATAACGCAGAACTGACCATTAGATCTCACACCAGTACAAAAGGACGTGTCGAGTACAGTGTTGTCAGTACAGAAACAGTCATAGCAGAATGGGTCGGTCAGAAGGGGTCAGTACCTTCAACCGTAGACTAGTCATTAGATGTTATCTGAGTAACAAATCCATCAGAAACATTTCAGCGCTTCTAAAGCTACCCAGTTCAAGTGCTGGCAATGTGTTTTGAAGTAGAAGGCACAACCACAGCTAAACCAAGACCAGGCAGACCTCACGTACTGACAGACTGGGACTGCCAAGCAATGGAAAGGGTGGTTGTAGTGAGTGAATAATTTGAAGTAGAGATGGGTCGTTCAAGAACTAACGGGTCCAAAGGAATGGTTCACCAAGTTGAACGGAATGAGCAAGGAACGAATTCTAAGGAATGGTCTTTCATAGTTCACTTCAATCATGGATTTCTACCTATAGTTCCTGTAAACGGGAAACGGTTGGTCTCGTTCCCGCAATGGCACATCGGCCAGTCTCGTTCCAGCCTCAGTCCCATTCCCGTCTGTCTTGGTCTTGGTCTTGGTCTTGCTCGGCCGAACTTGTCCTCCTTCACGTGGCCAGTCATCACAGTTCCACTGCCAGCTGCTCACAGTTAGTTCAGTATCAAGTTGTTGTTCATTTTGTTCGCTGCGCACGTCCATTCTAAATCTGTTTCAAACCTTTTTTCAACTCTGAACTTCTGGTTCTTTTCGTATTCCACTCAGCGTCCACAACCGGTTATTAAAATGTATTTTATAATTACATAAATTACATAAAAATTATGTGGAATGTAATACATACATTTTTCCAGGTAACAAAACGGTATATCAGCTTAGTTCCCTATTTCGATGAACAGCAGAAGAAATACTTGTAAAAAGGCAAGCATTTTTTGTTATTACATATGCAAAGGAAGTCGGCACAGCACACACGAGTGGCCATTTTCTTTTTTTTTTTAGGCAGACTGACTTACAACCGAATGAAGCCCATGCTCCATAATCGAGTGCCTGGTGTCACATTTTGTAAAGAGAGTATGATAACTTCTACAATATAATTTCAGTGGTATAGGGTGGCGCACAAAAATTTGGCCCCGAGTACTAGACTGCTCATCTACATCTACATCCATACTCCGCAAGCCACCTGACGGTGTGTGGCGGAGGGTACCTTGAGTACCGCTATCGGTTCTCCCTTCTATTCCAGTGTCGTATTGTTCATGGAAAGAAGGATTGTCGGTATGCCTCTGTGTGGGCTCTAATCTCTCTGATTTTATCCTCATGGTCTCTTTGCGAGATATACGTAGGAAGGAGCAATATACTGCTTGACTCCTCGACGAAGGTATGTTCTCGAAACTTCAACAAAAGCCCGTACCGAGCTACTGAGCATCTCTCCTGCAGAGTCTTCCACTGGAGTTTATCTATCATCTGCGTAACACTTTCGCGATTAGTAAATGATCCTGTAACAAAGCGCACTGCTCTCCGTTGGATCTTCTCTATCTCTTCTATCAACCCTGTCTGGTACAGATCTCGCACGGCTGAGCAGTATTCAAGCAGTGGGCGAACAAGCATACTGTAACCTACTTCCTTTGTTTTCGGATTGCATTTCCTTAAGATTCTTCCAATGAATCTCAGTCTGGCATCTGCTTTACTGATGATCAACTTTATATGATCATTCCATTTTAAATCACTCCTAATGCATACTCCCAGATAATTTATGGAATTAACTCCTTCCAGTTGCTGACCTGCTATATTGTAGCTAAATGATAAGGGATCTTTCTTTCTATGTTTTCGCAGCACATTACACTTGTTTACATTGAGATTCAATACATTGTCTCCCACCAATCGTCATCTATTGTTTCAAAGTAGTTTTTGTTTGCATTAGCTTATTTGTTATTTCTTCACTGCCTAATTATTACATGTTTATCTATTCTGCTCTTAGCGGTCAACAAATCGTGCGTAACTGCCGAGCAGTCTGTACTCGGGGCCAGTTTTTCGTGCACTACCTAATATTATTCCACAGCGATCAGCCAGATAACACTGCAGTTGGCTAAATGAGAGGTTTTGCAGAATCACGAAAATTACAGGTGTGTGAGAATTCTGTTCTGAATAAAAACTCTATACTCCAGGGGAGAGGCAAGTGCCCCCTGTTGGCACCTTCCATCTTCAGTCACCTATGCTACTAATTATCATTTTTTCATAAGAACCATCCACCAAGCACAAATGAACGGCGAACAAGTAAAAATGAATGGTTCCCAAAAACGAGCACTCACCAGTGAATTAGTTCCCAAGGATGAATGAGTTTGCCCATCTCCAATTTGGAGTGAAGAATCATGTTATACCTTGTGCCAATCCAATGGAAGTGTTTGGCTTTAGCAAATGCCCGGAGAACGCTACCTGCCATTACTTGTAGGACACCACTGAAGTACAGAGTATGTAGTATTGGGTGTTTTTGGGGATTGGTGTGTGGTCCCCTTAATGCACTTTAGAAAATGCCAAATGCAGAAGGATATGAAAACATTTCACAGCACTGAATACTGCATACAGCAGAGGAACAATTCAGAGACAACGACTGACTGCATTAGTTTGACAACACACCCTGTCATAAAGCAGCATCTCTCAGGCAATGGTTTGTGGACAATAACATTCCTGAAATGAACGGGCATGCCCAGAGACCCAATTTTAACACAATGGTACACATCTGGAATGAATTATATTGTCAACTCTGCTTCAGACTCAAAGATCCAAGTAACAACTTCCTCTGGTTTCGGCTCCTGGGGAAGAAGGGGCTGCCATTCCTCCAGATGCATTCAGAGACCTCATTGAAAATGTTGCCAGCAGAATTTGAGCCATCATAGAAATGTAGGGTGGACACCCCCATGTTGATTTTCACTAACAGCTGTCCACATACTTTTGATCAGATAGTTTATATTAACTAACATAAATGCTATTGAATAGTTACTGAGCTGTGTGGACACTGCAGTCAAAGTAGTTTCAAAAGTGTCTGTATTGAAAGCAAATGTGTCTATAGAGTCAAAATTCGTCTCACTGCAAGATCTTTGGCAGTGCATGGTGACTGTTTCAGATCTTTGTCCACAGATCACAGCACCACCCTCTGTTACTCTGAATGCATTAGCTGAAGCAGGACTTGCAATTGCAAAAATGCCAAATGAATGAAATTACTGCCAATTACAAAGCACTTGAATTTGAAGCTGATGGTCTGTAGGCTCCCGATAAATCTACAGTATTTTTTAAATACTACAACAGTAGGGCATCATGAGACAGAAAATATACTGTTTTCAAACATGTGCAGAGTGAAAAGCACAAGAAAAATAGATCTAAGAACATTAGTGTGTGGCAGCTTTGAAGTGGGCAAGAAAAACAAATACGACTGTGAATATCTGACTCAAAGTACTATGGAAATGTTCTTAAAAGCAAATTTCCACAACTAACAAGAAAACAAATATTTCCCACTAGGGAAAGAGAAAATCATTAAATGTATGCTGTGGTAACTAATAGTAAACAGCATGGTAAATTACAGTTTCCAGTTTGTCACAATACTTTTAATAACGTAATAAATTATGTTAGTACAGGTTCAAATTAAGTCCTCAGTTTGTCACAGTACTTTTAATAAAGTAATAAATTATGTTAGTACAGGTTCAAATTAAGTTCTTTTTAAATCAAATGCTAACAATGGAATTAATTTATTTAATGTGTGTGAAGACAATTTGGACAACAGTTGTCACTTCAGTACAAAAACAACAAAAGAATGAAGTGATGCAGCAACTAGCTAGATGATAAGATCACTGACAATGTTACTGAAGACAGTTGAGGCATGGAATGAACAAAAATGTTTTGTTGCATTGTTGCATGTATACAGGTACTTGACACAGGAAACTCAATACAGTGTGCTCATGGAACACTGAGTGCTTTAGAAGACTACAATAATCAATATTACAATGTAAATGAAGGGAATATTATACAACGGGAAGAGGAAGTAGATGAAGATGGGATGGGTGATATGAGTCTGTGAGAAAACTTTAGTAGCCTACTTAAAGAAAGGCACCTGGAGATTCTGTCAGAACTACTGATATCCTTGGGATATCTAAACTACTCTGCCTGGTCTGCAAGATATATGAGACAGGAGAAATACCCTCAGACTTCAAGAAGAATGTAATCATTCGCAAGTCCAAAGAAAACAGGTGCTGACAGGTTTGAACATTACCAAACTATCAGTAATGATTGCAAAATAATAACATGAATTATTTACAGAAGAATGGAAAAACTGTTAGAAGCCAACCTCGGGGAAGATTAATAGGGATTCCAGAGAAAAGTATGAATACACAAGCAAGCAGTATAAGCCTTATGACATATAAGATACAATACGCAAAGGCATACCTACATTTATAGCTTTGGTAGATTTAGAGAAAGCTTTTGACAGTGTCAACTGGAATACACTATTTGAAACTACGACAATCTGTACACTGGGCAAGCAGTAAAGGATACCAAAGAAAAATTTGGAGAATAAATTAAGTTCAGAGAGAAATAATAAAAACTTTGGGGTTTTATGATGCCATCGTAATTCTGTCAGAGGCAATAAAGGACCTGGAAGAAAAGTTGAACAGAACTGCCTATGTCTTGAAAAAAGGATATAAGAAGAATATCAACATAAGCAAAACAAGGGTAATTGATGTAGTCAAATTAAATCTGGTGATGCTGAGCAAATCTGATTAGGAAATGAGACACTGAAAGTAGTAGATGAGTTTTGCTATTTGCACAGCAAAATAACTGATGATGGCCGAAGCAGAGAGGATATAAAATGTAGACTAGTAATGGGAAGAAAAAATTTATGGAGAAGACAAGTTTGTTAACATCAAATATAGTTTAAGTGTTAGGAAGCCTTTTCTAAAGATATTTGCTTGCAGTGTAGCCTTGTATGGAAGTGAAATGGGGATGATGAACAGTTCAGACAAGAAGAGAATAGAAGCTTTCAAAATATGGTACATACAAGCTAAATACGGTTGCAAATGATTTTTCAAAGGAACTTCCCAAATGGAACTCTGCACTACCTAACTAAAAGAATACTTTGGAGAATATTACTAAGAGAAACCATTTAGAAGAAGAGGGAGCCAAAGACATTTCCTCTTGAAGTGTTAACATGTTGTAACTCTTAGCTTTCTGCGGCCTCTTATATGGCAGAATATTTTGAAGACATATTACAAGTCTTCCACAGTGATGATATGCAGCAGCTATCTATGACAGAAACTTAATACGTTAATTCACTTTCTAGTGAAGACATAAATTCAATTCTTGTGGACACCTTGTTCATTAAGAAACATACAAATGGTTTAATGAATGTGAGTGTGTACTTACAGTCTTCAAAGTAGTCTACACCCCATTAACTACATTCAAAATAAGACCAGCTGGAAAATGGCCTTTTTTTTTTTTTTTTTTTTTTTTTTTTTACCTGTGGCATGTGAAATGTTTGGTGAAGAAACTAGCAAGATTATGAATAATGTTAAGAAACTGGATGAAAGATACAGTTAAATGCACTCGATTGCACCTTCAGGCTCATTACTCTCATTGGTACAGACCCATGCAAGCCTGTGTTCTCAATCCTTGGTTAGCATTTCAACACTAGGATGGTAGTCAGAAATGCTATAAATGCTGTCACGGCTAAGAGTCTGTCAGGTATACCTGACATGACAGGCCCAGCTATATAAGTATTCTGAAGTGATAAAAATCCCTTCAGAATTTAGTGGAACAGCAATTTTTAGCAGGATAAGTGAACATTCTCAAATTTCTATACACAACAAAACTCGCCAACCAACAAAATGCGCCAGCTGTGCTTTTTCTTAATTCAGCAAATTAATAAGTATATAAATTTGATAGTTAATGCCCAATAAACATAATTTAATGGAAGGGCATTTTTCATTTTTAACACAGTACTGAAAAACAATGAAATAATACAAAAAAAAACTTGAAAAATACACTTTGAGAAAAGAACACAAAATTAGCCATAAAATAAAATTATTTTTTCCTGTCCATACTCATATGTCCTCAAGCCAAACACATCACAACTTTTTAAGTTCAAGAATTCTGTGAAGGATACAAAACACTTAACATTTCTCTTGTAAGAAATATTTTTAATGTAATTTTCTTTTTAAGCTGCCACTGAGTTGGAGAATGGATTTTGCTCCTACACTATATTTCTATGGAACATGTGCTGCTCCTCATTTACTCATGACATATGCTTAACACCACGAGTCACTGACAAACCCACTACCCTCAATATGAATGACACAGTCCAGGTGGTCCCCCAAAGTGGTGTGAGAATCACACTGGCTAATAAGTGTATCACAAGTTAAAGATTGTGGGCAGCAATCTAATGAGATCAAAAGAATATGTAATATAGAAAGGGTGCATTAAAGTCATCAACAAATTGTGTCATTCTTAATTTCTTATGAATTTCCTTTGACCAGGTATTGAACAGCATCACCATCCAAAGTGAGTCCATGTTTCTGACTTTTGGTTATACGGTTCCTAGTCAGAATAGTGAACAGGTCACACAAATTAGCCTCCAATTACTTCTCATATTCTTCACTGAAGTTCCAGGAAGCAAAGCTTAACTTTCAATATGTCAAACTTAAAGCTTTTAAGATTAAGATCATCATCATCATCATCATCATCATCATCATCATCATCACACACAGTTGGGTCTGTTTGGAACACAGGCCACTCCATTGTCTTCTGTCTTCCCACCAACTCCCCTCCCTTTTGCATGCAGTGCTTCAGTTCTTCTAGCCACCTGTGTCTTGGTCTTCCTCTTGGTCTTTTTCCTTTCATTTCATTTTGTGTTTCTTTATGGATATCCTCTTCTCTTCCATCTGCTTAACATGTCCGCACCATGTAAGCTTTCATTCCTCTATTGCATTTTGTAATGTTTCCTCCACCTTCATTAATTTCCTGATCCTCTCATTCCTTAACCTGTCCATCTTCATCATTCGAATACCACAGGATGATTCCGTTATGATGTTAAAAACTTTCAGGGATGATGGAGAAGAGGTAAACGTATCAATGTGGGGCAAGGGACCCTTGTCTGGAAACGACCAAGTTGACAGTAGTAAGGGAAAATCGTTCTGATACCTCTTACAGAGGACCTCTTCTACTGCAAGCTATTTCTTTTGCATCTTTTGGGAGGTGGTAATATGGACCACAACAAGAAAAAAAATTGTCTTATAAACATGGATTCTAAAATATATACCTTAAGAGCTATGAACACTTGTTCATCTTCACTACTGTAAAACACATCTCCTCTACTGAAGAAGTGCTCATAGTTACTAAGGCAAGCACTTTATTGCCCATGTTTACTTGACATTTCCCCTTGGTTTAGTCCATACTACCTCCTACCAAAATATGAAAAGCAAAGAGTCTGCAGTAGAAGCAGTTCACTGTCAGAGATATCAGAACAATTTTTGCTTACAACTTTTGACTCTGGTGTTTCTGGACCAGGGTATCTTACTTCAAATTTACAAATTTACCCTTCTCCATCATACCTGAATGTTTGTATCATCATCATGGAAACACCCTCTATTTCTCAAAAGTTTCCATCTCACTAGCTTTTATTTTGCTTCTTCTTATCCTTTCATTGCCCACTTTTAAGATACACATTTAAAATTGTGTAAGACGTTGACATTTGAATACGTAGTGAAAATACAACAAAATTTAAGCAGCCATTTGGAATATAGTATCTACTGCACTCCTGTGAGTTAACAGAGCTGCAGATTTGCTTAAAACTGTATTAAAATATTTGTTTGTAACAATCAAATCCTATAATGTGGAGACCACAAATAGTTATATGCAATTATTATGTGGCAGTGGGTGATGTTTAGTCTCAGCACCCACTATGTGCATGTCAAGAGAAGTCACAGACCAATGTTAGCACAGACTGAAGTCCACCATTGGGCCACTTACTACAGTAACAATGAGATGAGTGACATTTGCTTTTAGGACCTGGCTACTTCTGCTGTGCATACACACAGGGCACTTTCCTTTTACTGTGCCCCTTGCCCCTCTGTCAATAGCTCCACCATGCAACCACAGTGTTTTGCACCAAAAGATTAGTCACTGATCGGTCTCAGGTGGTATCTTCACAGATCTATAGTACAGTTATTTTATGAAGTTCTGATCAATATAAGAATAATTTAGAAAGATACTTTTAAGAAAGCCTAGAGTATCATTTTTTTTCTCAATAAAATAGTGTAGCACAGAAACATCCATACGTGATAAATACCATGGCTCTGAAGAAATGCACTGTTAGTCACTGTTGTATACAAAAACGCAAAGCACCCCAGCAGAGATAGTTTTCTTAATACCAGAAGAGGGTGAGGAGAGGGGGGGGGGGGCACAGAGGGGTGGAGGGAGTGAGGAAACAGTGTACAATGTTTCAATTACAGAAACTTCAAAAACTGATATACTCAAAGTGTTTACTAAACTAAAATTGACCACGTTCCTACAGAGACAGACAGAGTTTATAGTCTGAGAACTCATTAGAGTGAAAAATAAAGTGGAAGTAAGTGAAAAGCTAAAATTGTCTCTATCATGAAAACATACGTGAGAAACAAGCAATTTTGTTCTACCAGTCAAATGCGACATTACTACTACTTTCCTTCATGGAAGCATGTACAATTCATAGGCTAAAATTATGAAATCTAAGTGACCGTGCACGCTATGTCAAAAATTGTGCCATTTCATTTACTGGCTATAATACTTCACTGGCATTTTTAATTATTAGATCAATGCTGTTAAAACGTAAGAAGATATGCCTACATTCAGGACTACAGAGCTCCACGCTATACTGTACAAATATAACAAATAATTATTACAATACTGCTAAGCAATCCATTGTAGCTCATACTTTTTCCTAGATTCATACGCAAAATAGATAACTGCCACTGCTCACAAATCTACATATGTAGGCGTTACTATAGGCCATGTATATTCTTACACTGGGATAAAAATTTCTTGAACTGGCAATTCGCAGAGATCCACAAAATAATCAAAAAACTGCAACATTAGTTGTGATAACTTGTGATATTTGTAGAATGTATTCCACAATTTACATGAAATAATTCAAAAACACTCTTCTGTATGATACTGATTGCGAGGTTTTAAAAAAATAATACGGAAATGTCAATATGAAGAACACTAAACTGCAAATGGCCAAAGGCATAAAAAAAAATGACATACAAGGCACAGTGGATGAAAACTTGAAGATCTTCCTTACAAAATACTTTTGATTTTTCTTACGAAGTAAATATTTCCCCATAATTTATTTCCAACACCTTAGATTTCAGTTCAGTTATTACTTCACACACAGGAAAATGGGATTTTGTCTTGCAAAACATAATTAATTTCTGATAGTTCTCCAAAATATGTTTCTTCTGTGCTATTATCAATGAATCTTGACTTAATGTCTAAGCTGACTGAGAACATGTAACCTGTTTGGGTTTAATACTGCAACCTTCATGTGCACTTTCATCTAATATAAATGTAATAACAAAAGCACTGCACAAACTGTTTCACCTATAGCCCTCTAATACATCAGCTCTGCAAAAAAAAAAAAAAATCTGTGGAAAGAGATGCACAGTGCTTTGTTTCCATATTCTCAAGTGAGAAACATATACATTAAGACAACAGTGTGAACAAAAGGAACCTTGATAAATATTGTGTCACGAGAATCAAACAGAAACTGGGACACTAAATAGAGTCAAGTCTCACTGAAAACAGCACAAAGTGAAAAAGTTAATAAGAAATACATTTTGCAAAAACCTGTGGATCCCATTATTATCATTACTTCTCCAAACCAAGTTACGAGAGAGTATCACAAACTGAAGTAAAATCATAGCCAAAATATGTGAATATGAAAATTTACCTTGGTGTAGCTGGTTGGGAACGAGGAGTAATACTTCGTTGTTCAATTAAACTCGAAGTGCTACCTCTGCTTTGCATACTACTTCTTTTACTGCTGCCCGATAGTTTACCTCCATCTAAAAATGACAAACTGCTTTCATTTTTTTGATTCACTTGTTTGAGTCAAAAATTTACAAGAAATTAAATCCAAGACCACCACATAGAAAAAAAGAATTCACTGACTTATTTATTTGAAATTAAATATTTTACTTTCAGTAACATGACTGTTTACATGTTATTTACAGAGGTACTCACCTTACAAACTGCAAACAAATGTCACTAAACTTACATTTATTTCACAAGCCACCTTATAGCGTATAGCAGAGGGTGCTTCAAGCAGCACTATTATTTGCTCCTTTTTCATTCTATTCACAAATAGAGCATGAAAAGAAACGACTATCAGTATGTTTCTGTAAGAATTTGATTTTGTCCAACTATCCTCCCACAGTCATTCCACAACATGTGTGCAGGAGAAAGTGTTATGTTGTTTGTCCCTTCTTGGGACATATGCCCTCAAATTTTTAACACTAAATTTCAACATATACCCACAATACATCCCTTCTACCATCTGCCACTGGAGTTTGACAAGCATCTTTGTGACATTCTTATGCTTACTAAATAGACCTATACTCTCATAATGTTCTGTTTTGAATCTTCTGTATCTTTCAATTTATCTCCCTTAATAAGGGTGCCAGACTGACGAAACAAGAAACACTATAAAATCAACTGAACAAGAATTTTGTACGCTACCCCATTTTTGGGTGAATCTGAATTCCTTGACAAGACGAATTCAACAACTTGACTTAGGAAACTCAAAATGGAATAGCAGCAACCAAAATTTAGAAGTGTTCTGAGAATTAAAAATTACAAAAGTCTGCCACTGTTCAAGTAGGAAAATAACATATTACCAGATTTGGGAACAACTGTCACAGACATCACACAGCTCTTCCACTTAATGGTTTGCCAGTGAGTCCCTGTTCATATAACATGGCACCCTGTATTTTTTATTCAGTAATTCATTTCCTCTCCTAAAGATCTATTCAAAAATGCATCACAGTGTACCATTCACTGAAAAACAATGTTATTAATTACATAACACAACACTGACTCTGAGCCCGAGATCACAAACTTGTCCTCTTGCTGAAGTTGTCAGAAAACATATATAAAAAACTGAATTCAGTTAGTCCTCAGTACATGCCCACTGCCTTAATTAACAATCTGTCTTAGTAACACACTATCCTTTCACATTAGTCCACTCACTCAGACTTTCTAAAGAAATGTGGTGTTAAGACCTGAATATAAAAGGCTGTGCAGAAGTTATGGCAGAGCTTGTATATGATATGACTGCTTTCACAGGTGGTACTGCCTCTGATAAGATTGGAGTAGGATGTGCTGAGTGCTTGCATCAGCTCTGAAGGATCCATCCAAAGGCTCGGCAACATTCTCTATGCATAGTGACAACTGAACGCTTTGGATACACTCCTTCCATTGCCAACATTAACCTAGTAACTTTAATAATTGTACAGCCATATCACATTTTCCACCCGTCTTCAACACCCTCGAGGATATATGAAACTATAACTAATGCCTTAAATCTCTTTTCCTAACATTCCAGTTTAAATATCTTTGTTCTTACACAATCGGATAACAGCTTCAATTTTTCACATCTCTGTCAAATTCAGACTGATGCAGCAATTCATGTATATCTAACTTTATTAGACACTTTTAGAAAACACTGTAATGGTGTGGGGCATGTGCAGTTGGAGTGATAGGGACACCTGATACGTCTAGATACGACTCTGAGAGGTGAAATGTAAGTAAGCATCCTGTCTGATCACCTGCTTCCATTCATGTTCATTATGCATTCCAAAGGACTTGAGCAATTCCGGCAGGACAATGCAACATCCCACAGGTCCAGAATTGCTACAGAGTGGCTCCAGGAACCCTCAGAATAGACAGTCCACAAAATACTATGCAATGAAACCCACTTCTGTTTTACATAAAACAACAAATATGGAATCATTTACCCTCACCCGATAATGTACTATGGTTGTGAGCAAATATTATGTAGAATACGAGCAACATACTTACAATGCTATTCAAAGAGTTCAATACATACAAGATGATCTAAACAGGAACAGAATAAGATGAAACCAGCTTGTGTCTTGTTAGATAATTTTTAGGTTTTGCCAAGTGCTAAAGCGCCATTATTTCCAACTGATAATGGCCACATGGTCGAAATTACAATTTTGGATTGTACAAATAAATAATGTCAGACAGGCAAAATGCAACCACGATTTAATTTACAAAGTTTTACATGAGTGTGAACACTAGCTACAAGAAGTTTTTAGTTGAGTTTTCTTGAATATGTTACCTTGTAAGATCACAAAAATGTTTCCAAGAACACACTTTACCACCAGAACACGAGACCCTCCCATAAAATATAAATGAAAAATATCATTTGACACACGTATTTAGCAAAGCAAGAATACAGATTTCCGTGCCATATTTTACCCTATTCAAAGGAGTGGGGGGAGGAGGAGCAGCAATATTTGCAAATCAATGTTGTAGGCCAATTACTCAATCTTGAAAGAGGGAAAAATCGCAACACCAAACTGGAGTTGTATGAGAAACGAAAGCTGGTAGGTGTGTTTCTACATCTGAAAGTTGATGTCTATTCAAATTTGGCACCAGTCGCATAAGTGTGATGCTAGTAGCACTTCTATGAGAATGCAAATCAGGTTTGCTTTAAATACACACCATAATGGTGATGAGCATTAGTTACGTTTGAGATTGAATGTGGTGAGTTGATGTTAATCAAGGATAACTTTAAGGTGACAAAGATGCCATCATCTACAGTTTGAATGAGGTCACATAATAGGGCTACAAAAAGCTGGATGTACCTACTGCGATACTGCACATTTGGTAGGAAAGTAAACACGCGATTGCTGACAGCAGTGGGTCACGAAAATGTACAGTCGCAAGAACACTGGGCTCCAGAGGGAATACCATCGTGTTTGGTGTATGGCTCTGGCACATTGTACTGCATCTGCAGCAAAAATCTGACCAGCTCACCCACATACCACCGTGTATGCCAACAAACTCTATGGAGTATTGACATGTTGCCTTGGCCTGCTTGATCACCAGATCTGTCTCTAATCGAGCACATGTGGGGTATCATTGGACGACAACTCCAGTATCATCCACAAACAGCATTAATTGTCCCCGTATCGACGGACCAAGTACAACTCCAGTCCCATAAACTGATATCTGACACTTGTAGAACACAATGCATGCACATGTGTATGCTCACATTCAACATTCTGGTGTTACACCAATTATTAATGTACCAGCATTTCATATTTGCAGTGATTTATCTTGAGCTTACATTAACCTGTGATCTTGCTGTGATGTTAATCAATTACTTATGTTACCTAGACAAATGGATTCCCAAACTTTCATTTATCTATATTAATTATTTTTCAGTGTAGATTTGGCCAGGAGCAAGACCAGCGGTGCGAATGCAAGTCATTTCTGAGTTGTGTGTATCTTATTTACCTCAGAACATGATAGTTTACCTTGTAATCTTAATAACTCACACTTTCTTTTGTTCTCAGAACACTGCACTGTGTTGATGCCAAGCAGTGTGTTTTGACAGGCAGTTCACATAAAATAGTGACACTGTATACATAATTCCATTTTTATTTATAACTATCATCACAGTGTTAATAATATTGTATATTATTATTATTATTATCATCCCTTATGTCTCACATTCAATGCTGTTGAATATTATTTTTGTTCAATTTAGTGAGACTTGTTTTCCTGCCACCCCTTTTCTTGCTCGTAGAGCCCCCCCCCCCCCCCCCCCCCCCGATGAACTGTGCTGTCATTGAGCACGTGCTGAACAAGAGGCTGCAGTAACATCGCAAGCTATACAAAACACATCTCCGTGTGGCAGACACAAATCTCCAATATCTGCCAGGTCATCTCTACAAGTTCCGCCATGTGTTGAAACATATAATCTTTATAATAATCTATGGCAGACCTGGCTAGAGCTGAGCATTTCCTCAAGTTCACTAAATTTAGATAGCTATGTCCTATTGAGGCATGACAGGTGCAATAGACAAGGTTTATGTACAGTATGACATAGTACTTTCCCTGCTACTGGCACCCAACAATGATAAGGACAAACAGACTGAATATGTGTTAATTTGTATCAAAATTGTTGCATAACATAAACTGCTCAATTTGTGACTACAAACCTCCATAGGTTGTCTTGTAAACAGCATATAAGCATTTGTTTATTTCTGGTGACAAACTTCCTATACAAATGTTCCTCTGGTAACAGATTCAGATGTATGCTCCCTTCTTCAAATCATATGGTACTTCAGTTTGCCTTTCTCCCAGCATGAAGCAAATGGTCAAAGTCACATACATGCATTTTCAAAAAATTCCCCAGTCTTGACCATTCATAATAAGAAGATGTACCACACTACACAGCCTTGTCTAGGACATAATTTTCAGATGTAGCAGGTGATTACAATTAAAGTGCAGCTACTCACAAAGATCCAGTTTGGGCTTTAATTTTCATATAGCTGTGGAACTTGGCAGATATGCTAATGAATTAATGCAGAACCAACTTTCATTGGAAAAAGATTAGTTCCCATTGTGGCCACCTGGTGCAAGTCTAGCACTTCGCACTGTTTTTATGACGGTATGACGTCCACACATATTTCACAAGCCATAACATGAGTTAACAGTATGACTATCAAGAAGAGAGAGAATGTGCTGTTATGAAACTATTTTATGGAAACAACAGTAATTATAGTGCTGAACTGAGCGAATATTGCTGACTGAATGGTCTCACGAGAGTCCCAATGTAATTATATGGTTTAAAGGAGATGATAATGAAATCTAAAAACACATGTGAGCTTGGTATGGCACATGGAAGAGGAAGGGTAATGCTAGTGCTCGTGCAGTGTCAAGAACTGCCTATCTCATGGTCAACAGTGCGGAAAGTTTTGTGGTCTATTCTAAGAAGGTGCAGCAACTGAAAACCTCATGATCCACAGCAACATTTTGAGTTTGCTCTTTGGTTTCTGCACAGATTGAAGTTGATGACGTAGCTGCGCAATATTCTATGTAGTGATGAGGCACAATTTGTACTACAGGGTGCAGTGAGTACACAGAACTGCTGAATTTAGGGTATTGTTAAACCACATGTTGTGCACAAAGAGCCATTGCACTTTCCTTGTGCACTGTGTGGCTTGGATTCACGAGCACCTTTATTCTCGGTCCATTCTTGTCTGAAGAGAATACACCCAGAGGGCCTGTCAGGTGTACTGTAATTTCTGAATTATTGAGACCACCTTGTACAGCATGTGATTCTTGCTTTGGAAGAGTGCAATCATGTGGAAACCACTGTTTGCATGCAAGATGGGGCAACAGTTCATGTCACTCACCCAGTGAAAGGTATGCTTAATGCAACCTTCTACGAACATATTACCTCCAGAGCTTTTCCAGATGCGTGACCTGCAAGATCACCTGATCTGAATTCATGTGACTTTCGGTTTTTGGGGACAACTAAAAGAACACATTCACCAGGGGCACATTCTGTCTCTACCTGATCTGAAGGCCAGTATACAAGAACATCATGTTAGATTGCTGTGAGCAACTGTTGATCATATTGTTTTACATATTCAGCACCTCACTGAAGTATCCTGTGCCCATATTGAACAAATTCTGTAAGCAGCGGGTAACAATAAAATCAACACTTATGACTTTCTCATTTATTTCACCTTTTCTGCCCATGTCTTGTTACATATGGAAACTTTTCTGTATGTCTTTCTTAGATTCACACTGTCAGATTTGCACCTGGTGACCAAAATTGGAATTATTTTTTTTCCAGTGTAAATTGATTCGGCAATAATGCATCAGAATATCTACCAAGTTTTGCTGCCATGTGATAAGTAGAGCCCACACTGCACCTCTTTGAGTAGCTGCACTACATTTAGAACCACCTGGCACTACCTAGATCACCCAAGAAATAAAAACTGTAACTACTTATACACGACTGTAAATTACATTGGGCAAAGATGCTTGGGAGACATCTTCCAGTACATAAAAAACGAGAGATTGCAAATTTATTGGTTATATGACAAATATGCTTCCCTGGCGAAGTGATATAAAAACCTGCATCTTGGCTAATAAATAAGCTTAAACAGCTCACAATGAATCTCAAGAGATCCCTTACACAGGACATGCAAAATTATGCCTCACCCCAGAAAATCTTACAAACTACAAATATATGCAGAACAGTGGCAGTCAATCGGTGAGGACAGTAATCTCAGGCATCACTACACATTAACATATGACACACTCAAACCAGGTATTCTCTTCAGTTCAGATATCAGCAACGTAAAAGTTGCAACTGTACCAACTGGACTAGCTCAGGAACTGACTGACTTGTCATTTTTCACTCGCTCTATACATGGAATAGGACAGAAAATAACTAATATTTATCTGAATACCCTCCACCACGCATTGTAAAGTGGCTTACAGGGAATAAATGTGGACTGTCACACTTTATCGTCATTGCTATCATTAAATTATTTATTTATTTATTTATTTATTTATTTATTCAAATGATCCTTTCGGAAAATACAATACATTAACTTCAGTTTTGCTTCCTTGCATTTAATTTCTGTTGTTCTCACATTTCCTTCATTCTTCAAGATGGTCATTCTTTTTCTTCCTGTGTACACTTTCTTCCTTTTCCAGATGTCTTTCCTGAAATCCCATCTTTTGTGTTGCTCCTCTAAAAAGTACTCTTTAATCTATTATGTCCCTTCTAATTCCAGTGCTTTTCATATCCTCCTTAATTTTGGTGAAACATGTAGGTCTGAATTTGTAGTTGTTTAGTAAATTGAAAATCTGCTTTGTTAGTCTGTTGTTATCCATTGGGTATATGAGGGTTGATTGACAAACCTGGTAAATTTCCATGAAAGAATGGAACATTTTTGTTGTGCCTTCATGGTTGCTAAACTTGATTATTCGAAGGATCATGTAAAGAATTTCAACAGTGTACATTTCATTGTTGACGGCTGTCTGAATTGGTCAGTGCGTCAACTGTGACTGAAAATGAAGAAAACCAAGTTTCAAGCTGTTATTAAACATTATCCTCTGAAGGGTTGGAATGCCACACAAAACAAAAGAGAACTGGATGAAGTTCAATGAATTCTGTACCATCAGTGAAGACAATTTACTTTTGGATTAATGAATTTAAATGTGGTGAACAAGCACCAAAGATGAAGTGCACTCCTGACATCAAACTGAGGTCACCGCACATGAAACCATTAACAAAATCCAAGATATGGTAATGCAAGACCACTAGACATAAATTGGTGAGGTTGCTGAGACTAGGCATCTCAACTGAGAGAGTGCATAATATCCTGCACAGAGAGTGGCTGTGAAGAAGCAGTTTGCGTGGTGGGTGACAATTGGTCACAGTCGACCAAAATCACATCTGGCACAAAATTAACACAATGTCTGGTTATGTTTAATTGCAATCCACAAGACTTTTTGTGTCAATCTGTGACTGTTGATGAAACCTGGATCCATCATTACACACCACAGTCAAAACGGCAATCAGAACAATGGACAAAGGCCGGTGAAACTGCACACCGAGGAGGGCAAAGACCATTTTGTCAGTTGGTAAGATGATTGCCATTGGTTTTTTGGATTTCCAAGGAATAATACTCGTAGATTACTTGGAAAAAGGTAGAACCATAACTGGAACCCATTATGCTTCATTGTTGGATCGTCTGAAACTTAAAATGGCTAAAGACCAAGATTGGCACAAAAAAGTGCTCTTTCATCAGGATAATGCACCATTCCACACAGCAGTGATAACAATGGTGAAAGTGCATGACTTACACTTTGAACTGGTTCCTCATCCACCCTTTCACCAGACTTAGGCCCAAGTGACTTCTTCCTGCTCCCTAACTTGAAACTTTGGCTTACCGGGAAGATATTTTCATCACATGAGGAAGTGATAGTTGCAGTCAATGAGTATTTCGCAGAGTTTGAGAGAACCTATTTTGTCAATGGGAAGGAAAATCTGGTGGATTGCTGAACCAAGTATATATCCCCAAAGGAGACTACGCCGAAAAGTTAGGTGATTTGATTATAAAACAAACATTTTTTCCTTGCCTTTTTACCTGACTTATCAAAACATCCTCATATGTGTTCATAAAACTGTAGTCTTCTTTTCCTCGTTACATCAGTTAGGTTTTCCATTTTGAAACAGAGATGTCTGTCTGATCTAAATTTGTATGCAGCATTACTAGTAATTCTAGGTCCCAGTATTTTCTTTATAATTCTTCTTTCGACTTTATCCAGTTTTTCAAGATCCACCAATCTTGTTAGTTTAATACATAGTGGTTCAGTCTTTAGTTTTGTGTTCCTGGACATAGTTTTTTTGGTTGTTGTCATATGGAATGGCCTGTCCATTCTATGCACTCTATTGGCTCTAAGCACTATGGGACTTAAAACATCTGAGGTCATCAGTCCCCTAGACTTAGAGCTACTTAAACCTAACTAACGTAAGCACATGACACACATCCATGCCCAAGGCAGGATTTGAATCTGCGACCGTAGCTGTATGCACTCTATTTCCTATGGCTATTTTTTCTTTTGTAGTGCTTGTTATCTATTCTCTTATGTATTTAAAACACATTGTTTTAGATACTGCATTCTTATGAATTTTAATATTTGAAGGGAGGGGGCCATCACTGATATTTGTCATGAAGTGTGTTTTTTCAAATGATATTTTTAGTCCTATTTTGTCTGCTTGTTTCTGTAGTTCTGCGATTTGTTCTTTGGCACTATCCAGTGAGTTAGTAATTAATGCCATGTCATCCACAAAAGTTAAGACAATTATGGTGATTTTATTTGGATTTCTTCCTACTTGGAACACCTAGGGTATTGATGGATTTCCTCCATTCTCTCACCACCACCACTAAAGCGCAGTTGAAAAGTAGAAGCGATAAACCATCTCCTTGTGTTACTCCAGATTTTGTTCCACATGGTTCTGACTGTTCCCCAACAATTTTTACTTTTGATGTGTTTGTTAAAGCTTCTTTAATTATTTCCATTGTTTTAATGTCAAGGCCGAATCCCTTCATAATGTTGATTAGCGCATTTCTATCAACTGACTCATATGCCTTTCCAAAATCTATTATTATTATTATTATTATTATTATTTCTCTTTCCTGTCTCAGATGTTATGCCTGGTTATTGTTATTGTTATTATTATTATTATTATTATTATTTTAGCAAAGCATTTTATATTTTACTTGGCAAACCGTAAAGTTAGGATGGAGACAGACAGTAATAGATGTTCTACAGGATTCAGTATTAAATCCAAAACCTTGCTCACTTTCAGTATTCGATTCAAAACTCATTCCACTGAGCTATCCAAGCACAACTCGTGACCTGCAACAGTAGGCTCTCCATAGTCTGTCTTGAGTAACAATTGAGTCTGATATTACCACAGAATTCTGTTTTCACATGACTGACCTCATATGGCAGGTCCTTGTATTTGGTCCATTTGTCACTGCAAATGGTATGCAAATTACAGTGATATCCATAAAGAAGGGAACTTTTTTTAACTTTATTGATCACTGCTATGTAACATCAATTGCACTGTATTATTTTATTGATTATTATCCTGTGATCTGAGTTAATTTCAACAGCAGTAAGAGGATCACGTCTCTAGTATGGGGCATGCTTTTTGTTAATTGATACAGCTGTCACAACTTCTGGAGGCTTATTTTGGCAACCTTATCATGCCTTTCCAGATAGTCTGAATGTGATAGTGTTCAGCCAACTGTCATGAGTCATATGGTCTCCTTATTTCCACCATAAATCCAGCAGCAATCACCTATTCCATATTTCTTCATGATTTACTTCCAGTAGTTCCTCATGGTAATAACCTGATTTTGTATTGCTGTCAGAAATCTTCCTGTTTCTGTATGCAGATCTGCTTGCTTCAACCAGTTGTCTGACACTTGGTAATTGATATAATAACAGCTAAGGTTGTTTACATGTTACTTTTATCTTGTTGTCATTTATATCTGCCACAACCTTATGACAATAATTCAGTTTTCATATAGTGCGGTGAAATAAAATGATGTCTTTAAGTTAGATTATACATCAAAGGTTAGTCAAAAATGGTAATCACTTTTATGGACCACCTGGGTCAGGAGCTGTAGTAGTAGAACACTTCAGGACGAACTTACAGAATATCATTCAAAACTTTTCTATTCATGCTGTTGTAAT
Source organism: Schistocerca serialis cubense (assembly GCF_023864345.2). Classification (NCBI taxonomy): domain Eukaryota; kingdom Metazoa; phylum Arthropoda; class Insecta; order Orthoptera; family Acrididae; genus Schistocerca; species Schistocerca serialis. The sequence goes on along the minus strand of NC_064640.1, from coordinate 406,037,063 downwards.
CAGAGGTGACTTCATCTTGCTAGGTATAGATTGGGAGAGAGAGACTTTCAAAACTGGTGCCAGATACAGGGATTCATGTGACAGTATTCTGAAAGTCTTTTCCAAAAATTATTTTCAGCACACAGTTAGAGAGCCAACTCATGAAGCTAATGTTTCAGACCACCTAGCAACTAACAGATCTGAACTTGATGAATCAGTATATGCAGAGGAAGTTATCAGTGAGCATAAGGCTGTGGCAGCAACTATGGCGACAGGTTTTACAAGGAATGTCAAGAAGATATTTTTGCTTAGCAAGATTGACAGCATGCTAACTGCACACTATCTGAGTAGTCAGCATCAAATATTCAGTGATGAAGATGTGGAGCACAAATGGAATAAACCAAAAGCATTGTTCAATTGCCTTAGACAACTATATTCCGAGCACAGTCTTAAGGGAAGGTATAGACTCACTGTGGTTTGATAGCTGCATTAGAAAACTGCTGTGTAAACAAAGAGAGCTTCATATCAGATTCAAGAAAAGTCAAAACCTAGCTGACAAACAAAGGCTGAACAAAGCAAAAATAAGCGTATGGAGAGCAATGAGAGAAGCGTTTAATGACTTTGAAAGTAGAATTTTGTCAACCGATCTGAGTAAAATCTCAGAGGTTTTGGTATTGTGTAAAATCGGTAAGCAGTTTGAAATCGTCTATTCATTCACTCAGAGAACATACTGGCACCAAAACAGAAGATAACAGAGAGAAGGCCAAAATACTGAATTTGGCCCTCTGAAACTGTTTCACTGTGGAAGATCACAACACAGTCCCTCCTTCCAATTGTCATCAGAATAGAAAAGCAACTACAATCGCTTAGTAATGGAAAGGTGAGATACCTATAAGATTTTACACAGATTATGTGAATAAACTTGCTCCCTTTTTAGCAGTAGTTTATTGGAGATAGCTGAAGCAACGAAGGATAACAAGAGACTGGAAAAAAAGAGCAAGTCATTCCCATTTTCAAGAAGGCCCGTAGGACAGATGCACATAATTATAGACCTATATCGCTGACATCAATCTGTTGTAGATTCATGGAACATGTTTTATGCTCAAGATTTGCGCTGTTTTTGGAGAACAAAAAATCTCCTCTATACAAATCAAAATGGATTCCATAAACAGGCATCTTGCGAAACTCGGTTCACTCTGTTCCTCCAAGAGATACATAGTGCTGTAGACAATTGCACTCAGGTTGATGATATGTTCCTTGACTTCAGGAAGGCATTTTCCGACACCATTACACACTGCTGTTTATGGAAAAAATATGAGCTCATCGAGTATCGGACCAGATTTGCAAGTGGATTCAAGACTTCCTGGCAGACAGAACTCAAAATGTTGCTCTTAATGGAACAAAATCGACAGATGTAAAGGTAATTTCCAGAGTACCCCCAGAAAGTATGATAGGACCATTATTGTTTACAACATACGTAAATGTTCTAGCATGAAGTATTGGATGCTTTTTTAGACTGATCGCAGATGATGCGCTTGTCTATAAGAACAAAGAAATGCCGGAAGACAGTATCAATCTGCAGATTGACTTGTAGAGGATTTGTGAATGGCGCTAGTCTGGCAGTTGACCCAAAACACAAATAAAAGCAACAAGCAACATATTGTTGTGTTCATGTTCGTCAGAGACCAGGATTATCATCAGGGATGCCCCAGGGAAGTGCGATAGCACCACTGTTATTTTCTATATACACAAATGATCTGGCGGTCAAGGTAATCAACATTCTGTGGCTGTTTGCTGATGATGCTGTGATGTACATGTAGGTGCCATTGTTGAGTGACTGTGGGATCATAAAACATGAATTAAAACAAAATTTTTAGTTGGTGTGATGAATGGCAGCTAGCTCAAAATGTAGAAAATGTAAGCTAATGCAGATGAATAGGAAAAACAAACCCATAATATTTGAATACAGTAGTAGCAGTGTGCTGCTTGACACAGTCAAAGCTGTTAAATATCGAAGCATAATATTGCAAAGCAATATGAAATCGAATGAGCATGTAAGAACTGTAGTGTCTATTTTGGTTTATTGGGAAAATTTTAAGAAAGTGTGGTTCACATGTAAAGGAGACTGCATATAGGACACTAGTGCGATCCATTGTTAAGTACTGTTTGAGTGTTTAGGATCCGCACAAGGTCAGATTAAGGGAACATTGTATGTCCTATGCCACCAATGTTAAATTATTGAAGTTTGTAACCCATTATCCAGGAAACTTTTTAAGACACCAACCTACAATTTTCCATAATTATTGACTGCACCTTTCTCGATACACTGAACTAGAATTATTACTAAAATTGTGTTGTGGAGTATGTTATCTTTTTTTTCTTCAAATACTCAATTTTTTGACAGAATTTTGTAAATAAATGAATATAAAAACAAAACAACTCAGGATATTTTAATTATTCTAGTTCCATATGTGTTGAATCTCACACGTGACATGCTGTGAAAATTTCATGTCTCTACCATCACACTTTTTTTAGAAAATGGGTCATTTATTGCAAGAAATGTAGTTCAGAAATATTGAGGTTTAAAACTTTTTTTTACTACAAATTCTTATACAGATTTACATTTCTGCGTCTTTTATGCACTAGAAATGCCCTGGCCCATAGTGTGTGTCTTCTTCAGTGTCACAACAGCCCAGTGCTTGCCTTCTCCTTTTCTTTCTTGCTTCTTTTATCATTTGCTGAGCAGCTAATACTGCTTCACGTACACGAAGCTCATCCAGTTCCCACAGTCCTTTAACTGTGTTCTGTCCAAATCTTACCCCTAACTTCTCCAGAACCTTAAGTCTTTCATAACTCCCACTATTAAAAGTTATTACAGTATCAGACATTGCTAACTTTAGAGTCATAAGACCAACAAATGCATTTTTAGGCACATGGCACCACACAACATTACTGAAGGACTCATTCATATTCTGGGTCTTCCCAAGTAAACACTTCTTTAGTAGCTTAGGATTTGCCAAATCTCTGTACATAGGTTTGATTACCCCCATTACTGCCAAAGGAAGAGAATGTTTATGTGTAAATTCATGCAGGGTTCCAGAAAATTCAGCTTGCCTATATTTAGACCAAGCGTTTGGTGAAGGTGGACACAAAGCATGACATGGCTTTTCATCGGTTGATATTCCATGAAAGAAAGTGCTCCACACAGCTCTTTTCATCTTCTCTAAATTGTCACAGTTACTTTTACACTTAGTCATTTTATTTACATATAAAAAGCAATAGAAGTTAGCTTACTACAAAAATAGCTGATAATCGCACTACTTTCAATGAAAACTAGTGTCAGAAACAAAGGATTGATTTGTTTATTCGTAATGCCAACTTCTAAGACGTAGCAGTAGGCACAAAACAAAGCAATTCACAGCCTTCTAGACTGTGTAGTTCCCAAGATATTACTGCTCAACTGTGGCAGAATATGCGTAGCTGCGAAATTTGACAGTCAGGCATCAACATTCACAATATTATTTGAAGGTCTCACAATTGTCTGATTTTAATGTATTGTATACCACAAAGTTCAGGAAAGTCTAAAGTACATTTGATTAAGTCCCAATAACATGAAGACTTACTGCTTATTGTGCAGGTATTTTGCAACGACACCCTTTGTTTCCTGTTAGTTAGATACGTTGTAGATGTAGAAGTAGATGGTGCATACATAGGAAAAGAAACCCACTACTTTACAACTACACTACTGATGAGAAAATGTTGGAGAGAGTACCTATCTTAAAATATATAGGTGCAACTATCCAGATCGACCTTAAGTGGAATGACCACATAAAACAAATAGTAAGAAAAGCAGATGCCAGATTCTTAGGAAGAATCTTAAGGAAATGTAAGTCATCCACAAAAGAACTGGCTTATAAGGCACTTGTTTGACCAATCCTTGAGCACTCTTCTTCAACATGGAACCCTTACCAAAGTAGGACTGATAGAAGAAATAGAGAAGATTCAACAAAGAGCTCTGCATTTTGTCACGGGATCGTTTAGTTGGTGGAGAGTGTTACCAAGATGCTCAACAAACTCCACTGGCAGAAGTCACAAGAGTGTCATCGTGCATCATGAAGAGGTTTACTACTGAAATTCCAAGACAGCACTTTAAACTCATTTTAATTCTCAACACAGTCTCCTTCAAGAGATAAACAGCCTCGTGAATAGAGTATATGAGGAACCAACTCAAAGCATAAGTTGTGCACTTCGCCACTGTTATCACTGACGTATGGGATGATGCAATATCCTGGTTAAAGCACATTTTTTGTGTGCCAACCTTGGCCTTTTCCAGCCAATGCAAGTTTCAAACAATCCACCAATGAAGCACAACAGGATCTAGTTATGGTTCTGCCTTTTTTCAAGTAATCTATGAGGATTATTCCTTGGGAGTCTGAAAAAACTGTGGCCATCATCTTACCAGCTGACAAAATGGTCTTTGCCCTCCTCGGTGTACTTTCACCAGCCTTTGTCCATTATTCTGACTGCATTTTGACTATAGTGTGTAATGATGGATCAAGGTTTCACCAAAAATTGCAAATTGCCACAACGAGTCTTGCAGGTTGCATTTAAACATAACCAGATATTTTATTGAAATGTTGTGCCGGATATGCTTTTCATCAACCGTGAGCAATTATGGCACCCTCCTTGTACACAGCTTCTTCATAGCCAAATCTCTGTGCAGGACATTATGCACTTGCTCAGTTAAAATGTCTAAAGTTTCAGAAATCTCAGGAACTTTTATTTGAGGATCTTGCATTACCATACCATGGATCTCGTAGATGGTTACCTTTCTGGTGACCTCAATTGGATGGCAGGAGTGTGCTTAGTCTTTGGTGCTTCTCCGATGATTTTTAAATTCACTAATCCAAAAGTAAATAGTCTTCAATGATGGTGCAGAGTCCATGTGAACTTCATCCAATTCTGTTTTGTTTTGTGTGGCAGTCCAAACCTTCAAATGAACGTGTTTAGTAATAGCATGAAATTCAGTTTTCTCCATTTTCAATCGCAGTTGACAATTCAGATGGCAGTCAACAATGAAATGTATGCTGTACACTGTTGAAATTCTTTATATGATCCTGGGAATAATGAAGCTTAGCAACCATGAAGGTGCAACATAAATGTTCCATCCTCCCACGGGAATTTACCAGACTTATTACTTCCTCCCACATACATCTCATGTAATGACTCACGATGAGAAAATTCGAGAAATTAGTGCCAATACAGAATCTCACTGACAATCATTCTTCGCATGTGCCATTTGCGAGTGGAACATCATAGGGACAATCAGTGCCAGAAGTACCCTCCACCACACACTGAGAGGTGGCTTTTGAGGTATGATGAAGATGTACAATATCAAAAAACTTCAAAACTAGAATTCACCATAGTGCAAAGCTGATAAGTCTTCTGTACAATAAAATACTAGTTTACTTTGTATGTTATGAGAGAATAAAGTTCTCTCTCTCTCTCTCTCTCTCTCTCTCTCTCTCTCTCTCTGTCTCTCTGTGTGTGTGTGTGTGTGTGTGTGTGTGTGTGTGTGTGTGTGTGTGTGTGTGTGTGCGCGCACGCGCGCGCAGCATACCTAAGCAACTTGTCTTACTTTGAGAATGAATTCAGTAACAAATTCGACGAAAAATTATTGGTACCATCTATTTGAAAAAATTCTTAAAATACAATGGTGATTTTCTAGAGGTGAATCCAAAATAGGAATACCAGTTTGGTGCTTCCAAAAAACCTGGAACTTATTCAGAAATCTTAAGTGGGCTAATAAAATCCCAGAATAGCCAAAGGTGAGGAGGGGCTGTTATGTCAAAGGGTACTTCAGACAAAGAACTTTTCTCCCAAAATTAACAATTTTACTGTAAGTAACGACAAATAATGATGTAGAATTGTTGCCTACAAGTGTATAAACACGAGACTGGCTTACTGTCTGTGGCTACCATTACTTTATAGATTGAGGAATTGCTGTTGTGACAATACTGCTTTAGATCCCAAAGCTGATTACTACTACTACTACTACTACTACTACTACTATTTACAGCGGCAGAAGTAGTGGGGGTGGTGGTGATGTCGGCAGAGGCAATGGTGGTAGTGGTGGTGGTGGTAGTAGTAGTTGTTATTCTTCCTTCTTAGTTTATGATTACAAATGGCATTAATTTTTGCACATATAGTGGTATTATTAGAATCACTTCTGCCTTCAGTCTCTCTTCCTAAGAATCTGCCTTAAGTCAAGCTAATCTAGTTCAAATTGTCATTTCCCACTACTATCATGATTGATCTTATAAATAGTAATATTATTTGAATCATTACATTATTTAATTATACTGAATGCAAAAATTTTTGAACAGGTCAAACCTTGGGTCGTTGAGATGGGGGGGGGGGGGGGGGGGGGTCTGAACGCTCTAGTCATGTTAAACTAATGACTCAAAAAAAGAAAACCCATATCTTTGCAGGTACAATGTGTGACCACCTCTCAGGCTCATGATGAGCATGCCCAACTCCAACGTAAAAGACCCAGATTCAGTTTCTTGTACTGGCAGGAATTTTTCCTTGGTAGGAGGACTGGAGCAGGATCCACTCAACTTTGTGATGCTAACGGAGGAGCTACTTGAATGAGAAGTAGAGACTCCCAGCTCTGAAAAGCCTACAATACCACGAGAGTGGTGTGCTGACTCCCATGTCCTTCATACCACATCCAAATGACGCCATATGGCAGGGGATGAAACGAGAGCCAGTCAGCACAGCACAATCCTCTGGCCCTGATTGCAGAATAACGTTTTTTCCAGTTGATACAGTGAGTATTAACTCAGACCTACCATGTTGAATCTGAAACTTTAAAGGAAGTTTACATTCATCTTCAGTTCTAGAAATTTGATATGCTCTATTCCCTTGAGTATTTGATCATCTTTTGATAATAATGTGATGCTTTCACAAGTTAAGTGACATACTATTTTTCTTAAATAACATACTAATATTATCCACTCTAGCCTATTTAATAAATCATTTACATTACGATCTACATCTTTCATAGTGACAGACATGTCATCTGCAAATGGCAAATTTATTTATTCATCTATTAGTGTGTACTGGCAGATCTCTGATATATATCAATGAGAGCAATGGAACAAAAACAAAACTGTTTCACTCATTGCTTTAAAACTTGTTGACAATTTTCTTCTTCCTTTTTCCACACACAAAAGTACGCGAAAGAACTTGCCCCCCTTCTAACAGCCGTGTACCGCAAGTCTCTAGAGCAACGGAGGGTTCTAAATGATTGGAAAAGAGCACAGATAGTCCCAGTCTTCAAGAAGGGTCGTCGAGCAGATGCGCAAAACTATAGACCTATATCTCTTACGTCGATCTCTTGTAGAATTTTAGAACATGTTTTTTGCTCGCGTATCATGTCATTTCTGGAAACCCAGAATCTACTATGTAGGAATCAACATGGATTCCGGAAACAGCGATCGTGTGAGACCCAACTCGCCTTATTTGTTCATGAGACCCAGAAAATATTAGATACAGGCTCCCAGGTAGATGCTATTTTTCTTGACTTCCGGAAGGCGTTCGATACAGTTCCGCACTGTCGCCTGATAAACAAAGTAAGAGGCTACGGAATATCAGACCAGCTGTGTGGCTGGATTGAAGAGTTTTTAGCAAACAGAACACAGCATGTTGTTATCAATGGAGAGACGTCTACAGATGTTAAAGTAACCTCTGGCGTGCCACAGGGGAGTGTTATGGGACCATTGCTTTTCACAATATATATAAATGACTTAGTAGATAGTGTCGGAAGTTCCATGCGGCTTTTCGCGGATGATGCTGTAGTATACAGAGAAGTTGCTGCATTAGAAAATTGTAGCGAAATACAGGAAGATCTGCAGCGGATAGGCACTTGGTGCAGGGAGTGGCAACTGACCCTTAACATAGACAAATGTAATGTATTGCGAATACATAGAAAGAAGGATCCTTTATTGTATGATTATATGATAGCGGAACAAACACTGGTAGCAGTTACTTCTGTAAAATATCTGGGAGTATGCGTACGGAACGATTTGAAGTGGAATGATCATATAAAATTAATTGTTGGTAAGGCGGGTACCAGGTTGAGATTCATTGGGAGAGTGCTTAGAAAATGTAGTCCATCAACAAAGGAGGTGGCTTACAAAACACTCGTTTGACCTATACTTGAGTATTGCTCATCAGTGTGGGATCCGTACCAGGTCGGGTTGACGGAGGAGATAGAGAAGATCCAAAGAAGAGCGGCGCGTTTCGTCACCGGGTTATTTGGTAACCGTGATAGCGTTACGGAGATGTTTAATAAACTCAAGTGGCAGACTCTGCAAGAGAGGCGCTCTGCATCGCGGTGTAGCTTGCTCGCCAGGTTTCGAGAGGGTGCGTTTCTGGATGAGGTATCGAATATATTGCTTCCCCCTACTTATACTTCCCGAGGAGATCACGAATGTAAAATTAGAGAGATTAGAGCGCGCACGGAGGCTTTCAGGCAGTCGTTCTTCCCGCGAACCATACGCGACTGGAACAGGAAAGGGAGGTAATGACAGTGGCACGTAAAGTGCCCTCCGCCACACACCGTTGGGTGGCTTGCGGAGTATCAATGTAGATGTAGATGTAGATTCCATAATATTCAAACTTTGCAAAACATAGGGGGGTTTGATTTGATTCCATTTGTAAAATCAAAGAAGCCATGTAATGAACTCAACTTTTCATACAGTCTTGCACAAGCAAAAGAACAGGCTGGTTAGCTGACTGGGGTTGAAGAAATAAACTGCAATCGTCAGTCCCATGATACTGGGGTGGTTCATCCAGAATTGGTGACATCCGCGAAGGACGTGTTCTGATGATCAAAGTACATAGGAGAGGAACTGAAGCATTGAAAGCAATATTGATGCCAGAGCTGAGAAAGAACTAAGGGAGAAGTGTATTGGTTGGGCTGGTACGTAGCCAGAGCAGATGAGGGATCTACCAGAGTTCATACAACAGCAAGAAACTCCCCACCCTGCATCTAACCCCCACCAGCCAAAACAAAGAGAGAGAAATAGGTCAAGCAACTGGTGGGTGTCCCCAGGGTTCTGCATGTGATGGTAGTTGCCCCACTCACAGCCATTCCACACGTGTCCCAGTGCAGTCAAGGTGTAAAACAGCACTTAACAATTCAACAGAGTGCTAGCTGTAAAATAGGAAATAGGGTGCAGCAAAAAAGGAGACACACCACACCTAAAAGCAATTAAAACAAAATAAGAACTGGATGAAAGGGTGAACTGGTCAAGGAGGTAGTATCGTGAGTACCCCAGGTCCAACATGCAGCAGGAGATGCCCCAACCCAACTGTCCTGCCCCTGCTCTGGAGGTGGCTTAAAACATAACACTTGAATGTAAAAACAATTTAAACAGAGAACCAATTCAACTATCTGCGAATCATCTACCAGTATTTGAGGCAAAGAATTCAGAGTGGAGGGCTCTGTTAAAAGCTATCAGTCCACTGTAAAATCACTACGCATTCCTGGCAATGAGCGGGGCTCCTCTCCAGCAGAGAATGTAAAGGTGTACCCATCTTATCCACAGTTTCAGAGCCATAAGTCTAAAAGATGATAAAATCCTGAAGTACTGAATGTGACAGATGCCAAAAGGCTGTGGGGCACAATAAAACACGGGGAGCATATTCCAGGGTGGAAAGACAGAGATCTGGGCATACGGCTGTGAGGTGCATTCCAACTGGTAATCACACCAGAGGGTGAGTATCGTGAGATCAAAGATCCTCATATGCAAAGAGGATAGGATACATGGGATAATCAGGAAACTGTCAAACAGCAACTGCACAGGAGAACAAGAGTTGTTACTGTCAGAAATTAAGAGGTAAGATCCCCACTTTGGCAAGGGGACCGTCTGTGGGAGTAGTCCGGATGGTGCCAGTGGCCAGACGAACTCCACAACAATAGGCTGTGTTTAATAATTTCAAATCCAAAGGCACCACCAAGCCATAATCTTGGCAACGATCTGCATCCAAAGAGGTGTGGGCAAGGAAGCACAGTGTTAAGCTTCTGCATGCAATAATCTATAGTTGATGAATATGGGCAACCAAGTCAGCTTTTTGTCAAAAATAAAGTCCATAAAATGGGACTGTGCAAGACCTTCTTCAAAGCACTGGGTAACAAAGTAGAGGTCTGGGTCAGGTTGGACCATTGTACGACAGAAATGCTTGATCCATGTTTTCACAGGAGAGAATTTGAAACTATGGGAAAGTGTTGGATGGCACCTTGGAGCTGGCATTCATCTGAGGCTAATAAGTAGTAGCTCACCAAATGCAAAAGTTGTTGACATACAGTGCATGGGGCAACCAGTGGCCTGACAGAGGTCACTCACTCTCATCCACATTGCCATCAATAGGGCACACACAGCACACAACCTTAAGGGATACCGTTTTCTTAGACCAATGGAAAACTCAATGACATACCAACTCAATCCAAAACAACTGGTGGGATAAAAACAGATGAATAAAAGAATAAATATCGGTAGGGAGCCTTGAAAGCCCCAGCCATGGAGGGTAAGTAACATGTGATAGTACCAAGTGGTGTCATATGCATTATGTAGTTCAAAAACGACTGCAATGAGGGTTTTGTGTTTAGAAAAAGCCTGTCAGATTGCCATTTCCAACCGGAACAGACAGTCAGTTGTGGATCATCCCACTCAGAAATGACACTGACATGAGGACAAAAGGCCCCAGAATAATCTGTGCGCACCCATCATTTCAAGCAGTTTGCACAGCACATTGGTGAGGCTAATTGATCAGTAGCTGTCAACTGTCTTGGGTTTTTGCCTAGTGCAAGGAATGGGTTCACTAATATTGTCTCACCATTGTGAAAGGAAGACACCTTTCAGCCAAATATGGTTGAAGGCCCTAAGCAGATGTAGCCCTTGAGTAACATTTAGGTACTGGGTCACTTAATTATGAATTGAATTGGCACCTGTTTCTGTATCGCGAGATGACGCAGAAGCCTGAAGTAGTTCCCAGTCAGTGAAATCATCATTATACGATATAGCTATGCCTGGGGGGGGGATCAAATAACACAGGGGGACATCTTCAACTTGTCGTTTCTGCAGGTAGCCAGATAAGGAGAGGACACCGATGCTGTCGAAAAGAGGGCCCTAAGCTGATAGGCAAATAATGACACATTGATACAAAGACAACCCTGAAGGACAAGAACCGGAACAATTGTTGATCAATGACAGCTCAGAAGACTATTGAGCTTGGCCCACACCCACGATGAAGAGGCATACATATACATTCCCAGGGAGAAGACGTAGTGCCCCTTACTGTTTAATTAGACAACGAACTATAGCTTGAAGTTGCTTACAAGTGATAATGTTGGTCTGTGAAGTATGTCACTTGAAATATTGCAGGGATCTTCACCGAGCCGGAATGGCTATTTATCTTGGTCCATCATGGCACCAGCCAGCAGTGGAGGAGACCTGTAGGAGTTGTGGAATTATGGTGGTCAACTCAAGGTAAGTAAGTGGCCTGCTTGGGTGCTATGGATCCGAGGAAATCCTCTCTGGCTTCCGGCGGCTATCTGATTTGGTGAAGACTACCAGTCTCGCTAGCGGGATGAAATCAGAGCTCACCATCTGCAGCATCGTCGACAGGACTGACTGCGGACCTTTGGTACAGAGCCGAGTGGAGGGTCTGAATCAGAGGCTGAGACGGTTCTGCGACCGTGTGGGCTGCAGATTCCTCGACTTGCGCCATAGGGTGGTGGGGTTTCAGGTTCCGCTGGATAGGTCAGGAGTCCACTACACGCAACAAGCGGCTACACGGGTAGCAGGGGTTGTGTGGCGTGGGCTGGGTGGTTTTTTAGGTTAGATGGCCTTGGGCAAGTACAGAAAGGGCAAAAGCCTCAACGGGTGCAGGGCAAAGTCAGGACATGCGGGGACCAAGCAGCAATCGGTATTGTAATTGTAAACTGTCGAAGCTGCGTCGGTAAAGTACTGGAACTTCAAGCGCTGATAGAAAGCACCGAAGCCGAAATCGTTATAGGTACAGAAAGCTGGTTGAAGCCAGAGAGAAATTCTGCCGAAATTTTTACAAAGGTACAGACAGTGTTTAGAAAGGATAGATTGCACGCAACCGGTGGTGGAGTGTTCGTCGCTGTTAGTAGTAGTTTATCCGGTAGTGAAATAGAAGTGGATAGTTCCTGTGAATTATTATGAGTGGAGGTTATACTCAACAACCAAGCTAGGTTAATAATTGGCTCCTTTTACCGACTTCCCGACTTGGCAGCATTAGTGGCAGAACATCTGAGAGAAAATCTGGAATACATTTCACATGAATTTTCTCAGCATGTTATAGTCTTAGGTGGAGATTTCAATTTACCAGATATAGACTGGGACACTCAGATGTTTAGGACGGGTGGTAGGGACAGAGCATCGAGTGACATTATACTGAGTGCACTATCCGAAAATTACCTCGAGCAATTAAACAGAGAACCGACTCGTGGAGATAACATCTTGGACGTACTGATAACAAACAGACCCAAACTTTTCGACTCTGTATGTACAGAACAGGGAATCAGTGATCATAAGGCCGTTGCAGCATTTCTGAATATGGAAGTTAATAGGAATATAAAAAAAGGGAGGAAGGTTTATCTGTTTAGCGAGAGTAATAGAAGGCAGATTTCAGACTACCTAACAGATCAAAATGAAAATTTCTGTTCAGACACTGACAATGTTGAGTGTTTATGGAAAAAGTTCAAGGCAATTGTAAAATGCGTTTTAGACAGGTACGTGCCGAGTAAAACTGTGAGGGACGGGAAAAACCCACCGTGGTACAACAACAAAGTTAGGAAACTACTGCGAAAGCAAAGAGAGCTTCACTCTAAGTTTAAACGCAGCCAAAACCTCTCAGACAAACAGAAGCTAAACGATGTCAAAGTTAGCGTAAGGAGGGCTATGCGTGAAGCGTTCAGTGAATTCGAAAGTAAAATTCTATGTAACGACTTGACAGAAAATCCTAGGAAGTTCTGGTCTTACGTTAAATCAGTAAGTGGCTCGAAACAGCATATCCAGACACTCTGGGATGATGATGTTATTGAAACACAGGATGACACGCGTAAAGCTGAAATACTAAACACCTTTTTCCAAAGCTGTTTCACAGAGGAAGACCGCACTGCAGTTCCTTCTCTAAATCCTCGCACAAACGAAAAAATGGCTGACATCGAAATAAGTGTCCAAGGAATAGAAAAGCAACTGGAATCACGCAACAGAGGAAAGTCCACTGGACCTGACGGGATACCAATTCAATTCTACACAGAGTACGCGAAAGAACTTGCCCCCCTTCTAGCAGCCATGTACCGCAAGTCTCTAGAGGAACGGAAGGTTCCAAATGATTGGAAAAGAGCACAGGTAGTCCCAGTCTTCAAGAAGGGTCATCGAGCAGATGCGCAAAACTATAGACCTATATCTCTGACGTCGATCTGTTGTAGAATTTTAGAACATGTTTTTTGCTCGAGTATCATGTCGTTTTTGGAAACCCAGAATCTACTATGTAGGAATCAACATGGATTCCGGAAACAGCGATCGTGTGAGACCCAACTCGCCTTATTTGTTCATGAGACCCAGAAAATATTAGATACAGGCTCCCAGGTAGATGCTATTTTTCTTGACTTCCGGAAGGCGTTCGATACAGTTCCGCACTGTCGCCTGATAAACAAAGTAAGAGCCTACGGAATATCAGACCAGCTGTGTGGCTGGATTGAAGAGTTTTTAGCAAACAGAACACAGCATGTTGTTATCAATGGAGAGACGTCTACAGACGTTAAAGTAACCTCTGGCGTGCCACAGGGGAGTGTTACGGGACCATTGCTTTTCACAATATATATAAATGACCTAGTAGATAGTGTCGGAAGTCCCATGCGGCTTTTCGCGGATGATGCTGTAGTATACAGAGAAGTTGCTGCATTAGAAAATTGTAGCGAAATGCAGGAAGATCTGCAGCAGATAGGCACTTAGTGCAGGGAGTGGCAACTGACCCTTAACATAGACAAATGTAATGTATTGCGAATACATAGAAAGAAGGATCCTTTATTGTATGATGATATGATAGCGGAACAAACACTGGTAGCAGTTACTTCTGTAAAATATCTGGGAGTATGCGTACGGAACGATTTGAAGTGGAATGATCATATAAAATTAATTGTTGGTAAGGCGAGTACCAGGTTGAGATTCATTGGGAGAGTCCTTAGAAAATGTAGTCCATCAACAAAGGAGGTGGCTTACAAAACACTCGTTCGACCTATACTTGAGTATTGCTCATCAGTGTGGGATCCGTACCAGATCGGGTTGACGGAGGAGATAGAGAGGATCCAAAGAAGAGCGGCGCGTTTCGTCACAGGGTTATTTGGTAACTGTGATAGCGTTACGGAGATGTTTAACGAACTCAAGTGGCAGACTCTGCAAGAGAGGCTCCCTGCATCGCGGTGTAGCTTGCTCGCCAGGTTTCGAGAGGGTGCGTTTCTGGATGAGGTATCGAATATATTGTTTCTCCCTACTTATACCTCCTGAGGAGATCACGAATGCAAAATTAGAGAGATTAGAGCGCGCACGGAGGCTTTCAGACAGTCGTTCTTCCCACGAACCATACGCAACTGGAACAGGAAAGGGAGGTAATGACAGTGGCACGTAAAGCGCCCTCCGAAACACACCGTTGGGTGGCTTGCGGAGTATAAATGTAGATGCAGATGTCACCCAGCCACAGGAAAAGCTATCTGACACAAGGACCGTTGCTTGGAGTTTTGATGCCCCAGAAAGACTTACATCTACTCCCTGAGCTAATGGCTCAGGCTTTAAAGTGCAATTAAGAGCCTGTGCAGGTACTGTGCATAAATGATCAACACTGCATGCAGCAGGTGTTATCTAACCATCTGTTGCCTCTACATCTACATGGATACTCTGCAAATCACATTCAAGTACCTGGCAGAAGGTTCATTGAACCACCTTCACAATTCTCTATTATTCCAATTTTGTACAGTGCGCGGAAAGAATGAACACCTATATCTTTCCGTACGAGCTCTGATTTCCCTTATTTTATCGTGGTGATCGTTCCACTCTATGTAGGTCAGTGTCAACAAAGTATTTTCGCATTCGGAGGAGAAAGTTGGTGATTGGAATTTCGTGAGAAGATTCCATTGCAACAAAAAACGCCTTTCTTCTAATGATTTCCAGCCCAAATCCTGTATCATTTCTGTGACACTCTCTCCCATATTTCGCGATAATACAAAACATGCTGCCTTTCTTTGAACTTTTTCGATGTACTCCATCAGTCCTACCTGGTAAGGATCCCACACCGCACAGCAGTATTCTAAAAGAGGATGGACAAGCATAGTGTAGGCAGTCTCCTTAGTAGGTCTATTACATTTTCTAAGTGTCCTGACAATAAAACACAGCCTTTGGTTAACCTTCCCCACAACATTTTCTGTGTGTTCTTTCCAATTTAAGTTGTTCGCAATTGTAATACCTAGGTATTTAGTTGAATTTACGGCTTTTAGATTAGACTGATTTAACGTATAACCGAAGTTTAACGAGTTCCTTTTAGCACTCATGTGGATGACCTCACGCTTTTCGTTATTTAGGGTCAACTGCAACTTTTCGCACCATTCAGATATTTTTTCTAAATCGTCTTGCAGTTTGTTTTGATCTTCTGATGACTTTGTTAGTCGATAAACGACAACGTCATCTGCAAACAACCGAAGACAGCTGCTCAGATTGTCTCCCAGTTCATTTACACAGATGAGGAACAGCAAAGGGCCTATAACACTACCATTTGGAACGCCTGAAATCACTTCTGTTTTACTCGATGACTTTCTGTCAATTACTACGAACTGTGACCTCTCTGACAGGAAATCGCAAATTCAGTCACATAACTGAGACGATATTCCGTAAGCACGCAATTTTACTATGAGCCGCTTGTGTGGTACAGTGTCAAAAGCCTTCAGGAAATCCAGGAATACGGAATCGATCCAAAATCCCTTGTCGATAGCACTCAGCACTTCATGTGAATAAAGAGCTAGTTGTGTTTCACAGGAATGATGTTTTCTAAACCCATGTTGACTGTGTGTCAATAGACCGTTTCCTTCAAGGTAACTCATAATGTTCAAACACAATATATGTTCTAAAATCCTGCTGCATATCGACGTTAATGATATGGACCTGTAACTTAGTGGATTACTCCTACTACCTTTCTTGAATATTGGTGTGACTTGAAAACTTTGCAGTCTTTGGGTACGGATCTTTCGTCGAGCAAACGGTTGTATATGATTGTTAAGTACGGAGCTAACGCATCAGCATACTCCAAAAGGAACATAATTGGTATACAGTGTGGACCAGAAGACTTGCTTTTATTAAGTGATTTGAATTGCTTCACTACTCTGAGGATATTTACTTCTATGTTACTCATGTTGGCAGCTGTTCTCAATTTGAATTCTGGAATATTTACTTTGTCTTCTTTTGTGAAGGCATTTCGGAAGGCTGTGTTTAGTAAATCTGCTTTGGCAGCACTGTCTTCGATAGTATCTCCATTGTTATCGCACAGAAAAGGCATTGATTGTTTCTTGCCGCTAACATACTTTACATACGACCAGAATCTCTTTGGATTTTCTGCCAGGTTTTGAGACAAAGTTTCATTGTGGAAACTGTTATAGGTGTCTCGCATTGAACTCCGCGCTAAGTTTCGAGCTTCTGTAAAGGATCACCAATCTTGAGGATTTTGTATCTGTTTAAATTTGGCATGTTTGTTTCGTTGTTTCTGCAACAGTGTTCTAACCCGTCTTGTGTACCAAGGAGGATCAGCTCCGTCATTTGTTAGTTTATTTGGTATAAACCTCTCAATTTCTGCTGATATTATTTCTTTGAATTTAAGCCACATCTGGTCTACACTTATATTATTAATTTAGAATGATTGGAGGTGTGAAGTGAATTTTTATCTGCTTTTTTGAATATGTATATCTTTCGCTTATTTTTTGAGGATTTGGGAATGACAATATTCAATTTCAGTATGACAACCCCATGTTTACTAATCTCTATATCAGTTTTGATGATGGTTATTAACTCAGGATTATTTGTTGCTAACAGGTCAAGTGTGTTTTCGCAACCGTTTACTATTCGCGTGGACTCATGAACTAACTGCTCGAAATAATTTTCAGAGAATGCATTTAGCACAATTTCGAATGATATTTTACGCGTACCTCCGGAATTAAACATGTATTTTCGCCAACATATCGAGGGTAAATTAAAGTCACCACCAACTGTTATTGTATGAGTCAGGTACGTGTTTGAAATCAAATTCAAGTTTTCTTCGAACCTTTCAGCAACTGTATCATCTGAACTGGGAGGTTGGTAAAAGGATCCAATTATTATTTTATTCCGGTTGCCAACAATGATCTCTGCCTACACTAACTCACAGGAAGTATCTACTTCAATTTTGTGACAAGTTAAACTACTTCTAACAGCAACAAACACGCCGCCACCAACCGTGTTTAGCCTATCTTTTCGGAACACCGTTAGGTTCTTCGCAAAAATTTCGGCTGAACTTATATCCGCCTTTAGCCAGCTTTCAGTGCCCATAACGACTTGAGCATCAGTGCTTTCTATTAGCGCTTGGAGCTCTGGTACTTTCCCAACACAGCTACAACAATTTACAACTGTTATACCAATGGTTCCTGTATCTACATTCTTCCTGTGTTCAACCTGCATCCTTTGTGACTGAAGCCCATCTTGTGTTTTCCCCGAAACCCTCTAATCTAAAAAAGCGCCCAGTCCATGCCACACAGCCCCTGCTACCTGTGTAGGCGCCTCCTGCATATAGTGGACATCTGACCTATTCAGCGGAACCCTAAACCCAACCACCCTTTGGCACAAGTCGAGCAGTCTGCAGCCTACACGGTCGCAGAACCATCTGAGCCTCTGATTCAGACCCTCCACTCGGCTCTGTACCAGAGGTCCACAATCGGTCCTGTCGACTATGCTGCAAATGGTCAGCTCTGCTTTCATCTTGCAAGCAAGACTGGCAGCCTTTACCACTTCTGTTAGCCGCTCGAAAGCAGAGAGAATCTCTTCTGATCCAAAGCGACACACATCATTGGTACCAACGTGAGCAACCACCTGCAGTTGGCTGAACCCTGTGCTCTTCATAGCAACCGGGGGGAACCTTTCCTCATCTGGAATGACTCCACCCGGTATGCACACAGAGTGCACATTGGTTTTCTTACCCTCCTTGTCAGCCACGTCCCTAAGAGGCCCCATAACGCACCTAACATTGGAGCTCTCAACTACCAATAGTCCCACCTTCTGCGATTGCCCGGATCTTGCAGGCTGACTGGTTTCCTCTGAAACAGGACAGGCGACAGCATCCAGCTCGACGGTGTCAGCCACAGACAGCACCTGGAACCTGTTTGTCAGACAAACCAGGGAGGCCTTACGTGCGGCTGCATGGGAAGTCTTTTGCTGCCTGCTTTGCCTCGGGGCGACCGCCCGCTCGATCACAGGTGAGGAGTCAGCCTCAGTGCGAGCAGTAATTGGGTTGGCCACCGGCGAGGACCGATCAGAGGACTCCGATGTTCTGGACGTCCGTTGGATACCATGGTTGGCCCACAACAGTGTTGCCGATCCACTGCAGCCTCAAGCTGTGTAACCGAAGCCATCACAGCCTGAAGCTGAGAGCGAAGTGTCACCAAATCAGCTCGCATCCGCACGTAACAATCGCAGTACCTATCCATACCACAGACTGTGGAAAACTAAACTATGCAGATAAATGGACTATAGGCACATGCTGCACAACTCTAATGTAGACCCTGACGAAAATGCACGAACAGTGTCTAGTAATACGCAGATATTCAAGAACCTAACTACCGAAGCACTCAGATGAAACTAAATAATTTGCCCCTGATAAGGGACTTTTAATGTATCACAAAATCGGTTTACTTTCTACGCAAACGAAAACACAAGAACTGTGGCTATAAGATTTTAAATTTACACGCAGAAACTCAAGAAACTAAACTATTAAAGCACACAGATTATATAATAAAATTCGTTCCTGGTTAGGAACTCGTAAATGTCATGAAAGCGGTTTACTTATCTGTTGCTGCGTCTGTCGCGGTCGGCTACTACTGCCTGACATGGCGTTCCCATTTAACAAAAAATGGTAAATTTACATATAATGTTAAGAAAACCACATGTATATGCATGAGGTTGCCATCTGGCAACACACGCAGCCTGGCTGCATCGAGATTGACTGTGTTTAGCATTGTTATGTTGGCAGAAACAGTTGCAAATCAATAATCTTTGCTGAATGTCAAGCGTACACAAACATGCGTGAAAGCAGCTGAAATAGCTAACTGTTTCTGACACTTAAACTCACACATAGTTAGATATTTATGGTGGGTAAAATGATGCTTAATCACAGCACAGATTATGTTTCCATGTCACTCTACCTGAGTGATTAATAATTAATCATTATTTTGTTGCTGTATGGCAACAAACCTAAAATATCAAAATTAAATCTTTTTTTCTGTGTTCAAACTGTTACACAGTATTTGTGTGCATCTGAATAAGATAAGCGAAGTTTCTATCTACGACAGTTCCGAGTGTACGCAAACGTTTGTTTACATTCTTACTGATGTTAAATACGTGGGATTATCAATTAATTCAGTGCACAATACTTAGTATTTGCAATTATTAGTGTCATTTAGGCTTGATACATTGAAGGTAGCAGTTTTTATACGTTTTATTAGGAATAGTGATACTGGCAGTGATTTCTATCCTCACTTGTATACGTTTGACTAGAGCAACCTGAGACCGTTAACAGTTAAACGTGGCAAATTAGTATTACACTACAATATCTGAGTAAATCAGTGTTACAATACAACTTCTGAGCCCTTATTACATATGGTTTAGTTAGCAGAAAGCTAAAACTCACCTCGCCGTCTGCTTAAATTCCTTAGTTTGTTGTGGGCTTCAGCGATCATGTACTGTAAGCCCATTGGTTCCTATAAAGTAGAATTTGTATTTGCGCTTTACATTCTGAACTCTTATTGTTAGCTAAAGGTTTATTTTGTACTTGCATCTGTCAGTGTACAATACCCAGTGTTTATGTTTATCAGTGTCATTTAGACCGGTACATTTAAGGTAGCAGTTTTTATAGTTTTATTAGGTCACTTTCGTGTGTACGTAAACGCTTGTTTAAATTTCAAATACAAGGGATAATCAGTAGGTGCAGCTTACCGTGGGTCACTGTTTAATTTGTTTATAATATTCACTAGATGGCCCCTAGCAGTTTACTGTAGGTCACTGTCTTATTCTTTAGTATTCACTAAATAGCCCCTAGCAGGAAAATAAGCATCAGATCTTGCTTCTACCATAAATTTTTATTTTCATTATTGAGTGTCCTTTCTGCTGTGTAGCTGTTAACCTTGTGTGACAGTAGGTTTCCTAAGTTTTTTTTATAGTAAACCAGTTTTTAGCTAGATGGATAGGGACTGTGTCTGTTGTGTAGGGATGCAGGAGGAGTTGGCCAAAGTCCAAATGCAGCTGGAAGCTTTGTTGGCCACAGTCAACAAGCTCCAGAGTGTCACCTTGAGGTGCGGTGGGGATGGGGTGCCTGGGGCAGCCTCTGCTATACTAGATGTGCAGAGGGTAGGGGGGGGGGGGGGGAGGGGGGGGGATGTCACAGCTCTCTGTCACTGAGCCGACCTCAGGTGCGACTGAGCCGGCTGGCCCACTCTCATCTCTGTGTGGGTGGCAGACTGTGTCAAGGTCTCGAGACTCAAGGTGAAGGCTGTATGGAGGAAGCAGGCTCCTGCCAAACCCCATGCACATTGCTAATAGATTCAGGGTGCTATCTGATGCTAAGGGGGAGGCTGAGCCAGATCAGACTGCACCTTCTGCCAGGATAGTGACTGCTCCTTCAGCAAGGTCCGGACAGGCACGTGGGGGTAAGGGTTTGTTACTTATTGGGAGCTCCAATGTTAGGCGGGTCATTGAGCCCCTCAGGAACATAGCAGCTAGGTCGCAGAAGATGTCCAACGTTCACTCGGTGTGCTTGCCGGGGGGGCCTTGTCCAGGATGTGGAAGAGGCTCTTCCGGCGGCTATCGAGTGTGCAGGGTGCATCCAGCTGCAGATTGTTGCGCATGTCGGCACCAACGATGCCTGTCATCGGGGTTCCGAGGAAATCCTTGGGTCCTTTCGACGGCTGGCTAAATTGGTGAAGGCGGCCTCCATCTCTCGAGGAGTGGAAGCCAAGCTGACGATCTGCAGCATTGTACCCAGCGTGGACCTGGGTCCTCTGGTTTGGCGTTGAGTGGAGAATCTAAACCAGAGACTACGTCGACACTGTTAAGAAAAGGGTTGTAGATTCCTCGACCTACGCTATGGGGTGGCAGGTTGTAGGACGCCCCTCGATAGATCAGGGGTGCACTACACACAGGAAACAGCTACATGGGTAGCACAGTACTTGTGGCGTGAATTTTTTTTTTTTTTTAGATTAGGTTCCTCCCCATGGGAAACAAACTGCTGGCCCAAAAAATTACCAGTTCATGACACTGATGTGGGTGCCAACTGTAAAAATTGTTAGTGCGCCTAAACAGGTCATAGCAAAGGATTTAAATATGCTTAATCTCATGTTAGTAAATTGTCGATGTGTCTGTAGCAAGATACCCGAGTTAATCTCCGAAATAAACAGTGGCAATGCCAACATTGTATTAGGTACTGAAAGCTGGTTGAAACCAGACATAAAAAGCAGTGAAATTTTGAACTCTGATTGGACAATGTTTAGGAAGGATAGAACTGATGCTATGGTAGGTGGTGTGTTCATTGCAGTTAGAAGCTGTTTAAACGCAGTTGAGATCGATACTGCGTCGGACTGTGAAATAGTCTGGATAAAGCTGTCAATCAGACAAGGACTGACCATTGTATTAGGATGTTTTTATAGACCACCAGCATCCGCAACAAAAGTTGCAGAACGTTTCAGGGAAAGTCTTGAGTACATAGGAAGTAAATATCCAAATTATCCATTAGTTATAGGTGGAGACTTTAATCTGGCACCCATAGACTGGAAAATTACACGTTTATCATAGGAGGCAGAAGCAAAGATTCGTGTGAAGTTATTCTAGGAGCGCTCTCAACATACAACCTTGAACAATTGGTTAGAAAACCAGCTCGAGATGGGAACATATTAGATATCTTGGTGACAAACAGAACTGATCTTTTTGAAGAAGTTAATCTAGAAGAAGGTATTAGTGACCATAAAGTCGTTGTGGCTTGTATGTCGGTGGAAGGTGGAGAGAGGGGGGGGGGAAGGGGGGCGGGGAAAGGGGGGGGGGCGTAGAGTTTTCTTGTTTGGGAAAGCAAATAAAAGTGTCATCAATGAACATCTTCATAGTCAGCTCCAAGCATTCACCACAGGACATAAAGATATTGAGCATCTCTGGTCGGAATTTAAAGGTATGGTCCACCATGTGCTAGAGAAGTATGTGCCCAGCAAAAGCATAGGGGAGGGAAAGGATTCACCCTGGTACAACAAACATATTAGGAAGTTGCTGTGAAAGCAGAGAATTTTGCACAGTCGATTTAAACGTAGTCACTGCCCCACTGACAAACAGAAATTATGCGAAATGAAAGCCACTGTCAGAAGGACAATGAGAGACTCTTTTAACGAATCTGAAAGCAATATTTTATCTGCAGATTCTAAAAATATCCCCAAAAAATTTTGGTCATACGTAAAATCTATGAGCGCTACAAATAATTCAACACCTTCTCTTGCTGACAGTACGGGTAATGTAACTGACGATGATAAACAGAAGGCCGAAATTCTAAACCTAGCTTTCAAAAACTCGTTTACGATAGAGGACTGCAGCGCCATTCCCCTTTCAATTATTGAACAAACGAAAGGATGGCTGACATAGTGTTTAGTGTATCTGGGATTGTAAAACAGTTAAGATGCTTAGACGCCAGAAAGGCATCTGGCCCAGACGGTAGCCCCGTAAGATTTTATGTTGACTATGCTACAAATATAGCACCATTCTTATCCGTCATCTATCAGAGATCATTAGAACGGCGGGAAGTTCCACAGGACTGGAAGAAGGCCCAGGTCATAGCAATCTATAAAAAGGGTAGAAAATCGGATGCACATAATTACCGGCCAATTTCACTGACATCAATTTGTTGTAGAATCATGGAACATATTTTGTGTTCAGACATAATGACCTTTCTAGACTCTGAGAAGATCATCTGCAGAAACCAGCACGGTTTTAGGAAACAGCGGTCATGCGAACACAGTTGGGCCTCTTTCTGCATTATATACAACAGGCTCTAGATATCGGCTCCCAGGATGATGCCATATTTCTCGACTTTCAAAAGGCATTCAACTCAGTTCCGAACTGTCGCTTGCTACAAAAAGTGCGCACTTATGGTCTATCCAGTGACTAATAGGTCCTCTGCTTTTTACGATTTACATAAACAATCTGGTTGATGGTATTGACAGTGGCCTTAGACTGTTTGCCAATGATGCTGTAGTCTACAGGAAAGTAGTATCACATGAAAGGTGTGAACAAATCAATGAGGATTTGCAGAAAATTAATGCATGGTGTAATGACTGGCAGTGATCTCTCAATATTAGTAAGTGTAACCTGCTGTGTATGACAAGGTGAAAATCCCAATTAATGTATGAGTAGAAAATAAATGATCAGTCTTTGGAAGCGGTAACATCAGTCAAGTATCTGGGTGTACTATTCGAAATGATCTCAAATGGAATGATCAGATTACACAAGTAACACGTAAGGCGAACTCTAGATTGCGGTTTACTGGTAGAATCCTGAAGCGATGCAGTCCTTCAACACAGGAAATAGCTCACAATACGTTAGTTCGTCCAGTCTGAGAGTATTGTTCGTCTGTATGGGACCCTTACCAGTTGGGTCTGATTCAAGAAATTGAGAAGGTCCAAATAAGAGCGGCAAGATTCGTGACTGGTACATTTAGCCATCGCGAGAGCATTACAAATCTCAAAGAAAGTTTGAAGGGGGGACCCTTACAGATAGACGATGCGCTACACAGAAGGGGCTGCTCACTAAATTCCGAAATCCAATCTTCACCGAGGATGTAGAGCATATATTATTACCACCAACTTTCAAATCGTGTAATGATCATCATTCAAAGATAAGGGAAATAAGAGCTTGTACTAAGGCGTTCAGACAGTCGTTTTTCCCTCATGCGATCTGCGAGTGGAACGGGGGTGGGGGAATATGACTTTGGCACGAATTGTGCCCTCCACCACACACAGCTTGGTGGCTAGCGGGGTATATATGTAGATGTAGACCCTACCCTCTGAGATTGGTTTCCTAAAAACGGCCATTCAATATAGAGTTAAGATATTCTTCCCCACTCAGTCCACATAAGAGAAAAATTTGGAAAAAGGAATGGCCAGGTCATCATCAAAGGCTGCCACAATGATGAGACACAGAGCAAAAGAATGAAAGATAATGAGATATGAGATTGCAAGATTGCAGCACAGGAAAGGAAGGTGGTGTTGCAAATAGCTTGGGGGCCTGCGCTCACGACGCATGAACTCATAAAAGAACTGTAAGCTCCCTGAGGGGCGGGGGGAGGGGGGACAACAAGTTCTATTTTTCTATACCTGTTTTTTTCCAGGAGTGAAATTGCAATTCTGACAACTAATTATTTCTGCAACTACTCTTTTAAACACACATGCTTTTTGAAAGCTTTTGATGTCAGTAGTAGTAGTAGTAGTAGTAGTAGTAGTAGTATGGCCAAAAATCTAACTGTTTTATCGTCCCCTTTCTCTTTTTGTACATAGTGCTTGTAGTGAGTATTTTAATCTGTACGGAACCTGACACTACCAGAAGCACTTGTCTCACAGTGGACAGTCCAACACTAATTTATGGTACTCACTCTGCTGCTGGATGTCACCATAAAATGACAGTCAAAAAAATACACGTACAACTAATCCCTATTATGAGTAATGTATTTTTGATTGATCATGAGCCAATACTGAAATAAAGACTTTATGTTATGCAACAGACCCAGTTCCAAACCCAATATATAGAGTTGCTGCAATATTACACAATTTGTGAAAGACAAAACTGTAAGGTTTTTTCTGCACATTTCAATTCCTTCCTCTTTTGGAGGAGGGTAGCCTGACTGATGGCTTTCAATATGTCCTTTGCAATCAAAAACTGTTTCTTCCCTGACACTTATTACCATCACTATGATTCATTCTAAGTGCATTGCTAATTATTTGTTGTTACAATTTTTGAGTAGCAGTCTATCTGAAAAATACTGTTTTCTTTGAAAATATTGAATTTATAGTCGGGTTAGTAATGTGAAACATCTGAATATACAGGAGGAAGAAGTGGAGAATTAGGTATCTTGAGTATAATAAATGAATATATAAAAATACAATCATATTAAACAAACAAAAAGGTAAAGGTGAGGAAGCTGAAGTGTACATATAGTCAAACAAATATATAATGAACAGGTGATGTAAGGTATGATGTTGGTTTGGGAGATTCTTAAAGATTACAAGCACTGAAATGAGTCATACACTTAGCTGCAAGATGATATTGGAGCTACAAGCAAGCTACTAACATTGGAAAATTATCAAACTTATTTTCATGAAGAGGGAGCAGAAAAGTGGTGTAAAGGAATCACAATTTGAAGGAAGACACAGCTCTGTACCTACAGTTAAATGCTGGGCATATGGTGTAAAAATTTTGGTGCTTGTACATGTGTGTCTTATATTTATTGCTAGTTACCCCCTGTAACATGCAAGTCAGTCCTGGAGGCTTTGTGTTCCTCGTTATTTCATATGTGTAAGCGTGGAGGTGATAATTCATTTTGTGTGAGTAGTGCCAGTGCAATACTAATTTCTGGACACCTGTGCACTGGTTTTTGTACTTATGTTCTTGTGGATATGTGTATTTCATTTTAGGATCAAAACAATATGTGTATTTCATTTTAGGACCAAAACAGGCTGGATCACAGAATGAATTTACACTCTGCGGCAAAGTGAGGACTGATTTGAAACTTCCTACCAAATTAAAACTGAGAGATGGACTGAGGCTCAAATACAGAATCTTTCACTTTCACAAGAAAATGCTCTACCGAGTGAGCTATCCAGGCACGACTCACGATCCTCCCTCACAGCCTTACTTCTGCTAGGAACTCTCAACTACCTTCTAAGCTTGTTGGATGAACACTTCTGTAAGTATACTCCGGGGAAATGGCTTACACGTGCAGAAAAACTTCTGTGAAATTCGGAAAGTAGGAGAGAGGTACTGACAGAAGCAAAGTTGTGAGGGCAAGTCATGAGTACTACCTGAATAGCTTAGTTGGTAGAGCATTTGCCAGCAAAAGGCAAACATCTGGTTTCAAGACCCAGTGTGGTACTCAGTTTTACTCTGCCTGGAAGTTTCAAGTCTAGTTCACATTTTTATTTAACTGTTATTACTGGTTTCAGGCAAATTGTGCTATCTTCAGATCTGCAACTAAAATACAGGAGGACAGTTGTTACCTCCAATACATCTACATCAATACTCTGCAAATCGCATTTAAGTGCCTGGCAGAGTTCATTGAACCACCTTCACAATAAATGTGTATTATTCCAATCTCATACAGTGTGTGGAAAAAATGAACACCTATATCTTTCCGTGCAAGCTCTTATTTTATTGTGATGTTTGTTTCTTCCTATGTAGGTCAGCATCAACTAAATATTTTTGCATTCGAAGGAGAAAGTTCATGATTGAAATTTCGTGAGCAGATTCCATCACAACAAAAAAAGCCTTTGTTTTAAGGATAGCCACACCAAATCCTGTATCATTTCAGTGACACACTCTCCCCTCTTTCAGGATAATACATTACATGCTGCCCTTCTTTGAACTTTTTCGATGTACTGCATCAAACCTATCTGGTAAGGATCCCACACCACGCAGCAGTATTCCAAAAGAGGACGGACAAGCGTAATGTAGGCAGTCTCTTTAGTAGAACTGTTATATTTTCTAAGTGTCCTGCCAATAAAATGCAGTCTTTGGCTAGCCTTGCCCACAACATTTTCTGTGTGTTCCCTCCAATTTAAAGTGCTTGTAATTGTAATTCCTACATATTTAGTTGAATTTATGGCCTTTAGATTTGTCGGATTTATCGTGTAACTGAAGTTTAATGGATTCCTTTCAGAACTCATGTGGATGATCTCTCACTTTTCGTTATTTAGGGTCAATTGCCAATTTTTGCACCATACAGATACCTTTTCTAAATTGTTTTGCAATTTGTTTTGATCATCTGATGACTTTACTAGCAATAAATGACAGCATCATCTGCAAACAACCTAAGACAGCAGCTCAGATTGTCTACAAAATCATTTATATAAATAAGCAACAGCAAAGGGCCTATAACACCACCTTAGGGAATGCCAGAAATCACTTCTGTTTTACTCAATGACTTTCTGCCACTTACAACGAACTGCAACCTCTCTGACAGGAAATCATGAAACCAGTCACATAACTGAGACAATATTCCATAAGTAAGCAATTCCACTACAAGCCACTTGTGTGGTACAGTGTCAAAAGCCTTCTGGAGATCCAGAAATATGGAATCAATTTGAAATCCCTTGTCAATAGCACTCAACACTTCATGTAAGTAAACAACTAGTTGTGTTTCACAAGAATGAGGTTTTCTAAATCCTTGTTGGCTGTGTGTCAATAGACCGTTCTCTTTGAGGTATTTCATAATACTCGAACACAATATATGTTGCAGATTCCTCCTGCACATCAACGTTAATGACATGGGCCTGTAATTTTGTGGATTACTCTTGTTACCTTTCTTGAATATTGGTGTGACCTGTGCAACTTTCCAGTATTTGGGTACAAATCTTTCATCGAGCGAACAGTTGTACATGATTGTTAGGTATGGAACTACTGCATCAGCATAATCTGAAAGGAACCTAACTGGTATACAGTCTGGACCAAAAGACTTGCTTTTGTTAAGTGATTTAAGCTGCTTCACTACTCCACAGATATCTACTCCTACGTCACTTGTGATGGCAGTTGTTCTTGATTCGTTTTCTACTTTACTTCGTCTTCTTTGGTGACGGAATTTCGGAAGGCTGTGTTTCGTAACTCTGCTTTGGCAGCACTGTCATTGATAGTATCTCCATTGTTATCGTGCAGAGAAGGTGTGGTGTCACCGCCAGACACCACACTTGCTAGGTGGTAGCCTTTAAATCGGCCGCGGTCCATTAGTAGACATCGGACCCGCGTGTCGCCACTGTCAGTGATAGCAGACCGAGCGCCACCACACGGCAGGTCTAGAGAGACGTACTAGCACTCGCCCCAGTTGTACAGCCGACGTTCATAGCAATGGTTCACTGACAAATACGCTCTCATTTGCCGAGACGATAGTTAGCATAGCCTTCAGCTACATTTGCTACGACCTAGCAAGGCGCCGTATTCAATTGATATTGAGATTCTATTAATGTATCATCAAGAGCGATGTTCTACAAATGTGGATTAAAGTTAAGTATTCCAGAAGCTACGTACTTTTGTTTATAGCATTCATTATGTATCCTGTTTCAGACCTCACGCCAGGCTGCGTGACTTTAAGCGCGTGCCTTTCAGCTTCCTCTCATTGTGTCTAGGCTGTCTTGTCTAGACACAACAGAAGGCATTGGTTGTGTCTTGCCAAAAGCATCCTTCACACATGACCAGAATCTCTTTGGATTTTCTGCCAGGTTTTGAGACAAAGCTTCATTGTGGAAACTATTATAAGCATCATGCACCAAAGTCCATGCTAAAATCTGAACATCTGTAAGAGATTGCCCATCTTAAGAGATTTTGCATACGTTTAAATTTGGCATATTTTTTTCATTGTTTCTAAAACGGTGTTCTGACCCGTTTTGTGTACGAAGGAGGGTCGGCTCTGTCGTTTGTTAATCTATTTGGTATAAATCTCTCAATTGGTGCTGATAGTATTTTTTTGAATTCAAGCCACATCTGGTCTACACTTATATTGTTAATTTGGAAGGAGTGGAGACCCGGTCTAAGGATGGTGTCAAGTGAATTTTTATCTGCTTTTTTGAATAGGTATATTTTTCGTTTACTTTTGGGGGATTTGGGGTTATAATATTCAATCTCACTACGACAACCCTGTGTTCACTAATCCCTGTATGCGTTTCGATACTTGTTATTAGCTCAGGATTACTTGTTGCCAAGAGATCCTCAAAATAATTTTCAGAGAATGCATTTGGCACAATTTCGGATGATATTTTGTGCACACCTCCAGATTTAAACATGTATTTTTGCCAACATATCGAGGGTAGATGACAGTCACCACCAGCTATAATTGTACGAGTCGGGTACGTGTTTCAAATTAAACAAGTTTTCTTTGAAGCTGTTGTGACCGCCACTGGAACGGTCGTGGGGTGGCCGAGAAAGCGTGGCGGGACCAAACGGAGAGCGGCCTGTGCACAAACAAACGAACGGAAAGGACGGACACAAAACGATGATGTACGGTGGAGAAAGACCTTACGATGACAACACGCAAGACGCAATGGAGTGAGAGAGACAACCAAACAAATCCAAGACTCCACGATTAATGAGATCAAAGGATGATAAACAAGCTGTCTTGTCGAGGCCCCATGGGGGCACGTGGGCAGAGCCGATTATGATGGCGGCGCTCCAACCCTTTCGAGGCTGTGCCAGGGGGCATAAAGCCGTGAGGGCCGGGAGTGGGGGCGGGAGGAGGATGGTGTCAGCAAATGGGGCAGGGTCCGCAGCTGGCGCCCATGAAGGAGCTCTGCCGGACTGCATCCGCCAATTGGCGTAGTGCGATAGGTGCTCAAAAACAGGGCGAGGACTGATGTGGTTGGAGACGTGTTGACTGCCTTTGTCAAATTCTGTTTATAACTGCGGACAAGCCAGGCCCTCAATGGCGAGAACCTGGGCCAGGGCCGTGAGTGTACCCTCCATGGTGATGGACACCATGCGGACAACATACGGGTATTTGGAGTAAGCATCAACCCCAAAAACGGGCCCACAAAATCGACATGGATGCGATCCCAGGGCCGGCGAGGCACAGGCCAGGGTGTAAGTGACTGAGGGAGGTTGGCCTGGTGACGTGCACAGACAGCGCAACCACGGACATCGCCATTGATGCCGGGCCAATACACATGGCAGCAAGCCAAAACTTTCATACGGAACATACCCCAGTGCCCGCGGTGTACCAAACCGAGCATCCAAAGCCGCAATTCCGGAGGGATGACCACCCGATGGGCATCCGACTCTGTGGCCAACAGAAGGACATCATTGACCAGGGAGAGCTTGCGGGACAGGTGGCGCCAGGGGCTGAAATTGGACTGCATCCGACAAGTAACATAGGAGGGCTACCCGTGGACCACATAGTTGAGAACCTGCAGTAACACATGGTCACGGCGGGTAGCCGCAGAAATGTGAGCAGCCATAAGAGGCAGACCGTCCAGTGCATCTCGGCTGGCAGAATCAATGTGAAAGCAGAGAACCTCCTGCTGGTCAAAGGCAGGATTGGGGCCTGCTGGGAGACGTGACAAAGCATCCGCGTTAGCATGGTGGGCGGTGGGCTTATACCGGATGGTGTAAGTGTAATTACGTAAAAACAATGCCCAGCACTGGAGACATTGAGCCGTCCGCTCTGGAAGGTGAGAGTGGGGTCCGAAAAGTGTAACCAAGGGTTTATGGTCCGTCAGGAGGGTGAACTTTGCCCCAAAGAGATAGGTGTGAAATTTTTGCATAGCAAACACAATCGCCAGGGCCTCCTTTTCAATCTGGGAGTAGTTCCGTTGTACTAGGGTCAACATCTTATAGGCATAAGCGATGGGCTGTTCGGAGCCATCGGCATCCTGGTGCGCAAGGACAGCCCCAATGCCGTATGCTGATGCATCAGCCGCCACAACCAAGGGGCGGTCCGGAGAGAAGGGAGTAAGGCAAGGGGTGGACTTCAGCATCGCCTTTAAATGGAGAAAAGCCTGGTCCCAGGCAGGAGTCCAATCAAAAGGTACACCTTTGCGACGCAAGTGATTGAGGGGCTGAGCAATGGAGGCAGCCTGGGGCAAGAACTTTCAGTAATAATTAAATCTGCCCAAAAACACCTGGAGTTCAGTTAAGTCCTTGGGACGAGGAAGGGCCTCAATGGCCGCAACATTATGACCCGAAGGGCGAATGCCACCTTTGCTAAGCCAGTGGCCTAAGTATTCCACTTCCGGTTGAAAAAAACAACACTTGTCCAGCCGACAGCGTAAACCAGCGGACTGCAGAGCGTGAAATAGGGTGCTGAGGTTTTGCAAATGTTCCTGGCGGGAATGCCTGGTGACCAAGATGTCATCCAGATAATTCACACAGGCAGGGATAGGCCGTGTAAGCTGCCCCAGGAACCGCTGAAAAATGGCCGGCGCTGAAGAGACACCAAAGGGAAGACACTTGTACTTGTACAATCTGAAAAGCGTGTTGATAACCATCATGTTCTGAGATTCGGCATCCAAGGGCAACTGGTGGTATGCCTCAGCCAGGTCGATCTTGGAAAAATACTCTCCCCCCGCAAGCTTGGCGAGAAGGTCTTCCTGTCGGGGAATGGGGTAAGTGTCGACGAGGGACTGAGCATTGATTGTAGCGTCAAAGTCCCCACAGAGCCGAAGGGACCCATTGGGTTTCTGTATGACCACCAGTGCCGTCGCCCAGGCACTGTATGTTACAGGCTCCAGAACGCCAGTGGCCTGGAGCCGACCCAGTTCCTGCTTGACAGCTGACCGTAAGACCACCGGAACGGGCTGGGCCCAGAGAAAGTGAGGCTGTGCATCCAGCCATAGGGTGATGTGCGCCTGAAAGCTGGAAGCACATCTGAGATCCGTTGCAAACAGCAACGCAAAAGCGGAGCAGAGATCGTCCAAGCCCTGAAAAGGAACAGCCGTGGAAATTACCTTAACCTCGTTGGAAATAGAAAGGCAAAACAGTTGAAACGCATCCAGGCCAAAAATATTCGAAGCCGACGGATGGTTGGCGACAAAGAGGGTGAGAAGCCGGGGAACACGCTTGTACGTCACCTGGACAACAAACTGCCCACGAAGGGGAATGGAACCGCCTCTGTAGGGGACCAAATGGCAAGAGGGAGGTGACAATTCAGGAGAGCCCAGCCGGGTATATGTCGCCATACTAATCAGGGAGACGGTCGCCCCAGTGTCAACCTGAAAACTAACCTCCTCAGTGAAAATGCGGAGCGTGAGAAAAAGCTTCCGCACTGACGGGTCATCCTGTGGGATGACCGATTGCAGAGCATGGCCTGTATTTGAGGTCCAGGAGGGGCAGTACTGGAGCGAGTCAAGCGACTACGACAAACCGATCAAATGTGGCCCTCCTTGTTACAATCAGCCCGAGAATGCGCAGTAAAGCACTGTGGGCAAGATGGAAGTGGGCCGCGTGACCAGCGATGAGGGGTGACCGAAGGCACCGATGCCATAAAGACGTCGAACAACGATGAGTCCCAACGGTGCTGGCCTCTGTCGGCCGGGCCACGTCGACGCCGCAACCGCTGCCACCTGCGGTCGCGCCATGAGATGCTCGTTAGCCGCTTGAGCAATTTCAAAGGAGTAGGCAATGAGGAGAATCTCTTCCAAGGAGGGGTTGTCGAGTTTCAATGCCGCAGTATGGACCTCAGGATCGGGAGCCAGCTGAACCACCACATCCCGGAACAGGGAGTCAGGATACAAAGTCATACACTGCTGACTGGTGCACGTAAAATTGCAGCGATGGCTGAGACCCTGCAAGTCCGTGACCCAGGAACAATACGATTGACCAGGCTGTTTATTGTACTGGTGGAACTCCAGCCGAGAGGCGACTACATGGTAGCGTTGGGAAGAGTAGTTTGTCAGCAAAAGGCATATCTCCTGGAAAGAGAGAGCCACAGGGTTGGACAACGGTGCTACCTTGCGGAGAAGAAAGAACGTGTCAGGGGAGGCCCAAGACAAAAAGAACGACTGCTGCAAGGAGTCGTCCGTGACTTGAAAAGCCATGAAATGTTGTTTCAGCCGATGTAAGTAGGTTTCCCGGTCCTCTCTAGGGTCATTAAAGGGTGGAAACAACGGCAGATGTGGGAAAGCATCAGACACCTAGACTCGGAAGATGTTGTGGTAACGTGTCCCGAGCATCAACTTTGTCCGTTAGCAACTGCAGCGACTTTTGTAAGATGTCTAACTGGAGCTACTGCTGCTATTGCTCCAGAAGACAGACTAACTTTGCCTCCATGCTAGTAACTACCAATGATGTTGTAACCTGTTGTGACCACGATTGGATCGGCCGCGGGGTGGCCGAGAAAGCACCGCAGGACCAAACGGAGAGCAGCCCGTGCACAAACAAACGAATGGAAAGGACGGACAGAAACAACGACGGACGATGGAGAAAGACCTTACAATGACAACATACAACATGCAAGATGCAATGGAGTGACAGAGACAACCAAACAAATCCAAGACGTCCACAATTAATGAGATCAAAGGACGATAAACATGCTGTCTTGTCGAGGCGGTGTGTCGAGACACACACAACGATTAGACTCGCTGGCAGAGCGAAAGGCCGGCTCTTAAATACTCTATCGGGGGCACCGCTATTGGCCGCTGGAACCACGTGTTCCACTGTGGCGCCCTCACACTACATGCAGGCCAGTACGTGCGAGCCGCCACAGCTTGCAGCACGATGATGCAGAGACCTCTAGGGGTCTTCGACGTCCATGACGTCTGGCGGGGATTCAAATTCTGCGGTGCGCGGTACCAGAGAACCTTTCAGCAACTGTATCATCTGAATTGGGAAGTCGGTAAAAGGATCCAATTACTATTTTATTCCAGAATGACCTATGCCCATACTAACCCACAGCAACTAGTTCCTTCAATTTCACAACAAGACAAACTACTTCTACAGCAACAAACATGCCGTTACCAACTGTGTTTAGCCTATCCTTCTGGTATACCGTTAGGTTCTTCACAAAAATTTTGGCTGAACTTACCCCAGCTTTAGTCAGCTTTCAGTGCCTATAATGATTTGAGCATCAGTGCTTTCTATTAGCACTTGAAGTTCTGGTACTTTGCCAACACACCTATTACAATTTACAACTGTTATACCGATGGTATCTGTATCTACGTTCTTCCTGTGAGATTGAACTGGCTCGTGCATGTGATTATAATATAATGATGCACAACAGCCAACACCAGTGAGGGTAGTTGTCATCCTTCTTAGTTCTAGCTCTGAAGACAGCATAATTCAGCAGAAGCTTTTAAATAAAATCATGATCTAGACTCTTTATGTTGTATAATAACAAAGTATGGTCACTGCTCTCCCCTGTGACCCATTTTTCTTTCTGTAAGGGTACTTGTATACCCGTCTGTAGAAGTGGTGTGTTTGTGATTATGTCTTCTATGTCGCCAGTATGTTGCAGCTGACACTGACCATACCTCACCTTCAGTTTGACTAGTTGATTTTGCAGGGGCTCAACTCTTGTTTTTGTGAAGATGTCACTGAATGTGAGTGGGTGCCAATGAATGATACTGTGCAGAAGTCGATGTTTTGTTGTGTCAATTCTGTATGTGAACAATTTTGGTACAGCTGTCATTGATGCATTGCTACATGCATTGCTACTTGAAAATTGGGTGCATACATGCCCTATGTATGTGTATTACTGTCCTAGTGGAGCATGCATAGTAAGGCCTTATTACCTTTCACCATGTCTAGCTTCATTGGGAAAATGTAGGTGGTGCGTTAACCAGGTAATTTATTTGCCTGTGTGCATCCCAAGTAACTTTCCTGTGTTTCGTAGTTCCTTCCTCCTGTTTACAATTTGTGGTGATATTCATGTGGTGAAATAGGACTGATTTTGTTCTCCTTGTCCTAAGGCACATTCAGTATTTGCACACCAGCTTTTTTGTCTGTGGCTATACCACTGCACTTTTTTATGCTGTTTGCCATTACCCCATGTCATCTACATAAGTAAACACCATTTTGTTGCCTGTTGGGGCTCGTGGAATATTGGTTGTGTATAGCGAACATGGAATGAGGCCCAAGGGAAGGGGTGGGGAGTAGAGGAGTGTGGGGTCGCACAACTGCTCCTTGGTTCACTCCCGTCTGCGGTGTGAAGAGATCTAAGACTTTTGCAGTAATGTGAAATCTGCACATACAAACTGTGAATACTTCAAGGATATCTTAAACATCATGAGTTACGCTCCAAAAGCTTTCGAAATGTGTTTAGATACCAGCCTGCCAAAAAATTATTGGCACAATCTATTTCAAGAAATTCTCAAAATACAATGGTAATTTTATAGGGGTGAATCCAAAATAGAAATACCAGTTTGGTGCTTCCAAAAAACCAAGAAGTAATTAAGAGACCTTAACACTTAAATGCACAAGCTTTTATTTTTGAAAAAAAGAAATACATAAAATAAAATCATTCTTTAAGTGCTTCATAGCAAGGGAAGAATGGAGGAAAAATTCCTGTGTTGAAACTTCCTGGCAGATTAAAACTGTGTGCCGGACCGAGACTCGAACTCGAGACCTTAGGCTCAACTGAGCTACCCAAGCATGACTCACACCCTGTCCTCACAGTTTCACTTCTGCCAGTACCTTGTCTCATTCTGGAATTCCTGTGTTGTTAGTTTTCTTATAAAAAAACAGGAAGGAAGCACATTTTCGATGTTACATGCATGCAACATTGCGTGAAAACATACAGTTGCCTGCCACTCTATACCAAGTGGAGAAAAATTAAGTTTTTTTTTTTATTTTTGTTTCTAAGATATTTATTAAAATCAGCTTACATACATTCTCTATCATCATTCTGACATTTTTATGAATAGTTAATTGACACAATAGGCTACAGTAACATCATGTCTGAATTTTGATCAATGTTTTAGTAACAGTAACTGCACTAAAAGTAATTTTTCAACTGCTGGTGGATGTTGATGTATAAGTTCTTGTCTTTGTTGAAACAAAGGTACACATCATATTCTGTACCAGTAACGAATATATAGCCACCATATTGAGGGTACTTCCATTGATTTATTTTGGCATTCCACTTAGGCCAGTGTTGTCACTTTGTACACCTTGTGATGGGACAACAGCCCAGGAACACTTTCTCTTTCTTGTCTTGAGTTGCTGCTGAATTTCATAGCTTTGTCTTCCCATCTTTTGTCCTGATCTACCTACGTTACAAAGTACACCACCACAATCCTGAACTGTTTCTGATTTTCTGATTCGAGGGTGTCTCAGAAAGTTTCATACACAGTAGTATTCCTTATACAGGATCCAAGCATTCATGAGTCAATGATAAAATGCTAAAACAGTCCAAAATACCACTCTCGGATTTCAGTGTTATGTAGTGATGACCCAGTGACTATGCATCAAATCTATTCCTCCCATGTTTTACTGGACACAGTTAAAATTTCAGGATTGTCAACTCCTTTATACCTTCTCGAACTTTGTTCATTGTGCCTTGTTTTCTTTTTAGGCAGTTTACTTGTGAATGTCAACAGGAAGGTAGATCACGTATTTGCTGTCCTTATATAACACAGAAGATACATCACTATCATCTACACTGAAAATGAATTATTCTGATGTATCCCTTGGCAGCTTACTATTACTTTTTCTGTAGATAATTTGAAATCGCGAATTCTCTTTATTCAAACTGTTTGTAATGACAGTATGCCCTCTTAATGTAAATACACCATAAGAGAGATTGATGTGTAGCAACTGTCAAAGTGAAGTTTTTGACTGACACGTTTTGGGATGTCTGATGACAACATTTGAGCTAGCACCCAAATCTGGCTCTGTGGGTAACCGAGAAGAAGGATCATTCTCTCGGCCAGTGTATATCTCTAAGCTGTAGGCAAATCCTGATGTGAAGCAAAGTACAAATAACTTAGCCCATTTTTGAGGTCTGTTCCAAACACACTGCCCCAGATAGCGTCTGATTTTCATTGCGCACATTTGTTCATCAAGTGATAAGCTCTTATTCACTGGAACTGACAAAAAGCTTCTTTAGTAGACATGAACAAATTTGCCCAATTTCACGCAATTTATTACAACCTGTCTCACCTTTAGTATTTGTCTAGAGTTGTCATTAAAATGCAGAATTTTTTCAAATACGTTCAAAGGCATTGTGTTCTTCACATTATTGTTTCCAATTATATCACTCGAAAACTCACCTATGTTAGTTCTATGGGTGACAGGTGTAAGTAAACAGTACTTCTCCACATCAGACTGTTATCTGAAATACTTTAGTTGTATCTTTCTGGGAAATATACAAGATATGGTGTCTGTAACTGTTTTACTTCATCAGAATAATCCATGTTTCCTTCAAATTTCTTCTGTTCCTCAGTGAGCAAAAGGTTCGTTATTTCTTTTTGACGTATCCAGGATGGGTTTTTAGTGGCTTTGACACTTTTAGGTTCACCATTCTTGTGTGATTGCTTGTGGGCACAGTCAACAGCTTTGCTGTACTGGCAATTGATTAGCAACATAACACAATGATAAACATATTCATTCTCAACTCTCTGTGAGGTACCTGCAGACAAGTGTGGCAACTCAACTGTTTCTGTTTAATCTTCTTCTGAGATATCTTTTCAGAACTGGTGTAATCATGTAATTAATTTGGATTTCCTGTAGGATGATCATCACTGCAGCCGTTAAAGACACTGAGCTCATCATCACTACCAGAAGGTATATAGAGTAGCTGTCTTAACATCCTCTGTAGCAGCATGTTTCTTCAAAAAACCACTGTGGTTGAAAATCGATCCACAACCTAAAAGTCAATGTTACATAATTAACTAACACAGTAACTATACCACCCTAGAAAATAACATCCAACACAAAAAAACAGTCGATTGTGTGATGATAATTGTACAAAAATCATGATAAGGCAAAATGGCCTCACTAGTGCTGTGTGCCAGTATTCACACGATGTTACACATGTGCAACATGCACAAGTTACCATGTAAAATCCGAAACGGAATGATTATCACAGCTTTTCTTGTTGAATATGGTTTACATACCTGATTTAGTTTGTGTCATTTTTCTCCCTTTCTTCCAAAACTGACTCTTAATAAGGCAAATACAATGTGAAACTAAGCACAATTCACACTGAACAATATTCTTTCCACTCCAAGTGTTATCAGAAGTCTGCAGTGCAGCCAACTACTGCATACCCAGTACCACAGGTATTCTAAGAACTTTGTTGCATCCATGAAACTTGGGTTAGTTCACTGAAATCCCCATCAGAGGTGTGCAACACAATTTTTCAATCCATGTTGCATATGTGCAACAGTATACACTTAAGGGTTAAATGTGCCAATAGAATCCCGGATCAGCGAAAGGCAGGTGATATGCATTGTTGTTATGTTGAGGGAAATTTCAAACAAAATTTTCTTCCAAACATTAACAATTTCACTGTAATTAACAACAAATAGCAACATAGAATTGTTGCCTACAGCTCAATAAATGCAGGACTGATGCCAGCAAGACAAAGTGAACAGAACCAAATTCCTAATAAGTGCCAGAAAAATGGAGAAGGCTAGAACAGACACTATGCATGTCAATTTACAACATCCATTAGATCACACTAATGGAAAAGACTATTATTGTAGTTGAAAACTTGACTGCCTCACAGAGAATAAACCACTATATAATCTAATAGGAAACTGTAGACATGTTGTGATAAACACGAATGGAAGAATATTGAGTGGTTTTTGTGGCAAATAATTGGCTGAGAATTACCAACTCTTATACAGACAAAAATAAATATGTGAAGTGACATAGGCAGCATTTCATCCACAATCATCATAGACTACTACTTAGCCAACCCAACAAATAGCAACCCTGTCCACAGAAAAGAGTGTGTTTAGAGTTTACATATACAATGACTACAACTTTGTAACATCAGAAATAAACCATCAAAATGGTGTGTTCAAATGGTATTTTGTACAAGACCTATCATACAATCAAGACCCATATCAGAAGCTAATAACAGAAATATAAAGTTGAGTTAAACCAGTCAGTGTGAATTAACAGGAATTGAAGAATAAAAGAAAATTAAAAAACTAACTTGAAATAACAGTTGTGCAGCATTCAGAATGCTGTAAAAAATACATAAATAAATATGTCAAATAAAGAAATCAAAGCACCTGAGAGCAAAGAATTATATAGAAGACTATCAAATGAGGCTAAACAAGATACCAGAAAACATCAATGAAAAAGCTTGCACACATACAGGGTATCCCAGGAGGAATTGTCAATGTTCATATGGGCTCTAAAATGCAGACTTTGAGAGCTATGGCTCTTCTATATCTTCGATGCTATGAAACAGACCTCTTCTACAGCAAGGATTTGCTTTCCATAATTTGAAAGATGGTAGTATGGACCAAAAGAAGAGAAAAAAAAACGTCCAGCAAACATGCGTCTATGAGAACTACTTATTTTTCCTGTGTGAGAAACATCCCATCTACTGAGCATATGCTCATAGCTCTTGAGGTATGGATTTTAGAGCCCATGTTAACCAGATAAATTTTTCTTCTTTTCGTCCATATTACCTCTTCCCAAAATATGGAAAGCAAAGAGCTTCCAGTAGAACAGATTTGTTTCACAGTGCTCATAGCTCTCCACATATACATTTAGAGCCCATGATTACTAGACTTTTTGCTTCAAATGACTATGCCATATCCCTGAATGTTGACCATTCCTCCTTGTACACTCTGTAAATCTCCAATTTATAAACAGATAGATACATACATGCAGCAGGGCACACATTACAAGGTAATGAAGCATTTTAACAGTTAAATATGAGATAAAACAACAATCAAGATAACACGGGAAGAACAGATGTTGTAAGACTATACAGATCTGTGGCCAATTACAGAAAAATACAAAGAAATAAAAATAAGAAGAATGGCAGATTACCAAAAATATTATATAAAAACAAACCAAAAGGATGAAGAAACACAGGGAGACATAAAACCTGGTGGTGGAATTTAGGCTAATTTCTATAACCAGGTCTAACAGAGAAAGTATGCTATGTGCAGTGACTGGACCAAATAATTTTTAAACATTGTTGTATAAATATATGAGATTCACAGTAAAGTAACTCATGTCAGTGGTACAATTCTTTTGATGTTTGATGACTACTTTTGTCATCTTTTGTTTTTATCAACTGCATTAGAATCCTCAGCAGTATCATCCTATATTCATCATCATCATCATCATCATCATCATCATCAATGCCACAATTATTTCTAATACCACCAGCAACAACTTCGATAGGTGCATTACTATGAAATATTTTGTGAATAAAAAAATTATTTTGTTTGCTCTAGGCCAGGGCTTAACAAATCGTTGGTTTTGAGCATGAGCACTTGTGCCTGATCACAGTCTTACTCACGAGCAGAACAGTGGGTGGGTACGAGGGAAACAGTTTTAAAAGCAGCACTTCCCAACAGCTAAATCTTCAGTGTGAAGAATCTTATCTTTTTACACAAAAATGATGGGTACACAAATTGTTTAGTGTATTATAAAACTGAATGTTTTCACGAAGTTCAGTTTACACAGATACAACACGTCTTCCTGTGTCAAAGAATATGGAAACAAAAACTGTGAACAACCAGAGTGCATGTAAGTGGCTTTAAAACATAAAATGAAGCTCTCTTAGGGGAGGAAGAAAAATAATGCGAATGTGACCTTTCGATGAGCTACAAAACTCCACTATTATTAGCAAAATCCTTGTGCTCTTACACGGATGGTGATTTAATTAAAGGATGTTTGATAGTCGCAGCTGAACATTTGTCATCTTAAGGTAGAATGGTTTCATGTAGTGCCATTTTAAAACATGACAATCATGCATTCCACACAGGTTACGGGGACAAAGTTCAAAGTCAGGTCGCAAAATATTTGTAAATAATTTGTTGCACATTCTTTAGCACTCTATGAACGTGTTGATATCACGCGGAAACAGCTGGATGTAGCACTCTTAAGAGCACTGAATGAAGTGTCGTAAACGTATGTTTGATCTGGAATTTATTAATGTGCGCGTCTGCAGACAGAGCATCAGCCACATTGGGAAATAAATCAGAATTCATAGTGCAACTTAATAGAAAAGTGAAAAAGTTTACGGTATTCAATGTGCAGCTTAACGTAACTGATCTGCAATGTGACAGGGGATATA
Organism: Schistocerca serialis cubense; assembly: GCF_023864345.2. Lineage (NCBI taxonomy): Eukaryota > Metazoa > Arthropoda > Insecta > Orthoptera > Acrididae > Schistocerca > Schistocerca serialis. Next base: position 405,995,771 of record NC_064640.1, on the reverse strand, counting down.
AAGACAGCCTAGATTTCACCTAGCGTTACCCTCAGCATCAATTTCCTCATTTACACAAGTCTCCACAGGAAGGCACAGTACTCACTGCTCATAGGCTTCGCTCACCATTTGCTAGTGGAGAACGTTTACTGTGAAGCCCTTCTCTATGTCAAATCTTAGTACTTTGTTCTCAGAGGCAATTGCAGAAGGGTCAACGGAGGCACCCGATCCCACCCGTCGGCTTTGACCCATGCCATATGTGTGTTGTGTGTGATGTCATGATGGTGCGGAGTTTAGTTTATGAGTGTGCTGTTTTTGTAGATGTCGTTTTGTTGCGGTTGGGGGGGGGGGGGGGTCCTCTGGCGGTGTGTCTATGGTACGTGTGTTATGTAGTGTATTGGGTTCATTTGGGTGTCTGTGTGGAGATAGTGAAATGCGGCGTACGCAAGCAGAATATGTGAGGTTTGTTTAGTGTGTGTGTGTGTGGGGGGGGGGGGGGGGGGGGGGGGGAGGGGGCCCTTAGTTGGGAGTTGGGGTTATGTGGTGTTGGGTTGGTGTTATTTACTGAATCTGTTGGTGGTTGATGTTTTGATATCGGCACTTGGGGTTAATTTATGTATCTTAGGGGGTATTTGAGTTATACAGATCATGGGAAGTGACTTTCCAATTTGTTGTCGTAGCTATATGTATTTTGGTATCGTGAGATGTTGTTCACCTATACAGGTCAAGGGAAGTGTTCGATTCCCATGTCTATGTGTCTTTTGGTATCGTGAGCTGCTGTTGACCTACATATGTCAAGGGAAGTATCCGATTCCAATTCCCCCCTCCAGTGTTGGTTTTGTGGTATTGATAGGTGTGGCGTGATTATAATTTTTGGAGTAGTTGGTTTTTATTTTGTGGTATTACCAATGCTTCAGAAGATCTTTGGTCCGGTTCTGGATGCAGACACGGGGGAATGGAGGATCAGATACAACCAAAAGCTTGAGGAACTATACCAGCAGCCCAACATAGCAGGAACTGTCAAAGCCAAATGAATGCAGTGGGCCGGCCATGTGGCCCGGATGGAAGATAACAGATGGCCTTGGAAGCTCCTGGATTTCACACCTACAGGTAAGAGACGCCAGGGAGACCCAAGAAGCGTTAGAAGGATGGCATCCATGAAGATTTAAACCAAGCATCAATAGATGTGGATGGATGGCGGATAGCAGCAATGGACAGAATACAGTGGAGGAGGAAACTTTTAGAAGTATGCGGTCCACTGGGCCTGATCACGTGGAAGAAGAAAAAGATGAAGAGGTATCGACAATTGGGGTTGAGCTATGTAGGAGAAGGGAAGTGATTGATTCCTGTCGATATTGTAAGTGTAGCATAATTTGGGAATTTTGTGGTGTTTTTATGTTGTCGTTTTTTGCGGTTTGGGATCGTGGTGTGTGTCTGTATGTGTTTATATTTCGTTTGTCCCCACCCAAAAACCCCCAATTTCCTGCGCTGGTCCCATTAGTTTGATTATATTTTTGGAGGGAGATGAGATTGTTGGTTTTATATGTAATTTCATTTTTGTTGTCTTGTTTATGTAATGACGTCATAGGTGTCATATTGGAGACGTTGAGAATGGTCATTTCCGCCATATTGGTGACACCATGGGTCAAACCAGACGGGTGGAATCGGATGCTTCTGTAGTCCCTTGCAGAAAATATTTAGCATAATGTAAAACTGCCGTATTATGTATTTAACTGTTCCAACAAACACCAATTTTTTGAGGGTATTTGCACTCCAGGGAACAGATTTGGAAAAAATTATTCACTAACATGGAATCAGGATGAACTTTATACACACAAAAAAAATGCGTGCAATGTTTGATCACTTAGGTTGAGAGGGCTAACTGATTTAACTTAAACCAATACATGATTCCATACTCTTTCACTTCTATGGTTCAAAGTAGCTACATTAGCATCACATAACTAAACTATTCTGTCTTTCTGAAGTATGCCAATGGTCTAATTATAAATTTTTGAGGAATAAAGGAGACGACTTACCAAAAGGCAGAAGCACTGAATCAGCAATACGCACACAAACAAAAGGTACAGAGCTTGGCTAGCCTTTGGAATGCAGTTCCTTTCCTTAGTTGTACACACACACACACACACACACACACACACACACACACACACACACACACACACACACACACCTATCTTTCTATACTGTGCTTCGTTGATGGAAGAGTGTGTGTGTGTGTGTGTGTGTGTGTGTGTGTGTGTGTGTGTGTGTGTGTGGCGCGCACGCACACTGATGACGCAGCGCTTCTGCCTTTCAGTGTGTTGTCTCCTTTATTCCTAAATAATTCATAATTTTCGACCAGAACTTTCCGTACATTATTAAACCAGTGGTCCAAGTTAACTGAGATCCTGCAGTAATACACAGATATTACGCAACATATAAAACCTATAATACAAATAAGGAGAAAATGAAAAATTCAAGCCCTTGCCAACTCAATTTTAGCACTCAACTTGTTAGAATAATGCAAAGCACACTTCAGTAACACTGTTCTATAGCACACTTTCACAGGAAATAGCAAGTATCCATATCTGCTAACACATGACTAAGAACAAGTTGGAACATACAGCTATTTTTCACATAATCTAAAATGTACCTTAGCTGAATTAGGAATAGATTACCATTAATCTCAATAAAATGTTTAGAAAGAGATTGATTGAGTCTCAGAAATACAGTCTAAAACAAGCTTTAGATTAAATCATCAATGCATAACGCAAACACCGTATTTATATCTCTCACTAACCTGCATCTGATGGAAACATTATATCTTCTTTCCTTAAGTCGTCATCACTTTCACCAAAATCTTCTAGCTGCCGCCTACGAAGATCGTCTGTACTGCCATTGGAAAGTGCAGTGCTCGCCGAGTTAACACTAACGGGGGTTGTTAAACTGTGTAAAGGAGATGTTGCAGCACTTCTGTAATATCCACCACTTTCTGCTCCTGGCGGGACAACATGCTGAAGAAGAGGCAACTGTTGGGGAGGCGCTGCTCGAACTACAGATGAATGTTGCAATTGTCCATTTGCACTGGAAAAACTTTGACAGCTACCAGTACTCAGTGGCAAGGTGGAATGTGAATCTTCTAAGCTTTCCAGTTCGTCCCACCAAGGTGGCAAGAGAAGACGGAGATCAGCTCTCTTCACCAAATGTTCTTCATTCTGAGATCCAGTCCCTGTGAGTTTCACAACAAACTGCACTGGATTTGTTAATATTTTGTACACAACACCTTCAGAAAACACTGGCGAAAGAGTCTGGTGGTCTGCTGTCGGTGCTGCAATCCTTACACACACTCTAGCCCCTAAAGTCACCTGGCCAACGGAAGGGCTCGCATCTCCTATTACGTCATACTTTCCAGATCCTAACACATCAGTAAAAACTTCAGTATCACCATCAAAGCCGTCAAATTCTACCCACACTTCACCTGTTCCGACAGCTTTCCTTATAACGCCTGGCAAGTACACCTTGTCTCGTTTTGCTAACACCCTGTGATCTCTCCACTCACCTAGATCAATTTCAGGACGACTATTAGGGACTTGAGAATGTTTCCTGGTACACATTGGAAGCAATGTTCCATCTAACGGCAACCCTGATAATGTGTCATTTCCTGAATCAGAATGATGAAGGCTTATAGTTTCTGCATTCTGCTGAGCCACATTTCGGTCCTCGACTACAATATCTACCATGGAGTTAACGGGAAGCATATGTCTCTGTATATGATTGGTCTGTTGCACAGCATGAAGTCCACAGGACTGCTTTGAGTAATCTACAGCTGTTGATTGTGGAGGCATTACGACAACACTCTGAGACGAATTTGGTGAAGAACTGTCACTAATTGTGACACTAGTATTTGGATTGTTCGTGTGATTTTCCACAGAATTCTTCTCTAGTTCCTCCAATTCTGATGGGTCAAATTTACGTTTTTTTGGAAGTTTTCTTGCGCTGAAATGTGATGTGCTCTCCTTTGTGACACTCGTTTTAGGCTTGTAGTCATTATTGCTGTTTGTGAGACTGCTGTGTACTTGTCTTCCTGAGGATCCTGTTTCAAGTCCAACTGTAGCATCTTCTCTTCCTCCTCCATAACCATCTAATACACAAGATCGTTCTGACATATCACACTTCTCATGCATTCCAGAGTCTGCTGAGCCATAAGATGATGTAAGACAAATATTACCACTTACAATATTTTCTTCTGCTGTGCATGAGGTCTGTAACAAACACAGAATAATTATCAGTAATTATTTCAAAAATAATGGCAAAATACAACCCTACATACCATAATCTGAACAGCAAAAACTGAACTAGTATTTGTTAAAGCAGATGGTGAAAATTATCTTACCACAGGTCTAAAACCAATTCCATTACTCTGATGAACTTCAATAACAGTCTTGTTATTTAACTCTTGCAATGGATGCTGGGCTGCAGGGATCAGAGGTGTTGATGATGACTGATCAATATCTTCAGTTAGTGTTTTGTCTTTGTGAAATTTCCTTCTTCCACTCACATTCCTTATGTTCCTTTCAGTACGTCTCTGGGCCCGCCCCTCTGCACGCCGATGCATGGTCGTACTGAGGCAAACCCAAAGACTTCTTCAAGTCCCTGCAGCCTCATGCATCATACTACAGCATGTTTGATACACATTCTGCAACAACATCAATAAAACAATCTAAGATCCCTAAAAGTACTGTCGTGTGTGCAACTTCTTTTGAAAATGAATCATAGCCGTATCTCCAAAAACACAATCAACACACTTGTAATGTCAGTAAGCATTAAGTTAATATTAAAAGGCACAATAGTGTCGCACACGGCTACATTCTAACTCCCCTTGACATATTCTATCGAAATTATTAAATGTAATTAACATCATGGCTATTAAAATGTAAATGGAAAGCGTACAGCTCAGACTTTAACTAACAAATGTAACAAGTTTGATCTTGTATCACGTAAGATAATTTCAATAAGGACGTGCAGAATTAAAACTACATCCAAGCATACAAAATCATGATCAAAATACAGGGGTTTGGACAAATACACGAAAACAATGTGAGAAGTGCATACTCGAACATAAATGTAGATGCTAGCCAAGCCTGAAGGTTGTAATGTTGTATTTGGCCACAAAGAGCACCCATGTAATGTCCTAAATACATTGAAATTGCAAGTCATGGCCAGAACATTATTCTGTGTAGTTGTGTGTTACAACAAAGCTAGGTGAATTCAAAACTGGACAAATCAGCAAGTTAGCTGAAGTGTTTGGTGTTTCAAGAGGCACCATAACAAAAATTTGTGCCGCATAGGCTACAGGAAAGGCAAAAAGATATCATCCGCTGTCATAACATGGCCTAAAGTGTATATCAAGTGATCATGACACACGGTCACTAAGAGGGTTGTGACAAAAATAAGAGGACAAAGGCTGCAAAGATACTACAGAACTGAATGTTGCACTTGTGAAAGGTATCAGCACCAAAACAACACAAAGAGAGCTCCAGAAGTTGGCTGTTGAGGAGCATACTGGAATTCCAAAACCACTCATCACTGTGCAAATGCCTATAACAGCAATACATGGCGATGAAGCTATAATACCTGGACTACGGAGCGACAGAAGAAAGTCATTTGATTGGATCAGTCTTGTTTCACTATATTGACAGAGTTTACATCCAAAGAGAGAAACATGGCACGGGTTTGCTGATGATTGGGGGCAACAATATTGTGGTATTCCATGGGCCATATTTTACTCTGCAAAGTCATATTACTGTCTAATATCATTTGACCATTTTCGTTGATGGGGTCCATCCCATGGTCAATGTTTGTTCCCAGCGATGACACTGTGTTCCAAGGTGACAGGGCCTCTGTTCATACAGCTCACACTATCCACACGTGGTTTTGTGAACACAAAGATGAATTGTTGCATCTCCCCTGGCCATTGCTGTCACCAGATGTCAATATTATTGAGCCCTTGAGATGTACTCTGCAGAGGAGGATGCACAATTGTTGTCCAACTCCACAATACTTACCCGAACTCCCCGCCCCCCACCCCCCCCCCCCCCCTTTTAAGGAAGAATGGTATAAAATTCCATTTTAAAACCAAACACAATCAGGATTTATCAATTCTGACATGACTGAAAGTTGTTCTGAATGCCAACAGTTTTCCTACGTGATATTAGGCATGGTAATGTGTTGTGTGTTAGGTGTTTCCACATTTTTGTCCAACCTCTGCATGTACTTTATATTTTGATTTCCCGACATGTTATACATAAGAATCTCGTATCTAGAAATGTATGGAGGAAACAATGTATATGACCAATGTAAGGGACCTAGCTAGGTTTGGAAGCATCTGTTCACACGAATGGCACATTGGTTCTCGTAACACTTGCACTTATGAAATCCTGACCACATTTCCATGAAGAAATAATGTGCAAGACATGATCAGAACTAAAATATAGTGTCAACAGTTGTGTAAAACGAGTGGTAATAGTGCATTCACCTAAAATTAAAATATTTAATAAGACAGCAGTGCAGAGCTTCAACCCGAGACCTCTATGTCAGAGTCACACATGCCAGAAGCTAAACGCGAAGTGGGTTCTCTCGGCTAGAATAAATGATAACCCTGCATTAATAAATAGTTTTATGTTTCCTTACGCCACACAGAAAGGTTGGTGATTAATCTTAGTATGGTGATCTGTTATACAAAATGTGATAACATTCTACTTGAGATGTGTGTATTTAATGAAACACGAAATACACAACACTCAATGCATTTTTTTTTTCGATCAAATAACTCTGCCATAAATATTGCTAATGGCGTAAATCTTTACATTACACAAACAACATTATGCGAAACTATTCATAGCTATGTTGGTAAGCATGAAAGAAGACAAGAAATGTCAAAAACAATTTGCATGTTTCATTACCAAAAACCATCAAGCACTTTTCCCCACACTAACAAGGAATGATCTCAATATTTTATAGAAAAATGAGTTGCATGGGGAAAATGTAAAAAACAATTATAAAAATATTAAAAAAAAACATTTTTTTCTATTGCTTCCTACTTACCTCGTTAGTACTGCTTCTTCTGCAAAATTCCGGTATAATAACTGTAGTGCACTCATTGCGATTATTTTGAAACCATGATTCCTGTATTTACAATCACTGCGAATCATTCAGTCACACCGAAACGATAATGATAACGAACTGCACACTCAAACACAGTTGACAGTCGAAAATTTTTGAGTGGTTCCGGAACAAAATTTCAGATTTTCATACGAATGGTCAACAACTACTCTTGTTTAAAAATCAGTTGACAACAAACCCATATCATATACACAGAACGACGCACCGTAACCCTAAAATGGTTGTGACTGTAACCAGCTAAAACAAAATATCATTGGCTGACAGAAAGTCACGTGCCATATTTCTGATTTGTTACTGACAAGTGGTGGAAGCGATTCTAATTTGCTGAGGCTTAGTTAACTGTTGCTAGGAGCATGCTACAGTACATTCATTACGCTTCGTATAGCACACCTGACAGACCACCATCATTTCCGAACATCAGCACCAACTACACAAAACCTATTGGCAAACATACACAAATTCCCTGATCCTTAAACAATGTAAAGATTCTTTCACTATATTTCAATGATTCCCAACATACATTCTAAAATATTCCAATATTTACAGAGCCGAAAGTTCTAAAACGTCGCAAAGTTTGTTAATGAACAGCCTAATTGTAATTGAGAAATTAAGGAATCGATACGTACTTTCAATCGAAATTTCATATCAGTTCAAATATCGATATTCATCAAAAGTTGCGCTGAAAAGTTGTTTCCATCGATCCTCTGAAGGGCGGAAATGCGCATGTTTAACAACCATCAAATCGTACACATAAGATAGCTTCAGGCACGTCTGCTTCGGTTGACACGCTCAGGAATCGGACAGAAAGACATTCCAAAAGAGATGGGGACGTAAAATGATTGACTGATTCGAGAATGATTTATTCTCCAGCACAATCACAGTAATTTCTAACGAATTGACCAGTTTTGGTAGTCATTAGGCATCCTCAGATTATAAAAGAAACTCACGCTTCAATTGCACGACTGCAGACAGAATTGTAGTGATTAAACAATGGCTTGCATGATTTTCTGGAAAGCATGTTTACAATGAAAACGGCCGGTAAGATAGGTTTCCACAGGCATGCATTTCTTACATGTGCATCCCACACCACCTCTCGTGAAAGCCATTTTACATGTGGAAACGCCCAACTTGCACACTATCATGCATGCTGGCATAAAATAAAATGAGAGGCCCTCGAAGTCACAACGGTGATGCCAACAAATTCAGTGGATAGCCATCTTGGTGTGACCAAACTATCGCTGTTGTCTCTGCTTTTTGGAAGTATGTTGAGCTATAATGGGGTTCTCATTAGTGCCTCGCTGCACCATCGTACCGATTCAAGAGGAATGAGATTTCATGTGCAAGTTGTCTCGCTAGCTTGTTATTTTTCCATTTTTACCGAGAACAAATAAGTGCCACATCTTTATTGTCCCATTGCGAATGTCTCTCTCGTAACATGTATAATTTCCAAAGATGGAGTCCAGGAAACTCTGTGGGAAAATGTCGTGACGAGTAAAAACTGGTGAGCATCTAAATAGAGCACAATATGTTCTCAGCATTTTCAAGAAAAGAACATTGAGTGAACGTTGCTTTCAACAGTTCGTCTTAAGGAAAATGCAGTGCCAACAAATTATCCTGCTCCCACAAAACATTTGGAAAAGCTACATTAACTCATCAATTCCAAGTTAACGTTTCTGTATAAAATATATGTTGATTTAATCCATTATAAATGGTTTTTGAAAATATAAAATATATGTTGTTGTTGTTGTGGTTTTCAGTCCTGAGACTGGTTTGATGCAGCTCTCCATGCCACTCTAACCTGTGCAAGCTGCTTCATCTCCCAGTACGTACTGCAGCCTACATCCTTCTGAATCTGCTTAGTGTATTCATCTAGTGGTCTCCCTCTACGATTTTTGCCTTCCACACTGCCCTCCAATACTAAATTGGTGATCCCTTGATGCCTCAGAACATGTCCTACCTACTGATCCCTTCTTCTAGTCAAGATGTGCAAAAACTCCTCTTCTCCCCAATTCTATTTAGTCCCTCCTCAATAATTATGTGATCTACCCATCTAATCTTCAGCATTCTTCTGTAGCACCACATTCCGAAAGCTTCTATTCTCTTTTTGTCCAAACTATTTATCATCCATGTTTCACTTCCATACATGGCTACACTCAATACAAATACTTTCAGAAAGTACTTCCTGACACTTGAATCTATACTCGATGTTAACAAATTTCTCTTCTTCAGAAACGCTTTCCTTGCCATTGCCTGTCTACATTTTATATCCTCTCTACTTCGACCATCATCAGTTATTTTGTTCCCCAAATAGTAAAACTCCTTTACTGCTTTAAGTGTCTCATTTCCTAATCTAATTCCCTCAGCATCACCCGACTTAATTCGACTACATTCCACTATCCTCCTTTTACTTTTGTAGATGTTCATCTTATATCCTCCTTTCAAGACACTGCCCATTCCGTTCAACTGCTCTTCCAAGTCCTTTGCTGTCTCTGACAGAATTACAATGTCATCGACGAACCTTAAAGTTTTTATTTCTTCTCCATGGATTTTAATACCTACTCCGAATTTTTCTTTTGTTTCCTTTACTGTTTGCTCAATATACAGATTGAATACCATCGGGGATAGGCTACAACCCTGTCTCACTCACTTCCCAACCACTGCTTCCCTTTCATGCCCCTCGACTCTTATAACTGCCATCTGGTTTCTGTACAAATTGTAAATAGCCTTTCGCTCCCTGTATTTTACCCCTGTCACCTTAAGAATTTGAAAGAGAGTATTCCAGTCAACATTGTCAAAAGCTTTCTCTAAGTCTACAAATGCTAGATATGTAGGTTTGCCATTTCTTAATCTGGCTTCTAAGATAAGTCGTAAGGTCAGTATTGCCTCACGTGTTCCAATATTTCTACGGAATCCAAACTGATCTTCCCTGAGGCCGAATTCTACCAGTTTTTCCATTCGTCTGTAAAGAATTCGAGTTAGTATTTTGCAGTCGTGACTTATTAAACTGATAGTTCGGTAATTTTCACATCTGTCAACACTTGCTTTCTTTGGGATTGGAATTATTATATTCCTCTTGAAGTCTGAGGGTATTTCGCCTGTCTCATACATATTGCTCACCAGATGGTAGAGTTTTGTCAGGACTGGTTCTCCCAAGGCTGTCAGTAGTTCTAATGGAATATTGTCTACTCCAGGGGCCTTGTTTTGACTTAGGTCTTTCAGTGCTCTGTCAAACTCTTCACGCGGTATCATATCTCGCATTTCATCTTCACCTACATCGTCTTCCATTTCCATGATATTGCACCCAAGTACATTGCCTTTGTATAGATACCTCTATATACTCCTTCTACCTTTCTGCTGTCCCTTCTTTGCTTAGAACTGGGTTTCCATCTGAGCTCTTGATATTCATACAAGTGGTTCTCTTTTCTCCACAGGTCTCTTAATTTTCCTGTAGGCAGTATCTATCTTGAAACTTCCTGGCAGATTGAAACTGTGTGTCGGACCGAGACTCGAGCTCGAGACCTTTGCCTTTCGCAGGCAAGTGCTCTACCAACTGAGCTACCTAAGCAAGACTCACGCCACGTCATCACAGCTTTACTTCTGCCAGTACCTCGTCTCCTACCTTCTAAACTTAACAGAAGCTCTCCTGTGAACCTTGGAAAACTAGCACTCCTGAAAGAAAGGAGCTTCTGTTAAGTTTGGAAGGTAGGAGACGAGGTACTGGCAGAAGTAAAGCTGTGATGATGGGGCGTGAGTCGTGCTTGGGTAACTCAGTTGGTAGAGCATTTGTCCGCGAAAGGCAAATGTCCAGAGTTCGAGTCTCGGTCCGACACATTGTTTTAATCTGCCAGTAAGTTTTATATCAGCGCACAGAGTGAAAATCTCATTCTAGTATCTATCTTACCCCTAGTGAGATAAGCCTCTACATGTATATATGGTTCTCGGGCGAGACGTCGGATGTCATAGTGAAAACTCCACAATATTTCGTCAGCGCAACTGGCCGACATCTTCAGGTGCGACGAACACACTGCTAAGGCAGGACCAGGGCTCCCCATTTATGCCAGTTTTAGGCAGGAAGTGCGCATGCGTGGAGGCGCCAAATTCGATGGCCAATAGCGACGATATCAACTGATAGCTGGAAGGACAGTAACGCCACCTACAGGATGAAGAACCAAATACTTCGGCGCACGCGCGGAGGCTGCCGCCGCTGCTCTGCGCTGCCATCGGCAGCTCCAGCGACCTCTGTCGGAAGCCGCAAGCAGTACTGCGCGTCCACGTAGGCGTCTTGATTATGCTCCCGTTGTCAACAGAATATTTATGTTGCTGGCGAATCGTCGTCCGTCTTATGACCAAAAGTATTCCTCTCTGCTCGAAGCGACTTCAATATGGCCAGTGCTGGATCCCATGCTGAACTAAGATGAAAGCCCGTGTCTCTGTTTACAAGATTCGTCGAGCTACGTATTTCCACTGCTTCCTTAGTAACACTGTCCCAGTACGAACTCGTAGATGCGAGAATTTTTGTATGTAGGTAATTCATAGAATGGCCTGTACTGAGACAATGCTCGGCCACTGCAGACTTTTCTGGTTGCTCCAGACGAGTGTAGCGTCGGTGTTCAGTGCATCTCTCTTCTACAGTGCGACAAGTTTGTCCGATGTACGACATGCCGCAGCTACAAGGAATCTCGTAAACACCGGGTCTTCTTAGGCCAAGGCTGTCCTTAGATGAGCCCAAGAGAGCTCTGAATTTTGCCGGCGGACGAAAAACACATTTAACTTTATGCCTCTTCAATAGTCTTCCTATTTTTGAAGAGACACCGCCGATGTATGGCAAGATGACCATTCCCCTTTGTTCTTCGCCTTCTTCCACTTCCTCACGTTGGGTAACCTGCTTTGGTTGTAAGGCACAGCGAATCTCCCATTCGGAGTATCCATTTTGTTGGAAAATGGTACGCAGATGGAGTAGCTCATTGCATAAGCTGTCTGAGTCTGATATGGCTCGTGCTCTGTGGACCAACGTCCTCAGTACGCCACTTCGTTGCGAAGGATGGTGACAGCTGGTGGCTTGTAAGTATAAGTCCGTATGTGTTGGTTTACGGTACACTGAGTGACCTAACGTGCCATCTTCTTTTCTCCATACCAACACGTCCAGGAATGGAAGTTCGCCGTTTTTCTCCATCTCCATCGTGAACTTGATGTCGGGATGAAGCGAGTTAAGATGCCCAAGAAAAACATTCAGCGATGCAATGCCGTGAGGCCAGATAACAAAGGTGTCGTCCACATATCGCCAAAAACACGTAGGTTTCAAATCCGACGTCTGGAGCGCTCTCTCCTCGAAGTCTTCCATGAAAAGATTAGCCACAATGGGAGACAGGGGATTACCCATTGCGACGCCGTCAGTCTGTTCAAAGTATTGTCCATTAAATAAAAAGTATGTCGAGGTGAGCACATGTTAGAATAACTCTAAAAGTTCCCCATCCAGCTTCTCGCTAATGAGCAACAACGATTCCTGCAATGGTATGCGAGTAAAAAGTGAGACTACGTCAAAACTCACGAGTATATCTGATGGTGCGAGTCGTAAGTTCTTGAGCCGACGAATAAAGTCTTGTGAGTTACGGATATGATGCTCACACTTTCCTACTAAATGGCTCAATTGCGCTGCTAGATGTTTCGCGAGATTATACGTTGGTGCCTACAGTGCGACAAGTTTGTCCGATGTACGACATGCTGCAGAGAAATGCACTGAACACCGACGCTACACTCGTCTGGAGCAACCAGAAAAGTCTGCAGTGGCCGAGCATTGTCTCAGTACAGGCCATTCTATGAATTACCTACATACAAAAATTCTCTCATCTACGAGTTCGTACTGGGACAGTGTTATTAAGGAAGCAGTGGAAATACGTAGCTCGACGAATCTTGTAAACAGAGACACGGACTTTCATCTTAGTTCAGCATGGGATCCAGCACTGGCCATATTGAAGTCGCTTCGAGCAGAGAGGAGTACTTTTGGTCATAACACGGACGACGATTCGTCAGCAACATAAATATTCTGTTGACAACGGGAGCATAATCAAGACGCCTACGTGGACGCGCAGTACTGCTTGCGGCTTCCGACAGAGGTCGCTGGGGATGCCGATGGCAGCGCAGAGCAGCGGCGGCAGCCTCCGCGCGTGCGCCGAAGTATTTGGTTCTTCATCCTGTAGGTGGCGTTACTGTCCTTCCAGCTATCAGTTGATATCGTCGCTATTGGCCATCGAATTTGGCGCCTCCACGCATGCGCACTTCCTGCCTAAAACTGGCATAAATGGGGAGCCCTGGTCCTGCCTTAGCAGTGTGTTCGTCGCACCTGAAGATGTCGGCCAGTTGCGCTGACGAAATATTGTGGAGTTTTCACTATGACATCCGACGTCTCGCCCGAGAACCATATATACAACATGTCCGTCGGGAAAGCCTCAAGCAACACAAGCCTCTACATCCTTACATTTGTCCTCTAGCCATTCCTGCTTAGCTAATTTGCTCTTCCTGTCGATCTCATTTTTGAGACGTCTGTATTCCTTTTTGCCTGCTTCATTTACTGCATTTTTATATTTTCTGCTTTCATCATTTAAATTCAATATTTCTTCTGTTACCCAGGGATGTCTACTAGCCCTCGTCTTTTTACCTACTTAATCCTCTGCTGCCTTCACTATTTCATCCATCAAAGCTACCCATTCTTCTTCTCGTGTATTTCTATCCCCCATTCTTGTCAATTGTTCCCTTATGCTCTCCCTGAAACTCAGTACAACCTCTGGTTTAGTCAGTTTATCCAGGTCCCATCTCCTTAAATTCCCACCTTTTTGCAGTTTCTTCAGTTTTAATCTACAGTTCATAACGAATAGATTGTGGTCAGAGTCCACATCTGCCCCTGGAAATGTCTTACAATTTAAAATCTGGTTCCTAAAACTCTGTCTTGTCATTACATAATCTATCTGATACCTTCTAGTATCTCCAGGCTTCTTCCATGTATACAACCTTCTTTCATGATTCTTTAACCAAGTCTTAGCTATGAGTAAGTTATGCTCTGTGCAAATTTTCTACCAGGCATCTTCCTCTTTCATTTCTTACTCCCAATCCATATTCACCTACTACGTTTCCTCCTCTTCCTTTTCCTACTATCGAATTCCAGTCACCCATGACTATTAAAATTTCGTCTCCCTTCACTACCTGAATAATTTCTTTTATCTCATCATACATTTCTTCAATTTCTTCGTCATCTGCAGACCTAGTTGTCATATGAACTTGTACTACTATAGTAGGCGTGGGCTTCATGTCTATCTTGGTCACAGTAAGACGTTCACTATGCTGTTTCTAGTAGCTTATCCACACTCCTATTTTTTATTCATTATTAAACCTACTCCTGCATTACCCCCATTTGATTTTGTGTTTATAACCCTCTATTCACCTGACCAAAAGTCTTGTTCCTCCTGTCACCGAACTTCACTAATTCCCACTATATCTAATTTTAACTTATCCATTTCACATTTTAAATTTTCTAACCTAACTGCAAGATTAAGGGATCTGACATTCCATTCTCCAACCCGAGAACGCCAGTTTTCTTTTTCTTGATATATGTGTCACAAAAAATCGAGAAGTGTTGAATGATTTACTGTCTCAATACTCCTGTTCTGAGATCATATATTCATTTTAAAAGCTAACAGTAATTTTATATGCCTAAAGTCTAAATAGGACACTATGTAGTTTTGGGATTCTAATCATTTGCATAACTTTAACTTATCCATTTCACATTTTAAATTTTCTAACCTACCTGCATGATTAAGGGATCTGACATTCCATTCTCCAACCCGAGAACGCCAGTTTTCTTTCTCCTGATATATGTATCACAAAAAATCGAGAAGTGGTGAATGATTTACTTTCTCAATACTCCTGTTCTGAGATCACATATTCATTTTAAAAGCTAACAGTAATTTGATATGCCTAAAGTATAAATATGACACTATGTAGTTTTGGGATTCTAATCATTTGCGTAAGTACAGGTATTCAGAGAAGAGTGTTTCACTTATACATGCCTGTAGGTACCTACTACCACATGCAAGATGTATGATACGTAGTTATTTGATGTAACACTTGTTTTTCTTTGCTGTTGAAAGCTGGTGTGACACTAGCCGTTTTTGTTTTGTAGATTTTACTTAAATATAAATGTTTGAGACAACCCAGCGAGTGAATGTTGTGACTAGGTAACAAATTATTAATTTAAAATTTTCAGTGTATGAATTCTTTTTTGTGTATATTTGATTATTCGGCTCTATGCTAATTGCTGTGTTGGAATACTTTTCTTTATTTTGGGAACTGCTGCTCCAGAAAGCAATAATCATTCATATACATCAAAAACTTTGATGTGCAATTTTAATTTTATGCATCTGTTCATTCTCTAATGTTGGCAAAAGATGTTCCCTTCAATCCAGATGCACAACTTTATGACACTGTTCTTAATATCAAGAGAAAGTTGTACACTATATCTGAAGTGAACATCCCAAACAGGAAGCAAATCAAACTATTGCAAAAATCAAACTGTCATCTCATGTATTGAAATAGTAATTTGAAACATACTATAAAGGACTCACAGAAGAAGGACTACATAGCTGAAGAGTATTTTTGTGATTAACAGCGTATCCAGAGTAGCCTAAATGAAGAATTGTTACGAAAGCTTCCTAGAACAATAAGTGGTATCAAGATGGGACACCAGATTTCGCATATGATGCAATATGTATGTCTACATAATTTCATTGATTTAAAGACTAGTAAAGTTATAAGTAACTGTTTTAAAAATACTATATTTATGAATTTGCGTCTCACATGAGACATCAGTGGTCACTTGATAATCACTTGGTATAACAGTCTAGTATGGCTCACAAAACGAGACTGCATTAAGTCTGTTTCTCACAAATGAATGCAAGTGCAGTGATCTAGTTATCATTGAAGGACAGTAAGCTAGATTTGTGATAAGATACACTGGTTAATAAATTACAAGTTTGTCTTGTGTGTGAAATTGAAATAAAGATTTAATTTCACAAAGCACTGTAATATAGTTTTGCTGATTATTTAAATGTGTAACTCATTTGTTGTTGAAATTCTGTTTTACAGACAGCATAACTGAATATAAGTGCACTAGTGATTGTAATTGTAAGTTATAATCATGACTTAAATATACATACATCAAAAAAAGTTTTGCATCACCTCGGTTCTGAGAGTTCGGGAACCTGTACAGAAAATTGGAATAGAGATCAACATAAACATCATTTCCGCCCTGGCTCATGAAAGCAACACATTGCATGTTGTACCACCATACAGCAACACCTTCAGAGGTTGTGGTCCAGACTGCTGTAGATACTAGCACCTCTGATACCCAGTAGCACGTCGTCTTGCATTGACACATGCCTGTATTCGTTGTGGCATACTATCCACAAGTTCATCAAGACACTGTTGGTCCAGATTGTCCCACTCCTCAACGGCGATTCGGTGTAGATCCCTCAGGGTGGTTGTTCGGTCACGTCGTCCATAAACACCCCTTTTCAATCTATCCCAGGCATGTTCGATAGGGTTCATGTCTGGAGAACATGCTGACCACTCTAGTCGAGCGATGTCGTTATCCTGAAGGAGATCGTTTACAAGATGTGCACGTTGGGGGCGCGAGTTGTCGTCCATGAAGACGAATGCCTCGCCAATATGCTGCCGACATGGTTGCACTATCGGTCTGAGGATGGCATTCACATATCGTACAGCCGTTACTGCGCCTTCCATGACCACCAGCAGCGTACATTGGCCCCACATAATGCCACCCCAAAACAGCCAGGGACCTCCACCTTGCTGCACTCGCTGGACAGTGTGTCTAAGGCGTTCAGCCTGACCTGGTTGCCTCCAAACACGTCTCCAAAGATTGTCTAGTTGAAGGCATATGCGACACTCGTCGGTGAAGAGAACATGTTGACAGTCCTGATTGGTCCATTCGGCATGTTGTTGGGCCCATCTGCAACACGCTGCAACATGTCATGGTTGCAAAGATGGAGTGAAGCTGCGCATCATGCAGCCTATTACGCACAGTCTGAGTCGTAACAGGACGTCCTGTGGCTGCACGAAAAGCATTATTCAACATGGTCGCGTGGCTGTCACGGTTGCTCCGAGCCATAATCTGTAGTTAGCGGTCATCCACTGCAGTAGTAGCCCTTGGACGGCCTGAGCAAGGCATGTCATCGACAGTTCCTGTCTCTCTGTATCTCCTCCATGTCCGAACGACATTGCTTTGGTTCACTCTGAGACGCCTACACACTTTCCTTGTTGAGAGGACTTCCTGGCACAAAGTAGCAATGCGGACGCGATCGAACCGTGGTATTGACCATCTAGGCGTGGTTGAACTACAGACAACAAGAGCAGTGTACCTCCTTCCTGGTGGAATGACTGGAACTGATTGGCTGTCGGACCCCCTCCATCTAATAGGCGCTGCTCATGCATGGTTGTTTAAATCTTTTTGGGCGGGTTTATTGACATTTCTGAACAGTCAAAGGAACTGTGTCTCTAATACAATATCCACAGTCAACGTCTATCTTCAGAAGTTCTGGGAACCGGGGTGATGCAAAACGTTTTTTGATGCGTGTATATTCCCAATTGTACAAAATCATCAAGTGAAATTGATAGTATCTAGAAGAACCTAGACATTCTTAGAATGGAGGAAAAATGTGTGGGACAGAGTAAGACAGGTGTTGCTTGACATTGAGTGTGAGCTTCCGATTTTTTGGTAATGCTTAATTCCATCTAATATCAATCAATAATTTTCATGAAATACTGTTGTCTATCTCTGACTAGAAAGCGTCATTTCAGTGCTTGCATTAAGAAAGTCGTACATGTTGGTTGTGAAATTATCGAAAGGATCTTGTGATATTTGCACTGTTAACTATTACAGTGTAGTCGGTGCTTAATGAATGAAATTTACGTCAATAAATCAAGCTCTCAACTGTCTGACTATGAGTACACCTCTGTGAAAGATGTGACTGTCATTTCAGTAAATTTAAGTAGACAGAGTAAGTTTCACACAGTGTTTTAAGGGAGAAATTCTTGTTTTGGTCGTAATAAAATGGCGAACTGTCCTGCCCCCCAGCTTCAGCCAATGCTTGCACTCAGCATTAGTAACGCCATCTTCCTTTATTTCTATCTCCATGCTGTCATGCCAACTTATGCAGTTTTCACAGGTATGAAATTGTTACATATGCACCCCCCAAGTACTAACTAACCTTACATGCAAGCTAACATTTCACATGTCAAAGTTGGGAATTTTACTTACACGACTTTCAAGACAGTAGTAAATGAAATTAGTCATATGGGAGTTATGCAGCTTTGCCGAAGAGCTAAAAGTCCAATTCACACTGGCTGTCACCTCACGTTCTGTTTTGCAAAACATTCTGCAATGCATTTCAAATGGCGGTATCCCCATCAGCTGTCCCATCCCTTCACATCACTTCATGGCACTGTCAAGTTTTCTCAGGAGGAAAGTCTTGCCAGCTGACGTCATCAGTCCGTTGTTGATCATGTCAGACTAATTTATTTTCAATATTTGGCCACGCACAGATATCCATATTTCGTTTTGTTGTAGTTTTCGTGGTTAATGTTGTTGTGGTCTTCAGTCCTGAGACTGGTTTGATGCAGGTCACCATGCTACTCTATCCCGTGCAAACTTCTTCATCTCCCAGTACTTACTGCAACTTATGTCCTTCTGAATCTGCTTAGTGTATTCAGCTCTTGGTCTACGCTCCAATCCGTAGAACGCCAGTTTTCTTTCTCCTGATAACGACGTCCTCTTGAGTAGTCCCCCCCCCCCCCCCCCCGGAGATCCGAATGGGGGACTATTTTACCTCCAGAATATTTTACCCAAGAGGACGCCATCATCATTTATCCATACAGTAAAGCTGCATGCCCTCGGGAAAAATTACGGCTGTAGTTTCCCCTTGCTATCAGCCGTTCGCAGTACCAGCACAGCAAGGCCGTTTTGGTTAGTGTTACAAGGCCAGATCAGTCAATCATCCAGACTGTTGCCCCTGCAACTACTGAAAAGGCTGCTGCCCCTCTTCAGGAACCACACGTTTGTCTGGCCTCTCAACAGATACCCCTCCGTTGTGGTGGCTCCTACGGTACGTCCATCTGTATCGCTGAGGCATGCAAGCCTCCCCACCAACGGCAACGTCCATGGTTCATGATCAGCTGTTTTTTGTTCGTGGTTTGTTATAAATTGTTTTGTTTTGTTATTTCTCCTGTTAAAATTTATAATAAATGATGAAACACTAACTGAAGCAGTGAAACAGCAGTCTGAATTGTATGACATGAGCATATTGAATTACTTGTCCTCTACTACATTTATAAAGGTTTTTTTTATACACACTGGTATGGTATTTAATATCTTACAATGAAATGCATTGCAATATGGCTCCAACTTGAAGTGAAAAAAGTACTGGGGTAGAATCAGATTGATTAGTAGGTAGGATTTATTTGCATGTTGTCAGACATTTGTACCATTTCATAAAGAAAGGGACTAAAACATTTACACACTGGAAGTTGTTTGTTTAAATATATATTTGAGGCAGGATTATTTATTCTTAAGTAGCTCTCTGGCTTGTGTATGAAACATTTAATCAATGTGGTCAATGTTTATGTGTTTTCAATAGCTAGCCCCAGTACAAATAAGACATTTTAACTACTAAAAGCCAAATACAAACGTAAAGAAAACCTATAAATCGTGAAGGGAAAGGTACTGAGGGGCTATGACTATTGCACAAAAATTTGCACTGGACCAGCTACTGAACTTGACCTTAAACAAATCAATTTTTCGTGGGATGTGATGGCAGCTCATAACACTGTCTTCCTTCTAGTAATTCTGGGTGCAGTTCGACATGACAAATGAAAAATTGATGTGAATTCCTAAAATTTAAAGTCAAGATTCCTCTTCCTTGACCTGTTCATATAGTGTGTGAAATTTCTCTTCAGTACCACTTAATAACATTTTTCGGACCCACACTCTTTTTTTTGTGTTGTCTTGTACTTCTTTCTCTAACATACACACTAGCCTTGCAAGCTGTAAACCATGGGAGTCAAATATATGTTATATTCATACAAATGTGGACTCCAGCATCCATGTAAATTAGCTACCATGTTGTGTATGTGCATGTCATACATAAAACCAGTTGAAAACAATCTTGCATAGTCACGGTTTGCATAAAAAGAACATTTGAGGACAACCATGCGAGTTGAGATCACATAGCTTGAATTGACTTGAAGTGCCGTGACATGACAGAGAGTATGAATACACCTTGATATGATGGTGCTGTGACATGAAGGGGCCATGACTGTCAGTGTGAATTGGTCTTAAGCTGGGACCACACATGCAACTACCATGTTGTGTATGTGCATGTCATACATAAAACCAGTTCAAAACAATCTTGCATAGTCGCGGTTTGCACAAAAAGAACATTTGAGGACAACCATGCGAGTTGAGATCACATAGCTTGAATTGACTTGAAGTGCCGTGACATGACAGAGAGTATGAATACACCTTGATATGATGGTGCTGTGACATGAAGGGGCCATGACTGTCAGTGTGTATTGGCCTTAAGCTGGGACCACACATGCAACTAAAGTGATGTCACAGCTCGTGGCATTCTGTAGTGGCACTTTGAGCTCTCATACAGGATGCAACAAATTCTATGTACTTGAGCAGTTTACAGTATGACATCAACTGAAATGTCAACTGGAATATGGGTGGATATTAATGTTGTAGTGTAAGTTATGGTATTATAGCTGTGGCAAGAATAAAATACAAGAAAAACAAAACTCAAATGTAGGATCTGAAAATTAATTTTATATAGGAATAAAATACGGGCAACAAGCACATTCCAGTTTTTTAAAGAAGTAACACTATAAAGTGAAAATGCTGTCTGATGTGGCAAACCAACCAACAGTTGGCATTAAAAAAAATTTCAGAATTTTGTTGTATTCATTAATGTAGATATTGAGAATAAGATACCTCCCATTTTTAGTTTCACAGTAGTCCCATCACACTCAGAGACTATTTACCACATACAACCCACAATTTACACAGTACTTGGTCTGTCAAACTATGAAGTTAAGACAATACACATTAAGTTTATACAATACACATTAAGTTTATTTATTCATCTGAAAATCTTTCATGTTTGTGGGACATGTCACTCATTTACAAATACAAATAATGTGTATAACTGTGCACTCACACACTCATACACACACATACACACACACACACACACACACACACACACACACACACACACACACACAACACGCAGTTGCTGCTTCAGAAAATTTAACAGTAATATCACATTGTTCTTCTTGTAGTTACAGAAGCTGCAAAAGTGTACATTCAGACCACTGTTTCGACTTTTTTACAGTAAGAAAATGAAAGCACAGTCAAATTATGCTATTCAATCACGTGGGAAGGATAGTTGCATTACAAACTACAATAGAGTTGAACTTTTTGTAGGATGACAAAAGTTGCTTCTCTGGAGTGACACCAGTGAAAACTAGGTGTTCACACAGGAAACTGTGGTGCCACTGTAGTTTGCCCCTAGTTGTGGCATCACCTTGGTTGTGTATGTGAACTCATCTTTATAGACATGTTGATGAAAAAAAAACGGATCCTCAAATGTTGAATATGGAAATGGGCCTCTTGTAGGAATCATTTGGTAGCATCCAATACTGTAATCAGGAAGTTATCTGTGAAGGATGACATTTCATTTGGAAAACATTTCCGTATGAGTAAAATCAGTTTTGAAGTATTTTATTCTAATACACATATGCAAGATGCAACATCCAGACCAGATGTGAGGAAACGCAGATCAGCAAATTGTAAGTAATAAATTTTTTTTACAAAAAATCGCGAAGTGAACTGTTTGATAATCTATAACTAACAAAACTGTATTGTTATAGATCCCACTGATGATGTATTAGAAGAGGAGAAGGCGAAACACGTATGGGGTAAATAAAGTAACTAGCAGCAGGAAAAGGCAGATTTATATACAAAACAAGTATTTATATGATTGCTGTGGAGGATGGCCACACAAACAAACTTGTTACTTTTTAATCCGTTTCATTACTTCAAATTTTGGAGTGTTATTTTATTACAAATAAGAAATTACAATGAGTTGCTGAATGCTACAATGAAATTCTTATCAAACTGTTTCAGAACATTTTGTCACTGTAGATAGCATTTATTTACGTAGTTAAAGACTAAGCACATTATTTTGGCCTGACTCTAATCTCCCATGTACATAAATAAGAGATTCTACATCTCTGCTGTCAAACGAAT
Organism: Schistocerca serialis cubense; assembly: GCF_023864345.2. Lineage (NCBI taxonomy): Eukaryota > Metazoa > Arthropoda > Insecta > Orthoptera > Acrididae > Schistocerca > Schistocerca serialis. Next base: position 405,973,234 of record NC_064640.1, on the reverse strand, counting down.
CACAGCAGAATGAGAACATACCCACCTAGGGGCAGCTGCTGAAGCTCTTAAGCAATCGTGGCGGAAGTGTCATTGTGCAAGAAAGTAGAACACCTTTTAACTTCTGTAGCTTATCCATAACTTGGCATGACAGTGCACAAGTTGGGTGCTTCCACATGTAAGTCAACTTATGTGAGAGATGCCAGAGGGATGCACTCATAAGAAATTCATGCCTGTCGAAACCAGCTCTTTGCATAAGTTACGAAAGTTAAAAGGCGTTCTACTTTCTTGCACGATATCACTTCCCCCACCATCACCTACGAGCTACAGGAAATGCAGATAGCTTGATCTGAACTCATTCTGCTATGTTTCGTTTGACAGCACGGATCTAGAATCGTTTCTTTGTGTACATGGAAAGTTAGCATCATGAAAAAATAATGGGCTTAGTCAGCAACTAAGGAAACAAAGTGGCAAGATGTTCCCAAACAGTGTGATACGAATATCATTCTTGCATCAGCAACTTCTTATGATCACTTATTTGTGATATGGTATCACACTGCCGTTTGAAGTGACGAAATGGATTAAAAAATATCGAAACTGAGATTGTGAACTTGCTGAGGTTCATATTACTGCAAAACAGTCTATGCTGAAAATGTATTTTTTATTTCAGTATAGTGATAATAAATTTTGATTTAGTCTCCGAATGTAAAATGGTGAAATGGAAATTTAATTGTTGCTTTAGAGATTTCAAACTACTCCTGACCTCATTAAAATCATATGTAAATACAAGTAATAGTGTTTGAATTGGCACAACCATTGAGTAATGGGTGTTCTGTGCAGTTTACGAAGTTTGCTTACAAAATTAACTACCATATCAGTAAAATAAACATATGTTTACAGCGACTGTGACCTATCAGAACATTGACTAACTATGAAAATGAAAATAAACCTGAACCTTTGAGGCAAAAAACCTTATTTTCTGATTCACCTTCAGTATATTGTAGATAACATAAAAAATTAGAAATGCTGCTGTACTGAATGCAATACATATATTGTAGTGACTCCAATTATCAGATATTTCAATGTTTCGTAATTTAATGCGAGCTGGCATGGTTTCTTGTATACTTGTATCACACTTTTGTACAGAGCCAGCAATATGACTCAAAAAGATCTCAAAATTAATTTTACTCATTCGAAAATGATTTCCAAACGAAATGTCGTCCTTCGCAGAGAACTCATTTATTAGCGTATTTGATGTTCCAAATGATGCCTACAAGGTGTCCATTTCCATATCCAACAGCTGTGGATCCGTTTTTTTCTTCGTCAACTTCACTATAAGCTCTTTGATTAAAAGCTGCTCAACTGCCGCAAGAGTAATTTCACATGTCTCTATCTTGAAAGTCGCGTTTCAAACTGGGGCCTGTGGAACACTAACTTGCATGTAAGGGTAGTGATGCGGCATTGCACATGTAAGAAATTCGAGCCTTTGGAGTCCCGGCTTCTACACACACAGCGATCTGTCTGTGCACATCATATTTGTGCAGTGAGATCGTAGCATGCCAAGAAGAAATTTGCTCAGATGTGAGATGTGCGCAAAACTGGAAGCAGGAAATGGAGATCTGAGCAAAATTGCTCAAATCTGGTGGTACACTGCACAGACAAATCGTAGTATGTGGATAGGAGATCACTGCAAATCTTGCATTTGAACTGTGTTTGAGTCAGCTGTTTGTTGAACTCTAGTGCTTATCGACTTTGTGTGGACACTGAATTCTAAGGTTGTTGATATGCCACAGGGTTTTCTGAAATTATTGAAATATGTAGGCGTCACAAGTGGCTGCTGGTCCCTAAACTAACTGGAACTTATGGATTTTAGGGGGACAAAATTTTCCAAAACATTTTTTCTCACTTTTTGATCAGTTAGACTATTTTGATCTCGAAGATGTTATTTATTTTCATCCCTGATAAAAACTTTTTAATATACTGAGAGAAAAAAATTTTTAATGAAAATTTTTTCTCTCATTTTTTGACCAGACCACGTAATATGTTATCTGAAAACATCATTCAAGCTAAATTGTAGCACATCAAAGCGCTCAGATAAAATCGCCTCATTCAGTTTACACTAGAGTCAAATAACAATGCAGTGAAGTGTTAGTTCAGTGTTTGTTCTGTGCATTTGTTCAAATGGTTCTAATGGCTCTGTGCACTATGGGACTTAACTTCGAAGGTCGTCAGTCCCCTAGAACTTAGAAGTACTGAAACCTAACTAACCTAAGGAAATCACAAACATCCAGACAGGATTCGAACCTGCGACCGTAGTGGTCGCGCGGTTCCAGACTGAAGTACCTAGAACCGCTCGGCCACAAAGGCTGGCTTGTACGTTTGTTCAACTAACTTGTAATGACTAGAATTTTCCCTGATTTGACCGAATTTCGTATGGTAAATTTGTTATTATGTTGTTGTATTGTTACATTTTGATTAAATGACAATATGTTGTTTTACTCTTTCAAAACTGATGAAAAATATGTCATATTCGTGATCAGCATAGTCAAATTGACGATAATCGGTAAAAAATCAAAGATTTCATGGGTGTCCCCCTAAACTCGATACGTGCCAACTAATTGGGGTTTCACTGCTTTTACTGCACTATGCAATTTACCTTTCCAAATAATTTAATTTTCTAAATTACTTTAAACATTTCTGTAGCTCTAAAATTACCTTTATATGAGGCTGACGCGATTCATGTGATTGAATCTCCTGTCGAGGTACATTTACTTTTCATGCTGTCTATGACTGTTTCGTTGAAATCTGGAAGGCTATGGTTTATTTCCTTTTCAATAGATTGTGTGCCAAGAGTTGACAGTCTGTCTACATCCATGGTGCTTCTAAGAAAAGTTTTGATATGCAACAAAGTGGAGAAAGACCTCTGTGCTTCAAAGATCGTCATTGTGATAGTGGCAACTAATTTTAATAACTGCATAATGTCACCAAAAGGTTCTTGCAGGCTATTTTCAATTAAAGCCTCAGAAGGGCTCTTGCACTTTTCATTTCTTGAAAACCATTTCGAGAATAGTTGAACTGTATTTCTGTTTTTAACTGAACTTTATGTAAAAATGGATTTTACCACACTACATTAGAATTAATTTTTTTCAGGAAATTTTTTTTCGTGGTGGAAAGAAGTGCTGGTCAAGTAAGTTAGAAGCCAATAAATGGCTAGAGTATTCAAAGCTCTGTGTACTCTGCTAAATTATCATGTCATATACTTCCTTTGCTGCTGCATTCCTTGTTATATACGTGTCCTCACATCTTCTTCTTGCTACCTTCGATACGTCCTTGTTTATGATATTATCAGTGTTGTCTCTAATTTTCAAAATTTCATTTTAGAATGATGCTACTGCTTGCCTCATTGAGACAGGATTAGTGGTACACTTTTGTAATTGGCTGTACAAGAGATCCACGTGGGACGTTATTTTTTAAAATACCTCTAACCACAATAAAATGCTGCTGTTTTAATTTCAACCGTAGATCATTTACTTGTTTCAGTGTTGTCACCTGGTTGCTGATATCTTAAGGGTGTTGAAGACGTTCTAGAATGGCCTCCTTTTTCAGGTCAACTGTAAGGATTATTCACGATTTAAAGTTTCGTCTTGTGGCTGAGCCAAGAGGCACTCTTCTTTTAACAATTGCATCTAGAACAGCCACTCTTTGAGGCGAAAGAGAGAAGAATATTGGTACCTCTGTACAGAACACAGTTTTACTCGTTCATTTTGACTTGTATCTTGAGCAAGAATTACGTTCATTTGGTGCACATAACAATGAACATAATACCTGAAATGATACTCTTGTCTTACAGTTGTTTGGACCCTGCATGTTGACCACATTGATGCAAACACCATCATAACTTTAAGATGTTACCTTTTCTTACTGTTCTTGAGCAACATCAGCTCGGTTATTTTTAATGCAAGCTGATAAGGAGGAAGAGTTGCTACCAGATGATTTGAAAATCTTCAGAGTTTTTCAACATGTTCTCCAGTAGATAATAGATAACGAAATACTGCAACCAACAGAAATGTGGAAGACCCACCAGAAGTATCATCTGCTGTCACAGACTCAAAATCTGCCTTAGCTATTTCTACCTCCTGACAGACATGTAACATACACTCAAATAAATCATTTTGTATATCCTGGGATGTACCCTTAAAGATTGAGGATTATTCCTGCACTCTTATACAACTGCATCTGAAGCTGAAGGGAAATTTATTGGTCCCCATAAATATTCCAGGATTGTTACAGTCTGCTGTTTCATCATGTCCAAGTAAGCAAGCGATTTTTCCTTACATTGTCATTGTGCCTTTCTGAGTTCTGTCTGAAAGCTAAGCTAAGTTGTTGCCTGATTTCTGTTTTTCAAGGACTGATAACTAAACGTGCATTGGTATGTGCAATAGATTTCTCATGCTGCTTAACTTTCTATGTTAGATGACTTAGATCTGATACGCCAGTACATGTCCAGTTTGTATCTTTATCCTTAGGAAGCACCAAAAATAATATAGTTTATTGGTAGAAATGCAATTGCAAATCCAACTATTTCTTTTATATATATTTACATTAAAAGACCTGCAAATGTCTTACCTTGGTTTATTTGCGCTTCTTTTAATCCGAGCTGATGCATCAGCCTACCATGCTTCCTTATTTCACACTTTCCTTCAGAGTTTAATGCTGAGAAATTTGTTTCTAAAAGTTACTGAAAGCTGTTCATTCCTCTTTGAAAGCAGGCTCCAAAAATAGGTGAATTGCATATGAACACTAAAGCACGATAAATAACTGAATACATTGTCGAGCGATTGTAAGAAAATCACTTCATTACAACGAAGACACACATACTAACACTTTGGTTGTGGACTGAAGCCTTTCACTTTGGGACAATTCAAGTGTTTCTTTCACGTTTTTCTGTCAGAATTCGACTCGCATTTGAACTGGTTCCTCCACCAGCGCAAATGCATATATTACTAGCGACGTTCTCTCTTGCCCCTCCAAGGCACAGGAACATCCATAAGTACACACAGACGTTCACAAGAGAAACTGAAATGTGGCATGTCTGGGCAATGCTAAGGTCCATATGCGTGCTATCTGAGCAACTTAAGGTTTTGCAGACAGTAAAAATACTTTGAAAATTCAGATAAAATTATATAATATGGGAAAGAAACGAAGAATGGTTGTTTAAATGCACACATTTATAATTTGCACAGTCAACTTTTTTTCTGGAGGTTCACTGAACTACTGAACACATAGGATGCACTGACAATGGGAGTTACACATGTTTGTGGAAAGTTAAGACCAAAGATTCCGGTTACTAAGATAAGAAGGCAGCTGCTTGTTATTCTCTATACAGAGAAAACAGTAGTAGTTAACCCTGCAGTAAACAGGGAAAAAGTTGTTGCAGACTTAAACAAAACCATTAGTTCTGTCACCTATGCTCTTAGAAATCCTATTTTGACTCAAAGAAGGGATTGGTAGCAAACTTTCAGTACTGTCCTATGTCACATTAATTCTTGGCAATGTAAATTAAATAAAAGTAGTAGTATTTATTCTAAAGGAGAGTGTCCTCAGAACGATGTGTTAAGTTGATAAAGGAACATCTTGTAGCAGTGTCTTCTGGGATATTTGTGCACCTGTACATTTACTTCCTAATGGAATATGTCGTTTATAAAAAGAGTGAATTAAAAATAAGCTGTACAATTCACTACCACAGCATTAAAGATGATGAAGATGATGATTTTGTGGGTGAGGGCTCTAAAGAGTAAGGTCATCAGTACAGAATATTAAAAATAAAAGTTTTCATATGAGCTATGAATCTCTATCTAGGGTTCAAAATGGAGTTTTATATTCTGGTAAAAAAAGCAGTTGCTGCTGGACTTCACAAAGATAATTTAAAATTTCCGTATTTTCGAATCCAATGTAAAAGATACTTCACTGGCTGATTATTTATTGGAGTTTATGAAGATTAAATTAAGTCTACAAATTTAAAAGTATTATCTGTAATCTGCCACAGGTGACAGTATATTACACAACTGAGATATTTTATTTATCATCACGAAATCCTTCTTCAGGACAGTTACATAACTTCACGTGTGTCATGTATTGTTTTGCTCAATGTTTGTTCGAGAACTGCTGTCAAAATTCTAAATCTTTGTAACTTCTACCTGTTCCCAGGATACACCATGTCGCTATCAGCCTTTCAAGTTGTGTTTCTGTTGTGGTCTTCAGTCCAGAGACTGGTTTGATGCAGCTCTCCATGCTACTCTATCCTGTGCAAGCTTCTTCATCTCCGAGTAACTATTCCTTCTGAATCTGTATAGTGTATTCGTATCTTGGTCTCCCTCTACGATTTTTACCCTCCACGCTGCCCTACAATACTAAATTGGTGATCGCTTGATGCTTCAGAACATGTCCTACCAACTGTTCTCTTCTTCTGGTTAAGTTGTGCCACAAATTCCTCTTCTCCCCGATTCTATTCAGTACCCTCTCATTAGTTATGTGATCTACCCAGCTAATCTTCAGCATTCTTCTGTAGCACAATATTTCGAAAGCTTCTATTTTCTTCTTGTCTAAGGTATTTATCGTATATGTTTCACACCCATACATGGCTACACTCAATACAAATACTTTCAGAAAAGACTTCCAGGCACTTCAATCTATACTCGATGTTAACAAATTTCTCTTCTTCAGAAACGCTTTTTTGCTATTGTCAATTATTTTGCTCCCCAAATAGCAAAACTCATCTACTACTTTAAGTGTCTAATTTTCTAATCTAATTCCCTCACCATCACCTGATTTAATTAGACTACATTCCATTATCCTCATTTTGCTTTTGTTGATCTTCATCTTATATCCTTCTTTCAAGACACTGTCCATTCCGTTCAACTACACTTCTAGGTCTCCTGCTTTCTCTGACAGAATTACAATGTCATCGGCAAATCTCAAAGTTTTTATTTCTTCTCCATGGATTTTAATTTCTACTCCAAATTTTTGTTTGCTTTATTGCTTGCTCAATACACAGATTAAATAACAGTGGGGATAGGCTCCAAACCTGTCTCACTCCCTTCCCAATCACTGCTTCCCTTTCATGCCCCTCGACTCTTATAACTGCCATCTGGTTTCTGTACAAACTGTAAATAGCCTTTCGTTCCCTGTATTGGACCCCTGCCACCTTCAGAATTTGAAAGAGAGTATTCCGGTCAACATTGTCAAAAGCTTTCTCTAAGTCTACAAATGCTAGAAACGTACGTTTACCTTTCCTTAATATACCTTCCAAGATAAGTCGCAGGGTCAGTTCTGTCTCACCCCCTCCAACATTTCTCCCAGAATCCGAACTGATCGTCCATTTGTCTGTAAAGAATTCGTGTCAGTATTTTGCAGCTGTGACTTATTAAACTTATAGTTCGTTAATTATCACACCTGTCAACACCTGCTTTCTTTGGGATTGGAATTATTATATTCTTCTTGAAATCAGAGGGTATATCGCCTGTCTCGTACATCTTGCTCACAAGATGGTAGAATTTTGTCAGGGCTGGATCTCCCAAGGCTATCAGTAGTTCTAATGGAACGTTGTCTACTCCCAGAGCCTTGATTCGACTTACATCTTTCAGTGCTCTGTCGATTGTTCCAGGCACTATCATCTCTCCCATTTCATCTTCACCTACGTCATCTTCCATTTCCATAATATTGCCCCCAAGTACATCGCCCTTGTATAGATCCTCTATATACTCCTTCCACCTTTCTGCTTTCCGTTCTTTGCTTAGAACTGGGTTTCCATCTGAGCTCTTGATATTCATACAAGTGGTTCTCTTTTCTCCAAAGGTCTCTTTAATTTTCCTGTAGGTAGTATCTGTCTTACCCCTAGTGATACGTGCCTCTCCATCCTTACATTCATCCTCGAGCCTTCCCTGCTTAGCCATTTTGCACTTCCTGTTGATCACATTTTTGAGACGTTTGTATACCTTTTTGCGTGCTTCATTTACTGCATTTCTATATTTTCTCCTTTCATCAGTTAAATTCAATATATTTTTTGTTACTCAAGGATTTCTACTAGCCCTTTCTCTTTTTCCTACTTGATCCTCTGCTGCCTTCACTATTTCATCTCTCAAAGCTACCCATTCTTCTTCTACTGTATTTCTTTGCCTGTTTCTTGTCAATCATTCCCTAATACTCTCTCTGAAACTAGATATATGTATATATATATATATATATATATATATATATATATATATATATATATATATATATATATATATATATATATGTGTGTGTGTGTGTGTGTGTGTGTGTGTGTGTCCATTCACAAGTAATTTCGCCACTTGGCGGGTTCAACATGTAACTTGCAAAGTAAATTAATATGTGGAAACTGCCATAGCTTCAGAGCTTAAGAAGCCACTGTCCTCACTATTTAGATCGTTCTCTCTGCCTATGACAGCACAGACTGTCTGTTTGTCTGGTGTATGTGATCAGGAATGTACTATGTGGTGTCCGTCTGCTTAGCTGGGTGGTAACATGCTTGCCTTCCAAGGAAGTGGGCTCGGGTTTGATTCCCGGCTGGATTGGAGATTTTCTCCCCTTGGGGACTGGGTGTTGTGTTGTCCAAATCATCATTTCATCCTCATCACCGATTCGCAAGTCGCCCACTGTGGCGTCGACTGAAATAAGACTTGCACTTACCTGATGGGGCTTCCCAGCCGGCAATGCCATACGCTCATTTGCATTTTTTTACTGAGTGGCTATAAAAAAAGCCTTTGTAGCATATATGGAAAGTTACTCCTGGTTTTTCTTTGTTGAATATTACTATAGTTTTCGAAATCTGCAACTTTTTTGTGGGGTGTTGATATTGCATGAGAGTGGAGAGGATTTAGTTTGATGTTTGTGGGTAACAACTATATTTCACTGGCATTCTTAAACAGGTTGGAACTCTCTTACGTCACAACTCCTAAGTAAGCTACTGGAGAAAGAATTAGTCACCCCAGTGGACACGCACATACGAATCGTTAAGCCTTTACAGATGGCACAACGATCAAGTCACATGCTCAACCACGCATACACTGCATCTACACTCCTGGAAATGGAAAAAAGAACACATTGACACCGGTGTGTCAGACCCACCATACTTGCTCCGGACACTGCGAGAGGGCTGTACAAGCAATGATCACACGCACGGCACAGCGGACACACCAGGAACCGCGGTGTTGGCCGTCGAATGGCGCTAGCTGCGCAGCATTTGTGCACCGCCGCCGTCAGTGTCAGCCAGTTTGCCGTGGCATACGGAGCTCCATCGCAGTCTTTAACACTGGTAGCATGCCGCGACAGCGTGGACGTGAACCGTATGTGCCGTTGACGGATTTTGAGCGAGGGCATATAGTGGGCATGCGGGAGGCTGGGTGGACGTACCGCCGAAATGCTCAACACGTGGGGCGTGAGGTCTCCACAGTACATCGATGTTGTCGCCAGTGGTCGGCGGAAGGTGCACGTGCCCGTCGACCTGGGACCGGACCGCAGCGACGCACGGATTCACGCCAAGACCGTAGGATCCTACGCAGTGCCGTAGGGGACCGCACCGCCACTTCCCAGCAAATTAGGGACACTGTTGCTCCTGGGGTATCGGCGAGGACCATTCGCAACCGTCTCCATGAAGCTGGGCTACGATCCCGTACACCGTTAGGCCGTCTTCCGCTCACGCCCCAACATCGTGCAGCCCACCTCCAGTGGTGTCGCGACAGGCGTGAATGGAGGGACGAATGGAGACGTGTCGTCTTCAGCGATGAGAGTCGCTTCTGCCTTGGTGCCAATGATGGTCGTATGCGTGTTTGGCGCCGTGCAGGTGAGCGCCACAATCAGGACTGCATACGACCGAGGCACACAGGGCCAACACCCGGCATCATGGTGTGGGGAGCGATCTCCTACACTGGCCGTACACCACTGGTGATCGTCGAGGGGACACTGAATAGTGCACGGTACATCCAAACCGTCATCGAACCCATCGTTCTACCATTCCTAGACCGGCAAGGGAACTTACTGTTCCAACAGGACAATGCACATCCGCATGTATCCCGTGCCACCCAACGTGCTCTAGAAGGTGTAAGTCAACTACCCTGGCCAGCAAGATCTCCGGATCTGTCCCCCATTGAGCATGTTTGGGACTGGATGAAGCGTCGTCTCACGCGGTCTGCACGTCCAGCACGAACGCTGGTCCAACTGAGGCGCCAGGTGGAAATGGCATGGCAAGCCGTTCCACAGGACTACATCCAGCATGTCTACGATCGTCTCCATGGGAGAATAGCAGCCTGCATTGCTGCGAAAGGTGGATATACACTGTACTAGTGCCGACATTGTGCATGCTCTGTTGCCTGTGTCTATGTGCCTGTGGTTCTGTCAGTGTGATCATGTGATGTATCTGACCCCAGGAATGTGTCAATAAAGTTTCCCCTTCCTGGGACAATGAATTCACGGTGTTCTTATTTCAATTTCCAGGAGTGTATATGAGCATAAGGGAGTAGCGATCAGTGAGACATTTATGTTTCAAGTGGACACTGTACATTGACATAGATAAATATAAGGACGTGTCAGAGTGGTAAAAAAGGGCAATCGTGTTTGACCATATCCTATGCTCATGGCCATACAGTGTGTGAAGTAGCTGGATTTGTTAGCGTTTTGCAGCGGACTGTTCAACGTGTCTACAAGTAGTGGTGCAGCACATGTGGCCACGAAAAACGTCGTCAGAATTGTGGTCGAAATTGCTCCTGACTGAGACGGGATGGAGGCGCGTTTCACGACCTGTGAATCAAAATCTGACAGGAATTGCTGCAGGCAGGGAATGAAAGTCCATCCAAATCTGTTAGTGACAAAGCATTGCGATGGAAGATGCATGCAGTGATTATTTGGAATCGGTCACCTCGCAAGAAACCATTGCTCACAATGGCACATAAAGACAGCAACAGAAAATATCATTGGGCTAGAAGAATATGTGACTGATTTTCCGAAACTCCTCCACGCTATTCCACCTTGTCTCGCCTGCGAAGTCACATGACTTGAATCCCATTGAAAATCTGTGAGACATGGGACAATGGGTAAAACTCCGGCATTAGCATCCCCGCTCTTTTGTCGTACTGCAAGATTAAATGGTCATCGCACTGCTTAACCTGGATACGACATACCTGCGCATCCTTATCAACTCACTTGCTAACCGAATTTAGGCGGTTATAAAGTCCAGTGGCGGAATTAGGTGACATTAAATGATGTTAGGGGGACTAATTTTTTGTCTGGTGAGCTTGCGTTATACAGGGTGATTAGAATTAAAGTTAAACACCACTGGTCAGAATGAAGTCAAATTGCGACGGAGTGTTATCCGTGGAGGTGGAAAACATATGCCAGAAGAAAAATAAAAATTTAATAGTGGTCGACTACAAATGACAAATGAATCATACAACAATACCTAAGGTGTATGTTTTGCGTTAAACAAACAGTACTTCTCAGTGTGCATGGGTGTAAGGATGTGATACTGTTAGTTACGTAAGCCCATCCACTGTGGAGAGGTCATACCACATCGGATAGGAAAAATCGGTTTTTAATTGTTCTGTGGCCAAAAACTGCATAAAAAGCATCAATCACATCGATTTTTAACTGTCCTGAGACCAAAACCCGCATAAAAAGCATCGATCACATCGGTGTTTAATTGACATGAGGCCAAAAACCGCAAAAAAACCATCAATCAAAATTAAACCAGATTATTAATTTCCGTGTGACTGGCGCAAAACATGTTCAATATGCTGTCCGCCGTTTTCTGCAACAAGTTGAAATCGAGAAACAGCATGTTGCACAACTGATCGAAGTGTTTCTGGGGTCACTTTCAGAATGTGTTGTGCAATACGCGTCTTCAATGCAACTAAGTTTGCAATCGGAACACTGAACACATCTTTCAGATAGCTCCACAGCCAGAAGTCACACGGATGATCAGGTAATTGGGACAGCCAGGCTGTAGGGAAATGGTGGCTGATAATTCTAGCGTTTCCGAAATGGCACTTCAGCAGCTGCCTGACTGGATTCACAATGTGCAGAGGTGCGCCATCTTGCATAAAAATGATCCCATCCACACTTCCACGATGTTGGATAGCTAGAATGACGTGAATGCGCAAAAGACACTCATAGTGCTTACCAGTGACGGTACAGGTAACAGGACCAGAAGCACCCTTAAAAGAAAATATGGTCCTATGATAAATGACGCCGTAAACCCACACCACATAGTGACCTTTTCAGGATGAAGTGGTACTGGTTCATTTGCATGTGAATTTTCCGTTGCCCATATTCGACATTTCTGTGTATTGACTTATCCTGTCAGATGAAAGTGGGTTTCGTCTGTCCACAAAATCTTCCACGTCCAATCATTTTCCACTTCCATGTGAGCACGAAATTCTAAAGTAAGGGTCTCTCTTGCTGGCGGGTCAACAGAAAGCAACTCGTGCACATGGGTAATTTTGAATGGATAACAAAGAAGGATGTTTCATACGATTTTACGCATCGTTCTCACAGGTATGTCCAATGTCTGGGCAATTCTCCATGCACTACTCGTTTGCACACCACCACTCGTCTCTTCTTGCATTGCCGTAACCACTGCTTCCACTGACGACGAATCAATTCGCTTCCTACCTCTACCAGGTTGCCCACCAAAAGAACCCATCTTTTCGAATTTCCGAATCATTTTCTCCAGACCCATGGCAGTCATTAGACCAACGCTTTTTTTCAAACCCATCAGTGACCAGAACTTCTGCAGAGCGACGTGTGCACAATCATTATTCTTGTAATACATCTTTACAAGCAGAGCGCGACCCTGCACTGAGACAGTCATGGTGAACGTCGCAAACGCGAAAAGAGGAAAAGCTGTGTACCCAGCATGTTTATACCAACTTCAATGGATCATGCGCAAGACAGATGTTTTCATTTACGTATTCTGACACATACAGCGCCACCTATTGATCAATTTCACTCAATTTTTTTCCTTCTGCCATACGTTTTCCCCCTTGTCCGATAATATTCCGTTGAAATATGGCGTCATTCTGACCAGTGGTGTTATTTCTACGGCGTTTTGAAAGTTTAACTTTTAGTATAATCACCCTGTACTTGTGTATAACTGGTTGAGTTTATTGTCTTTTATTCAGCATTTTCGTTTTTATCAGTGTATGGTATTTTAGTGGCTGTCCTAATGGATGGAGAGAGTATTGAGTTTTTGCTCTTTGCAGATGTTTTAAAAGAGATAATATTTGCAGTATACGTATATTGTTTCGAGAGATCTGAGTTAAACGGATCTTTATGCAGCATTTTCATATGCATTTGGATGGTATGATGAGTAATATGTTGTGACATCAGTATACTTCATAGCACTTACCAACTTTTGAGGTTTCAGACGTTTATGGATTCTTTTCCAAATGTTATTGTGAACTTTAGATCTTTCTGAGATGTGATGAATATACAAGTTGTTGCTCAGCTTTGGAAAAGAACAAGATGTCGTCAACAAGCCTACTGCAACATATTCCTTTTCTACAAGAACTTCTGTCATTGAAAAGTTAATTTCTTATTGTTTGATCTCAGTTAGATGATTTTGCATATTTATATCAGTAATAGAAATTTGCTCTGTTAGTACATCTTATTGTTGAACGTGACAGAACCATTGGGTTAAAGCGATTTCAGTAGCTCTGTAAAGTCTGAGGTCTCAGGAGGTACGTTTTCTACACTGAAAGATTTTTCTTTAATAAATTCTGTTGTTTAGTTGATAGCCATTTAATGACAAAAACCATTTATAATTTATTACTAGGTCAATCAAAAAGCCACTCACAAATTTTTTGTGATCTTTTCAAAGTGCTGATATTCCAAATACACATTCTTGATGAAAAAACAATGTAAACAGTAATAATACAGTGGCTGCAAGATACAAGAATACACACGCAACAGGACAAATTTTTATTGTTATATTGCTTATGTATATTTGTCTTTTCTTCTTTTTTTTCGCTTTGCCCATCTGAGGAATACCTTAATTCACATCAGTTTCGTTTCTTCTGGTGTTTCTTCTTGTCTACTATTCTTTCATTCTCATACTTCGCAACTTTCTTTGCACTTCTTTTCATGATGATTTTGTGCTTGGTCTAGTTCTGCCCTTTAAACCTGTGAAATCCTGATTTTTTCTTTCAAAATCACCTTGCTGTGTATCTCTGGTTCCTGTATTCTCATTTCTTCGAGATCACTTTGTAGCTCTTGGATCCAGCGTACATTGGTTCTCTTTTAATTCCTTAGACTTTCCCGGCGATTTTGTGACGTCTCGTTGAACCGGGTGTACTGCCGGTGGTCTGCAATTATGTAGCACAATATTTCAACGTCGTACCTCGGCGTCTTCATCAGGTGCTTCCTGTGACTGAACGGCAGGCTGACCGTGGCCTGTATTTATGTCTGGACGGTGTCTGGCGTTCCCTACGCCGTCCGCTCCCGCTGCGACCGTGTCGGTTGGTCGCCAGGTGTTCCGTCTTCCGTCCGTGCCCACTTCCGCTGTTTTCCCCGGTGGCGGCCGTTTCATGGCGTTCCCTACTAGATCCGCGCCTACCAGGCGCGTTCCTCGCACTGCCGACAGTCTGCGTTCGCTGTTGGTGACCGTTCCGACTTTGTACAGTGCCCCTGTCATTCTCCTGGTCTTGTGTTTTCTTCTGTTGTTTTTGTAATAGGTCCAAAGCTGGGTTCCACGCAATGCTGAGTTGGTATTCAGCTTCCCGGTTTATCAAATTCTCTGTCATCTTGATTTCGATCGATTCAGTGATGACGCTGTCCCAAAATTTGGGGGTCTGAGATAAATCCTGGTTTTATCATAATTTATCGTATGCTCAAGTTCCAAGCAATGTTCTCCTATTGCCAATTTAGTGGATTGTTGTAGCCTGGTATGCCTTTGGTGCTCTTTACATCTTATATCAACGGTCCTGGTGGTCTGGCCAATGTAAGACACCACATTCACATGGTATATGGTAGATACCAGGTTTTCTCAATCCCGGATCATTCTTAACCGTTCCAAGAAACGCCCTGATCTTGTTTGGTGTGCAGAACACACGCTTGATATTGTGCTTTTTCAGCATTCCTCTGATCTTAGCAGATATAGGTCCTGCATATGGTAGAAAGGCTACCTTCCTGGTCTCTTCTTCTTGGTCTTCTCCCTCAGTATCAGGTCGTTTGGAGATGATCATTTGAAACATGAAACATACACTCCTGGAAATGGAAAAAAGAACACATTGACACCGGTGTGTCAGACCCACCATACTTGCTCCGGACACTGCGAGAGGGCTGTACAAGCAATGATCACACGCACGGCACAGCGGACACACCAGGAACCGCTGTGTTGGCCGTCGAATGGCGCTAGCTGCGCAGCATTTGTGCACCGCCGCCGTCAGTGTCAGCCAGTTTGCCGTGGCATACGGAGCTCCATCGCAGTCTTTAACACTGGTAGCATGCCGCGACAGCGTGGACGTGAACCGTATGTGCCGTTGACGGACTTTGAGCGAGGGCGTATAGTGGGCATGCGGGAGGCTGGGTGGACGTACCGCCGAAATGCTCAACACGTGGGGCGTGAGGTCTCCACAGTACATCGATGTTGTCGCCAGTGGTCGGCGGAAGGTGCACGTGCCCGTCGACCTGGGACCGGACCGCAGCGACGCACGGATTCACGCCAAGACCGTAGGATCCTACGCAGTGCCGTAGGGGACCGCACCGCCACTTCCCAGCAAATTAGGGACACTGTTGCTCCTGGGGTATCGGCGAGGACCATTCGCAACCGTCTCCATGAAGCTGGGCTACAATCCCGCACACCGTTAGGCCGTCTTCCGCTCACGCCCCAACATCGTGCAGCCCACCTCCAGTGGTGTCGCGACAGGCGTGAATGGAGGGACGAATGGAGACGTGTCGTCTTCAGCGATGAGAGTCGCTTCTGCCTTGGTGCCAATGATGGTCGTATGCGTGTTTGGCGCCGTGCAGGTGAGCGCCACAATCAGGACTGCATACGACCGAGGCACACAGGGCCAACACCCGGCATCATGGTGTGGGGAGCGATCTCCTACACTGGCCGTACACCACTGGTGATCGTCGAGGGGACACTGAATAGTGCACGGTACATCCAAACCGTCATCGAACCCATCGTTCTACCATTCCTAGACCGGCAAGGGAACTTACTGTTCCAACAGGACAATGCACATCCGCATGTATCCCGTGCCACCCAACGTGCTCTAGAAGGTGTAAGTCAACTACCCTGGCCAGCAAGATCTCCGGATCTGTCCCCCATTGAGCATGTTTGGGACTGGATGAAGCGTCGTCTCACGCGGTCTGCACGTCCAGCACGAACGCTGGTCCAACTGAGGCGCCAGGTGGAAATGGCATGGCAAGCCGTTCCACAGGCCTACATCCAGCATGTCTACGATCGTCTCCATGGGAGAATAGCAGCCTGCATTGCTGCGAAAGGTGGATATACACTGTACTAGTGCCGACATTGTGCATGCTCTGTTGCCTGTGTCTATGTGCCTGTGGTTCTGTCAGTATGATCATGTGATGTATCTGACCCCAGGAATGTGTCAATAAAGTTTCCCCTTCCTGGGACAATGAATTCACGGTGTTCTTATTTCAATTTCCAGGAGTGTATATTGAACTATCCAACAATAGGGGTTAGTAAATGCTAGCACAGTTTGTCTAAAGAATACTTATGGGCTGCTACAACAGTGAAACAGTTCTTTGTATACAGTATCAAATATGTATAACTTGTTATGGTATGGTGTGGTATCCTGGGGAAGTGCAGTTTGGCTAAAAAGTCATTTGAAATTAAAAACTAAGCAATCAGAAAAACGAAAGGAGTTGAGAGTTGTCAGTAAGCAATCATGCAGAAAAATTTCTAAGGAATTAAAAATATTTATTCTTTCAAAATGGCATATACATGAAAGTGTGTGCTATATCAAACCACATAAGAAACCTTCAGCACTGAACAGTGAGGTTCACAGTTATGAAACTAAAAGATGGGCTGATATTCTTAGAGGAGTATGAGAGTGTGAAAAGTATTGCCTCCAAATTTTTATGTGAAAACTCTTAACACTTTGTAATTAAAATAAACGTTATTAACATTCTATATCTTTATTTTTCATGTCTGTATGTTTATTTCTCTCCCTGGCAATGAACACATTTCTCCCAATGAGATGCCATTTTGTTGATACTGTCGTTGTAGAATGTTTGTTGATGCAGCCACAACCTCACCTCTGCTTATACCACTTGGTCACAATCAAAGTGAAATCCTTGAAGGGTGTTCTTTATGTTTTGTATCAAACTAAAATTGCATGGGACGTCCAGTTGTTGCATGTAGCAGCATTTGTGTGTGGTCTGGCTGAAGAGGAGTATGTTCTATGTCTGGACAAACTCTTCAATTTAGAAACTTGATTACAGTACGCTATTTCTCACTTAACAGCATACATATGTTATACATCACCATGTTACCTGCTACAATTTGGAGCCCTCTAGTGAGGGTTGCAACTTGCATTAGCGAAGTGGGATAGTCGGCTGAATAATAGGCATGACATATAATACCTCAAACAATATTGACAAGAGAATAAAAACTTTGGAGGAATAAATTTTCAGCATGCCCTTATATGTAGCAAGGGTATATATATAAATATACAAACATAGCATGGACCTTTTTATACTTAATGGTGAATAGTTCGGGATAGAGATGAGATACAGTAACATGCTTTTTGTAAAACTTGTAGGTGGCTAAGAGGATCATGTATTGCTAGTAATGGCTGTGACCTGGAATTTGATTTTCAAGGTAGTTTGGATGCTAAAATGATTTTTTAAACTGGGAACCCCAATGTTTTATTTAATATTTGAACAAGGTGGTAAGTTTTACATATGTAAAAAGATACATTATTCAAGGACATGGCAAGGTTCAATGAGGGTCAAATAAGCAAATACATTTTTAGTTCTAGTAGGGATTAACTCGGAATAGATGAGGCATACAGCAAAATACAATATAAGATACAAATTGGAAGGTACATAAGGGGTCACATAGGTTTACCAATGACTATGACCTTAAAGGTAATTATCGAAGGCCATTTGAAGGTTGGGTTTTGTTTCATGGAAACCGCTATTTGTATTTTGGAAAGATAGAAGAGAGATTTGTATTTTAAGTTTTAACTAACGTGTTTATTGGCAAGAAAAAATACATTAGAATGTATAAATGCTATAGCCAGAACAAACATAAATATAACACAGATCATTGATTTACAAGTGGTTGAGTAAGTCCCCTTGTCTACCATTCCTTGTGATGCCACTTCCAGTTTGTATATAACATTGTATTTTGCTGTATTACTCTTGTGTTCCTTTTTAATCCCTACTGTAACTGGAAACATATTAGCTTATTCGACCTTCATTGAACCTTTACATGGCCTTGGATAATATATCATTTTATATGTAAAATTTAGCATTCTTTTCAAATCTTAAATCAAATTTTAAGGTTCGCATTTTAAAAAAATGACTTTTACATCCATGACTTAGAAAATCGCGTTCAAGGTCACGGTCCTTGGTAAAAAAAACAGATACAAACTATGACAAACTTTATAAAATTAGACCCATTATTGCAGCACTGAACAAAAACTTTTTGGCATTGTATGAGCCATCTTCTACATTAGCAGTAGACAAATCGATGGTGGCATTCAAGGGACGCACATCTCTCAAACAGTATATGACCATGAAGCCCACAAACAGTGACTACAAAATTCGGCGTTTTGCAGACTCTAAAAGCAGGTTTATTCCAAATTTTGAAGTGTACTCTGGTAAATTCAGCATCCCAATACAAGACTTCAAGAATTCCAGATATGTGAGCGGGTAGTTCTGGAAATGTGTCAACCAGTTTTTTACACAAGCAAAATCATTGTTTTCGATAATTTCTATACAACTTACACGTTGATGAACGCACTGAGGAACCATGGCCTCTATAGTTGTGGAACTGTACGAGAAAACAGGAGAGGGCTACCAGGAACTTTAGCAAACAAAAAAGGTATCACAAACGCAGAGACTTTCAGTTTGCTGTAAAGTGTGGTGTAACTGCTGTGAAATGGCAGGACCACAAACCAGTTTGCCTTCTTTCTAAATACAACAATCCAAAAGATGTCAAATTTATTTAAAAGTAAACTGAAAGATGACTCTAAGGTAACTGTATCCTGTCCTGAAGTAGTAAGTCATTGCAACAACACAATGGCAGAGTTGACTGATTTGATCTGCTATGTGGAAGATAAATGATAAGCAGACGATGTATGAAACTGTGATATCACCTATTTTA
Organism: Schistocerca serialis cubense; assembly: GCF_023864345.2. Lineage (NCBI taxonomy): Eukaryota > Metazoa > Arthropoda > Insecta > Orthoptera > Acrididae > Schistocerca > Schistocerca serialis. The sequence continues at coordinate 405,953,880 of NC_064640.1, read as the reverse complement.
TTTTTTTGTCGATCTGGCTACTATCAACTCTTATTTATTGTATCAAACACAATGGTAGAAGAAAGATCATTTAACCTTTCGCCTCAGATTAGCAAGTCAACTGATTAATGGGTATTCATCCAGGAACTAGAGAGGTTCAGTGCCCACTTTCTTTCCAGCAAAGAGAGGAGTTTCTAGCGTGCCGGATAATGTCCAGGTCGTGACTGTAGGCAAAGATGTACTGAAAGACAGTGCACTAGGAAGCAATGCATATTCTGCAGCACAAACTCTGAAGAGAAGAGAACAGAAGTCGTTTGCACTGCTTGTAGTGTACCACACAATGTTTTCCCAAGTTTCATGGCATGTAAGGTTCCATAGGTATTGATCATCTTTCATGAAAACTGAAATGTAATGAATATTTCTACACTGGCAGTAAACAAATAAAGGATTACATGCATGTACAATTTGTAGTTATTTCATTCCCTACAACATCCTGTTTATGTCTAAACAAGAAGATTACAAAATCATTCAGTCAGCAGAAAAGGTATCCCACATTGGTTTGTGGGACATATGTGTCTCACTTCCTATTGTAAAAAAATGGAGAACTAAAAAATATTTTGGTGGTGAAAGTATAATAATGGGACTGAAAAGAAACCATTATCACCTTAATATTTTAAAACCTGTAAAAATGAATTTTATCCATGAAAGGTTAACTTGCATTCGAGTGGAGAAAATTCCAAAAAAGTATCAAGATGCGTTTAGGTGGCATAAAGAGAAGTTTAAAAATAATTTGGACAATTTTTTTCATACCACACATGCCAAAGCTCTACAAACAATGATACTGGAAAACTTCAAAACACCCTTACATCAACACAGAGAGCCAGGGTGTAAAGGCTACATGGCAGGATTAGACTGAATACTTCTGGGTAAATAAGAAAGGGCTAGACAGAGACAATTGGAAGAAGACAAAAGGCAAGAGAAACAAAAGTGCACAGGATCTACTTCTACATCTTCTGATGCACTTCCACCTTCACCATCTGAAGAATCAGGTAGTATATTTTCAAGTAGAGATGAAACTGACATTGGTGATGATGGATTTCTAGAACATACTTCTGAGAGTATTTCACTGGAGAACGCTATATGTTTAAGTCCCAAAGATTTTATTACTGGAAAATTAGCAGCAGCCTTGGATAGATGCCATTTTTGTGTAAGAGATTCTGTGTATATCATACACGTGTTTGTAATTAAAACAAAACATTGTTTCCTTGGTGCATTGCATATTTTCTGTAAACTTCTTTCAAAGCTACTTTCTGTTTTATTACCATCATCATCGATTTCCTCTTCCTTGAAACTTCTTTGAACCAAGGCCTCCTCATATTCTCATGGAGTTTAAAAGGAAGCGTCCACAACGAAATTTCATTCTCACAGAATACATTTTTGTATCAGTGTTCAAATTTTTACATTTTCTATAAGTACTTCTTGGTAGTTCCCTAACTTACTGGGGATTTATCCACATTCATAAAATTTCTCTCACTTGTATATAATGTCTATAGAATATGATATTAACATTTAGAAACATATAAAATATGAAACTGTGCATCTATAGAATACATACATTGAAATGAAACAGTCTGGTAACTATTCACTGAACCATATTTGTAAGAGAGAATGGACAACAGTATGAAACACTAAGAGTACAAAGAAAACAACATAAATTAAGATATTTATTCTGTGTGAAACTACACATATAGAAATATAAGCACCTCTGGAGCTAAGCAGACGCGCGTATACGAAGCTCTCGCTAAGATAAGTGATTAATACTGAAATAAGAGCTAATTGAGTTAATATTACTTTTTAGACTAGTGTATATACTTCTTCTCTAGGATATCTATTGAAAGTTTCGCTTTTCTGACCGTATTTAGATCGAAAAGGAAGTATTTCGTAAAAGGCCGGTAGTCGCTAGTTTTGTTTACGTTTTTTAGATGTAAATTTCGCGCGAGTGTAGATTTTCGTTTTTGACTAGAGTTATCGTTTCAAAGTCAAATTAATTCGTGTAGGTCATAAGAGCTAGGTAGTTAAAACTTTTGGAAGTAAATTAAAAGTTTGTTTGCATTAGTGTTTATTTACGAATTAGTAGGCTACAGGTTACGAAACTACTGTGGTCTTGTGCCAACCTATTCTCTGCTTTTGTGTTAAGTTTGCCTATCAAACCGTGTGTGACAAATGTGGTGGTTGCCGCAGAAATTTGAAAGGGGGGGTGTTCTGTGTAGCCTGTAAATTATGGTTTCATTGGGGGGAATGTAGCGGCGAGGAAACGAGGGTAGAAAATGGGGCCTTTCCATGGCAGCGTAGGTTATGTAGAAAGGACAGAAAAATCGCTGAACAGGAGGCAAAAATTTGTGCCCTTAAGGCTGAATTAGAAAACGCGAACTTGGAATTATGTAGGTCAAGGGAGGAAAAAGAGAGTGGGAACTGGGAAAAGGTAGCATGCAAAGGGCGAAATAGGGAAACACTTGAAAAAACTCCAGAAATTCAATTAGTAAATCAGTTTGGCTTGTTATCTGAAGTGGAGGAAGGACCTCATCCAGATGTAGTTGAAAATACTTTGAAGCAGAATATTAGCTTCAAGAAAAAAGACAGGTCGGGATCAAACCAGAATAGGAAAAGAAGAATTCTACTTATAGGCAGCAGTCATGGGAGCGGTGCAGGCCAGCAGCTTCAGGAGAAATTAGGTGCAGGTACCAGGTCACAAGTTTTGTGAAACCAAGTGCTAGCCTTAGCCAGGTGACAGAAAGCTTAGGTCAGCTATGCAGGGACTTTGAGAAGGAAGATCAGGTAATTATAGTTGGGGAATCAGGAAACAACCTGGCTATGAATCCAAGATACAGTATTAGGAGTGACCATGATAAAATATGAGCAGAAACTGTGCACACAAATGTGGGGTTTGTGGAAGTCTTTCAGCGCCATGATCAGCCCTGGCTAAACACTGCTGTAAAGCATGTTAAACTGAGCTGAACAGGATGCTCCAGACACCGGCAAAATCTCACATAAGTGTTGTTCCAGTAAATGCTACTGGTAGATGGCGATACACTATACATGGCCTGCACCTGAACAGGATGGGGAAAAATATGTTAGCTTCTCTCTTAGCAGAAACTGTAAGGGGTCCACAGTCACCCAAGGGGTGATCCCTGTGGTTAATGCGTCCAGGTAGACAGATTTTTTTAGGTTAAAGCCAAAGTCCAGACAGATGACAATCAGGATAAATAGAATAAAAGAAACTTCATGTACAGTAAATAGGGGTAAAGCTAAGGGTAGTATCAACTTACTTCATCAAAATATCAGGGCAATAGAAAATAAAGTAGATGAGCTATTACTGTGTTTAGATGATCTCAAAAATAAGAATGAGATTGATATAATCTGTCTGTCTGAACACCATGTAACTGTGGACATGGATAGTGTCAGTATAAGTGGGTATACTTTAGCATCTTACACTTGTAGATCTAGGATGGATAATGGAGGAGTTGCCATTTTCATAAAACAAGGGTATAAATGCGACACTGTAGAAGTAAGCAAATTTTGTGTTGATCAGCACTTTGAGGTTTGTGCATGTGAAATTCAGCTAGATAATGTAGTATTGATATTAGCCACAGTGCACAGGTCCCCATTAGGAGACTGCGAGCTATTCATTAAAAGTTTGACTCTCGATTTTGCTGTCTGTCAGACAAAGAGAAGAAGTTATTAATCTGTGGTGATTTCAATGTAAACTTCATAAGGAATTCTGAGAGGAAAAGTGAACTAGAAGTCTTATTAACAACATGCAACTTAGAATCAGTGATAAATTTCCCTACACGTATAGCTCAAGACAAAAGCACACTAATAGATAATGTATTTGTACAGAAAGAGGATGTAAAACAAACACATGCTTCTCCTATGGTAAATGGATTGTCAGACCATGATGCACAACTGATTAACTTACAAAACCTAACAGGGTGTACAGTTCGGAAACCATTCAGTAAAAGTGTAAGGTCGCTCAACCCAGTATCTATAGAGCACTTCAAAGAAAGCTTAAGAAATGTTAATTGGGGAGATGTATATAATAAGCCAAATGCTAATGATAAATGCAACCTTTTCTTGATAAATTTATATCCCTTTTTGAACATCGTTTCCCAAAGAAAATTACTAAATGTATCACCACACATTTTTCAAAGAAACCTTGGTTTAGTACAGGTATTAAAGTGTCTTAAGAAAGAAAAAGAAAACTTTATGAGACAGCAAGAACTAGTAAAGATCCAGAAGTAGTTTTACACTACAAAAATTATTGTAACATACTGACAAAAGTTGTAAGGAAATCAAGAAATATGTATGTTAGAGAAGAAATTAACAACTCCGGCAATAAAATCAAATCCGTATGGAATGTTGTTAGAAGGGAGACAGGAAAAGTAACCACTGGGGTAGGTAGTATTACTATTAAGGAGAACGAGACCATCCTAACCTACAGTACACAAGTAGCTAATGTATTTAACAACCATTTCCTAAGTGTAGGAGAAAAAACTGGTGATAGCAGTTCAAAAGAAAAAGCCAGGCAGTACATGGAAGAGTCTGTTTTGAAAAAAATTAATCAGATTGAGTTTCACCTAACATTCTCTTGTGAAATTATTAAATCATTGAAAAATAAATGTTCTGTTGGAGTAAATGACATCCCTAATAAGATATTAAAACAATGTGGATCAATTGCAGCTGATGTTTTGAGTCATATATATGATGCATCATTAACTCAAGGCCACTGTCAGGCCCCTCTGAAAAAAAGGGGGACACCACAGATGTCAATAATTATCAGCCGGTATCCTTGCTTACAGCATTTTCAAAAATCTTCGAGAAAGTAATGTACTCAAGAGTGGTTAGCCATCTCAACAGTAATGGGATACTTAGTAAATCACAGTTCGGATTTCAAAAATGCTGTTCCACTGAGACAGCAATATACAATTTCACTGTCCACATAATGGAGTCTTTGAATAGTAAAATGTCACCAATAGGAATTATCTGTGACTTGTCCAAAGCATTTGATTGTGTGAACCATAACATTATATTACAGAAATTACAGTTCTATGGTATAAATGGAATAGCATATGAGTGGTTTAAGTCATACCTACAGAACAGGAAGCAAAAAGTTTCCTTATATGGGTCAAGTGATTTAAATAAGTTTGCCACTTCATCTAACTGGGGTGAAATGACATTAGGTGTTCCACAGGGTTCAATCATGGGTCCCCTTCTGTTCTTGATATATGTGAACCACCTCCCTTTCCATCTGAAACAGGAAGCTGAACTGACACTGTTTGCTGATGATACAAGCATCATTATTAATCCAGTAAATGAAACTCCAATTGAAAATGATACAAATAAGGTCTTCAGAAAAGTCATTAATTGGTTTTCTGCAAATGGGCTTGCTCTAAACTTTGAGAAAACACAGTACATCCAATTTTCCACTGCAAAAAGTACAGTTACTTCAATAAATATAACACATCAACAGAAGTCAGAAGACAGGGCAGAGCATACTAAGTTTTTGGGTGTACACACAGATGAGAATCTTAATTGGAAAATTCATATTTTGGATCTTCTAAAGTGACTAGGTTCAGCAACTTTTGCAATCAGAATAATTGCCAATTTTGAGGATATAGAAATTAGGAAGCTAACATACTTTGCATACTTTCACCCTCTGATATCATACAGAATAATATTTTGGGGTAACTCAACATTTAGACAAAAAGTATTCACTGCTCAAAAGAAAGTGGTTAGAATAATGTGTGGGGTTCATAGTAGTACATCTTGTAGGCATCTTTTTAAAAGATTGGGAATTCTTACAATAGCCTCACAGTACATTTATTCACTAATGAAATTTGTTCTCAACAACATGGACCAGTTTAAAAACAACAGTGACATTCATGATTATAATACCAGAAAAAAGAAAGCCTAACACTATCCATTACTCAACCTATCTTTGGCACAGAAAGGGGTAAAATATGCTGCAACAAAAGTGTTCAACAAATTATCAGACGAAATACAATGTCTGACAGACAGCAGTAATAGCTTCAAAAATAAATTAAAATCATATCTCCTTGACAACTCCTTCTATACTATATATGAATTCTTGAATAGGAATAATAAATCTATAAATATAGTATATGCATTTTGTGCCATTTAAGGTAATGGGGTAAATAACATAAATATTAATCCTTAACTCTATCTTGTAATATATACATATTAAAAAATCTTGTTTCGTATGTGCATTTATTGTGCACGTGACACATTCCACATCGTAATGGCTACTGTACCTTGCGATTGATCAATGGAACATGCAACCAACAAACTAACTAATCTGTGAGTCAGCCTCATGCTACTTCAGATTACATGCATAAAGTATCAGTTTTACTGTTTTAAACATGCCTGTCTCTCAGCTACCATGTATAAGTTTCAGCATAGGAATCACACAGCCAACTAGTTGCAAGTAAGTGTTTGGTACATTGAACTAGGTTTCTTCATCAGAATGAAATTGTAAGAAACAGCAAAATTACGTTGCAAGAAAGCAATGGTCAAAGTTTCGAGCGGATACGCTTAAGTCAAAAATCAAAAGGCATACATACCAAAGTCTTGAACATGTTTAATTTTAATTTTAGACTTGAGCATATCTGCTCGGAACTTTGACCACTGTTTTCTCGCAATCTAATTTTAAGATTTCTTAAAATTTCATTATGCTGAAGATATCCTTATAGGTGTAGAAATCTAAGTTAGTGCACCAAACACTTTTTGCAACTAGTTGGCTGTGTGATTCCTATGCTGTGCCTTTTTTCGTTAATAATACACTTTAAATTCGAATTACCCATAGTCATTGTCACAGTCCATCTTTTCTGCCCATCACATTTATATTGCAGTACAGAAAGGTGCCTCCATGGGTCTTTCACTTTATTTGATTTAATGACCTGATCCCTTTATTTATTTCATACACCACATCATATCACATTCATTTCATAGATTAAAAATTTCTTTGAACAACAAATGCACTTGGTTATAATACACACTCTCAGTAGTAGAACATACGAGGGGCATTGAAAAGTCTGTGCAAAAATAAAAACTACTTATGTGTTTGGGGGAAACATTTTTTATTTTTCGACATAGTGTCCTTTTAGACTTCGTCCAATACTGTTCTAATTTGCTGATTCCTTCCGAATAATAGGAATTGTCCAAGTCTGCAAAATAGCTATTAGTTTCTAGAATCACCTCCTCATTTGAATAACATCTTTGTCCTGCCAGCCATTTCTTCAAATTGGGGAACAAATAATAGTCCGAGGGAGCCAAGTCTGGAGAATAGGGGGATGTGAAACGAATTCGAATCCTATTTCCATTAATTTTGCGACCACAACTGCTGAGGTGTGTGCTGGTGCATTGTCGTGATGGAAAAGGACTTTTTTGCTGTCCAATCGCATGCGTTTTTTTTTTGCAGTTCGGTTTTCACACGGTCCAATAACGATGATTATTATTCACTTGTAATAGTTTTACCCTTTTCCAGATAGTCGATGAGGATTATCCCTTGCGAATCACAAAAGACAGTCGCCATAAACTTTCCGGCCGAAGGAATGGTCTTTGCCTTTTTTGGTGCAGATTATCACTTGGTAACCCATTGTTTAGATTGTTGTTTGGTCTCAGGAGTATAGTAATGTATCCACCATCATCCACAGTGGCGAAACAACGCTTAAAGTCCTGCAGATACTTCCTGAGCAGCTGCAAACCATCCTTGCAACACTTCACACGATTCCGTTTTTGGTCAAGCGTGAGCAATCGCAGAACCCATCTTGCAGATAGCTTTCTCATGTCCAAATATTTATGCAAAATATTGTGTATCCATTCATTCGAGATGCCCACAGCGCTAGCAATCTCACACACCTTAACTCTTCTGTCATCCATCACCCTATCATGGATTTTATCAATGATTTCTGGAGTCGTAACCTCCACAGGGCGTTCGGAAGATTCAGCATAACTTGTGCCCATACGGCCACTCTGAACATTTTGAAACCACTTATAAACTGTTCTAATCGAAGGAGCAGAGTAACCGTTATGATTATCTACAATCTCTTTATTTTCCTAAGGCGTTTTGCCTTTCATAAGGTAATGTTTCATCTCCACACGAAATTCTTTTTCGTCCACTTTTTGACAATCACTCGACTTCCATGACTCACACGAATGCCAAACACAAACATATGTACCAATATGGCTGAAACTTGGTGTGCTTTCTTTCCAAAGATGCTACTAACTAAACATGCCCTCGATACACACCGGTGGTGCCATCTCTCGGACTTTGCACAGAATTTCAAACGCCCCTCGTAGTCATAGACTCTTTAGTCTTTGTTTGTTTCTTTATTTCTACTACTTCAGTCATATTTTCTGTTGTCATTTATACTTTTCTTGTTGAAATTTCGAATATTATGATCTTAGCTCCATTAACATAACCTCCTCACCTTCGTTCTAAATACAATAAGAAGATTTAAATGTTGTTCATACGTTGAATGTGCTTGTCAGTGTAAATGGTACAGTTAAAACGTTGATACTTGTTAAATACAGTGTCTAGTGAAAGGATATCTCTGAAATCGAATCTCCAATATTTTCTCTGACACTTCATCATACAGCTCTTTTCGAACTATATAAAGGGATCTGTCCAACACCAAGGTTTGTGGGTTCCAGAGACAATTACTAGCACAACATGGGTGCGGTATACTTGCCCATGTCCATCCTCAATTCGCACAAAGAGCTCTGCTGCCCCATTACTGCATAAGTTAGCTGGAACACTACCATGGTATATTGCAGATGCATACATCTTTGTCTATAGCCTCAAACATGTCAGTTAATGAGAGACGAAACGTTGATGTATCAAGGTCGAAAAGATATCTTGTCAATGAATCGGGATGCTTTCATATACTATGGGATACAACACAACACAACACGTAGTCATAGTTCATAGTTACGAATCCTACAGTCGAGTTAGCGTAGCTGCACAGTACTGTGTCCAACTGTGGATACAAGATCGGCTCGGTCCATTCCTAGGTGGCTAAAAGTCGATTCTGACAGACAGTTTAAGAAGGGTTTTAAGAGGATTTACACATTCACCTAATCGAATGCTGGCTGTAGGCTAGATTTTACCCACACTATGAAAAACTCTAGCTCTAAAACATAGTTTGCTATGATTTAATTATGCCAGTCAGCAGTAAATAACAGAAGACATGAAATTTTGCAACAAATACATTAATATGGTCAGAAGAAAGTTCTGTAAGCAAAGAAAGTATTATAAGTGGTATATATATTGAGTAAGAGTTTTATAAAGTTCGTTACCCATTTTCCCACTTTGAGGAGTTGTAATGGGGCCTTTCTTGCGAGTTTGTTTTGTTTCTGTTGCCACGATTTTCTTAGTTACTCTGTCTTTTCTGGTATTCCAAATTTTTTATTTCCACTATTTCCCTAATGTTATTTTTTTATGAATAGAAACCTTTCGTAAATAACTCGTATGGCCTAAATATTATCATTAGGAGGACATAATTTCGACTCAATAAGTAAAAATAGGTATCACTGGAATAATATAGAATAATGTGCTTTGTATATGCTAATGAAATATGTTCTATATCGAAGTATTTTTTACTCAATGTTTCTGAGGAAATATATATATATATATATATATATATATATATATATATATATATATATATATATATATATATATATATATATCTTTGTCTATAGCCTCAAACATGTCAGTTAATAAGAGACGAAACGTTGATGTATCAAGGTCGAAAAGATATCTTGTCAATGAATCGGAATGCTTTCATATGCTATGGGATACAACACAACACAACATGTAGTCATAGTTCATAGTTACGAATCCTGCAGTCGAGTTAGCGTAGCTGCACAGTACTGTATCAAACTGTATATATATATATATATATATATATATATATATATATATATATATATATATATATACCAGTTGCCTAAGATAGAGCAACTTTAGCATCTTTCTTATCAAATTTGATACTTGGGCCACAGTACATTCTCAAATTCAGTGATACAGTTGCATCAAAAAGTAACAATAATTGAATCTTAACCCATCCTGGATAAATTTCTGCAGACAGCCATGTGTAAATTTATGTGTGTGTGTGTGTGTGTGTGTGTGTGTGTGTGTGTGTGTGTGTGTGTGTGTGTGTTGACATGCATGCTCTAGATAATAGCAAATTATGAATGCACAGTGTAACAATAGTTTTAGCATTACCAGTTAACATGATTGCGATTAGGTATATGCAAAAGAGCATTCAACATAATATATAAAAACCTGTGCAATTATATCTACAAGTGGTTACTTAGCTGTGTGCATAAATTAGTTAATTTAAAAAACTGTGTTTTATGAAGGCGATGTTGTTGATAACATGATCTGTAAAGAACAGACAACTAAATCATTATCATCTAACAAATTAATTTTTGTTTAATCTCAATGTTGTGTGCAAACTGACTGAATGTAATTTTCTCAAGAACTGTCACAGAATATCATCTTTGGTTGTTCTCTCTCTTCAGCCTATCATATAGTGACATGAAGAAACAAGCCTAAAATTGTCAGCTGAACAGATCTATCATCCAGGTATCTAAGGGGTGAGTGCGTACGACTGTGTATACAACCGTGCATATACACCATTTTGTCATGTGGCATCTTCAGTTCCCACACCTAGATGGAACGGATCTCTACTGCACTAGTGATGCATGACAAGGGCATGTGATTTCCCTTGAGGCCTCTGTCTGCACTCTTGAGGTACAGCATTTATATTCCTGCCATGAGATGGAGGTAGTGTCCGTAGAAACACTACCAGCTACCAGTGAGAACTGTTTACACAAGTGGTGAGTTCTATTGACCATCACTGAGCCTCTTTGTTTGACATTCAGTCAGTATATGGATCTGTTCTGTCACTGGTGATAGCGACAGTCATCTGCTGTCAGTTTGCACAGCATTCCATCCTGAAGGTTGTTGAGTATTTTCGTTATGAAATATCTCACAAAAAATTGTGACAGACTGCTACTCTCATAAAACTGCCGTTCTTTCCCTTCATACGTGTCTATCAGCAATTTGATGCTTATGATTCATCTTTTCACCTCATATAACCACGTTTAGCTCTCAAATGTTATTGTTATGTGCCTGGTATGTATGAATTGACAGTTCTATGGTGGCCATCTACGTTACTGCCAGTAAAATAGACACCATCCATTCCACATAATTTTTTTGTGGTGAGTGTTAGGAACGTAGTACCTGAACCTATTGCCTCTGTTCTTTGAGCCACTGCACGAGTGTCCACCACAAAGCGGATGAATGTGCATCTCTTGATTTTGCAATTTCAAAGGAGGATGTATATGTGGGTTATAGGTTATTTTCAACTTACGTGACTTTCCCTGTCATTTTTCACTAGTATGCGTCTGCACTTTTCATGTTTCCTGTCATTTTAACTTGGGTCATGAAGGCTGTGGCTGCAGATCTCTCACAAACAGCATACTACTGGGGGAGACCATAACAGTAGTGGAACAATGGTGGCATCAGTGCAATTTGTTAGTGTGGGTTGCCTACATTCAGGGGCAAGCACACATTTAGGGGTAAACCTATTGTTCTCTTTTGATTGACAGGTACTTAACCTATTGCTCTGCTAAGTGGATTAATACCCCCTGGGGATAATCTGTATTTCTGAGAAATCTACCCAAGCCCTACCCACTCCCCCTCCTCCTCCTAACCCCCCTGGAAACCTCCACCCTACCTTCTCACACTCACTGCTACAGGTACATTATTGGACCTGAGTTATTACCATAGTCCCCTTTGTGTGGGACAAGTTTTCCTTGTTTCCTATTGGGGGATACAAGGACTGGAATATATGGCGCGATTCGATCCTGAAACCAACAAATTTCTAAATCCTACTGGATTTTTCCCCCTTACCTCTTATTGGTGGATACCGGCACAGTTATATGATTTGTTAGGAAGTCTTCCACATAGGAGGTAGCTGAAAATTTCTAATTTCAGCTCACTTGCATGCTATGTCCTTAAACAGTTTGCAGGAGTGCCTGGACAGATGTGTGCTTGCAGTACAACTATCGGAAATAATAAACAATCGGGAATTTGACGCTACAATTGGGTTATTAAAGCACTATAGAATTCCTAAATTGGTACTCTCCACTATATTCACAAGGAGGAGGAAGGGTTTACCATGTGATGCAACAGTAACAACAACAACAAATACCTCTGCAAGACAGAGTCGACTGCATTGTATTGAGAAGCACTAAACACGACACACTTAAACCATAATCCAGTCTGTAGGAGTAGTTATCATGGCTAGATGTATGAGATCGCTGAAAACACTCACAAATATCGTGCACATCTAGCCATGACAACTACTGCTACGGACTGGATTATGATTTAAGTGTGTCGCGTTTAGTGTTTCTCAATACATCACAGTCGACTCTGTCTTGCAGAGATATTTGTTGTTGTTGTTGTTGATACTGTTGCGTCACATGGTAGACCATCCTCATCCTTCCGAATATAGCAGAGAGGACCAATTTAGGAATTCTATAGTGCTTTAAAAACCCAATTGTAACGTCCAATACCCGACTAATCAATTTATTATTTCCGATAGTTGTATTACAAGCACACATCTGTCCAGGCACTCCCGCAAATTGTTTAAGGATATAGCATGCAAGTGAGCTGCAATTTGAAATTTTCAGCTACCTCCTGTGTGATAGACTTCCTAACAAATGATATAACTGTGCCAATATCCACCGATAGGAGGTAAGGGCAAAAATCCAGTTGGATTTCGAAACTTGGTGGTTTCAGGATGGAATCCCGCCATATATTCCAGTCATAGTATCTCCCAATAGGAAACAAGGAAAAATTGTCCCACACAAAGGGTATTGATTTACTTAATTAGTCAATCAATCTGACAGAGTGAGGGAATATTTCCAAGACATCCATAGCAGGGGGTTACGAGGTAAACGCTGCTTCGTTTTCAGCTAGATCTGACCGGCAGTGGGACACTACACGACGAGAAAGAGAGCGAGAGAGAGAGAGAGAGAGAGCGGCAGACAGCACGAGTTTCGACAGGAATTTCTTGGGTATCAAATATCAAAGGCATGTCACCGCCTGACGCTTTTGTTTGGGGATTAGCGCGACATCCAGTCTGTGCACTGCACGAGGCAGCTGGCGCCGCGATGACAAGAGGTCATGGGGCCCCAAGCGAGCAGTAGTGGAATCTCATGGGCAGCGGTGTGTATCACAAGCCGGCGATGTCTGTGGGCCAGCGGACGGCTGACGGTCGATGGTGTGTGCTTTGTGATTGACAGATTGTAACAGTTCAATTACGTGTGATGATAGTTTCATGACGAGATTCCTTGCATGATCAGAATAATAAAGCGATTAATTAAATTACTTATTTTCGATGTATTTACAAGACCTGTATCTTCCCAATCAGCAGAGAACAAACGTACCGCGCCACGGCTATTGCCCCGTGCTAATCCATACATCAAATGGGCATCTGCCAACTCAGCATTTGTAAACATTGCACTGACTGCAAAACCACGTTCGTGATGAATACTAACCTGTTGATGCTACGTACCGATGTGCTTGATGCTAGTACTGTAGTGCAATGAGTCGCATGTCAACACAAGCACCGAAGTCAACATTACGTTCCTTCAATTGGGCCAACTGGCGGTGAATCGAGGAAGTACAGTACATACTGACGAAACTAAAATGAGCTCTAACATGGAAATGAAGCGTTTCCGGACACATGTCCACATAAAATCTTTTCTTTATTTGTGTGTGAATAATGTGTCCTGAAAGTTTGGCCGTACCTTTTTGTAACACCCTGTATATTCTAAGAAACGAAATATGTAACAATATCACAACTTTATGTTAAATATCTGTCTGTATACCTTTTATCAGTTCTACTCCTTGTATTAGCATTATCTAAGGTATTTATTTAATCTAATAATCAAAGTTGCTTCTTTGATGTAAAAATAAAAAGTTGAAAAGTAACCTGCAATATAGCCGCTTAGAAGTAGCTGCACTGTACGTCTTTTCAAGTTTCCCGCTGCACATGCAGCCTTCGGCATATAGCCATCTCACTCGCACACCTACTCGGAATAGCTGAGCAGACATGGCTGCGCTCACAGAGCGCGAACACACTGTGAGAACGTGAATGTTGGCGAGGCGTATCTAGATACTATCGCAAATTCCGAATAACTACACTGACGAAAAAAATCCCAAAACTAAGAAAAAGTTGCGTGAGATAAATGTGGGATAGAAGGAGTGTTTCTACATCTGAAAGATGACTTCTATTCAGATTTCACACCAGCCGCATGGGATTGGCGCTAGTAGCGCCACTATGAGGATGCAAATCAGGTTTTCTTTAAACACGCACTGCAACTGTAGAGAACTTTATTTACCTTTGAGAATGGATGTAGTGAGTTGATGTTCGTCAAGAATATGTTTAAGATGACGAAGACACTATTATCAACAGCTCACTGTGTTTTAACAAAATCGTATAATAGAGCTACCAGAAACTGAAGTTCCACCCACGAAATCACTGAAAGGCTTGGCGGGAATGTAGCCACTGCACGTAATTACTGGCAGTGGTGGTCATGGAAAGGTACAGTCGCAAAAAAACCGGACTCCAGAAGCCACGTGCCACTACCAAGAAGGGAGACCATTATGTTCGCCGTATGGATGTCACACATCATACTGCGTCTGCAGCTGCAGTTCGACCAACAGTTGGTGTCACAGTGATACTAAAAACGTTTAAAAATCGGTTACTTCAAGAAGAGCTCCAAGCCAGACGTCATGTAGCGTGCGTTCCACAGAACCCAAACCACTGCCATATGAGACTGTAATGGTGTCAAGAGATAGTTCATTGGAGGTCAGGGTGGAGGTCTGTTGTGTTTTGTGATGAAAGCTGGTTCTGCTGCGGTGCCAGTGATGGCTGTGTGTTGGTTAGAAGGAGGCCAGTCTGTATGTTGGACACACTGGACCTAGACCTGGAGCTATGCTCTGGGGTGCGATTTCATATGACAGCAGGAGCACTCTCGTGGTAACCCCGTGCATCCTAACTGCAAAATTGTACATTAGTCTGGTGACTCGACCTTTTGTACTGCCATTCACGAACAGCATTCCAGGGGGTCTTTTCCAACAGGACAACGTTCGTCCATATACCGCTTTTGTAACCGAACATGCTCTACAGAGTGTCGACATGTTGCCTTGGCCTGCTTGATCGCCAGATACGTCTCCAGTCGAGCATGTATGGAACATCGTTGCATGAAAACTCTAGCTTCATCCACAACCAGCATTAACCATCCCTGTATTAACTGACCAATTGTAACAGCATGGATCTTTATCCCGCAAACCGGCGTCTGGCACCTGTACGACACGATGCATGCATGTTTGCATGCTTGCATTCAGCGTTCTGGTGGTTGCAATGGTTATTAATGTAGCAACATTTCACGTTTGCAATGGCTTTTCTCGCACTTACATTAACCTGTTATCTTGCAACATTAATCACTTAAATATGTTACCTAGACAAACAAATTTCCAAAATTTCATTACTCTACATTAATAATTTTTTGGTGTTGCGATTGTTTCCCATCAGTGTATGTTTGACTGAAGTGCTATTTTTAGTAATTCAGTTGGTACGTTAACATTGGTTCACATTATAGTAGCTCAGTGCGTAATCATACTTTCTCACACTATAGTAATGAATATAACAATTCCAACAGTAGGGATTATAGGTCCAACGCTTCTCATTAAATTTCATGATGTACACTGATCAGCCAAAACATTATGACTACTGCCCACCGAGACGTTGGATGCCGCCTGATGGCGTTGCGGGCACGTGACGTGGTAACAAAAATATGCACGCCGAAGGAGCATACTGCTAATGCATGCAAAAGTGTTTCGGAGCACTCCGTTCATCGTACACAGTTGAACATAGAGCTCTGCTGCAAACCACCCCTATGTGTTCACATGTTGACCCAACGACATCGTCATCTACGCTTGCAGTGGGCACGGGAACGTCGGGATTCGACCGTTGGCTCTGCGGATGAATCACAGTTTTGCTACACTACGTCGGTGGTCGCCTCAACAAATGCTATCATCGAGGTGAGCGACGAATCGAAAAGTGCAGGGGCCACGGAGGCACGGTGATGGGAGCAGTGTTACGCTATGGGAGACATTCTCCTATGCTTGCTTGGGACCTATCGTAGTAACTGAAGACACGCTGACAGCTGCAAACCACCTGCATCCCTTCATGCCTAATGCCTTCCTCGACGGCGATGTCGTCTTTCAGCAGTACAATCCTCCGTGTCTCGGAGCCAGGGCCGTGCTACAGTGGTTTGAGAAGCGTTATAGTTAACTCACGTTGATGTCTCTGCGACCAACTTTGCCTGAAATAAATATTATGGAACCCATCTTCGGCGCTGTCGGCCGCGTACGCGGATCAGTGGCTGGTTATTTACGCGGATTACATGACCTGTGCGTAGACATTCAATGCCACGTACCCGCAAAAACCTACCAACAAACTGTCGGATACCAGATACACAGAATCAGTGATGTAGAGGATTATGGAAAAAGAAGGAACAGATTTCAAACATTTATTGCCTCCAACTAAAAAAGACAGAAGCACAATTCCAACGTCCCTGAAAAGAGGAAAGTTCAAATTTTTGTGCATTTAATGTGAGTATCATGCGTTACTCGATAAATATCAAAACGTGACTCATTTCCTGCCCCACACGAAGCTTCAACAATACGATGTCGCAGGCTTTCAAGAGTATCAAGCAAAGGGGGGATAAAGACGTAAAAACTCGGTCTTTTATGTTACCCACAGATAAAACTCACAAGGTGTGAGCTCTGGGAGCGTTGGATTGGAAGAGAAGGAGCAAGATGAACTTCATCGCCGGTTGCCTCCCAGGTCTCCAGACCTCTCAACTTGTGACTTTCATCTGTGGGGTTACGTAAAAGACCGCGTTTTTATCCACCCTATGGGTGACATTCTTGAAAGTGTGCGACATCGTAATGTTGAAGCTGTGAATTCGATAACGAGAGACCAGCTGCTTCATGTGTGGCAGGAAATGAGCCCCACTTTGATATTTATCGTGTAACACATGGTGCTCACATTGAACGCACGAAAATTGGAACTTTTCCAGGAACGTTGGAATTGTGTTTCTATCTTTTGTAGTTTGGAAGTAATAAATGTTTGAAAACTGTTTTTTCTTTTTGAACAGCCCTATATTTCGTTCCAAAGACAGACAAACAAGCTACTAAACAGGTGGACATAATGTTTTGGCTCATAAGTGTATAGGCGTCTGGATAGTCTGAATATTGTGATGGTAAGCATGCTGATCATAAAAAGTTTTGGAGGAAGAGTGATAAATTTACTACGATAAATGTTACTGTGAATCTGATTTGTAAGTTAGGTTCTACGAACTTAGCATAGCATCCAGTTAACTCCTATTCTCGAAACAGTGCCGGAAACACGGTGGGTCAGCGAGGAATAATACTTAGCCAGAGAATAAAACTGGGTTAAGGGGAGCCGGAGGTGCCTATGCTGCTCATGTTAAAATCACTAAGTTTGAGGAACATTTATGAATAAACTACCAAATAGACAAATTTGAATTTTTTTTACATATAGAGTGGTTTAGTATTGCAGTTATGAGAGAGGGATTTTGGAGTATCTTTTCTAGTTTCCATCCAATTATTTTTTTATTAATGACCCAAATTTTTTTACAAATAATTGCTTTATAATTAAACTGAAATGAAACTACTGAACATATTGCCAAATGGCTGTGTTACAATGTAAGTTTGACCACTAGGACTGCTGTATAAAAATTTCATCTCTCTAGCTTGAGTGGATTTTGAGAAAATGTTCCTTATATTCGAAGAATTCTAATTTACGGGAAATGGCTATCAAAGTTTCTCAATACATTCCTGCACTATAGGATGGATTATCAGGGTCTTCTTCTTCATCCTCCAAAAGCTTCCTCTTCTGTCTTCTTTTCTGGCCTGTTGTTCCATCATACTTCATATGCCTTTCTCTTATTTCTGCTCCTCTTATCCTTTCTCTGTCAATAGTTCTTAGTGCTCGTACAGTGTTCACCCCAGCTGTAAATCCTAATGCCTTCAGAACTTTACACTTCACACTGTTCCCTTGGTTGTAGGTTGCTATTGCATCATAAATGCCAAAGTGCAGTGTTTTTATGCTTACAAACACCCTTTTAGGAATCACTTTCCAAATCAAATTGTTTACGCTCTCATTAGGATTCTGCGTCTTTCCGTGTAGACATTTGTGTAACAATTCTGGCTGTGCTAAGTCATGAAAAATTGGTTTTATTGCATTTATCACAGCTGCTGGCAAACCATGTTTGTGATCATAGTCCTTTTTTGCATTATATTTGCGCCAGGAATCTTTTGGGCACAGGCTGTGTTGAGGGTATTCATTGGAAGAGGCAGTATGAAGGAACAATGCCCACACTGCTTTTCGCATGTCACTAACATTACTAGTATTTTGCCTTATATCATACCAATAGTATCTCTGTAGACGTTCAATCACCTCATCAGTAAGCCTGCCTCTCCCTCCTATTGTCTTTCCATCACTGAGCTTACTTGAACCCAAAGTTTGTTTGAGCCTTTGAAGCCGTGCACCCATACGCTTTTGCACATGCCAAACACATTCCAACTTTTCAACTACAAATTCATTTCCATATGGTTTCAGTTCCTCTATAGTCTTGAAACCTTTGGAGTCACCATCCCCAAGGTAGTATTTGTACCTAACGTTGTATCTGGGAACTGAATGTTCAAAAATTTGTTTCACTCCATCCACTTCCATTGCTCCACTTGATCCAGTAAAATTTGTCTCACAGGTTCCACTGTGCTCTCCTTTGATTTTATTTTTGCACCTACAATGTTTTGATAATATTGCAACATCAATCACTTTTGCACTATCACCACAAGTAGCAGTTACAACCCCATTCAGGGATTTATGACCCCTCTTTTGCCAGGAACCATCTAATGCCACTACCAAATCCCTAGAACCACCGTTCATTTCTACAGATTACTCCACTGCTTCCTTCATGGTTTTCAAAGCCACATCTTCAAGAGAGGATCCTACCAGTTCACAGTAGTACCCAAATTTGCTTGGAGGCGATGGCAATTTCATAATACCACAAAACAGTTTACCAGCAGCAGAGCCTTTTCCAATGGATCGAAGACCATACACAAGTCGAACATTCACATCAAACACTCTAGATCGTCCATTTTCACCTGAGAGGCACCCACATGCCTTGCTCATACTGTGGCATCAAGCAGTCAGGCCTGCAAGATGAGTGGTCTGCCAAGCGAGTGGATTCATTTTTTTATTTATCAAGTAACATGAACTCTAGTACTCACAATTAAGTTAAAAGTTATTCTCCTGCTTGGATATTACGCAACGGAAACGCACATCTGACTATTAGTAATTTACACAACACTGACTGTTCACTATGCACTGGCAATACCACATTTTCTTTCTTATTTAATGGCTTTTATCAACACGTGGCCATCGCACTGAATATGAATGGCGCACACATTATAAATTCTGGATATCATGACAACATACAATTCGAAGGAAAAGGCCACCAATCTTTTTCTTTTCACTGTCTTATTTATTCCGATAAATTCTATAACTTAAACACACAAATTCTATAACCTACAACAATAACACCTGAGAAATTCCGCCCAGTGGGCATGGCTTTACATTGGTGATTCTCTATCTTATGGTCTCGTAATTATGTAATGCTACAGTGCACTTTCTGGATAGGATGGTGGATCTTTTTCTATATCTCACAGTTTGACTCTCACAACCATCATCACGAAACTTTCCTCCAGACCGAGCGGTACAAAAGGAACATGCATAACC
The DNA here is from genome assembly GCF_023864345.2 of Schistocerca serialis cubense. Classification (NCBI taxonomy): domain Eukaryota; kingdom Metazoa; phylum Arthropoda; class Insecta; order Orthoptera; family Acrididae; genus Schistocerca; species Schistocerca serialis. The sequence goes on along the minus strand of NC_064640.1, from coordinate 405,933,907 downwards.
CACTACCTTCGAACTACCTTGCAGTTCTCCCATGCAAACCACACATACTTAAATTACATGACATACACCACACTGCAACATGGAATACGACATAAGGAATAGTCACAACATTATAATCACATCACTTTCGGCTTTCCCACTTCAATTAGTATTCATCCCAGTTCCACACGACACTGCCCCACTTCATAACTTTTCTATGCTACTACGAACTCTGGACGTTATATGCACGTCTTCCTGTGCAATGCAAGCCAAGTGGCGTTGCTGGATAGACGGCTGACTCACCTTGCTTCTCTCTCAGAGTATTATAGTTTGAATCAAGCATCACACGGAAACTCAACACGCAAATAATATTAAGAACATATTCATCACACACACGAGTCCTCAACTGATACCATGGACGAGTACTTCTCTTTATCCTTTGTCTCATACACAGATTGAGACTCACACAGTACTCACCACGTGGAAGTACTCGTCTCTAATTTCAAGTCCTGCACACGCCATTTCTTAAATATTTCCAACTTATAATACACATGCTAGTAATTCAGCTTAACTTAAGCACTCGGAAGTATTTCAACTTATTGCTACACGTGGTTTCATTGTGACCGTTGGTCACTTCCGAAGATTACTACGATCCCATTAATATTACCTGCCTGACATTTAATTCTTCCCACAAAAGTTCCTGAAATAGAGAAATTGTTATTCTAAACTACTCTTAAGTATTTCACATGCATACCATGTCTCCATTCTTTTGTTCTTACGGAGCACGCCTAAGACAGGTCTTACCAACACTAGATCCAGCGGCAATGTGCTGAAACATGGCCGTTCTTCAGGTCATCTCGCACCTCTGTCAAGGTGGGGAAGACCATGCTACCGTATTGGTCAGCCACATTTCAGGCGCTCAAAGCTCCGGTAAGTTTCATCTCTTTGGCTCCACCAAAGGTGGCCAAAGGATCGTCTCAAAGATGATCATATATTCACATTCACTATCTGTGGTTAGCAGACGACCATACATTCATTCATTTCACAGATCTCACCAAACAGGATGTAGGGATTCATTTTGTGGGAGTGCACATGTGATCAGTTAAATAAATAAATTGTCATTCTTTCCCACACTGGTATCCGGCTTCGCTGTATTAATTGAAATTGAGTTATTTTACAAAAAAATGTGTTGTTCTGACAAAAATAATGAAGTATGTTGTACCTATTTTCAATGTCGGGCGGTACTGTACCCTTTCACCACCGGTTACCCATGCAGAAAAAAATGGCACGTACTACCCTTGCAATGCGAGGGTAGTTCCGAACATTTTTTTTAAGAAAACTGTATTAGAACAAACATAGCAAGTCATCAAAATAACCAGGAGGAGACCTTAGCCCCTGGTGACCTCAAATAGACGACCAAATGCTGTTACTTTACCAAATTATTGACACAGTTGTTGTATTATTGTACTCTCCACAATCCGGAGTAACGTATACATACAAATTTACAACAATCCACATGACAAATAAAACATTACATCATACAAATAAAAAATAATGTTGAAATAAAAATTTGCTTAGTTACTGGGATCTTCGTTATTTTTATGAGTAATCCAAACTTCACTAATTCTTTGACAAATAAAAAAAATACTAATTGTACTCATGAAATTTTAAATAGCTCACCGTCCAAACACAGAGCAAGTAATCTGACATTCATAAATTGCGGGCTAAAAACCTTTACACAGCAAAGTCTAAATACAAAACAAAATCAACAAAAGAAAAAACATTGCGTACACTAGTTACATGTAGAATGTCAGGCTCCATACCATTACTCTAGAATATACATCAAACCTACAGAGAAATAAAACTGAGAAGAAAAACAATGAAATATACCACAAGTTACATACTGGTTACGTAATATAGTTCGTCTAAGACATCATGTCATACCTCATTAACTATTATCACCTAAGCAATTGCCACCACTACTCGACTGTGAGTTTAACCTTATCCTTGTCCACCAGTACAAATACCTGCTGCTGAGCCAGTCAGTCCATCAACTTTGATCAATACACACAGTAAATAGTTTAGCAATAAGTGCTTGAATCCACCAGTAGCTCTCGTATCTTACTCTACTGCTCATTTCTCTGTTTTTACACATTTGGACGACAATAACTTGCATTTCGACTAGCCTTCGTTACACTTTAATGTGAAATATCACCACTGTGATAATGCAAATAAGTGGCTTCAGTCAACACATCAACAAGATCATTACTGTCCACGACATCAAAATGCATCAGTTAATTCCGATATTTGTTGTGCAATGCAAACTTTTGCCCCCTGTGACAACCTTACTGACCAATGCAGCAAGAGCCGCTACGTTAGTATTACGCCACTGGCTAATAATTATAGCATCATTGTACCAAATATTCTAATAAACATGCTACGTGAACTTGATAACCCAGTACAAACAAAAAAAACACTAACTATTCTAAACACAAATATTAATGAAATACAAATGCTTGCTGTCCCTTCAGGAATGAAACATATAAAAAAATTTACATAATTACAAGTACAAATACATTATTCCCTATCTTGCGAGTCACACGGAATCATTTCATTCTGTGATTTTCTTGGGGTCAAAAAAGTTGCTGACTGGTTCCCTAGAAACACTGTCTCGGTGTCAAAGCTCTCCCATGGTTACCCGGACGAAAGTCTTTAAGTCACTCAAATCGGCATTTTGAACACATTAAACACAAATGTCATAGTCACTCTCAGAGTACCATCCACACGAATCTGATCGTCCAGAAATGGCCCTACAATTACTATTACCCACGGTTCTGTCCTTTCAGTTCATGGTGTAGTTAAAAGTCGTAAGTTCCAACCACCAGCACTTATTTCCGCACCAATTAAAGAAATGTCTCCTACTACAAATGCAAATGTCAATGTCCCACTTTAGTTTCTTGCGTTCATACAATAATTAGTCACCAAACGACAACTGTCCTCGTTAAGTATACCAAGCATCCCACATGCAATTCACAAAGCACACTTAACAAGTCACTGCAAAAAGTTTATGGATCCCACCGTTCAGTGGTCAAGACAAAACAAAACAATCGTCCTGTCTGCTAAAGACAAAATCTTTTCCACCACTAACAACGTGGAAACACAAGTCCGTCACTTTCCACCTTACGGAGACATACGAGCAGTCATCTTGTTTCACAGCTCCACAGTCCAGTACTAATTAATAGTTGCTGGTAAAAGATGCCCGCTGGACTCTGCCGCGCGTCGTTCATTCTGCCGTGGCGCCGCCACCGCGCTAGCCGTTCAGCGGAAATAAACCACCCGCTGTTGCCTCCGCGGGATACTGTCTCCAGTCGTAAGGGTGGCGCAACTTATGAATGGCACCCCAGGCTATTGACCTGCTGTAGCGGGCGCATGGAGTGTACCTCGACCGACAGTGGAGGGTGGGGGGGGGCGCCGCGGCTTTGTCGCCTCTCCCATGGCGACATCAGCTTGGCCTCCCGCTTTGTTTTTGTGTAGGTACGGACGCGTTCTGCGTGGGCACCTCAGCGCTACGACACCCAATCAGTCAGACCCTTCCGTGCATCTCGCAACATTACAGACAAAAGGATATTCTTACAGTATTTAAATACTCATTGATTACATGTATGATCTATACATTGGTAATAAAAGAATCTTTGTTCTAAAAAAGCGTAAAATCATACACCCTAGTTTTCTACACATACAACATCAACATTTATCTCTTTTCTATATATAGCCCACACTTGTGCTATTGATTGTACCTGTCGTCCCTCATGCAAAACATGAAAGTGTCAAAAAAAAAAGGAATAAGAAACAATCTATACAGATCATAATTACAATATCAAATAGTAGACTACTCTAACATCCTATCACAGTGAAAATATTAGAAACTGTTGACTCTAAAACTACAATATACAATGAACCTTTGTGCTTGTGACAGACTGAAATTAATACCCCTTGAAAGTGTTCTAACAAAAAAATAAGAACTAATCTACATAGCTCACAATTACCTACCACATGTTGTTAAATAGTAAACTACTTTAACATCCTAACATAATAAATATTTTAGAAACTGATGACTCGAAATCTACAACATACAATGCACCTTTGTGCTTGTAACAGACTGAAATTAGTATCTCTTTATATATTTTACCTTTTTATTACATATAACAACATTTCTAGGACATGTATGTACCATCCACATGACGTCATATCCTGACCTGCCATCGAGGTTCATCCAAATCAAACGATAAAGCACAATAATGTTTTAGTTATGGATTGGTAGCATCTCCTTTACAGGAGTGTGAGCATTGATCACACTACTCTACGACTCTCACTCACCAGACATCACATTTTCCTTCTCATTCAATCCATTAATACACTAACAGAATAGGTCTAGAAGTCAGCTAACCTTAACACCACCACACTCATGACAACATACCATACCTTTGCTCCCTTATACTCAACCACATAACACATGAAGCTGTTTTGGAGATAGCATTCCAGTCTCCGAATTCGTCCTTTCACTCTGGCACCTCTCTCCATCGCCTTACCTCTGCATTCACTTTACCGATTATTCATCCTGCTAAATACCAACTTAGAATTGCGACATTTCATCTAAGAACAAAACATACACAAATTATTCACCCTGCAAAATAACTGTACACATTCTTGGTACCGTTTTGATTAGTTATACTGGTACCAGGCTTCAACAACAACAACAAAAGTTATTTTTTTTATATTGCAAATGTTATGGTAAGAATTAGATTTACACTTATATTACATCTTACATCAGTATTCCACAACGTTCACCATCTGGATCTCATACTCCCTTTATGTCCCTTCACGTTGTGCAGTTGTCCTCATCTCTTCATTCGTATTTCGGCTCTCCGTCCGTCCATTACTCCATCATTTCCTGGTCTTCCTTCGCCATTCGCATCAATCTCGATTGCAGCATACACAGGCCTCTCTGTAACATACATCTAAGACATCTCCACATTATTCAATTCTACTCACCTTTATTTACCACTGGTTCATTACGTCGAATCTCTCTTTATTAATCACACTGCTTCACGTCGCTTCTCTCCTTAAATATCACCTTTATCCACTACTATTTATCACGTCACTTCTCTCTCTATCTACCATCTTTATCCACTCATTAATCATCACATCGTTTCTGCTTGATCCTTATTCATATGACAAAAAATACGTACATACACCACTCTGTAGACTCCTGTTCATGACTCATTCGACCAGTCTATTCTGTCATACTTCCTGACATCCCGCCTGAAAATTGTTATGTTCGATTTGACCCTGCACAACGTTACATACCACAAATAAATACACTGACTATCTACCATAACTTGCCTACTTTCGATCTATCGTTAACTTTTCCATAATATGATGTTAGAAATGTATGAAGCCCATGCGATTGTTTTCCCTTGATCGTCTCAATCAGTACAGAATTTTCATGGACAATCCGCCTCACTCTAAATGGTTCACTGTACACAGTAAAGAATTTGCTAGTTAGGAATCTGTGCTTACATGAAAATTAAATGCGTACAGAGAATATACAAGCTAGGAGAAATGGGACGAGCCCAAGTGTTAGAAACTTTGGTGCTAGTGGCCTCTTTCCCTAACACCAGATTCCGAACAACCATACGCAGCACCTCATAACTGTCACTATGACAATGACATACTACCGATCAGATGGCAGCTAATCTAAAACTTCGGTCACAATGTTGACTTTTTACATTACGTGTTAAGTACCTGCAATAGTCAAATCACACTAATTAAACTGGACTCATTGGCATTATTACATAACATTTTTAGCAACTGTTTTTTTTTTTTGAGAAAACAGTTCTTTTACTTTAGTGTTCCAAATCAAAATTTGCAAATTTTGCTCAGAGAGACCAGCCTAACAGATTCCATTACTGGTGTTTTATTCTGTGATCAGAAGTATGGTATTTGCACTCCTACATATCAGTAGAGTATGCCTGCTACATAGACAATTTTCAGTGCCAGTGGCAAGTGTTTTAAGGCAACATGCTAAGGGCTGATATGTTGATATGTTGGATCCATCAATCTATTACGAAAAGAAAGAAATGCCAGGATTCCATGCTCTCCTGTCATTCTGATACTTTCTGCCGTTCCTATCCTCAACACTGTCTGACCTATGAGTCGTGTCTCCAATCACGATGTTGCTCTTATTACTCAGTCCCTGTAACAAGTGCTGAAATTACGCGGAATCGTCTAAGCCTCTGCCCGCTATCACTATATCTCTGCGCAATCTCACTGGCAACTTCGTTATACAGATCCTAATGAGCTCCCCAGTTTCGTATGGCACATCCAAATACCTATTTCGTCTCAACATTTCCTGATAGCACACCACTGGATCTCTTATACCACCTTCGTTACAATTTGGTATCATCAATATGCTTTGCTTAACCTGGTCATGCCTACTTTTCGACCAGAATTAATTTAAAAACTTGTCACAAAATATCTTGTAGCTACTACAGTCCTTCATAACTTCCTGCATTTTCGCTCTAGCCTCGTCCCTCAAATGGTTACACACAAACTTCATTTTGAGGAACGGTCTCCACGATGAAGGTAATGAATCTTGAAATTGAGACAGCCACAGGCATGGATGTTGGTAGTTATCAGGATCCAGAAAACAAGTGTACGTTTGTACCAACACGAAGTGCCTCCTACATTCTTCTTCTGCATTTATGTTTTCCGACCTTGGACTATACCCAGTTGGGTTTGACACCTGTTTTATCCGACACAACCGTTCTTCTAACTCTCTGAGTTCGTCTTCCTCTTTCTGCCTATTTTCGTTTTTTGAATTTATCTCACTCTCCCTCTGCAAGCTGCCTGGTGGTGTTTCACCTTCGCTACTGCATGCTAATTGCAACTGTGCTAGTTCTTCCCTATGTTTCCTATTTATTTCTAATTGTGCCTCTTTAAACTGTAATAGTGATTGTATCTCCTCCTGTTCGGCATTAACCTCTCGTTGTGTACTGTCAGAGCCTGTTTCGCCTCTTATACTGATCTTTTCTACATCTGCGCTAATCGTATTCATTCTGACCACTACCACCGCAACTCCATCCCTGTGTTTATTTAGCGCCACTTCCTCCCGGGTGACTTGAGCTTCCACGCTGTCTAATGCCCCTTGTTTATCTGCAAGTAGGTCCTCCACTATTTCTTTGATTCGCTCATCTGGCAACACATCGCTATGTTCAGTAATACCACTCTCTATTGCACTTATTCGTACCTCCAAATTATTGGCTTTTTCTTTCACGGCGTCACATACTTGCTTCAACGCACCCAGATTCTTCTCCCCCTCATCTAACCAATTATTAACTGCGGACAGACGCTCATCGATAACTGTGTGTAGCTTCCTCATTGCCTCTTTATTTCCCTTATCCATTGCCTCCAATCTTTCCTTACTATCTTTATCCATCGCTTCCAATCTTTCCTTATTATCTTTATCCATCACTTCCAAACTTTCCTTACTATCTTTATCCATAGCTTCCAATCTTTCCTTATTATCCCTATCCATCACTTCCAATCTTTCCTTATTCTCCCTATCTCTCTCCTTATTATCTCTATCCATCCTCTGTAAAAACTGCAGTAGCACATTGTCATTTGCTACTTTCGATGCGCTCACCTCGTTCGCCTGAGAAAACGTAGCTTTGCTAAGGGTGGCTACACTTTCACTGCATACCTGACCTAGTCCCGGCTCGTCCGCGTCGTTGGGAAAAGCCCCCATTTGTGGACAAAGCCCACCACGTAAAGGATCACCTAGCTGTGGTCCGCTGACCAATACAGCCCCTTCCGAGAGTTTGCCGTTCTCGCTCATTAACCCAAGGTCGACACCTACTTCCTGCTCCACTGCTACGTTTACCCCAGAATCACTCTCCTCCATGGTGACTACACTTTTCGACAGCGACCTAGTTATTACGGGCATTATGCAAAAAAAAAAATATACAACGATCTTCCAGCCTTGGACGATGTGGCAATTAATTAAAAAAAAAATAAAAGATCCTCGCCAATCCAGAAAGAAATTGCAAACAAAAAAATTTTACTTATTAGCGCTACCACAATATATTCCATCAAAAAAAAAAAATCTGAAGAGCGAACCCTAACAGCAAAATCCTGGCAGGGTCGAAATTATGAGAGGCACCCACATGCCGTGCTCATACTGTGGCATCAAGCCGTCATGCCTGCAAGATGAGTGGTCTGCCAAGCGAGTGGATTCACTTTTTTATTTATCAAGTAACATGAACTCTAGTACTCACAATTAAGTTAAAAGTTATTCTCCTGCTTGGATATTACGCAACGGAAACGCACATCTGACTATTAGTAATTTACACAACACTGACTGTTCACTATGCACTGGCAATACCACATTTTCTTTCTTATTTAATGGCTTTTATCAACACGTGGCCATCGCACTGAATATGAATGGCGCACACATTATAAATTCTGGATATCATGACAACATACAATTCGAAGGAAAAGGCCACCAATCTTTTTCTTTTCACTGTCTTATTTATTCCAATAAATTCTATAACTTAAACACACAAATTCTATAACCTACAACAATAACACCTGAGAAATTCCGCCCAGTGGGCATGGCTTTACATTGGTGATTCTCTATCTTATGGTCTCGTAATTATGTAATGCTACAGTGCACTTTCTGGATAGGATGGTGGATCTTTTTCTATATCTCACAGTTCGACTCTCACAACCATCATCACGAAACTTTCCTCCAGACCGAGCGGTACAAAAGGAACATGCATAACCCACTACCTTCGAACTACCTTGCAGTTCTCCCATGCAAACCACACATACTTAAATTACATGACATACACCACACTGCAACATGGAATGCGACATAAGGAATAGTCACAACATTATAATCACATCACTTTCAGCTTTCCCACTTTAATTAGTATTCATTCCAGTTCCACATGACACTGCTCCACTTCATAACTTTTCTTTCCTACTACGAACTCTGGACGTTATATGCACGTCTTCCTGTGCAATGCAAGCCAAGTGGCATTGCTGGATAGATGGCTGACTCACCTTGCTTCTCTCTCAGAGTATTATAGTTCGAATCAAGCATCACACGGATACTCAACATGCAAAGTAATATTAAGAACATATTCATCACACATGCGAGTCCTCAACTGATACCATGGACGAGTACTTCTCTTTATCCTTTATCTCATACACAGATTGAGACTCACACAGTACTCACCATGTGGAAGTACTCGTCTCTAATTTCAAGTCCTGCACACGCCATTTCTTAAATATTTCCAACTTATAATACACACGCTAGTAATTCAGCTTAACTTAAGCACTCGGAAGTATTTCAACTTATTGCTACACGTGGTTTCATTGTGACCGTTGATCACTTCCGAAGATTACTACGATCCCATTAATATTACCTGCCTGACATTTAATTCTTCCCACAAAAGTTCCTGAAATAGAGAAATTGTTATTCTAAACTACTCTTAAGTATTTCACATGCATACCATGTCTCCATTCTTTTGTTCTTACGGAGCACACCTAAGACAGGTCTTACCAACACTAGATCCAGCGGCAAAGTGCTGAAACATGGCTGTTCTTCAGGTCATCTCGCACCTCTGTCGAGGAGGGGGAGACTATGCTACCGTATTGGTCAGCCACATTTCAGGCACTCAAAGCTCTGGTAAGTTTCATCTCTTTGGCTCCACCAAAGATGGCCAAATGATCGTCTCAAAGATGATCATATATTCACATTCACTATCTGTGGTTAGCAGACGACCATACATTCATTCATTTCACAGATCTCACCAAACAAGATGTAGGGATTTATTTTGTGGGAGTGCACATGTGATCAATTAAATAAATAAATTGTCATTCTTTCCCACACTGGTATCCGGCTTCGCTGTATTAATTGAAACTGAGTTATTTTTACAAAAAATATGTTGTTTTGACGAGAATAATGAAGTATGTTGCACCTGTTTTCAATGTCGGGCGATACTGTACCCTTTCACACCAATGAGACTGGCATGTGAATTGTAGAAAGTCACTTGATACTTGCAACATGCACAGATTATCTTCATCTGACAAGATAAACCAAAGTGCTTTGTTATCTCTAGTCCCACTCCTACACTTGAACACATTTTGCACAGAACACTTTCTTTCAGCACAGAAGATAATAATCCAATATTCAGTACTTCGTTAATATCATCACTGTCACTAACATATTCACGAAATCTGTCACTTCCACCAGTCAGCTTCTTGCTAGAAGATGTCACAGGGCTATGGCCGGCCATGTGTTGCTTAGGAGAAGAACGCACTGTTTCAGTAATTGTAGTATCGCAACTTGGTATTAGTGTTAATTTTCTTTTCCCTACGTTCTTCCTCTTCTTATATACACGGTTACTAAAACGTGGCATCGTAACCAGAACAACGCTTTACACAAGAAGTATAATACTACCAACAACAGGCGCAACACTGAACTAATTCGAAACGGTAAACAGCAAAGAGACGATGTTCCGCGCTCTTAGCGCTTCATTTGTCACAGAAAACAATGTAGCCAACCCTTGCACACTCGCTGTATGCGTAACATAAGGCGATGTATGCGTAACAGGCCGAGAAAATCCCAAGCAGTTCGCCAGGAAGTCACGAGAGGGTGTTAGATGCATTCAGCAGCCGCCCATTTCCTCTGCAGGCGTGGGGGAAAATGGTAATAACTCCACTTCTAGAGCGAGTAGAACAATAATTCTAAGTTTACATTAAAGAGGAATGTTCCAATTAATTTTCGGTAGCAGAAAAAAAATCGTAATTTTTTGGATTTGACCACCTCCGGCTCCCCTTAACTGTCCAGCATTTTTTGGGTTGCTTTAGCGAGGGTATGCGGAGGATAAGTTTCATGATGACAAGAATTTTTACAGAATTGAACAATGATGATGAGCTGATGGCGGAATTGTTTGTTAGCACGAAAAAGGCGAGGAACGTGAGCTGTCGATCCAATTGTTTCAAAGAATATGTAGATTCCGCATTTTTAACGATATTTTGACTATCGAAGTAAGCCATACTATGCCTTCTCGATCTTGTAAATGAGAATCTGGAGCATATACCCGACAGATATGGCTGTTTCGCTGTCTACTAACATAAGTCTGTCGTTTACTTGAAGTAATGTTCAAGTGAACAGGGATGATATGGTTGTTTCCTCTACATTAAAATATTTTATCAGTGCTTCATGGAACATTGAAGAGAGTGGTATTCAGTCGTTTTATTTATTTAAACTACACAACAACGATATTTTGTGCCCAAATAACCTCGTTTATTTGGTTTTTGCTGGAACTGCTGTAATATTAGACAGAAATATTATGTTTTATTTTCCAGAGTGCCAAAAAAAGGTCTAATCAAATCAAAATACTACACACATCGTAATTGTATTAACTCCTTTGTCAGTATTAACCCTTTTGGTTTTGGCAAGTGAGGAATAACTTCAGAAACAAATAAATGAACTGGGAGTGAAGTAAAAAACCTACCAATAATATTTAAGGGAATGGAGCTCGACAATATCCATTTTTTCTGCTCTTAATTAATGAGGCTGTCGTCCCAATACTTCCAATAAAATATGGAAAGTTGTTCTGACATTACTGTGGTGTTCACATATGACCGCTCCCAATGGAGGACAGATTGGAACAATATTTTCTGCTGTTAATGTAATATGGTAGAGTCAAAACTGCTATCAAACTTTTTGCTACATTAGAAACAGTAATACTGTTGTTTAATTTTTTATAAACAAGTGTAAACTATTTGTGCTTACTCAAGGTAAGTTTAACAGTGAAATGTTAACATTGAAGTCAGTACTATCTTTAAAGAACGCTGTTGTTTCATCGCCTATAGTATCTACTTTTTGTGTATACCATATTGTTCGTTTATTACCAACATGGCTCTGAGCACTATGCGACTTAACTGCTGAGGTCATCAGTCGCCTAGAACTTAGAACTAATCAAACCTAACTAACCTAAGGACATCACACACATCCATGCCCGAGGCACGATTCGAACCTGCGACCGTAGCGGTCGCTCGGCTCCAGACTGTAGCGCCTAGAACCGCATGGTCACTCCGACCGGCTATTACCAACATGATCAAATCAATATTTATCATAGAAAAGTGGATACCTTTGAGTTATTAGAACGCATGTCCTTTTACAATGAGCTCTGACGTTTGTATTTTTCTAACAGGAACCTTCAGCGTATTAAAAAGAGTAGCTAATGAAGTGTGATATTAACACTCTCTGGAATACATAGGAATTTTCCATTTCTTATTTTTATTCAAATTGTAGCTAGTTGAAGGTGGTTTATATGGAAGCTTTTATTCTGTTTTATATTGTGTTCGTGAGAGTCACAAGTTTTCTGAAGCTGATAGCTCTGCAATGTTCTGTCACTTGCTTTAGACAGTATTCGCTGCTCACGGTTTATGAACATGTAATTTGTTCACTGGGAATGGAAGATTGGTACAGCTGATTTGTGTAAGTATAGGGGCTGGACCTCGGGCCACACATGGTCAAATACCTGTTGTCATAGGTACGGAAAGTAGATCTTTTTTAGGATAAATCCAGGCAACAGGTTCCCCTACCTAAAGAGTATTTCCAACAGTTTAAAAAATGCTGAAACAATCACTCACAATACAGATTTTAACACTTCAAATATGACACATACCAGATGTCAATGAGAAAAACAAACCATTGGAAGAGTAACATGGGGCATTTCACAGACTTAAAAATCCTCCATCAAAGCATGCAATCAATAAAAATTAAACCACAACTATTAGAAATTGAGCTCCAATCTTTGAACTGCACAGTGGTTTGTACTACTGAGCACTGGTGTAGTGACACAGAAATCCAACATGTAGTATTATCATTGCATGAAAGGGCAAACTCTGGCTGCAGACCTACTACAAGGGGTGGAGGATCATGTATTTATATCAGAAAAGGAACACAGTTCAGATCAAGACATGACCTCAGTACAGTAAGTGAAGACAAACAGTTCGAAATATCAGCTATTGAGTTAACAGGGTTTGATATCACCAAGAAATTAATCATTTTGTGTGTGTATAATCTCCCAGTGGTAGTGTGGATACTTTGTTCAATAAATTAACAGAAGTTCTAGATAAAGTCTCAAGTACAAAGGTCAGCATAATTCCGTGTGGGGACATTAACATCAACACTAATATCATAAATGAATCCAGCAGCAGTTTCATAAACATCCTTCAAAGTTTTGGCATGTCCCTATTGGTCAATAGTGCAACGAGGGTTACTACAATGGCTGCATCAGTAATTGACCATGCGGCCACAAATATGGACAGGGAAAAAATGTGATGTAGCTGTAAAAGATCTCTGACTATCAGACCATCTCTGTCAAATAACAACAGTAAAATCAGGCATCGAATCATTCCCTAAACTACAAGCCTACAAACGACACCTATCAGAAATCAAAAGAAGTAGAAAAACAAAGCTGGGATGAAGTGTATACAGAAACCAATGCAAATATGAAATTCTCTAAATTCTCCACATTGTTTAAATTGAACTTCAAAAAGTGATTTTCGAAAGTATGCATATCTGTATCAACATCTCACAAAAATAGATGGATAACAGCAGGTATTAAGAAGTCCTCCCAAACACTTAAACACCTCAATTCCATGAAAAAGATTCACAATGATCCAGAATTCTTAAATTTCTATCATAGATACAAAAAGATCTATAGGTAGGTGCTGATTGCTGCAAAAAAAGTCAATTAATGACAAAATAATATATAATGCAGAGAATAAAAGCAAAGCAGTCTGGGATGTTATAAAAAAGGAAATGGGGAGAGGCAAACAAATGCAGGATAACATACTGCTAAGCGAGGGAGATAAGGTAATAAATGATCCACAACACTTAGCAAACCATGTAAACGAGCATTTTTCAAGTACTGCAGAGAAGTTACAGCAAAAATTTCCCAAAACAAACTTAACACCTGTACATAATATTGCACTAAATACAATGATGTTACTTCGAACCACAGAGAATGAAGTCGATAAAACAGTTCAAAACTAAAAAATAAAAAGTCAGTAGGTTTAGATGAAGTACCAATGTGTGTACTGCAACAATGCATAGGGATTATACAAGGCCTCTTAGCAAATATAATAAATGAATCCTTCACATCAAGAACATTCCAGAGCACCTAAAACAGATAGAGTTGTACCTTTGCTTAAGAAAGGTAATGCAGAAGAGATAGAAAATTACCGGCCCATTTCTGTCAGCATAATCAAAAATAATAGAAGCAATTATGAAAGACAGATTAATGAATTACCTGAATAAATACAATCTTTCAAGCGAATCACAGTTTGGTTTCTGACGTGGCAAAAATATGGAGTCAGCCATAGTCGAATTCACAAAAGTTGTACTTGATGCTCTTGATAAAGATGAGTGTGTCGCAGGCATATTTTTGGATCTTTCTAAGGCGTTTGATACAGTCGACCACAAGATTATATTAAATAAATTAGAAGCATTAGGAATAAGAGTGATAACTAATGACTGGTTTCGATCATACCTAGCAGACAGGGTACAAAGAGTGGAGGTGACACATACTTCAAACAGATTTAAACATTTAGTAAAACACTTATCAGAACCAAAATACATTAATATTTATAAATAGGGGTTCCACAAGGTAGCATATTAGGACCAATACTATTTCTGACATACATCAATGACTTTCCCAGTAGTGTTACTCATGGTGAAAAAATTCTCATCGCTGATGACAGCAATATTATAGTCACTGAGAAAACAAGAGAACTCCTTGGCGAGAAAGCAAATGAAACTCTCAAGGAAGTTTACGACTGGTCAATAAGCAATAAAGTGACATTGAACATAAGGAAAAGTGCCATGAATTTCAGTTTGAAGAGAAAAAATAAAGTGGTGTGAACACACAAAGGTACTTGAAAACAGAATGTCTCGTTGTCAGGCTGGATCATTAGGAATTTTACAGACACTGCCATAACATGTTGTCTGTAAACATCAGACAGGAATTATTAAACTTCCATATATATTATAAAACCTGAAGAATGTTTCTTTCGGTTTCAGAGGAGTGAATAAGCACCATACTTAAACTGATCTATGTGTTAAGAAACAATTCTGGTCCAGCACAATTGCTTAATCTGCCTGTAAGTTTCAAGATTTATTAGTCACACGAATTGTAATTTCCTTTCTTTCAGAAATGAAATTGTTACACCCATGAATCAGGTACTACTCTCGCTTACGTATTTTACTAATGGATATTTCCTTCTGACTGTTGTACACTTCATTGTAACTGACAAAGGGACAGCCAACAGGATTATGACAGGAATCTCAGAATACGAGGGCAGTTCAATAAGTAATGCAACACATTTTTTTCTCGGCCAATTTTGGTTAAAAAAACCGGAAGTTTCTTGTGGAATATTTTCAAACATTCCCGCTTCGTCTCGTATAGTTTCATTGACTTCCGACAGGTGGCAGCGCTGTAAGTAGCTATTAAAATGGCGTCTGTAACGGATGTGCGTTGCAAACAACGGGCAGTGATCGAGTTTCTTTTGGCGGAAAACCAGGGCATCTGAGATATTCATAGGCGCTTGCAGAATGTCTACGGTGATCTGGCAGTGGACAAAAGCACGGTGAGTCGTTGGGCAAAGCGTGTGTCATCATCGCCGCAAGGTCAAGCAAGACTGTCTGATCTCCCGCGTGCGGGCCGGCCGTGCACAGCTGTGACTCCTGCAATGGCGGAGCGTGCGAACACACTCGTTCGAGATGATCGACGGATCACCATCAAACAACTCAGTGCTCAACTTGACATCTCTGTTGGTAGTGCTGTCACAATTGTTCACCAGTTGGGATATTCAAAGGTTTGTTCCCGCTGGGTCCCTCGATGTCTAACCGAACACCATAAAGAGCAAAGGAGAACCATCTGTGCGGAATTGCTTGCTCGTCATGTGGCTGAGGGTGACAATTTCTTGTCAAAGATTGTTACAGGCGATGAAACATGAGTTCATCACTTCGAACCTGAAACAAAACGGCAATCAATGGAGTGGCGCCACACCCACTCCCCTACCAAGAAAAAGTTTAAAGCCATACCCTCAGCCGGTAAAGTCATGGTTACAGTCTTCTGGGACGCTGAAGGGGTTATTCTGTTCGATGTCCTTCCCCATGGTCAAACGATCAACTCTGAAGTGTATTGTGCTACTCTTCAGAAATTGAAGAAACGACTTCAGCGTGTTCGTAGGCACAAAAATCTGAACGAACTTCTCCTTCTTCATGACAACGCAAGACCTCACACAAGTCTTCACACCCGAGAGGAGCTCACAAAACTTCAGTGGACTGTTCTTCCTCATGTACCCTACAGCCCCGATCTCGCACCGTCGGATTTCCATATGTTTGGCCCAATGAAGGACGCAATCCGTGGGAGGCACTACGCGGATGATGAAGAAGTTATTGATGCAGTACGACGTTGGCTCCGACATCAACCAGTGGAATGGTACCGTGCAGGCATACAGGCCCTCATTTCAAGGTGGCGTAAGGCCGTAGCATTGAATGGAGATTACGTTGAAAAATAGTGTTGTGTAGCTAAAAGATTGGGGAATAACCTGGTGTATTTCAATGCTGAATAAAACAACCCCTGTTTCAGAAAAAAATGTGTTGCATTACTTATTGAACTGCTCTCGTACATAGGATTCCTTCTACCAGCACATTAGGATTCCATTACATTACATCAGGTGTATCACATGAATTACACTGCGAGTGGTTTCTGGGAAATAGTAAGATTACAAAGATGTAGATTTAATTAAAGTACAATACAGTGAAACGACATTACATTACTAATGTAAGTGTTTCTGTGAAGACACCCTCCAATTGATTAGAAAGTGATGCCTAACGAAAAGTTATTTAATCGAGTCTCAAACTCTATTGCATTATCTTCATGACATTTAATGTGCTCTGGTTAACTGTTGAATACATACATACCCACGTATGTGACTCCTTAATTACTTGTGTTGCGCACCTGTGTCAGTTGAGGTTTCATTCTCCTGGTTGTCTGGCGCAATAACAAGGAGATACAGAGACTGTTTACATGTCTGAGGCGACTTAATGCAAATCACCAAATGCACAGCAAAGCCTAGGCCCTCCAGTTCTTCTTCTTCTATGGGTTCAGCGTCTGTACACTGACACCGTGGGAACCTCTTAAATACAGCTGTGATCAGCATCTTCAGGATGACTAGCATGCATATAGAATGACAGCAATTTTGCTGATGCTTCGCTCGTTATCCTCGGAATCCTGAGAGTTAGCGAGCTGAAGCCGCACTGTGTCAGTTGCTGCAGTTGTCACAGTGTGGTTTATGATCGTCACTGCATCCGTAGTCGTCCTTAACTTCGATGATGACAGGTTGTGGTCTCTGCCTGGACTGCCTGGCGATGAGCGCCATATGGGACCTGGTCTCTTGCACGATGGCAGGCGTTGTGCCCAGCTGCACAGGCATTGTCTGATCCAACTCCAACACTTGAAACCAATTTGTGGTGGCGGTTACAAAGTGCTCTGGTGGTTTCTATTGTAGGGACCGTATGCTGGTACGCCACACTTGTCCAGACAAGGCCTACAGCGCTGATGTCAGCAGAAGCGTGATTTTTGCCGCCAGTCGTTGAGACAGTGATCTGCCCCTTCTGTCTGCCGATTGCAGGGTGTATTACGGCCTGCAGACGATGCTCGTTGTCGAGGTGGTATAGCACCATCAACACATCTCGCGCTAGTAGACGAACAGTGCTGATTTAACCCCAACAACATTCTTATCTTATGGTCATTTTGTGACCTGAAACCCCACTCACACCTCTGGGGCAATTGTGTGTGGTATATTCAAGGACACAATATAACCTGATATCAGTTACATGTCAAGTTATCAATTTCCACTGACACTTCTTGGTCAGTTGTGGTCAGTATGAGGATGAAAATCAAGATCATCCTCTCCCATTGATCTAAGCCAATAGGGTGTCCTTGAAAAGGCGGGAAATCAAGTTACCCTTCCCTTACCCCCTTTTATTACTATTCCAATTGTGCAAGTTTCATCTCTCTAGGTCTGTATGCTGTAGAGAGAGGATCATCACAGAGACAAGCTGCAGAGTCAACCTACTTAAAAAATGACAGTGAATGTTATCTAAATTTATGATGTAAGACAGTTTGGCATTAAAGCATGTGGGTAAAAAATTGAGGGACATTCGATGTGTACATTTCCGTTTTGGCTGAATTACCACCATTTAATTTTGTCATGGTATTTTCTGTAAGTACTTCAACATATTATCATATCCAATTGCTATTTACAATTTAGGGATAATTTGTTCCAGTGTCCTCATTTTTCTCCCACTTCTTAAGATCATCATCCTACGAGACATGTAAATATGCGATTTTTGATGTTTGACAATTACCACAGTGGATTACTTAAACAGATAAGCTATCACCATGTACAAGGTCCATACGAAACTTGTCTCTGCATTATTAATGTCTTATATAACAGTCTGTTTAAAAAATGGAATTTTCTGTAAGCACTTCAGCATATCCACTTACAATTTTGGAGTAATTTATTGCAAAATCACATACTTTTTTCCCACTTTTCAATATCTTCATACTATGACACACATAAATACAAGACTTTAAATGTTCATTAATTAGCACTGTGAAATATTCTAACAAATACAATGATTTCATGCATAGCAAATATTGAGTGTACTGCAACAAATACACTCTTGCTACATACCAAGTCTACAAGACACTACTCTGTGCATTACTAGTTTTTTTGGACATTGAGATAACTATAACCTACTATAGGGGAGTATGACACTGTAAGATTACAATATGCTTGTAAATAATGGTAGAAAATCCAAGTGTGTACAGAAACACCAGATATATATATATATATATATATATATATATATATATATATATATATATATATATATATATATATATACCGGAAGACAGGGCCATGCTAAAATCTTATAGAGATCTCTGTCATTAGATGTTAGAGGAGTTTTTATAGTTTGTAGTTCTTTTCTCTATTGAATGGTACGAAACAACGATGATAGAGAGATTGTTTGGGTAACAGACGTGAATGCACCCTGCAGATCTACTTTGGACTGCCGTACCTGTATGTAGTTTGGAGATGCACCGCAACACAGTAGCAAAATCCTCGGCCCTCTTCCAGTTCCCATAACTATTCACACAGTCTTTTCTACTACCTCACATTGCAGGAGAAAGCTTCGTTTGACTTTGGCCTTACACATTGTACACAGTTGATGGAGCTATAACAATATGTTTCCATTTGCACCAAATGGTCAGAACACAGTCCTGTTGCTTTAACTCAGCTCACTCTGTTTCTCCAAGTGTTGCAAAAGGTGACAGATATAGCGCTCTCCAACTTCTGCTCAGTTCCGCCACAAACTGGACAAAGCTGCAAGGAGGGCGGGGCAGAGACTAGTTACAGGATGCAAAGGGACTGTCTAAAGCCATGTTGGAGTTTTGTTGTATGGTGTCCTTAGCAGAAAGTTTCGAAGAAGATGACTCACTTCGAAATATGAGAGTGCAATGAATAAGATTCACTAGTGCTGTAATGATTAAAATACATCTCCATACTATCCAACGCAAGTATGTGGTTGAATGGAGAGACTTGATTCCAAATCGCAGATAGCATACTACCGGAAAGTGTAACACTATAGATCTGAGAAGGCAGTATATTGGTCGTAGGATTTTTACATATCTTACAACTTCAATTTAACATTACATTTTTTTAAAGTGATTTGTCACATAGCACATGATCATTCTCAATGAACCATCATCCTCCCTTGCCTACAACCCAGTGGATACATCGCAGAACCTCTGACATGGTATCGAGATAGAATGCGCTACAGATACTGTTTGTCAGCGTGAGAAATATCTAGCGGCGGCATAAGGGAGTTGCAAATATTGACTTAATACCACGTTCCGTAGCCGAATCACTTTCTAAATTCGGTGAGAACAGTGATTTTATTACTAGCTTACACCGCGAGTGACATTCACCCCTGCTGTAGGTGATCATCCCCCCGTGATCACCATCTAAGGTCAATGCCGCGATGTTTGTGTGGAAGACCACTTTATTCGGAGGCAATACCATACCTTGACTTATAAAGCTGTATGATTTTTAACATGGATATCGTTAACGATTCTTGCGTGCACCTGTAGAAACAAGACTGCTTTTTGTGCAGGGTGACAGCATAACAGTCCTTGTGATCGTGTTTTTTTAATGGCTCATCGCTTATAAGACGATTACGTCTCTCTTCCTAAGACACACTGGTACCACTCGCAAGAAAAAGGAATGAAACATGTCCGTCCTCTGTCCATCGCGGATTCTCGCTCAGTATTGTTTGGTGTCGCCAGCATTTAGCTACGGGCGAAGTATTGTACTTAGCAGGGGATGTGTGATAGAGTCACTGTGATCACCAGTCTTATAAAGTGTGTGTTGGGGTGTAAAGTTACTGTGGTCAATGTTCTGGAGTGTGCAAAAAATGGCTTTTTCCTGTTGTAAGGGAGGTAAGGATATGACATGGAAAACTATGATTTCAGCGCATCGATAGCCGTAACGGCTATCACAAGAATGGTATAGACACTGTTATTTCCAAAGGGAGGAGGTATTTCCGGTACTTCGCTTATTGTGGAATGTCGCCATGTTGATTTAATTGTAATTCCACTGATAAATATGTGACTGGTTTCCTAGGACGATTCTGCCTGGTGAGTGGCTGCATGGCAGACGTGGCTGGTGGCCGGGACGAACTGACGTTTCCAGCTCATGGCGGAAGACTTCGCTGAGCCGTCCGAACTGGAGATGTGGGCTACAAGAATGCAGCTGACCTAATTGTGTCGCCCTCTTGGAGGATGAATAGCACACTGATACCCAATATGTGTTGGGCAGCCTTCATCATCGCGTGTGTTGCAGTATTCTCCGCGGAAACTTGAGAAGATTCAATATGGGCAAGTGTTTGCGATGGGCAGTTATTCCCTCCCATGTAAATGGGCTGGTTGACTGTTCTGCCATTCTACACGTTTCCTGCCTTTATTTGGTTGAGAGAACATCGATTGTGATGTGTGTTGTGTGCATCTAGTTGGTGAAACAGAGGTGGAAGAGACGTTTGCTGGTTCTCTAAACATGAGAAACACATACGATTATAAGTATCAAAACCCTAGTTGACTTTGTAAAGTGCTATGATGATCTGGAATCTGATGAATCATTGACATCGGTATTCGTTAAAAATATGAGTATAACTACCAGTTTCCGCTAGTTTGGAGTTTTAACGGTAAGATCTTCGCAGACGAGATAAGTTTCTTGTTACTCGGTGGTTTGCAGCACGTCCCACATGACGACCTCGTTAAAGTTTTGGGTTTCTAGAGATATAATTTCCACTCTTTATCTTCGGAATTATACAGTGCAAGCGATCGGTAGCATACTGCTATTTGGCTGATATCGAGAACTATTGCGTAATTTGTATGATATTCTTGCAAAGCATGTGAAAATACATATGTTCTTGCAATTCCAGTGTTTGGGGATGATCACAACTCGTTGCAGAAGCCAAGGCGGCAAGTACGCCAGATCGGAAACAATACCGTTAGCGAACGTCTTTGTGCCGGGGGAACCAACTCAGCCCTTGTGCACCAGTTCGGAGAGTGACCGCTGTTAATGGAGGGCTCTCTGATCACACATCAGGCCAGCGTGTGCGGGCGCAGTGGCATCGTGACCGTTGGCAGCTGTGGATGACCGACTGACCTCGCAGGAAATATCTAGTGCAGCGACTATGGTATATAAGGCGCATGTGCTTATGTTTTTTGGGGATCTGTCTGCCTTCACGGTATGATTGTCTAGTTGTCAACAACTATATGCAGGATACGAACTGTGTTTACTACATTGATATCGTATGGTGGTACAATCGTTTGTAATGATATAGCCTAGTTGGCCATCAGTTTCACGCCGAAAAATTCAAGCTTTCCTCGACAGCAGCAGAGCAGTGTAGTTTCCGTATTTCATGATCTGTAGACCACTTTTTCAGGGTTTAACTGTCAGTGCCATATGACTGCTGCATGTTTGCCGATCTGTACAAAACAGCTTGCCACTGAAAGTCTTCTAATTTGTCCGTCTCCAGAAAGTGACGGACTGTGCTCCCACATTGGCAGCAGCAATTTGGCAGGTAAATTCAGTGAGA